>NC_139680.1:70346847-71741411 GCF_964106915.1 Podarcis gaigeae
CGATCAGCTAGATTACTTACACAGCAATGGGTTGATATACATACATTTATTTTTTTACTAAAAGCCCAGTCTAAGAGCTGAGGTGTAGCACAATTCTATTTGGGCAACGAACATTTCTCCAACATTTCTCTGATTAAAATAGGGATGTCCCATTCCATAATGATAATTTTACTATTTACACCCCATACTGGGTTGCCCCAGCCACTCTAGGCCAGCTTCCAACATATAGAAAAACATAATAAAACATTGAACATTAAAAACCTTTCCTATACAGTCATACCTTTGGTTACAGATGCTTCAGATTGCGTTTTTTCAGGTTATGGGCCCGCTGAAACCCAGAAGTACAGTAACGTGTTACTTCCGGGTTTCGGAGGTTGTGCAAGTGCAGAAGTGCTAAATCACACTTTGCGCATGTGCAGAAGCACCGGATCACAATGCGTGTGTGCGCAGATGTGCCTCTGCGGGTTGCGAATGCTGCAGGTTGTGAATGTGCATCCCACACGGATCACATTCGCAACTCTAGCGAATGCAGGAATGCTTTCAGATGGCTTGTGGGTTGAATAACTCCATACCCTTCAACATATCTCCAGTGAAAATAGGGATATCCTAAGGAAAAGTGGAACATTCTAGGATCAAATCAGAAACCTGGATGGCTTCTCTAAATCAGAGACGTCCCTGGGAAATAGAGACGCTTGGAGTTTGGCAGCAATGTTGTTCATATGTAGCATGTAGCGTGTAATATTAGTGGCACAGAATTAGTTTGGAAGTCCATTGTATATCATAGTGCTTCACAGTAGCTTAAGTGCATAACTGAAGGGTATAATTGAATTTGTGGAACCCTACTGTTGCATACTCTCGAGGCATATTTGTCCACCTCAGTTCTCAGAGTAGCCTGAAATGAATGAATATTCTCACTGGAATTGGTTTGGCTTTCTGTCAGATGTCTGAGGAAGAAATGATGGAAGTTAGCATACATCATGGTCTTTGGCATTAAATGCTAGCATTGGTCTAACAAAATAAGCCCTTTTTCTCAGTGCCAGCTGTAGTAAGGGGAACCATGTCTCAAGCCCTACTGTGAAGAATTCAGAATGTCAGCAATGAAATTATGTGGTGCTGAAGATGGCATTCCCTCAGCTTTTCTGGTGACTTTCCAAGACTGAAATAATTAGATGTTAGATGATGGAGTGAAAGTTCAGACTAAGATGGTATTTTGTAGTAGAAGAAAATTTCAAGTTTGCTGGTATACTGTCCTCCCCCAAGGTATGACTGCTTTAAACTATTAGCTATAAAATTGCTTCACTAAGGCAGCTAAAATGCAGGTAAGATTTTATATAGTTATTTAAGGTTCATACTACAGAGTAAACCAAATATTGCAAAATAAAAATAAAATAAAATAGTGAAGCCTTATTTACCTAGGGATCCATCAGCCTCGCCATCCCTGGACCTTGGAGGGAACAAAAGTACCAGGAAAGCAAAATCTTCTTTGGAGAAAGAGTTTATTGAGATCTGCGCAGAGACAGTCAGGAGAATCACTTCAAAAGCCTGACTGCAAAATTCCTGTGTCCAGCAAGCATTCTTATACCTAAAAACACACATTTGCCTCCCCCCAAGCAGCCCAATCAGCTGACAAGTTTGCAACTTATTCCCTTTTATGGCATACAGCTATATGGCTAGCTAAGCACCCCCTCCCCTCTCCCCTATACGTGTCTTTTCTTATACGTGTCTTTCTTCTCTTGCGTTACTGAAGCAGGAAGCACAAGGCAGGAAACGGCCTCTAGCCTGCCTGGTCAAATTTAGCAAGCAAGTGTGGGCTCTGCTTGCTGCTTAACCACAATTGCAGAAGTAAGCTTGGTGCAGAAGCTCACTATGTGCAGATAATATTAAGAGTAACCCTTCCTTCTCCCTTCACTCCCTCCTCTTCTTATGAACAACCTAATACTTAGGTTCGTTCTGGGGTATGGGTCTATACTCTCTCATCATAGCAATAACCGTGGGTCCTAGTTTTCGTGACATGAGCCTTTGCATCATTTGCTGCAAGCATTGCATCAAGCAGGGTATACAAAAGCAAAGAAGCAATAATAAAAGCATTAGACGCCCTATCAGCATCATAACAATGTGCCCCATCCATTCCCCAGGGAAGATGCCATCCAGCCAGGACATATCCCACCCATTCCAAGTCTGCACGGGGACATGTGCTACCTTTTCGATACTGACTGCTAAGACTCTAGTGTTGTGTGGGGTCAGGTAGCTGATAGGACGGTTCTCCTCCCAAAGTATAGCAATGTGTGCTCTGTTCCTAAACTCTGGGAGGATATTTTCTGGGGGGAGAGTCTACAACTGGAACGTTGGGGACGCTGCCCGCGGGCGCCCCTCCCATCCAATTCTTCAGCTGTGCGTAGAGGTATCAGCCTCCGGTGTGGTACCAGCAGAGCGGTCGTCAGCGGAGGGTCTGGAGATGGTCAGCCGAAGGGGTTGATCAGGATTTAGTTGCACAGTCCAATCTGTAGCAGCTCTTTTCACTCTGGTGTGGTGGACCCAAGGGGTGATGCCGGCAACTTTCACGGCGGTGGGTGTGGAGAGCAGGACGGTGTACGGTCCCTTCCAGCACGGTTGTAGTGGCGTCCATGCCCAATTTTTTATCCACACTTCATCACCTGGCTCGAACTGATGCAGTCAACACACAGGGGGGTGCAAGCTTGGGTCCACCTGTTGAGACAAAAGAGAACTCGGGAGAATGACTGGACATAATTATTCAATTGCATATCCTGACCAGCATGTGGGGACAACACTCTGACATATGGGACCGGTCTCCCAAACACAATTTCAAAGGGTAACAGATGGGTCCGTCTTAATGGGAGACTGCGGACCCTGAGTAATGCCAGAGGTAACATTGCCACCCAATTAGACCCAGTTTCCTGTGTCAGCTTGGATAGCTGATTCTTTAGAGTCCTGTTCATTCTTTCGACTTTTCCTGAACTCTGGGGTCTGTATGCTGTATGCAACTTCCAGTTGATTTGTAGCGCCTTCGCTAACTCCTGCAACACTGAGTGAACAAAGGCTGGTCCATTGTCAGACCCTATTGAGCAAGGCAGACCATAGCGAGGGATGATCTCTCGCAGGAGGCATCTGGTTACTTCAATAGCCTTCTCAGTCTTAGTGGGCCAAGCTTCAACCCATCCTGTATATGTACAGACTGCCACCAAAAGATAGCGATACAGTCCACAATGGGGCAATTCAGTGAAGTCCATAACAAGGTCCTCCATGGGCGCGGTGCCACTATGCTGGATCCCCGGGGGAGCCAATGGTCCGGCTCTAGGATTGTTCTTTTGGCACAGTAGGCATTTCCTGGAGGTTTGAGACGCTAGTTGATAAAGATTGGCTATATAAAAACACTTTTCCAGGTGCTTTGTCGTGGCGTCTGGTCCCACATGGGTGGACTCGTGGTATCTCTGGACTACTTGCCGGGATAGGGACTCTGGGACCCATATCCTGTCATCTGGGGTAAGGTACCACCCTTCTTCAGATAATACCAACTTTTGGGCGACTGCGGTGTCCCTTTCTTGCTTAGTGTAAATTGGCTTATCAGTAGAGCCCAGGATTTCTTCTGGGACCAATGCTCCGATGATCGAGGCAGGAAAAGGTTCCCGGGCTGCCTTCTTGGCCACTTTATCTGCCAGTCGATTTCCCCTTGCTACTTCACCTGGTCCAGTTTTATGCCCATAGCAATGAACAACTGCTACAGCTTCAGGTTCCCATACCGCATCCAGAAGGTCCAGCAGGGCTTGTGGATGTGCCACCTAGCTTCCTTTAGAAGTGAGTAAGCCCCTTTCCTTCCATGGGGCTCCATGGGCATGTAAAGTCAGGAATGCATATTTGGAGTCGGTATAGATATTTATCTTCTGCCCCTTTGCCAGGTTTAGGGCTCTGGTGAGCGCAGTTAACTCTGCCAATTGTGCTGATGTTCCAGGTGGGAGTGACTTTGCCTCCACTACCTGATCTTCCAGGGCTACCACTGCGTAACCTGCCTTCCGGTGTCCAGCCTCAATAAAGCTGCTTCCATCCACAAACCATGATGGCCACTGGGGGTCTGCTTCATCTTTAAGGTCAGGCCTGCTAGAGTACACCTCATCCATTACTTCAATGCAGTCATGCGTGGGCTCCTCACCTTCTCCTACCAGTAATAGGGTAGCTGAGTTGAGGGCTGTGGTGATTTGGAATTTCAAGCGGGGATGTAGTAGTAGCATCTGACATTTCCTCATTTTAGCCTGGGAGAGGAAATAGGTGCCTTTCGGCAGATGGCACGCTGATTCTTTCCTAAGCGGCCTTGCCCTCCTCCCCGGGTGGTTTCTCCTAACGGTGGACCTCCCGTCCTCAGGGCCATCAACTTCTTTGCCTGGTACTTCTCCTTTTTCTTCTGGGCCTCTTCCTCTCTTTGGTTGTACGTAGTTTGAGCTATTTCTAACATCCATTCCAAGGTGTGGCCCATATCGGGCACCGCTTGGGCTACAAAGGCCGCTTTGAGAATTGGGGCGTTGGCAGCCTCATCTGGGTCCATGGAGGTATACTGGCGGTAGGCTTCCTTCAGCCTCTCTAAGTAGGCTCCAGGGGCCTCCTCTGTCCCTTGCACTATTTCTCTGGCCTTCACAAAGTTGGTGGGTTTTCTGGCTGCCCTCCTCATGCCATTTAAGACATTCTGGCGATAAGTGGTGAGGGTATTTTGCCCATCAGTGGTCTGATAATCCCAATTCGGTGTATTTTCAGGATATCCTGCTTCAACAGCTTGATCTCCTGCCCCCTGCGCTCTCATGTGTGCTCGGGCTTCAGCATGAATTCGCCTAGCCTCCTCTGTAGTTAGCAGGGCATCCATCAAATATTGTACATCATCAAAAGTGGGGTTGTAGGTTTTGAAAATTCCCTCAAACAGCTTAATTATTTTTGCTGGGTTTTCCTCAAATGAAGGGTTTTGGTTCCTCCAATTTACAAACATCTGCACTAGAGAAGGGGACATGTTGAACTGTATAAGTTCTATTGGGCACCACCCCATCAGGTCCCGCGGGGGCCGGAGGGTCGTACACTCTGCAGAGAGGCATCACTCTGGCCGCGCCCTTCCCCACTCTCTCTGCCACTTTCTTCTCTGTTGCCCTGTACATCCCGCCGCTTTTAACAAATGGGGACTGACGTCCACTTCTCCTGCATAAGGTTCCACATACTTCCTCAAACGTTCTGCCTGTTCATGTCTTATTATCATCTGTCAGCTTAACTAATCTTTTTACAAATTCCTCATCCTCATCATCCTCTTCTCTTTCCTCCCTTTCTTCATCTTTGTCCAGGTCTAACAATGCATTGTCCACGGGATTGGGGCTGGGCCATCTGCTCCCTGTGGCGGGGGTGGTGCCGGGGCCGTTGCTGGGGCATAAGGCGGTGGGGGCATCAAAACTTTATCTTCTTCCCTCTCTGAATCCTGGAGGACTGGGGGTTGTCCTCCTGTCTTCCTGACTGAACAGATACGGCTGCCTGAGACTTCTTGGCAGCATGAGTTCAGCCGGGGGGGGGGGTTCTTTTCCACATTGGTCTTCCATGTGGAGATGTAGGGGATTTGATCAGGATGGACATTCAAAATGTTCTGATATAATGGATTAATGAGTTGCAAATCAAGGGTCCCGGTGGACAGCCAATTTGTTCTTTTGGGTGGGCCAATCTAATTCACACAATGTCCTCATTCTCCCCTCGTCAGCTTGAATCCCCAAAAGCATTCCAAAGGGGTACTTTTACTTTGGCCAGAACCCATTTCTTCCAGATACTCCGCTCCTATTCACAGTAAAAATTCTCTCACACTTCACACACAACAGACCTGCCAGAAAATGCACAACCCTGCAATCGCCCAAGGGAAACGCTAAGCCCTGACCTTCACACACCAAAACAACAGTACAACAATAACTAAAACATCAACAAAATCCAACTATAAAAACATAACATAGTATCTGGTACACACACACACCACACAGAACACACCAAAAATCACAATATATATATATATATATCCCTCCCTCTTCTGTTCCAAACTTTTTCTGGTGGCACTCTACTGCACAACCAGTCCCCTATTCCTGGTGGCACTCTACTGCACAACCAGTCCCTTATTCCTGGTGGCACTCTACTGCACAACCAGTCCCCTATTCCTGGTGGCACTCTACTGCACAACCAGTCCCTTATTCCTGGTGGCACTCTACTGCCTGTGACACCCTGCCACAACCAGGGGAGGTTGATCAAGCCTCCTGCCCTTTCCGTCGGGCTGCCCTTTCTGTCGGGCTTACCTTTTTCCGCTGCGGACCTGTCCCCTCGGCGCCGTCCTCTTTTTCTCCCTCAACCAGGATGTCTCCACTCCAGGACAGTGTGGCCGGCTTCCCCCACGAATCTGGTGGGGTGCGCGCTGAAGCCTGCAAACGCTGCTGAGTTGTTCACCTTGGTTGAGCCTGGCCCTCCGGTCCGTATTGGGGAGGGGGCTTATCCTGGACGAGCCCCCAAAGAAATGAAGCCTTATTTACCTAGGGATCCATCAGCCTCGCCATCCCTGGACCTTGGAGGGAACAAAAGTACCAGGAAAGCAAAATCTTCTTTGGAGAAAGAGTTTATTGAGATCTGCGCAGAGACAGTCAGGAGAATCACTTCAAAAGCCTGACTGCAAAATTCCTGTGTCCAGCAAGCATTCTTATACCTAAAAACACACATTTGCCTCCCCCCAAGCAGCCCAATCAGCTGACAAGTTTGCAACTTATTCCCTTTTATGGCATACAGCTATATGGCTAGCTAAGCACCCCCTCCCCTTTCCCCTATACGTGTCTTTTCTTATACGTGTCTTTCTTCTCTTGCGTTACTGAAGCAGGAAGCACAAGGCAGGAAACGGCCTCTAGCCTGCCTGGTCAAATTTAGCAAGCAAGTGTGGGCTCTGCTTGCTGCTTAACCACAATTGCAGAAGTAAGCTTGGTGCAGAAGCTCACTATGTGCAGATAATATTAAGAGTAACCCTTCCTTCTCCCTTCAATAGGACAAAGGCCACAATTTGTCAACCAGATTCTAGATTACTTTTGTCAAGGAAGATTAATATTTTCTCAAATAGTGAAGTATTGATATGTGGGATTTAGTAAGCATAGTGTGATAAACTGGATGTAGATAAGTTTAACTTTGCTGTCACTGACACCAGTTGGACTTGATTGTCACCAGGCTATCAGCACTGAACTGTGCTCATGTCACACAGAGCTACCACAGTGCCAACTGAGACATGGATAACTCCCTGGTGGCGAGGAAGATCCATCTCCAGCCAAAGAGGGCCCATAGTACAACACATAAAGTGTGGCCTTGAATCAACATCGCCAGAACATCCATACTTCAAATTTGTGAATGCTGCTCTGGTTTTGTTGAACATGCTGTATTGAACCGCTTCAGAGATAGGTGTTGAAGCAAGGTAGGACAACATCAAAGAGGCAATCTACAACACAGCTATGTCCTACTTTGGCAAAAGAGAGCAACAGATCCCCAGTTGGTTTGATGCTGGCATAAAGGACATGGAGCTTGTTATTGCTGCAAAGTGTGAGGCTCTTGTGAACTACAAGTGTGCACCCTGTGAAAAGGCACTTGCTACACTGAGAAAGGCAAGCCCAGTGCAATGCCAATGGATTGCTAGACAATTTGCCATTGACTACTGGCCAAAGCTGTGTCAGAGAATTAAACTCACTGCTGATACCAGTAACACTCTCACAAGCCCACATTCCCAACATGTTCGCACTCCTGTCTCGGCAACAGCTACACTGGCTCGGTCAAGCCCACAGAATGGAAGATGGGGGAATCCCAAGGACATGCTCTATGAGGAGCTGGCTTCAGGGACCAGGACTGTGGGCAGACCAACTCTGTGTTGCAAAGATGTCTGCAAACGGGACATGAAGGCTGGCAACATCAACTGTGCTATGTGGGAATCCCATGCAGATGACTGCAGTGCTTGGAGACAGGCAGTCAAGATGTGTATCCATAGCAGTGACCAGAGGAGAAATGACCGCTGGGAGTAGTGAAGGGAGAAGAAACAGTGTGGTATATCTGTGGTAGCACAACCGGATGCCTTCATCTGCCACCTGCAACAAAGCATGTCTCTTCCTCTACACTGGTCTCTACAGTGACAGCAGGTGCTGCAACATTCTAACAGCTTGACTTCACCCTAAAGGTGCACTTCTCCATTGTCTTCTGAAACAGAAAGATGCCAACAATTATTATAAAGAAAATAAGCTATGAAAAGTGCAGAATCTTAATATAATTTTAGTACTTCGCTAACATGTTGTTGGGGGTGTGTGGAAATGGAAGTAAACGAAAATAAAATATAAGTGTTACTTTCTTTTGTGAGTTTTCCACCCAGGTATTCTGTGGTATTTCATGTCTTATTCAATACCATGGATAAGGTGCCATATATACTTGAAACAGTACCTGGGCATCCAGTTTCTAACAGTAATCAAAACAGATTATTTTAAATGGGAATAATTTTAAATGAAAAGTGAATTATTATTGAGTAATCTTTGCCTTTGTTAGTGTTATATCTGGCCTGATTCCTGCAACTCTATTGAATTCAGTCACAGTCCTTTGAGTATCTTATCCCAGAATGAGAAGCTTTTCTCACATCTGTAGTGCTACTTCATTCTTTTCAATGAAGGCTTTAAGTAGGCTTTAGGTAAGGTTGCTATATTTCAAAAAGTAAAAAAAAGGACACCCTGAAATTTTTTGAACTTTTAAAAAGAAACCCCCAAAATTGTTGAGCTTCTTCCCTGGGTCTGGGAAGGGGTTGGTTTAACCTCTGGTTTGCTAGTGAAACTGAATTCAGTGCCGCGAAATGATGCATGTCTAAAAAGTGTGTCACCAACATAAAAAGTTTGGAAAGCTCTGCTTTAAGAAGCTGGCTAAATATCCAGCACCTTTCCGCATATGGTGATCCCAAGGGCAGGTATTGCTGCTTTAGGATTAGTTATGGACGCAGACATTTTAACCTCACAATAATCCAAGTTTATGCACCAACTACCGGTGCTGAAGAAACTGAAATTTACCAATTCTATGAAGACTTACAACACCTTTTGGAAATGACACCAAAGAAGGATGTTCTTCTCATTATAGGGGATTGGAATGCTAATGTAGGGAGTCAAGCGATAAAAGGAACAACTGGCAAGTTTGGCCTTGTAGTTCAAAATGAAGCAGGGCAAAGATAACAAGCTGGTCATCACAAACACTCTTTTCCAACAACACAAGAGACGACTCTACACATGGACATCACCAGATGGGCAGCATCAAAATCAGATTGATTATATTCTCTGCAGCCAAAGATGGAGAAGCTCTATACAGTCAGCAAAAACAAGACCTGGAGCTGACTGTGGCCCCTTTGCTTCTTATAGCAAAATTCCAGCTTAAACTGAAGAAAGTAGGAAAAACCACTGGGCCAGTAAGACACAATCTAAATCAAATCCCTTATGAATACACAGTGGAAGTGAGGAACAGTTTTAAGGCTTTAGATTTGGTGGACAGAGTGCCTGAAGAACTATGGATGGAGGCTTGTAACATTATACAGGAGGCAGCCACGAAAACCATCCCAATGAGAAGGAAATGCAAGAAAGCAAAGTGGCTGTCCAAAGAGGTGGGGGAGAGAAGGCAAGCAAAATGCGAGGGAGATAGTGAAAGATCTAGTATGGTAACATGTTAACAATTCATATGTGTGGATAATCCATAAATTTGGTCTATATATTTTCAGATTCCATTAATCCTTCTTTGTCTTCTTACCTCTGCATAGTGAATGTCCACTCTGACCTAATTTATTGAATCCTTCACCAATAATACAAAGTCCAAATAATTTTCAGTATTTACATATTTCTTTCAGTACTATCATTTAAAATGAATTCTATATCTATAGGCAGATGCAGAAATGGAATGACATATTTTTGTTTAAGTCATTGAAATTTTACAGAGTGTTACAGTGCTTCATAAACTGGAGACTTATATTACAAATACTAATGAGAGAGTTCATTATTTTGTCTCAAATTTTATGACAGATTTGGCTTGCTTTCTTAAGTAATAGGGCCTCGGTAACAAATGAATTAAAAAATAATTGAACAACAGGCTATAGAGATTATGTATTAATCATAATGTCCCTGGAGCTACATGGCAGAAGTCAAGTGCTTCTAATTTTCTCAGTTATTACCTCACGATAAATGTTGTCCTCAAGGTATCTTTCTGGTATTAAATTCTTGTACAGAGAAAAGGGTTTCTTCTTTGATGGCCTGAGTAAACACACACAGTACAGGATTTTGTGCTCCCTTGTGGCGATTACTCACAATTGCCTCGAAAAACTGCCTCTCCAATTTTCTTCAATTGAATATTGTGCAGCCTGATTCTAGAAAGGTCAGTGAGACTAGCAGCTCACTTCTGCCTGGTGTCCTTGAAGATCTAGACTCATGTAACATTTGCAAACATTCCTCTTTCAGGCCCTCTGGAGAGCAGCTATCATCTTAGACATTGCTGTCTTTCCACTATTCTTTGATTGAAACTTATGTCGGCAGCAA
Organism: Podarcis gaigeae; assembly: GCF_964106915.1. Classification (NCBI taxonomy): domain Eukaryota; kingdom Metazoa; phylum Chordata; class Lepidosauria; order Squamata; family Lacertidae; genus Podarcis; species Podarcis gaigeae. Next base: position 70,357,428 of record NC_139680.1, read on the forward strand.
TCTTAAATATGGTTTATGCTAGTTGGAGATTGCTGTTAATCAGGGATTTGAAACACGGTTCAAAACTATTTTCAGATCACTGCTTAATGTTGAGTGCTGCTTAGCCTTAGCCATTGTATAGGTGAGGAGACATAAGGTGATAAATGTTCGGGTTGGGAGTTGGGGTAGAGGAAGATCACACAATTCTAGGAGCAGCTTTCAGTTCTTTAACCATGGTTAGAAATTGGGAGACTTACCTCTGCCGAACCCTAGAAAATGTTTCCCTTTCAGTGGCCACTTGCTGATTTTACTATCTCTCTCTCTATGGGCATCTGTACCAACCAACTTGCTTTCATTCTAACATGAATTACTGTATTAGAGAAGAGAAGATAATTGCACAGGCAGTATAGGAATCCTATCTTCTTTGACAGTGAAAAATTGTTAGGAAGGCATGCCTTTGCCCCTTCCTTACTGGTGTTTGGCAGGTGCAGAGATAAAGCACCTGCTAGCAATCACATGAATGAAACGTGGTATTATTGTCTACCAATCTGCATAATTACAAACAATTTATATTATATGCAAAATATGTTATCATCTTTCATGGGGGCAGAGAGATTGAAAGCCCATTCTTCAGGACTGCCTACCAGAAAAAAAATTGGACACATCTGAATGTAAATGCATGTGAAAATGAAATGCATGCCTGTGATAACCACAGTGTGCAGTGCTTAGATAATAAAAAAGGGCTGGAGAGACTTTTAACAACTGTCACTTAAAGAACTTAACCTTTTAGTTAAAAGGCTATCTGGAGTAAAATTTATCCTCAAAGGTAATTTTTTCAGTAAATTATAAAAGCTTGAAAGTAATAATTTTGTTAAAATCGTTTTCATCAGCCTTAATAATGATATGCAAGGCTTCTAATCTCTATTTTAAAATATATTAATTTTCAAATGTTTTTAATCTTCTACAACTGTAGTTAATTTGTAGCCTGTAATATTGTTTTAATTGGAAGAATTATTCTTCTCTGATGTGGGTATTTTGACCATATCCTGAAACTGAAGATGATAGATATTCAATCTCTTGGTTTTTTGTTTTGTTTTTCATTTTACTGAATTAAGATTTATATATTTAGAATTCTAGGCCACATTTGGGCTACAGGGCTAGGCTATAGTAATAGCATAATAAGTATCATTAATATATTAGTTCATAAAATTATTGAAAAAACACGCACAGTGTCTGTCAGTCATTTGCTAAAACAGGTAGAAGGTCCTTTTTCAGCCCAATGGAATGAAAAAACAGAGCATGGCTGATTCACTTCCCTACAAAAGTTCAGTTTCAAATACGGATTCATCTTACCTCAGGTGGTGGTGGTTCCTGTATTGTTGCTTAAAATTGGGTAGAAAGTAACTGATGAAAGCTAGAAAAAAAAGGAGGAATGAAAGGAATCTGGAGAGAGCCACCATTGTTCAAGGACTAGGCTGGACTGCATAGTTCCCTGTCCTCCCATCATTGCTATTCGGCCAGTCTTCTGTTATGTTGGCATTTTAGCCATTTTTTAAAGTACTAATGTTGGAATCAGAATATATTAGTTGAATGATTTAGGTGTAAAAAAATTACTTCACTCTCTTTTTGCTACAATGTAAGTATAGCTTTGCATTTGATATTCTAACTTCTAGCATCAAATGTGAACAACCACATTGTCAAGCATGAGTTATCTCTACTGAGTATGCCTTGACCATAGTCTTCTGGTGATGAAAATGATTCTACCCAACACTCTACCTCCCATGGCTGCGGAGACTCTTCTACTGACAGAGACACCAGGTTGTCCCCAATATTAGGGCGGCTTGGCATGCTGCGTGCATGTGTGATGTCATGCGAGTGGTGCACATCACGCACTTGTGATGTCAAAACATTGCATGATGCATGTGGGGGATGTCATGTGAGTGAATTGAGTACAACATCACGTCATTGTAGAAGGCTGAGTGCTCTGCAGCAGCCGGCCGCTGAAGCTACACTGAGCAATGTATGACACATGCCAGGCTCCCTCAATACTGAGGGCGCCCAATCCCTTTCCAACAAAGAATGAGGGGAGCAGAGAGTTGGTGCACTGTCTACTGAAGCCTCTGCTCTTCCTTGCCAGTCGTCATCTGGCGACGGCAGCTGTGGGAAGTGCAACTCAATGCAGCTGGCTGTTGCCAGTAAGGTGATACCTTCAGATACAGCATTTAGCAGCTATTCCTCACCAGACCTCCTTAATGTAGACTACACATGGGCAACAGTGTCATTGGCAGAGATTTGCTAGGGATAAGGGGCCTCAGTGAATCCCTGAGGATGATCCTCACCCTGTGCACAGAAATTTGTCGTGGGCTCTACTCACATTTGAAAGGGGGAAGATTGTGCCATATGTTGTTTTTCTGGCATGGTATATTATGTTTCAATCTCCTATCTTCATTGTTAAAGTTAACAAAAGAAGAGAGAAATGACCTTTTGCTTGCTTTCTTTTTTAAAAAAGGTACCATATTAAACGAAGGCATTAATTACAGATAGTAGCAGGTGGTGTATTTTCCTTTGAAAGTTGTCACGTATTGGGCAGTCATTAGAAACAGGAACCATATTTTAATTTATGGTATTCATTCAAACTTTAACTGCCCTTGATTAATAAAAATCCATGTGACAGTGCAGCATATCTCTGTTTTTAAGCTGTTAAGAAGAAGATAAAATGATTATAGCTTGCAGTAAATGTTGTTATGGCTCCAATATGTTTCCTTGGGGATCAAGCAATCTTCTGCTCTTTTCTTAAGACTGACCCTCTCACCTTGAAAAGCAGACATGAAGGAGAGCTGCAAATGCAAGACCACCGTCAGGTCAACCTGTCGTGAAGCTGACACGTCTCTGATATAAAACCCAATTTACTGTTGAAGAAGCACATCCATTATCCTTCTGATTTTAAAATAGAACATACATCAGCAAAATGATAAAAGGAAGTGCTTAAGAATTATGAAAGTCAAGGACTATTTCATATCAGAAAGTCACAACCATTTTTGCATTTTACTGATTAAAATTACACTTACCTGTAATGCTCCTTCTTTATATGTTCTTTTCTTCCTCTTCAAGGAAGCTAATAGAGTGTGTCAGTTTGATCTTTGCTAACTCTACTTCCAGAACTTAGTGACAGGGCTGGGAAAAATCTGAAGTGCCTGAGCACTCTTCTGCCTAAGAACTTAGCATATTTTATTCAGATCTCTGCAGGGCTAGCACTTAAGTGTTTGATGTTGGCTCCTAACTTATTGATAGTGGCAAGTGGTCACTGGAAATATTATAGCTGTAGCACCTCCTTATGCATTTATTTGTGAAGTCTCCAGGTTTACCACTCAAGGATTGCTGAGGCAGGCTAAATTTACAGAGCCAAAGGCTTAGAAAAGCTATTCAAAGGTGCAGCCTGGGAACTCCATTTACACAGTCTGGGAAAATTGATCCATATCATGACAAAACAAAACAAAAATGAGGCTGGCAACAAGACTCAAACAGCCACACCAGCTGGATGTGTCCTACTAGTGAGACCACTTATCTCCAGTATTCCTGCTGATCTTGTTATTGTTGTTGTTTAGTCGTTTAGTCGTGTCCGACTCTTCGTGACCCCATGGACCAGAGCACGCCAGGCACTCCTGTCTTCCACTGCCTCCCACAGTTTGGTCAGACTCATGTTTGTAGCTTCGAGAACACTGTCCAACCATCTCGTCCTCTGTCGTCCCCTTCTTCTTGTGCCCTCAATCTTTCCCAACATCAGGGTCTTTTCCAGGGAGTCTTCTCTTCTCATGAGGTGGCCAAAGTATTGGAGCCTCAGCTTCACGATCTGTCCTTCCAGTGAGCACTCAGGGCTGATTTCCTTAAGAATGGATACGTTTGATCTTCTTGCAGTCCATGGGACTCTCAAGAGTCTCCTCCAACACCAGAATTCAAAAGCATCAATTCTTCGGTGATCAGCCTTCTTGATGGTCCAGCTCTCACTTCCATACATCACTACTGGGAAAACCATGGCTTTAACTATACGGACCTTTGTTGGCAAGTTGATGTCTCTGCTTTTTAAGACGCTGTCTAGGTTTGCCATCGCCTTTCTCCCAAGGAGCAGGCGTCTTTTAATTTCATGACTGCTGTCACCATCTGCAGTGATCATGGAGCCCAAGAAAGTAAAATCTCTCACTGCCTCCATTTCTTCCCCTTCTATTTGCCAGCAGGTGATGGGCCCAGTGGCCATGATCTTTGTTTTTTTGATGTTGAGCTTCAGACCATATTTTGCGCTCTCCTTTTTCACCCTCATTAAAAGGTTCTTTAATTCCTCCTCACTTTCTGCCATCAAGGTAGTGTCATCTGTATATCTGAGGTTGTTTATATTTCTTCCGGTGATCTTAATTCCGGCTTGGGATTCATCCAGCCCAGCCTTTCACATGATGAATTCTGCATATAAGTTAAATAAGCAGGGAGACAATATACAGCCTTGCCGTACTCCTTTCCCAATTTTGAACCAATCAGTTGTTCCATATCCAGTTCTAACTGTAGCTTCTTGTCCCACATAGAGATTTCTCAGGAGACAGATGAGGTGATCAGGCACTCCCATTTCTTAAAAAACTTGCCATAGTTTGCTGTGGTCGACACAGTCAAAGGCTTTTGCATTGTCAATGAAGCAGAAGTAGATGTCTTTCTGGAACTCTCTAGCTTTCTCCATAATCCAGCGCATGTTTGCAATTTGGTCTCTGGTTCCTCTGCCCCTTCGAAATCCTGCTTGCACTTCTGGGAGTTCTCGGTCCACATACTGCTTAAGCCTGCCTTGTAGAATTTTAAGCATAACCTTCGAGTTTGCCGCGGAGTGCAACCCAAAAATACTTAACTTGAAGGTACTTCAACCCAAGGTATGACTGTACAGTAGTACCTCTGGTTATGAACACTTCTGGTTATGAACGCTTCAGGTTACAAGCTCCACTAACACGGAGGTAGCTGCTTCTGGCTGCGAACATTGCCCCAGGATGTGAACGGTTTCAGCTTAAGAACGGCCCTCCAGAACGAATTAAGTTTGTAATCAGAGGTACTGTTACCAAAAAGGAGCAATGCAGCAGCGAGCAGAAGCTTCTGCAGCTGGCTGGAAAGCCAAACAGGATGTTTGTGACTGTTACCGTGGGAAGAAAGGGGCAGTCCATTCACTGTACTGAGCACCGGATGTTAGCTCAGTGTGTCATCTGACCTGTACTGGAAGTACATGGGAGGAGTTATTATCTCTCTGCTGTTGATGTAAAGAGAGTGCAGACATGTTTCTCTGTACTGCTGCAAAAGACAGAAATAAAGGCATGTAAATACATTTCTCTCTGTCTCTTTCCCCTCCCTGGGGATAGCAGGGAGGAGAGGGGAAGAGTGGTGTGTTCTTCTCACGTTTGAGAAGGATCGCCGATAAGAGACCTCGCCTGTTTCCTGCCGGGAGTCGCAGACGGGGAGGTCAACAAGGAAATCAGCCGGGTGCCTGAAGAGTGGCACATTCCTTTGACAAGGCTCAATTCCAACAGGTACCACTGTAATATTAGTATTACAGCAATTCTCAGCAACAGAGTTACAGTAAAGTTTTTTATTATTAATATAAAGGAGAACAGATAATGCAAAGTAGATTTGAGATATTACTGTATAAAAGTTTTAAGTCCATTTGACTTTAAGTGCTATATCATTTCAAATACAGTATACATACATGCAAACATACATGTAGGAGTCTCAAAAGAGAACCCATTAATTACACTGATGCAGTTCCACTGAAATCAATAGAATTAATCCAGCGTAAGGAATCCAAAAACATTTATTTGATTTCCAGGAATAATGCTGGACATGATAAACCCATGATATTCTCTCTCCCCTACCTTGCACCCCCCCCGTACACACACACATATACACAGAGAAAAAAACAGGTTGTGTCTTTATAATTCTTAAAAATGTAAGAGGACTTTCAAAGTAATAGCAGCTCAAGTGAAAAAGAATAGGAAATAAAAGAATCATTTATTGCTTTTCAAAGAGCTCTTTCCCCTTTTACTTTTCCATAGTGGCACATAAGCCTTCTGAATGCTTTGGCTCCAAGAAATCAATAAAGCAAGGTTTTTTTCTCTTTCTTTTTTGGTATTGAACAGAAATTTATTTGTGCTTGTAAATTTACATGCCCAGAAACTTTTTCATTGTGAAAAGTCCTAAGAGAATAGCAATTAACTTGTAAAGTGCTTTCCCCCTGCATGTCTCAATTACATACATACTATATTATATTTATTTATTTATTTATACCCTGCCTTTCCCCCTGACAGATGGATTACAAATAAAAACAAGAACTACTAAAACATAGAAAAAGCAAGCATTATAAAATGAACATTGATAAAATCAAAACTGTATATAAGAAGATTTAACAATGTTAATACATTAAACAGTATTAATAAAATCCAGATTACATCACTTTGATCAACACTTCATATTACATGTACAGATACCAACTTGCTTTCAGACTGCCAAGTCTTTGAACAGTGGGCCGACAATTGATGACATTTATTGTAGAGCTTTTCACAATAAACAGTGGCTGCAAAATGGTTAAAGTCAAGTTCTAAACAAATTGCACTTCCATCATAATAGTTACCATACCAAGTGAAAAGGTCAGATTTGAGAAACTCTAAATTATTGCAAACAGAATGTAAAAATATGCCATATTAAAAGTCTCTGGTGATAGTTATAAAATGCTTGTTTTTCTGTCTTCAGTTAAAACAAGGTCAGTCATTATATATGCAAAGGGTGTAACACACAGCTAGTATTATAAAAATCATGCATGCAAAATAATGAAAATGACATCAGTGGAAATGGCATTTAGGCTTTGCCCTTATCCAAGATTATTCTCTCAGTTCATTTACCTGTAGTCCAAATTTGTGCAATCCTAGTTAGCAAAAAGCAACGAACAGATCAGTCCTAAATCCCATTTATCTCAATGGAGCTTACTCCCGAGTAAGGGTGCACAGCATTACAGCCATGGCTTGCCGTCATTTTTTCTAACACTGGGTGAAGAGATGTCAATAAGGATCAGAATTACAAGAACAGTTTTGCAAAACTGTTTATTTCTAAAACATACTAATAGCATGATTTGCAAGACTTAACATTTAAAGCCATATACAAAAATAAATGATAAAATCCAGCAATAGCATAAAACTTTATATTCATGCAAGAATGAAATCTCTTCTTTCTCACCCCTTGTATCTGACTGTTCTCCAAAGCAGTTTACAATGAAAGCACACTAAAAATCTAATGGTATGAGCTCAGTCTAGTATTCCTCTTGAATCCTTAAACGTAGCAAAATACATACATACATACATACATACATACATACATACATATTATCATGTTGCCATTTGCCAAAATACATAACTTTGCTTTCACAAGCTTTACAAGAGCTTAAATCAGTTATGATCAATTGTCTGTTATGAATCCTATAATTCTCTGATCACATTTAATTGCAACTGCAACTTAGAATTCCCTCCCCCCTAAGTACTAGAGGGTCTTGTAAGACATCATACCCCCACCAGGGTTGCGCAGAACAACCTTACAAGCAAGTCTTAAGCTTGGATGCTGCTGACTACTTTCCTGCCCCTTTCACCAGTGGCAGAAGTGAATAATGCGATCAAGAGTTCCCATTCTTATTTGATCCATGCAGCATTTCTATAAACCTCTGCAAAATTAAAGTTCCTTTACTCTCTTTTTTTTACACTATGGAATATTTATTAAAGTTTTACAAAGACATAAATACAAAAAAATACATGAAAAAATAAAAAATAAAAATACAACATACAAAAGACAAAAAATAGGAAAAAATTAAATACAAATCCGTTTTTTATAACTTTAAACTCATTTGCTTGTTTCCTTGACCTCCTCTCACCTCCCCTTTTTGTAATCCCATTTACATAATCAAATCAGCAAATCCTTGCCCTCTTTCATAAAGTCCCTTTACTCTTGTCAGGGGAGGTTCATATGCAAATTATAGAGCAATCCTAGTCAGGGGCTGGGGAGGTGAAGGGCACTAGATCTGTTGCTACATACAACACTCACACCATCTAGGGCAGAAGATAGGGACAGTTTCCCCTGAGTTTTCACTGTGCCATCTCCAGGCTGGTGGAGCTGATGGACACAAGGAACAGGCTGCTTGGGGGGTTCACAACCCATTGGAGCCAAAGCTGCCAGCTTGGTTCTCCAAAACATTCCATTTGGGGACTTTGCATTGCCTACTGCTAGAGGGAGAACCTCCTGATGAGCCTTTGCCTGCCTGGGTAAGGTTGAGGCCTCTGCTATGGCAGAACCATCCCCAGTAGTGCTCCTCTTCACCAGTCTACATTGGCCAAGACCTCATCTTGACCCCAGCAGGCAATAAGTTTCTACAGGTTGTTTCCCTCGCTGGCTGAAGCTGGTGTAGTGGCAAATGGGCACCTTCCTAAATCCTCTGCACCCCACCAGTAACAAGGTGCATGTGTAGGTATGTGCACTGTTAGGCTATGTTCACAGTCCTGTTCATTGTACACTCACTATGTTTCCTGTTCTGGGTTTTTAATCCTTGTTCACATGATGTTGTTCACAATGCTTATGTATCCTGTACAGTGGTACCTCGGGTTAAGTACTTAATTCGTTCCGGAGGTCCGTTCTTATCCTGAAACTGTTCTTAACCTGAAGCACCACTTTACCTACCGGACCTCCCACTGCTGCCATGCCACTGGAGCACAATTTCTGTTCTCATCCTGAAGCAAAGTTCTTAACCCGAGGTACTATTTCTGGGTTAGTGGAGTCTGTAACCTGAAGCGTATGTAACCTGAGGTACCACTGTACTTTGTTATAAGATGCTACTATTTAATGCATTGTTTCTCAAACCAGTTTCACACCTATCGGCATCCTTACGCCATTTGTAGTTCACCTGTGGCCAAGGTTTGACCACCTTTGCAGAGGGTAAAGACATGTTCACCTCGTCAACTTGCCCTGGTGGGGACACAAACATAAACTAATTGAAGCTGTGCTGATGTGAACAGCTGAGGGGTGGGGGAAGATCTGTGAATGCACTACACTTGAAGGTAATGTGAACACACTTATAATCTTGCAGTTTGCTTGTTCACTTGAGTAATATACCAAGTCTGTTCTGGATCCCTCCCATTTTGCAATCTAAAGGGGAAAATAACATCTGAAGGCTGATTTTCATCAGTACTTTGGATTACTAATCATTTTTATTATTATTAAAAAAAACTTTTCAGAGGTTTGTGCATTATGTCCTCTGACTAGGTTCATACTTCTTCATGAGAACTGAAGATCATTAATATACGTTTGTTGCTTCTTTCAGTTTTAATGTTTAGAATGAATCGATAGGCAAAGCATCTGAAATAAACAAAGCAATATATTAAACAAGCAAGTCTAATTAGCAGTTTTAACATGCACTTTAAATGCATGTACTCTGCAATAATCATTTCTTCCATGATGTTATTTAAGCAATCATGAAATTATATCCTTATTCCTTAGGACAAAAATGTTGATTATAGTCTGTATTTGATGGGGACTTATCAATTTCAAAATAAATATCCTTTCTCATACTTGTTTCATGTATAGCTGCCCTTGCCAACCTTGCATGAAAGAAATTTAATAATGATTTACAAATATTAATGAAAAAATAACTTTAATAACCTGTTAGCCAATATTTTCTACTTCATTTACTTAATATATGACTGTCAGATGTTTTGGTTCACTATATTTTCACCTAGTACAAATGATTATGAAATCATATACTGTATTATATGTTTTATATATGAAAGATTACCATCAGTAAACTTCTTGGAAACATGTGCTATCACCTATAAACAACTATTTCTTACTTAAATGCAATAATGCATGATGATATGTTATGATTGTAAAGTTTCTTTAGAAGCTAGGAAGATAAAGTGTGACAGATTTTAGTTCATCTTTTTTGTTTCATACGAAATTTAGAGATCATTAACCAGTCTTAACCACTGCCCTGCCCAAATTTACTCATCTTTATGATTTTTCTGACCGAAGTCAATGGAAATTAAACATGGTTAATTAGATCATGCTGATTTGTACCTCTCTAAATATTTATTCTCAGCTGTAGTGGTAAAAAGTGGTTTCTGCTGCTGCAACCTAATTTTTATTTATTATGTTTATAGTCCACATTTCTTTCAAGCAACTCAAAGTAGTGTACACCATGGATCTCTCTGCTCTCCATTTTATCCTCACAACAACCCTGTGAGGTAAGCTAGGCTAAGAGACAATGAATGGCCCAAGGTAAGCTTCATGACTGAGTGTGGGATTTCAAGGTTCGTCTCCTAGATCCTATTCTGACACTTTAACCACTATACTATACCAGCTACCAACCTAGCAGTTCAAAAGCATACCAGCGTAAGTAGATAAACAAGTACTGCTGACGTGGAAAGTTAAACGACATTTCCATGTGCTCTGGCACTCGTCACGGTGTCCCATTGCGCCAGAAGCGGTTTAGTCACGCTGGCCACATACCTGGAAAGCTGTCTGCGGACAAATGCCGGCTCCCTCGGCCTGAAGCGAGAAGAGCGCCGCACCCCATAGTCAAGTTTGACTGGACTTAACTGTCCAGGGGTTTGACTGGATTTAACTGTCCAGGGGTCCTTTACCTTTAGCTTACTATAACACATTGACACATTTGTCAAACAAGGCAATGCTATTAAAAATCAATTTGTAGTATGGATTTTCGTGTTGCTAAATCACACCTGGGGCTGGCTGAGGGTTTCCTTCGGTGTGAGTTCATGAAGAAGCTGAGGCTATTAATTGGATCCCATAGTAGACCAAGCAGACACGTATACCAGTGAATGCAATATAGCCCACCCTGTGACCAGAAAAAGTAGTTACAACAGTAGCAGAAACTCAACAGCAGTAATGGAGATGAGTCGAGGGATTGTAAAGGCTGGCTTTCCTTCATCAGCTTCAATGAAGAGTTGTTTGAGGCTGGTGGAATGAAGAGAGGTGAATAAGCTTTCTAGTATATAAGCTGCAAGACTTTGAGAAGTTTACAGTACAAGAGCTGGTAATAAAGAAGCGATAAACAGCAATGTGAAAGACATTTACTTCTGTGGTATTCAGAATATAGTTAATACAATTATTGTCAACCATGTTAAACTGTGTTTCCCATATAACACTTGACACTCTTTGGGATTGTGCGATGGCTAAGTTCAGCCAGGAGGCTTTAGTTTTTGAATTGTTTTCTATCCACTGTAAGATAAAGTAGCCACTGACGGAAATTCTGCAGTTGTTTCTTAAGCTGTATCCTAATTAGTCACTATGCCAACATTTTAGAACTTGTTTTATGACCAACTTGAAATAATACTTTCTACTAATAAAAGTCACACAATTTCTATCTAGAGTAATCACAGTCTTAAAATGGTGCCATCCTTGTTTTTTCTTTTGTTTATGTTAGAGCAGAATGCATATTTCATAGTAAATCTGCATTGTTCTGGTTTTTACACTGCATTTCAGAGCTTTGATTTGTAGAGTTGTTCTTATTTACTAGCAATTAATTAGGGTACCTTCCCTCACTTTTATGCACTTGTGGTATTTAATTTATTGTGAATGTTTATTTAGTACTGTATTCTAACAAGAATGAGAAGGATAAATTGTGGCATTTTTAAGGTGGGGCTGCCTTGTCATGAGGGAGGAAATGTGACTTCTATGCTCCATGCTACTTTGATCAAATAGACTACCACTATAATAACATAAAAGTGTAGCTGGGGCCATAGCCTTGAAGGAAGACTTCAAATAACCAACTAGAAACTGAGTTCTTCAAATGTTACTTATTTCTTCAGTCTCATTTATTCTGCTTAGAGTGAGGAGCTACTCTCTGTCATATTGTGTGCTGTCACTTGAGCATTAAGTTGCTTGGCACATCTACATTTTCATTCATGGGCACAGCTGTACCCTGCCTCATGACCCTCCTCTCTGTGCGGCTACTGCAGTAAAACCTTCAACCAACACTTTTTTTTTGGGGGGGGGGAATGCAAGAGCACAAAGGCAAAAGGCCCAGTGGCATTTTAAGAAAAACAAAGCGAACTTTTGGGTTCAGGTCTGTCTATCTTATTGTAGCTACCTATAAACAAGCTAATGGACACGGGTGGCGCTGTGGGTTAAACCACAGAGCCTAGGACTTGCCGATCAAAAGGTCAGCGGTTCAAATCCCCGCAACGGGGTGAGCTCCCGTTGCCCGGTCCCTGCTCCTGCCAGTCTAGCAGTATGAAAACACGTCAAAAATGCAAGTAGATAAATAGGTACCGCTCCGGCGGGAAGGTAAACAGCATTTCCGTGTAGTGCTCTGATTCGCCAGAAGTGGCTTAGTCATGCTGGCCACATGACCCGGAAGCTGTACACCAGCTCCCTCGGCCAATAAAGTGAGATGAGCGCCGCAACCCCAGAGTCGGCCACGACTGGACCTAATGGTCAGGGGTCCCTTTACCTTTACCTATAAACAAGCATCTTGCCCCTCACATGTAACATGGCAGCACTGACTGTAAGGTGTTACAAGAGGGACCAAGGACACTTAGCCGCAGACAGTTCAACTTCAAAGGCCTTGAGCAAGGTAGGCCTTGATTGGCATGTGACACTTACCCAGCCAGTAGAATGCGTGACACGTAGCCAGGAAAGTGCCCATGGACTTGAGGACAGCCTCCCTTCTGTGACTGAGAATGGGAGAGATGGGTAAATGTGAAATGACAAGAGGAGTGACCTGGGGAAGGAGAGATGTTGGCTATGCCTGTAAAGAGGAAAATCCATCTAGGAGCTCATGAAGGTCAGGACTGGGCATACAAGCACAGGGCCAGGTAAAGAGGCACAAGGCAGCAGGAGGAAGATAGTGGTTTCATTGATAGGGGATGAACCAAATCAAATGGGTAGAGCTTATTTCAGCCTAAGAAACAAAATACCCTGCAAATTTGTGGTGAATCATAATAGATAAATGGGAGGTGAGTCTATCTCTGTGTGTCTTATATATAAGCATTAATGTGGCAAATGCAAAACATAACTTGGGCTAGTAACTCTTTTCAGTATCAGTCCCCTCCCCTCTGTTCACATGGTACATGTAGATTTTTACTGAGGAGAAGACTTTCCAGACCTCTGTATTTCTGCCCTCATTGCAGTGTGTGCCATGGAATATGGTAGGTGGCAGAATTGTCTTTATGCAGTACCATAAATATACATCCCTTAAGTTGGTAAGGTAAACTTTAATTAGGAATTTTTGCATTCGTTTTTGGTACTATTAAAAGCTATCCTTTTACGCATTATGGCTTAATAAAGATAGCAAGGCAGAGTGACAGTGAAAATAAAACATATACACACCAGTGCCTTGCATTTCTGCCATAAAAATATTGCATACTATGAAGAAAAATAAATATGTAATCTGTCCTTAGCTTTTGCATGATAGCAGCAAGAGAATGATTGATATTAGGTTAGTCATTTATTGGTGGCTCATCTGTGTTTTATTTCTGATCCTGTCAGACTGAAAAAAACTACCGGTTTTATTAAACCTGGTGATGTACTCCATACTTGTACTTTTATTACCAGTTTGAGAAGCTACAAAATATTGGCACTCTTTAATAACAAGCACTTGATGTTTCCTTGTGTCAGCAAATTTCTTAGATTAATACCTTCTGTTTGATTGATAGAAGCCTACTGTGCGTTTTATAAGGTTCTGAGGTACTAATTTCACAAGCCTGTTATAGTAAAACTTATGTGATTCCAAGTGTGTATGCGCATGCACACAGACAGATAGACACACACACACACACACACACACACACTTTACTTGAATCACGACTTCCTTCTGTGCTGCACTGATTAACTACAATATCTTCTTTTCTTCAAAACCCCTGGGAAGTTACCATTAGTTCTTGTCAATCAGACGGCTGTACAATCAAATATTGTTCCATGCTAGTCCAATTCTTATTTCTATGAAATCGTATTTCTACGATTTAAGTTTATGAGTTTAATTTAAAAAAAAAAAATGTCACCAGTTTTACTGGATAGCAGAGCAGAAAAACAAAACTGAAAGAAACAACATGCCGCCTTTTAACTTTAAGTTAAAGTTAAGTGTTATGCAAACTTGCTTGGAGAGCCATAATGCATTACTTTGTCAAAATCATAGGTACCTCTAAATATTGTTCAGACTGCAAAAGCAAGTTACAGCACAAAAGGATGCCAACAGATTTATATAAGCAACAGAAGGATTAGAAAGATACTGTGACAGTGCAAATTAATTGCAACTTTAGTGATGTAGTCCTCCTTATGACCCTTAAATTGGTGCTTCAGTAGCATAGCTGTAACTGGACACAATGTGCCCCCTTGTTATTATGTTACTTGTTAATCACACCATAATGATTCTCTGAGCAATATGCAATAAAGGTTTATTGATTGCGTCACTTTGGATGCATTTTGTGGAAAGTGGTATAGAAATCCTTAAATAAATGAAATGAATATCTATAGCTTTATTTTGGGCACTATATCCATAGCCTGGATAAGTATACAATTTGGGCCATAGACATTTCCCATATACCTCCTTATTACCCTGTATATTCAAATACATATCTAACAGTGTTTCTAAAAATCAATAGATTCCTTATAATAATAAGCACAGTGCATAACATTGTCTTGAAAAAAATTGTCAGCATTGCAGTGGATCACATTCTTAAACTACTATTGAGTTGTAGAAGCAGTAGCTTCACCTGTAACCACGTTTGCAATTACATGCACACACACACAAGACAGGAGAGAGGGCATGTGCGAGAGAGCACCAGGTGTTTTGACACTAATATTAATAGTAACTCAAAGTCAAATGTAGTTTTCTAACTAGCTGTCTTTTTGACCACTTTAATTCATCACTGGATTGATAGAGATATAGGGCAATTTCCAGTTCTGTCCTCTCTGTTGACAGAAGACCAGCATTGGTTACCACCCAATGTAACAGAAATAAATATATTTGATATGACAGAAAGGTATGTTATATATTTCTGAATATTTCAAGTTGTAGTTTAATATGATTATTCCCCAATTTATATTTTACAGGTTTGTCTGTTAATATTTTTTCAGTTGTATGCTGTACATTATATGCTGACATTTCACAGGCAATAGAGGAGTAAGTTAAAAGAAAGAAATGTGAATATACTTCTAAAAACCCTTTATTATGTAGGAGCTTGCGCTCTCTAAAGAATTTTAGCATGTGCCAGTGTCATATATTCTGAACATTGGGTGCTTAAAAAGGGCATTGAGCTCTCACATTAAAATATTCATTGAGTGAAGGAGAAAGTGAGCTATAATAATCTTCTGATAGGGGGGAAATCTCAAAGCTGTGTTTGACAATAGAAGACTGGTGAAAGTGATCATCATTGCAAGGGATAGAGCCCAGGAGCAGGCTCTGCCTCTGCTACCCAGTTGAAGTCTATAGAGAAAAAGAATACATTTAAATGCTGTGCTTTATTCCTTTCCAACTTTTCTCATTTGGCCAACACACATGTCTGTGGCCTTAATTGCTAGATGTGACAGTGCATTAGCCTGGCTGTCTCAGCTGCTCAGGTCTTTTATCAAATGCACTAAGACAGATGCTAAATAGTAAGTACTAAATTGAGATCTTTGATTCTCTTGAGATAGAGTTGATAAGAAGAAGCCCACTGGTGCTAATAAAAAATGTGACCCTTTTTACATTTAAGAGGAAGAAGTGGATAGTGTTTTAAGAAGCGATATACTAGGAGATATATTCATTTTTCCATCTTTTCCATCTTTGTAGCATGGAGTTGAAATACTTACATTAGAGTTGAAGTACTAACACATTTCCAAGGATTAATTTGACCCAGAGTCTTCAGGACACAGACCTTTTCAGGACACAGAACTTCTTTCAGTATCAGAGTTAAGACTGAAAGATACTTTTAATACATAAGAATGACCCCCAAGTATGTGCCATGGTCAATGGCCTCCAATGTAAAATTAAGGGAAAGTTTCTGAGTCAGAAACTGTGACATGCAAGGTAGGCCTGTGCCCTAGTGCCTTAATATTCCATACCAATCACTCAGAATAGCCATAGAAGAAGACCTCTTAAATGTGTTTGAGGTTGCATTGCTTTGGTCAATAAATAATTCTAAATATGGACCATATTTTAGCAAGGGCTAACAGGCCAGCAGCATGGGCCCTGTCTGTAGGCTCACTCTGAAGGAAGCCGGGACACTGGTAAAGGGTTCGTTAATCTTCTCTGCATTCTGAACAGCAGCAGAAACCTCAGTATTGAGCATTGCCCTTAGATACTGACTCAGGCAAAGGGCTCTTGGAAAGTGGCTGCAGATGGAGGAAGGATGTTATTGGGTTTGGGAGTTATGCTAGAGTCCAGAAGGAACACCCCCACCCCAGTTGTTTATTCTTACTTTAATATTGGTAACATTGTGTGAGCATTCTGGTTATTCAGGACATAAATGTGAACAAAGACACTTCCGTGCCACTGACATTAGTCCTCCCACCTATTATAGATTGTTCCAAGCAAACAAGCAGTAAAAATGGCCACCATGCATACATGGACAAAATACTGCCCTTTTTGACAACAAGCATGGTGGCTTGAGAATCAGGGCTTGCAGTAGTGTAGATGCAAAGGTTTTGATCTCAGACACAAAACAACTCCACTCCTGCTGCTTTATTCGAAGATACGTGCTAATGTGGCCAGCAGTATTATGCACACTATCACTTTCCAAGATCTTCCACCCATGTCTCCTATGGCTAATGGGAAATTGGGATTGTAATGCTAAAGAACCTACTTTTCTCACTTTACCTTTATGCCATCTCAAGTCTCTTTGAACCTGCTAGGGTATACAAGACATAGGATTGTGCTACTAACCACTTCAAAGGAACGCTTCTCTTCTGCCTTACTAATTTGCAAACTGAATTTTCCCACCATTCTTTGGACTAGCTATCTTTTTCTTGTGTTCTGTGGCTGCTGCTTTGGCAATATTTGTGCTTAATAGTTAGTTAAGGATTTTATTTATAAATTGATTTCCTTTGGCTTTATTCATGAACGGAAATCAGATGAAAACTGACAGTAATGGAATTGATAAAGGTAAAATAAAGGTGCAGAAAACGACTGCTATAGCCTTATGAGCAGTACACCACAAGATTGACAGAACATTCCTATTCCCAGCTGCGGAAGCAGCTGGGCAAGGCAATGCATCAGTTCAATTGCTGCAATTCAAGTCCTGCCACTTATGCTGACCAGGTTGGAAGGTGGGGGATTAATTATTGCTGTATAAGTTCCAGGCTGGTGCTGCTGGATGCCCTAAGTCAAGTCCCCTTCAGGGAGATAGACCAATGGAGCATCTTTAGATCCATGTCTGGCTCAGCTATACCACTGCCCTGCCCTGTAACTCTCTGTTTGGGAGCCCTATACTCCCAAGTATAGAGCACCACTGGTGGTAGCTTCTCAACCACCTACATTTTCAGCATGCCCCACAGAGCGACACAACCCCCCACTCCCCCTCTGCTGGCAGAGCCAAGCAGAGGGACAACTTCACATTTCCCTAGCCCCCTCCTCCAGCATCACAGATCAGGGTCTTAGGATTGCTCTTCAAGTTCTTTTTCAACAGTTTGAGTATGCATGTTGATGGAAATACAGAAGAATATTCAGGAATATTCAGGAAGTAAAGAAGGGATAAAAAAAACTATTAGTAGTAGATAAATTATTCTGCATCAAAATACCAACAATAGATTATGTTGTTTTTGTTTTTTCCTTTCTTTGTAGCATGAGATACACAGACACAAATATTAGAGGGATTGGAAGAATATTTGAGGATAAGCTTAGAATTCAAAATGAGACTTGGACTGAAAAATATTAAATGTAATTCAGCTGGGAAGAAGTTATATAAAGTAGAATTTATAAAGGAAACACAAAATGCTAGACGGGAATATGGTTTGCTAAGGAGATTATGTTTAGTGGACAGCAATCTGAACTATTTGGGTTTCAAAAAACAACAACATAAATGTCCTTTTGCATTGCATGGACAAATGTACTGGAAATGTCATTAGCACATCATAAATAGTACAATTTTTCTCAGCATATGTTAGGTTTCTGCTAGAATAATACATCCAGCATTTGCAAGCTACACCTAGGACACATAACTGAGATCTTCAGATATTTATGGTTTACATTTTTTACATACAGTGCAGTCCTGTGCATTTTACTCAGAAGTCAATCCCACCATACTTCTTTTGACTTGCTCCAAGAGAAGTAATATTCTCATTTGCAAGTTGCAAACAAATAATGGCCTGGCTCAAACATAATGTTAAGCCATGGGGTGAAGTTCAATATTCCACTCATCTAATTATTCCATTTGTGGAAGCATTGCAGCTTGCCAAATGAAACTATCCCATCTCTCTTCCTCCTGCGTACTTTTCTGTAGGTTCTCCAGACCCAACCATGAAGCCAATTGCAAAAGGAGAAGAACAGAAGTGTGTGACAGAAGTCCTTCTTCAGTGCTTCTGCTGATGGGGCTGGTTTGTTTGTCCAAAAGCTGCCAAGCAGCTTAATGATAGTTTGCTTACTGCTAGCTAACAGCATTCTGAAGCCATGCTTTGCTGTTGGCTTATGAGCCTTGGTTTGTTTTATCTATGGCTTGGGGTTGTGTCAAAACCCAACATCTTTCCTTAATAATGGCTTGCTTGGACATCACATCCCAGATGCTCACCAACTTGCAATAACGGGCAACAACAGTTGCAAAACTAAATGAACTTTGGAGAAACAATGGGGTTGTAATCCACATAAATCATAGGCAGAGTAGCCCCATTAAAATCAATTGACATCACTGGCTTCAGTCCATTAATTTGAATGGATCTATTCTGAATAGAACTTAGCAAGGGTGCCATCTCACTCTCAGGATTGTGGGTGCCTGCTGCCACAACGTGGACGTGCGACGTCACATGCACGTACCTGCATGTAGTGCATGTGATGTCACATGCATTATATGCAGCTCTGTGTGTGTGACATCACACATCTGTGTTGCGGTGGCCGGCAGCAACTCCTCTTCCACTTCCTCTCTGCAGCCAGCAAGGAACCCTTTTCTGCATCTGAGGTCCCCCTTCTCCGGAAAAGGGTGCCTCATTTGCTGGCTGCAGAGGGCAGAGCTGAACTGCTTCTCTCCTGGAGGCAGTGCCGCCGCCGCCTGACGGCTATTCTCATTGACTTCGTGGGTGTCCGGCTCCCACAATTATATTCTTGTGGGTGCCCAAGCACCCACGGCACCCTGGATTTGGCTCCTATGGAACTTAGTTGGGCACAATCCATGGTTTCATTGACTGACTGGGACTACTTGTGAATATTCCTTATACAAACCATGACTTAGTTTGTAGAATGTCATAATACCACGTAAAAGAAATGTTGGTGCTACTAAATTTGTACAGTATTACAATGAAGTTTCAAATAAACAGATCCCCTCCCCATCCCTTTTTGTTTACAAATGCTAGGACACAAAATACAACTCCCCTGATCCAGCAGGAAAGACCTGGAAACATATATAGTCTTCATGCTCATCTTTACCATATTGAACTGGCTGGCTGTGTCTCTTAAAGTGATCCATATATGTTAGTGTGCATCATTCGTTACACAGGACTACAACTGGATCAGGGGCAATACTTTTTCTTAATACAGTGGTACCTCGGGTTACATATGCTTCAGGTTACATACGCTTCAGGTTACAGACTTGGCTAACCCAGAAATAGTATCTCGGGTTAAGAACTTTGCTTCAGGATAAGAACAGAAATCGTGCTCTGGTGGTACGGCGGCAGCAGGAGGCCCCATTAGCTAAAGTGGTGCTTCAGGTTGAGAACAGTTTCAGGTTAAGAACGGACCTCTAGAACGAATTAAGTACTTAACCCGAGGTACCACTGTAAAGTAAGTGGGAACCCAAAGCTTAGGAAAGGAATATTGGCTGTTTCAGATCTTTTTCTTTATGTTCTATATCAAACGATTGTTCAGCCCTGTACTCACATATCTGGGAGTAAATCAGACTTAAATCAATGAGACTGACTGCTGAGTAAACATGGTTAGTATTAGAGTTTAAGGGTTGTTATTGTTCAGGTTTAATTGAGTTTTAAGAAGTAATAAAAATGCTTTGGGGACCATCTGATTAATAAAAATCTGATATACAAGTATGTTTCACTGTTTATTTGATTTTTGTGTGACTTGCACATGAATCTTCTATACAGTTCTATTCAAAATGCAATTAATTAAAGAGATTGTTTGGTTCCCAAATGGATGTTTATCTGTTACACAATTAAAGAACACCAGATGGAGGGGAAAAATAACTTTGCTGACAAATGTGACTCTATAGTAAAGCCAGCTTAATCAAGCCAGTTGATTCACAAATGGAAACTTGCACAAATACGAATAGCCTGAACAGTTTGTTTTGTAAGTTACACTTGCCCTCAGGCAACTTTGCAATATTTAAGTGCTGAGCAGCTATGAGGATCTAAGCTAATGTTTAGGGCTAAAGGAATTTAGTGAATCAATAGGCAGAGCTGGTTTAACTGATGAATGAAACTCTCTCACACCCCATATAGTAATATAATAATAATTTATTATTTATATCCCACCCATCTGGCTGGATTTCCCCAGCTCCTCTGGGCGGCTCCTAACAGAATATTAAAAATGCGATAAAACATCAAACGTTTAAAACTTCCCGAAACAGGGCTGCCTTCGGATGTCTTCTAAAAGTCAGATAGTTGTTATTTCCTTGACATTTGATGGGAGGGCATTCCACAGGGTGGGCGCCACCACCGAGAAGGCCCTCTGCCTGGTTCCCTGTAACCTCACTTCTCACAGGGAGGGAACCACCAGAAGGCGCAGGCATGTAGTGAGACAGAAGCAACCAGCATAATAATCTTGTGGTGTGCTCTGATAAAACACATACATACCAATGCATGCTCACAAATGTAGGTTGGTTCAACTCAACACATACAGCTTTCTTGCCCTTGTCAGACAACTGAGGAATGCCCATAACAGTTGGAGAGAGCATGAATGCCCACATGCTCCAAGGTCACTGGCCCAAATAGATATACCTCTGATATCCGCACATTAGATTCAGGATGAAGCAGAGCTATGCCCCTGGGAGATAATGTGTGATGAGCAAAGTAAGAAGAGTGGAAGAGGTCTCCCCATGACAATGTACCCAGCCCTCTGGGCTAGGAACTACACAAGAGGAGTCATCCAACATCTGCCTCTTCTGAACTTCAGAGGGATGGAACCCAGAAGACAGAAAGGAAAAGCACATATAAAAGGGTAACCCAATCAGTGAACAGAAAGAGTATAAGCAAACAAGGGCTCCTCCCCTACGCTGCCCACATGCAGGCCACATGTTCCACCACATCTTCACCAACAGAATGGCTCTGCTGATGGCATGTTTTGCCCATATATGTATCATAGTAGCAGCATCTCTGACATTTTGCCAGCATAGCAGGGCTTCTACAGTATTCTATAGCTTTTCAGCCAGGGATTTTCAGTTTAGTATTGTACCCTTAGTTACTTATATTCCTTTATCATTTCTTTTAAGTATTTGTAAGTATTTGTATTACCTTACAAATCATGTTTTAAAATTTGTTGTTGTTGTTGTTGTTGTTGTTGTTGTTAAGATTTAAGGTAGCATTTCTCCTTTATACCATATGCAGTAAATAAAGGCAAAACACTAAACAGACGCATGTAAAAATAAATAAATCATTTTTTAGCTCTTGGATAACAAAGAAATATGCTAACTTCTGTAAAAACGCAATGCCCTGTGAAACTTCCTTGAACACCTGTTAAATATTTGCTGTGAGACTCCTGAGTCGCCATTATAACTTTTTAGACGGGAGCATATTTTTATATGCTGTTTCATACATCTGCCTATAGGAATATATGCAATACATGTGACTGGTGGGCCTATTTAATGTCATGTGAGAAATATTCATCAAGTAAAACTAGTAGTTGTGTAAATTATGCTTAAGCGGTCTGAGACAGCTTGCTTCCTCGATTTTAATGTTTCATTTATAAGTATGGAATTTAAAAAATGGTTTAGAGTATGTAGTCACATAACATTGTATTTTTTGGAAAATGCTTTAGTACTAGTCTCTTTAAATGATGGGACTAATGATACTCCAGGAAAAAAAGCATAAGGACTATACTAGCTAATGTGGGTGCAAAACTGAATTCCTATTTTAGTTTCTATACTGCCCTTCATTTGAGGATCATTTGAGGGTGGTTTACCAAAAAAAGGGCAAAAATAAATGTTATAAGCTTTTGTAAAAATATTGCCTTGAAGGGAGACGTGCATATAAGGAGCCTCATGTTTCACATGATTAAGTCCCATTGTGTTGTATTGCTTTCTCCAGTTCTCTCTCTCAAGGGCTAGTTCTGTCCCCTCAGTTTATGTCCTCATTTGGGCACACTGGCCCGTCTGCTTATTTGAGATATGACATTTGAAACCAGCCCATTAGGGTTCATTGTATAGGAGATAAGAAGAAAATGAGCTAACGTTTGTTCTTTGCACTCATTTAGCTTCTAACCAGATGTGTGAGATTTTCAGTGATTCTAAGACTGTTAGCCACTAACTTCCAATTAATCTAATTTGCATTAACTGGAATAGTATTATAATTTCCATTTTGCAATTGCGATGATTCACAGAAGAATCAAGTCACGTCTCTCTTTCTTAGCTGTGACTTTCTGCAAAGTGAACAGCTTAACTGTAAACTGCTCTAGTTATGCTTCATTATATAGTTTTGCCAGTCACAATCTTGAAAACTGTTTGGTTTTTCCCCTTGCACAACTTTCCCCTCCCACGACATCTTGCAAACTAGTTTTGAAAATCCTCTGTTTTAAAAGCAGAATACTATCCAGCTTACTGTTCAATAAATCCCAGACTTTGCCCCCAGTTTTGCACTTTTAATCATGACTAAGACTGCAATCCTATCCCCACTTACCTGCGAGTAAACCTGATTAAATCCAATAGAACTAAACATGATTTGGATTTCACTATAATGCTGCAATCCTGTGCACATTATTTTGGAGAAAATCCCATTGACCTCAGTGGAATTTACTACTGAGTAGGATAGGGTTGCATATAGGAGAGGGTTGCATATTTTTGCTCTCGCTACTTTTTATGGGGCATGACCCTGAAGTGTGTAGTTTGCAGAGCTATAACTTTAGTTATTCCGAATAGGATTCCTCGCAAGAATCCTTTGTTAATGCTTTGTTAATTTTTTATTCAGGAGTTTTAAACTGAGATGCCATTTTGGATGCAACTTTTTGCCTATGCAATACTGCCCTGAAACATGCGGGTATAGGGTGGTGTATAAATTCAACAACAACAACAACAACAACAATACACACCTCCCCTGGAATTATTATTATTATTATTGAATTTATACACCACCCTATACTCACAGGTCTCAGGACATTAAGGGATGTGGGTGACGCTGTGGGTTAAACCACAGAGCTTAGGGCTTACTGATCAGAAGGTTGGCTGTTCGAATCCCCGTGACGGGGTGACCTCCCATTGTTCGGCCCCTGCTCCTTCCAACCTAGCAGTTCGAAAGCATGTCAAAGTGCAAGTAGATAAATAGGTACTGCTCCGGCGGGAAGGTAAACGGCATTTACGTGTGCTGCTCTGCTTCACCAGAAGCGGCTTAGTCATGCTGACCACATGACCCAGAAGCTGTACGCAGGCTCCCTTGGCCAGTAAAGTGAGATGAGCGCCACAACCCCAGAGTTGTCTGCAACTGGACCTAATGGTCAGGGGTCCCTTTACCTTTACCCTGGAATTATATATCTTTACTCAGTACTTTTTTTAAAAAAAATGTTTAGGGTTACTCTCATTTACCTACTCATATTGAAATACTGCCCCTCAATGAGGCCAAACTTGGATTCACAAAATGTTTAGGGGTATGCGTATCCCTGTGTACCCCCAGAAAAAAGCACTGTCTGTACTACCAACTCCCAATGTACAATTTACCTCCTCTCCTAGTACCAATTCCCAATGGGTATATCACCTCTAATGTGTGCTAAATTTTATGAATAATTATTCACAGATTATGCACCTGATGGTTAACATTTTCATTTTAAGTCTGTTTTAAGACTGCTCATGAAGTGAAATGCCATTGCAAACAAAATCATGTGTATTCATTTGAAAACCACCTTGTGTTTCCTATACCTGCTAATTCTCCATCAAGAAAAACCCTGGGACAAATATTCCATGGAAAACACTGACAGTGAATGTTTGACATTGGTGACATGTGGCACTCTGATTTCTTAGCCAATTTGGTTAAATCTCTAATTTAATCACAAATGTATTTCTTGATACAGACAAATTTTGTGTGATGGGTTTTTAATTTATTATTTTTTTTAGGTGAAAGGTCCCCCAGCAGCAGGAGCATTTAAAGAAAGACCAACAAAGCCTACAGCATTTCGCAAGTTTTATGAGCGAGGTGACTTCCCAATCGCCCTTGAGCACGATACAAGAGGAAACAAAATAGCCTGGAAGGTAAGTCAGGGCGCAGCTGTGACAGCCAGCTGCGCTTATTGAAGTGACATCTCTCATTGCCAAAAAAACGTAGGCTTATAAGTAAATAAAGTGGAGTAATTTCTTAGCAAATAGAAGATGGTGGGAGAGCAGTTAGAGAGTGGCCTCCTGAGTCAGCCATCTACCTTGGCTAACAATTAAATTATATGCTGCAAAAAAGGAAAATGACAGAGTTGCTTTGCCTTAGAGAATTGTCTCCCGCTCAATTCATCTCTATTTTTATGAGGACCTGGCAACCCAGCCTATTTCAGGCAGTCCATCAAATGATGGAAGTGGCTGGATACAGTGAGCAGCAGCCATTTATCTCCCCCCAAATTTCACCTTCCTGCAGGACAGTTCCAAATGGAAGCTTTAATTACCTAAATGGATAGGTCAAGATTGCCTGCTCCCTTGAAATGCAGAGCAGAATACAAACGAAGGCAGATTCTCATTCCACGGCTGCACTCCCAGTCTGCAGCATATGTCAGACAGCGTAATCGCTGTCATACGTGCCCCTGTTAGAGGCTGACCTCCACTGCTGAAACCATTATGGTTCCGACATCTCTGACAAAAGGTTAATTGGCTTCAAAATAAATGTATTGCCTAATGACTTCATTCTAATGCAGCAGTGTTTCTCTCTAAAAGGCTTGGTGATGTTATTTGTAAAACTTGCCAATCTTTTAAGTAACTAGAGCAGGCTTTTAAATTTAATTTGAAAAATGAATGCTGATCTTTAACCTGCTCTTTCTATTTAATTATTTTGGTTATCAAAGAATGACTTTCCTTTTATGTATGTGTGTGTGTGTTGGGGTGACTGTGTGTCTCTGTATGCAATTTATTGGGCTGGGTTCAGATTTTTCTGGAAACAGAATAAAGGATAACCCAAAAATTGGGCATTCTTTGAATGAGGGAGAAAAGACCTAACTTATTATTTGGATGTTTATGTGGGTCCTGTTGAAAATGACCTTAATTTAAGCTGCTGTAGTTTTGTTAATAAAAACAAAAACAGATATGACTAGTAGGGTCACTGAGTGAATAATATTTACTGTATTATTTATGAAATGACTAAACAATTTGTTATGTACAAAACATATCAAACAATTAGATCCTACCTGCAAGTTTTTAATATAATTTAATGGATGCATTTGGCTCCGTTTTTAGATGGGCACAACTAATGATCTAACAGAAAATTGAATTTCTGCTTGACATTACAAAAAAAATTCCTTCCAGTAGCACCTTAAAGACCAACTAAGTTAGTTCTTGGCATGAGCTTTCGTGTGCATGCTTCAGGTGCTTCGTGTGCTTCAGGTATCTGAAGAAGTGTGCATGCACACGAAAGCTCATATCAAGAACTAACTTAGTTGGTCTTTAAGGTGCTACTGGAAGGAAATTTTTTTGTTTTGACTATGGCAGACCAACACGGCTACCTATCTGCTGCTTGACATTAGTAACAGACAGTGGCGTAGCGTGGGGGGTGCAGGGGGGGCCGGCCGCACCGGGCGCAACATCTGGAGGTTAGGGAAATCCACGGGTTAGGGGGCGCAAATCCACGGGTTAGGGGGTGCAAATCCACGGGTTAGGGGGTGCAAATCCATGGGTTAGGGGGCGCAAATTACTGGCCTTGCCCCGGGTGCTGATAGCCCACGCTACGCCACTGGTAACAGAGTAACAACAGAAGAAAACTTTGTTTTTACTTCCATGGTGGTAACATGCCATCCATTTTATAAGAAAAGTCACGTAGTAGATCATTGAAGATATTGTAATGCATGCTTTCTTGTATGATTGCATGTTACTGATTATATAAAGTTTTATATGAATATTTATATGACACTATCAATTTATGCTTAATTGGTTGTATCCAGTAATGGCTTAAATGAGCAGAAGCATTTTCCAGTGAAGGCAGAGGCACAATTAGATACATCCAATATGTTTTATTTTTTTCTTAAGGCTTATGATCAATACAATAATACATTTGATTTGAATGAATGCACAAAGGAAAGGGAATGCAGGGGAGAAGTGGAGAGAAACAGGAATACAAGTATGAAAACAGTTTAACTGAAGTAGATAAGTTTTAAGATTTTTTAAAGTATTATTTTAAAGGGGGGAGCAAGGAGATGCACAGAACAATAAGAAATAACGGGTTTCTTCAGTATATTTAGTCACTGTTTTCCAGTGATATTATGTTACCTTGTCCTAGGCTGCAAATGCCAGCAAAAGGTAATAAAGTGGGAAGCACCATGTACAAGCTACCGTTTAATCCTATGGCGGGCCCAGCATCTACCTTGACATCATCTGATGAGCTTCTGGCTCCTTTGCATACTTTATCCATGCATGTGACAGAGATTAAGGCCTTAACAAATGTGCTGCAAGTCTCAGGGGGGAATATCCAGCACAAGGTGGGAGTGGAGAACCAAGAGCAGCAAGCCTCATCTGCTTTGAAGACCTTACAGGCCTGCATTCCAAGATGGCAAACCTGAAGGGAGAAGCTGCAGGAATAATCTTTGTTTGGTGAAGGTGAGACAAGGAGCAGAGAGAGGGCATTCTACTACTTTTGTCCGAGAGGTGCTTGCTCTCCTGGAGAGATATGTGTTAAGAGTATGCCCTGGTTCCTCTGTCTAGAGGCAAAATTTGCCTTAGGGCCATCCTTGTGAAATTCTTGTGTTCCCCTTATGAAGGAGGATTTGCTGAGCTGGGTGTAATAAAAGAGTTATCTTGGGGGGCACTTAATGATGTAATTAGGATTTCCCCTGATTAGCATAATAGGCACAAATAGCTTTCACAGGGCATGAAGAATGAATGGCACAGGAAAGAAATTTGACCTTACATTCAGTTTGTTGTTCTTTCTTTGGCAACCACTTATAGCCGAGTAAGATTGCCTTCCATGAAAACGGTCTTAACATTGAGTCCATAAGTGACTGTGGAGGCCAATTCTGGATCCGTACGTCCTTCCACCAGTGGGGACATAGTTTTTTGGGTGGGAGTTGATCATGGTGAAGGTTTGTCACACGTGCCTTCCTCTTAGCACGTTTCTCCTTTGTGCCCTGAGCCCACAACACCTCTGGTAATGGCTGTTCCCCAATTGGAGCATTCGCAGGCCAGTGTTTCCCAGTCATCAGTGCTTATACTACATTTTTTTAGATTGGCCTGGAGAGCATCTTTAAACCTGTTTTGTTGTCTACCAGTATCTTTTGTCTGAGTCACAAGAAAAGGCTTAAGACATTTAGAGACCTGTCAGCTGCAGAGGACTGTTTGCTAACTCTCAATCTAATCTGGGCACATCTAGACTGAAGAATGAGATAGCAGAGACCTCGCTGATCTGATGCACCTATTTCAGGGTATGCTTTGTGTGTATGTTAAGAGGTTTACTTGCTCCTCTGTTGCCTTCCCTGGCTGGCTGCAGGGCTGTGAGGGGATTTGTAGGACAGCATTCTTTCTCCCGAGTTCTTTCCCTTGTCATTGTGGAGCAACACAATGAGGAGACCTGTGTTATCCACATGACCACATTTTCTGTTCATTCCATTGTTGCTGCCGTGCAATGCAGTGAGGAGAGTTGTGTTATTAGACTGGACAATTTGTTTCCTGGTGCTGGGTTTTTATTTCTGTTGGTTTCTAACACAGTTCCCTTCTACAAGCCCTTGCTTTGTGGTGTGACATGCTGTTGTTAATTGTATGTGTATACAAACATATACCTGAAATGTGCAGTAAGGGAACAACTTTGGACTTTAAACTGCACTTTACCCAACATAAAATTGTATTCAGAGTGCACTGGACCCCTCACTGACTTTACCAAAAAGACATTTCAAGTGTGGACAAATGCTGGTACTGTGGCACATCTCCAACACCTTAAGTACACGTGATGTGGTCCTGTCCAGTGGTAACTCTCTTCTAGTCATAGGTCTGCACATGCATTAATCTAGTTCTAGAGATTTTTATTTTATTTTTGTGGATGTTAATGTAATGTTGAAAAATATTCTGGTATTTAAAAGAAAAAGAAAGATATTCTGGTCCTATGGGACCTCACTAAAGAGGAATGAAGTTGGATCCTATAGGCACTGATGATGACAAGAATACCCATTCCCTGGTCTAGCTGAGGGTCCACAAATTTACACAGCAGCTTCAATTTTCAGAGCAGGTTTCACAGGCAAAACAAGTTATGTGCATCTTGTTGCCCATTGTATAGTGGTTGGAGAATGTGTTAAGAGTGGAAGTATATGAGTGGGCAACTTTTCACAGGCAGCAGCAGGACAATGTATTCTCTGACATTTCCCCTATCCCATCACCCTAGAATACTTAAAAAAAGCTTTTGAGCCATGCATAAATTTTCCTTGAGCTTCAGCGTTCAAATAAAATGTAACTTCAAACTAGCAAAGTCTCATGCTAGAGGAACTTAGGAGGTATTTTCTTGAATTCTCACTTCCACCTGCACCCCCCCCCCACTCCATTCAATCTCCCTCACTCCAGGAAAACCTTCCAGAGCAGATTTTCAGGGGGCATAGCAAGGATCAATAAAAATAGTCTCCCCTCTCTCTTATGAGTGGAGTTTCACTCTCAGTAAATCTTGATCTAAGCTTTTGAGTTCCTTCATATTTTGGGAACATTGGTTTGTCTTTTGTGTGTGGGCATGAAGGTGGGAATATGTGCCTGATCAGTCATGGGTTCTGGAGGGTGCAAAGAGCAACAGAAAGTGTTTTTTTTAAAAAGGCAACAGCAACCACAAAGCTCCAAAACCAATATAAATCACATTACAGAAATATAAATGCACATAACTTGTTTTGCCTGTGAAACCTGCTCTGAAAATGGAAGCTGCTGTGTAAATTTGTGGACCATCAGCTGGACCAGTGCATGGGTACATGTGTGCAGTGATCATCTAGGCACCATAGAGAGTCTGACATGATGTGTAGAGTTCTGTGTAAGCAGTTGGATAAGCGGCATTTGCACAACCACATTTATTTGTAGAAGTTAGTCTTACGAAATGAAGGACTAGCAGGATAGATGGGGGAAAATGATACTACGTTTGCCACAAATATTTCAGGATTCACATAACTATGCAATATATCACCATTTTGTTATTGTCCTCTATTTTTTCATTCTCTTTGTATGTGATGCATTTCATGATTCATTTTGCACTTGGTTAGTCAGTGTCCCCGCCCCCCACCGCCCACCTGCCATCTAGCTCTTGCAGTGATTTTTTTGTAAGAAGATGAACATTACTAATAGTGTGGCTACAAAAATCTTTTCATTCAAGGGTGGTAGGATGTTGAGTGGCTCCGAGGAAAGACTACAAACCATCAAATATCTCTCCCTTATTAACTTTATGTTTTTGCTGATCAGTGGGACATTTTATAGAGTTGAAAGGCAGTAGGGTTCTCTCCCCTCACCCTTTGGCTGTAAATACAGCCAAAGGGCATGCTCTTCCATTTAGTTCAAAGTGAAATGCTTCTAATCAATTCTTTTTTACTTTTGTAAGTGCTTTTGTATGTGTTGATCAATTTTTGAAAATCAATATCTATTGATTCTTATAACTTTCCACTGTTGTTCAATTATTTATGAACCCTGTTTCCAATATAAAATAACTTGAAAGCTCCTGAAATGAATATTTAGTTGAACAAAAACAAGAGTCTTGTGCCCCCTTAAAAGCTAACTGATTTTATTCTAATGTGGTTTCCCTCGCACAATATGAATTAGCTATTAATTAATTTGGTTTTAGATAAATTATGTTGTTTCCCTTGCACATTTCCATATAATGTCATAATTGAACACGAATATATATAGAAAGTTAACGTCTGTTTTCCAGTGTTCTCAAAACTTCTCCTGTGGTTTAACCCCTTAGGTTATAGTCACTTACCTGGAGTTAGCCCCAGTAAACAGATCTGAGTTTAGGATATTGCAACCAAAGTCTGCTATCCTGTAACCACTTGCCCAGGTGTAAACCCCATTGAACTCAGTTAGACTTACACATGAGTAGAGATTTATAGTGCTGGAAGTGAAATCCTCAAAAAATGGTGTTGAAAGGCTTATAGATCAGAAGTCTTTTGAAAAAGGAAAGAAATGAAGCAGTGCACTTACTCAGCAGCAGTATTTTCTTACCTCTTCAGATATAATAAAAACAGGCTGTGATCCATAGAAACAGAGATACAAGACTTGTAATGCAACAGGAAGGGAAATGCTAGAATAAATACAGTTTCCTCACCTTGGAACACAATGTATCATTTCCTCTGTCTTTAGCTGATGCTTCCTCAGAGCAGCTGCCTCAGGTGTTGTGGAAGCAAACACACATAAGCAGATTTGAAAAGAGTGTGCTTGATAGTGTCAGTCCATGCAAACAAAATTCTCTGCAGTTGCTCTATGAACAATTGTTGCAATGTCCCGGTGTTTCTTTGCCGTATCTGTTTTTCTTATAAGCATACCAAAATTACTTTAGCGCATAAACTGGCTAGTTCCCTGACTTCTGCAATTTGTATTGTAAAATCATTTTATTTTATTTTATTGTCTTGCAAAATCAAACAACAGTGATTCAGTGCAGATGAATTACCAATCCAATCTTGAATAAGATAACTAAGGGCAAAATTTAGATTTTATTTATCTATATTATTTGACAAGATGTATATATACCACTTAATCAACAAAAACAATTTAAGCAGTTTTCATATAAATATAAAATATTCTATAAAAATTCTAATGAAATCAAAGTTTAAAAACAAATTGGCAAATAAATAAATGAAGCAAATCAGCAAATATACACAATAAAGATACATGTTAAAAGTGCATGTTGCAATTATATGTGGATAAGAGTGCATCATTGGGTTTTTTTTTAATGTATAATGAATTTAGGAAGGCCCCATTTGTAGGTGTAATGGTTCTAGGGGTTGCTCGTGCGTAAGCCGGTGCCAACACCTGGCTGGGTTGCCTGAGTGAACCTTTTCTGTCCAGACAGCCACTCACCCGTGGCTGTCTCAATCGCTGGCAGAATCCGTCAGTGGGTGCTTCTTGAACTTCTTCCAGCAAGGAAGCTCTTTGACGCCTAGTCTCCTCCTACTCTCCCTGCGCGGAAGCCTTCTGCGCAAGGAGGGTGTAGGCAGCAGAGGACCCTTACTCTCCCCGCTGGTCCCCAGCAAGGAGTCATGGGACCGCCTCGCCAATTCCCCCATCTGCCCCCCTTCTCCACTGGTGCTACGCTGATGCTCTTCCCCAGAAGATGGGCTGCCTCTCCCCATCCCGGGACGCTCTCTGGAATCCCTCTGGAGCCCGCTCTCTCCCTCCTGCCCTGATGGCAGTTCCCAGACAGTAGGCTTGACTTTAGCTGTTAAAACCCTTAATTGCTTCGGTTCCTGGAAATATTATCTTTTCCCATATATAATGTTAAGGTCAATAGATAAAGCATTCATAATTTTTATCTTCCTCAGATGATGGTGGCGATTCTCTGAGTGGATGTTTCATTACATGTCCCAGCAATATTATACAATGAAAGAGGGAACAATCCATCAAACTGAATATTTCTGACATAACTGAAAAAATTCTATACTATCTATAGAATTCAGAGTAATTAGGGAAGTTTTTAATGACTGATATTTTAATTATTTTTAAATTTTTGTTGGAAGCCACCCAGAGTGGCTGGGGAAACCCAGCCAGATGGTCGGGGTATAAATAATAATATATTATTATTATTATTATTATTATTATTATTATTATTATTATGCTTGGCACTAATGATCACAGGAGGGTTTAAAAAAATAAAAAATAACTATTCATCACATCACCATCATTTTTGCTGTCTGAGGCTCATAGAACTTTCTCTTCTTCTTTAGGGATGAATGTGATCTATGATATGATATGAGTTGTCTTGGCCCATTTTTTCACTGGCAGGAAGTTATCTCTTTTCGAGAATGCACCTTGGGGGCTGAGACAACCCCCTCAAGTTCTGTTTCCTGCCAGCTCCACTGCATGTTGCATTGCAGACACGGCAAAAGAGGCGGGAACGCCATATTGGAAGGGATTTCGCCCCCATTTGTTATTCCTTATTTGTTTATTCCTGGCTTTCCTTCCGCTACTCCTGCTGGCTTTTCACTCTCCCCTTTCTTCTTCTTGGCATCCAATTTTTCTTGGCTTTTAGTTTAGGGCTTTTGAGGGCCCACCGGCTTTTGGATGTTCTAAGTGGAGGGGAACAACTTGGAAAGGACTTCAGCAAGGTGGAAAGGGCCTGTTTTTGGAAAGCAGAGCTGTTTTTGGAGATGGATCTCTTTAGTCTCATCAGGAAAATGATTGGGAACTCAGGCTGCCCATGCAGGGGGATCTGTTTCCTGAATCCAGCAGCCAGTCACCCTGGTCACAGAGGTTATGGGGACCTAAAAAGTCAGCTCCAGCGGTTCCAGTGCTCCCTGAAATCTGGTAAGCTGTGAAAGGGAGAAAGGGAGACCGCTCATGTCTCCCCTTCCCCCCTGGGATGCTTCCATTTCCCTCTGGGTGGCTCGTCTAACTGGAAGAGGCCCTGGGTCTACCCGTAGCCTTCCCTGCTTGACCCAGGCCCATCAGGAGCCCTTCAACAGGGGCAGCCATAGGGGGAAGACCTCAAGGAAGCATTCATAGTTGCAACACACTGTTCATTCTTTCCCATTCTTTCATATTTATAATTCAAAACACTGAATGAAATGTCCTTCCTACCTCCTTAAGTAAAGTACCATATTTGTTAAAATAGTGACACATCAATCGATTTAACAGTTGAATAATTTGTTTCTCCTAAAGAACAAAGGATGTTGCCTTGGAAATGCCTATATTTCTTTTTCTTTTAATAATGGACTCTGTTAAAAGTTGACTTCTGGCTGGTAGGAGAGAGTGTGTGTGTGTGTGTGTATGTATGTATATGTATATGTATATGTATATGTATATGTATATGTATATGTATATGTATATATGGCCTGTAAAGGGAAGTGGATAGTTTACCTGACTTTTTTAGTGAACAGCAACAATTTCTCAATTATTAATTCTTCTGTGTTCATCAATACATGTGGTTTATCTAGCATTGTAGAGAAATTGCAGTGTTTTAGAAGCCGATTCTGTGGTTTTGTTTCTTGTTTACAGAATTCAAATCCATCCTCTTATCTGATGCAAATTGTCATCTCTTGAAACTGCACAGAGTGAAAACCTCCTGTATCAGAAATAGCTTTAATTTAAATTTGTTAAATGACCTCTGAAAAATAGATGATTTTTTTCTTCTGCTGAATGGGCTGGTGCTCTCTGCCTGTATAATTTATGTGAGAAATTAGTGCAAATGGTTCACTTTTATGGAGCTGTGCTGCTTGTAGCAAGCCTGCAGAAACAATTTCCCCCCAAGCCTCCATCTGTTCTTCAAACCGGGGCATATGCCATCTCATCGAGCTTGAAAGTCAACTGATTTATAACTCCTGAAAAGTGCATAGATTGAAAAGAAAGGTCGGCTGCTGCTCTGTGACAATGATTTGTTAGGCACTTGGATAAAGACAATTCACATTACTATGGACCCAAGGGGAAACATGCAGTGTTATAAGCTTCAAAATGTGGTAGATTGGCAGCCAGGAGGAAAACAAATGGCCCCTCCTCTTTCAGTTAAAACAGCTACCTCTTCTCCAAAAAGGAAGAATGCCTGGCAGGTAACTGGTAGCATTGGGGCGACATCTTGTTATCGCAGTGTGCTTCAGACCTGATAGCCTTTTCTCCCCCAGCTACAAAGGCTGCCATCTACAAGTGTCTGAGCTTGTTGCACTCTAATCTTTAAACCGCACACGGAAGCATCAGTCTTGAAAGAGCTGCTTGCTGCTTGTCAGGAAGTAAATTTCTCTTCAGTGCTACCTATGGAGCTTTGATAAATTTTTCGATTCTGCCTTGGAGGTGAATCCAAAGACCTGTCCCAATTAGAAACATAATGAATGGCTTGGTCTCTGTCCTATCAGCAATCATCCCCCTTCCTTTTACTCAAGGGCTACAAAGAAAGAAAACAGTTTGGCAGGTAGCAAACCAAATGAAATTGACAATGTGACCATCAGGAAAATCAATGTGTGTTTGATGTTTTCATTTGCGCTGGTGCAAAACTGTCTATTCTGATGTGACACTATTAGTGGAAGAATGACTTCCCAGATCACTTTAATCTCATACTGCTTATATTTTTTAATCACCCTATGCTCTCCTGGTGTTCGTACATACAACAGATTTTAATCAGCCACATTGTGTCTCTTCTAAAGGCATGTAAGAGAAATGTGATACCATAACTGCTTCTATATTGTTGCAGTCTACAGTCATAGTGTTGTATTATACAACAGAAGATATCCAGACCCTATTCTCTTGGGCAATGATAATTTCCAAATGCTCTTTTAAGTGTATTTTAGTAAAGGAGAAACTGGGCAGGTATGTTGAATTGGTTATCAAATGAATCCATTCACTTAGATACAATACTATCTTTATTATTAGGAAGGGTTGGCCTTTCCACACAAGATAATGGCGGGGTAGAGATGAAGGAAGAAATAGGTGTCTGAATAGTGTAGCAAGCCTTTTTAAAGTGGCAGGGGCACCATTTGGGCTGTGCTTCAGACAGCAAAATGTTTTATGCCAGCACTGCTACCAGGCAACCCAAAGTGCAGTAGTTTTTAGGAGACAGCATCATCATTTAGCCTCTCGAGAGTCTTAGTCTGTGTTGTCCTGATGTTGGAGTGGTCCCCCAGGATTATGTGTTAAATTAATTTCGCGGATATCAGGGAAAAGCATGGAAAGGCTGTTGTCCCTCGTTCTTCTCTCCCCCCCCCCCCAAAGTTCATAAAACAATGACTGTAGCATTCTACTTTGCACTTTCAGACTTGTGAAAGCACAATTAGCAAGAGAATCCATTATAACTGACGAGGCCACTATGATTCTCACCATTTCATGGCAACTTTTCTCCTGCCTAGAGCAGGTGTCTTTTGCCTATCCTTGAACTCTTCATCATTCATATAGGACATTTGGACTGGCACTTTATTGCTGGAATTACAGCTGCTGATGCATTTGACCAGGGTTGAGAGTGTAAGCAGGTGCCATAGTATGTACAAGACTACATAATTAGTGTTGGCAGTGCATCTTTAAATTAATGCTGCAAGAACCACAAAGAGTTGGCCACTGCTGTTGCTTGAGAGAGACATAGGCGCCGACTCCATGGGGCCTGAGGGGGCCCGAGCCCCCTCAAAAATTCGTTTGGGGGGGCTCTGCCCCCCCAATAATTTAAGAAAATTATTAGTTATATTATGCTTTGTAAAATCACAAAATTATGTTGGTATTTTTTATTTTCCTTGTTTGACGATAGTTACCTTTTAAAATACATTCAGTAATGAGTTAAAACAAAGCCACTCCCGATCTAGAGAAGGGGTGGGGTTGCGGGCTCTCGACCCATCAACAATCTCGCGGGGCTGGCGTCAGCCCCGCGAGAAGCGGGGATTCCCCCATGCTCATTAATATTCACCGCCCATGGCGGCAGCCAATTGGCTGCCGCAAAGGGCGGGCCCTCACAGGTTCACTTAACGTTGGGGCAGCCCGGGGCTCGCCCCTTTCGTTCCCCCAGCAGCAGCGGTTTGGAGGTCTTGGGCCCCCCCAATATTTTTTATAAGTCGGTATGGACCCCCGCCTCCCCAATATTTTTTATAAGTCAGCGCCCCTGGAGAGAGACAGAGTCATACTACCTCTGTCTTCATGAGCAAGATGGGATTAGAATTCCTCTTTAGAAAGGGAGTCTGGCCCATATTCCCCCAGTCAGAAAATGAAATATTCACTGTTTTGTTCTCAGCCTGAGAACAAAGCCAAAAGGGATAGCAATAGTTTGCTTCCCACTGTTGTGGCAAAGTGAAGGGCTTTACTACAGACATTATAGCTGCATTAAACTACTGCTGTTCAAAAAGATAAGTGCAATTCACCTCTGGTTTCCTAGGAATGTACAAAAAAAGTTGATTGGTGCATTGCTTCCTTGCTGTGAAGCAATTTGCTGGGCAGGCATCAGAATGTAAGCACTGCCTTGCTGAATCACACCAAGGGTCCAGCATTCTGTTTCCTACGTGGACCATTCAAATGTTTCTCAGAAGCTCACAATTACAACATAAAGGCAATAGACACCTTCCTTGGTTTTGTCCCCAGCTTCTGGTACTTACAAGTATACTGCCTCTGAGCATGGAGGTTTCAGCTTGTAATCATAGTCTAATTCTTGTATAAAATATTCCAGCTGCCAGTTACCATCCCATTTTGCAACTTAATTATGCTCTGAGTGCAGAAGCATGTGTGTGTGTGTGCGCGCGCACACACACGCACATTTGTTCCCCAAATTGGTGAGGTTCACTTGTCCACAATGAGAAACTGAGCCTTTAGTGTCATCACCCTGTGGTGCAATAGGTCCATGTGTCTGGCTGTTAACCAGAACATTGGTGGTGCAGTGTTCTGTGGGCAGTTACTTCATTGCAGGGGGTTGAATTAGATAACCCTCGGGGTCCCTTCCACCTCTACAATTCTGTGATTCTACAACCTGTGGAACACCCTGCCAGTAGAGATTCTGCAGGTGCCTTCCATGTCAAATTTTAAAATGAAAACTTTTCTGTTCCTCCTATGCATGCAATTAGCAGCACATCCCCCACAATGGTCTACTGATGTTTGAGGTTTGTTTTTAATTATTTTGCTTTTAACCTGTTTTTAATTTTTTATGATTTGACTGTATGGTTTTGTGGTTTTATATTGTTGTAACGTTTGCTATTAGTATGTCAGATTCTTTATGTGATATTAAACACAGCATAACTTTACTGCAGTATTACAAAGAAAACAACTGAAGGATTGATTAAGGTAATCTCTACATTCAACAACCATCTAACAATCCTTGACAAAAACTGTACATGTTCACAGTTTATCTTTTTATATTTCTGCATAGTTGTATAGCAGGGTATCTGATCAGTCATTTCTTTCTTCTAATTTGTTGCAGTATCAAACAAGAAATGTGTTTGCAATAATTTTAAGGCATAATCACTAAAAACTTATTTAGTGTAATGAAATAAATTATGTGCTGGAGGACATATTAGATGCTTGAAAATTGGTATCACAGTTATAACCCAAGGCTAATGAATTAACAAGTTATATTTTAATTAAGTACATATTCAAATTAAATGCTCTAATTAAAGTGTCATGAGTCTGCCCTGTTTCCGTGGGTGATTTTTTTTTTAAAAAAGGATATTATTCATGGGCAGGGAAGTGTACCCTGTTTAAGGAGTTTTTTGTATTATTTTTTCACAAAGTGTTGCAAAACAGTCTGTGGCCAGAAATATAAAATGGTTGGTAACAATAATGATCACTAATGTTCAATGAACATTCCCCCCCTAAAAGTTATGTTTGATATCTGCTAAATCAATAATGTCACTTGCATGGGATTGCTGTGATACTTCTGTTTCCAGCTAGAAGCACATAACTGGACCAGAGGTCATGTTTAGTTAATAGGAAACATGGAGGTCACATTGCAAGTTATGTTGCTATTATGTGGTACTGTGTGCAATGCAACAAGCTGTCTCTCTCTCTCAGTGTCTGAGTGTGATTTTTGCTACTGTACTTAATGTCTGGACTTGCATTAAGAGCTGATTTGTGTGACATATGGGTAGCAGGAGGAACTCTGTGTTGTGCAGAAAACTTTGCATCTAATTTAAAATACTGTTTTTACCTGGCCACTGGTCCCTTCACACAGACCATTCAACATTAATACAACAACAACAACAACTTCAGGAACCCAGCAAACATTGTGCTACCACTGTGTGCACTTAGCCCCACAGCCATAGGTAAGTTAGGGATAGGTAAGTTAGGGACAGCTCTGCTGGGATTATAGCAGGACTATACATATTCTTTATATGTATTTGGTGGTGCCCTGTATTCTAACATTCAAAGTAGCTAGAGCCAGCAAGTGATATACTTTTGAATGACTAGCACATGAATTTAACTTTGCTTTATCCATAAAGTGCCTAATGCATATGTTGTTCTAGCTGTGATGCTTCAAGGTCCTTCCTGACCTGCCTTTTTCCTGCTTGACTTTTGACATATGGAATATTGGAGACATGGCGGTTGCCATTCCCAAAATGCATTAAGCAAAAAATAGTTCAAAAATTGAATTGTGCCATCATACTTTTGTTCAAGGAATGGAACAAAAGTCACTTTCAGAAGTTTAGATCAATAAGTCATTTACCAGTTATATATAAGATTTTCACAAAAATACTAACCAACACACTTCAAGCAATTCAGATACAATCCACTAAGGGAAAAGCGGGCTTAGAAGCAATTACAGTACTTTCATCCATTTCTAAGATGCCCATTCATTATTCCCAAGATTCAATGAAAATGTATTACCATTATATTTACAGTTCATCCATTATAATGTAGCAAGTATAATGTCATATGTGGGGAGAGGAAATTAAGGGAATCTAACCGAGTGTACTAGAATGCTGCAACAGAGACATAAAGAAAATAACATTAAAAGAGGATTATTGCAAGTGCATAAAGTATCTCAAAAATTCTTCATACTGGTATTGGAAGAAGATAAATGATTCTATTTTGGTGAAAAGTAATCTCCCTGCCCCAAGGAGTTGATCCAGAATCTTTCAATTCATGAATTCACTTTTCAGTAGTCTGTAAATTGTACATCAATGTAAATTAATTAGTCATTAGAGAATCCATACAAATCAGGTGCACTGATGTTTATACTTCAGTACATGTAGAATGATAACACACAAGCACAAAAATTTATATAGTTGAATCAGTGACAAAGTAAATGAATGTAATAAGAACTTTGACATTTACATCATGCTGCATTGCACATTAATTAAATTCTGCAAATTCAAATTCTGAATAGTCATGTCAGTGATACTTTTAATGATGACATCTGCTTAACCCAGC
Organism: Podarcis gaigeae; assembly: GCF_964106915.1. NCBI lineage: Eukaryota > Metazoa > Chordata > Lepidosauria > Squamata > Lacertidae > Podarcis > Podarcis gaigeae. Next base: position 70,396,910 of record NC_139680.1, read on the forward strand.
TGATTTAAAACAACCACATCAGCAACAACATTATGTCTAGTGTGGAACACATCCAAGAATTAAATTGAAGTAAGCAGAGGCTTAGCTTTAAAGATGAACTTGACTAAAGCAAAGCAATTTTAGCAAGCTTGTAATACAGCTTATAAATGCTAGCAATTTGCAAATGAAATAAGCCAACAATTTTGAGCAGCATTTTTGACAATTCATGGAACATGGCTGAATAAAATCCAGACATCAAAACCTGAAGATTTGAGTATTTTTGGAATATGATTATGTACAACAATAGAACAATATCATTTTGCTTAAAAGATTATGAAATTATTGTGAAGTCTGACAGGTATATAACATCATAACTTTTCAGACACTTTCACACTGCACACAAATATATGAAAAGTTGTATGGCTATGAAAAGGTATAAATGAATCAAACCCCAGACCAAAGTATGCAATCTCAGCTCAAGGACTGAGACGTGAATGGCTAAACATAAAATAGGAACCTCAGTCAAGAATGTGCAAAAAAGTACTTTGAACCCTATGGAAGAAAATTGAGTTCTAACAAGGTTACCCAAATGTCTTCAGTCAGCGTCCTTGTTTGACTAAATGTTCATGATACCATATGAAAGTTATTGCAGCATATGCATTTATTATAGATACCATTATGAAATTATATTTTTTCTAACAATCTTTTGGCCCTTGTAGTAATTCTAAAAGATATATCTCATCTCTGAGCAATTACGAGGAGTTAAATTTTACATTTTCTGCATTTTCTTAAGATCTCACTCTTTTGATCCCAGAGAAAAAAGAAAGAAAAATAATCTTGTCTCACTTAAAGAAATCTCTCAGAGGACAGGTTAGAAAATTGTTAAATTCAGTCACCAAAGTGAATGAAGCATAGTTAGCAAGAGGCTGTTGAATAATCAAGATATTTCTTCCCAGTTAAGCGGAATCCAACTGTCCAAATTAATAACCTTAATGAGCCCAAAGAGGCATTTTTCTCTACACTAGTTTTTAAATTAATGTTGGATTCCTTCTTTGCAGGATTTAGATTAAAATATAGACTAATTTTTACAGGAGTTCACTTGAACTGAAGCTTCTGTTGTCTGTTGGCTAGAAACTATAGTGGGCTGTTTCCATTTGTTTTCTTTCACTCTTGGCAGGCTCTTTGCGCTAGCACAAGCTTCCATGAACAGGAAGGCAGGAGATGATTTCTGTATCACTTGTCTCCTTGTTACCTCCCATGCTTTCCCAAAGGGTCTTTAATCAAATGAGTAATAGTGAATCAGCAGCAATCACCTCCTGTTCCATTTGTGGAAGCCTCCACTGAATGAAAGAGCTTTCCTTGAGTAGAAGGGTACAACTGGATACAACACTTTGTGTTTTAGTTTTCATCAAAGCAGCAGCAGACAGAGAGTAGTGTTCTCACAAGTTAAAGGCCATATTTGTTCCTCAGTTGCATCTCAGATCTGTTGATAGCAATGATACACATTAATTTGTAACTGTTAATACTGTTGTGAGTTTGGGGGATTAGTCTGTATGATGCCTGAGTCACTTCTAGTTCCTGGATCCAGTAAGGGTTAAAATCTAATGGAGAATTCAATTGTTGAATTAGCCAAGCAAGGGTTGTAGTTAAAACCTAAGTCTGGTTGTCAGAATAACAAAGGAAGCTGCTCTGTGCTAGAGAGCAAATGGTGGGCTCCCCTTTCTCACCTGCCTGGTAGTTAGTGGAAAGGACAAAAGCCAGGGCAGTTGTGAGCTGAGGGCTAGAAGCAGGCAGAAGCCATTGAGTGAGAGCCATGCTTGATTTCTGTTTGATTCCAAAGCTGTGATCATGGGAGAATCGAGACCTTCTGGAGTGTCAATGCCATGAGCCCTTCCATCTTAGGCTCAGGTTGTATATATGTGTAAATAAACCATATATCCGAATGACACCACAGTCTCCACCATCCCTCATTCTAAGGAAACCGAACCCTGGGTAGGTGCCTGGAACTCCTGGAATCTCTCACTGCTCAGAGATTGGGGTGGCATGCAACAATACTTTATCATCTTTTCAGGAGTCATGTGTCAGATTTCTGTTGTAGATTGTTTTATGTCTGACTGCTAGAAAATGGAATATTAGTATAATCTAAGGATGAAATCTGTCTCTCATTCCTGCACAGCTGCAGCTTAAATAGACCCCTCACACCTTCTCAGCTGTTGTTGTTGTTTGGTTGTTTAGTTGTGTCTGACTCTTCGTGACCCGATAGACCAGAGCACGCCAGGCACTCCTGTCTTCCACTGCCTCCCGCAGTTTGGTCAGACTCATGTTGGTAGCTTCGAGAACACTATCCAACCATCTTGTCCTCTGTCTTCCCCTCTCCTTGTGCCCTCCATCTTTCCCAACATCAGGGTCTTTTCCAGGGAGTCTTCTCTTCTCATGAGATGGCCAAAGTACTGGAGTCTCAGCTTCAGGATCTGTCCTTCCAGTGAGCACTCAGGGCTGATTTCCTTAAGAATGGATAGGTTTGATCTTCTTGCAGTCCATGGGACTTTGTTGGCAAGGTGATGTCAGCTTATCATTGGTAACTCTTAGTTAGCTTGCAGACTAGAGTGCTAGGGAAGAGAGGTAGTCTGGGTGAGTATGTGGAAAACACAAGCAACTGGGCTCTCTTTCTTAGTATGTATGTACAGTATGCATGTATGTATGTATTTTCTATATCACCCTTCTTTCTAAAAAAAGCCTAGGTCACCATACAGCAAAGCAGCAAAAGAATTACAATTACAAAAGCATTAAGAATATCTAAAAACATTTTAAAAACAGCCACATATCCTCACAGCTAATCATTTCATTCTTGCCAGAAACAGTCATCCAACGTCTGGGTGAACAGGAATGCTTTAAAATTCTTCCAAAATGTTAGTAACGAGGGCAACAGGTGCACTTCACCAAGGAGGGCATTTCACAATTACCCAAGAAGGCCCTATTTTGAGTCAGTGCCAAGTGGGTAGCCCCCACAGCAGCGTCCCCAACAGGGCCTCCCCTGCCAGTCATAGGGCCTGAGGTGGTTCATACTGAGGGAGGCACTATTGTAAGCACTTGGGTCCAAAGCTGTTTAGGACTTGGACCATCTTCAAGGGCACATACAAGTGCATTAGAGTAGTTCAGGAAGGAGGCCTTAAGAAAGAAAATATATTGGTAAGCTTTGGACAGATGCGCTCCTCTGATTTTGCCAGAAGCAGCTTAGTCATGCTGGCCACATGACCCGGAAAAACTTTCTGTGGACAAATGTCGGCTCCCTTGGCCAGTAAAGCGAGATGAGCTTTGCAACCCCAGAGTCATTTGTGACTAGACTTAACTGTCAGGGGTCCTTTACCTTCACCTTTAATATAATTGCAGTTCATAATTCTTTAATATGTACATTCCGCAAGAAGATATAAAAACACAAACTTGCAGTACAAATATCATATTATTTGTTTGATATGCCACCTTGTTTGCTAACCTTACCTTATTGTGTGAGTTTTCATGGATAAATATTTTCACTGTAAGATATTTGAAGCGCAAATGAACTAATAATGCAGCTTATAGTGATACTAGTTGATGAAGCTAAGGATAGTCAACCTATACATTTCTGATATGCTTGGTATAATGTTAAGTGTAAAAATACTCCAGGCTTAAGAGATTTTCCAATCTAACTAAAGACTGCTGTGAATGCATCATCTTTTTATTCCTGTCCCAAGACTGTTTAAAATATTAGTGGGGAAGTATCCCTTCAGAATTCAGGAAAGCCAGCTCACTAACACTAACTCCTATATTAGCTCTCCCTTTTTAGCTTTTTCTTTTTAGAAACACATTATTAAAAGTAAACATTTACCTTTTAAACAACAAAGGTCTTAAAAGATATGTGATTATTTAAATAAAAATTCTCCATACCTGACATTTAATGTGCCACTAAGACTTTCTATTCTTAATCCAAGTGGTTGTAAAACACATTCGGATATTAAAGTGGGATCCAGCTCAGGTCATTGTTCTTCAAAACTCATATTTTCTCACCTAATTTCCTCTGCTTTGGCAAAGGATTTATCTGGATTCCTTTCAGTGCTTGTTTTTAAGTCTCTCCTGCTGGAGCTTTGATAAGAAATATTAAAGGAGGGGGAGACTTTGTCACCATTAGATGGCTCACTATGAATGTGCTTCTGATGGCACCAGTAATGCCCCCCCCCCCCCGCTTTTGAAGTCCCCGCTGTGGCGATTGTTTTCAACAGTGCATGACTCATTCACAGGAAAAATGCCCAAGTTCTAGAATAGTAAGAGACCCAGGTCTTGCTCCAGGGACAGTGTTCCCAAACTGCAGCCGAAAGCAAAGAGTTCTATTTGCCTCCTGTTACTGCTGGCTCCTTTGTTTCTTGTGTCCTTGGCAGAAGCTGAAAGAACTGGGCTTGTAAGGCTCGGGTCCTGTTGTGCCACTTCAAGAAATAATAAGCCATTGTCTTCATTAAGCAAGCCTTGTTTTAGCAAACAGAATCCAAATGCTTGAAATGGGAACTTAAAAAAAAAAAGAGTGAGAGAAAGAAAGAGAAAGAATTAAATCAGGACTGCTTTGCAAAATTCCCTAGAGAAAACCGCTTTTTGTTTCCCTTTCTTAAATTGCCGCTTAGTGAGAAGATTCATATTCAAATAGGATAGGGTTGTGAATTGGTCGTTTGCACATTCTCATGCACCCAGGAAGTCTATGATTATGGCTAATTACAATGCCGAATGAAATACTAAAAAGAGCGCTCAATCAAATTGTTGTTCATGCATGAGGTAACTCAGGCCAGCCAATGGAGGTGTGATTTTTGGTAATTACAAACAGTGTGGCGAGTTGAAAATAGCTTAGTAAATCTATTCAAGACAAAATAAGGCCTAATTAATCACTCTAGGTTCTGAATTCCCAGATGATCAGCATGCTCTATTCATTTTGGTGCTCTTTTACCAGACTCCATCTACAGGAGATGAATGCCTCCCTCCTTACTGCCTACATTTTTGCCGGCTAGAGCAATGCAACTGTTTCAAAGTACTTGGAGCTTTCATTTGTACTGCAAACTATTTTTACAGCTAGGAGATGGAATGCTAGAAAAATAAACACAGCAATATTTGCTGTGTATTGGAGGTAATGTTACTGTGAGATGTTATCTGACATTTATTTCAGTGTGAAATGGAGGAGACTTTTGGAAAGTGTAGAATTCTGTTCAGCTGCAGCTGAATGTTTTGCCTTTTTCTTTCAAATATACCATTTAATTTGTGTTTCTAGTATGTTGTAGCAAGATACATGTTGCCATGTATCTGAATTCAGTACTAGAACACTATGGGAAATAATAAAAATAATAATTTATTATTTATACCCCGCTCATCTGGCTGGGTTTCCCCAGCCACTCTGGGCAGCTTCCAACAAAGTATTAAAATACAGTGTTATGTTTATATTTTTTATATTCATAAAGATAATTTCTGATATTTTAATAACATAATTTAGTCACATACAACATTTACATTTTAAAATAAAGGCAGGCTAGTAGATAAGGGATAAAACATTTACAGCACAATTCTATACATGTCTACTCAGAAGTCATCTTATTGAATCAATGGAATTTACTCCCAGGTAAATATATATATATATCACAGTCTTAATTAGATATGATGGTAAGCTTCTTCTTTTTTAAGGAATTCTGATACCTCAATTCCCACTTTCAGATTTCTTCTTTCATTATCAGTTTGATTTTTCCTTAAAATAATTCAAATACTCTATGTATCATTCTTTTTGAATGACTAAAAACATCTTAGATAGACAAGGTGATGCATTTTTAAAGAAACCTTCTTGCCTGCAGTTGATTTTTTAAAAAGGCTTTTGCCTAGGACTGCATTTTAAAATAAAATACACAAGAATGCAATATTACACCCACCTCTTACCTGGAAGTAGATTCCGCTGAACTCAATGGGGTCTACATCTGAAGTAGACATGTATTGCAGTGCACTGTAAAACTTTAAGAGCATGCATCAGTGTCTGCTTTATCATTCAGCTTCCTCCTCCTTCCATGTTCACATGCTACACTGATATGTCATTATTTTAGTCATAAGACCATAAGAAGAGCTCTGCTGGATCCAGGCCCAAGGTCAGTCTAGTCCAACATCCTGTTCTTACAGTGGTCAATTAAATGCTTATAGGAAGCCTGAAAGCACAACTTGAGTGCTCAGCGGTTGTCATTTCCCCAAAACAACTGTTTGTTTGCTGCCCTTTTATGGTACTCCAGAATCTGACCATACCTAATGGTGGAACCAGCTCTCGTTCTCATGGAATCAAGGAATAAGAAAGAAAGAAATCTGCTTGTGCAGTTTGGTGCAAAAAGACAATGCATGTACAAACCTATTATTTGGATATGTTTAATTTCCTTGTGCAAGCTACTCAAGAGGAAAAAGCTTCTTTCTGATGGCAGAAGGGAATCTCTAGATTTTGGCCTGTGTTGATGAGATTACAAATGGTGGTCCAGTTCATATGTAACGCTAAGGCAGACCATAATTACATGTGAATGCATGAGCATGCAGGCACTCAGAATAAAAACTGAGGCTGCTTCACTCTTTCCCCTAACCATTCTGTTACTGTGCTAAACCATGAATTGGCTTAGCTTGTGGTTTGTCTTCTCCGGATGAACTACAAGCTGTAAACACAAGAACATACCTTATTTATAGCTTTTGTTTTGTCTGGAGTGAGATAAACCATAAGCCTTGGTTCAGATGTAACCCAAACTAGCACAGCCACAGTGTGACTGTAGATTGACTTACCGTATTTACTGTAGGTAGCCACACACTCATGAGTTAATTTGAAGCCATGGTTTTGCATGTACTGTTACATGCAAACCAGGCCACTGACAAAAACTCTGATTTTTCTAGTCCTTGAGAGCGGTTAATAGAGGGAAGAAAATAACTGAAATTGCAGGATAGTATTTATATTAAATAATATAGATCCTCCATGTATCTAGTGTGCGCCCTGGATAGGATTTTGGCCACTCAGACAGAGCACATGGAGTCAGCAGCAAAATCAATGTATTATCTTCATTTCAAACATTTTAAGTATTGGTTCTCATTTTTTTCTGCATACAAAGGTAGTTAATTGATTAAATTTTGTACAAAATGCAGCATTTTGTAAATATACAAATTTTAGGATAAGCTCCTTTTCTGTCCAGCTATGTAAAAGACTGTAAGCTGCAGAATAAATGGCATTTATTTTCAACCTTTAACCTTTGGACCAGTAATCTGTCCACTAATCTCCTCTGGGACTACTTCTAACATTCCATACATGTCAGCAGTTTCAGTCAAATCTCTTATATACCACAGGCAGGGGGGAGAGGGGAGGGTTTTTTTGGCTAATATGTGGATCAGATAAAAATGGATTGAAAATTTATACTTTTGCTATCTGTTCTTTTTCAGTGAGAAGTCTCCCTCTCCTCCTTTTTTTTATCTCTGCAATCTTGTGAACTGTCAGGGCCAGAAATGAGAAGGCTCTAGACTCTGGAGATGCAGGAATAAATAAAAAGCACAGGTCCAGTAAACTTTTTTTAAAAAGCCTCTATGTTTTCTCTCCCCCAAAATATGGTATGACCTATACAACCCACTCATAATCTTGCTGCTGTAAAGCTGCTGTCTCCTGATCTTCCCAACTGAAAAACAATGTGAACAAAATGCTTCCTCCTTCTGTGTCTGCATGGCAATGCCTTTCATAAATATTATATACTAAAGCCTCACAGAATAATTGATAGCCATTTTTAAACTAAGGTTTAAGGTAATAAAATTGGCTAGGAAGAAAAGGGAGGAGTTATGTTGCTGGTTTGATGCTACACTCAGTATAAACCAAGTCAGGTTTATTAAAGTGGCCATTTTTTTTTATGGTGGCTATTAATAAGTTGCAGAAAGACAGAATGCTACATGTGGTGGAGGTGTTGTTCCATGACTATTTTATAAAACACCTGCTTCTCTGATTGACAGGCTGCTTGGCCAAACTCTTCTGTGCCCCAAAGTATTATTGTGGCAAACTGTTAATGCTGTATAAATAACTGGAGTAAGAGGAAGGGCCATACATAGGTCAGTGATCAAACACATGCTTTCTGTGCAAGGTTGAATCTCTGGCATCTTTGGGTAGTGCTAGGATTGTGAAAGATTCCTGTCTGGAACCCTGGAGAGCCACTGTAGAGATAGTACTGGGCTTGGTGGACTAATGCTCTGACCATGTTTATAAGGCAGCTATGAGTGGTATAGTACCTAGTAGTCTAGATCTGTGTCAAGCTGGATGTCCTTAGGGTGATTGTTATAATTTCTGAGGCCTAGGATCTCAAATATAGAATATGACACCCTAGAAACAAGTGTAATACTTTCTGTAGCATATACTCCTTATAGAATCCTGAAAAACCAAGGTCTTATTTTTAAGCAAACTATTAAGGCTCTAGTCTAGCCCCTTTGTAAAGTCTTCCTTACATGTTTCTCAGTGGAATCCACCAGGGGGTGTGCTAGCACAGCACAGCCCCTTGCAAATCTGGAAACGTGGGAGAATGCCCTTTAGGGGAGAACAAAAGCACATCAATTATATTCCTATGAGGGTGTTGTTTCATGCAGCTTCTGAAATTGGTGGTTTGGTGTCTGCTTGCTTAATTGTGTGGCAGCAACTTTCAGACAGATCAAGCCTTGTACATACGTGTCATTGTTTTGGAACAGATCTAGAACCTAACAAACATTGGAATTTCCACCCTCTCTTTATTGAAAAGGATGCATGGTGCTTGCATTTAATGCAAAGCAATCATGGAAGAGTCAAGGCTGCACTTGTGAGCAGACTGCTCGTAATAAACGGAGGGGTTTCATAACGTAATTTGGTCCTTTAGCTTTTATAGGCTGAACATCATACCAATGACTTAAGGTTTGAACAAAAGAAACACCAACGTTGGTATTTAGATCAACATATAATTATACTTTGTAAAGGAAGAATAACACAATTGATAGTGAAGGAAAGGCTCATAAATTTTAGTCTTTTGAATATTTTCACAGCAGTAAAAAATTATATATGGTAACTTTTCATGTCATATATCTGCAGTTTTGGCCGTCATACAACAACTGCAGTTAAGTGATTATGTCACAAGCAAACCTGTTTTTCCATGTTACAGACATTTAGAGGGCAGGATTTATTTTTCATACGCATATTTGTGGACATGTGCACTTTCATTGAACTTGGAAGCTATTCCAAGTATTTTGTTTTTTAAACTTTCTCCTGCACACCCCACCCTACCCATGGGCTTGCATCTGCCATGTCACTGTAATACTTCATGTGTAAACTCAGTCTGAGGTTATAAAAACAATAACGCGTAAACTCCACTAAATCCAAAGAAACTAACTTGAAGGTGTAAGTTCTTGATAGTCTTTATTTATTTAGCATTTCTGTTTCACTTCTTGGCTGCCAAAAGCAGGGAACAATAAAAAAATCATTTGTGGAAAAACATACTAAAATTATTTCTAAGCCAGATACACAATAAAGAGCAGAACCTAACAAAATGGTAAAACAATGCATTTCAGAGGATCATCCTACCATGGAGCAACTTTTCAGAGAGCTGTAACAGGGGCTGGAGAATATTACCTTCTCCCCCTTCTTCCAGCAGATACCCTGGGAGTAGAACTCCAATTATGAGACTCCTAGATCCACCCCACACTATAATGCCAATGGGAAAGTGACCAGCTTCTCCTGCCATAGAACACATTGAGGGTGGTGCATACTAAGTGGCACATGTGTCTGGGAACAGGACAGCTTCATTCTCTCATATTTTCCACCTAAGGGTCTTGAAGACTGTTATTTAGGTTCTACTGGCTAGAATCTAGATCATTTTGGATCATCCCTTCTTCTTGCATTTTATTATATATGTGTTGAGGCTTGTATACCACTCCAAGTACCACTTGCAGTAGAGAGCTGCAGCTGACAAATGTTGAAAATTAATGAGAATGAATGCTATTTTGACAGCTCAGTGTGGAGTGTCATACCCAGCTGTTGCTGTACTTGTTGAAGGCATGAACAGCCATGTGCAACAGCATTCCACCCAGGATAATTAAGAAGACCAACAGCTGAATTTTCCCTTATGACTGAATGTATGTTACACAACCTAACAGGAATTGACATGCACTGGTTGCATGGTAACCTACAGCTGCTCCAATAAGAATATCCTTCAGCCAGTGATGAGAAGTAAAGGCATCTTGAAGTTTTAAGCACGGTCAAGTGGAAAGTGAGTTAGCTCTGCTGAAACTCTACTAAAGCCGGGAACAGACAAACCATATAGAAAGAGTTTGTCATCACTGAGTAGAGAACTAGGAAATAGGGAAGCCAACGGCATAATGAAGGAAGGAAAGTGACTGGGCCAATATTATATAAGTGCTCTCAGCCAGTCCACAGTACTGACCAATATCTTCCTTTGCTGCCTTGCAAAATTTGTTACAAAGAATACTTAACATTTGCCACCTTTTCCTATGTGAAGAGCCCCTTTTGAATCACCACACCTTACTACAGCTTTACAAATAGCAACTTTTTCACATTTACATCCTACCTTTACTCTAAGGAGCTCAAATTGGCATACATAGTTCCCATTTTATCATCACAACAACTCTGTGAGGTAGGTTAGGCTGAGAGTGAGTGATTTGCCTGAGGCCATCTGGTGAGCTTCATGTCTAAGTGGAGATTTGAACCCTGGTCTCCCAGGCCATGGTCCAGTATTCCAACACTACATCACACCGGTTCCTTTTAGTAGATGTAGATAAAATGGCACCAATGGAGACTCTAACTTCAGGGCTGGAATGAATTAACAGAAGAGTTGCATCAGAAGGTCATAGGGAAAGAATGAAGCATCCCTCCCCTCTAACAACATCTTCACTCCAAATTGCCCTCTCCTGAAATGGCTTTTCTCTAACAAAAGCAGCTGTTTGGGTTTTGTGGTATGTATGTGTTTTCACTGTTTAGTTCCTCAATAAAACCACCAAAAAAGAGCAAAACTTTGAGATAACAGAACTTATGTGGAATGGCAAATATAGAAAGAGCTCCTTTTTTTGTTGTTCCATAGGCTGTCGTATCGGAAAGCTTGTATCCAAACTTTTTATGTAATACATGATATTATCTATCACAATAGAAATGTGCTTCTGAAAATGGCGATTAAATTAATGTTGGTGATATGCTTTGTAAAAGCAATTGTCATAATGTCATGATTAAAATCTTTAATTTCCCATTAGACATATTCTCAGGAAAAGAAACAGGAAATTGTTGTCTGTGATAAGTATACACAAAATGCTCCTTTGTATTTCCGTATTGAGGAACGCATTCTTAAAACCACAGTACAGAATGGGATGATATTTGAGTCATTTTCATTTGTTGTGACATAATATATTACAATTCTTAGAATAATTTGTGGCACAAGGGTGAACTATGCATTTATTTTCAGCAGTAGGAAGAATGGATTAAGCTTAAGTGGGACAATTCCTACATATGGCACTTACAGATTAATGTGACTTCTGATATCACATTTCTGTATAACTCTAGTAAATTTGATCATAGAGATATATTGAACTAGATAATTTTTCAAAAGTGTTTTGGTGTGTGTGTTTTTAGAGCAGCAGCCTTCTATTCCAATACAGTACATTTTGGTTTTTCATGTTAATTCCCTGTTCCAATCAGGTAGCATAAGTAAACATCACTTGCTGGATGAGAAAACACACATTCAGATAGGTGCTGTGCTTATAAGTGCTGCCTGGATCCAGCGCTGAGACTGTGATTGCTCTCTTCAAAATCCTTGAAGGTAGGAAGAAGTCCTCTTCTTGGACTTAGTTCCTCCTTCTTCTAAAAAACAGCCGAGTAGCATAATTATGAGGTGTCTGACTGAGCTGAATGCTAGCAGCCATGACAGCTTTAAGCATACATATTTGAATCAGGGCCCACAGCTTCCCCTTTTGAAATGATCCAGTTTGTATGTGCAAGAGCCATTTTTGTACATCCGAGCATCCTTGGATTCCTGAACATGAGCATGAAAGTCACATTTTTTCACTGCTTTGACCATTGAGTTTCCACATGCGCTGGCTTGTTTAATCAAGTAAAATTGCCCTGTCCTTGTCACCAGAGACCCATCTTCCTGATCTTTCCTACTCTAATCTCACTAGTGCTTTCTGTTCATTGATACTGAAAGCTCCTCTTTCATGTTCCACTTCAATAATCTTTTAAACCTGTACTCTGACATTGACATGATTATTTTATATTTGTCAATTACAATTCCACTATAATTTTATATAATGTGCCTGTCTGTTGTGGGACATCTCTAATGGCAAAAACCCTCTTGTTGAGCAGTAGTAGGCCTCAGAATGACTCTCTCTGTATAGTCTAGAGGTCTTTAGATTGTGTATATAAAAAGGAAGCTAAAGCCCCCCTCCCCGCAAGTTTGTGTGTTAACCACAACTGTAGGGAAGTACAAGAACCTTATTTACTGCACAATCCTACCAAGAAATAATTATCATTAAGTTCAATGGGAAATTTCCCCAGGTAACTGTATGTATGTCCCAAGACAGATTCATATATAGGCTTGCAGATTTCGTAGATTAAAGTGTGGTTTTTTAGAATGAAATTTGGATTCTTGAGTAAAAATAGATTTTATATCTTGCATTTCTTAGGACTATGGACCAACAGGTTTTGATTGATCAGTGCTATTCTTGGGAATGGGATTCTGTTACATAGTAGATAGAGATTCAGAAATTCATTTTCAGCAGTTTTTTGAAAAAAGGTATTTTCTTATATTAAGTTCAGGGTTTACCCAGGGTATAAATGTCTTAGGCTAGTTGTACTTGAAAGAAACTGACTTTACCTCCAGAAAAATATTCAAGATGTAGTACAACCTCAAGGGGCAAAATATCATGTTGCTGTATTTAACTGCCTCCTCCTCCATTCCTGAAACCTTTCTATATTGCATGGGGAGGATAGGTTTGTTTGTTTTTGAACTTTATAGCATACTGCTCCCTGACAATAAACCTCTCTCTAGGACAGCCTCAGTAGTTAGGGATCTGGCATTCTCCTGCCCCTTGTGGGGGATTCCCTGGTCCTGAATGGGGTAACTGTGCCCCTGAAGGACCAGGTGCGCAGCCTGAGAGTCATTTTGGACTCACAGCTGTCAATGGAGGCACAGGTTAATTCTGTGTCCAGGGCGGCTGTCTACCAGCTCCATCTGGTACGCAGGCTAAGCCCCTACCTGCCCGCGGACTTTCTCGCAAGAGTGGTGCATGCTCTAGTTTTCTCCCGCTTGGATTACTGCAATGCGCTCTGCGTGGGGCTTCCTTTGAAGGTGACCTGGAAACTGCAATTAATTCAGAATACGGCAGCTAGATTGGTGACTGGGAATGGCCGCTGGGACCACATAACACCGGTCCTGAGAGATCTGCATTGGCTCCCAGTACGTTTCCGAGCACAATTCAAAGTGTTGGTGCTGACCTTTAAAGCCCTAAACGGCCTCGGTCCTGTACACCTGAAGGAGCGTCTCCACCCCCATCGTTCAGCCCGGACACTGAGATCCAGTGCCGAGGGCCTTCTGGCGGTTCCCTCATTGCAAGAAGTGAGGTTACAGGGAACCAGACAGAGGGCCTTCTCGGTAGTGGCGCCCACCCTGTGGAACACCCTCCCTTCAGATGTGAAGGAAATAAGCAGCTATCATATCTTTAAAAGACATCTGATGGCAGCCCTGTTCAGGGAAGTTTTTAATATTTAAAGCTGTACTGTTTTTAACATTTGATTGGGAGCGGCCCAGAGTGGCTGGGGAAACTCAACCAGATGGGCAGGGTATAAATAATAAATTATTATTATTATTATTTCCCTCAAACTATACCTTCAATATTCCTTAACTCAACCACACTTAGTGTCCCATAGGCTTCCCCACTCCCCTGTTTCTTTTTAGGCTCCCAGCCACTAATGTCATCCTCCAGGATACGGCATTCTATTCCTGTTCCCTGCCAGCTTTTTCTCCCCAGCACCCTGTGGGTGTGGGTGGTGCCATTTCGGCTGCATAAGGACCTGCACTCAATGAATTGAGTTTACTATTAGTAAATGGTGATGACAAGTGAGGACCTGCAACAAATATTGTCCTCAGCCCCCTAACAGAAGTGCAGCTCCTTATGCCTTAACCAGCCTGGATCATGAGCCATATAAAATTGTTTGGGGCTCACATATGATATTTTCCCATCTGCTTGTAATATTCTCCTGCTGTGCTGTCCAACTGTAGACCTGGTTTATTGCTATATAGTTGGTCATATATACTAAGTATAGCATGGGAAGTGCTATTTTTAACTTCATGATGTACATCCCACTTACCACAATGCTCTCCTGTAGGATACTAAGCTGCTAAGGGCAAAAGCAGGCCAACCCCTCCCTCTCCCTCTTCATCCTTCCCTACCCCTGCATTTCAATTGAGATTTTAAATCTATGACCAAGAGAAGCTGAGCCATGGAGTATTCAATTTCTAGACTCATTCAGTCCTTACTGACTTCTTGTTCCTTTAACCCTCAATTCATCCTCTCTGTTCCAGGGTGAAAGTGACAGCTGCTCATAACAAACCATGGATAAATCTAGGATTATAGCATAGTTGTGACTTGAAAGCTGCATGGGTGGATTTTGGTGATATGGTGCCCCGAGAGAAGACATTTGGCACTTCCCCCAAATTTTCATAATAATTCCTTTTGGTACAGTTTACCTGTATGAATATAGGTATTACTACTACTGGGACATGGGTGACGCTGTGGGTTAAACCACAGAGCCTAGGACTTGCTGATCAGAAGGTCAGCGGTTCAAATCCCCGTGACGGGGTGAGCTCACGTTGCTTGGTTCCTGCTCCTGCCAACCTAGCAGTTCGAAAGCATGTCAAAGTGCAAGTAGATAAATAGGTACCGCTCCGGCGGGAAGGTAAATGGTGTTTCTGTGCGCTGCTCTGGTTCGCCAGAAGCAGCTTAGTCATGCTGGCCACATGACCCAGAAGCTGTACGCTGGCTCCCTTAGCCAGTAAAGTGAGATGAGCGCCGCAACTCCAGAGTCATCCACGACTGGACCTAATGGTCAGGGGTCCCTTTACCTTTTACTGCTACTACTACTACTACTACTACTACTACTACTACTTTGCACCCCTCTGCAGCACCCTAAATCTGACAGCTGCATGTCCATTCCTACCCAACTCACAAAACAAAGAACAAAGGCATACATTCCTCTCTTCAGCATTCAGAGTGACCCCAGAGATCCTTCTCCAGACAATGAGATGAGTTAGTTTAGTCTTTTCTTATCTATCTGCCCACAATAGTCCATAGCAATTTTAATAATGATTGTTGTATTTACTTTCTCCATTGTAGCTCACCCTAAGGTCTAGGCAGTGCTTTTTTTCTGGGGGTATGCAGGGGTACGCATACCCCTAAACATTTTGTGAATCTTTGTATTTTTGTCCATTTACTGTATTTATTTTCCCCAATTTGAACTCTAAAATGGTGATTTTCTTGAGTCAAAATGAGAGTACCCCTAAACATTTTTTCTACAAAAAAAGCACTGGGTCTAGGGACGAAGGATGGGGAAATGAATTATAAAAGTAATAAAATTAATAGGTCCTGAATCTCACAGTGTGGTTTTGCAGTTGGGTTCAATATTTGTTTGTTTTTAAATTTACAATCTTATGTGTTTCTCCAGGCCTAAGAAGTCCCCTGTGTAGCTAGAAACGACCACTGTAGTTGGGTAGATCCATTTCTCTTCCAAACTCAAGAACTGAAAATTGCTATTACAAGTAATAATATTTCAATATGTAAGTAGGCTTCTGACAAGCAGAGATAGTTATTGTAAGATAATTTCATTCCCATCATCAGCAATTATTATTATGCCAACGTTTCATCTTTGATCCATTTTGAAAGAGCGGGGAGCTAAAGACAAGACATTGCAAATGTGGGCATCTAATGCTATGGCTGCTGTGTTAAATCACATGGAATTGAAGTTGGAGAAGGAATTAAACTGATTACTCTGCTCATAAAACAGTAGTTGCATTAATACAACAAATATTTTATTATAGAAATTATGGTAAAATAATGGCTGATTTTCTGTGTCATTGTATACACACACACACACACACACACACAATTATGAAAGGTGCATCAGATATTACACACTTTTAAAACACCTGCAGCTCTCCAATTATAATTTTCCCTCTTTGCACCACTCTTTTAATCTCTCCTTTTTCTTTGCATGTAAAGGCTGAAAATGCAGCATGTTTAAATTGTGCCAGTAGTTAAAAATAGAAATTGGTTACATCAAACAATTCTCAGCTGCTGCTTTAAGCAATAAAAAAGTGATTTATAACTTGTTAACCTGGATCTCATGGATATCCTTTCAGTAATAATGTGTGTAGACTGTTTACTGTCTAAATCAGACTTGTCAGAGAAATACTCTAGTGATTTTTTAACGTCAGACTGAAGGGAAGCATTCTGCTATGTTGTCTGATTATGCAGTCCAGAATGGCTGTTTCCCTTCGTATAGCTGCATATTGAATAGGAGTAACAAAGCTTACACTCTTCAGAGCTTTTATGAACATTTTATATCATGCCTGTGATTGTTGCTTATATCAACATACCTCAGGTATCTTGATGGGATATTATAGGGGTTATTTCTTCTCCCAAAGCTACTGTGGTGGTTTTTTTTAAGTACTTTATGATATTCTTTTTGCATTTCTTGCACTCCCCCAAAAATTGCCCTATGATTTTGTTATATTGTGAAGTGCTGCTATACAGTACTTTGATCAACTGTTGGTATTTTTGTGTGAATGTAAACAGCAACAATAAACAACTTAACAGTGGCACAAAATTTTATGGCACTGAATAAAAGTCATAAAACCCTATTAAAGAGACTCCAGTAAATGTCAGAGAATTGGCAGACTTTTTAGAAGAAAATTACTGGGCACAATTGCTCAGATATCCAACTAAATTGGAAGATTAAAATGTATATTACTTTGAGGAAGAATTGTCATAAACACTTAATGTTAGATGCTTGGAATTAACTTTTCTTGAAATATAAATGAAAAGTGTTGCCTGCTACCCTATCTAGTTCCAGTGCAAAGTCCCAATCTTCCAGTTCTCGTTAAGCATCCTTTCCTTTGGTTATTGCTGTGCTACTTATCTGTGCTAAATAGCAGAGCCAAATCCAGAAGTCCATATTCAGAAGTATCATTAAAGGGACTCAAAATAAGGAGGAAATAAATACATCAGGGTTTTGTTCACTGTGAAATGTGTTACTCACCCCACAGTGAAGATAGAAGAAATGTACACAACATCAAAGACATAACAAGAGATGCACATTACTAAAAATGGCTTAAATGGGGGGGGGGGGGAGAGAGAGAATTGTTGTCAGTGGGTAAGAATATGCTTTGAAATTGTATTCACTAAGTACATAAAGCTACAGCTGCCAAAATGGGCAGAAAATAGAATGCACCAGATGCAAAAGATGAAAAGCTTGCTGTTTCTGCTTTTACTTAAGTCACCTTTCACTCTTAAAATCCAGTGTTATGAGAAAATATTATGTGGTCTGCTCCTGTGCGTTTGATGCAGTGTGGTGAAGCTGTGCTTGGCACTGCTTGAAGTGGTTCATTATTTCTTGGGTCAGCAGAGGAAAGATGAAGACAGTGGGAAGGACTGAATACATTAATGCAGCTTGGAAGGACAAACTTCCATGGGCAGGGCAGCAATGTTAGCACCAGACTGGCTGTGCCAGTGCTCCTGCCCCAATCCAGTCCTCATAATATTTAGCAATGCTGGTATCTGGAGTGCAGCTCTGCCCTACCATAGTAGCTACTACTAATGCTGACCTTGCATGTGCAGAATCTCATTTTACATCAGAGCTTTACAAACTGTTGCAACATATTAGTGTGTCGGCTTCAGTGTGTAGGGTGTCGCACAACACTCTTATAAGGGTTTTGTTTAACCTCCTGCTTGCTCGTAAAACTGAACTACTGTGTCGCAAAATGAGGCATGTCTAAAAAGTGCGTCACCAACATGAAAAGTTTGGAAAGCTTTGTTTTACATTACAATCTAGAGAGTTAAACTTCTTTTGAGGGGCAGGATGACATTTGATCCACAATTTATCTAAGCATTACAAGCAGGATACATTCATATCCTGAACCAGGTAATTGCAAAGTTGGTGACAGGCATTTCAAAGTGCAAGAAGCATGACGTAACATGGAAAGGGGCAACATTCCTCTTTTATGAGAATCGGCAAAGTAGGAAGGCATGGGTGGACTGGGCTCATCAGACTCTGAGTGTTCAGAAATGGCTTCAGATCTATCTCCAAATGAAATGGAAGATCAGAAACCAACCTCTGCAAGTTCTTCAGTAGTTTGTTATAAGGAGCAGCTGTTGAGAATAATTCAAACCATAGGAGTTCAAGTCTCTGAGCCTCCAGCAGATGAGAATGACCCAGTTTTCCAGGTCTGGGCTTCTGGGGGAGCCAGTCACTGAATATCCTGGATAGCAGCATAACATGCCTAAGACAAGCGCATGATTTTTAAAAATAAGCGTTTTATTCTGAGCCTTTTTTGTTTTTCAGTCATGATTTGTTTTTCTCTTGTTTGAGAGTATTTTGTCAATGATTTGTTGCTGGGATTGATATAAATAATCATTTGTTATTCATGAACCTCAGTGTTTAGTGAAGCCTAAAAAAAAAAACACAACAAGCCAATGCATATATTACTTAAGGTGGTGTAACTACACTGCAGTTCATATTGAGATATGATTTTGTCATGAACCTCATGTTGGGCTTACAAATTTAAACCTGGTTGTCTGCCCTGATTATATTTTGTATGCCTGATGCAACCAGCTGGCCTGTAATGCAGGTGTGAGTTAAGATTATTTCTTCCTTCACTGGTTTTGTCACTGCACTTCTAGGCAGTGTTATCATTTCTGAATCTTATTATTCATTAGGGTTTATGCCTGCAGTTGTAACACACCTGAATCTCCCATTGATTTCTATAAGCTGTTGTATCTTTAGGATCTTTGAGGCCCTTTGATAGCACTTTCAAAATCTGAGCCTGGATTTGATTTTAGCATATCACTCTTTTAAGACAAATATGAAAGTAAAGTGGTAATGTTAACAATCTAATAGAAAGTCATTTAAATTATTTATAAACAAATGAAAATGACCACCTCCCAGTGGTGCAGCAGTAAAACTGTTAAGCACATTTGCAAAGCTGAGCAGAGTCTGGTCGGGTATGATTTCAAATTGGATGGGGTACCATGTGTTGAGATTCTTGCCTTGCAGGGGGTTGGACTAGATGATCCTCAAAGTCCTTTCCAATTCTATGATTCTGTGAAAGTGAATTTACTTGTATTTTGGACAGAGACTTTTCCCTAATATAAACAGATATGTATAAGTACTGAGATTTAATAAAAACTTTTAGGAATTATTTTTGCAACATAACAGCAGGGCAAATCAGTTAGCAAGAGATTTCATCTTTGACTCAAATCTAACAGTGCTGTGATTTTTAAGATAATCTTTTAGGAAAATTTGGGACACACAGAATGTACTGAGGGTTAATGTGGAGAACCAAATCAAAGGATATGATCAAGAAGGAGGCATAGAAAAGGAGACATGTATTTCTGACAGCAACCACCCAGAACGATCCTTTTTATTACTAGAGACATTAAGGGAGTTGCTAAAGGAGTTTCCCATATTCCCCAATTCATGCTTCAGCACACAAAGTTGAGGAAGCGAAACCAATGTGAAGAACATACAATACACCATGGGACTTGGAACACCAGTAATAATAATAATAATAATTTATTTATACCCGCCCATCTGGCTGAATTTCCCCAGCCACTCTGGGTGGCTTCCAATCAAGTGTTAAAAACAATATAGCATTAAATATTAAAAACTTTCCTAAACAGGGCTGCCTTCAGATGTCTTTTAAAGAGAAGATAGCTGCTTTTCTCTTTGACATCTGGTGGGAGGGCGTTCCACAGGGCGGGCGCCACTACCAAGAAGGCCCTCTGTCTGGTTCCCTGTAACCTCACTTCTTGCAATGAGGGAACCGCCAGAAGGCCCTCGGCACTGGATCTCAGTGTCTGGGCTGAAGGATGGGGGTGGAGATCAGTATGACTCTGATCTTTGTGTGAACTGGAATACCAATGCGTAGCTCATGATTCTGAGCACCTGCCATGTGGACATCTGCCATGTGTTTTGTGGGCAGCAGAACCAATGACTTCCCCTTTGCATTGTTACTGAAATGTAGGCTTGCCATACTTCAGGAAAACTCCTGACATGTCCTGGTTTTCGGGTGTAAAAATGGCATTGGGGGAATTTTGCCGAATTGGCAAAATATCAGGGAAAACCTAGATGTACAATGCGATGGAAAAAGCGGTGGAAATAGCTCAGAAAGCTTAAAATCACTATTTTTGGGTTAGGTTTCCTAAGAAAAACTCAACAACTTTGCAGGCGTCAGGAATTTAACTATTTGAAATATGGCAACCCTACTGAAACGGGACTCTATCCTTTGTGCTCCCTAAGAGTTTTTTGCAGGACCAAATCATCTATTTGTGACTGCCAACAAACCTATTGTGTGAGATTCAGACAACCATGGGAAAAGTCCTGGATTCCAAGTGACAGCACAATGCTTCACCTACAATTTAAAATAATAATGAGTGAAAGGGAGGCTCCAGCAATTTCCTGTGCCAGATAAGGCAGACCTATTCTCCTATACTTAGTGAAATGGGAGTGCGAAAAATATCTTGCTTTGCCATTGTCCATGCTAGTGCTCATGTTTATCTATATTAGCACAATTGTGAATGAGTGTTTTCACCTCTTCCAGTCTTGTAATTGAAGGAAAGGGAAGTCATGTTGTGTACATTCATTCATTTCGAAGTCAGAGTGGCTGTGAAATTGGCTTCATTTGGTTTTGGGGAGAAGAATGGAGCCACAGCATAATAATGGAGTAGGAATGAAATAGTTCATTATAACCTGTTTACACTGTGTGTACTTTATTTTTAAAAATCAGAACTATATAACTTGTTTGTAGTTTGTTTAGATGATAGTTTTGAAGGGTCCAAAAAAAAATAACTATGCTCCTATATAGCAAATCAGTCTTTCCTTATAATACCGCTTTCTGCAACAGAATCCTTGAAAGTAGTTTGAGCTTGATGAAATTTTCTTATTTGTTTAAAGTTATCTGGACAAAACTGTAGACTTCCCACACAATTTTCTCTGACAATTTCCACTTGAGTGATAATAATATAGCTCCATCCCACACTTTTAAAAGTTGAAAGACAAGCAGGGAAGATTTGCAATGAGCTAGACATTTTAAACGCTATTGAAGTGGCAATCCTACATACACTTGCAAAAGGAGTAAGCCTCATTGAACCCAGTAAGACTTACATTTGAAGAAGTATGCATAAGATTGTATTGCTATTTGTTACATCTGTTTCAGCATTTTAGCTCTTGTTTTTCAGCTGCTTCATAAGAGCAAAGTTGGAAACTAGATATCAGGTGGTGTGGATAGTGCCTAGGGGCTGAGGATGTTTTCATCAATAGACATAGTTTTGCATCTGTGCCTGGTGACCAATCAGTCATTATATTTCTGAGGAGAAAAGCATTTCCCTCATTCTTTTTTTCGGTCAGTGGCTCTTGGCTTCTCAGTTTGCCATTGAAGCTTTTTCTTGCCCTGCTGTAGCTTTTTCAGCAGCCTTCATCAACCTGGCACCCTCCAAATGTTTTGCACTTCAACTTCCAGGGATGCTGGGACTTGTGGTCCAAAATATCTAGAGCACACCTGTCTGACAAAGGTTCTTATGCAGTGACACACTGCTTCTTCTTCTCTGTAATGGTGGCATGCTACAATTTGGATGCTACAGGCGGGATTCAACGAAGTTGTTGTTTGCATGGAATGAAGTCCACTTGCACAACAGAACTTTTCTCTTCCTTCCTTCCCCCTAAATCTGCTCTGGAAGGTTGGGGGGGGGGAAATCCAGAACAGGTTTAAGGGGCACAGGGGTAAAGGAGAGCGTGGAAAAGTGACGTTTCATGAGTGGACCTCATTTTCCAGGTGCATACCCCACTTAGCGCGTCATTGAATTCCACCCTATGCACTCATTGGCTGTAGTTAAGAACAGATGAGACTGAATGCCTGTGGAATTCCTTTCAAGCTGTGTGTTTCTGTGATGCCTTAATATTTGACATCATATTTGTGAGGGTGACTCGAAAAGAGTGGAAATGTCGTAGATGGATTGGAATAGGCCCAAAGCAAATTTGGAGGAAAGAAAATTAGAATGTTGCTAGACATCCTACACAGTAATTTTAGGAAATGGACAGTATTAATTTAATGGAGGCAGGTGAGATTTATTTCCTCTTCTATGCCAGCAGTTTTTTATATGCCCTTTTGCTCTCCTGCCACCAGCCTATGTTTTTGTTTGGTTATTAAAACATGGTTAGTTCTTTGAAAGGCTGTGAGCTTCATGTAATAGAGTTGATACTAAGCATATGACAAAATCTATATTGGTTAACAAAAAAAATGTAATTTAGCAAATGCATCTCTTAATTGTTTAAATTTGCAGATCTAAGCTTGGAATGTGTGTCACAATTCTGTCCAATGTGCATAAAGAAAGGTTGCTAAATGCAAAAAAAAAATAACAAATATTGAGCTAAATTTGAGGCCTGAGACCCTGGCCAAAGAGATCTCCTGCTGCTGCCCCCTGCCATTTGGCAGTGATTCCATCCTGCTTCCTCTTCCTATCCCTTGTTCTAGACTGGATATTTATACTGACTCTGGAGATGAAACTGCAGGTCTGTTGGAGTGTGTTGCTGTGCAGTAGCTCTTAAGGTCTCATGTGTGGCTTTAAGATTGTGACCATGCAGCTTCCTTTGAGAATCAAACTGTATATGTGGTGATTTCCAAGATGAGGAGACTGGCTTGTATTCATACTCTTCGCCATGAAATATTGCAGTATTTACCAGAATAATCAAATTCAAGAAAGAACATCTTAAGGAAAGTGCTTAATTTTAGTCTCTCTTGGAATGTAGCAATGCCGCATTGTAATGTGAACAATAAAATATGCTGCATTGTATAGAGATTACAGAACTTTACAATCCAAATTGCTGGGCAATTATATCTAAAGTGTCCTGTAAATGTTTTCTTTTTCATATTTAAGAACTATTTCTTACCATTTTCCTTTCGTACGCAAATTATTTTGTCTGCTGATTTTTATGAATCTGTTTCTCCTCTTCCCCCTCTTTGTGAGTACTGTTTGTCTGAAATTCCTGGCACGATGGCATACTTCAGAGCTTTCTCCTTTGCAGAGCCCCACAGAATCTAATTACAATTAAGGCTAATTTAGCCTACACCACTAATCCTCTGAGAGATGGAATGTGTCCAAGTTCTTTACTTTTCAGTCCATCCTGACTAAAGGCCAATTCACATGACCCTTGTCCTTGTGACGAGCCTCCTTGTTTTCAGTCCTAACTTCAAAATATATTTACTGTGAAGTGGCCCTGTGATTGTGAGTCGTTTCATCATGACCACAGCTTTGCAACCAACATTTGGAAGGTTTGTGATTGGATTGCAAAATTGTGGTCTGTCTTGTGCTCAGCCTATTCATTTGACAAGTTCACCACAAACATGTTTGGAGCCTGAATTGAAAACAACTGGCACAAGGAAAATATCCCTATGACATTACCAAGGCTTAATATTTTGGTGACACATGAGAGTTTAGGGGCAGGCGACTGTGGGACACCAGTATCTCCCCCTACTTCACCCAAGATACCCCTTGCCACCCAAAGTGACTGGGGCAATCATCTTGAGAATGATTGTTAGTGATCACACATTTTCATTGTGTATTGGGTGTGTGTCTGCCTGCCTGAATGTGTGTTTGCACCCACACCTATGCCTCTACGTATCTTTCCAATCTGCTAAGTATGTGTATAGCCATGCGCAGGCTACTTTTCTCTCCCCCTACCCTGTGTGTGTGTGTGCATCTGCTAGCATGCAGACCTTGAAGTCGTGGTGAACTCTCAATGTGGTTTTTGAGCTCCAAAAGATTTGCTACTTCTGCCCTAAACCATATTCACATTGTAGGTGATTTGCTATCCTTTCTCACTGTGGCCTCGGGATCTCTCCCAAAGGAAGTGAGTTAAACCAAGACTGAATAAAAACAAAAGTTTTAATGTTAGAGAAAAGATGTTAAAGGATTCAACAGTTCAAACATTTTAACTTTCCATTAGCCTGAACTGGTTAGTAGCTGTAATGATACTTCACATTTCCTCCTTCAGTTCTAACACCTACATAAACGTAGGTTTGTGCAAGTAGAGAGATACCAATAACGTTTTCAATGTCAAGAAGTAATTCTGATCATGGCAGGATAATAGTGTGGGTGGAAACTTAAATACATTCAAAGGTTCCATTTGTGACTTTGCTAAAGTTAAATAAGTTTTCCCCCTCTAGGGTCCATTGAATGGTCTGGGAGCTTCTGAGGCTATAACACTTACTGAAGTTATGGTCAGGGTTCATCTATGGTAGGAGGTTGACGAGGGTTACATTTTGGGTGGTCTGATTATACAGAAGTTCTGACTTGAGCTGTTTGGATGGGAATGTTTTAAGGAGTATTTTTTTCTTTCTGCTAAAAGATGGTGTAATGAGCTAGACATTTTAAATGCTATTGAAGTGGCAATCCTACCTACACTTGCAAGGGAGTAAGCCTCATTCAACCCAGT
This sequence comes from Podarcis gaigeae, assembly GCF_964106915.1. Taxonomy (NCBI): domain Eukaryota; kingdom Metazoa; phylum Chordata; class Lepidosauria; order Squamata; family Lacertidae; genus Podarcis; species Podarcis gaigeae. The sequence continues at coordinate 70,421,664 of NC_139680.1, forward strand.
AAGTCTGACTTTTTATAAAGTATGCATAGGATTGTACTGTTATTTGTTATATCTATTTCAGTGTTTTAACTATCCATAGTTACCCATATTTTGCAATGCACTTCTCCAACCAATAGTTACAACAATACCACAGGGGAAATTTTTAGTGAAAATAATACTCAGAATGGCATTGCTTTAGGGAAATCTGTTTGCATGAATATTAGTCATATAATAATTCTTTATTAGGAGGAATTCACACTAAAATTCTGGTGAATTTTCATGAGGATTAAAAAAGAAAATCCACAAATGATTGTAGAATTGCTGTAAAATGTGGACAACTGAATTAAGATTGGAAAAATGAGAACTTTGAGAGAACCAAAATTGACATATCTTTCTATCCGTAGTCATAACTAACTTGTCCACTGATTTCAGTAGGTATAGCCTGAATGTGACTTGAATTGGGTTCAAACCAATGACTTTATTACTTCATTTTTTTAAATGAAGTAATGCAAGAGACAATGTAGTGCTTAACTTTTTTGGGCTTGAGACAGCAATGAAGCAGTATATGTGATGCTTCCCTAGTGCACATGCAGTAGCTCCATTCATCTTTATTAAGAGCTTTGTCTTCTGGTCCTTTGACCCCAATAATGTTTCACTCAATGCATAAACATAAATGTCTCTTAGTGACACTGAATTTCTGGTTTGGTGTGTCTTCCTTCCTTTCTATAGGGTGCCCACCTACAGCAGAATACCATTGTAACAACAGATTTGCATAGGGGAATCATAGAATTGTAGTAGAGCTGGAAAGGACCATGAGGGTCATCTAGTCTAACCCCTGCTATGTAGGAATCTAAAGCATCCATGACAGGTGGCCATCCAACCTCTGCTTATAAGTCTCCAAAGAAGGAGAGATCATCACCTCCTGAGGGAATCTGTTCCTCTGGTGAACAGCCCTTACCATCAGAAAGTTCTCCCTTTTTTGCAGCTTGAAGCCATTGGCTTCATTCCTACCCTCTGGAGCAGGAGAAAACAAGCTTGCTCCAGCTCCCTACAGTTGTTGGCTACTTGCGTATACTCTTCTTTCATGATTTCCCCTTTCTTCCATTTCTTATACATACCCTTCTTAAATCTCAGCTCATCTGTAAGCTCCTTATGTAGCCACATGGGTTTCTTTAGTTGCCTTCCATTTTTCTTTCTAGTTGGAATTGTCTGCATTTGCGCCTTCAATATTTTGCCTTTAATATTTTGCTCATCCACCTGCGGTAATAAGATATCAAACACACCAGAAATTAAGGGCACAGTGGTTGTGGTTCGAAGAATATATGAACAAACACTGCTCTAAAGATAACATGCTGATATGTTTAGACTAAGCTTGTAAGGTGACTTGATGTTATACCATAATAGTACTATAAAAGAAGTAATTACAGAGATAAATGATATGCAATGTAAATAAGAACTTAAATGACTCAAAGATGACGAGTGCTGTTGGAGGCGAGTCAAATGGGTGTGGAACTTCATCCTTTTTTCTTTCTTACCCTTTCCCTTTACTATCTTTGGGTTTGGGGGTTGAGTGTGTGTACCTTATTGTTTGTTTGTTTGTAAATATGCTTAAATAAAACATTAAAAAGAAGAAGAAAGAAACGCCCATCCATCTTTGACTCCCTTCTCTCTGAGTGTTTCTGACCATGGGACTTCTCCTAGAAGTTCCTTAAGCTTTTTTGAAATCAGCCTTAAGTCCAGAGTGCATGTCCAGCTATACTCAGCTTTCTCTTGCCTTTGTATCATGAAATCCAAGGAAGGTAATGAGCACATGTGCATTCTGTGTATAGAAATCCATAGTCTTTGTCTATAGCCTTTTTAGACAGAGAGATCTGCAGTCCTCTGTCCCCTTCTAATATCACACCTCCCTGTTCTTTCTCTTATGGAAGTTCCTCTCCCATAAGTGAATGGTTCCTATTGAATTTTATGGAATAATCCTAAAGGGCTGTACTTAGGAAAGATTGTTGAGGTGAAAGCAAAATATGCAGTCTCTTGACACCATCTTATCTGTGTACTAGGTAGGACAACATTTGCTTCCACCTTACCAATTTATTTGAGGACAGCTCTTTTATATTATTCCATACTCAATAACAACCATTGATTTCTATGGAGGAAGGTAGAACTGAAATCTGAAACATTCTTAAGCTGGAGACAAACCCTGATTCTTTTTGCAGGGGCAACAGGATTCCCCCCTCCATCCCAGTAGCTCCACTGATTACAGTTATTTTACTTTGCTCCAAATAGTCATGGGACAATTCCTGCTCCTATTCATTTTCATGAGAGAATCCATTATATTATTTATGTACACTTCATTTGTATTTTATGAATAACAGAAAGGAGGCATGAAAGCCAAAGTATTTGTGGATGGGATAATTTTTAATGTGGGAAGAGAAGGACATTTACACAAAACTATGAACCCATTTATAATGCAGCTGTATTTTAGATTCTCAATTTATTGGAAAGTGATCAAGTTTTATCGCCAGTTGTCTTGTTTACTAGTTGACGTTGTAGTTTCTTATTTACAAACACAACAGAAACACAAGCCTCTCTCCATATAAAATGGTGTTATATTGTACTCACAAACATAATAACTTGGCATATAAAATTTTACAGTAAGGCACACAGAATTAGCCTGGAACATATAACTCATGTAGCACGTATTTGGTTTTTATTCACAGTTGTCATGCAAGAAAATACTTTTTTCCTGTTGGTCAAAGACCAAAAGCATTGTGGAGTTCTTAAATATTTGCATATTTGGTTTACATTGCAGAATGTTTGGGGGAAAATATCAACTAATTCAGAAATCAGTGTACCAAAAGATAAGTTTCCTTCCTTATGTCTTATTGCATTCTAATACATCACCCAGCAGTACCTTCTTTGAAAAGTCTTCTGTGCATCAGTGTATCATTACCTGCACTGCATTCTTTATATGAAAAGGTTTGGTTTATATAAAAATCTCCTATAATTATCTTCACACACTTCTAAAATTAGTAAAACCTGCAAAGACAGTTTAATTGCAGAGGACAGAATATTTCAAATGAAAATATGCTTGAAGTTCAAGAACAACATGAAGACCCCAAAAATACTTTGACTTTTAGAGTTTTAATATGGTTACATAAAATCAACTATATAATTACAGTCACTAGAGCTGTTAGGGTTTAGAGATGCACTTGAGATTTTTTTTCAGCAGCTGATGGTTAAAAGAACTTCAGTTAGTATTGATTTGCTTAATGCATTTTGTGGATTTTTTTGCATGTATGTTTTATTGTTGTAAAATGCTTTGTTATACTTTTTCACATACAGGAAAAGGATGTAAGTTTTTTGAAAAATAAATTAAGACATTAATAGCCTGCCTGGAGCTGTAAGGTTACATGATTGACAACATGCCTGCTTTCTCTTCCTGCTGTTGTTACACCAGTGAATGTCAATCACTCACGTTAAACAGGATAATAATAATGGCAATGCTGTCTGTTCTTAAATCTTAATGCAGATTTTAAAGCTACTCTGAGCAGCTCTTAAATGTGGATAAATCTAGGCAAAGGAAATGGTATTATGAGGTGACAAAAGTTTGGAAAACATTGGCATTTATATAGTGTAAGAACATAGCAGTGAAATGCAGTATTAGAGACCCTTTTAATTAGGGTGGATGGAAAGGACTTTATATTTGGACGTGTTACTTTATAAATGACCCAGGAGGAATCATGGAATCCAAGAGTACATCCCTGTTCTACAGCAGTGAGTGAAATAAGTGGCAAATCAGTAGCAAAAGTGCAGTATTAGTTAGCATATTAAATCAAATATAGGTGCTGGATTTTAGACTTGGCAATAATATCTTTTGGAAATGATTGAAGTGTAGAGGCTATCCAAATGCAACCTTTCTCTAGCATATTAACCTTTCACAGTATGCTGCCATATCTGCCTCTGATGTCAACTTTGGCTTTGGTCGTATATCGCTTTACCTGGGAGCAAGCCCCACTGAATTCAATGGTGCTTACTTCTTAGACATGTAGAGGACTGCACTTGCTAATACCATGTTCTGTGGATCTGTTGCAACAGGTGACATGCCCTGTGCAATTCCTAACCTTTCATTTGCTGGCATGGGAAGTCTTAGGGAAATGACAGTGATTGCATACTTTCTGACAAAAAGACTGGAGATCGACAATTGCTTTTTCAGAGTGTTGAAAGCAGAATTATAGAGGCAATGTGTCCTGTGATATACACACTAATTTCATTTGTCAAAGCTACCAGCTTTGCTCAAACAATCTTTGTAGGCTTTTTGAAGTACTTCAAAACCTTGCATATCCTGTAAACAAAGACATATGTGAAGTGTGTATACACACCAGTGGTGCTTCAATGTTTGCTTGAAAGCTGTTGTAACTGTGCCAGTCAGTTTCAGCAGCCCTCAGGAATATGTGGTATTTATCTGGTCTTGGGTACCTGTTCTGGTTATGGGAAGAGGGTCACAGAACAGTGCAGCTGTGTGATTAATTAATATATTTGCCACACTTTAGTTATCTCAACTTATAGACGTTGTAAAGGAACTACCGTACATTTCCACACAAATTGATGTACCGTATTTTTTGCTCCATAGGGCGCACCGGACCATAAGGCACACCTAGTTTTTAGGGGGGGCGGAATAAATAAAAAAAACTGTATTCTCCCCCCCCCCAGCCCCAAAGAGCAAAGAAGCCAAGACAGCGAGTGGGATCCATCCCTCTGGCTGTCTTGGCTTCCTCTTTAGCCGTGCGCAGCCTCTCCCGCCAGGAGAGGCTGCGTGCGGCTTTGGCAGAAGCCAAGACAGCGAGCAGGATGGATCCCGCTCGCTGTCTTGGCTTTGTTTTTAGCCACGAGGCTGGGGCGGGGGAAGCCCAAGCTTCCCCCGACCCCAGCCCCCAGAACAGGTCCGGGAGTGGTGGCAAGGTTACGCACAGCGTTGCCACCGCTCCCGGAGCTTGCGGGGCTGGGGGCGCGCTCCAAAGTCTTTCAGATAGCTGCCTGAAGCCCGGGGAGCGCAGTGGGAGTTGGCGCTGCGCTCCCCGGACTTCAGGCTGCAGGCTGCTATCCACAAGCCTTCGGAGCGCGGGGGGAACTTCTGCTGCGTTCCAAAGGCTTGCGGATAGCTGCGGATAGTGCGCACCGACCCCTCTCGCTCTCCAGGCTTCAGCGAAAGCAACGCGAAGGCTGGAGAGCGCGGAGGGAGCTCTCCCTCTGCGCTTCGGAGGCTTCAAGTTGCTATCACTGAAGCCAAGGAGCCTGCATTCGCTCCATAGGACACACACACACATTTCCCCTTCATTTTTGGAGGGGAAAAGTGCGTCCTATAGAGCGAAAAATACGGTAATAAAAATTTTAAATGAAATGCAGATTTATTTGGAACAGTGTAAACTGGATTGGAAGCTTGCAGGGAGATGGTGCTGACAGTGGCATCGCAAGGTGGGGGGGGGGCGGTGTGCCCCGGGTTCCACGTCTGGGAGGGTGACAAGGCGGCACCCTGTCGGAAGCTTATCCTGCCGCCCTGGCCCGGGCACAGTGGCGTGAGCAGCCATTGCGCCACCGCAGCCGCAAGCAGAGGCTCCTGCCACCGTCTGTACAGCTCTTGGGCGGTGCCGGCGGCAAACCACTATGTACAACACATGCGCGGCGCTGCATGCATGCACTGTGCATAGCAACGCCGCACATGCGCTGTACATAGTGGTTTGCCACAGGCGCCGCTGGAGCGCCATATGGACAGCAGTAGGATCCCTCCTCCCCAGCTCGCCATAAGCGGCTCTTGCTTGGGGTACTTGGGAGTTGTGGGGGTGGGGGCGCAGGGGCATAGGAAGGAGGGGTGGACATGCGGCGCCCGCCTGCGACTCCCAAGCCTACCCCGAGCTGTTGATGTGGGGGGAGGGGTGACAAAAAAAATCCGCACCGGGTACCACCTGGGCTTGCTACACCTCTGGGTGCAGATATTTACATTTGCAAGTTTCAACCGGCCCACTGTGGCAGTGACGTTAATTTGGGGTGAAGCAGAAAAAAACGGCCGACAAGGAAAGGATTAAGCTTTAAGCACCATATTTCTAGCTTCACCACGCACACACATACAAAAAGATTACTGCACATATTGGAAACAAAAACACAACTATAAATTCTAGGTACAGTGGTACCTCGGGTTACATACACTTCAAGTTACATACGCTTCAGGTTATAGACTCCGCTAACCCATAAATATTACCTCAGGTTAAGAACTTTGCTTCAGGGTGAGAACAGAAATCATGCTCCGGCGGCTCAGCAGCAGCAGGAGGCCCCATTAGCTAAAGTGGTGCTTCAGGTTAAGTACAGTTTCAGGTTAAGAACGGACCTCTGGAACGAATTAAGTACTAAACCTGAGGTACCACTGTATATACCTCTATTTATGGTCTCATAATACGTGTTTTACATTCAGCAAGTTCTCATACCACACAGTGGATCTTATAAAGTCAGAACTCATGAACTATATATGGTTTTATGTCTCATCATTAGTCTTTTATTTATAGGATATTCTGGTTGATCTTATAAAATGTGATTGAAGTTTATGCCATAAGAATATGTAAGATTATAACATATTGCAAGACTTGTGATTTTTCATTTCCACAGATTCTGTGGAAAAAATATCTAAATATGCATAGGATAACTTACACTTTGTGATCTATACCTTTGGAGTCCTTTTAATAAAAGGGGAATTCACATTAAATAAATTCACAAACAGGTGTCATCAAAGGCAAGGTGATCTATCACATTAAAGGATTAATCCCAAGGAAGTTCCCTAATCCAGCTCTTTCAATTTAGTCTTAAAATATAAATATGCAACCCATCCACTGAACAGAGTATTGGTACATACAGACAGGTGCCTGGCTTTATCAGAAATATACAGCTAAGGCAGCACTTGCAGACAATCTGGCCCTTTGAGATTTTTCTTTATTTTGCAAAACTTACCTTCTCTGAAAAGGAATACTTATGTGATCAGAAGTATCTCATCCTTTTGATATACAGTGGTAGAAAACACAATTTGTGACATGCCAATTTAATTCAGCTCTCATAACAACTTGTAAGAGATAAGGAGGTTGTCAGAAAGATACCATTGGATGTTCAGGGACTGCTTTTGAAGTTTCTCTGAACTGACAGCTAATAAGAAGCTCTCTTTGATAAGTTATTTTTGAATGTACATACATTCTACTGTTATGTTTGATTTTCATCTAGAAGATGTTTTAACTATGTGCTTTGTTTGGTGTCTCTAATGTAAAATCAGCTACCTAGCTGAAACTTTGTTAATTTCCTTACATATTTTTCCTAGTGGGATTTTTGTTTAAAATACACCATGTAGAAGAAGACAGGAACTCCACATTAAAAGTGATACAGTGGAGCAGCATTGAAAGTGTTTGGTTTGATAGCCATGTATATTTTCTCTAAAGATATTAAATTGTAGGTATACAACATAAGATGCATCAAATATTTGGTTTTACAGTCAATCAAAAAGTGTTAATTTTGCCTGCAAATCAACTTCATGAAAGATGTTGAGTATAAAATGCAGAGGCTCATTGCTGTTGAATTCATTGTGGATAAGAGGACTGGGCATTGCAAAGAGCAGGAGGAATAAGATCTTGCAGGTGCTGAAGTGGAGTAAATTTAGGACCAGCTGGTTCTGTCCTGCTTCTTTGTACAGTGTTTTAAAAGTTATTGTGTGTAGGTTTTTTCTGTGTCAAGTGAACACCTTTAGCATTCTTTTCTCCTATGTGGTAAAACTAATATGCTGAGAAAGCTAAAACAATTCTATGATTCTATGAACTTTTCTTATCTGCATAACCCTGAAGGCGCTAGGGTATCTTTACATCCATTTAAAGCAATGGAGGAGAGGAAGGAGACTTCATTTTGGTGTGAGTTGATTTGGACCAAGAGTTCCACAAGAAGTGCCTACAACTTGCTTTTTAAATTAGCAATTTAAAAAGTAGTAACAACAAAGCTGTATCTTAAGGGCATATATAGCATTTTACATTGAAAGCCAAGTAAAAAAGCAAGCTTTGTTAAAGGATAGGTGCATTTTGTGCCTAGAATGTATTATGCAATTTTGAACACAGAGATAGAATTTCTGTAATTATTCTGGCTGCACTACATATACACTCACAGAATTACAGATAATTTTGCCAGGGTACAAATAAGCAGGAAGCCAGGAGATAATGGCATAGGACTGTGGAGAAAGGCTGATGGAAAGGGACAGCAGTGAAACACTATCCGATGAAAACTTAGTAAAGATGCATTTGGTTTCAGAGGGTGATATCCAGGCCTTTTTTCAGCAGGACTTCTGTGGAACTCAGTTCCAGCATCTCTCAGGTGGGTGCCATTGCCATTCTAAAAGAGCAAGGGAGGTGTTCATTTCCGCCACTTCTTTTTCTAGAAAAAATGGCACTGCTGATATCCAACATTAAGGCAATTCAGAGTAGATTCAGATCATTGGACTTAAGGCAATTAAGTCTGTTGTTGTTGTTGTTTAATCGTTTAGTCATGTCCGACTCTTCGTGACCCCATGGACCAGAGCACGCCAGGCACTCCTCTCTTCCACTGCCTCCCACAGTTTGGTCAGACTCATGTTTGTAGCTTCAAGAACACTGTCCATCCATCTCGTTCTCTGTCATCCCCTTCTTCTTGTGCCCTCAATCTTTCCCAACATCAGGGTCTTTTCCAGGGAGTCTTCTCTTCTCATGAGGTGGCCAAAGTATTGGAGCCTCAGCTTCATGATCTGTCCTTCCAGTGAGCACTCAGGGCTGATTTCCTTAAGAATGGATACATTTGAACTTCTTGCAGTCCATGGGACTCTTGAGAGTCAAGTCTACTCAGAGTGATACATGGATTTCACACAGAATGTTTCACATGCTTTTCTTTTCTGAACCATGTGGGTAAAAACAAAGGGCATTTTCCAACACTGCAGTTTTTAGATATGTCTAAGGTTTTTAATTGTAGATCTAAAAATACAAGCAGGTTTTTGAAAACATTTATGTCTTGCAGGTTTACTCAGCAGAGAGTGACTGTTAGCTTCAGCACCTTGTTTGTTTGTTCTTCTGCCAAAAAGAAGGGAGAAGGAAATACTGTAGTGGGGGGGGGGGGGAGTCATTCTGCTCATGCAGTGACTTATTTGGAATGCAACCCTTATAATCTAAAAGACACGATGCAAAGGGAAAAACAGGTGAGGAGGACTGAGAAAAAACAAAGTGATACACTGATTCTTCTTGTAATGACCAGCTGGGATGGAAATAGTTCAAGTAGCCTGATGGAATGGCTACTGCTGGATGACTGATGAATGAGAAGAAGAGATATAGGCAGGTGCTTTTACACTCAGACATAAACCTAGGTTTGCTACTATATTATTTTTGAAGTTGCAATTTGGCCACAAAAGGTATTTGATAAACAGGAATGGAGGCAAATTAGTCAAGGGTTAGGAAAAAAGGGAATAGAACAGTGCAGCGATCTCTTACAGATCAGCTTATAAAGCTGTTGATCCTCTGGTGTATTGAAAACCTTGGCTTGATCTAGACACATCAAAGTGTTTCAGTTTAAAGCCTTGTAAATTTAAACAGGGAAATCAGGTAGAGAAAAACAGAACTCCACATTACCATCTGGTGGCATAATGTTATATTGTACACACAACGCATATAAATTGTTTTTTCTTTACCAGTCTAGCTGAGTCCCTGGTGTAAGTAGCTCCACTCTCAGAGGAGGAGGAGGCGTACTTTTGGGTGCTTTCAGCTGTGTAGCATGGAGGAGTGTGCATGTAACCTTTCTGCTCTGACTTCTACACAAAGAGGGAATGGATCTGAGCGATGCCTCTGAAACACAAAAGCAGCCTTTAATCAAGAGCCTAAGTGCTGTGTGGAGTTCATGCAAGGGCAGAGGATGCAAACACTCCTGTATATAACATGCATTTTTGTAGCTACCAAACATTTTTGAGTGTAGCATAGTGGATGGAGTCCTTGCTTGAAAGTAGAACAGGGAGACATGGGCTTATTGTTACAACGAAGGGTATGATTTTTAATTATTTCCTTCATATTTCTGTAAACAACTGGTGATTTCGTGACATCTCTCAGAATGTAATAGAGACAAAGAGAAGTAATAATTTCAGTTTCTTTAAACTTAATTTGAATCAAGAAACATTGCATTGATTTTACTAGCATAAAAATAGGTCATTAGACCTTCAAGCTGTCCAGCTGCACAGAGTGTCATAGATAAGCAGTGAACTGAACACTGAGAATCCATATCCAGAACTCCACAGTTTTGACTGTGTCTCAGACAGCACACCATTTCACACAGCTGCTTTTATTTCAGAAGGTTTATATAGCTCATAATTATTTTTAAACATTTCTGCCATATACGGTGTACTGTCAACAGAATTATCTATGAAGAGTGTATACATATAGTCATCAAAAGAGTAACATGATATCTGCTATCTGAGGCGTTATGTTTGTGTTTGGAGACCAGGATAACACCAATGATTCAAAAGATTCTTCTGTCAAGAGAGAGAGAGAATGAAAGTTTGGGTAAAGTTTATATTGAACTTTGTGACAAGTTATATTTACTATCAACATGATGTCTCCAAAGGAGACAGTAAAGGTCATATCATTGTAATGGCATGTGTGCCTCTGAAGGAAAAGGCATGTCATCATATGTCACACCTGCCTTAAGTTTATAACATAGCATCTTAGTCTCAAAAGCCAATATAACAGGTGTGTGACATATCTTTCATTTCCCTGACACCCCTGGGAGGTGACACACAAAACTGAATCCTGCACCAATAGAATATCCTTAAAAAACACACAAATGAAATGTGAGAAAGAGGCTGCATCAATCCAGGGTATATACGTGAACTGAAATTTCACGTATCCCTTCACCCCATCAACTACCTCCCCTAGTTCAAGAAGTGTTTGCAATCTCTAACTCATTTCTATTCTTTTCCTTATTCTGTCTTCATGATGAAAACAAAACAATGCAGAATATTTGCTAGTTGCCTATTTACTAGCCATGCCTGCTTTTCACAAATTTGCGGTTTCCCCTAGAGACTTTTTTTAAGTGTGGGAGGAAACCGAAACCCACCCATAAATACATCCTTAGAAATATCATAGCTGGGCTGACCTGGAATAGCCCAGTGTGTTCTGTACATGATATGTTTTTTTACTACAGAAGGGCTGGTTCCAGAGAGTGTTAGAATTAAGCAAGATCCTGCCCAACAGCACCATCACTCTGCACTAAGCATTCAGCAAGTTGAAAAGATTCTTAGTTTACATGCCCTCCACAAAAATAAATACTGCTCAGGTATAGAAAGTTGTGTACAATACGTGTTTCATTGTAGGAAGTGGGGCCTCAGAGCAACTGTACACCTATTAATAAACCATTTGCTGTTTTTAAAAAGTCTGCTCTTGACTAGGTTTTGGGCTGAAATACTTGCTGTAGCTTCAGAATTATATACGGCACCATTTCCTTGGAAAGTGAAGGCACCACTTTAAAATTATGGCCTTGCCCCCACCCCCGGCGCTCCAGTTATTTCACAAAGATATACAGTAGTACCTTGGGTTACAGAAACTTCACGTTACAGACACTTCAGGTTACAGACTCCACTAACCCAGAAATAGTACCTCAGGTTAAGAACTTTGCTTCAGGGTGAGAACAGAAATTGTGCTCTGGCGGCGCAGCAGCAGCAGCAGGAGGCTCCGTTAGCTAAAGTAGAACGGATCTCCGGAACGAATTAAGTACTTAACCCGAGGTACCACTGTATATTTATTGTCCATGCCAGTTTGCTATGTTTAATTTTAGTTCTGGAACTGTTTTCAGTTTTCCCGTTTGGTATCTAAAACATTTCCCAGCAATAGTTCCCAAACCAACACATTAACAAAGCTGTAATTAATAATGTTGGAAATAAATGATAATTTCTTATCGTTCTTTCTTCACATTTTTAATAGTAATCAGCATTTATTGTGCAAAGAAAATGTGACTAATTGAGCAAGGTGGGAGGTGACATCAATTCAAAATGCTTAAAATAAGCTGAAGAACAAGAAAACACAAATTACATGAAAGCTTCAAGCACCCAGGGAATTCAAAAAAGTTTCAGGCTCCACAGTATCCTTTGCAGGTCAAAGGTTATTTAACTCATGCCCATTTTACATACAAGCTTGATTAATGCTTGATCTAGTGCAAGGCTATCACTATTTATTTGTACTATGAATATTTTACAAGGAGGGACAAATTGACTGCCTGCCTGCCTAGCAGTACAGTATATTAAATACCCTCCCTTTTGCATAGAATCCAGTTGAAGTTTTGTCTTGGCAAAGCAGCATTGGAAAAAAGAATCAGTCTCCCCCACTTTTGTAACTTTCTTTGTACAGTGGTACCTCAGGTTACATATGCTTCAGGTTACATACGCTTCAGGTTACAGACTCTGCTAACCCAGAAATAGTGCTTCAGGTTAAGAACTTTGCTTCAGGATGAGAACAGAAATCATGCTCCGGAGGCACGGCAGCAGCAGGAGGCCCCATTAGCTAAAGTGGTGCTTCAGGTTAAGAACAGTTTCAGGTTAAGTACGGACCTCCGGAACGAATTAAGTACTTAACCCGAGGTACCACTGTATCTCATAGCAAAAACCTTACTCAGAGGTAAGTCCCACTAAATTAAATTAGACTTACTTCCGGGTAGGTGTGCATAAGATTGGAAAGGAAATCTCTGTACAGCCCACCATAATGACCCCAAGCAAAATGTTGTTTCTTTCTTCCCTGCCCACTACTGGAATTCTTGCATATAACAGCAAAGGACAGAGTTTCTTTATATACATTTATGGATGGGAGGTTGAGAATAAAAAAAAGTGGAGAGTACCATCTCACCTTGGTTCATGATAGGAGCCTCTGATTTAGCTGGAAGAGCTGCAGAAGGATAAAATATACTGTATTTTTCTGTGTATAAGACGCCCTCATGTATAAGATGACCTATTTCTTTTTAACCCAAATTTAATAAATCAGTACTGTTATTTTATTAGGTTTGCCATATTTAAAGAACCTGGGCCTGGGGTCAAGCCTGAACCCAAGCCCAGGCTGCCTGCACCAATGCCAAAGCCTGGCCATCCAACCTCTCCTTAAAAACCTCCAATGAAGGAAACGCTATTAAAAAGTCATGTATTTAGAGCACCAAACTCACAGCCATGTTTCAGTGGGATTTAAGTGCATAACTGAGTGAATGATTGCAGTTAAAGATAATGAGCTCTGATTATTCTTTACATAGAAGAGATACTGTTAACAGAAATAGATTATAATTCTTCTAGTCTTTGACCCAGTTTGGAAAGCAAAAGTATAATTTTGTTTCTGCTTCCTTGGTGGAGGAGATACTAAGATGAATTTTCACTCATGATATTTTCCAGATATTTGAAATATTTCAAATTATTAGAAACATTAATCTATGGATTCTATAAGTCAATGTTGCATTTTAAACACAGGATTAAATCTATACCATCTTTTCTAAAAATAAAATAAACTACAGTGTTCATTTCCAGAAAGAACTCTTGATATATCTTAAAAGTCAGATATTAACAAGACTCTTTATTTTGAGTTCTTGTACCCTGCTGGTCAGCCCAAAAGTCTCCTAGAAGGACTTACATACGATCAAAACAAGAAGTCATGGGGAAAAAACATGATGCGCAAAGGAAAAGGGACAGGGAGGGAAGAGGAACATAAAAATCAAAATTCTGGCTCCAATTTCTAAACAGTTGTTCCTAAAATGACCAGCTGGCACAGTTCAGTGGCAGGAGATGCCCAACAGCACTGGGCCTCCAACAAAGCTGATTAAATGAGCCCTGCTTCCTATCTCTCCCACTGAGGCAGACCTCTTCCCCTTGCAGCTCCCTTTGACCTTCCTCTCTTCCTGCACTAGGAGCCTTTGCTGGGTTTCATTCCCCTCCATGGATGGAAGCAGCCCAACTCTGGTTCCAACTCATACAATTTAATATACCACTTAAACTGAGACTGAGCCCAAGTACAACCTGTTCAGCCCCATAATTGGGCTGGATTCCTTACTAGTTGAATGGAGAGAAATACAGCTATATGTATTTAAAACGACAGGCAGATGGGCTTTGTAAGCAATAAACTAACATGTAAAAGCTACAACATTTGAAATAGCTTCTAATTTATTTGCTCTGTAGTTGATGTTAAAACAAGTTTTAGCCCTGGAGGGATGGAAGGGGGAAGAGAAATTAAATAGTACAGTAGTTTACTACTTTAAATCAATCTAAGAAGGCTATCTGAATTAATACACAGCTCCAGGCAATAGGATATTTTTGTCTGATTTGTACATCTGTGTTTTCACCATCCAACCATGACACTGTGTGGAATAGGGCTGCTGCTTCTGCTGGCAGCAGGTTGGGTGGAGGAATAATCCTTGGTTCATTTAGTGTTCTATTTTATTCAAATGTATATACTTTGAAAATTCCCCATTAGCTCCTATTAAAGTGCTGGTAGAAGGGGGAAATCTGATTTACCACTACCTAGGTCACAATTCTATTGTAGAATAAATGACAACTTTTAAGACTACAGTATAATGTAAATGTTCACTGTTTACTCAGATATACTCCAAAACAATGTTTCCTTGTCAGGAAGGGCTAGGGAGGAGCATGTCACAGAATACTTGATATTCTGTAAACAGGACAATAAATCATTTACCCTATGATCCTAAAGCTGTTAGCTTGAAAAATCTCACAACCTAGAATAGTGGGGAATTCATGGAATACTGACACCATCCCACAAAACTGAAGAATAATTACATATAGAGGCCACAGGAAGATTTGATGCAACATACATCTACTAACAAGATTTCCATACTTGGAAATAAACTACAACAAATATTAAAATCAGTACAAATCTAGAGGGAAATGGAGTTATATCTGAAAATAAGTATGTTTTGATAAAGAAACTTTGGTGGACTAACTTGCTTTCTCTTTTAATAATGAAGTGGGCAAAGTAAGACCTTTCGGCACTTTATAAAATTTTTCTCCAGAGTTGCAAACTAGAAAGCATACAATAGTTAAGAGGCTTGCTTTATTTATTTATGTGTTTGTTTGTTTGTTTGTTTTACTACATTTATCCCACCCATCATGGTAGCATATACTTGGTTCCAGGCACTGACCTGATCTAGACGTGCTTCCGTAGGATAGTGGCATAAGAACATAAGAAAAGCCTTGCTGAATCAAGCCAAAGGCCCATCTGCTCTTTCAGTGCATAACTGTGGCCCAGTGGAAAGGATGGCCCACCAACTGCCTATGGAAACTCCATAAGCAGGACCTGAATACACCACCACTCTTCCCAGCAACTGGTATTTAGAGGCCTCTGGTAGTGGAGTAGAACATAGCTATCATGGCCTCCTGTTCTGACAGATTGGTCGGGATCACTGAGGTCAAAGCTACATTTAATTCCTGTAGCCTTCCTTTTCTTTTCACAATTTTGCCCCTCATTCACTCTTTATGCATGACATACTTTATGTATGGTCCCTAGGAATATAATTATGCTTTCACTGTGTGATTCTATATCTTTGTCCAAGGCAGAAGGGCAGAGTAATCTTAATCCTGGACAGAAAACAATTAGAGCTGCAGAGCCACCACTGCATCCGAAACCTTGCTGATTCCTACTGGTCAAGGTGGAATGTGAGGGAGCAGTTTCATTGAGTTTTTGCTAGGCCAGTTGCAGGCTGCACAGCAGAGGGGCCTAAACTGGACTCCTCAGCTGGCAATGGCTCATCTCCCCAAAAGCCCCATTTAGGGGCCTGTTCTATCACGGTGGAGCCCCACTCTTCAGTAGTGTTCCTCTTCACCAGCGGAGGGGTCCATGTTTCATCTTGCCACCACCCTGCCCCCAGCCATCAACATTATGGGTGTAGGACTGATCCCCAACTCAAATAACAATACAGATCTTAAGGTTCCATAAGAAGGCTATTAACTTTCTTTACAATAACCAGGAAATAGCTGTCTGCTTATCAGTCAGTTCTCTTCCTCTTCTTGCTGGTGGTAGTGTGCTCTCTTCAGGGATATCTGTCAGCTTGTTGTTTTTCATACACTTTGTAGGTGAAAATCACGAAGCTTGTAAGATTTAAAATATGGTTTTTAAATAAATTTAAGTAGCAAGCTACACTGATTAATGGAATGATCTCATCTCCAAAGTTTACTTGTTGTATGGCTTGGTTTGCTGCTGAGTCACTTGCTCCTCCATCTCTCATATGTGAGGCTTTAACTAACCTTTCTCTTGGGAGGCCATACATAGCCTGGGGTTAAACTTGGAAAAATTTTCTATGTAGAGTTTCATTAAGTTAAGGCTCCAAAGAGGACCCATTCAGTATTGAATTCTGGGCCTGAAGTTCTGATCTCTGTGTATGAATCTGGGGGAGACAAAGCAGCATGTCATGAGCTTTTATTTCCCCCCTGCAAGATTACAAAGGCATCTGTATATCTCTTCTTTCAATATGTCAGTAGCAGAGCTGTGTGGTTTGGTGCTGCTGCCTAGTATGAGCAGTCTGATTTCTCCCCGCCCCCAGAGTCCAGACTTTCTGTTTTGTACTTGGTGTTGGGTGAGCATTGGATCACAATTTCATTGGGCTGGTTGGTATTGTGGACTCAAATGATTGGCCTATTAATGGTTTGTTCTAAGATTTGCAGCTGGGGGTGAGTGGCTGGCAGTTCCAGAATCTGCCTTCAGAATCTGACAGCCAAGAAGGATTTCAGGTCCTCATCTGCCACAAAGTATGTTATTTGTAGACCTTCACTGACCATGGCCCTTTTCTGTTGTTGCTTAAAAAGAGTCTGCATGTCTCTCTCTTTCACGTAAACCATGCTCTATGGCTAGCTTTTAAGGGATTTCTCAGGGGATCTTTAGGGAGATACTGAAAAAGAAATGGAAACCAGCAGAAAAGAGTGACATTTTTTCCTACTGTGAATTCTCACTTTAAAGAAAAAGGCAATGACATATATAATGTGCATTAGCATTCACATATGAGTAGGGGAAAATACAAGTCATGCTTTTCAATATCATCACATTAGGATCTCTGCCAAGAGAGTAAGGCAATTTTATAAATAATTGCTTAGGGTATATACAGCTCTATAACATCTTTATACACCCAGTGACCATGCCTTTGTGGTCCCGAGCTGCATATTTCTCTCTGTATATTTCTAGGTACTATGACATATCCATATATACCCTTTGATTCTAGCACAAAATGGGCTTGCATTCTCTTTTCTGGTATTTACTGAGTAGAAATATTTGTTGTTGTTGTTGTTTTAAAAAGTTGAGGTGCTAAGGGATAATAATACAATTTCTCCTATGATACCAATATAAAAAGCCAAGTTCGATGTGGCATTTGCATCCTAGAGCAATTCCCATGTGTGCACTCATGTAAAAACAAATGGGTCATTCATGCAATTGGACTGGAGACAGTTCCATCAATGACAAATAGCCAAGAAACTATCTATCAGGAAGGTGCATGAATGACTCATTCCAGTGATACTTGGAAGAATTACCCTGGGAGCTACTCTGAGGATACAAAATGTTGTACTGAAGTTCACTTTATAATAAATATTAAAATTTACACTTATAAAAAATCACAACAAATGAAATTTACACAAATTCTTCTGTAGCTATTCCAGCTAAATCAGAGGCTCCTGAATCTGCTGCTACCTCAGTCTTGTGGGTGGGTGGTGCTATTTTGGCCATAGCTCCAGAAGCACAGGAAAACTTAATTTGGAAATAAATGATGGTGAGAAAATTCAGAGAAAGGGCAATTGCTGATCTTCTGCTTACTGTTCGGCTTTGTGGTTTATACATTTGTTATATGCATAGTTTGTAGTAACTTTTGTTCTCTTTATGAGAGGGAGTATCTACAGACAGCTGTTAGCAGTGTCTCAGCAGACATGGTTAAGTGCAGCCAAGGATTTTTTTAGTTTTGATTCAAAATAGTTTTTGTGGGAAGAACTGAAAAATGTAGAAGCCTGTTGTGGGTGTTAACAAAAAATCCTATTTATCTTGGCATGTTTGCTTAATAGACACTTTTCAAAGCTAAATGATAAACACAAAAGTAAAAGGTTTCACACTGTGGAATTTAATGCTAAAATATTTCTGGATTCCATGTTGTGGGAGGACATTAAACACTGCAAGATAAAGAACAGTTGGCTTCACACCCGCCCAGCAGATTCTTCAAGAAATCCAATATCATTTAAACCGTTACCAAAGTGGTACCAGTTGCTAGTCGCAACAAACGTTGGGGACAGCTGTATCTTGGAAACACAACTCTCAAAGAGGTTTTGCAAATCTAATCCAAGATTGGCCATTTCTCATGAAAAAGCAAGCTAGTTTAATGTGGGTCAAACTAGGAGAATTATTGACCAACTATGGCTGCAGTCCTACAGTCAGCTGAAGAGCCCTTAGAATGTAGCTGCCATTCAGCTGGATGAGATGAGCTCTGCTTCTGAAGTGGCACAAACATCCTTGGAGGTGCCTCCAGTACCACCATGGAAAGTTTGAAGCATAGAAGTACCATTCACGGTTTTCTGTTGTCACATTTTGGTTTCCTTTCCTCAGCTGTGCCATGATGCTTTGTAATCATGATTTAACTCTGTATAATTTTAGTTTTTATTACTTTATTTTATTTTATTTATACACCACCTTTATCTTCCAAGGATCTCAAGGTGGCATACATGGTTCTCTTCTTCCCCATTTCATCCTCACATTGCAACCTTGTGAGGTAGGTTAGGCTAAGAGATGGTGACTGGCTCAAGGTCACCCAGTGAGCTTCACGGATGAGTTGGGATTCGAACCCTCCTCTCCCAAGTCTTAGTCCAACACTCTAACCATTACTCCACACTGGCTCTCCCCCCCCAAATTTTTCTTCATCTTAGTGTAAAATTATAAAAGCTTTAATTAATAAAAACATTTATGACCCCTCCAACCCTTATTTCCTTGACACCCTCCCAAAGGACCAAGAACTCTATCAACCTTGTAGCTGAGGTAATTTCCCTCCCATTCGTGTCATTGGGTGGGTGGATTTTGATACAGGGGAAATAAAAAGGGGGAAGCTATCCCATTTCTTATTCTTGCCACATTGAGCCAACAGGCTTAAGAAATGGTAGTAGCTCTGCCAAGGATTCTCCCCCCCCCCCTTACTTCCATGGGATTACTCCGTGTATTAATGAAAACAATAGACAATAATTTGAATTTGATAATAGTTCTGAAGCAATATAGTCTGTTGTAATGAAATAAACCAAATTAAACTTGACTTCAAAGTTGTGTTTGATGGACTTGGTTCTCTCACATTGAAACTATTAATCTAGAGGGAGCATTCTTAGATGTCAGCATTATTAAAAATGTGTTCTGCAAGATGCTGGAAAAAATGGAAGAATGCAGGGTTTTTGTTTTTTTTTTACTTCAATGAATGACTTATCTCATAATTTAAATGTCAGCTTCAATAAAATACATAGTTTATTCCCAATATTTGCATTTATCCTTTCCAAATGAAGGATTGGCATTGGTCTAGACGTTATATCCAATTTCATGTTGCAGAATGTTGCACAGAAAATTTATCCTGACCACAGTTGCTGAATGCACAATCCTAATCATGTCTATGCAGAAATAAGTCCTATTGAAGTCATTAGGGCTTGCTCCCATGTAAATGGGGTTAAGATTCTAGCCTAGACCTGTATTCTAATCATTATGTTTTCAGCTCATTCCTTTATCTGATAACGTTCCAGAGGAGATACAAGATCAAAAATTCAGATGTGTACTTTAAGAGTTACCAAAGTAAGCATCTAAATGTCTCTGGTTAAATCTTTTGTTGTTGTGGGCATATCATGAATATTCTTATAGTTATAACTAATTTGGCCTTTCAGTTGTGTCAGACTTGCATTTGATGAATCAGTTACCTGTTAGACTCAACCTTATTCTTCATTGGAAGGATACCTCCATACTGATTCAGAGCCTTTTTCTCCAGATCAGTCATATCAAATAATATTCAGAAATAATAATGTAAAAAAACAAATTTCTAAACATCATTGCTTTTGTTCTACTGGGCAAGAACTAAGGAATCCATCATTCTGCAAACATTACACTTGGCATCTTGTATTGCTCAATAAAACTGTGTCATGAGTCCTTTGGTTTGCCTGGACATCATGTAGGCTTAATTTAGATTTCTTTCCCCCCCCCCCCCTGTGTGCACTTCCAGGTGGAGATAGAGAAGCTGGACTATCATCACTATCTGCCACTGTTTTTCGATGGTCTATGTGAAATGCAATTTCCCTATGAATTTTTTGCTCGGCAAGGCATCCATGACATGCTGGAGCATGGAGGGAACAAGATCCTTCCTGTCATTCCTCAGCTCATTATCCCAATAAAAAGTAAGTGTGCATATGGAGGAAAGCTAACATTGAAGTTATATATTCAAACTTTTTGACAAGTTACTAATTAAGAAATAAAGCATGACAGGCTTTCAAGTGGATGATGGCAAATCTGAGTCAATTGTGAGATAGAAGACCAGAAGCCTTTTGCCTTCAATCACACATTTGGTACCTGAATCCCATAAAATTGTGCTGAATTCCCTGACTCTAATGCTGCTCTTAGTAAATAATAAATTAAATTACCAGATTTCCCTTTTTCTTCTAGTCCCCATCCAGCCATCTTATGAAAAGCACTCAGAAAAGAAAGGTGAAAAAGTACTCCAAAAAGTTTTTAATGGCTTTATCTTCATTTTCTTTGCTATTTTTAAGCACATTAGTCATCTTTATTCCTAACGTCATGTCTTTTCACATCAGCATGATAATGGCCTGGTTCGGCTGTATATATTAAACAGATATGTATGAGACTTGGTTCTCTTATGGTTCACCTTCGCATCACCAGTGCATAGATGGTGTGCCAGTGTGGTGTAGTGGTTAATCTGGTGAATCTGGTGAACCCGGTTCACTTCCCCGCTCCTCCACATGCAGCTGCTGGGTGACCTTGGGCTAGTCACACTTCTCTGAAGTCTCTCAGCCTCACTCACCTCACAGAGTGTTTGTTGTGGGGGAGGAAGAGAAAAGAGAATGTTAGCTGCTTTGAGACTCCTTAGGGTAGTGATAAAGTGGGATATCAAATCCAAACTCTTCTCCTTCTCCTTCTCCTCCCTCCGTCCTTCCTTCCTCTCTCTCTTAAAGGTGGATTGCAGTTCAGCACTTCCTGGGTTAATTAACCATAGTTTCCAATTACACACGAACCCTGAAACTATAGTTATTAGGATCAGAAGTAACCGTGGTTTAAGATCCTGGCTTGTTCCAATCCTAGTAATCATAGTTTTCCAGTTCAGATCTAATGGGGAATGAGAGTTAATTAAACCAAGAAGTGTAAGTGCTGAGATGAGAACTCAATGAGAACAGTAGGGTATGTATGGTGTGGCAGAGCTCCCCACACTGCTGTTTACATGAATGGGACTGCAAAGGCATGGTGGTGAGATCAGGGTAGTGTTTGTACACTACTGCAAGCATAAGATTGGCAGAAGCAGTTGCACTGGTGCATCTGTGTGGCGCTGACCTCGCTGCTCTACTCCAGACTCTACGTTGAAATGCTACTACCTTGAAATATTTGTGAACTTTGTCCAATATGCATTTTTATCTCATCCAAATAATCTGTTGACATAGTACTACTAGGTAAGTCTCCTTTGGAAATCTCTCAAATATCCCTCTCTTTCAGCTCCCTATATCCACAGATAATAACAGTTTCCAAAGTGCTTGTCAAATGTACAAATGTTGCAAAACATTCTTCCGCTGTCAGTTGAAGCTGATGACCATCTGAATTATTTTCATCTTTCTCCCCCTCACCCCATTTTGCTCTTCTTCTACCAAGGCTGAATGCAGGGAGACTCCCATCTTCTTCCACCTCACAAATAGGGAACAATAATTGGGTCCCCCCCCCCCCACTACCAAGGGCAGTCTGAGAAAAAACCGATAGAATGAAAGAGCTTCACCCCATCTGGGCAAGTATCTGAACCAGCCTCCAGTAGCTATAAAGCAGCTGATTCCCATTGGAAGGTTGTTTGAGTGAGGGTGGTTGAGAGTCTAGTTATGGAATGAAGATAAACAAGAAAGGAATAACAAAGGATTAATTCAGCTCTTGTAGTTAAAACTTGATAAGACAATTAAACTACACCCAAATGTGATTTAGGCTTCATGTAATCAGCTCACATTGTTTCACATTTTGTAAGACTCCACTGCCTTTCTGGCCTTTCAAAATGCCTTGTAAAAGTATTTTTAGAACACATGAAAACAGCTCAAGAACAGGGAAGAAATTCAGGGGATGGCCTGCAGGGACTGATATATCAAGAAAGGTTAAAATATATAGATTACAGAGTGCAAATGTTAACAGTTTGTAAATGTACTGTCTAGGGAGGTGGATATTTTACTTTATCTTAACTGCTTAAATCAAGACAAGATGCCTTTCTAACAGAATCTAGATTGATCTGGGAATTTCTTGAAATCCAGCTCTCTGTGCCTTTGAGCTTTTCCAGATAAAAGTTGTTTCACACAGGAAGGGCCAGCAGAAGCTACTTTGCTGCTCTAAGTGCCAAAAAAAGTCGCTCCCTTCATGGTTCCTTTATCCCACCCCCCACCCCCCGTTTGAAGCCCTTTTGCACTGCCTCCATTCAGCTAAATGAAGCCAAGTGTTCATATTTGTATAAACAAAGAAATTGTACTGTAATAGATAGACAGACACTTTGGTCCATTCATTTGTGTGGTGAAAGGCAAAAGGACCTGCAAGAGGGAAACCTTGGGTGGTGATGGATAGCAACACACAGTTGCTTCCACATGTCAGATCTGTTACCCCTGGACTCTACAATGTGTATATATTGTGTTCCCTACTGAGGGATTTACGGAAACCTCAAATTATACTGCCCATATACTGCCCTAATTTTTTGGACAATCCCTGCATACTTTAAATTCACAGTTGCCATATGTTCATGGGTGTCCTGATATCTTTCCTTCACAATGTACTATATTTCTCTTGTAGGAGTATTGCATTTCCTCAATACTCACATCATATTTTTCCTAGCTAGTGTGTCCTAATATTGAGCTCATTAGTTTCATATGGAAAGTGGTTGCATGCTAGAACTATTAAATGGGTGCCCATGACATCACTGTTGAGTGACCAAACTCCTCCTCCCCAATTGTGCCTGAAAAATTGTGATTTTTTATTTTACCATTTGGAAGGGTTGATGTCTGCCCAGGAGATCGGAATTGTTATTTTCCTGCAAATGACCCCACAGAACAAGGCAAATTGGTTGTTACAACACCAAGGAGACCTGGTGAGCAAGTGAAATGAGGACTTTTGAGCCTCTGCCTCCATTCCATCTCTTCTAGGTTCTACTCACTTTTGGAGAACTCAGGTCTTTTCAAAGGCCATTCTCTGGCCTGTTGATGGACATTCCTCCTACCTTGCCTAGTGTCCCACCTGGTACTTCCTTGTGCTGCTGGACTGGTGAGGTTATGTGGGAGCCTGGGAGGCATTTGGTTCCTAAAGTCCAGCAGACCACTGTAATGGTTCGAACTCTGGTTCTAAAAGCCCTGGTGCTGTGCCATCTGGTTCAGTGAGCTCCTGCTTACCTGCTTCATGTTATGTTGTCCTCTGATCACTGCCATCAGACTCCTAGTTCCCTGGTGGCTGCACCACCCAATTCAGTGCTGAGCCATAAAAAATTGTTTTAGCATTGCTTTTTTCAGTGCTACTACCTGCCAATACAAGCCTCTGATGCTGCTTGGTAAGATTGCAGGGAGCACTAATGTGGTGCATTAGGGCTCCTTGCCCAGGACCCCCTCAAAGCTGGCACTAGAAACTGGTGTGACTTAAAGTGCGACCCTAAATTCTTAATCAATTCCCTATTAAGGAATTCAGGCTCCATTAAAATCAATGGGGTGTTTTTATAAAAAAACACCACAAATTTGACCTAGATGACTTATCTTGAAGTAACCATCTCTTTTATCAAAGGTTGTGAAATACTGGAGCATTGACATTCAATAGCTGAAAAAGTGCATTTGCAATTACCATGTCTAAATTGGATTCTGTAGCTTAGAAAAAGTCACTTCAGCAATTCTTAGTGTTGTAAGAAGCAGAATTTCCTGTTATCATTTCCCATCAAGCATAGTTACTATATGAAGCTACTGTCACAAGTATATTAAACTAATGCTTCTGCACAACCATGTCTGAAGGGTTAATTAAATCCTAGTTCCTCTAACAATTGCCGAAATAGAAACAAAAGGTAGGAAACAACTGTTCAGCATGGAATTTTTTGGAAGGGGCTGGATAATCTTGAAGAAAAGTCTACTATAGAAATGAGGAACAGAAGGAACAAAATTCAGGTGTTAAGAACAACTGGAGATCAAATTAGCAGGGGGGAAAGTTGGACTGGAGAAACATATGGCCATGGAGACTGAATGGAAAGATGGAGCATAATAAATAGAAGCAATCAAACAATTAGCCAAATAGGGGTGTAGCACAGTTTTGTTCCATCAGTGCAATATTCCAAATGAAAATGTTACTCCAGGACTTGCAGGGTGTTGTTTGGAAAATGATGACTGATGTGATAAAAATATTTAATATCAACCCATAGTTTGGTGACGATAATTGTATTGATTCCATATTGATTCAATACTACATAATAGGATGTCCTGTATTAGTCCATTACTTTATGAAGCTCACTAGCCATCTCTTAACACCACAAAGTTATTGTGAGAATAAATTTTGGGCTAGGGAAAATCCATGTGCTCTGCATCCTGGGTAAAATAATAATCACAATAGTATTTTTTAAAAACCCAACAAACATTCCTATCACTAAAATATCAAAGACAGTATCATAAAGCAAATAACAACAAATTCATCAAAACAATACAATTCAATAAAGTCATAGTAACTCATAGTATTGTCAGGATTCTTGCTAATCACATAGAACTTTAATATGGACATTTGAAGAAAAAAATAATTTGATCTGGCATTCTCTATATACTTTATTGACTTCTTTGAGGGAAAGTGAGCCTTCATAAAATTGTTTTCATTAAAAAGATTCCCAGCACCACCACTATCACTGGTGTAATGTTTTACGTTTTTAATGAGATTGTATATTGCAGAACACAGACACATTCTCCGGTGTAAAATTCTGTTTATCGAGGGAAGGTAGCATCATTATTTTTTACAGTATTTGGCATCTTAGAGAGTGACAGATTCCTTCAAGCTATCCAACAACAACAACAACAAATCTGCTCTGGTTGGTTTCTGTCTCTTTATCCATTAGATGTCAAAACCATTACTCAGGGAAAAGGAAGAATCTTAAATTATCCGGAACAGTTAGAGTTAGAGTATATATACAAGAGAAACTGCTTTTGGTCAGTGACTTACAGCAACAAATAATGAAATATGGGGAGAAGTTATTTTTTTTTCCTTTGGCCTGTTAAGAACTGGAAGGTTTGGTACTAAATAGCCCTGTGAAAGGTTATGCACTCAAGCTGTTCCTCTCTGTTAATGTTCTCATATGGCCCTAAGTGGAACATCTGGTCATTTTCTTTTGACAAAACAAGTTACAAGGCATAAATAAGGCTTTGAATTGCCACGGTAATGTATAATTATGTTGAGTAATACATTAACAATGGGACACGGGTGGCTCTGTGGTCTAAACCATTCTTGGGCTTGCCGATCAGAAGGCCGGTGGTTCGAATCCCTTCGACAGGGTGAGCTCCAGTTGCTCTGTCCCAGCTTCTGCCAACCTAGCAGCTTGAAGGCATGCCAGTGCAAGTAGATAAATAGGTAACAGTGTGGTGGGAAGGTAAACAGCTCTGGTTTCCATCACCATGTCCCCTTGCGCCAGGAGCGGCTTAGTCATGCTGGCCACATGACCCAGAAAGCTGTCTGCGGACAAATGCCTGCTCCCTCGGCCTGAAGCGAGATGAGTGCCACTATCCCATAGTTGCCTTTGACTGGACTTTAACCATCCAGGGGTCCTTTACCTTTACCTTTAATACATTAACAGCACAATCCTATGCATTCAGTAGTAAGTCACATTAAGCTGAATGGGGCTTACTCCCAGGTAAGTGGATATGGTTTTGCAAGCTTGTTGTAACTCCTCTCTTGCTCCCATAAGTCAAAATGAAGCTAGGCTTTGACAGGGTTATCTTTACTTAAATCTTTATGTATATTAAATTATTAACACTGGCATTTTTATAATAAATTACTACATTCTCATATAAAATAGTTTCTTAGATAGTGGAGCAGAGAAATTTTTTTGTTACTGGGAAAGTGGAGTTTTTTTTTACTTCATAAATAAGTGTATAAAATGATATTTTAATTGCAGCAGTTCAACCCTTGGAGGTTACAGTTGCCTCAAATGAGGAACCTACAAAGGAAATGTCGATCTCAGGTTAGCTGAAGGGTGAACTGATTTTGCCAGGGGAACATCTCCCCTAGTCTGTCCATGCCAGTCTCCCTGGTAATACAACAAAGTTAGAGTCACACCTCTTCCATGCTATCCTGAATAGTTCATGTATCATTCCACATTCTATTTAATAAAGCTGTGAGCTGTTTAATCGTGATTATTGATATTTGCATCTATATTTCCTTCACATGGAAATCATTCTGTATTCATAATATTCAAGTTCAACCATATATACATAGCATATCCCTTCTGATTGTCTTTCTGACTGTGACATCTGCAGTGTAAAATTTTCAAATTTAGTTGTTATTTTGAAAAAGGATTTCACAATGCTGGGCTTCATAATATGCTAATCCATCAGTATTAGACAGTCCTCCATAACTGCACAAGTGGGCTTAAAGATTCTGCTACAACTTTGCAAAAATGTGAACGCATGATAAACATTTAAACATTTGTTCCAAGGCTGCATCATTTTGGAGGAGGAGGAGGCCAATAACTTGGATAATTTGTATTCAAATTATACATTTGAAAATATAATTGACTTTTAAGACAAGGGAGAATACAAAATTCTTCCTTTAAAAATAAAACATAAAACAAGTGAATGGAGACAAAAGATATTATTGAAAGCCATAGCAAAATTCAGCTGCTTAAAACTACACAAAAATTTCTCAAGTAGGCAAGAATCCTTATTCTTTATCAGATTGTTTGTCTTTTAAAAGAAGCCTACAAGCTTTTCTCTGTAAACATTTGTCTCATTGTGCTGGTTCTTCAAATACTAAGAATTGTTAATTGAAATGAATAAAGCGATTGCTAAGCAAGCAGATACAAACAGGCTAATTGTTGCATTAGAATGTCTCTATTGTCAACATTTGCGGGTTGCCTTCGCGGTTCCATTAGTCCCAGTGGTACTTACTGATAGCTTTTTTTCTTTCTTTCTTTTTTGGAAACAGTAACATAGGCAGCAAGGAGGAATAATGAGCTGCCTTCTTGGGGTTAGTGAGGAGTCAGCACAAATTGTGGGAACAAATAACAGTCAGACAAGGCAGTGTTTTATAACATTGGGGCTGCAATCCATCTTTGGGTTCCTTCAAAGCTGGGCTAATAAAGGCCCACTTACAATCCCCAGCAGAGTACAGTTTAATTAAATTTGTCCATTAGAGGATTTCTCCCCCTCCCTTGTACATTCCTGAAATTAATTCTTCTGTTTTCTGCTTGTCTCTTTTCCTTTATCAAAGATGCGCTGAACCTTCGAAACCGACAGGTCATCTGCATCACGCTCAAAGTTCTCCAGCACCTGGTTGTGTCAGCTGACATGGTGGGGGAAGCCTTAGTGCCCTATTATCGACAGATTCTCCCCATTTTAAACATCTTTAAGAATATGAATGGTGAGTGATCCTAGCAGTTACCGCACCTAGCAAGTCCTCCAGCCAGGAGGGGCTTGAGGCAGGGTTAATTAACAGCACAGTTAGATTTTACTACTGCATATAAACTCAGATACATTTGGCACCCTCTCCTGTTATTCTCCAGGGATGGAGCAAAATTAACAACTTCATTTATTACTTCTTACTGGTAGAGCTTATTCAACACATTACAGAAGCACTGGAGCAGCTCTGTAATCTACCAATAATTAATTTGTAAAGTTTTGTAGCACTCTTTTAATTCATTAATAGATTATACACACCCCTGCACTGCTTTCACCTGACAAGTTAAGACTCTACCTCTTGATCCTTCTCAGAACTTTTCTAATTGGTAAAGTTTGGTGTCATTATTTCCTGCCTTGGTACCCAATATAAATAAAGTTTTAAACTGATTTATTCAGTTTGAAAGGTAATTTAGTTTTAAAGGAATTTGTTATTCCAAATGTTTTTATATTCCTGTTGTTATAAAGTTGGTCTAGCTAAGCTATGTAGTCTTGCTGTTGAGCAGTTTAAATATTTCAGTAGGGAAGTATTTTTACTTCACTTTATGTCTTTAAAAATGAAGTTTACTTAATGAAGAATTAGTGTATAAACTCTGCATGCCACAACCAAGCTGCCATTCTTCTTAAAAACCACTTGATGTATTGTTGGACTGGTCACTTTTAAGTAATTACCTTAACATTTTGTGCTATTATTTTAGTATAGCAATGCAGATGAAACTAACTGGGTTTGTTGGAAGCCAGGCTAATTAAGATAATACAATTTGCAAGATGTAAAAAAAAATATATAATCTGGTATTTCAGTAAGATATTCACAAGCCTTACCTTACACTCACATTGCCACCCTATGCATAATCTTATTTAGTTCGCAACTTACTTCACAGCCCATAAAGTTTAGGTGATACAGCAACAGTAGTTGTTACTTGGGGAGGAAAGGGCTATTAAATGAGTTAGGGACTTTTGATCAATGCAAATTATGTATTATTAGCCAATTAACAATTAAAATGTTATCTGATGAGGCTAGAAGAATGGGAATGAGCAGCATCAAGGTAATAATAATATTTTTATTATTTATACCCCACCCATCTAACTGTGTTGTCCTAGGCCCTCTGGGCGGTATGGAGAATTGTGGAACATCGACGAAATGTGACAGTTCATTGCTCTGACATACATGGAATTCCAGAGCAAGCAGGTTTCTCTCCATTCTCTTGAATGGATGCAACCACTTTCTGTGTCCATCTCTTTTCATGTTTGGTGCGGCCCCTTCTCTTGAGAAAGCGAGATACAAAGCAAATTAAAAGTTTAAAGTAAATAGGGGTTACCCAGTAGAACCTTCTCCCCCCCTTAAGTCTGGGGCTATTCTCTCCAGAATCATATTAAGAACTCATCTAAGGAGAGGGAAGAATTGAATCAAACTGGTTTTCTTGTAGCTTTTAACATTATAAAATTATGCTTTAAATAGACGGAGGACCATGTAAAAGTAAATTACACTTCTACACTGGTCAGATGATTAGAATTATGAATAAATTTTTTGAGGCAATAAGCTTTTATAATTGCTGTACCAGTGCTATTTTGCTACAAAAAGAGGTGCTGAAACTCATGAGCGCCTCCCTTGTTCTCATATAATGGCAATGGCACCCACCTGAGAGGTGCTGAAACTGAGTTCTGGTGAGTGCCGGCTGAAAAAGAAAGCCCTGGCTATAGGTCTGTTGAAGTTGCACTGCCATATTTTCTGGTATCTGGTTTTTCTTCTTATTCATTGAGAACCCAATAGTTAAATATTTCTGGAGATTAAAAAATAAGAATAATATAATGTCTGTGACATGGCTACAGGTCTTTTGTCAAACCTGTGACACAACTTGAATCTATTACCTTCTGGAACTCAATACAGTACCAAAATTTGGTGTTTCTTTACAAGGTGCATTTTAAAACAAATCAATGGGAGAAAAAAACCCATTTTTTAGTATTTGAAAGTGTTTTATTTTTGTTGTTAAAATAATGAACCCTTATTGTGCAGTTCATATTATAAATGGAGTTTTGTGAAGGTGCCTGAGGTAAATAAATGCTTAAAAGAATTAGGAATGCATTTTATGCTTTTTAGTGAGAAGACAGAATTTATGATGCAGGAGGACCAAAGGGAATCTTCAAAGCTTAGCACTGTCATGTGTTGTATTCTATGGATATTATATAAAGCATAGGAAGTGGAAATTAGTTTGATAAGTGTTAGACAGTTGTATCAAGTAAATGCTTTTTGCATAACATAGTCAGGTAAATGGAAATGCCATTGATCTGCTTTAACAACTATTATATGCTGTCAAGTGAAAACGACTGTAATGGTTTATATGCATTATAAAGTAAAAACATTTTCATGTCATCAATTTATCTTATTCAGTAGTGATCAATAACTGTTTGTGAAATGCTGTGCAGATTAAACAGCCCAGAATATTTTGAAACAAAACCCTGTCGACCTCTGCAGCATACAGAGTAAAGGCACAGATTTAAAATGTATTAAATTAAGTTAATCATTTTGATATCTGTAAGCCCTGATATGCTAAAAGTTAAAGTGTTAAAAGCTTCTTTTGTAATAGAAGGCCATCATTGTTGGTCAATAAAATGTTGACCCATTGAAATTAATGAACCTAACTTAGTCATGTTACTTCATTTCACTGGGTCTATTCTGAGTAAAGGTGAGTAAAACCATCCCATGAAAAGACATTAACTTCTGGAATCAGAACTTTGAACATATGCAATACTTCCTGACAGCTTATCTATAGATTAGTGGGGAACCACTAGAGTTAACTATAAGACTTGTAATCACAGTTGTGCAATACAAACTTACTTTGTGTATTAAGTGTTAACTGGAACACTCATGGAATCTTAAGTCTAGTCACTAACTGTCTGGATTTAAACACATTAAAGTAAGTCACACACAAGTCAATAATCTGGTTAAGGCCATCTGCTGCCTACTGAAATCCTGCCTAAATCAGTGGAATTAGTATTCTAGTGTTAGTAGTTTGTAGTCTAAAGGTATCTGACAGTACTATTTTATGAGGTAGCATTATCTAAACACAAGATTCCTTCATTTTCAGCTAATCCCGCCCCCATAGGACACAGCCCACAATTTTTGGCCCCCCGACCTTCTGGAGGGACTTTTCAGCAGTTTCAAGGGCCAAAAAGCCTTGGGGGAGGGAGGATATCTACTATGTGAGTTTATCTTCTGCTCATGCAATGTTGGATTCCACTCCCTAATATAGGGGTAGTCAATGTGGTGCACTTCATAAATATCGGACTGCAACTGTAATCAGTTCTGACCATTAGCCATAGTGGTTTGGGCTCATGGGAGCTGCAGTTCAAAACACATGGAAGGCACCATATTTGCTATTCCTGCCATCATACTTAGCAGCCACCACTAGGTTACTGCAATGCATTATATGTGGGGCTGCCTTTGAAGACAATTTGGAAACTGCAGCTGGTGCAGAATTTGTGGCCAGGTTGCTCACTGATGCAAGACAGTCTAAGCACATATAACACCAATCCTGACCTGATTGCACTGGCTACCAATTATTTTTGGGTTCAATTCAAAGTGCTGGTTTTGTCCTATATAGTATCATGCATCTCAGAGCCCCAGTACTTCAGCTTAGGAAGCTGTCTTATCCTGAGTCAGACAATTGGGTCCATCTGACTCAGTATTGTCTACACTGACTGGCAGCAGCCCTCCAGGGTCTCAAGCAGGGTTCTTTCCTAGACCCACCTAGAGATGCCATGGGTTGGGACCTCCTGCATGCAAGCAGATGCTCTACCATTGAGCTACAGCCCTTTCCCAAGGACTGTCTCTCTCCATAGGAACTGACCCAGGCTCTTCTCCATGTGTGCCCACCACAGGAGGTCTGGAGAGGGGATACATAAGAATGGGCCTTTTCAGTGGTGGGTCACCACTTGTAAAAAGGTTTTCCTCTAGGGGGCTTGCCTAGTGCCATCCTTGTCAAGTTTCGGATGCCAGGCGAAAACTTTCCTTTCATTTATTCTTAAATATTATTTATTTCCTTTGGATATAAGACATGCAACAGCTACATAAAATGAGAATTAAAATAAAACAACAGTATGTGCTCAGATAAATGTTTCTAAATATATTAACAAAGTTTTTTGTGTGTATATGTGTGTGTGTATAAACAGATCTGAAATGATGTATAATAATGTGTATGCTTAGATTGCTGACCATTTGTAAAAGGTATTTTGTTTTTAAAAAACACATTTCCTTTTTACCTGCACTTTTGGCCCTTAGTTTCCTGTGTTTTAAAGAATTTTGGATCCATGCCATCATCTGATAGGTAGATGGGTGTGGTTTGGGGAAAAGACCTGGTGGGTCAAATGGACCTGCTTGCAGGCCAAGATTGGTCTACAGGCCAGAGGTTCTCCATCCTTGGTTCCACTGTAGCTGTAACATGAAAGCTCTGCCAAAGTTACAAGCATTTTCTATGGCTGATTAAGTGACAACTTTATTTACATTCCAATCCTATGCATGTCTAGTCAGAAGAAAGTCCTATTGCTTTCAATGAGGCTTGCTCCTAGATAACTACGGATAGGATTGCAGCCTTCATCAGCTTTCCTAACCATCTGTATTTGGGTTTTTATAACATACCGTCTAACACATTTGAGAAACTATAACACTTCCTATTTATTATTGCTGTATAATTTGTAATTACTGTCTTAATTTCTTAGATGGAAATGCAGTATTAGCCTGTGTGAAATAGAACTGACTCAGCAGTGATTAATTAAAAGTTATTAATACTTAGCAGTTCCTTCTGATGTGTTAATAGCCTAATTAGTTCAGCATCTTAAATGACTGAAAAAAGAAAATAGAAGATTCACCAAGTCAGATGATGTGCTCCATTTTGACAAATGTAACAACATCAAGGCATTTAATATGCACTCAATATAATGATTATTGGCTAGTGGATATAAAACACTATACGGCCAGACAAGAATCCTGAATTCTGCTTCCTTTAAAAAAAAGTCATGTTTTAAAAACTGGCCAAATAAAGTATACATCAGATAAAATGTAATTACATAATCCCTAAGTATTCTGGGACTACCCAGAAGTCCAGAAAAGTGAATGCAATGCTATGTAGTACATGAAACATGGTACTGTAGTCAAAACAAACAGCTCCATGTTGAACACTCCTCAAGTGGTACAACCTAAATGTCTAGATATTATTACACTACATATTTTTTTCTTACTCCTGTTCATTGGCTGCTGCTGTGAGAGGTAAAGAACTACTCAGCACAATGATGTAAGGTCACATAACGGAGGAGGAAACTCAACAAGATTTTACTGTTTTTGGTGGCAGTGCCATTTTTAATAGAATGTAGCTCTGCCCTCCTTTCCAGAACTTTTTCCGGTCAGCACTGGGTCTGAAAACTGTACTTGTGCTGTTGATTGTTTTTCTAATAGGGATCAAAAGAGTCACTGGTGCTCCCTGAACTTGTTAGATATGTTGCTACCATGCTTGCTTGAGGACATGCATCAGAACCTACCTCTGAATTGAAGGAGTCCCTCAGAAATAACAATTGACTGAGGAAATTAGTAGTCTGATGCTGAGATAACCTCTTCCAGCTTCAGGTTCTGACTTTATTAATGCTGGGGACCAGACTACTTGCTGTTCAGTAGAGTTGGCTCAGCAAAGCAAATTTGCTAAATTAAAAACAGCATAATTTCATCTGGATTGTGGAGCATCAGCATAGAACAGGGGTGTAGATATCTAGTTCATGGGCCCAGTTAACTCAGCCCACAAGTCTGTTTCACACAAGCCATCCCTATCAGCCGTACACTTGCTTTTATGTACAGTCCTAGGTGTGGGGCAAGTAAGAGATGATTCTGCTTTAGTATTGTTCATTGCTGTGTTTCTTAGGAGAAGATTTGCCTCTGGTGATTTTAAGAATGTTCTATACTTGGAATAGGCTGGCACATTTTTCTTAGGACTCCTTTTGGAAAGCAGGTTAAGTGATTTACAGGAAGTTATGTTTATTTTCAGAATGGTTCTTCACTTCTGTTGCATGTTTGTAAACAAATATGTTACATCTCAAGGGGACATATGGTTTAAAATTTGTTTCACTACTTAAAGTGACATATTTCTATGTTAAATGTGCAGCAAAAAGTTGTCTAATGATTCAAATGGGTTGTATTTATTTGTCACACATATTTTGAATTAATGTACTCAATTAAAATTCTATTCTAGGGAGAATATTTCTGTGAAAGACAGTGCAAAATTGCTATGCTCTGAAAAATTGGTTTTGCTGTATCTGCACCTGGCTTTCAGATTGTACAGAACAAAAATGAGAACAGATTCTAAAAGCTGTGGAACATCAAGGGAGGAACATGCCCCACCTCTCCCCATTTCCAGTTCCATGTTACAGACAGTCTTTAAATTTTGTCATAGCTGTTCACATTGACAGTACATATAACTAGTATATCCCTTCTATAACTCCAGATGCTGCTAGATTTTTCATGCTGAGCTGACCTCACTTTCTCCAGTGAAGTCATGGCTGCCAATGGGGACATGAATAAAGATGCTTTGAACATTTAACAGAACTGGGAACAAAGGGTACTTTCTCTCTGTTGCTTCCAGGTTGTGTGTGAAGGGAGAGAATCACTCACTTTCTGCACAGGGAGACACTCCTGTCCTTGTTTTTATCATGTATCCAAGGTGGCCCCAGGACTGTGTGTACTGAGTGGTATATCATCTGTATTCTCAGTGGAATAAGCGACCAAAGACTTTAGAGAACCTAAATGGTTCCATACCCTTGTTACTGCACTTCACTCATGAAAGGGAGCGGCTAGTGCTGTGGTCTAAACCACTGAGCCTCTTGGGCTTGCTGATTGGAAGGTCAGTGGTTCGAATTCTCATGACGGGGTGAGCTCCTATTGCTCTGTCCCAGCTTCTGCCAACCTAGCAGTTCAAAAGCACACCAGTGCAAGTAGATAAATACGGTAGGTCTCACTGCGGCAGGAAGGTAAATGGCGTTTCCATGTGCTCTGGCTTCCATCATGGTGTTTTGTTGCACCAGAAACGGTTTATTCATGCTGGCAACATTACCCGGAAAGCTGACCCACATGACCCCTGCTCCCTCAGCCTAAAAAGCGAGATGAGCACCGCACCTCATAGTCGCCTTTGCCTGGACCTAACTGTCCAGGGGTCCTTTACCTTTACCTTTATTCCACTTGTTACATTGTTTTAACCCGGCATAACATTTTGTTTATTGCTTTGTTTCTGACTGGTATTCCAACACATGTATGAAACATAATTTATCCAAATACCTTTTAAAGCATATTACGCTCTTTTTTACCTCATGTGCTTTCTTTCCTTTGCCTTTGTTTTACACCCACACACCCACATACACACAGTACATTTATGCTTACTGCAATTTTCACTGGCTGATATACTGCTGGAGTTAACCACATGACACATGCAGCCCCTTGTTGACCTATGTGTGAAAATTCTGATGTATCGTCGAACCATACCACTAAATCAGCAAGTGCACTGCATAAACTATTTATGACTGAAACCTCACCTGGTGATCCATGTATCCAGGTCAACAGTTTATGGGTGAAATAAAGCATATTTCTGGTTTGCAGACACAAGTGACGGAGAAATTACTATATCCCTTGCTAATCTTGTCCCATGGTCAATTGCCTTCACTGCTGGAAGAAAAATACAACATTCTGTAATTTCCAGTCATGTTGCCTTTCTTTTATTTTCCAATACTGAATTTTGTTGTTCCAGCTCTATTAGACTGAAGAAACTGCTGCTATCAGGCAATTCTTTCCCCCCATTATCGGCACTTAAGGACCATAATTATTTTTTCTTGTTACATTTTGCTTTGATAAAACATCATTTTGCTAAACAGTTACATTACAAGTAAGTGTGCTTTACAAGTGATATGTGTACAAGCGTTGCATAGTTGATGGGCTGATGGAATATAATGACAGTTATTTATAAACCAACATTTTAGATCAATGATTGTGGAAATTTCCCCCATTTCTTGGGAAAAGAAAATTAGCAAGAACCACTGAGTCCCAATTTGAGTTCAGAAGAGCTCTGTTCATTTATATACAGCACCAAGATAGCATTAAAGAGAAGTTTACATTAGAGTAAAACAACACACAGGCTACCCAAACCTGGAGCAATGGCTTAGACATGTTTCTATGATAGAGAAAGGGTGGGGGTGGGCAGAAACATTACTGTTGCAGTATATGTACTTCAGGAAGGTGATCGGGGGTGGGGGGGTTTGACCTCTCAACTCTAAGTATTCTTGGCAGATGTGAACTATCTGGGTTTAGATTCTGACTAAACATACAGGAAAACCTTCTGACAATAAGAGCTGTTCACCAATGAAACAGTCTCCCTTGGGAGGTTGTGGACTCTCCTTCCTTGGAGGTTTTTAAGCAGAAGTTGGATGGCCATCTGCCATGGATGCTTTAACTGAGATTCCTGCATTGCAGGACATTGGACCAATGACCCTTAGGGTCCCTTCCAACTCTATGCTTCTGTGATCATGGCACTGAATCAGTCTGGTTACTCTGATGCATAACCTTTATCAGGAGAGAGACAGGAGACGTATAACCCTGTTGGTTCTCCTTCATCTCTCATTGGTGTTTTGTACCATTGACCATGTTATCCTTCTATATCACCTTCAGGGAATCTGAGTTGAGGATACTGTTTTACAGTGGTTTGGCTCCTGTTCCCTAAGCCATTTCAGAGAATAGTGTTTGGTGATGATTCATCATTCCCTTGTCCCCAAAGCTATTCAATATCTATATCCTCTGATGGGAACATGTGCTCAGTTCCTGCTTTGAGGGCATGACTTCTTCAGCAAGACTTGTTCTGCTTGGTAATTCTATCTTTAACAATGCTTTTCTCACAGACATTAAGCTAACCAGTCTGTAATTTCCTGAATCCTCTTTGGATCTCTTATTTGGGTGTTGTTTGGTGTTTCATTGGTCACTTTTAGTCCTTAGATACTAAATAAGGAACTTGGGGACAAGTTACTTATTTTGTTATATGATCAGCATTTTCTCATCTGAATTCTTTAAAAACTCTTGAATGGTTGACATAAGGACTGAGTGATTTGTCATTTTGTCACCATTGTTTGCATCAGTTTGTCGCACTCCCTTCCAGTGAACGTTAGTTCGAGCACAGAAATCTACCCTACATCTACATTTTGCTGTGAAGCTGTTCTTGTTTTGATATATAACACTCTAGATGGCTGGAGACCCAGATGCCTGTAAAGTCTCTAGCTCCCTTATACACCTGCCCAGACTTTATGATCATCAGGGGACATCATTATCACTTCTCATGGTGTCACAATCTTCTTGAGATACAGGGTGTGGTGACATGTGAGGGGACATTCTCAGTTGTGGCACCTCTACTCTGGAATTCCTTCCCTTCTCAGGTGCAAAATGTTAATTGTATGAACCAATGTCATACCTATATTCACCAGTATTGGAATATTTCCTCTACATTGTCTAGTTAAATTAAATGATGGTAAACATAAAATTGCACCTGGCTGTCTTGATTTTCGGAAAGGTTAATATAGAACAGTCTTTGCCCGCACAGCAGGTCATGTCTAGTTTTGTTAAGGATCTAATACATCTCTTTATTCCCATCTGCTGTTATCCTCTACTCTGAAATTAAACTGATCATAAAATGGCTATTCAATATCTATTAAAACTTTTACATGCTTATGGCCTTTGATTATTACCTCCCAAGGTAGCCTACATCACCATAATGCTGGCCTTCAATTTAATGCTTTGTTAGTAAATGCTGTATAAGCTGTTCTTTACTAGGATACAGCAATCCTTTGTGCTGCTTAGTTATTTCTCACAAGATTTGACTCAATTGTAATTTATTGCCACACAACATTTACACAGTTATACACTTTGTATCAGTAATTGCAGGGTGAGTCCTTTAAAAGAGGCCCCATGGATACAGAGTACACATGTTCCACGGGGAACCTTCCTCTTTTAAAAGATTCACCCTGTATATTATTATTGTATTTTGTATGTTTATTATTTTATGGGAACTGCTTCAATACTTTGACTTGAAGTGGTATGTATACCCAGATAAATAATAGCTTAAGTGCTGAGGCCTTAGCCCATCAGAATTCACATGGTCAGTGGTGTGTTCCATGGTGAAACCACTGTAAGAATGAGACATTTAAAATTAGCCATTTACCACATAGACTTTTCATGTGTCCTTTACAGAGGACCATCCACGATCTTTTTCCACCTCTAGAAAACAAGCTCCCCACTGCTTTGCTGCTTCTCCTCTCAGTAAGTGGGAGCAACATGTCATGTTGGGAAACCAGAAGAGCACTGCTGTACCTGCCCTGCTTGCTACTGGATCATCAATGGGTATTTAGCACTATTATGACATGGTTTTTAAGTGAATCAAGCCATAGAGGTCCGTTTTTTTAAGTTCATGTCAATCACAGTAAAAATAAGCAATTTCATCCCACAGTTATGGCCTTCCTCCACTTATATTTTCTTAGATTATGGCCATGTTGTACTTTACTGAGGGGAGAAAAACAAATTTAATGTTTGTTGTAACTTGAAATATTGCTATAAAATGGTTGGCCTAATGCGGGAATTGTGTGTCATGTGTGAATGTAATTGCAAGTACTACCACTTTTTAGAGGTGCCATAATGGCAGAATTAACTACTATATGTTTGGTAGGATTAACTTCTAATTCAGGGTGGTACCTGACTTAAGTCATACTCAAAGTAGATCCATTAAAACAGTGGACCAAGTTAATCATGACAAACTTGTTCATTGATTTCAGTGGATTTACTATGACTCAGTTGAATATAACATTCATAGTTTTTTGTGATAGAGTGATATATACACACACCCTACTGGGTTAGTAATTTGAACCTTTGATCTTATTTGGTGAAAAAATCATTTTAGTTTAGAAAACTAGAGAATCACACAAATGCACCCAAGAAGAGACATCTTTTAAAAGGACTGCTGTAATAAATATATTGTGGCATTCAAGATACAGTACAGGAAATGAAATGCTATCTTCAAAGATACAGTCTTTTTCAAAAACTAGTAACTGCATTTCTAGCCCTTTCATTCTCTTCAGATTTTTTAAAACTTCAATTGTAATAGATCATTGTATATGATCCATTACAGCATATGATCTATTACAGTGTATCTGAGAAGGGAAGAGAGATTAAAAGCACTAAAAATGAATGCTCATATTTTACCTTTGGTTTGCATGTAATACAGGGAATAATTGCATAAGCTTTTCTGTACCTAATAGAATGGTACTTCCCTCCTTCTATTCCTTAAACCATTTTAAGACTTTCTAATATTATTAGATAGTATTGGTGAAATATATCTTATTTTTATTCAGAAAAAACTCTGACACTGCCAGATGTAAATGCTGGGTTTTCTTTT
Organism: Podarcis gaigeae; assembly: GCF_964106915.1. Lineage (NCBI taxonomy): Eukaryota > Metazoa > Chordata > Lepidosauria > Squamata > Lacertidae > Podarcis > Podarcis gaigeae. The sequence goes on from NC_139680.1 coordinate 70,461,006, forward strand.
TCTTTTTTCTTTGGATTATTAATGAGATTGCCTTTAACTGCAACTCGATTGCTGAAATCATAAGGTGAAGGTTTTCAGAGTATGGAGATAAGCAATATTATGTTCTAATCTGTGCAGATCAAGTTTTTGTGGGCTGGTTAAAAAAAGGTGTCAAACCTTGCTATCATTGTTGGTATTCTTCTGTCTCCAGAAGAATGTGCCTCCAGGGGTGAAGTCAAACCACTGTGTTAGCTGCACCAAAGTGACCTCCTAGGAGCACAAGTTGTGTACAGAGGTTGTGGGCTGCCCAGAGTACAAGACCCCACTCTCAGCCATGCTGATGTGGCCCACAGGAAAGCAGAGCAATCCATTTAACACCAGCTTTGCTGCAGGAGTTGCCGGAAGGAGGCGTACAAGGCACCATTCAACCATCTTAGGGCCTACTCTGTGTTCTTCTTTCCAGGGTGTGGTTGCTGTGGCATGCTGGTAGCTTCTAGGAGCCATGGGTGAGAGCTGAGTTCAGGGTGTGGACCAGAAGGAGCACAATATGCCCCCCACCACAGGCACTACCCCTTCCCTAATACCCCATTCACATACAGATTATCAACACATCTGATAATCTGATTTTCATGTCCTTCTTACTCCGTGGTTCTAAATATCTAGATCCCTATGGGTTGCTGCCACTGTGAACATTTAAGCCTGACTATAGACATGTCAGGTTGCCATTTCTAAAGATGGCAGAGCAGTCTTAAGTGGTGCCAGCTGCCATTTCCAAACCAATGTGGGTTTGCAGCAGCCAGAGTGAGAAGTCTGTGCATGTCGTCGTTTTTTAAAACCATCCAATTGAAACCAAGAGGAAGGAAATTAACTATGCCAGCTCCAAACTGATGCAGTTGGTACACCTGATCCTGGGACCTCTCAGAGGAATGAAGGGGCTTTGAATTCAAGGCTATCTCTATCCTACCCTTACCTTATCCACAGAATGCCCTGTTTCAAGACCTACTGACAGCAAAAACATATCCTGCAGACCCTTATGATAATGTGTACTGAGTTGCTTGTAGTATTATGGATTCTACTCTCCATAATACTATGGAGAAAATTGTTGATTTTAAATTCTGTACTTTGAAAGAATTAAAGAAATAGAATATTTAGTTTTGTAAGGCTTCATTAAAGCTGGAGTGGGGGGAAGTCATCAGTCAGGATAACAAGCCAGGATTGTTCATGAATTGAAATTGGGTACTGAGTTTTGGCATTCTTTTCTGTTCATTGCTCTTAGGACTACATATTGTTTAGGCCTATTTGATATTCTGTGATGGCTCACAAGAGGGGAAAATGTGATGCGAGTTTCCATAGTACCTTACAGTGCATTTCATACTTTCTTAGCCTCTTATTCCCTCTTCATATGTGCATGCATATGTACATTCAGTCTCCACTCAGTTTTGTTTTAAAGAATATATAAGATCGTGCCTACTGTTATATTAACAAGTATGAACAGAGATTTGTCTTTGATATTCATGTACATATTTACCTCAAGAATTCTCCTATCTACACTCTTTTGATAAGTACCAGGAATCTGGGAACAATAAATAGGTTATGAGAAATTCTCAACAGCACCAATGAAAAAAAAACAGCAACAAAGCCTGAAAATTGTCTGATCTTAAGTTGTGGTAAAGCCCTCTTTATAGATGCTGTAGAAGTTCAGCTAGTAAATCTGATTTCTTGAAAAATGCATTTTGTTGAAACATCCCACTGGAAAATATAAGACTGAACACACATTTGTATGGTGCTTACTTGAACAAGCAGGCTTTTGTAATTGCAGTCTATAATTTTTGTCCTGGAAATATATACAATGAACAACTAGTTAAAATAATTGAATATCAACTCAATAACCAACACAATTTGTTGATTTGTTTGTCCCAGTTCTGAACAGAATGAGTGTCAAATATTCTTCCTTCTCTTTTTCTGCTGTTTGAATTGTTTGCCTTCTAAAATTCCTTCCACCTTTATATTTGTTCTGTCACATGCCATGCTATTAGGCTGGGGTGGCCGTACTACATATTAAGAATTTAAAATAAAAAAATACAGGCAAACCGGATTCAGATGGTTAGTATGTCCACTTGTAGTTTTTGTTGTTGTTGTTTAGTTGTTTAGTCATGTCTGACATACTACCTGATCATTGTAATGAAGCTAATCCTAAACACCTTCAACATTACATTTTGCGATATGTATAGGAAAAATATAAGTTGTATTATATCTAGTAATCAAGAAATATGTTGAAACAACATTAATTTGCTCTTTACCTGCAGTAGCACAAGTTCATAATGTGCTGCTACATATTATGCCCCAAGATACATTTCAATGCAAATATTATTAGTACCTAAGAAATAATAGCTTTGTGTATTTGTTCATGCCTTAGTGGTCTATATTGCTTATATCACTCAATTATTTATATTATAGGAGATGGTTATTTGGCCTTTTAAATGTGTTTGTGAGAGAGAGGTTATTGGTTTGTTTTTCTTTTAGTATGTATTTTGTGTTCCCATTTTGTATTTTTATGTTGTGAGCTGCCCTGTGCTCTTTGGAGAAAGGGTGGTAAAATAAGTAAAATAAAATATAATAATATATACTTTGGGCTTTCTAAAATACAGTGGTACCTCGGGTTACACACGCTACAGGTTACATACGCTTCAGGTTACAGACTCCGCTAACCAAGAAATAGTGCTTCAGGTTAAGAACTTTGCTTCAGGATGAGAACAGAAATTGTGCTTCGGCGGTGCGGCAGCAGCAGGAGGCCCCATTAGCTAAAGTGGTGCTTCAGGTTAAGTACAGTTTCAGGTTAAGAACGGACCTCCGGAATGAATTAAGTACTTAACCTGAGGTACCACTGTAGTGGAGTATTGTGGAATAATGGTGCTAATCTGAATTGTTGGTTCAAGTGCTTGAACTGAGATCATCAATAGTTTTGCCCCCTTCAGTACTGCAGTGTTTGAATGATTGAACAAGAGCAAAGATTGAACAAGTATTCCTGTTGTGTAGTACTTTGTTATTCAGGATCTCTTTCTGGTAAACAGACATTCTAGAAATGATACCTATAGTTAGTATGTAATATAAGATATTGAGCAATTGAATGATCACCACTTTTTCTGGTTTAGAAATGCCAGTTTTAGGCATCATTTCCATATCATTATCTTGTCCTTGTGACCAATACATGCATCTATACGTAAAGTGCAAAAGCACTCAAAGGGTCACTTTAATGCCTCATTTTCAAATGCAAAGCTATTTCTATGATCCCCTGGATGAAAAGAGCATTAAAAATTATAGAGGGTACGCTTGAAATTAAGCAGTTCTCTAGGGCTGAGTTGAAGAGGGGCTGCATTTTTTAACATTTTCTCTGCCTGTGAAATGCACCCCCTTTCAAATATATTTAATGTCTTTTTCAAGGGGGCAGTACAGACATGAGGCACACCCTTTTCTTACATGTACAATTTTATTTACAGATAAGATGTATGACCTGCCTTTATGAGAAGCTCACTTAAGGTGGCTTACACAATAACAGATAACACACAATACAATACACAATAACACACTTTTCAACAAGAATACAATACTATACAATATCTCCCATAAAAAGGTTGCAACATTAGGAAAACCATCAATAATAAATACATAGCCAGTTGAAAGTCCATCTACCCAAAGCAGCTTAACAGTAGCATAGAGAATCCTTCATAAATAAACCAGTGAAAACAGGTGGGCTTTCAAGACCTTTATGAAGTCCTGAATTGTAGTAGCTTTATGCAGGTCATGAATTCCATCTGGGCTTTAAAATTTCATCGGCGTTCTGTGTGACGCCAGAATTCAGCACCCCCGCCTCTCACCTTCAGTTGTTTGTCATTGTTGCAGTGCCCCCTGTGGCGTCCTCTTGGCTTGGTGCCCAGTGCGGACTCCCCTAAATCCGCCTCCGATTTCAACTCTGTAGCTTGCTCTATTCCCTCCCTTCAAAACCTAGCATACAAGCAGTGACAGCAGCCCTCTATTCTGACCCACTTCATTGCCCTGGTTTCCAGCAGCTGCCCAGTGGGGAGAACGATGGCTGTTTCTGCAGTGCTAAGCAGCAACTTAGGCTGCTTCCAGATGTGCGTGTGTGGCTTTAGAACATCAAGAGCACTGGGAAGCAGAGGTTTAGACCTCCATCCCTACAGTCTCACTGCAGCCTAAACTGGGGGTGGTGAGAGAGTGTGTGAGGGCACGTGGGTTGAATATTTGTGTTTTAATGGCCTCATCCACTGGCAGCATCAGCCATGCAACCACACCCACCAACTCTCCACTGCTTGTGGCTGATGGGCCAAAAGGTTGCCCCTCCTTGTAATTAACATGGGCCTCACACACATGCACCCACCAGCATAGGCACCAATGTGCACAGAAGATTGGGGAGGGGGATGAAGACACATGCATAACATGGAGACAGGAGCTAGGGGGCAGAGCCAAACACGGCAGCAGTGCAGCTTCATTGGCCGGCAGCTCATCCTCCCTCGACCTCCGGTTCCTCCACCATCACTGGCTGGGGGCTGCTTCTCCTTTCTTTCCCTTATAAAGCAGCAGCAGGAGGAGGAGCAAGAAGAAAAACTGCCAGCCGCTGAAGCTGTGCCATGCTGTGCTTGGCTCTGCACTCTGCCTGCTCCACTCCTTGATTGTTCTGAACATTGGGCGATACCAGCAAAAATTATTGGGAGGGCCCAAAAGGATTGGGCCGCTAAGAGTTGGCACCTGCGAGGGGTGGACACATTTGCCGACTTCTACTTTTAATCGCTTTACCCATGAAAAAGGGGACATGTCCTGGAAAAAGAGGACATTTGGCAACCCTATCAGAGCTCACCTTTTGGGTCTCAGCATCACTTAATATGAACTGAGTGTGAATATTAGAATGCATGCAATATTTTGCTATGACTGTACATTTTAGAGAAAGACCAGTAGTAGTGAGCAAGCTGTCTTTCAGCTATTCTCACTGAGCAACTCCTTATAAGCCTGCAAAGAACCTAAGGTACTCACAAATGTAATACAAAAACCACAGATATATAATATTTGACAGTGGTCAATGTGCGGCATGCAATAGTATTTAATATGTTAGTAGATGATAGTTGGCATATGATAATAGTTAGTATCTGACAATATGATATTTAATTAAATGCTGTGCTAAGGAAAGCAATATTTGCCAGTTGACAGCTTCAGAAATTTCATATCTGAAAGATGCAAAAACCAAAACAATCAAGCAATGCCACAAGTATCAAGTATTCAAATTCATTTGAATGCAAATTCAAAACGTACTTTGAAATCTCTTGAAGATTTGTGTACTAAAGTTAGAAAATCCAGCAATTTTCAAAAAATTGTAAATATTCATTTTCATTCTAATACACAGACCATATGCAATATAAATGAGCATATTTTACATTACTATCCAGTATGGCCATAGACAAACATGTTTAGGTTCCACTTACTTCCGTGGGAAATATTAGTTCCTGTGCTGAAATCAGGGTAAGGTTTAATTATAGGTGGATTGTCCCATTATGGAGAGTCATGTAATAACATTTAGAAATCCATATGGTAAACAATGAATGGTCTAAAAATATTATCTTCAAATGTTTCCCCCCTTTATGCATCCAAAGTAATTACCAACTGACCTTGCAGCATTAACCTAAACAACAACAAAAGTAATTTGATTTTCAGGCCAGATGTTGATAGCCCCAAAACAGTCGCTGCAAGCTGCCGATCAAAAGCTTTTTTTAAAAATTGAGCACATCCCTTGGTGTCCTCATTGCTAGCCCATTATCAGTACCACATTCCAATGGGAGAGTGAACTAGTCAAGAACTGTGCTTGGGGCAAAGCCAGTGTTGTGCAGTCTACTGCACTAATTATAGAGTCTTGATGAGATCGTTAGAGGACAATAAAGGAAAATGAGAACAGTTTGCAGTATGTGTGGACAAATTAACTATGCTTTATACTTACTTAATTAATACTTCAATTTAAGATTTATTCTTAAATGTGGGGTGCAAAAATTCCAATTCCCCCCCCCAAACCTTCACAGAATGTTAAGATAATATATGAACTGATTCCTTGTGATTGAAAAAATGAAATAATTTATACTTTCATTTTTAAAAATAATACTTTTGAGTTAGCTATAGTCTTCATTTGGTTTTATTGAATTTTAAGTTGTTTGCCACCCTGGGCACTCTTCAGGGAGGAAGAGTAGGATACAAATTAATTAAATCAATTATACAGCTTCCATGGTCTAAAACAAGTAGCATATGAAATATTACATTAAAATCTATTTTCTCTCAAATATAAATCTCCCCCTCCTAAAGATAGGCTCGCTATGAAGCTGTAAAGTGATATTAGCATAGAGAGATTGAGTATGCCACAGATTGGGACAAGTCTTTCCCACTAATCCCTTTCTGGCTGTTCACCATGTTACAACTGACTCCGTAGTGGCTTAAAAACTATTTGGGATGGCCTACGGAGGATTTGTAGCTAGATGTACTTCATAACAACCTGACTTTGTCCATTTATATGTGATGCATTAACATGGATCATGGTCCCTCTGGTGATAAACATTCCTATCAATAGATTGATGCTATTGGCATGACACCTTAATTTCACTTACAAAGCTGGCACCATGGCACATTTATGTAGACATAGTGGACACTGCACCCCGCACTCTCATTTATTTTCTTCTCACTGATGTGGAGGACTAGGCTTTTAAAGATAACCAAATAACATGTACATTTAGTCGTTAACGGTCGTCAACAGGTTTACCACACCTATCAGCCAATCACCCATTCCCACCACTCTTCTGAGTAATACTCCTCCCCACCCTCTCACTGTATATAAGGGTCTGCTGACTTCTGTTTCAGTGTATCTGAAGAAGTGTGCATGCACATGAAAGCTCATACCAATAACTAACTTAGCTGGTCTCTAAGGTGCTACTGGAAGGATCTACATTTAATGAATACTATGTGTCAACCAATGCATAAACTGAAATTGTAATTAATTCTGATAAGAATCTTTTTGCGCCTCTGTGCAGAAGTTCTTCACAAGCTGAAGCTGAAGCTGAAGCTTACTTTTCCCTGCTGATGGAGAGACTGAACCAGGGAAAGTAAACTAACTGGGTTACTGGAGGTCACATAGTGAGCTACCACCACAAAACACTGAATTCTGGTATTCTTCTTGCTGGCAAATTGAAGAAACTTTTCAAAAAACCACATCTTTATTGCAGTTTTCTCCCAAACTATATAAAAAGGGTTCAACTAAATTGCATGTCTGTGCTTGAGGAGTTCATGAAGAGCGTCAAGCAGCCTTGAGCTACAGTTATATGAGTTTTTCTGAAACTTCTGTATTTCATCTTATTCCTGTTTCATCTTATTTGGTTCTCCCTTCCCCTATTATCTGCTCTACTACATCAGAGTAATCAAAGTACAGAGTGATGCAAACCACACGAGCGAGAGCCCTTTAAAAAAGATTTTGGTTAATCTGATGTGGATGAATTTGGGGTCTTCTCTAGATGGCAGATTCCTGCACTGTCACAAACCTAGATGAGTGAAGGACATCTTCACTCATAATAGTGTTAAACACTACTGACACTCTTCTAGGAGTAAATGGAATTTTGTAAAAGGGAGAACCTTTTGTGAAGTTTTGCATGGGTTATCCCCCAGTCCCTGACTGCTGTATTTATAATTTTTATATTTTGTGGTTTGGAATCTAAGTTGTTCCTTGTTACTTTGCGCATATTCAAGGACAAACCTGAATTTAAAAAGTCTTACCCACCCCATTCAGATTATACTTAGTCAAACTTTTCTTTGTTCACACAGAACACTAAAAATCATTTCATATGCAAAAATACCCTTCCTCTGCCCGCCAATCAGGAATGTCTATGAAGAGGATGTATTGAACTGTAATGTATGTTTAACTATTATTAAGACACTTTTTGGAGGAATACTGTAGTATAATGCTAAAGAGGCTAAAATGTATGTCTGGGCTCCTGTTCTTTGTTTATATTGTTACCTTATTCTGAAAACAAAATGTATTAAAAATTAATTCATAAATCACTTCGTATCTCCAAATATCCAAATTTTCTCCCCATATATTAGATTGCCTGAGGGCGGTGGGGTAGGGGGAAGAGACTCCCAAAAAAATTCCCACAAAGTTATACCAAATTACAAATATGCAAAGATTCTTTTGGTTCAGACTTTTGGTTCAGACTTTACGGTCATGGCTTTTGGAACCTTTGCAATAAGTTATTACTCCTGCTCAAGTATAACTCAGTTGAACCATTTCAGAGCTGGCCTAGGGACTTGACAACCTCAAAAGTCATGTGAAAGTGCCTTTGCAGAGGTAGGACACGAGGGAGAAAGGTTTTAGCCAGTGCTATTTTTCTAGAAAAAGAGGTGCTGAAACTCACCATGAATGCCTCTCTTGTACTCTTATAATGGCAGTGTTGCCCACATGAGAGGTGCCAGAACTGAGTTCTGGTGAGTTCTAGCTGAAAAAAGTCCTGGTTCTGGCATATATGTTCCCCTCATCTACTAGCTTTGTTCAAGGAAGGAGAATTTTATATTGAGGCACGTTCAAACAACCAATCTCAAATTCTTTCTGCAGTAGTACAATTTGTGCACAATTGCAGCATATGTGGCTTGCCCCTTAGTTACAGCTCAGGTTCCAGCAGCAACAACAGCTGGCCAACCCCCTTGGGCTAAAACATGATCACACTTCAGTACTATTTGTTAGTAAATTTAGAAATATACTGCCTGTCTGAAATATATGCACAAAAATGGATGGGTGACAATTCTTTGTAGAGAAGAGTAGGGTTGAAGAGTATTGAAATGCAATTTTGACCCAGAACCATAAATTTGAATTTTTGCCATTAGCTCCAATTGGAATATGGTTTTTTCCCTTAGACTGAAGGGGAAAGGAAGAACTGAGAGTTGAATAGGAAAGTAAAAGTCTAGAAAAGCTCAAAAACTGCATTTATATAGGATAATTTAATACAAATTTTTAAGACTGATATGATTATGTAAGTGGATTATGTAAATGGATCCATAAATCATGGAGGCTGGCTAGAAGATCACTTACACCTTCCTCTCGGCAACACCTTCCTCTCTTCATTCATCTAGTGATTAGCTGTGGTGCATAAGGCAGGCCATTGCACTGCCTGCATGGCTATAGCAGTGCTGTGCTTGCTAGGACCAAGATGGGGCAGGACAAGGGTGGGGAAATTCATTCATTCATTCATTCATTCATTCATTCATTCATACCCCGCCCAACCGGCTGGGTTTCCCCAGCTACTCTGGGCAGCTCCCAACAGCATAAAACATCAAACATGAAAAGCTTCTCTAAACAGTGTTGCCTTCAGATGTCTTCTAAAAGTCAGATAGTTGTTTACTTCCTTGACATCTGATGGGAGGGTGTTCCACGGGGCGGGTGCCACTACTGAGAAGGCCCTTTGCCTGGTTCCCTGTAACCTCACGACTCACAGTGAGAAAACCACCAGAAGGCCCTCGGAGCTGGACCTCATGTTGGTGATGGTGATGTTCACAAGTATGCACCCAAAAACCAAAGCCCCACTACCAACCTAGTGCTCCCCCCACCAGTCACTGACCTTATGCACCATATCCTGGCCCTCCGAAGTGGCAGAGCCACAGCAGCTGGGAAGGCAGCACCCCAGCTCACAGATCACAACTAGGTTATAATGAAACATTTTTTTAGAAAACAGTTCTGGATCTTCTTCTGTACATGCTTAATCTGACTTAAACCCATAGTCTTCAAAATGGAACCTTACTTTTTTTTTTTACTTAGATCAAATAAAGGGATGGTGTAAATTTACAGGAAACCCAACAAATATTTTTCAGGGCTCGCATTCATAACAATTAATGGGATCATGATGCTTTTGCTTTGCTGTTAAGTTCAGGGTGTTGGGGAAAGGCATCAAGGACCCCACTCAATAAAACAAGCAGGATGACCCCCAAACACAGCAGACTGGCTTCTTGCCTTGGGTGGAAATACATATTACTCTCTAAAGAGAGCAAGATCATTTTAGAGCCTAAAATTACATTATCTGACAAGTTGTGGGTAAATAAATTTGCTTCATATCAGTCATCCAGATGATGTGATACAGTTTTAATTCCATTATTTCATTTGTTTTTGTTTTGTTTTGATTATGTATGTTTGTCTTGGCATACCAAAGGTCGAGCCTTACAAAAAGTCAAGAACTCTGGAGATTCAATGCTTTGCAATAAAACTTAGAATCATAGAGGACTTCCCTCTGTAAAGTGGGGTATATAGAATCATAGAATTGTAGAGTTGAAAGGGGCCATGGGGGTCATCTAGTCCAACTCCCTGTAATGCAGGAATCTTTTTGCCCAACATGAGTCTTGAACCAACGACCCTGAGTTTAAGTGTCTCATGCTGAGCTATCCAGCTGTCATTCTTCTCTGTGTTCGGTCAACTTCCAAGATGAAAGTTCAAAAAGCTATGCACTTATTATGCCTTGGTGCTCAAAACCAATTCTTTGAAACTTGCCTTGTAACTGTTCAGTTACACAGGAGCAAACTTTCTTGTTCTTAACCTACAGCATTCTTACTGCAGTGCAGCTTTTCGTTAACATCTCATTGGGATTTGTAGAGAGAATGTGTGGCCAAGTAGCTGATTATTCTTTGCAACAAGAAAAGTACATAGCCTTTTTCACAGCTGACCAAATTTGCTCTAATAGAAAAAATGAACAAAAAATTCTCACTCTTATTAATGTAGTAAATATCCTTTACATCCTCATCTGAAAAGCAAATGATGAATTTGGCTACAGTAATACTCAGCAGATAATACTCAGCAGTTGTCATGGAATGTTTGGATGAAGAGGAATGGTAGGAGGAACCAGCTGGGGAAGCAACAATGGAAGAAGGCTCAAAGCCCAGGAAATGCTGGTGGGACAATGATAAGTGGTCAGAGGGAAAAGAGAGAGAAGACTGGGAAGAGGAAGTATCAGAAGCTGAAGACGTAACAGGGTTTAGTGAGCTGGGCGAGTGTGTGGCAGACAGCAGTCAAAAATCAGAAGCTGAAGCAGGCAAGTAGGATGAAGGAAGCCAAGAGGCACAGATCAGTCATCAGGCTGGTGAAGAGCCACGGGTTTCTCTGCCTCCTTCTGTGCCAAGCTACCCCCCCCCCTTGTCTCCCAGAACCAGAAGAGGATTGAAAGGGCAGAGGAGAGGTTGGCTGCATGCAGGCACAGTCTGATTGCTTGGGAAGAGCCCTGAGGCAGTGAAAACTTTCAGTCTTGGCAACTGATTTTCATGGAGGTAGGCCACCATGAATGAGCTGCTCTGTTCAACCAAGTCTGTGGAGGTTGCATTTTTGCTAATAAAGAGTTGACTCCATCTTTGAACTGTGTGGTTACTGACCGACAGGCTCCGTGACCGCAGTGTGGAAATCAGCAGGTCTTGTTTGAAAGGGTGGGTGCAAATCATGTACCCACAGTGTGAACAGTTTTAGAGTGTATTCCACTCACTTTATGACCACCTTCGCAGAAAATGTTGGATGAGTGCCTCTTTCAAATAGAGTATATTGTCTATATAGGAGCACGAAAGTGCCACTCACTTTTCTTCTTATCGTGGAAACAAAGCAGTGAGGAACAGAGATACTTTTTTCTTCCACTAAAGTGACAGTGTGACTAGTGAAAGAATGAAGTTGTAATATTATTTTTTCAACGAAGCATATAGAAAAACACCAAGAGATAGCTTTAGCTGAAGCAGTCTTATGATAGATTTACTTACCACTTAAAAGAATATAGTGGAATCAATGCATTTAAAAGTTCTCTTAACTCTATCAAAGTTAAATTACTCATGAAGCTCTGTCAGAGACAGTACCAACTTCATTACTGAGAACCTGAGGTGAGGCTGTACTGTATCAATAAATATTGAAAATCCATCTACCTCAAAGCTGACTCATTACATTCTAACAGTGCTTCTAATCCTGTGGCCTATATTTGCCTTGGGATCAGTTTTCAAGTGTATATGAAAGTCTGGATAATTAATTTACCAGTGATGATGGGCATACTCACTTGAGGAATATGCAAGTGGCAACTTCACTTAGGAAAACAGAACATTGGAGCAGGAAGAGAAAGCAGAACTTTATGGGCTTGGCTAGTCATATAAGCTACAACTATAAAGATGGAGAAGAAATGTGATTTGGTTCACACTTTTTGAAATACAAGAACTGAAGCACAGCCATCCTTTCAAAATCACTCTTCTCCAAATTTGGCAGTGCAGTCCTACAGCCAAGTAATTTGAAAATGCATATATTACTGCATATAACATACAAAAATGCATAATATTAGAGAAAATTGCTTTGCAAAATGGTGTATATTAGGCAAAAGTGCATACCAACCCATATATTAGGACAAAATTGCACTGAAATGCTTATGAATTTCCATGAGAACTTTTATTTAAAAGTACCATAATATGGAGAACTGAACTTAAAACTGAAAAATGAGAAATTGAGGGAAGCAGAAATTGACGGATTTGATTCCAACACTTTCTTTTTTTCTTGTATTTATTTTTTCCTGAGGATCAAATTAAATGGCCCACACAGCAGAATGGTGTAACAGTCACCTGATGTTTTATTTTACTATGAAAAGCAGCAATACAAGGCTGTGAATTTGTTTGGTGCGACAGCAAAAGAGAAGTAGGGAATCTACATTTTTCTTGTGAGCCACTACATACATCTTTCATTGTCAATCTTTGTCCCTCCTCACTGCAATAGATGGATAGGGAAATGGCTGAGGTAATTTTGATTACAAGTACAAGGACACTGGGGCACAGGCTAATAACTATGGGCTTCACTGCAAAGTTTTTGCACTCTCTTTCTCAACCCTCCTCCCCCTAAAAAAACTATGGATGTTGTAATAAAAATAGGTGTCATGGATTCTTATTTGTAAGTAAGGTGGAGCTCTTTATTCAGGCAAGTGATTGTATATGATGGGCAGCAGAGGAGTCATGGAACAGGAATTCTGTATCAGGGTAAAAAGTTCAGAACCGGACAGAAGCAACAAAGCTGTCCCATCAAGTTTCCCTGCCCCCACCCTAGCTTTTAAAGTCGAGGTGGAGCATGCTGTGTTTACTTGTGAGCCTCTCTTGCTTTGCAGGACTAGTGAGGCAGCAAGTGTGCATTCTTTCAGAATGGATGGCTCTGTGCCCATCTGTGAAGATGGTGCCTTGTTCTAGGTAACAAGGCTCCAGCCTGCTGTTCAGTCTCCTGTTCGTTTGGAGCTATCTCCTGTTCAGCTTCCTCCCTCAGCTGATCCAAACCATCCCCAGTCTCTACTGAGGCCCTCCAGTCCACAGAAAGTTAAGAGAGGAGAGCCAGCATCCCTTCCAAAGCAACTGAAGCCAGTTTGGAAGAAGATCCCTTACTTCCCAACCTAGGTTCCTACCATCCCTCATCCTAGCGGAGGAGACAGCAGTGGGGGAGGGACATTTTCTGTTTTGCCTCAAGTGGCAAAACATCTTGGGCCGGCCCTGCCACATCACTAACCATAGAAATGTTTTGTTTTCCTTGTGATTTTCAACAAGATGAATATGGACAGAGAAGTGCTAGAAAGCCTGAGGGAGGGCCAAATAAGAAGGATTCCCCATTCTAATGTGTTATATGTAAATTAGAGCCATGAAAAATACTCAAATGTTGGGTTTTTTAAACAATAAACATTTTAGCTATTTGTAAATTGCCATAGCAGCCACCTACCATGGTAATTATTTTGTGATTTCTATCTTATAATCATTTCAGGTTGATAAGTTTCTAGGTTGAATGCAAGAGAGAAAAAAACTAGTTTCTTTGCTTTCCAAATAACATTCATCACATGGTATATATCTGATTCTATTATATATGAAAGTATTATATATTAATGTGTTATATATTAATGTGTACACACACACACACACACACAATCAGTAAGGCTTTTCCTTACCAATATATTGTACCATCATAGCACGTTAGCTAATTTAAAGTTCAAAGACTTACACAGCTGAGCTGCAGGATTTATTATTATTTTTACTTAACATCTTCACACTGAAAACGCTTAACACAAGGAGGTGTTGTGGAATATGATTCACAGGCTGCATGGGGAGGCACGCTTGTGTAATTTAGGAGGTTTCTGATGTTCAAACAATTTCCACATTTATAAAAACGAAATGAAATTACCTTGGCATATATATTATTTACAACAACATTGCTCTCAAGTTTCTACAATATCTACAGTGGGACTGAACATTCTGGTATTCATGTAAACATGAACAAAAAGACTGTTCAGTCCCAGAATGGGGGGAGGAAGTATTCTGATTAAAGTGTGTGTTGTTTTGCCTGTGGGCCCCCTAAGAGCCAATCTCTGATGGGAAGCTGATGCCTTGCATTCAGTGATGCATGAATTGAGACTCTTTGCTCTGCATGGAGGAGGGAGGAAATCTGTGCACTGCCATTTCTTTTGCACTGCATGTAAAAGGTTATTGTATTTGATCCCTCTGCATCTGCACAGAGCTGACATGGAATCTTTCCTCTCTCCTTTTTCTCCATCAGTGTTTTGTTTTTGCAGATTAGAATCAACCTTTTGTCTGCACAGTGGTAGAATCATTTTGTTAATTGGCATATTGATATCCAAAGAATTGCTTACTGTGCCAAGTTATTAAGTATAAGTAGATGAGAAGCAAATTAACTTGGAATCACCTGTTCCTTTGGGCAAATTACATAAACCAAAATGACAGCCACCAAATGTCACATTTATATAGCACACACAATTTATCTTCTGAAAAAAGGAAAAAGGAAATTGACAAAAGATTTGAATTTGCTTGTGAGCAAGTCATAGATCCCACTTATAATAGTAAAGCTCTCTCTTCTAGACTCCTTAGCATAATTAGATCATATGGAAAAGTGTCACAAGGCAAAATGAAGTGTATTTATTTGAGCCATATCCTCCCGCAGCATGACATGTAGACTTAGAAACATCACTAAGTACTTTATGCCATCTGTGCATGTAGGATATACATTTATAAGCCATGTCATTGTGAAATATTCCTTTATGAATTACACATAGACTGCTTATTCATTTAACTGTCTAAACAGAAAACCCCACAAAAGACAGACAGCCATTAGTACTTAGCGGCATTTAATCAATTTCTCAACTACCTTTGCTTTTTCAGAAAGGACTTGAACATCCTTGTGTCATTTACTGTTCAACACAAATTGACAGAATATTGCTAGAAAATGTTTTACAGATAATAAGCTGCAGATTTTCTTCTTAATGGGGAGAGGGGAGCTCAATAATAAATGGAATTTATCAGGAAATAAAGAAGACAGTATATATGTCTTTACATAAAGCCATCCCTACACACCCAGCCTCACATCACTTTATTCTCAAGTGATGTGATGGATCACTTAGCTACTGTTTGTAGAAGGCTCTGGGGACTATGGTTTGTCTAAAATTGGGGGAATCAGGGGCTGGGAGCTGTGGATTTAATTAGAAGCCTCCATACCTTTCACCCCATAATTTGAGCACTAGTTACATAATTAGATGCAATTCAGTAGCAAAAGAGGTTTAACTGGAGCTGGCAAAATTCTGCATATCCTGTGAAGTGTCTCTGTCCTGAAGTATCATTTGGGAATTTTAATTTAATCTACACATAAGTTGACATTTTGGTGAAGACAGTAGAGATCAGTTTACCTGATCAGGAACCTTAAAATATCCTTAAAATACCTTAAAATACCCATGTCCATGGGGAAAGTACATGAAATGTTGTTTTTCTGTGATGATCCCTATCTTTCAGACATTCCCCCACTCCCGTTTTGTTGTGCTTACACAGTTGGTACAAGGCTGTAGTTCAGATAAGTCTCTAAAGTTGTTTTCTCTTACCTGAATGATTTTAGTATTTTAGCTTAAGCACCTGCCATTTTGTGATAAAATTGCCTTTGAAGCATGCCATTCAGCCTCCAAAGAAGGAGCTGGGGAAATGACCTTTTGCCCTGGAGAATTTAAAGAATTTTAAAAGGCTTAAATTGGTAAAAGATGAAGACGCTTTTAAAACATTCTACACATGAAAAACTCACCTAATTGCTTTGCACAACCAGTGGACTGGATAAGGATCAGAGGTCCTTAAAACAAAACAGAAAATCCAAAACTATTGTAATCCTAAATGCAAGCAGCTGTAGTATTCTTGGATTGAATTTACTGGCGTTTATATAGGAGATGTTTTATCAGGAACCTTCTTTGAAAGGAAAACATAGTAATGCCATTAGTCAATGTTTAATTCATATGCAAGTCTTGACTTCCTGATTTATGAGTCCTGTAAATTAATTTCCTATTAGTGTATGTGACTGAAACCTCCCCCTTCTTCCACCAATATTGCTTATTCCTCTGGCAGTGCAAGCAAAATGGATACAAAGCAGCCAGACTCAAACAGGGATTTAATACAACCCTGTATTAGTTTGTATCCAATGATGTTGCTCAGCAGATGGCAATTCTTTCTCCAACTCAAATTCAGCTGGCTGGGGCCACAGGGAGACAAGGGTGGGGCGAAAACCTTCCCTCCCTGTTTTGCTGATGGAAGCCTTACCATCAGCTAAGTGACACCACTGGAAGCAACCCAGAATCTTCACTGAATTATTACTTCCAGTATTTGATTGCTTACTGAGTAGATGCTGATTATTGCTCCTTTCAAGTTCTTTTTTTTGAAGTTAGTGTCTTTATCTGTAGGTTTGTATTCTTCCATTTTGCTCCATCATTACCAAAACATTGTAAGGGCAGGCCCTGTTATTTATTTCATGGCAATGACAAACTTAAGGATGAATATACCTGAAGGAGCGTCTCCACCCCCATCGTTCTGCCTGGACACTGAGGTCCAGTACTGAGGGCCTTCTGGCGGTTCCCTAGCTGCGAGAAGCCAAGTTACAGGGAGCCAGGCATAGGGCCTTCCTGGTGGTGGCACCCGCCCTGTGGAACGCCCTCCCACCAGATGTCAAAGAGAAAAACAACTACCAGACTTTTAGAAGACATCTGAAGGCAGCCCTGTTTAGGGAAGCTTTTAATGTTTAATAGACTATTGTATTTTAATATTCTGTTGGAAGCTGCCCAGAGTTGTACTGACCTTACGCTGCTTGTGCAACAGGATTTTATTGCCCCTCCTCTCCACATCAGTCTTATACTACTTCTACTTATGCAAGTTTCTAGATTCCTTCTCCCACTGCACCTACCCCATGCTGTATCTCAGGCCTTTCCCCAACTACCAGGAAATGTTTTGAAGGACACAGTTGGAAGAAGAAGGCAGGAAAATCCAATTATGTGTGTGGCCTTCTGCTCATTCAACCCAGTGTTTCTACCATGATGAATGAATCACCAGGAGACTTTGGGGACGTGCATGCACTGTATATTGAAAAAGGTTAATATTTGCCTTGGAGCTCCACTGTAAGCAGGGGATGTTAACTTGCATTGGTTGCAGTATGATGGCTTTATAGATGTGGAAGAACTGACTCAAGCCACCAGTTTCCTCCATCAGACCAACTTAGGGCTGTTGCACACATTCTGTGAAAGTAAAGAGTGATCCTCTACTCTGACATATACCTCTGTGATACACAGATTTATGACATTCAAACTTTTATATTTTTGGTTACATGTAAAAAATGGTATGTGTACATATAAAAAACCTAATGTGTGAAGAGGCCATAGAGAAACTTATTTGTGGAGGGTATTAGATGGGAGTATTGTCTGCTGGTTTGAGGGTGGGACTGTGTTGGCAGCCACGTGAGCTAAGCTCCCTTGAGATGTGATCATTTCAAACTCTGCACGTATTACTATTCTTCTGATAGTATTTTAACCTTGAAACTAGCCCATAATAACTTTGTGGCGGTGAAAGCAGATTAGTTCAATTAGTTTAAATATCCCACCTCTTCTTCTGATAGTGTTATTTAATAATCTTCTGCATGACCAGGTTCAAGGTCTTGTTTATGACACCTCCCAATAAGAAAATCTTTAATAGTTGGGAGGCTGATGATTGGATCTTAACAGATGAAAATATGTTGGAAAAGATAAGCTAAGAAAGAAACAAATTTCCCATTTGCTAAGGCAAACTGGCACATTAGTAAAATCTTGAGTGCACTGGCTCCCAGTGGAATACAGGATCAGGTTTAAGGTGCTGGTTTTAACCTTTAAAGCCCTATACCGCCTAGGACCCTCGTACCTATGGGACTGGTATGTCCCATGGACAACCTTACAGTCTTCAAATAAAAACATCTTGGAGATCCAAGATCCAGGATGCTTAGGCTGGCCTCGACCAGAGCCAGGGCTTTTTTGGCCGTGGCCCTGATCTGGTAGAATGCTCTGTCACAAGAGACTAGGGCCCTGCGGGACTTGACATCTATTCTCAGGGCCTGCAAGATGGAACTGTTCCGCCAGGCCTTTGGCCAAGGCACAGTCTGACCCCCTCTCTCCTTCTGTAATCTTCATAGAACTCTAACCTGATGGTTGCCATTAATTTGATTCTGATTTGATTCTAGAATGCATTTTAATTAATTGATTTTATGTACACTGTGCTATTTTTACCTGTTGTTAGCCTCTCTGAGCCTGGCTTTGGCTGGTGAGGGATACAAATAAAAAATTATTATTATTATCATTAGTAGTAGTCATAGTAAAGTCTTGGGTCCAGGGAACAATCCATCAGCAAGTTGTCCTGTATAAACCCCATTTAAATTAGTGATAGATACACAGAAATGCAGGTACATGACTTTCAGTAGTTTGTAGTTCTGACCCATTATTTGCTATTAAATATCCCCACAAGCAGGAAATCTGAAAACACAAATGCTCTCTCTCTCTCTCTCTCTCTCTCTCTCTCTCTCTCTCTCTCTGTGTGTGGATGTGTATGCTATGTTGAACTTGACTGATTTCATAGGTCTGCAAGTACAATTCAATAAATCAATCACTTGATTAATAAGTAAGAACAAATTTTCATTGGTGGTCTTGGGAGTCAAGGGCACACATTATTTTTTAAGGCCTAGTTGTATATGTGGTATAGTTTAGTATAACAAGAAATGAGAAAGGGCTTTAAAAATAGCTTTTACTTCTAAAGATGTATGGTAGGTAGGTTTTGTTCATTAAACATTATCTTGTTCTTCTTTCATATCTTAAAAAATAACACATATTGAGGTTTTAATTATTTGCAAATGTTTTTAAATATGATTAATTAACCAGCCAGATGATTAAAAAACATAAAATTCTTTAATCAGTAGATAGCTTAAGTATTTAGAACAATCTTCTTTGGCTGACTGAACCCATTGCTAAAGACGGTTATAGAAATAGATGAAATTATCTGCCATTGCTTAAATACATTGTGTCATGAGAATTCCACATGATTTTATAGTCACACATTGGTTTGAATCCCAAGTCCTTGAGATTACACATTTGAAGTGTTTCGCTTGGAAATGTGATGTCAGAGTAACTGTTAACTATTCTGTCTTTGGATAACACTTCTATATCTATTCTGTAGCAGTTAACACTGCTTTTGTTTAGGCAATTTGGCCCCTGTTATTTACTGTTGGAATTTCTGAAATCCATATTCAGTTTGATCTGGAAAGCATACAGTGTATTTTTCTGGAATCTTACTATGTCTGCAAGAAAGATATCAGATAGGAGTTTCTTAGCAATAGTAGTTTTATGCCACCGTATGTCTCCCTTTTCTGAAAATGATTCATCCTAAGGAACTAGTTTGCAGAAAAGAGCCACCTATAAAACATAGGATAGAAAAACTGGCATAGATAAAAGAATGAAATCATAGAATCGTAGAATTGTAGAGTTGGAAGGGACCACAAGTATTATCTAGTCCAACCCCCTGCAATGCGGGAACATTTTGCCCAATGTGGGGCTTGAACCCACGACCTTGAGATTAAGGATCTTATGTTTTACTGACTGAGCTTTTCCAGGTCCAACCCAAAATAAGATGTGATGCCAAATTAGAGATCATTTTAAGCAGACTCAGTCTGAGAGTTCCAAACTGTGTATCAAGCAATGTGTTGAAAACGAAAATATGCACCTAAAATGATATGAATACAATCTAACCTTCATAACAACCAAAGCCAGATGATACTGCAGGTGGGGAACTTCTAAAGTAAGCTGATATATCATTCTGGTTTAGACGTTCCATTCACCTATACCATAAGGAAAAATATACCATTGCAAAATGAAGTATTCTCTTTAACTTTTTCTAACTTGCTGTGATGACATAGAATGGAATGCAGTGTTTAATTTTATCAAACATTTATTATTATTGTTTGATATGGAAGTTATTTTTATACTAGCAAGTGGTCACAGAGTTACATGCAGCATGAGTCTATGCATGTTTACTTAGACGTACATTCACCCAGGTCATGGGTAAATAACTGCATTCATTTCTGATTAGACTGGATAAAAATTAATGATTTAAAAAAATAAAAAATAAAAACCCAGATTTTTTAAAATTTAAATCGGATTTTTTTTAAAAATCAGATTTTTAAAATACTGTAAAATGCTTTTGGAGGAAAAATCTTTCTAAAGATAGTTTTCTATTTATGTTACATTAAGGATTTAAGAGGGATGCAGGTGGCACTGTGGGTAAAACCTCAGTGCCTAGGACTTGCCGATCGCATGGTCGGCGGTTCAAATCCCCGCGGCGGGGTGAGCTCCCGTCGTTTGGTCCCAACTCCTGCCCACCTAGCAGTTCGAAAGCACCCTTAAGTGCAAGTAGATAAATAGGTACCGCTGTATAGCGGGAAGGTAAATGGCGTTTCCGTGTGCTGCTCTGGTGCCAGTTCGCTGGAGCAGCTTTGTCACGCTGGCCACGTGACCCGGAAGTGTCTGCTGACAGCGCTGGCTCCCGGCCTCTAGAGTGAGATGAGCGCAGAACCCTAGAGTCTGTCAAGACTGGCCCGTACGGGCAGGGGTACCTTTACCTTTACCTAAGGATTTAAGCTTTTTCATGTGTGCTAAAACTCAGTCTAAGTTTGTTTTTTTAAAACAACAACACGTCAGTTAACAAACGTGGATACATATGTTATTTTATTGCTTTAGTTAAATAAATTGATTAAATCGTTATTAAGGAAATGATTATTTTTTTCCTTCCAATAAAGTACAGCAAAAAAGTTGTCCAAATATAAGCAGTTAACTTATTAAACCTCACAATAATTTCATTATTATCTGTCTACATATTTCTAATAATATAACCAAATCAGTAATTTTTGATAGAACTGTAAAAACTACTCTGAAAATTTATTATTCCAAAAATGAAACCTTCCTCTGGTTGTAAATATTAAGATTATACCAGCAAGAATGAGTCTTTCTGTAAAAAAAATGATTTAAATAAAGTCTTACTGATTAGTGATTTAAATTGTGATTTAAATCAGTTTGATTTAAATCAAATCCACCCTGTTTCTGATAGACTGAAACATAGAGACTGGACTGAAACAACTTGGAAGGTCTCCTGTGCAAGCCCCGTTAAAATGAATGGGATCCAAATAGAAGCATTTGGGTACTTTTGCATACTTCTCATTCACTTCGGTTGTACTTCTGCAGGAGAACCTCCCAATGGAATATAGCCATTTTTATTCCAGAGCTGAAATATATGTTAAGAGCAGAGAGATGGCACTTGTACATCCCCTTCAGAAACGTAATGAAGGTCTTCGACCTCATCACACTGTTAAACAAGATAGGATGCCCACCTAAGCTTCATAAGATGATTGTGTCTTTCCATGAGAACATGCATTGCACTGTCCAGTATGATGGGTCATTCTTGGACACCTTCCCTATAAAGAATGGTATGTTCTCACCTGAACTCTCTTTGGCATATTCTTCTCCATGTTGCTCTCCTATGCCTGCAGCTCGACTGAAGATGGTGTGTACCTCCATTTAAGGAGCAACAGAGGTCTGTTCAACCTGGCATATCTATGCACCAAGACAAAAGTGCATCTAAGAGATGTTGTTTGAAGATGATTCAGCCTTAACATCTACAAAGAAGCTCCAAGGAAGTTCTAAGAGCTGTTTGACAGTGGAATGGTTTTTCCTGGGGAGATTGTGGACTTTCCTTCCTTTGAGATTTTTAAGCAGAGGCTGGATGGGCATCTGTCATGGATACTTTAGCTGAGATTCCTGAATTGCAGGAGATTCGACTATATGACCTTTGGGGTACCTTCCAACTCTACAATTCTATGATTATATAAAAAAGTAACTTGGAACTACAAGAACTCCTGGATTCTTATTTAATGACTGTCTCTGTTGAATATTGTTGCAACAGCTATAATTAAGTTTTTTAAATGTTCATAACTTTGCAGTTAGCCAACTATGGATTTAAGTCAGTTGAAATATATAGTGGTACTGTTTTTTGGTGTTACAGATAGGTAGCTGTGTTGGTCTGCCATAGTCAAAACAAAAAAAATTCCTTCCAGTAGCACCTTAAAAACCAACTAAGTTAGTTCTTGGTATGAGCTTTCGTGTGCATGCACACTTCTTCAGATACGTGTGCATGCACACAAAAGCTCATACCAAGAACTAACTTAGTTGGTCTTTAAGGTGCTACTGGAAGGAATTTTTTTTGTTTTGTTTTTTGGTGTGTTTTTTTAAAATGCATTTTTAAAATGCCACAGTACTACACAGATTGGACTACAGCTGGAACCCTGATAAACCTGCTGAACGTGCTAGATTTCATTTGTAGAAATCAAGTATTAACAGACATGCCTGCAGGGTTCAAAGCCAACTTGGATTAACAAGCTGAAAAAATAATATGGAGAAGAATGTTGGTATGTAGAACAGACATCTCATTTGTTCATGGGTTAGTGTCTGGAATAAGTGCACATTGATGTAGATACCAAGGAATGGGATCTTATTATGCTTTCTGTGGAAATTGTTCAGTTTGGTTGTGTGTTTTTTGATGTTTCAATTAATGTTTATGACTATTTATGTTGTAATAATGTATTTTTTCCTCTTCGTGTTTTAAACCTCCTTGAGCATGTTTTGAACTATGGAAAATGGCATACAAATAAAACGATGTGTATATGTATGTATGAAAGTTCTCAGGGTAGCCAAAGAGGCAACTGGCCAGCTGGTGAAACCAGCTGTGGTGGAGGTGGAGGGAGAGGCTCAGCTCCTGTCATCAAAGGTGCTCTGCTGTCTGCACCAGCGTGATCCCTTGTAGGAGTGCTTGCTTCCAAGCACAGCCTCCTTGCTTGGGACAAGAACCACATGACTAACTGGTCCCACCATACTCCTTAAGCAGAGTAGAAGGTTCATGTCAAGTTTTGGCACAGTGTGTTTGCTTACGCCAAGTCATGTGTCCTAGAACCCTGCTTATGAATCATTGAACCTTGTATCCTGTACCTGGAGCTGATGTTGAGATCTGTATACTGATTTTATGATTTCCCAAGCCAAGAGTCTGAGTCTTTATCTGAGACTGGGAGCCAGAGCATCAGGACCCAGCCCAGTACTCCTGCCACTTAATTGCACTGGTTTTGTCTGGAGAAAGCTAAATTAACAAGATGAGGATAGTAGAATGAATAACATTCTTATATACAGTGGTACCTCGGGTTACAGACACTTCAGGTTACAGACGCTTCTGGTTACAGACTCCGCGAACCCAGAAATAGTACCTTGGGTTAAGAACTTTGCTTCAGAATAAGAACAGAAATTGTGCTCCGGTGGCGCGGCAGCAGTGAGAGGCCCCATTAGCTAAAATGGTGCTTCAGGTTAAGAACAGTTTCAGGTTAAGAACAGACCTCCAGAACGAATTAAGTTCTTAACCCGAGGTACCACTGTATATTTTAAAATTCTTAATAACATTATTATGCCTACCCCCACACCTGTTTCATTTCTTTGGTTGAAGTCACTTTCAAACTTATGTTTGAAACAGATTCCTAACTATGGCAGTAAAGATTTATGCAGAGGTATGTTAGGTTGATGAATTATAATTCTGCTACCTCTTTGTAATCAAAACAAATTTTAGCTATCAAACTGAGTTCCTCTTCTTGTTTAATTTTGTGTAAGCAAAGGCAGTAAGTTGAACTGAAAAGAAATTAATGTTGATGGGAGATACAATTTAGAAGGTAATTATTCCCTTCTGTAAGATATAGATTCATAAACAGATATTTTTGATTTGTATTTTAAAAGTTTGTTTTGTGCAGAAACTGAAATCTGTGAAGCATGCATCATTTGAGAATGTGTTCATTAATGAACACCCCCCCAATATTTTATACGCTGCTCATTTGTTATTTTGTGAATTAGTAATTATTTACTTAAAATAATTTATAGCCTGGACTTCAGCAGTACTGATCAGGATGGGGCACAGCGTAAAATAAATTATAAGCAAGGCCCAAACCTTTTAGCGCTGTGGATCCTTTTTGGGGCAGTGGTGGTTGTCGACAGCCTTCAGACTATCTGTTATACTAATACATTATATCTCTCACATTGCATTCTTATTTATTGTATTTAATATTACTCTTGGTATAAGAAGGAGCTTCGTACATCTCTGCACCATGCTGATTTTGTCGTAATTTCCTAAGATTAGTGGAACCTACAATTCAGAATAAGCATATTTTTCTGCATTCTCCTGCATTTTGTCCACATTTCCAAACATGCACAGAACAGAAATAACTAATGAAAGTATTGAGGTGTCCCTTTTCTAAAATATAAGAGTGTTGTAATCAGAGTACTCAGTTAAGTTTTATTTCATTAGAATAGCCTGGAAGTCAGTCTGAGAAGATACCATGTACGACACTGACCAGATCCTTATCCTCCAGGAGGGGGCACAGTCATATAGCTAAAGTTGGTAATAGGTGCTCCATCTTGGATTTAACAAATTACAAAATGATGAAACCTAACTCTAATTCTAATGATTCCTCTAAACAGCTTCATATACTCATTGGTCCATTCTGGATATGAAATTTTAAGGTGACAGACTGTAGCTCAGGGGTGGATTATTAGCTTTGCAATCTCCAGGTAGGGCTCAGAAAACTCCTGCTTGAAATCCCAAATGAGCCACTTCTACTAGGTGTAGATCATTCTGAGCTAGATGGGTGATTGGTTTCACTGTGTATAAGATGGCTTCCTAGATAGTAAGCAATAATAGTGACAATCAAAACTTACAGTGTTCTGTATCATAATTCCTATTGGGTGCTGTAATGTGTGCATCATCAACTAAGTATCTGGTACAGGGCCCCTTTAAGAGAAACAGCTATGGCCTAGGAAGCCAGCTCCTGGAGACCCAATTCAGAGGTATGGTCTGGCTGCAGAAGTTTGTTACAAGTCTGTAACTGTTCAAGAAGAAAATAAAGTTAACAGTTAAAGTTAAAGTTAATTCTAGGGGCTGTATCCCTGCTCACTCTACACACCAGCCCTGCTATTTCTCCCACTTTAATCTTCTAGAGATTCCCCTTCCTTTTCACACCATGCAACTACTAAGCTCACTTTTCACCTTCCCAAATCTCATTTCTGAAGCTGCTGCTTCTATTCTGCAGTCCCATTTTGAAGCTCTTTTCACCTTCACCCCTATGTTCTCCCCTTCCCTTTCTGCAATCCCTTTGCACACAAACCAACCCCATGGTAACCTTCTGCATCTTCCTCCTCCCATACACTGCAATTACTAAGCACCCTTTTCACCTTTCGTCCAATTATTAAGCCACCATCGTTGCCGGTTCTGCAGAGCCTTTCATGTCCCTGCTTTCATCTTCAGCCCCATTGCCATACCTCCTACTCTGTTTATCTGGCAAGGAACTAAGAAATTAAAATTATAATGTCCCAAGTCATCACTGGATATGTTTAAGGACAGTTTCTCCCTCTCCGCTTCCACCTACATATACACAACCTGTCCTTTCCTTCCACATTCTTCTTTTTCTTATGAAGCAGAAATTGTCCCCTACACCCCTGTTCTTTCCTTTCCATTGTACTCCTTCAGTAGACCTGGGCTAGATTACAAAGAGCTGACATACATGGGGAGGCAAGCAGCCCAAGCGTCTACTCCAGCCTCATCACAGCAGACATCCAAAAGCATCTAGTACAAGTGAAAGGCAGGAATCCATGATTCCTGATGTCTCCTCCATCTGCAGCCCCCCATGACATATCCCACACCATTCCGGAGGATCCCGTGAGTCTCAGAATTGGCTTTTCAAGGGGCATTGGGGACCAAGGCAAGGAGGAGGAGTGTGGTGAACTCCAATCCTGCAAAAAACAAACAACTCCCAAAACACCACTCACAGTTCTGAGGATTTAAGCTATTGAAAACCAATTAAGTTCTGACAAGATGAAGAGCAATTTGGTTACATTGTGGAAGCAATCAACACTCTGGGGAGTGTTTTTACATTGTAAAAGAAGCAATGAATGCCCACGAGAGAAATTTTACAAGGATAGAATTGTGCAATAAATTATTGGACTGCAACAGTATCTAGCACTAGGTTATGCCTTGATGGGCAGCAATGGTTTTAATAGGCAAAGACTTACTGAACACATTAGGATTGTGCATTGATTAATCTATTTTTAAACGGCTTACACTCTGTGAAGCATTCAACTAGGCACAAGCACAAGCCAAACCATAGTTTGGCTATGGTTATGTGCTTACGCCCTGCTAATTTAAATATCCTTTTGATATCTCAGCAATTAAGTCACCGAAAAAGAGTAGAAATTAAAAAGTATATGGTATGCTTTTGGACATTTCTGAACATTTTAGTGACACATTGAATTTGTGACACATAGTGAATTTGCTGTTTGTGTAGATTTATGCAGCAACCCCTATAGTAACAAGTTTTTTAATGTTCTTTTAACATGTATTCAGAGTTGCATCCCTTTTGCAGATTGCATGTACTCTATTCTTTTAAAATTACTCATTTTCTATATTAAAATATCTCTATTTGGTTGTAATGTACAAAACTTAACTGATGAGGCATATTGAGAATGCAGCGGGGGGTGTGTGTGTGTGCATGTTAAGCCCTTCCAATCTTTCAAAGTTTGAGTGCAGAGTTCTCTTAATTCTTCTTTGTCATATCAGTTTTTCCATCTCCACCTTTTACCCATGTTTTTATCTTATTATTTGAAATTATATTCTGTGAGATATTTTGGGGAATGAACTGATTTATCGAGAACAGAGTATGTAATTTCCCCTGGGTTTGTTTTATAGGTTGTTGAGGGCTCATAGTATTTGTAGAGCCGTTTATAGTATTGTGTTTTACTGTCAATAAATAATACCCTATTGTGTAATCCTGCATATGACTATTCAGATCAAGTCCCAATGAGTTCAATGGAGCTTACTCCTATTAAGTGGATACAGAACTGTATTCACTTACTATTATATAGAGCTTGGTATTAGCCCTGTAACAACTATTTACATCTTGTTTCTTGCTGCCTTTTAATTTAAACAGCTAGAGGGCAATGTAGTAGATTGCACAAATTGCTAAATTTATTAATCCTGAGGATTGGGAGCAAAGCTCCAATTTGGGGTTCCTTTGCCTGAGCGCTATCTTGAGTTCTCCACTTTCTTGGCTGGTGGAACAACTGGCAATTTTAAGTTGCTAAGGCAGGCTGATATTATTTGATGCTGGCAATAGAGATTACAGGCTTGCCTTCCAGATCAAAGGGACAGTATAGCTCCTGCAGCTGTTGGGAAAGAGACTGAATGGTAAGTGAGAGTAAAATAGTACGCAGTGATCTTCAGAACCCAGCTGACTGCTGGTCAGGCCAGGTGCAGGCAGACAGAAATTCCTCAATGATGAAAAGGGAGAGGCAGAAGCACATACTCTGTGGGATGGGGGGGGGGGGAGCAGGGATAAACAAAACATCCTTTCTTTTGAGCCCTGGAATATTATCACTGGAAGAATCCAAAGAATTAATCCAACTCCCTTGTTGACTAATTTGTGTGTTCTTCCTACTGATATTTTGTTTAATAGGCCTATTGTTTGTTTTGCTTTCCACTGACACAGTATCTATTGTTTCAGAACTATAATCACAGCAACACATAGCTGAGAATGTGGGACTAGCTGTGTTTCTTCCTCTGGTGAAACACTAAACACAGTGTACCTTTTTGTATAACATAGCCCTTTTGTGAAGAAAGTACTGGCTTGCTTTAGTCAAAACTACGCTTTTAGACTTTGTAAAACATTTCTGTCATCTTTAAAATGGCTGATTGATGGCAATTTTGCTGGAGATTGGGGTACTGTGTATATAAAACTTTTAAATTTAAGACTTGACTATACTTTAAATACAAACAGTACACATTACAGCTTTTTTACTCCACTGCCCTTCCTTCCTCTGCTGACATCCCTGAAAACAGCATCCATCTAAAACAAAATATTTTAGCATGGGACCTCTTAGAGGCTAACAGTGCGTGTAACATAAGCTGAACGAGGGGACAGTTTGGAGCAGAGAAGTGATGTTCTTCACTTTTTCTGTACCTGCAGTTTCTACATTCCAAGTAGCTTTCCAAGCTACGTCTGTACCTTTGAAGGGTTCAAAACTGGTCAACTGTGAGGGTTAATTTGGAACCCAGCGAGTGGGGCAGATCTGA
Source organism: Podarcis gaigeae (assembly GCF_964106915.1). NCBI lineage: Eukaryota > Metazoa > Chordata > Lepidosauria > Squamata > Lacertidae > Podarcis > Podarcis gaigeae. The sequence goes on from NC_139680.1 coordinate 70,489,563, forward strand.
AACAGAGGAGTGGCAAACTAGCAAAAGACTAAATATCCAAACAACAAGAGGAATTGAATGGCTTAAAAAATGTTGAGGTAAAACACTCATGGATGTGTGAAGGGGGGACTCCCCCCCCACACGCTCTGAATCCCCCCCCCTCCAAAGCTGCTTTTCCCCCAGGGAAAGACAGGCATTTGGCAAATTGTTACATGCAGCATGTAGGTCCTCCTTATTTAAGATTGTCAGCTGATCTAGATTTTCTTGCTACAAATGATTTGACCTTGTTGAGTTTCTGTAAACAGCCATTCTTAGATATACAGTCACATTCCCTGGATGATAGCAATTTGAAAAAATGATAATGTGAATTGCTGTATCTGTACTCATTGTGAATTTAGGATTGCAGCCTCAGTCACAAACTTCCTTTTTTAAATAAAATAGCAGAAATAATGTTAATCTCTTTCACAAGACATTTCTGTTGACTTGTATATCAGTTGTTTGCTGATAAAATAACATCTAATAGGAAGCCTTTCCTGTAACTGGATCTTCAAATCTCTCTGGGGCACTTGCTGAAAAACAGTCCTATTTCAACTTCTGGAGTAAAGCCAAGTTAATCTACTATATAAAACAACAAAGATTTGTGGCACTAAAAGATTTATTGTTGTGATACTACACTTCACAACAAGATTCCACTCTCAAGCATACAGCATTATGGTCATAACTTGTTACTGAACAACATGGAGTTGTTTCCAAAAAATGAAGCCCCACATCTTTTCTCCATATCTCCCCATAATATATTGGGATGCTCAACACATGACATGACACCATGCATCCCACCCTCCCAAAATAACTCTTTTCAGTAAAGCATGAGATCAGTGGAAGAACCTCACATTGTTAGTACATCAGATTATACAGTCAATATACCTGGAAGCTATGGAGGAGAGGAGAAGGAGGTAAGGGGTTTGTTTTTTGTTCGTTTGTTGTAACATCTCATTAGTAACACCTTATTCCATACACACTGCAGTAGGAGTGATGGTCAAAAGAGGTCTTTATCAAGTTGGAGGTACTTGTGCCAAAGACTCACTACACCAACCTGGTCTTAGCCAGTGCTCTATATGGGTGGGCAAACACGCACTGGGGGGCACATGCCAAGGGCGGGGCACAGAGGGTGAACAGAGCCCGCCACACTAGCTGCAAAGGCCTGGCCTGGCTGCATCTTGGACTGCCTCTCTGCAGCTCTGGCATCAGTGAGGGAGCCTGCTGTGGGGGCGTCTACTTGCTCCCACATTTGCCCCCTCATAAACCTGTGCCAGAGCCAGAGCCCTCTGCCCCTCTGCTACACCTCTGAGTACATGGGACAAACTACAAAATGCATGAAAGGTGTTTTATTTTTTCTTGTAGCCAACTGAAGTTGGTGACCGCTTTGACAGTGTTTTATTATTATAGGACGCTGTTTGGTAAGGATGGCATCTTGCCCAAGATTTATTTTATTGACCCATTGGATCCGTCACTTTCCTTTATTAGCATTATCACAATGGCCTTGTATTTCACCAAGTTTGTAGAAACTATTTATAGCTCACAGGGATGAAACATTGACCTTTCCCAATCATTGTTTCCTTCAGCATGTTTGCAGGATGCTGTGGGTGGGGATTTGGGTGGGGAAGAGGAGGTTAAACAAAAACAAAAACAAGATGAGGAGACATGGGTGGGGGGAATAAAAAATGGGAACAAAGAAGAGAACAGACACATAGATATTAAAGATAAACTGAACCTCAGTAAGGTTAGCACTCAGTGATTGTACCATACATTTTAGGATTCATCCTCTTCTTCTGATGGTAATTTGTTTTAACTGATTTTAATATTGTATTCTTAAATTATAACTTACTCAGAAACTTCATGGTGAAGGGTGGGTAAGGAATCTAAGAAATAATAACAATGGATGTTTTGCATTTCCCCCCTAACATTAAGTAAGAAAGACATACTATATTGAGTTTCAAAACAAAAGGGCTGTCACTTTCACAAAGTGCACAGTGTCCATGAGTTTCAGTTTTGAGCAAACCTGAGAACAGCATGTATTGTAGACAGAGATCACATTGTGTGAATTTAACAACAAGATTATTCTTGCCAACAAAGTTGCCATAAGCTATGTAGCTTTCTCACATTAAATTGTGAAGTAACGTGTGGATATTTCCATTTCAGAGTACGAGTCTGTAATAGTTTTCATATGTATTGGACCAGTAGTAAAACAGTAAATTAGTAAATAGTCATTAAACGGAACATCATCTTTTCATTCCTTAAACACAATGTTCAAAATATTCACAACCTTCTACATTTCTTGTTTTCTCTCCAGATTATATAGTCCTCTTTGTTTGATTTCTTCTTTTGTATTCCAAAGATGCAACAGCAACCTTCATTGTATCATTTGCCTTTTTTATCTGAAGTCATAAACAAAAGGCCTGACCAGAAATAACATGTTCATTATCCTATCTAAAAGGTGACATTATGCTATTTGGCTCTGGTAACTGTTATTGGTCCAGATGGCTGTGATGTTTGCCCTCTATCTAGTCAGTTCCCTAACATTTCATCGCACTGTAGCATGACCAAGAAACCCAACCCAGAATGAGCTAGCAAGACAGGAGTAGGTTTTGTTCTCGATGGTTGGGGTCACCAGGGGCAGGGGCAGGTGGCAGGCTTAGCCCTTGCCCAAATGGTGTCCCTAAGTATATAATTTTCCTTTTACACCTTCTCACAGAAATAAATGGCTGCCATTCATTTCTGTGGAGGGAAAGGGGTTAAGCAGTCTTCTCTTCCCCATCCCTGCCCCATTATTCTTCTTGCTCTGCCTTATAGTCTATGAAGCTGGTTTGGCTTGGTTTGGGTTTTTTTTTAAAACAGACGCAAAGTAACATGGAATTCCATGTAACATCTACTTTAGCTTAAGGCTCAGTCTTCAGCTGCCAGTGTCTTCAGCTCTCATGAAGCTCTTCAGCTTCATGTTCATCAGTTTCTGGAAATATGCATAGATGACTTTCATAGAGGTCTTCTCTCTATTACTTTTATAAATCTCAAGTAAACATCTATATAACTCACAAAATAAAATAATGTAAGAGAAGCATTCTTTCTTTCTATTCCCTCATTCTGCTGCAGTTCCTGCTATACAGCCCAGATTTATTTACTATTGCTCTGGGAAAAGACACACTGAATGAATAGCCATTTGGCTCTCTATCTCTTGGCTTATCAAGGCCTCAAATATAAACATTTGCACTGGCGCTTCTGCCTGCAGCACTGCTATAATGCCATATTTTGTGAGGCTGTGCTGGCACTTCCCAACCTAAACATGTATGTGCTACTTTGGCAGACAATCAGATTTAGCAGCAAATGTCCCAGAGATATTCATATTGCTTTTAAAAACTCTATTTGCATAGGTTACATGATAACAGTTTCTAGAAGTATGCATGGCATGGAGACAGTGGATAGAGAAAAGCGCCCTCCCTAGAACCTGTGAAGCTGAATGTTGGAAGATTCAGGACAGATAAAGTACCATATTTTTTGCCCCATAGGGCGCACCTAGTTTTTTTTTGGGGGGGGGGATAAAGAAAAAAAATTATTTCCCCCCCAGGCGCGGGGCTGGGGCGGGGGAAGCCCGAGCTTCCCCCGACCCCAGCCCCCAGAACAGGCTGCTATCCGCAAGCCTAGGGAGCCCAGCGTGAAGTCGCGCCGGTCTCCCCAGGCTTGCGGATATCTGCCCGAAGCCCGGGGCACGCGCCCCAGGCTTTGGGATGCAGGCAGCTCTCTGCAAGCCGTGGGAGCCCGGGGGGAACTCCCGCGGGCTCCCAAGGCTTGCGGATAGCTTCCTGAAGCCTGCATTCGCCCCATAGGACGCACACACATTTCCCCTTCATTTTTGGAGGGGAAAAAGTGCGTCCTATAGGGCGGAAAATATGGTACTTCATCATGCAGCCCATAATTAAACTTAATCCATTTTTTAAAGTTTTGTAGATGAAGTCATGAAAGAATTCCTAGTAAGAGATGTCAGCATATGATGATTATAAATAGAACTAGAAATTTTTATTTTTTAGGGTCTAGCCCATTTGGCCTACAGCTTTACCCAGAAGCAAAACTTGAACATCCTTAGCAAATGAGTAATCCCCAGGATTTCAACTGAATTGTTTCCAAAAGCACATGGGACTAGAAATTACTGGTGCTGAGCTCTGGGTAGAATTTATATGTGTATATTCATGCAAATCAGACATTTGATATAAGCAAAAAGGATTTAGCATTCATTATTATGTAATTACATTTTGGGTAGTCAAGGCATAGTTTGACCATGCAAGGAAAAAAACCCACAGGGTTTTGATGAGACTTTTTGTTGAGATCATTAGTTCACATAAGAATAAAAATTTCACATACTATTTTGTCTACTACTGTTTGTTTTAATTTGTTTTAAAACTAATAAAATATATTTTGAAAAAAGAATAAATTTTGCATTGGACCTAGAAATCTCATTGAAAGATATATCAGCATAGCAACAACCTCTTTGGAATGTTGCTTATAAAAATATAAGCAACTTATTTCCATGGAGGAAGACCACTGGGATTGAGCTGCTCTGTTCATGAAGTCTGTGAAGATCATGTTTTTGCTAATGAAGAGTTAACTCCAACTTTGAATAGTGCGATTTTCTAGTGGCTCACCTTGTGACAGAGTATGTGCCTTGCATTGCCCAAATGTAACTACACTATGTGATTGAACAAAAATAATAAAACAATACTTATATGTGAGAAACCTAGGAAACAAACATGCAAGATTTGCCGACAAATTGCATCAAATAGTTGCATCAATCAGAAATGCAATCCATTTCCCCCACTGGATATTTGAATGATGCACTAGAGTACATATCTCTTGACTGTTTATGATTCACTTTCAGATGTCAGCTTCATGTGCTGCGTGTCATGTTGCTTTGTTGCATGATTGCATGTAATTTTCAAGTGTTGTGCCATTTGCTCTGGCTGGTTATCATATATTACTGTCTTTGTTTCCATCTAGCTCTGTACATGATCGTTGCCTTGGATGCTTGATAAAACCACTGATCTCTTAGTGTTTGTTATTGGCAAAGCCTTCCACTCTTTACCATCTAAGCTTACTTTAAATTTGACATAAATGTTTCTTGGGAGACAACAGCTGTGTAACAGATTTCCCCATATGTTCCTGTGTTTTGACAGCATGGTCCAGGAAAATAATCACAGGATATAGACGAGCTCACCTCTTAGCACATTGCCACTGAAGCTTTAGCTGTGTTTCCGATCTCTGTGGATTTCTCTTTTGTAGGAATCTAGAACCCTGGATGGGTCCTGTTTACTTTCTGCACTTGTCTTTAAAGCTGTGGCTTCCAGCTGTGGCTTAACCTTTGACAGCAAGTTGAAAGGTCATTCATCTTCTACCACAAGCCTGCACTACTTGTGAACCACTAAGCTGCATGAAGCCCACCAGCAGTGTACTGTGGCAATCAAAGAACAGAAGGTACAAAAACAAGAGATATCACTTCCTCACTTGAGTCCTTGATTTGCTTTCTAATTATGAAACAAATCAGGGATTGTCAGAAGGTTCTACTGTCAGTAAACAATAAAATCTTCAAAAAGGTGCCAGTCTTCTGCCTCTTTCAAAGCCACTTTAATCATGAGCATGTTGAATATGTCAGGAGATGCTAAGATCTATTATGTCAGAATGATGAAGATTGATGTGATCTGATGCAATTGCCTTAGTAAGAAGGCACTCTGAAGCACTCACACAGTCACTGTACCTTCATATGCTAATCAAATGAGAAGAGCAAATAAAAATACTGTACTTTCCATAACTAGAAGTATACCAGTGCCTTCCTTCCTAAGTAGACTTAAGAAGTGAAGTCAAGCATTTTCTTTTCCAGTGTATTAGGGACTTATTCTTTAGGAATATCTGTGTAGTGTAGGGGGTCGAATTGCTGTATATTGATAAGCTATGTTCAGTTTGGTGGGTTACAAGTTGTGTAGGCTTGTTCTAAAAGCATTACGGGAACCATGCCTAGCAGATTCTTTCTAACTCATTAATGTGTTGTTGAGCTTGATGGTAGAATTGCTGAGTGACATTGTTGGGGCTAGTTTATGTTGTCCATGGCAATACATCTGCTTCAGATCGTTGTGCAAGCCCCATCCTCATTTGTCTCCTGATATGCTGTCTGGTGTTTCATTCATTTCATTTACAAATTGCTTCCCATAAAACATGGCAAAGCAATTGAAGAATAAAGATATCGAGAACAAAAACATATATGAAGAACAATATCAAGTCCAATACAGATACAGGCTGAAATGAAAATCTCCATTTAAAAGAACTGATTGAAAAGGAAAGTCTTCAATAGGCAATGAAATGATAATAGAGACAGACAGCAGTAGTATGATACATAACAGGAGCAAGTTCCAAAGTCTTTACCATCATGCTAAAGGCCTGATTCCTACATCATATGGAATGGGCCTCCTAATGAGATTATAATTGCAAGAGGCCCTTGCCTACGGAGTGCAGTGATTGGTTTGATATTTGAGGGGAACAGACGACCCTTCAGAATTGTTGTATGTGCATATAGAACCTGTTGCCCCATTTTTTTTTAACTTAGTTAGAGAGAATTCTATCCTGCCTTTCTTGTGGCTCGCAATTGTTTAAAATTCACGGCGCTGTAAAATACTATATACCACACAGGATTCATAGTCCTGTTGAAAGGCTGTACTTAGGAATGCAGAGTTCACACAGAGGGCTAGTTCATGCTAGGTCTGCTCTATCTGAAAAGCTAAATGGTAGCCCCAAGGAAAGACTGCAGGGCCTGTGCTGCTGAAGCCAGTGTGGACCAGCTTTGTGTGATACACAGAGTTTGTCTATGCAATATTGCTGCTATTCTCTGGCATCCCAAAGTGTGTTTCTGATCTCTGATTTGGGTTACTTCTAAATCAAAGCCCAATTTAAACTTAACAGGGGTGGCATCTTCTTGTTCAAAGCCTGGGCTTGATTCCCCCCCCCCCCCAAGTTGAAGGGTTATTATAGGTTATGGCTGAATGAGGCTGTGTGTGCTATTTGTTCAAGTTATATTTTATGTAATTTCCCAATATGTCATTTCTGATTAAACTGCACACAAAGGCTGTCTGTGACTGGAAGATTTGTGACATTTTCTCTGTGCCCCTCACAACACCCTCTTGGAGCTCCGCAAGCATTTGCATGTAATCAAGGAAAACAAAAAATGATACTTTTCAAGCAATATTTAAAGATCCCTCTGCAGAATAATTTCAATATTAGAATTCCACATGTCACTTAAATCATATAATGGTGCCTCAAGCTCTTAGGCTAATCCCAATAAGTAGAACTCTCTTCTCTGGTTTTGACATTTGTGGTGCTTTACAACTGCATGGCGGAAAAAAGAAGAATATTGAATCAAACCATTGAAGTAAATTACTGCTGACATTAGCTGAAATAATTCATCCATGTAAAACCATTTAGATGCACAGTCAACAGGTATCTTATTTTAACATTTTATAGCTACATGGAAATCTTTTGCAGAAATCCAGCACTCTATGGCAGCACATGGGTAGCTTTTAGAGTGCATGATGGATTGCCGTCAGTGATCCCCAGAGATTTTTTTTTTATGCCATTAGTAGCTGTCGTCAATAAATTTGAAGAAAAACCACTTGGTAAATTGAACTATTCGTGTTCTCTATTCAGCACTGGGTAGCCTCCACCATGAGGACTAGGCTCCTTTGTCTTCTATTTACCGGTATATGCACCTTCTGCAGGAAATTTATCATTACCTGTGTCTGGCTGAAGGTCATTCACAGAGCTTTACAGTTGAGCTGGGATTTGAACTTCATTCAATATTTGGGTCATTTCATATCAAGTGAGCCAACCTTTTTACCTCATGTCATCCAATTTTTTAAAATATGTTGTACACTTGTGGAATGATCAAAACTGTTTAAATCTAAAATTTCAATTTCAATTTTAATTAAATTAAAAATTTAATTTTTATCTCATCCCATTTGTGAGTTAGAGGGTTTGAAATTTCAAAAAGTTGACAATTTTTGCCTTGCTGGACTACACAAAAACCATAAAAGCTCAGCCCAAAATTGAGATATGTCAAAACTAATAATACTGTTGTGAGGATTACTGAGATAATGTATGTGAAGCACTTTGAACACTAAAAACACACACCATATATAAATGCTGGGTATTATTTACTGTGTTTTGGGAATTAGCACAGCATTTTAAAATGTTGTGCCTTTAGTCTAAGCATTATATGCTGCAACTGGCAGGCTACTCCAATTAAATATATTGTTATTTTTCATACCATGGAAATGCTAATAAATTCATTAGTGCACCATAGTTACAACTTCTGGAGTGAGCAATTAAGAGGGGAGCTACATAGGCTCAGTTTTGATGTGAGAAATACAAGCAAAGCCTTGTCACTGCTTGTTTATTCATAATTAAAGTGTAATTACTTCCCTGCTCCATTTCCTGACAATATCAAATAAACATTATAGCTTGAACTGGAATGGAACAGGTCTATCCCTTTTCATATAATTCATATAATATGGGGTTTTTTTTACAATGAAGTGGTGTATCAATTTTATGAAGTACTAATAGTGTTAAGAAGCATGCAAAGTTATGTGTAGGATGTACTGATTATGTATGATGCACAACTATAAGTCATGACCTTTGGAGGTGCCCATTTTTTCCTCCAGCCAAGGTGCCCGAGTGGTTAAGTTGGCATGTCCCCAGCCCCTACCTCCTGCAAATATCTGGACTGTATTACTGTCTGGGGGATATGTCCTCACCTACCTTGAAGTCTGCCAAGTTAGTATCAGCACAATGAAACTGTCATCTGGATAGTCTCTAGAGTCCAGCAAAGTAAGTGGCCAGCATTCAGTCATCTTCTTAGCCCCAAGGGCATGTCTGTTTGAAGCGTTTTTAGATGATCACATGCTCTCAGCCAGCCCTGGTTTCCTGCCATCTGTAGAACATTCAGGGGTAACAATAGAACAAGAATGGAATGCTCTGTCTGTACAGCCCTGAGCATAACGTCAGTGAGATTCTTCCATACCACTTTGTATCTTTTTCAGCACCCTTCAGACCTTTGCAGTCTCCCACAACGGTAATCTTAGTGTGATTTGAAGCATGAGGACAGTGTGGAATTCAGTTGTGCTATCTAGAATTACATTAGCAGCCTAACTTGCCTCTCTAAATTACTAAAAATAACATGGACCTACTTGCTCAATAATGGCAATTTATTTCTCAGAGATCATGGCAATTCAGATGCTAGTTATAAGAATAATGTTCAGTTCTGTGATTTAATCTTTTTCACACTCACTTCAGAGTTTCTTTGTTTTTTTGTGTTGGCTAGATTAGGAGGAAGTCGACTTCCTTCATTCTATCCTTGTAATATGTTGGGAATGGAAAATATTTTTCAAGGAAAATTCACTCAGAGGTTCATCATGATACTCCATGAAATGGTTAGTGGAAGAGATTAATGCACAAAGCCTAAGTTTTTTCCATTTATTTTCAATATTCTATACAGTAAGCATCTTCTCTGAAACTGAGAATATTTGTAGGTGTATTTATAATTGTGCCAGAAGTATTTCAGTAAAGCTGAGGAAAACTTTGTTGCAACAAACTATTCTTTGAAATACATCATATTGCATTGTAGCAACCTCTTTTAAAAGTTAACATTACAGTGCTATGATAAAGAGACCAAAAATAGGCTGAGAGTTTGCATTTGCTGTTTTAAGATTATCTATTTTCTCTTAGAAGTGGTTGCGTTAACCTGTCAGCAATCCATACCCTCATTAGTAAGACAGGCTAATTTCTTTCCCTGATCTTTGGCTCTGTTTAGAAAAAAATATAATGGCTGGAAATGCAAGCTGCCTCTTTGTGTGGCTACAAATAGAAGTGCCAGTTGAACATAATCCATACACAAACACGTCTTGCATTCATTGACTAAATAAGGGTGTGTGACTAGGATTTGTGCATATTCCTCTGATAACCTTCATTGTTCTCAAGGACACTGGTGAGTTTGCTGATGGAGGCGTGTAATGAGCCATTGTTACCATGTGAGACTTAAAAAGCAATGCTGAGTTGGAAGGAATCAGCCATTAGTTGCAGCTAATGGCAGGTTTGAGAAAACAAGTTCACAAGGTTTTTAAATAATTGCAGTGTTCTGTTTAGCTTTCATTCCATAGGATACTTCTGTAGCCATTTAGCAACTTCTAATACCTGATTGTGTTTAACACTAATAATCATTGTGAAATTTTATCAGTACAATAAAATAGGCTGATCTTCACTGTCAATATTTAATTCATTTGCGATTTATGAGTAAATTGATAAATTGATTTGTACTAGAGAATGTGTGCAAGTACAAAAGCAAAATTAATATCAACCAGTTATGTTTTAAGAAGTGTTTTATTTCATGGCTTAAGATATACTAAACATTATGCATATTCTAAATGAATATTACATTTCATATCAGTTTCAAATTACATAAATTAGGATTGTCAGTCACTGTGATTTTTGTTGAAAATTCTTAATTAGAGAGACCAAGAATATATTTCCATGTCATTCTTTCCTCAGTTCAGTATTGTTTACATAATTTCTACATTCTTTTCTTCTGCTTCCTGTTTGTCACACTATGGTGTTAGATCCTGCGGACCATAAATTAACCTCATAGAATATATCTTTCTTTGCTCTGGATACAGCCCCCTCTCCAGGGAATTGTAAGTCTGGAATGCATTTGATGCTGCATGAGGGGCTGCAACTATGGGTGTTTGGGGAAATTAATTCCCCTTATGAAAGCAGAAATGCCTTTCCACTAATATATGGTACCATTTGATCTAAGACATAGCTTTGGGCATGACCTAGGATCTAGACAAATCTATATATGACATTTCTATACAAGTGCTGTTCACTCTGGATTTTATTTTTTTCCGGCTTATGGTCAAATATATTTATTATACATACCTGTATAAATTTGTTGTTATTTAGGGATCCCTTCCCCTGATGAGCTATTTTTAATACCTGGAAATCTTTTGAAGTTTTTTCATACCTTTCAGTATCAGTCTATGTGGCAATAAATATTTAAGTCATTCTTCTTTTCCAACTTCGCCCCTGTTCCTAAACAGTTATGTAAGCATCTTTGTCTGTAATGCCACTGAAATGGCAGAGTAGAGTTTTATAGTTTCTAGGTGTCCTGCTCCTACGACATGCCATCACTAACCAAATTTATATTGCTTGTCTTAAATGTAAATAGAAGGCACTGCAGAGTCTGGTACTAAAGAGTTTCATTGTTTGGCACTGCCCTTTCTGTACAAGAGATTCCTTGGGTTCTTCTAGCATAGCAAGACTGTGGAACTGAGTGCTTGGGAGAATTAGCATTGAACTGTTACATTTATAAGGTATTAATTTTTATTGATTATTATATTACATTACTGAGGCCTATTTCGGGTCTGAACTTGATCAGTGCTTTAGCATCAATAAACAATTATTAGCATCTAAGCTTTTCAAGGAATAATGTGATGTAAGAAATATTATATTATATTTAATTCACAGAAACAAGCTTCCCTGTAATATGTATTATCTACATGTATTTGCTTTATTAAAAACAGCTCCATCAGGAATCAAATATCTGTTACCTACTAAGATTCCAACATATTTCACATTTTGACCAATACCATAAGTTCACCAGGGAAAACCAAACGAACAACTTACTATTCAGTGTTTTGATCTGAAATACATTTTGCTGTTCACTGAAATAAAATTAATGGATTGGTGAAGATCAAGTACTTCCTCTAACAACTGCCTTGATTAAATTAGGTGTTCAGTTGTGTAGCTCACTCACTGGTTCCAAGAGTTGCTACTAGTGATCTCCATTGTATTAATTTAAAATGGATATTCAGACAGATGCCACCTTTGACTTCTCCAGCATCAAGAATCCTTGTAAGGTCCCATGCTGAAGCAGAGGTTCCTCCTTCAGTCCTTTTATCCACATTAGTCATCTGAGAGAACAATACTTCAGAAGAATGCAAAGATGGCCTCTGGGGAACTGGAATTGAGATCAAAGGTCACATGTTAAAAAGCCATTTATTTCTGGTCCAATTTTTCTCTTAGGCATTATTCATGGCTGTCTTTGCTTTTCAAACAAAAGGAACATCAGTTCTCACAGGAAGTTCAAATGTATTGAATTGTGCTGGATTAATATATATTATTTTTCTCCCAGACCTGACCAAAAGTATTTTGGTATTCTTTTCATGTAAGTCAGGGTCTGCATCATGCTTTTATTTCATTTCTTCTTTTTCTTTGTGGTTCTTTCTATAATAATCATAGTAACACACCAGACCTGTGCATATTGGCCATTCTGCCAAAAGCTACAGTAAGGGAGATCTGCATGCAAAAAGAGCCCTCTGCATCTTTTTCCCTGCTGTGTCATGCTACTCATCTAAGCCTCTTTGACCTGTCAGCATGCATCATCTTGTGCATATTAGGGCATGCATGGACCCAATGCAGGTTTGCTGGTTATTATGTGCATCACAGACACACATGAGTTACATAGCAAACTGCTTTGATAATATCCCAAACTTTTTAAAAAAATGGTTATCAGTGGAACTTGTTTCCATTAAATGTGGCCACTGCAACCCATGCATCAACCCAAAGGTTCCCAAACAACTCACCTAAATACACACGACAATATCACCCACTGTCATAAAAACAATAAAAATTGTAAACATAATAAAACGACAGGCATCAGGAAAAATTCCAGTTATAAATTCAGTTATCTCTGTACATCAGACAGAGATCTTATCTTAAACTGAACATCTGAATAAAAGTTAACATGAAGGAAAGCCATTTCAACGGGAAGGTATTCCACATCTGGAGTGCCGAAGCAGGGAAGGTTCTGCTTTGTGCACAGAGGACTTCAGTTGTTGTGGGAGCTACAAGCAAAACCTCTTCAGCAGATCTTGCCATCTGGGCTGGCAGGTAATTGGAGAGACACTCTAACACTCAGGCCGTAAGCTCCATAGAGCTTTATAAATCCAACACCTTAGATTGGACCTGATAGCAAACAGCCAACTAGTTTAGAGCTTTGAGATTTGGTGACTCGCAATCCTGTTTGTGGCACCAGCTAACAACCTGGCTGCTACATTCTGCATTAGTTTACAGCATTCAACCTGACTTCAAGGACAGCCTCATACCACGTGCATTGTAGTAGTCTAAGCAAGAGGTTACTATGTCACACACTACTGTAGCTTGAACTGTGTATGGACTGAGAAATAGCTGTTTCTGATGAACCAGGCATTGCTGGGCATAAGCGCTCCTGGCTACAGAAGCTTCACATGCTTTATTTCAGTGAAAGACAGAAATTATACTGTCTTTCTTTTTTCAATTACAGAATGCACATAGCAAATTACCAGTTGGAGCCCATTCAAACATTTCGAAAGGTTTGTGCCACTGTTGCCTAGGCTAGTAGCACTCCACATTGCACATTTAGATGGACATCTTCCTGACATGGAAAATTTCAGCATGTAGAGAAATTTTGACATGAGGCCTGTATTCATATAATCCATCATGTGCATATTGAGATGGTACTGCTCAATGAGAACCATACCACAACATTCTCCCCCCCCCCCCAAAAAAAAATGTTGAAACTGGATAGAAGCTGAAATGACTAAAGGAGATGATCAGAAGTTCAAACTGAGGTAAGGAAACAGAAATGGAAATAGTCAGAAATAGGAATAGTAAGAGACAGGTACACTTTGCAAGGCAAGGAATTCAGTGCTGTGATTTTCAATGAGAATTTTGGTTGAAGTGTAAATTAGGAGCAGTACACAGGACACGTATGCAATTTCTTTTATTTTTCTGTGTTGGATGGCAATAGAATGAGTTCCATTGTAAGGGAGAAGTGATATATGAATACATCATAAAACTACACAGTTACATGGCTTTATCAGGACCAGGGCTCATAAATCAAGGAATGTAAACTTCACTCCATTTGAAATCACTAACAACACTTTATGAGTTGGATGCATAAACTTTTCCACAAAATTCTCCCCCCCAGCAGCGCTAGCAGCCCCCAAAAGGGTTCTCCAGGGGTTCAAGGGGCTGTGCTGAACACAGGAAATCAGGTGGAGACTCTTTCCATGAGCTAGAGCTTGGCTTGCAGAGGGTGCTTACATTCTAATTTTCTACAGTCTCTCCATTCCCATCAACCCCTGTTACCACATCCATCCCAATTCAGTCAGTTTCCCCAAGCCTAGGGAAAGCCTCTTGAGGAGGAGGAGGGGAGCTCATTCCCTTATGCAGGCCAATCTCTATAGAGTCTGTGATACTTAATTCTATTATGCACCTGACGTAGAAAACACAGTCCCACCCTTTGAACCCAAAGCAGATATATTATTATGTCAGCTGCAAGCTGTCAGCTGTTGACTGTCCTTCCAGTAGCACCTTAGAGACCAACTAAGTTTGTTATTGGGATAAGCTTCCGTGTGCATGCACACTTCTTCAGATTCTTCAGAAGTGTGAATGCACATGAAAGCTCATGCCAATAACAAACTTAGTTGGTCTCTAAGGTGCTACTGGAAGGATTTTTATTATTATTATTTTGACTACGGCTACCTACCTGTAACTAGAGCTGTTGACTGTGACTGCGGGGGAACTGGGTTGGTAGAACTATGACTCCTTAATACTGAAATAGTCGTGGAGCACTCAGTGGAATTAAGAGAAATAAAAATCCCAAGAGTGCAGTAATCCTCATTTAGACAGAAAATTATCTGGAGTATTCCTGGAATGCTCTTATTATTGTTTAGGAGGGGGAAGGGAAGCTAGAGGGTTTCTTTTCTAATTGTATGTGGTTTTCTGGTAAAGTAACTTCAAGCAACAAAGGGAACTTGTTCAATACTTTGTACTCTGAAATGTAGCTTGGACAGAAATCCCACTATGTTCCTTGGGATATATGCCCAGATAAGTGGGTAGCCCTAGATATTCAAACTATTTGTATATCCAAGTATTTGTTCAGATGTTATTAACCAATGCCATTGTTAAGCTGCAACAGTGCTGGCCCCACCATTATGCAGGATGAGGTTGCTAGAGTGAGAGGTGAGAATTGCTGCCCAAACATGTAATCTTAGCCTAAGCATGTTTACTTGGGAGTAAATGAGCTCACTATCTACTTGTTTTATGTTTGTGGTTACAATCTAATACATTTTCAGCTAGGTTGCTGCTGCTGTTTTTATGATTATCAAGAACAGCAGTCTTCTCCCTTGCACTATTACTGTGCAAAGTGCTTTTAAACATTTTTGCTTTACAGGAAAACAGCCAGGTGAGATTGTTAACAATTTATTTGTTGGGAGATGAGGCTAAAAAAATAAATAAAATGTTGCTTTTCTTGTGATTTACAAACTTACAAACTTTTGATTTTACAAACTTATATACTCCTGCATACCTCAAGACCCCACTGCCTTCCTTTTGAGTTGTCCCATTTCACATCCAGACTGACATTCCCTTGACTAACCCAAGTTAACTTGTAAAAGGAATGACTACTTCCACTTTTAGTTTGAAGACAAATGCATTGTATGTCTGATTAAAATTCTGAACATCTTCCAAGTGTTCAGGAAGAGGGGACATGCCACAGATACTTTCATAAACAGCTGTGGAAGCTAGCATTTCTTTTCTATAGTTCTAGATGAAATGCTCCTACTTGTTGGGGGGTGTAAACCATAATTGTAAGCTGGTAGCAGTCACTTCTTTCCCCCCAAATACTAGAATATAATTAAACACTATATGGTTTATATTGCAAGTATAGTTTGGGGATTTTAACATCTTGTGAATGTTTCTGTTTAAAATGTTGAAGTGAATGGAGGCCTCTCACTTCCACCCACCCAACGTGCAGGGAGAAGCACTGAGACAAGATGCCTGCCATTGGTAGCCAGAAGGAAGCTGTGGATCACGGCCTCCCAGGGATGAGGTGGGGCTGCAGTGGATTCAGATCTGTTGCATCTCAAGCAAGTCTCACTGCTTTAATGAGATTGCATGGTGCCATATCGCTGTGCCAGCTCCAGGCTGGCATGGCAGTATTACTGTCTTCCCACTTTCTACTCTAGCCACCATGAACAGGAAGGCTGCAGATGTGGTGGTGGCCTTGCCACCCTGTAAAGTCCTGCCAGTGGTTAGTGGGGAGAGATTTGGATTTTTATATTGCATATAAATGAGAGAAATATACCGTACTTTTCCATGTATAAGATGAGGGTTGTTTTTTTACTCTAAACTAATGTTAACAAACAGGGGTCGTCTTATACATGGATAGTGCATGGGGGGGGGGACAGACGGGTTATTGGTTGCAGCCACAAGCAGGAGGTTGTCAGCGGTGATTTGTGGCTGCTGCAAGGGCTGCTTTGGATTGGCTGCAGCTGCGGAAACTGGGTGTGTGATTGCCTGCTGCTGTTGGCTTAGGCAACAGAAGCGATTGTCAGTGCATGTCAGTCGGGTTAGTGATTTTCAGCATCCTCCCCTGAAAAAAGCTCAACAACTCTGGGCCATCTCCCCCCATTTTCTTAAATTTGAGTCCCCCCAAATAGGGGTCGTGTTATACACGGGGGCATGTTATACACGGAGAAATACGGTAAATAAAGTTGGAAGCTATTTCAGTCCTACATACAGTATTTAGCTAAAGTTACTACATTAAAAACAATCACAATGTTATACTATTGTTTAAATTTACTCAGGTGGAATTAGATCATAATATTCTAATTGCTGTGTTCCTCGAAAGCCATGTCACTGAGCATTTGTGGCATACCAAAGGCATAATGACAAGTGTGACATATTAAGACCTGGGTTAATAGTGGTGGCCCACATTATCTCAGCCAGCAAAACACAGTAAAAGTTAATTTGTCAAAAGTTATTTTGTCAACAATTCTTTTTTTAAAAAAATAAAAAAATATTTGCCATCTACTATTTTGACATCTTGATCCAATCACTCATTCATTGCCTGTCTTTGTGACTGGTTGAAGTAAATTATAAGGATTTAATAAATTAGAGTAAAGACTAATGGCTAACAGATGTAGAAGCACTATGCACTCTATTAATTAATGCTGCTACAGATTATGTGGAACTAATGCAAATCACTACACGTGGAATGTTTATATATTTGAACATTGCTTGCATGTGTATTGGTGCAGCTGAGGAAAAGTATCTGACAGCAGAATACTGAATCTGCTCAGAAGTAAGTTCCATTGAATTCAGTGGTTCATAATCCATGTGTATAGGATTGCAGTTTGAGACATATCCAGGAAAATGCTGTGAATACAATCTCTGTGACATTTATTTTCATGACCTATAAATTCTAATTACCTTTACCTTGCTGTGAAATGTCTTGCCTGTCCAAGGAAGGGAAAGGAAGTGAAGGATACAGTTTTGCTATCATGCTCAAACAGATACGGCAGTGTCAAATTCCCCTATGGTTTAAACATAAAACATTTACAAATACAGAAAATTAGTATTGCCAATGGAATGTTATCTCAACAGACTCATTTAATAAAGTAACCAGAAAATTTGAATATGTATTAAGGCATGCCATCTTTAGAATCCTTAACAGATTACTGAGTTGTATCATTTAATGCTAAGTGTTTTCAGGCTACAAGAGAGAAAATTGTTTTTTTATTGTGTCTTTTCTTTTTTTAGTTTAATATATTACAGGGAATTGTTTTTCTTTGTATTCCCATGAATTCAGACCTGCACTAACATTTAAATGCAACTCAGTCATGAATTGCAAGCTGCAGCTGAAATGAGTATTGTTTTTGTTAATGGTTTATTGAAAATCCAATTGTCCCATTCACATCAGTGGTATGAATAGTTGACTAAATGCCTTTTTTTGTCCTAACAAGGAAACACTTGTTTGGATAAATGAATTAATTGCATGAGCATCTCCTTTGGGTTTTGAACAGTCTTCAACATTTGGTACCATCAAAGTAAAATATTGGAAATGATCCCTTATGAGGGTTTCCCCTCATCCTGCCTTCTTCTTTGTTCCTTTTATTAGATGAACACATTCACATTATCTGAGGTGTGCATAATATTTTGCCTTAAATCAGGAAATGAGATGACTCTGCCAGGTGGCAGTGCCCAGAAAAATCAATTAACTTTCATCTAGATCCAAACAGTTGTCTATAGTATCAGCGCCACAATGAACACCACTGGAGAATTGGGAAAGGAGCCCATTAGATACCTGAAGCAAGCTGGGGTTTAAGCATCACAATACTTGCTTTAATTTTAATTTGAAGGTGCTGTGTTTGAGAAGTATCCACATTTTATCAAACAAATGTCACATTTGACACCCCAGACTAGCTAAACAGAATGGGATTTATTATGTGAGTTAAAATATACATAATTTACAAAGGCCTCTTTTATTGAAAGCTTTACTGTTTAGTGTTTAAATGTATCTCTTTATCAGTGCCAGTGTGGTTGCACTCAGTCTTCACCATAAACAGTGCCTGTATCTGCACAGAACTGTTCATGGATATCAGGCAAATGAAAGCAAAATGCTTCACTTTGTTAGGAATGCCTCCTTTTACAAACCAGATTTGGATGAGATGAATATTGTCTATTTTAGAGGATTTTTTAAGCAACTGCCTAGAATGAATTTTAACACCTCATTCTTGAATTTCCACACTGATACCACACTGATAGCTGCTTTTAAAGACATAGCTGCACTCTCAAAAGTTATACTTTTATCTGAGCACACATGCTGTTTTTATGTAATAATGGCTGTGTATGAACTGTGAAACTGCTCCTTATTTTGGATCTTCTCTTAGACTCAGATTACATGTGAACACACAAATGATAAAAAGCCTATTTAGTTTGGAAAAAGCAGGGGGAACTCCATGGGGAAAGCAACTTTGAGGACATAGAAATTATAGGTAGGGAAATGGTTTCTCATCTAAACAGGTTGTTAGCTACCAATGTGCATATTTGCATGTAATGTATATTTTGAGGTGTGGGTGTATGCCTCAGTTCAGTGCTCATGTTACATTTTACAAATTGTGACTTGTTACTGAATGTGATATGAGAACCTATCCTCCATGGTCTGGAATGGATCCCATATAAAGGTAAAGGTAAAGGTACCCCTGCCCGTACGGGCCAGTCTTGACAGACTCTGGGGTTGTGCGCCCATCTCACTTAAGAGGCCAGGGGCCAGCGCTGTCCGGAGACACTTCCGGGTCACATGGCCAGCGTGACATCGCTGCTCTGGCGAGCCAGAGCCGCACACGGAAACGCCGTTTACCTTCCCGCTGGTAAGCGGTCCCTATTTATCTACTTGCACCCGGAGGTGCTTTTGAACTGCTAGGTTGGCAGGCGCTGGGACCGAGCAGCGGGAGCGCACCCCGCCGCAGGGATTCGAACCGCCGACCTTTCGATCGGCAAGTCCTAGGCGCTGAGGCTTTAACCCACAGTGCCACCTGCGTCCCTGGATCCCATATACTGGGGATTTAATGATTAGGCTTTTATCCAGATACACATGGTGATAAGGAAGTAGCTCCCACTAAACTTTATGTGACTTATTTCCAAGTAAAAAAAATACTTAGACTTGGGCAGATAGGCAGAAAAACTAAGTCTACTTTTTTCAAAATAAATCACGCTGGAATCAATTGGGCTTCTGAAAGTGTTTGGTGTTAGGGTGTTAGAACACAAGCTGTGCTTCTGGAATGTTAAGACCTTTGGAAATGAAACCCCACATGCATTTTTCCATTTCCACGTTTCCTTTGGTATCAAAGCATGAAGGTTATAATTGCTTTTTATTGTTGTGTGTGTTTGTTGCAGCAAAAAGCCTTGGGCTGCAGTTGCTCAGATGCATGAAGTGGTCACATAATGGATAGGTGTATATATAAATATATATTCAGAGTACTGAGAGAGTAGAAAAGGGAGATAATTCACAAAGTGACAATGAGAAAAAACATTTGTTTTCTACTTCTCTTTCCTCAGGGTGTATACATTTGGGCAACCACTTCACACACCTGACAAACAGGGTTTGAAATCTTATGCCATGATATATTTGAGAAACTTCAAATCCTATGCATGTTTACTCAAAAGTAAATCCTGCAATATTCAAGCAGGGTTTACTCTCAGGAAAATAAACATAGACTCACAGCTTTAACCTAAAGTGCCACAAACCATTTGCTGTTTAAACTGCTTCTTAGCATTTTGTAATTCTGAGGCTGACCATAGCTTATACTGAATCAGGCCATTGGTCTAGGTAAAGGTAAAGGTAAAGGTGCCCCTGACGTTTAGATCCAGTCGCTGACGACTCTGGGGTTGCGTGCTCATCTCGCTCTATAGGCCGAGGGAGCCGGCGTTTGTCCGCAGACAGCTTCTGGGTCATGTGGCCAGCATGACTAAGCCGCTTCCGGGGAACCAGAGCAGTGCACGGAAATACCGTTTACCTTCCTGCTGGAACAGTACTTATTTATCTACTTGCACTTGATGTGCTTTTGAACTGCAGGTGGGCAGGAGCTGGGACAGAGCAACAGGAGCTCACCCCACCGTGGGGATTCGAACTGCCGACCTTCTGATTGGCAAGCTCTAGGCCCTGTGGTTTAGACCACAGCTCCACCTGCGTTCCATTGGTCTAGGTAGGCCAGCATTATTTGCTCTGACTGGCTGTCTAGTCTAGGGATCAGCCATCTGTTTCCCGATCCTTTTAGCTGGAGATGCACAGAGTCTGAACCTGGAACCCTTTCACACAATGCATCTGCTCTGCCACTGAGCTCCAACTCCTCCTCTTGCTGAAAAACTGCTGCAGGTAGGCATAGCATTTCAAGACTATATATAGGCTTGGATGCGTGTGTAATTGAAGCCTTCTGTGCAGAAGTTTGTTCTAATGGAGCGTGACTACTTCTATTAATAAAAGTGGAGAATAATTTGCTGGTATGTAAACTCTGTACCTACTTCAGAATTAATAACTACTTTTACAGATACTTTTTTTTGTCTTCTGGGGGTTTTCCTGAGATTTGAATGGTACAGGAGAGACATATATACCTTACTCTCGGTTCTGTCTCCAAGGGGAGAATATATCTGTAGTTTACAGATTTATGTTTAGAGGGCCTTTATGAAATCGGAGACATTCCCAGCCCAATCTACACTCCCATATTATCACCATGTGCCAGTCTCTGGAAATTCTACTATGCAGTGGACATTCTGTGCAGCAGTTATGCTCCAGCAGAGTCACACATCATGTGGTAAGTTTCTCTGAGGCATTATGGTAGTTCCCTTTGTTTACATGCATATCGAGGAGAATGCTCACTGTGTGAACCAACCATCCACCTTACCTGCTCTACAGTCAAAAAGCAGGAATAGGAAACTTCCTTATTCAGGAAAGAAAACAGAGAGAAAACTAGCAGCTTGAACTTTACGGACTAACACACCCTATCCAATTCTAACTGGTTTAAGCAGGAAAAAACGACCACCCAATGAGACTGTTAGAGTCTAAGCCTGCACTTAAAAAGGAATATTATTATTTATTTAACAAAATTTATATACTGCATGTTTGTTAAAGAAAACCCCTCTAAGTGGTTTTACTACTCATTCACAATAAAACTATTACTTCTACATGGAATCATCACAATGCATAAGGTTTTCTACAGGCTTATGTGTTTGTGGCAACAATGTGAAATTCAATCTTCCCTCTATCTTTGCTGCTAAGAATCACACATATATGCCAAAGTGAAGCCAAGATTGCATAGATGGATAAACCCAGCAACAACTAATTTTCCTCCCTTCAATATCCAGTGTTCTGAGTGGCTCAAAAATGTGGTTTCAGCATTTTAAAGAGTGCATTGCCCAAATAGAAGTGTTAGCTGTGATTCAGAGTTCACCTGCAAATATGGAGGCTCCAGTGTGCCTGTAGACAGTATTTGATAAGACCAAAGCTTGCTGCAATTAAAGTATCCAATCTCACTGTACACAGCAGAGTTTGGAATAGGAAATGTTGTGAGCATAATTGGCAGCCCACACTGGCTTTCCATTGATGAGCTTTTTATCAGAATAAAAAGGTGGCGATAGAAGGGAACACCAAGTTAGAGGAAACAAGGTCATAACTGACAGGTGCATGCTTTAAAACTGTTTTCTTGGAGATAAACAATAAAAACACTACATCTAAACTTGAGTTTATGGCCATTGAGCTGAGAAAAACATTATCTCTCTCTGCTAAGAAAACATTTGTCATTTTCAAAATGCAAAGTATCAGTATCTAAAATGTCAACATGTGACATTGCCTAAAAACGCTAAGTTGTTTATTTTAGACATAGGATAAGCTACTCTGCTTGAAATGCAGGCTAATGTTCCTCTTTCCCCCCCCTCTTTCTGCAAATGCTTGTCATTATGGTTAATGTGGGAGTCTTTAAGCTGAGCATTGGGTTTGATTACAGATTTTGTTGCTTGTGGTGTCCATGTGCAACATTTTAAATTGCCTTGCACCAAACATTATTATGGACCTGTTCACTTCATCTGCTTAGTATTGTTGTTTAAGGCTATTTTCCTGTCTTTCTAAATATTCCGATTTGCATATGCCTCATTCTCCCAAATAACTCTGAGCTTGTAATGATTATCAGTTTTCTGACATCTTTATTATACTATTATTTCTTGTGTACCCCTTAAATCATCAGGAATATGGCTGAAATGAAAGCTATCAAAACTGGAAGGAGAAAGGGAGATGGGGCCATCTGATTTCAGTAACTATAACTAATGAGTGAGATTCAAAGCAATCATTCACTGGAACATAAATTCGGCCAGTGAAAACAAAAAAAGGGGGGGTTTAAATTCCACTGGAACCTATTAGTTTAGTTTTGGCTCATGAGCTATTTCAGTCTCAAAGATCACCAAAGCTTTCAAGAACAGCTGAAGCTTTAACTATGGTAAAATTAACTTTCCTGTTCCATGCCTCTCCTTTTAGAAGTTTGGCGTCAAGGATGCTAATCTCCATCTATATCTAGATTAGAGCAGGCTTTATCTTCCTAACAGTTCCTGTTGCCTTTATACCTTCCATAGGCAAATTCTTTCTGCATAGGACAACAGTGTTCAACCAGTCATGGCTGTTGCATGAACATCTTTTCAAGGATGCTCCATCTCACACTGTTTTAGTTATTAACTCCAGACAATGCTAGAGATTCCGTAGACCCACTTATTACTTTTAAAGCTGCAATCCTAAACATACGTATTTGGGAATAAATCCCATTGAACTCAGTGACACTTACTTCTGAATAAGAATGCTTAGGCTTGGATGTCAGCTTCAGAGTATTCCCTGTTTTCCCCCTACATTTTTGGTGTTTTGGATTTAGCAGTGAGTCTCTCCTGCTGCAGCCCTCTGTGCCTCAAAAGATCAGTTTCAGAGAGTTGGTGGACCCTCCAGAACAGTGTGGGGATGGCACAAGTGGGGTGGGGGCTGCAGGAGCAACTGGAAACAACAACATCTCTTCTCTTGTGTGTGTCTCTGCCACATCCGAAGCAGTTCTGAAAGTAGAACGGCAGCCCTGCATTTCATTTCCCACCCCTGCATGGTCTTTCTTCATGTCATTAAAAATATATACTGAAATGATCTGGGGGAGTTTTCCTTGTTTTCTTTTTCCAGCTCTTCCGGCTTATGCATACTCCATGCCTACAAAAGCTTTTATTTATCACCAATAGATTTTATTGCTGTTTTAACTTATAAAATAGCTGGCATAATAGATCTTCAGTAAGACTGTAGAACAGCCCATTTTAAACATATGAAGCTAAAACATGTAATTTATTATCTAAGCCACACGTTAGGTTATAAAAATGAGGAAAAGCTACTGTAATCACAGTTTTGCCTGCTCCATTACCCCGCCAAACACCCAATTTCCGACAAAGTTATGAATCCATTCGGAAAAATCAATGTGGTATCTCCTATTAATTAGATCTGCAATGTTCTTGAACATTTCCCCCTAGCCCCAGGAGTGTGCATCCTTCCTGTGGAGAGTCTTCCCCAACAATCACTGATCTATTTTTGTACCAAGGTTTTTTTTTTAATTGTATGAAAAAGCACTTCAGAGGAATATGTTTGTGGACTTGTATGTTGGTTACTCAGGTCCATTTGTACTTCTGACGGTTAGAAAAACTTAAAGTTATACTCAATGAGAAAAAGCAAACTCTTTTGCTCAAGTCTCTTGGTTGCTTTCTTGGTTTTGTTTGTTTGTTTTGAGGGTTTTTTATTGCAATATAATAATATTTCATCAGATAGTTCATAACTCAGCTTGTAAATTCAATTCATGTTTACATATGTTTACAGCTTGTAAACATAAAGGCCAGCACTTAGTTAGGTGTGCTTGAGCCCAATGAGGTCAGTGACCTTTAGCATATTTAACTATATTGGATGTCACCAATATTTCTACATTGACCCACAATATTCATATCTGTTACATTATTATTATTATTATTACTACTACTACTACTCCTCCTCTTAGGGCCAAACTAGGTGTGGTGGTGAATATGTCATTTGAAATGCTGTGGTTTTTTAATTTTTTAATTAAATTGTTAATTAAAGGGAGAGATTTTCATCAGGACTGCAGTGCACATGGTCTAAACCTTTCTCACCTGCCATTCTCCCCAAGGAAATCTTCTCTTTCCCCTACAAGCAGTTATGAGCCCCAGAAGACAAGCTCTCATGGGCACTTATGAGTCCTTGCTTTGTACAGCTAGTAATAGATGTGAGAGGGCATTTTTGTTGGGACTGTGGTCGGGCAACCCTTCCCCTCACTATGAGCCATGGACCCAGTGAAATTCAGAGGATTCTATGGCAACTATTATGTACATTTTAATGCAGCTTTTTAAGCAGCTATACACATTTTATACACATTTTTATCTCTGGTCTCTAACTGTAATAAATTTATTCTGATTCTGATTTTATTTCACATTTTTGGTTGGACTATTGCATTGCAAAATTCAGAAATGTGTGTGTTTTGAAGGATAGGCACATTTTGGTTCATGTATTGTTTCAGATAGGGTGAATTATTAGGTAGGCTTGACATAAAATGTGAGCCACACCAAATTATTCCCTATCCCTAATGTGTTCCTCCAAATATTGAACAAATTCCCATCAATTCCAGCCAGCACGACCATTGGTGAAAATGATGAGAGCAGTGGTCCAATAACATCTAGAAGGCCATGCCTCTTCTACAGTTTTGTTAGTCATTAAATCTGATGTTTTTTAATCACATTTTCTCCATTCATTCCACCACTTTAAGCTACCCTTAAAGGAAGTGAAAACAAATTATGCAGCATAAACTAATAGAACTGTAGATGGGGAACACTGATTGCTTCACCAGGTTAGCAAACTTAAGCCCATTGATTTCAGTGGATTGACTGTAAGCATGACCAAGTCTAGGACTGGCATGTTACTCTGGCAAGGGCATTTGGAGTTACAAAATAGTGCATTAGTGCAGGTTTTTGGGTTTGGAGTGATAGAAGTTATTTATATACTGCCTTGTCAGATGTCATTGTCACTGCAAAGAAGGTCAACCTAAAAACATATGAACACCCTACTGGATCAGGCTGAGGCCCTTCTAGCCCAGTGTTTTGTTTGCAGCAGTGACAAGCCTATGGAAAGCTTACAAATATAGTATGAAGGCAACATCCCCTATTACATGTCCCCTCGCATTGAAACTTAAAAGTAAGCTCTTCTCCAAGCAAGCCTCCTCTTTTTATTACCAAGGCTTCACCTTCACAGATATAGCAGATATCCATCTATACCACGTAAATGCCCATGGTGCAATCCTGTAATATCTGTGAATTTGATACCTGCATTTATTCTACTGCGTGTTCACACTCACCGTTTTCTGTTTTCCCCAGCATGAAAGAATGCATGGATCCACCTTTCACATTACAGGATACAAATGTAGTATGCTTAGTGTGAGGTGTGAAAGTATATATACAATAGATTGAAACCATTAATAATTTGGAATGTGTGTGAATTAACCTTGAGAGAATACAGAGAACAGGCTGCCACATCATTAAGTTAATGAAATACTGTGACTGAATTACATGTATCCTCTTGTGTTCTTTTTGGAGGAGAAGTGATGCCAGTTGGTTGGTATGAGGCAAGGTATATTTATAAATGCTAATCATATGACACGCTCTTTCCTTCAGCAGATGTATTTTCTAAGCCACGGGGGATAGGAAAGATAACACCTTAAGTATATATGTTTTTTATTGTTTCTGAAAGAGCAGATCACTTCCCAGAAGCCATAAAGTTTCAAGCTTATTTTTTATTCCTTATCTACTGCAGGAAGGAGCACTCATATTATTTAATATCATTTAATATAATAATAATAATAATAAATTTTATTTATATCCCGCCCTCCCCAGCCGAAGCTGGGCTCAGGGCGGCTATCATTTACTGCCTTGTATATTAAAATGGAAGCTAATTAAGCAAAACAGAATGCTGGCAAGTTAGAGAACAGAACACCTATTTGTGGTTTTAAACATTGGCTTATCTAAAAATGCATTTGAACTACCAAATACCCAAGTATTAAAAATTAAGCAAGCCTATTGATCGTTGTATATAAAAAAGCCCAGCAACAATATGTTAGCTGTTAATTGTTCTTTTCATTTAGCAGATCATGATTTTTTTCTATCTTTTGTCTTTGATTAGTATGTTCGTAACCCATTTCTTTTATGTGTTCTTTTGAATACATAATTTTGATAGTGTATTTAACTTAAAGCCAGTGGTTGAACATTAGTGTTACTATAAGCAAAAGAACTTAAATCTGAATATAATGTATAAAGGGACCCCTGACCGTTAGGTCCAGTTGTGGCCGACTCTGGGCTTGCGGCGCTCATCTCGCTTTACTGGCCGAGAGAGCCGGTGTACAGCTTCCGGGTCATGTGGCCAGCATTACTAAGCCGCTTCTGGTGAACCAGAGCAGCGCACGGAAACGCCGTTTACCTTCCTGCCGGAGTGGAACCTATTTATCTACTTGCACTTTGATGTGCTTTCGAACTGCTAGGTTGGCAGGAGCAGGGACTAAGCAACGGGAGTTCACCCTGTCGCAGGGATTCGAACCGTGACCTTCTGATCGGCAAGCCCTAGGCTCTGTGGTTTAACCCACAGCGCCATTAATGAACTTTTTGATTGACAGTTCATCTTGTTATATTTTATAGGATCCCGATTAACAAATTCTGCTTCCAAACATTTAAATGTGTACAGTTTGGCAGGAAAGGAAGATGTTCAGCAAGCATCTTCTGAAAATCAGTTGAGGTCATTTAATATACCTGCCACTTTACCTCTATTCTGTTAAGTCATAATAGAAATGCTGTTATACTCTGTCACTGAGTGGAGACAGAACAATTTTAATAACTTGCTTGCTTGCAGTTTGGTGAATTTACATTTTTCTCGAACCCAGCAATGCTTGTTCAATGCTTTTTTATGGTTGTAGGACACACCACACAAGTTGTGCAAGGGAGGAAGCAATTGAGAGTTATAGAATCATAGAGTTGGAAGGGATCCTGAGGATCATCTAGTCCAACCCCCTGCAATGCAGGAATATGCAGCTGTCCCATACTGGGATTGAACCTGCAACCTTGGCATTATCAGTGCCACACACTAACCAACTGAGCTATCCATGCTCACTAACATGGCTAACAAAGGAGATGGAAATTTTGAACTTTGTAGCTATCTGGAAGAATAGGGTAAGCTTAAAGTAGGTACTACTTGTTTTGGGGAATACTGGTGCTGTTTCCAGCATATCTGGGTGTTGGACCCCTCTTCCATGAATGTAAATAAATTCCGTAACTCCCCAGTTATGCCTCTTCACAAAGAAAGGAAAGAGACTCTGGAGTAGCATTCTGTCCCTGGCATTCATTATTTATTTCATGGAAGTGGGGAGCCACATACACACCAGTAGTTTGAGCTGTTACCTCCTATGAAATAAGGTAAGTTACCAAAAGGTATTTAATATGAGCCTAGATTACTCAGGATAACACTGAACTCCATGCACCTGAAGACAGTGGGATTATAGATTGTGCATTTGCTGGGATTCCTCGAGATAACATTATAAATTGACATTGAATTAGCTGCCTTAAGATAGAACACTCTGCTTTATATAAGCTTCAGTCTCCCCAGAATATCTTCCTGGCACAGGGGGACCCTTCACTGTCCTGGCACGGAATCTGCAGAGCTTGATTTCAGTGTCTTGCTGCCACTTCAACAGGTACACATTGGAACACTGAGTTCCTGAGGCCTCTAGCATGGTAACCACCCAGTTCACCTAGAATTCCCATCAGGCCCAGCCAGCATGGTGATTGGTCTGGGACAATGGGAGTTGTAGCCCAACAGGCTGCGGAGGGCAACAGGTTGGCTGCCCCAGCCTAGATTCATGAAGGGGTGTAGTAGAGGATCAGCATTCAAAGAGCACTTGAATCCAGAGGACAGTTGTAGACATAGGATGCTTAAGTGCAAAGGGCAGCTGGGTTACTGATGCTTTAATCAGCGCAAAAAGAGACAGGTCTTTTACTAGATAAGCATAAATGTACCAGAAATAGGGAAAATAAATTTCTAAGGCTTCCATCAAACTTCTGACAGCCTTGGTGATTGTCTATTTGTAAAGGTTTCCAGCCAATTGGGAAAGAATGCTAAAAAACTTAAAAGCTGTTTCTTCTAAGAGAAGGGTGGCTAGGCTGAGGGCCATATCTAGCCTCTCCAAGAGATTTTTGTGTGGTCCCGAGGCCTCCCATTACTGGTTCCTCATCCCCCTGGACAAAGTGACAAATGGGGTATCACATAGTTCTGTCCTAGGCCCTTTGTTCAAAGCCTTTATAAAAGACTTGAATGAAGGAATTAAGAGGATGCTCATCTGATTTGCAGATGACACCCAGCTGAGATGGGTTGCTAATGCCTCAGAAGACAGAATCAGGATTCAAGGTGACCTTAACAGATTGGAGAACTGGGCCAAAACTACGAAACTAAATTTTGGTGTAGGGACAAATGCAAGGTTCTACATTTGGGCTGAATTAACCAGCTGCACCAATATAAAATGGGGGACACCTGGATTGCCAGTAGTACATGTGAAAAGGATCTAGAAGACTTAGTAGACCATGACCTTAACATGAGTCAACAGTGTGATGCAGCAGCAAAAAAAAAAAAAAAAAAAAAAAAAAAAGCTAATTCTATTCTAGGCTGTATCAACAGAAGTACAGTGTCCTGATCAAGGACAGTAATAAAGGTAAAGGGAACCACTGACCATTAGGTCTAGTCGTGACCAACTCTGGATTTGCGGCGCTCATCTCGCTTTATTGGCCAAGAGAGCTGACGTACAGCTTCCAGGTCATGTGGCCAGCATGACTAAGCAGCTTCTGGCAAACCAGAGCAGTGCACGGAAACGCCGTTTACCTTCCCGCTGGAGCAGTACCTATTTATCTACTTGCACTTTGACGTGCTTTTGAACTGCTAGGTTGGCAGGAGCAGGGACAGAGCAACAGGAGCTCATCTCGTCGCAGGGATTCGAACCGCTGACCTTCTGATCATCAAGTCCTAGGCTCTGTGATTTAACCCACAGCACCACCTGCATCTCACTCTATTCTGCCTTGGTCATATCATACCTAGAGTACTGTGTCCTGTTTTGGCTGAAAAAAAAAGCCCTTCTTCCAGCCATACAATTTTATGATTCAGAGAAGGGCCTCCAAATGTGAGCTCAGTGAATCCTTAGGCGAGCAGGTGGTCTATTAAATACATTTTTGTCTCTAGGGACAAAGGGCTTTATAAGTTAACCCAACACTTTGACTTTTTCCCATAAATGCTCAGAAATAGTTTTCACAATTTCAGCTATTACTAAATGGAAGTGTATGTGCATAAAAATAGATACAGACAATTTCTGGATTCTCTTTCTCTGCTTCCCTAACAGTGCTCCTGATTGCCTTTTGTTTATTTTCTCCTACAGAACTGAGTGGGAGCCGTTGAGTTATAAGACTTTTTAAAAACCAGGTAGCATCTAATTCAGGACTGATACTGTTTTCTCATAGGTCAGGGCTGCTGGACCATATAAGTAGACCAAGTATGTGTCCTCTGCTGAACTGCAGGTTCTGTAGTCTGTTGCTTTGTATGGTGTAGCTCTTTTTAGTGTTATCCCAACAGGGGACCCCAATAATCCTTTTCAAACAATGTTATTGAATAGCATTCAGTGCTTAGCTGTTGCACTTAAGTTCACACCATGTCTTCAAGGCATCAAAGAGGATGTGTCATAAAACAATATTGTCTCTGCACTTGAGAACATTATTCAGTCTCAATAAAATCTCTAGGTATTCCAGCATTTTTCATTTAACTCTTTACTGGGTTGTGTATCAGTTGGAAAAATGTCTGAAGACTGATAAATTCCTCACTTCTGTGCAGATGTCTGTGACTGACAGCCTAAAGGATTGTGTGACTCTTCTTAGGGGTTTTCTAGACAATCAAAGCTTAGCACAATGATATTTTAATCTTGCCATATAGACCCTAATTCAGGAACAATAGCACAACTTCCAGGCCACATATAATGGACGTGCATGGTAGCCAGGAGGGCTGTCCCACGTGGTTTAGTTGAACAGGCAATTTGGCTGTTAGGTATGCCAGTTTTGTTTTTTTAAGTTGAGAGTCCTATAGATCACAGACCAGCATGAGAGCTAGTATGGTGTGAGTCTGGTGTAGTAGTTACAGTGTGGGATCAGGACCTGGGAGACCAGGGTTCAAATCCCATTCAGCCAGAAGCTCCTTGGGTGACCTTGGGACCATCACCATCTCTTAGCTTAATTTATTTCAAAGAGTTGTTCCAAAGATAACATGAGGAGGGGGAGAACCATGAATGCCAACTGGAGTTCCTTGAAGCAAAGGGGTGTAATAACGAAAGAAATATATGGTATTTTTTTTTTAGATCTCTACTACCTAGATGGAAAAGGAATGTGGGTAAACCACAGAGCCTAGGGCTTGTCGATCAGAAGGTTGGCGGTTTGAATCCTCGTGATGGGGTGAGCTCCCGTTGCTCAGTCCCTGCTCCTGCCCAGCTAGCAGTTCGGAAGCACGTCAAAGTGCAAGTAGATAAATAGGTACCGCTCCGGCAGGAAGGTAAACAGAATTTCCATGCACTGCTCCGATTTGCCAGAAGCAGCTTAGTCATGCTGGCCACATGACCTGGACCTGTCTGCGGACAAATGCCGGCTCCCTCGGCCCATAGAGTGAGGACAACCCCAGAGTCGTCCGTGACTGGACCGAATGGTCAGGGGTCCCTTTACCTTTACCTAGTTGGAAGCTGCTTGTCCATGAATATGTCCCATAAAGCTCAGAAAATGTTTAAATGTCCCAATAATGTGATGTCAGGGACTGATTGGCAGGACACTGACAAGTGTGCACCTGGTGAAGGGGGTCTGGAGCCTGACTTGGGAAAGGAGCTTAGTTATTTGTGGGGACCTATACCAGCCAGGAGGCAAGAGTCAGAGGCAGGGGAAACTTCAGAGATGAAGGGTGGAGCACAGAATGGGTCAGAAGAAGAGAAAGAAGCAGGTCAGGCAAGTGAAGGGCCTGGTGCTTCCCTACCCTCTTCTGCACTGCTGTTTCCCAGGACCAGGAAGAGATTGAATAGGGAAGAGCAGAGACAGCTTCCACACAGGCGTAGTCTCTTGTTGCGTGTTTGCAGCTTGTCGGGAGGTTACATAAACTGGTGGAGTGGCTGCTGTTGCTGCAACTGCTCCATAGAGTGCCTAGACACTAGACTAGTGTGGCGGGTGTGGGGGGGGGAATACTCACAGCTGTAGAAATGGCTGTGTCAGTTTGATAATAAAGAGTTAACTATCTGCCATGTTCATTCTTGACCTTGACATGTGGGTAGCAGCCAGTCTTGTGCTCTTTCCTTTGGCTTTTCCACTGTACTGGGAGAATTTGCTGGTTCTGTAGGAAAGGCAGAATCTCCGATCCTCATGGTTGGCTCTTGTAAATGTTCTCCTAGGCACACTGGAGCTCCTCTTGTAATAAGTGGCTCCCACATGACTGGAAGAATGTCTAAATGGCATCTGTATTTTGATTTATTTTGATCACTCCCCATATAGATAGTAATTTTTATTTGTGTATCTAAACAGTTATTGCTATGCCTGCTAATTATTTAACATAAAACGCTCTGGTATTATTTTTTCTAATTATCTTCACATGGGAAAACATTTGCTTGCTGAGTCTTATTAGAACAGTTTGTGTGTAATAGATGTAATTGTTGTTTTTGATTACATTTCCAGTCAAGTAAACTTGCTACTTAGCGTCATTTGCTTGATTAGCATGGTTGCAAGCCTTGGTAGCCAGGGATTACTAGAAACTGAATCAGTGACCCAGAATCTTGGAATCACACATTTGATTTACATAATTATCCAGTGCACATGTCAATACTAATGTATGTTCAGTACTGAACATACATAAACGCTGGTGACTATGAACATTCATGTGAAGGCATTGATAATACAAACCAACACAGTGAAAAAGGAATTTTGCTCTTTGCCTGGTCATGATTGAAAACCAACCCCCCATTTTATTATTGGAGAATAATATGTGCATTGGCCATTTGGTGTACGAATTCTCTGCTTAGAAATTATGCAGATTGCTCAGGCAGTCTATGGAATTGACCGGGCCAATATAAAAAAAAATGCCTTTGACTAGTGTAGGTGATTGTTCATATTGACTGACCAAGATACAACTGTTTATCACTCTGCCTTATTGTCTTTTCGTGTATATTTCCTGCACCTTCCTGTGAATGTGCAGTCACTGATGTTTTTAATGCTCATTTACCAAGAATACTACTTGAGAATGTTAAATGATCAAGCTTTCAAAAGAAGATTATGGCATGAGAGTTCTATGATTTCATTTTGTGTCCTAGATAGGAAATACACATAAATAGTATTTTAGTGGAACTTTTCTAGACACAAACCACCAGAAACATCTCTTCAGCAGTCTCCAGTGAAATGAACATTTCTGGTAGATTGACCCTTTGAGAGTTCTCATGCCAAAAGTATACAGCACAACCAATATTGCATTCATCATTGTGTCCCCTAAGTTTTACTGTGTAGGTGCTTTCTTTTACTATTTCTTTGCTAAAATCACATTACCCATCTTTCCCTTTATACTGTCCACAAACTTCAAAAACAAAGCAGTTTATGTTTGTAGTGCCTTTTATGCTTCCCAGTTTTGTGGGTTGCATTTCTTGTTCTGTTTGTCTTATAAAATATATATAATATCTCTTCTGTGAATGGGCAGTCTGTGCTTTTTGAGAAATGAAAGGCTGTCCATTGTGGCTTGAGAGGGACAAGATAAAATAATTGCCATATCACAGATGGTTGGGAAAGCTGCTATGCACTCTATGGAAGGGTGAAAAACATGTTATTAGGAGGCAAGGGAAGAGAGCTGTCATATATAAAAGCAGCAAAGGCAGCTTCCCCTTAGGAAGGGAAACATGTCACATAGAACACAATACAACAGTTCCAGGTGTTACTAGACCCTGAAAGAACTTTTGCATAAAAATGTACTTAACAGGGAGTATATTTCTGTGCACAGAATGTGATATTGGGCCAACATTGGAGGCATCTTACAATGAAGCCCCAGGCAAAAATGCTGTGATGCATATTTAAGATTTCATCCAAAGGCCGAATCCCATGCTGCATATGTTGTGACATTGTCTTTTCAGTCTTGGCCTGAAATTTATTTTCTTCCATATTACAAGCTGATGCTCCAGTGAAAGTTGCCAATCATGTTGAATGAGGAGAAAGCTGTGGTTATTTTATTGAATTTTTAAAAATGAACAAAAATTAGATTAAAGCATGGTTTATTTAGAATTTACTTTAGTAGTTAGGCATGCCACATGGACATGGATGCTTAAGTGGTATATAAATTCCGTGAAATAAAATAAAATACCATATTGTTGGTTGCTACAAATCCTTTTTGTGTGTGACTTGGTTTTTGTTTTTGTTTTGGTAAAACTCAGCTTCAGTGCTCCACTGTGAATAGTGTTAATATTTGTGTCTATGTAAATTAATTCCTGTTTGGTATTAACAGTGGTCATACCTGTCCCAGGGTGAGGAGGAACAATTCCTTCTCCCATTTTGAAGCATGAAAGGCTAATAACAGTCCATCAGTATACTGGATGAGCCACCTGTGTTGTTTTCTCTGATTTATATCTTCCCACTTCATATTAATGTTATTCTATCAGAAGTCTACAGCGATGCTGAGCAATATTCTTCTTCCAGGCATTGATTTACCTTTTCGTACAGGTCACTGATTTCATTATGTGAATGAGATTTGGCCTTGGAAATAAGCTTTGGTGAACTTAATCTCGTATTTTTGGGAAATATTCAAGGCTAGTTAAGTAATATTTTTCTTGAGTCAGCTTTTGTGTTTCATTAACCTCCAGAGTGTCTGTGAAATAGAGGAAACCTGTTACAGTTATTCTCCTTTTTTGGATGCAGCAGTATCACATGGGATGCTAGTCTTTTCCAATTGTCTCCTCACTCAAAATTTCTCTGTAGGCTGGCTTGTCATTTTGCCAGCATCAACAGAGCCTTGATATACTGGGAGGAGGCTCTGCAGTAACAGAGCTTTAAGAGTTCATAATTCAGATCTGCCAAATCTTGCAGCCAAAGCACTGATGCCATAAGAACTATTGAGCAGCCAGTTTAATGTGGGTTTCTGCCAAATTCAGTCATGCTGAATGTTGCTGATGCTGAAAGAGATGCTGAAAGAGTTTGAATTTTGTATTAGTTCGGATATCTATAGTCCGAGGTCATGGAGTAAAGCTGGGCTGAATATAACCTCCCTTTCACTGGAGCACTACTCTTTCCAACTCTCAGGGCAGGCAAATGTTAAGAATTTTCAGGATGTGGTTTTAAATTTAAAGACAAGGTGGTTGAGGGTCAGCCTCTTTCCTTCTTTCTTTCCTTAAAAAAATGTTTTCCATCACTTCCAACAGAGGTTTCACTGTCCTCTGTAGCTTGGAAACATTCCTGGGACAGAATACCCCATGGGATCAGTGTGAAGTAATGACATTGCATCATTCTTGTGGGCATTTTTAGGAGGAAAGATGGTCCAACACGACCACAAAGTACCTAGTTGGAAGATTTCATTTTAAATTAATGAAATTCTCAGCAGCTTCCCCATGCTGCCTGTACAGTGGCCTCTTGAGAAACAGGAAGCATTACTGGTCTCCTCCCACCTTTGTTCCTGATGTAGATCTTTGCTCACGCCTTCTCTGGTAGGGGCAAGGGTCACCATTTTATGGTTTGCCTCAGGTATGAAAATTTATTGGGCCAGCCCTGGTGAGTGTAGTCACCACAGGAACCCCTGGACTCATTTAATGCAGTCCCTCCCAACCTCTCTCTCCTACACAAACATATTTTGAATGCCTGAGTAGAGTTGATGTTTATCTGTAAAGGAGAGTGTGACTAGGAGGGTGTGATTATGGCAGATACTTTTAGGCCAGAAGGGTTCTTTTTGGTGGTAAGTTACTGTTTTGAAATGCATGTTGGGCACCTTCTCTGACAAAGAAGAATGTCTTTCCTCCCTTCACTGGCCATCTTGAGTTGTGCATTCACTTCAGAAATGAATAAAAGACACAAGTCTTGTCCACTGAAACATATTATGGTACTTCCTGCCTTTCTGAGCAAATGTCATGTTTCTCGTTTTCCCACAAGACAAAGAAGCAAATACTATTCCCTTGTCAGGATATTCTTGCATAGCAGGCACAATCATTTTGATCAGGCTACCAGTGTTTACCTTTCCCTGAATCACATACTGTGGATTTTTTATTCCTGAATATGTTAAGAGACGCTGGTGGCGCTGTGGGTTAAACCACAGAGCCTAGGGCTTTCCGATCATAAGGTCTGCGGTTCAAATCCCTGCGACGAGATGAGCTCCCGTTGCTCGGTCCCTGCTCCTGCCAACCTAGCAGTTTGAAAGCACGTCAAAGTGCAAGTAGATAAATAGGTACTGCTCCGGCGGGAAGGTAAACGGCGTTTCCGTGCACTGCTCTGGTTCGTCAGAAGCTGCTTAGTCATGCTGGCCACATGACCCGGAAGCTGTATGCCGGCTCCCTTGGCCAATAAAGCGCAACCCCAGAGTTGGCCACAACTGGACCTAATGGTCAGGGGTCCCTTTTCCTTTACCTTAAGTTAAGAGAACACAACTGTGTTTTGAGCTGTGCAGAATTTTAAAAGAACGAGGTTCGGCATAGGGTCACACCGAGGTAATCTCAGATACTTAAGCTTTATCTTGGACACAAATTTGGCTATGGCCTCAACAGACCAAAACGCCATGCTAAGATAATGTTCCATTGATAATGAAATATCACTGCAGAAGAAGAAGAAGAAGAAGAAGAAGAAGAAGAAGAAGAAGAAGAGGAGGAGTTTGGATTTGATATCCCGCTTTATCACTACCCTAAGGAGTCTCAAAGCGGCCAACATTCTCCTTTCCCTTCCTCCCCCACAACAAACACTCTGTGAGGTGAGTGGGGCTGAGAGACTTCAGAGAAGTGTAACTAGCCCAAGGTCACCCAGCAGCTGCAGGTGGAGGAGCGGGGAATCAAACTCGGTTCACCAAATTAGGAGTCCACCACTCTTAACCACTACACCACACTGGCTCTCAGAACCATCAGTCTGTTCCAAAAGACTGTAGCAAAATGGCTACAAAAATCAGTTTGTGAACTTCCATCAATCAACCTGACATGGACATCTGCTACTCAACCTATTTCATTGTAACCACTTGTTCTAGTCATTTATTTGATTTCTATCCCACCTTTCAACCCCCGAGGATTCCCTAGGTGGCTTATATTAGAAATACATGAAATATAACTACAGGGGCCTCCAACACCTGTAGCAAATATTTCTCCCCCTTACACATAGGAACTCAATAGGAACAGGTGTAGTTGAAAATGAAGGCATATTCTGCCTAATAGAAGACTAGACATATGAAGGAGTGAAGCACTAGTTATTTAGGTGTACAATGAAAAGCTTTGAAATGAACATCAAAAGCTTTGCAAATATGCTGAAGAATGATCAGATTCTGACATCCATAAGTGATGTAGATGTCACTACTAGAGAGGTGTGCTTATCATGGCCTATGGAAGAAACTACAGCAACATCTCAAAATAATGCAGAGACTTATTCGTGGCATGTCAAAAGGTCCATAGAAGCAACACTTGAAGCCCTATGTGCTTTTAATCCACACACTGTAATTGGGAATGAAGAAGTGCCTTTGAGTAAGGACTTACAGAAGCAATGCCCAGCTCTGTTGCCTGTGATCTGCAGATACAGCTTCAAAGATAAGACGGATGCATGTACTGTTACATATTTTTTTTAAAAGGCTATTGCAACATTTCGGAGATAAGCTGAAAAAGGATGCAGGTAATGAAAATGAGGAAACATTAACTTCAAGAGCAGCATGAAATCAGCAGCTATATTTGTTGTTGTTGTTTAGTCATTTAGTTGTGTCCGACTCTTCGTGACCCCATGGACCAAAGCATGCCAGGCCCTCCTGTCTTCCACTGCCTCCCGCAGTCTGGTCAAACTCATGCTGGTAGCTTCGAGAACACTATCCAACCATCTCGTCCTCTGTCGTCCCCTTCTCCTTGTGCCCTCAATCTTTCCCAACATCAGGATCTTTTCCAGGGAGTCTTCTCTTCTCATGAGGTGGCCAAAGTATTGGAGCCTCAGCTTCACGATCTGTCTTTCCAGTGAGCACTCAGGGCTGATTTCCTTAAGAATGGATAGGTTTGATCTCTTGCAGTCCATGTGACTCTCAAGAGTCTCCTCCAGCACCGTAATTCAAAAGCATCAATTCTTCAGCGATCAGCCTTCTTTATGGTCCAGCTCTCACTTCCATAAATCGCTACTGGGAAAACCATAGCTTTAACTATACGGACCTTTGTTGGCAAGGTGATGTCTCACCTATATGGGAAGCAGCTATATGGGAAACACCACATCTATAACAGTTTCTAATGCAGCATTTGATCTTCATTATAAAATTTGAAAAAAACTTCCCACCCATTTTCCCCATGGAAACAGAAAGTATAGAAGCAGAACTAAAAGTTATTCACACACTTTCTGAGTTTTCCAGATCCCAATACATTTCAAGGGCTATTAGCGAGGTTGAATGATTAAACGTCTGTTATTTTCCCAATATGATGTTTATGCTGCATCAATTGGGATATGAAGCCATGCAAACATCTCTGACTTGATCTTGCATTGAAAAGAAGCAGCTGATCTTTGGTATTCATAATTGACTAGGACACTGAGTCAGCTGTAACTACATTGAGGAAATTGAGAGTTGACTAATATCTGCATCAATTTTTAAACAGACTCCCCATTACCACCGCTTTTAACCTCACATAATGAAATTACTTCTTGAGTTAATAAATGGAGTTGCCTGGGATATCCTGAAAGTGTTGATAAAAAGTGCTCTCCATAAACAGGTGGTTTTGCTTTCAGAATGATGTAGGTGAGATCTTAGTAAAAGGAACTGGTTAAATTTCAACAAAAGTCTCATTATGAATGAGAAAGAGGTCCAGACTATGGCTCACCCACAGATCCCATATAAAATATGAGGACAGCCATTCCACCACCCCACAATTATCACGGGATGTAACATAATTCCCATAGTTCTCAGGGGGGCAGCTCAAACTGCTTCTGGCAACAAACAACCCCATGTGCTAGGAGCTCCAGGCTGTGGGTGAGTTGTTTGGACCTTTCTAAAAGACAAACAGCAGCAACAACACCCTGCTACCAGACAGAGGCAATGCTGCAGCCATCGGACTGTATTATCCAGTGTACAGGAGGGACTTGGTCTCATCCCCATGCAGAAGTGGGACAGATCAGACTTTAATAGGTCCATGCATCCCTACATGTCAGGACATACTTCTTTGTCTTCTTGCCAGAGGTTATTATTGCTTACAGTGTGTTCAATTTCCCCCTATCATTTTGTTTTCTCATAACAATGAGAATGCATTGGTAATTTTTCCAATATAATCCAGTGACTATATTATATCTGGACTATAAATTGTGTTTACTTTAGAATTTGACATTTTTATATCTGTGTTATACTCCGACTCAAATTATTCCTACTGCCTTACCATAGACTTTTGCTTCCTATGCCCCCAGAAGCAATATCTGCTAACCTCTTTCAACCCTCTGTTAAGCACAATAAATAGGTGTATCAAAACTGTTGACGTGGTGATACACATGCCACCTGTGCATTGTATAATTCTTTACAGTGGAAAAT
The DNA here is from genome assembly GCF_964106915.1 of Podarcis gaigeae. Lineage (NCBI taxonomy): Eukaryota > Metazoa > Chordata > Lepidosauria > Squamata > Lacertidae > Podarcis > Podarcis gaigeae. Next base: position 70,528,855 of record NC_139680.1, read on the forward strand.
GTAAGAATACTTACTGATAAAATTAGATGAGCTAATTTTGAGCTAGGCAAGTGTAAAATACTCAGGTTGGACAACATTTTATATAGGCTGGGGATCTGTGCAACTGGCACTAGTTTCATCTTTGTATCTTATGATATAATTATTGGCTCCTTTTTATGTCTGCTAACATGTATATGTGCAGCACCAGGAAATAATTAAATAAATCAATTCAAACCTGGAAATGGTGAGAGCTGGAGTGTCCTTGTGGCTCATGAGGAGACCCTCCCTGCACTGGCAGAGGAAAAGGCGTGCAGGGGGAGCACACCACCCCCAGCAGCACAATCCCGGCAGGGTGCCATTGCAGCTGCCCCCCCACCTGTGCTGGGCCACGTCCCCAGGACACGCACCCCACCCCTACGGGCGGCGCGCCATGCCCCCAGGACACACGCCAGCCCTGTCCCCGCCTGCTCTCCACCCCCTCCCCCGGTGCCGGAGCATGAAGCTGCCTCCCTGGAGCCCAAAGAGGACATCCGTCAGAAGAGACCGGAGGTGTAGCAGGGCCTAAATAGACATGACTAATGGAAATCTAGGAGCACGTACATTAGCAGCTAACCTAACCTTTTATTATGTGGAGATCTTTATACAAATTCCATCTAACCTCTCGTTCAATATTTTTTGTTTTGTTTTGCTAAGTCCAGTCACACCACATGACTATGCATCACCCAAGAGAGCAGAACCAAGGAATAGATAGTCCCTTGGCTCTCCTTCTCTGCTTATGACTCTGCGGTCCCATAGTGTAGCGTTGCAACAAACAGGGTTTGCCAAGAAAAACTCACTGAAATGAAACAGTTCAGTAAACAATCAGCTTCACTTAATTTTAAGCGTTCTAATTGAATGTCAGTCAATTATACAGTTGCAATCCATATCTTATTACAAACGCCAAATAATATATACGTGCATTTTAAACAGCAGATTTACGTACCTCACAGCACTCTTTTTTAAAAGATGTTATTGTGGTTTGCAATCAAGTGCTCAGTTGTGATTATAGGTTTTTTTTTAAAAACACACTCATCAATATATTAATTGCTTAATGCCTATTATTTAAATGCAAATCTGATAAAGTACTTCATTTTCTGTTACATGGATTATTTTCTAGTTAAATGAACCATACAAAAACATTTGTACCTTGATTTTCGAAGGGTCACCAGTTTCATTTTTTCTTGTTTTCTCTGAAGTTATTTTTGATAAAGCTGTTATTTAAACTAAAATTCCAGAAAAAGCCACTATAAAAAAACACTGTTTGATCCTGACCTATTCTGGCTAACCAAACAAACCATAGGTTTCCAAGTTTGGGTATTGCAGAGAACTATAGTTGTGCAAAATTGGAAGCAAACGTTTCTGATTTCCTCTTTGTGGTTACAAGAAGTAAGTGGGGAAGGGCAAACCTGAGGCTTCCCATTTCTTGTTCATAAAATGGGATGCCATCGTATCTTCTTATGTCTGAACTGGGCTTTACCCTGTTAATGGAAGAACACCAGCACTCCTAGGTTTTCCATTAACAGAAGTAGTTTCAAAGTGTTGTATTGGTTTTCTCAAACATATACAATGTACCCTAGCAATTGTCATGTACCGGTATATGATGCAGATCTCTAAAATACAGAGGGAGGGAGGGGGGGAGAGAGAGAGAGATTGCATGTTACAGCTATTAATAAAATGATAGTTTCTGTTTTGGGACATTAGTCTATGTCCCAAAATTTCACAAACCTTTTGGGACTTAATGTGTTTTTTTTCTATACCATCTTATTTAAGATCAGGATAGTTTTATGCAGTGGTTTCTTCTATGGTATTTATAATCTTCCCCCAAAAAGAATTAGCACATGGAATGGCTTCAGTTGTTATCGAAGCACAGAGCTTCCGTAGGGGTTTTCACTATTAAAAATGAAATGTTTTCTAGGGTTAAGACTAGCTCCATGGAGAGCTTAGAAACTTAAAGAGTAATAAGATTATAGAATTTAAGTTAACTGGGGAGCTGACAGCTTCTGGCTACTTAGCAATCAGAAAGTGGCTTCAAATTGCTTGTGATTATTTCCAGGGAAATAAAGTTACAGGCTGGAGTCCTGTACCCACTTACCCAGAAGTAAGTCTCATTGAAGTCACTGAAGCTTACTTTTGAGTAAACATGAATAAGATCAATAACCCAGCTTGGGAGGATGTCTGAAATTCATAATGTAGGTAGTTTCTGATAGTAACAGACATTGTTCAATGTACTGTACACCAGTGTCTCCAATTGTAAGAACAGGAGTCTAAGGAATCCAAAGATGTTATGGGGTAATGGACAGCATTGTGTTTAGACCCATAAAATGCCATTACCCTTCCTAACCAAATTAATAAAGTCCCTTGTATGAAGAAATAACTTCAGTGCCAGTTGTAAATAAATATGTTGAGATGCTAATTTCTCATTGTAGATACAGAATAAATACCACATCAAACTTTAATGTGTTGAAAACAAAGGAACTGAATATATTTTGCTCAGCATATCATTCTTTGATCTTTATCTTGTAAAGGTAGTCCAAGAAATATTCTGAGGATGATGGCAAAACAAGACACTTGCTTGCTAACACACATAATTTTAAAAGTATCAAAACAGAACAAAGACAAGAGGCGATAATGCTAATAGGTGTGTGACTTACATAAAGTACAGGAGATTATTATCTAATAAAAATTCATAGTTTATCAGAAGAGAATGAAGGAGTTAATTAAATGTAGGGATTATGCTGTGTTGATGACAAAAATATGAGTCTCTTGGAAAAGAGGTTCACATCTGGCTGTCTCTTTCCCCTGCACTCTGCAGATTTATAGGGCCATAAAATACAGATAAGGAAAGAAAGTTAAACTCTTGTTAATTACCATTACTCCTCAACAGGGGAAGGGGCCCCTTTTGGAAGATTCAACATGGGCCTTAATTTTAGGCTGCTGTCATAATCACCTTTGTACAAAGTGAGCTTCATAGTTGAGTGAGGATTTGAACCCTCGCCTCCCAGTTCCTAATTTGAGATGCTTTAACCACTACACTATGCTACACTGGCAACTAATTAAAGACCTGTTCCTACACAGAGCTATTGCTCAATAATACTAAGAGCACTTAAATCTACCCATCAACATTACCTGTTGAATATGAAAGCTCATCGTCCGATGCCTTTCCTCTAAAGAGCGGTGTGAAGCAGACTGTGTTCTCGCCCCAAATCTCTTTGGCGTATTCTTCTCCTGGTTGCTCTCCTTTGCCTTCAGCTTGATTGAAGATGGTGTGTACGTTCATTCAAGGAGTGACTGCGATCTGTTCCACCTGGTTCAGCCTTGGTCTCCGCACCAAGACAAAAGTGTACCGGGTTCTTATCTGAGAAACGTTGCTTTCAGATGATGCAGCCTTGACAGCACACTCTGAGGAAGCTTTACAGAGACTCACCAACCATTTTTCCCAAGCCTTCAGGGAGTTTGGCCTTACTATCAGCCTGACAAAGACCAACAACCTGGGTCACGATGTCACCATTGCTCCATGCCATCATCATCGGTAACCACAAGCTTGAGGTGGTAGACAATTTCGTCTCTGTGAGTTCTACTATAACCAGTAGCCTCTCCATCATGGCTGAGCTGGATAACTGTATTGGCAAGTCAGCTACGGCTATGGGTCACCTCTCCAAAGAGGTATGGGAGAATGTGATGCTAACAACCAATACCAAGGTGAAGGTCTACCATGTTGCACATGTTGCTTTATGGAAGTGAGCAACTTAAACTGTCAATAATGATGCCTCAATGCCTTCTACATGTGCTGTTTCAGGAAGATTTTGGGTATCACATAGCAGGACAGAGTTTCAAACAAAGATGTGCTCTCCCAAGCTCATATTCCCAGCACACTCCTGTCTTAGCAGTCTCTATGCTGGCTTCGTCATGTCAACAGAATGGAAGATGGCAGGATCCCCAAAGGACATGCTCTACAGGGAGCTGGCTTCAGGCACCAGGTCCATTGGCAGACCCACTTTTTGTTACAAAGATTGACATCAACTCCACAGTGTGGGAATCCCTTGCAGATGACCACGGTGCCTGGAGACAGACAGTCAAATCATGTATCCACAGCAGTGACCAGAGGAGGAATGGCTGCTGGGAGGAGCACAGAGAGAAGAAACTGTTGGGATTTTGCTACGTCCTTTGATCCAGCTTCCTCACAGAAGCAATTAGTGAGTTGGCTGAAGGCCAGGAAGTCTGAGCAGAGGAGTTTTCTGCCTGATGATATTTGAACCTTGGAAACAACTGTGCTATTGGTCAAGGTTGGTTGGTTGGTTGGTTGGTTGGTCTGTTGGTGTTAGCTGAAGTTTGAGTTCAGAGAGAGAGTTAAGATCCCTGTCTGTATCTTGTATATAGCAACTTGTGAGTCTGCTGTAAATAATAAACCTCTAAGTAATCAAGTTACTAGCAAGCAGTGTTTTGTTCCTGCTCATCCTGTCAGCTTGCAACCAGATACTTCCAGAAGGTCTGCGTATACTCTGCAATATCCAACAGAAACGTTGTGGTGCATCTGCAGCGGTACAATTGGATGCCAGATATCTGCCCCATGTCTGTCTTGTATCATTCTCTACAGCCACAGGAGGCACTGCAACCTTCCAACAGTTTGACTTCACCTGCAAAGGCACTCCTCCACTGTGTCCTGAGACAGATGGATATAAACAACATCTTAGAATTTCTCTGGACTTAGTGTTGTTGTTGTTTTTTAGTCGTTTAGTTGTGTCCGACTCTTCGTGACCCCCATGAACCAGAGCACGCCAGGCACTCCTGTCTTCTACTGCCTCCTGCAGTTTGATTAAACTCATGCTGGTAGCTTCGAGAACACTATCCAACCGTCTCGTCCTCTGTTGTCCCCTTCTCCTTGTGCCCTCCATCTTTCCCAACATCAGGGTCTTTTCCAGGGAGTCTTCTCTTCTCATGAGGTGGCCAAAGTATTGGAGTCTGAGCTTCAGGATCTGTCCTTCCAGTGAGCAAGATCTGTCCTTCCAGTGAGCCTGGACTTAGTACCCTTACCTAAACAGTTAATTAGATGAGGAAATGAATACTTCTTGTGAAATGTGGTGGTGTTTTGGTTTTGGTTTGCCCTGTTTTAGTGTTAGATTTTAATAAGAAAGTACCTCTATACAATGATATCACATTGTGCTCTATAGTAATACAATTACAGAAATAGTATTCTTCCAGAAGATCAATTATAAAGTCCTGTGGATGCTACACTGATTAGATAATAGGACTGGAAGGAATCAAGGAGAATATAATTGATGCCTAGTCCTGATTCGTAATTCACAGTATAAAATGAGTTTCAAACGTATACAGCTCTTGCTCATTTGTAATGGTAATTTTAAGAAAAATTAAATTACTCCTTCTGTGGCATAAAAAATATTTAATATACCAGTTAGGCATCAATTTTTTGTCAGGTAAAAATTGGATATAGTAATTTCCAAATAAAATAAGTTCTGGGAACTCTTATCTGTGTGGTAAAACAACATTTTTTTCCGTTGATGAACATGCTTTTCACTTTCTTGCCTTTTCTCTGCTGCCTGCATTGGTGCTCTCAAACAACAATGGACTTCTTTAAATTCACTATTACCGGTACATCTTGCACTCAGTTGAGCTTGGAGCACAGCTTGCTCAAGAGGGATCAGGTGAATACATTTTGCCACACAAATGCATCTGACTTGTGGTAAAAAGCCTTCCTTACCATTTAGAAAGATGATAACAGAAAGCCAGGTTCTCCTGAGAAAAGCACAAATAGTGTTGAAAGTGGGGTCTCATATGACCAACCACCCAAGATCATCAAGAATCTGCCACTGATCTGCCAGACTAGTCACTCTATTTTTTTTTAATATAAAATATTTATTAAAGTTTTTGGAAATGCAACAAGAAAAATAAAAAAACAAACAAAAACCTCATTTTAAACAAGAAAAGATGAAATACAAAGAAGAAAAAAAGAAAAAGAAAAAAGAAAAAAGAACAGAGAATTGAAATCCATTAAGCATAAAAGAAAAATCCATAAAAAATACAACAAATCTTCCCATTACTGATCTTTCATCAACTTATTTCCCTGACCTCCTCACACCTCCCTTTTTTGTATTCTAAGTCAATTATCCATTTCAGCAAATCCTTTCCCTCTTTTCAAATTTTTGTCCTGTAAATTTATCTTGAAATTAATATAACTTTACTTTCTCTCCTTTCACCAATTAACAATCTATTTTTCCTAAATCTTTGTAACATTTCTGCTAAAATCAAATAATTCATTCCAACATCATTCTAACATTCATTAATCTTGCAATGTTTCTGTAAATAGTCTTTGAATTTCTTCCAATCTTCCTCCACCGACTCTTCTCCCTGGTCTCGGATTCTGCCAGTCATTTCCGCCAATTCCATGTAGTCCATCACCTTCATTTGCTATTCTTCCTGGGTGGGTAGATCTTGTGTCTTCCAGTACTTTGGAATAAGTATTCTTGCTGCTGTTGTAGCATACATAAAGAAAGTTCTATCCTTCTTTGGCACCAATTGGCCGACCATGCCCAGGAGAAAGGCCTCTGGTTTCTTCAGAAAGGTATATTTAAATACCTTTTTCATTTCATTATAGATCATCTCCCAGAAAGTCACTCTAAAAAGGGAGAACATTTTAGCCTGTCATGACTTTTTCTTATGAAACCTACGCTGGTTTCATAACTGCACAGTGGGGGTACTTCTAAAGGCTCCCAGGCTGACTGCTGAAGAATCTACTCTAGAACCTTTCCAATTATAATTGTCAAGTTAACCAGTCTGTAGTTGCCTGGATCTTCTCCTTCTCCCATTTTGAAGATGGGGATTGCATTTGCCAATCTATATGGCACTTCATATTGTGGCAGTTCACCTATTCTTCAAAATTTATAGAAGAGACCCTGAAATCGCACCTGCAAGTTAATAGCCGTCATGAAATATTTCAACTACCCCGATATCTGTTGGAACTCAAACTCTGCCAAGAATGTAAGTTCCAGCAAATTCCTCACTTGTCTTACTGACAGTTTCATTTTCCAAAAGTTGGAAGAAGCAACAAGGTGATCATCTATCTTGGACTTGATCCTCACCAACAGGGAAGAACTGATTGACAAAGTGGAAATACTGACAACCTTGGGAGGAAGTGATGTCATTTTGAGTTTCATTATACAGAGCCAAGGGAAAGTTGAGTGCACTCCAGATTTTAAGAAGGCTGATTTCAAAAAGCTTGAGGAACCACTGGATGGTGAGAAATACTCAAAAGGAAGGGAGTCCAAGATGAATGGGAGTTTCTGAAAAGTAAAACAGCTGTCATGGATACTTTGGTTGAGATTCCGGCAATGCAGGAGGTTAAACTGGGTGAGCTTTGGGATCCATTCCAACTCTACAATTTTATGATTCTATGATTCACCAGACCATGAAGCTTGAATTAATTTAGAGTGGCTAAGTACTCCTATGCCCCCTCTTTACCTAATTTTGGCTGCTTCCTTTTGGTGTTCAATCTCTTTTTGCCAGGCTCAGCACAGTTTTCCTTGTGGGAGAAAACTGAGGTGTTAAGCAGCATTCTGTACATCACCTTCTAACATTTCTCCAAGTTCTCCTTTCAGCAAAACTGCCTGTTCATTTCTTCCTCTTGTTCCAGACATAGCCAAATAAACTGTTTTTTTTTTGTTATTCTTGTAAACATCTCTTGCAAGCCTGAGCAAGTTGAATTGAAGCCTCTCATTACCACTGCGCCTCTCTTTGAAAATTTGGTAATCTAATAATGGATGGCATCATCTAAGTCTTGGTTGCCTGGTTTGCCAGTTTGTAGCAGACTCCTATAGGGATATGGCTATTAGTTACCTCTCCTTTTATTTTTACTCAAATGCTCTCAAATGGTATTCTCCTTTAGAACCTCAAGCTTCAAGGATAATGTTCACCCATGCATACTAAAATGAAACACTAGGCACCATCATTGGGCTTGATCCAGCTTCTCCTGAAAATTAATCTGTTGATTTCATAGTAGGCAGATTCTGTACAAGCATCTGAACTGAGCTCTGCCTCCGAAATTGGAATAGGGATCACTGAAGTAGGCTGTTACCTTTATGGGCTTCTGATAGGCTTCTGGTTGGCCACTATGAAACCGTATTAGTCTATTTCCCTGGGCTCTTTCTTCATTTCCCTTGACTTTTATGTAGTTCTCTCAAAATTCTTTTAGACTAACCATTAAGTGGCTTGCAGTTTATATGATAGGTTCTTTGAAATTTAAAATTGTCGTTCTCGGTACAAAGATAGCAGAACTTCACGGAAGCATAGCTGTTTCTTTTTATGGATGTGTAATCATTATTCCCCCCCCCCCCCCCGCTCATTTACATTAAAAAGCAATTAAACTGTACAGGAAAACTGTGTGATCATGGGATTCTGATGCTGTGTTTTCTGTCCCACAAAATTATTACTCTAGGAGCCATGACCTCGGTCTCCATATATTACCACTTTAATTTTATTTTTAAAATGCCCTTAAAAGGATTTAAGTCCTTTCTCTTTTATGCATGTGTCTTCACATAGATTTTGCTCTTCTGTCACTACATTTTAAATCTGTTTCTGGAAAGAAACATTTTGATTTACAAAATGAGCAAAGTGATTCATTCAGTAGGAGACTCAGGATCATCTCCAGGTTTGAGGGGGCGGGCATGGCAAGACACCATCTGTTGGACCTCCTCCTGTGGCAGTGATGGGCAGCAGCATTCTGGTCCATGTCTTATTACTTTGCCACAAAGCCAAAGAGGCCTTGCCCAGGGAGCCTGTGCAATCAACTCTTGAAATTGCCCTGACAATATTTTTGTAGCTTTTTACTTATTCTGATATTTTTAATTGTAAATTGCTCTGGGTGTTTTGGCCAAAAAAAGTGGTAGATATATGCAGTTAATAAAATAAATAAACCCCAAGAGCAATGCTTCACCCACTTTCTGCAACAGATTTCATTTTCCCCCAGCTATAAAGATAAAATTGTGGAGAAAGATCCAGTTGAATTTCTGTCTGTTACACAACCTTTTAAAGACACACAAATTCAAAGGGAGAAAGTGGCAATCCTAGTTTCTGCTTTTAGTAACATGAACGATCTTGATGAACGGTCTTGAAATATCTTGGTTTTGAGTGGTCAGGAAATTATGACTCTTTGTTTGGCTTTAGTAACATGAATCCATAGAGACTTGCATAGTTCGTTCCTTCCTCTTTAGTATAACATTCATTGACTTTTTGCCTCCAAAGGCCACCATTCTGCATCAGCTGCTGTATTCACTCTTCACTCATCATTATTAATATTTTCCGATATAATGCTTCCCTCTGAATGACTTGGAACTGCAATTCCAGCATTGTTAGTAAGTTGCATCCAATATGAGTGTCTTTCTTGGGCATTATAAATATTTTGCAGATTTTACCCAAAGAAGGCAGGGGAAGTATAATACAATATTATGATTTTTAAATATTCTCATGAAGAGATCAGAAGAATTAGCTTTCTAAAAACCATTTGAACTAGCCTTCCTTTACTAGCATATATTATTAAAACTTAAATGTCTACACGAATAGCTGTTCTTTTGGTTCTAATGCAGGCTTATGCATGCCCAAGGATGATCTTCCAAGTGTAATGAAGCATATTTCCAGTCAGTAGATTTCCTTGACAGCTCATACTTTTTGTGTGTTATAAGATGGGAAAACTTAAGCTGACAAATATTCAAACGGATTGCACTCTGTGGTATTATTTAGTGGTTTTCCTGACTGCTAGAAACTAGGCAGTATTGACCTAAAGCAGTCATCCACATCACTCTGTGCTTCTCACCAATGCATGGGGTGTGGAGGGGGGTGTACAAATTTTATCTTCACTCTATCGTGGATGGCAGAACCGAAGTCTTTGAATACCAGATCCAGTTTGTAAATTGCAGGCCCTTCCATAAACATGAAATGAAAGAAAGCAATATGCACAGTGGGTTGACTTATACGCCAAAGCATATGTTCTTCTGATATCAGAAATATTTCTAGAGTGGTATGTTGTTCTGTACAAGTGCCAGTGTCTGGGAGGAAATGACATGATGTCTTGTGACAGGAAAAGGTTCCCGAAACTTAACAAAGAAGGAAGGTGTTGATTCTGGTCACATTAGTGTGATGAGTTTCAGCAGTTCTCATGGGTTCATGGCTACCATTTCTTTCTGAGATCTATTAAAGACTGACATTTGAATAGGATCCCAGGCCTGGCACTAGTTGTGCAAATATATATTTCAAAATTTGTGGAAACCTATGGCTCTTAAGGGGATGTTGGGCTCCAATTCCCATCAGTCCCTGGCAGCCTGGCCAGTGGTCAGGGATATTGGGAGTTATAGTCTGACAACAGCTAGGGGGTCACAGGTTCTTGCTGTGGCAGAGCTTTTCAAACTGTATGTCGTGACATGTAAGTATGTCGGCTACAGTATGTAGGTGTACCATGCAAACACTTCCCGCACTCCTCCCGCAGCTAGAAACCTCTGGTTGGCTAGTAAAACTGAATTACTGTGTTGCAAAAGGATGCATGTCTAAAAAAAAGTGTGTCACCAACGTGAAAAGTTGGGAAAGCTCTGCTGCACAGGGTTGCCAGAAGGAATTGCAGCTTCCCCAATGCTTCCTTGTGCTTATCAACTCTGTGCGCACTGAAGTGGGGGAGGGGAGACCCTCCCTTCTTTCCAAGAATAGATGGGGACTTGGATGGCACAGTCAACCTCCAGTCTTTCTACACTACAATGACCTCTCCTGGACACTTCACCCTCTTCTGTACCTTCTATCACGATGAGTGTGATGATGAGATCCTAGATTTTGGGGTGCAGGGAGGAATCAGCTATTTATTGTTCAGGTCAGAAGGCCAGCGGTTTGTTCTGTCCCAGCTCCTGCCCACCTAGCAATTCGAAAGCATGTCAAAGTGCAAGCAGATAAATAGGTACTACTCCAGTGGGAAGGTAAACGTCGTTTCCGTGTGCTGCTCTGGTTTCGCCAGAAGCGACTTAGTCATGCTGGCCACATGACCCGGAAAAACTGTCTGCGGACAAATGTCGGCTCCCTCGGCCAGTAAAGCGAGATGAGCACCACAACCCCAGAAATCGTTTGTGACTGGGCTTAACTCTCAGGGGTCCTTTACCTTTACTTTTTAAGGTCCTATTAATCAGTAATTAAGGAGGCATTGTTTAAAGCAGGAGTGCAGAAAACTGTGACCCTCCAGAGGTTGTTAGATTGCAACTCCCACTAGCTGCAGCCAGCATGGCCAAGACAGAGAGATGATGGGAGCTCAACAGCATCTTGAAGACTGCAGGTTTCCCCATCCCTGGTCTAAGCATATATTTAAACATTAATTTAATGTTGTGGGGAAATGTAGAAAATGCAATCCCACCCCCATATATATTTGGATATTTATATCCAGAAATTACAGCTAAAGCATAGCTCACCCTTACATGGATATAAATCCCACTAAGCTTAATTGGACAGGATTTGCCTGGAGCTTGCTCTGGGATATGCAGGATAGAGAAGTACAAGGGCTTGAACTTGGGTTGCATCCCTTCCACTCATGGTGCTTCAAAGGTTCAGGGGTTGCGGACTGGCATAGACAACAGACAAGAGTTTCCTCAGTAATTTATGAGCAGCCTGCTAATTGACACCCACCATTGCAAACAAGCACTGTGTTGTCATATACTCGGAGGTAAAGTGTGCATACACAGAGTTTATATTTGAAAAAGAAAGGCAATTTGGAATGGAAGCTTTTTAGAAGGAAAATCAATGTCTTCCCAAAAAGGAAAAGAAAAGAAAAGCAGCAAATTTGAGTCATCATCCCTTTATCATGACTCTCGCTTTGCTCCCAAAATAAACCAGACTAGTGAAGGCTGCCTACTTCTGACATATTACATGCACTGGTTTTGTTGAAAAGCAAAAGCAGAAGCCCATAATAAAATATAAAGGGAAAACGGTGTAAAGAATTAAATGCCAATCCCTTTTGCCCACCCACAGAGGTCAGAATTAAGGTTATGTCGTGGATTTATAAGGAAACTCATATTGCAGCTGTCTGGACTATACCTGCTTTGAAGATAAATCAGCGGGGTAAATTTCTACTGCTGCCAGTTCTTTAACCTTCTTAAGTACAAGTGTTCAATTCCGGTCCTGTGCTTTGGCAAAAAAAAGAAAGAAAAAAAAGATCTCAAATTCTGTGCAGCCATATCTTTCAGAAAGTTGATGCCCTTAAGCTCCCAAGGAAGCTTTTTAGGTTCATGTCTCTCCTACCCTCCCTGAGTGATCTGAAAATAATGATAAATTGGAAATAGTAGCAATTCTTAATAACTGTGTGTAATACACACACACACACACACGAGAGAGAGAGAGAGAGAGAGAGAGAGAGAGAGAGAAGTAGATCAAAATTATGTGTATAGGCTCGAATCAGAGGAGCCCTGCTAATAGGACCTTCATTCCCTTTTTAAACAAACAAATTACTGATTTTGCCTGTTTTCTGAAGATGCCTTCAATTTTACAAGGCACCCATCTGCTTGTCCGATTGCTTTAGTAGTGTATGTACTGGCTCCTTTGCTGTTTCCATTGTGGGTGAAGGCATGGAGGTTGCATACTAGTGCTTGCTAAATCATCTTAAGTTTAGCTAGGACTCTTAACTAGATGACTCCTATCTATGCAGAGCCGTTCCTTGTGGTGAGCCACTCAGAGGCTACTAAGCAAATGCATAAGGGGCATTATTGACTTCCTTGGCTCTAACATAGCTCCAGAAACACCCATCTAGTTTCTTCTGGACTCACCTAGCATGACTTAGCTATCAATGCTTCCAGATCACCTGCTCCCATAACTTTAAGTGTTTGCACCTTCTTCTTCTCACTTGATCAGCTGCCACCATCCTACAATAGAGCCCAAACTGAAGGACTTTTCCCATCAGCATTCCATGTAGTACAGGAACAATAAAGTCTACAGAGAAGAGGCACCATTCATCTTAAAGCAGATTCTTATGTTACTTGAGTGTCAATGGCACTCTGGAATCTTGGGTACCATTGATATGAGGAGGTACTGCACTATAGTCTCCTGGCATGTGGCCTGAGGCATCTTCTGTTGCTCTGTGAGAGGGAACATCACTACAGCATTTCACCTGCCATTGGGTTAACCAATTTATAAGAACCAATTTATGGAATCCCAAGGGAGAGCACTTACATTTTTTAAAAAAATGATTATAATGTTTCTGCACAATTCTGGTTTCCTTTGAAACCAATTGCCCTAGATGGACCTTATGCTTTGTTGCTTTACATTACATTATCAAATGAATAATGCTTGTTTTGTGTTGTTTTTGTACTGTGTGCTTTTAATTACAAATTAATTCAGCTCCATTTACAAGTGAACATAGTATCAGACATAATATGCAACAAAGGCATTTCAAACCATGGGCAATTAAATCCATTCAGTCTTTGTCCATATAAATAAATTGTGTAGCTTCTGTATATGAGGTTTTTCTTCTTTTGTATGAATTCCAACAGATAACATACAGGGACAAAACGTGATCCCTTTGGTCCTTTAAGTGGGATTTGTGCCCTACTTCATTGTTTTGCAACAGTACAAAGGCTGCACCAAGGCCACTGAGATTTTTGCTTCATGATTCTGTCTCCTGCTGAGCATGTTGTTTGGCTGAGATTGCTGGAGAAGGGCAAATACTCTAAATGACAATCATTTTAGGAAGACCTTGTCCCTCCCAACTGGTCTCTTCTTGGGACAGACGTGTTTGCATATGTCATGTGTCATTAACAAAAATATGTGGCTTTGTTTTCATTTTAGTATCTCAATTAAGAAAAAAAAAGGGGGGGTGGACTTCTGGGCTTAGAATGGATCGCATGTGATGTTGCTAATGTTTCCTGGAAATGAAAAGCTATGATAACAGCTGCTGTCCTGGCTCCTTTTCAAGATTTTTGTTTAAACAGCAGCCATTTACAAATAGTTAAAAACTATTTCTAGTGCACTCACATTGTTACCAAAAACACCATAAGGCATTGCAATTATTTACCAAGAATTCTTTGTAATTCCTTACCAAGTTGCTGGTCCCCCCTCCCCCACCCTGCTTATAAGTCTGGTTAAAGAAAGAGTGACCTCACAGTTGGGGGTAGCTCAGTGGTACAGTGTGTGGCTTGCAGGCAGAATATCATGGGTTCAGTCCCTGACATCTCCAATTAAAAGGATCAAGTAATGGGAAAGGCCTCAGAGAGCTTTTGTCAGTTGATCTAGGCAATACTGGGTAGATGGTATAAAGCAGCTTCATGGACCGTTTTGGCAAACTTCTTTTTTCTGCTGTCTCTCCCTCCTAGAAGAGTCAATTCCATACATGTCCCACACTCCATAAATATCCTAAAGGCAAGGGCATTGTATATGGATTTCCTTTCTCCCACTCCTCCTGAATTTTGCCCTTGCAGCTTTTTGGTTTTATCCTATTGAATGTAATGGAGAAAATTCCTCCATTACATTAATGGGGGTTAAGAACCTGAGAAGCTGGCAACTCTTCTCTTGCTCCAATTTTAAAGTGAATCAAAGAATTTGGGGGGTCATAAAGCTCATGTCCTTTGAGTTGGGCTTTAATGAGCCCCTTCAGTTATTTCCTGGGCTCAGGAGAACTTCACTGGCATCTCTAAAAGGTATGCACAGTTCAGAGACTGTGGATAAAGATTTCCAACTCTCACAGTAAAAACTATTTTAAAAGCACTTCACACACAACAAAGTGTGACGATGTCTGTTAGCTTAGGTGACTTTAAAAAAGAATGAGAAAAAGTATGCCTAAGCAAAGTTAATTATTGTATATTTACGGGATATATTTAATGTATCTGTACCAACACATACAACCTATTTCTTGAACCCCTAGTGTCCTGGTCTGACTCAATAATTTCATATAAATTGTTTGAATGGAGATTGCATGTGCAGAAATGTATCTGTCTCCTTTAGATGATAAATACATGACATACTATGCATTTAGGGCTGACCTTTGCACTCTGTATCACTGATTCTTTGACCAGTTTAAACTGATCAGCATAAACAATGGATCGGTTTAAACAATGCTGATCATGTCTTCAATCTTAGTTTTCCTAGTTTCTACAGAGAAAAGACAAGTTTGATAAGGGAAGAATTGCCTTCTGACATTATGAGTCGGTTTTGTATTTGTGTTTTCAGCATCTAAATGGGAAGATCACCGATGTCCCTGGCAGGGTGAAGATTTCGGCAAAGTTCTTAAGTCTATAGTACAGGAAAGATTCAAGTTTTAGACTTTATTGGTTATTGAATTGCATTGGAAATATGCAGACTGTGCTAAATGTAAACTAAATGTAAGTTTGGGAATAGCTTTCCATAAAATGGCAGTGTAAGTATCATTGACCAGTCTTGCCTTTTCAGAAATTAGGTATATGAACAACTAAACATACTTGATATAAGTAGAAGGTACTTCTCTCCCTAAGCTTTCATTGATCTCGTATCATGATATCTATCACCTTTGGAATAAAAGGGGGGGAAAAGCTTTGAGCAAGGGGCTGTAGAGCTTGGAGTGTAATTTCCAGGCATTTTGGAGCTTGAGTGAATGTGGAAAGCCCTTAACACAACACATTAAACTGAAAGGTTTTTTGTTCATTGAATATATTTATGCAGCATGCTAATTTGAGTGGAAGCTTGAAAACTGTAGCACAAGGCTTCCCACACATCCACAAAAACATTGCTTGTTCAGCTGCTATTAAATTTTGGGAAGTGCAGTAGGACGCAGGGAACTTCATTTCTATAAACTTGCTTAAGGTAAGAGCTCCTTACCTTAGGATCCAAGCCACAGACGGCAACAGTGCTCACGGCCAGTAGGTAGTTGAGGAGAGAGAGAATCTAGCTGGCATAAGCTGTGAGGCATCTGATGATAGCAGTTATCTTTGCATGAAAGATTGCCTTGATTTGTCCTGATTTGATGCATGAAGTTGAGGAATTGATCTTTCTCTGTGCTTTGTGTGCATCTCTGTTTGTTTTAATTACATGTTTCATGACATGCCTTGAACAGAATTGTTCAATGTTGATAATAATGACCACGATCAATACAGCCTCTGAGGAGCAAGACCAATACAGAACACATTTTTGTGCCTTCTCCATTGAAATGGTTGAATGGCCTTTGACAAAAGGATTTAAGCTGGAACTCTAGCACCTGCTTCAAAGGATCTTCAGTAGTCTCTTTGAATCTCTTTCTTTTCAAAAAGACCCCGGGCAGATTTGAACTATTAAAATCTTGGGAAGTTACTTTTTCTACCTTTCTGGCTACACAGCCATTCCAGTTTCAATTTATGTCTTCCATGAAGTACGAGACCTTGAGGAAAGCTCTTTTCAAGGGCAAGTATATATCATTGATTTGAATAGAGGTGTTTGAACACATACAAAAGATTAAAACATCTTGAATAGAGACGGCTGCCTCTGCTTAGAAGTGGAAGCTAATAAGCCACAGAAAAGTCTGTAGTACATTTTATAACCATCAAGAACTTCCATAGATATGAATAGATCTCATTTACTTCTGCCGATTGTTTCCTCCAACTCAGCCAAGTGCCATGCATGCATCTCTTCTACTACGGTCTGAAGAAAGACCGGGGAGATGTGTGTAATGCGGGATCCATGGAGTCTCTAGCAATAGACATGACTCTGCCCCAGAAGAAGAAGAAAAGAGGTGGTCACTTTCCTCTTGGGATAGGAACATCCCTAAGATGGAAGAACCTTTCATCTTTTCATCCTATGTGAAAGAAAAACTCCTCTCCCTCCCCCCAACCTATTATTGGGGATGGCAAAGGGAAGACTGGCATGCTTGGCAGCTGTTCAGTACTTCTTCTCATTGCCCAGATAGGAGAATGTAGGAGCAGGGTTTGTGGCATTGAGAGCAGGGTAGTATTTGCATAGGAACCATAGAAAAAAGAGGAGGATTTGGTAACTATAGCCTTCATACTGTCATGTATGTGTATTGGATTGTAGTTGGATACTGATGGAACTGGTGGGTTGAGCCTTTATACCCCTTCCAGACTTTTCAGATACATTCCAATTCTGGTCTCTACAATAATAGGTGATCTATATTACAGAAATCAATGTTTTATTGTATATATGAACACTTAAAAATAATAATATTCATTCTTAGAAAAATGCCCAGACAAAAATCTGAAAATGTTGAAGCAATTTAAAATCCTCCTTCATTATTAGCCTGACAGGTAATGGGTCCTCCTCCTACATAAAAACAATCTGCTGGATCAGGTCAATGACCAATCTAGCCTAGCATCTAGCCTAGCATCCTGTTCTCACAGTGGCCAACCAGATGCCAATGGGAAGCCAGCAAGTAGTTGTTGACATCCATCTGTCTTGGGAGACAATGAGGTGTGCCTCCGGCAGTGAAGTCAAACCTCTGCATTGCAGCACCAAAGTGACCTCTCTGGGGCGCAAATCGGAGCAGTGTGCATAGAGGTCCTGGGTTGCCCAGAATAACAAGACCCACTTCTTGGCCTCACTTTTGTGGTCCAAAGGAAAGCAGAGAAATATGTTTGGCACCAGCTTGCCTGCAGAAGTTGCCAGAAAAAGGCGTAGGGACTGAGCACAGCAGCACTCTCTCCATTTTTAATTCCCCGTATTTAACAGCAGAGGTAGAACATAGCCATCTTCCATTAATTTGTCTAATCCTTTTTTTTAAAGTCATCCAAGTTGGTGGCTATCATTGCCTCTTGAGGAAGCAGATTCTATAGTTTACTTATGTGCTATGTGAAGAAGTACTGCTTTTTGTGTGTGTGTCCTGAAACTTTTGTTTGTTTTGTTTCTGATCACACTATCTTACATTTCTTCAAAGGATTTGAGTGATCATACCTGGGCTTTATCCCATTATTTTCCCACAACAGCCCTTTGATGTATGATAGGCTGAGACACAATGACTGGCCTAAGGACCTTAGGGAGCTTTCATGGCCCAAAGATGGAATAGAATTGCCTAAAATGAATAAATATATTTTAAAAATCACCCAGTGAACTTCATGGCTGTGTGGGTCTCCTGGCTGGCACCCAGATCTCTAACCACTGCATCGTACTGGCTGTCCACAATCACAACAGAAGAATTGCCTCACCTCTGGTACCATCATCTGAAACAGCTCTTAAGGGATATAAAAACGCAAACTCACCTTTTAATATAATAAGTACCTTTGTATGGATAATAACAGACAGAAGCCTGATGCCCTAATCTGGGAATTACTTGTAATTCTAGCTCCTACCATTTCTAATTCTAGTTCTCTAGATCAGCAGTTCTGCCCAGCATTGAGGAAAATCTTTTCCTATGCACAGTAATAATAACACTGCTGCTTCCTAGGACAAGAGCCCTTTGCTGCATGCTGCGTCTGCAAGACATTTCACTTGGGGAGTGTGGCATGACAGATGTGCTCTCTGAAATTTCCTTCATGTTGATTAATTCTCTGCCACTAAGGGAAGCTTCAATAAACAGCTTGAATCCAATCCAGGTTCTGGCATCTTACGTACAGCTTTTTCTGTGGTTGCCCACATGTTCGCTATACAATAAATAACACGAAAATAACATTACGCTAGAGAAGGGCAGGCTGAGACTGCTGCGCACCAGTGGCGAGGGTTCCCCCACCCCTCCATGTACTCATTCTAATTATTATTATGACTAGATACTTAGCCTTAGGTGTGCTGAGGAAATCAGTATGACTCATCTGTCTAATGCTGGCAAATGCAGGGGTGGATGTTGTCCTGATGGGTAATCATCCCCATCTTTGCCTGAAAGATTTGCTAATTCCTGTAGCTGTGTAGGGCAACTATTGTGGAGCATAGCGGGAGTCTTCTTTGCTGAAATAGCCTTTCAGTAGCGTCACTTATAAACTGTGTCATGAAATTAGAAGGAACAATGGCTGTCTTGAGGATATGAGCTCTGCATGTGGCATGCATTGTCAGTAATGATAGTCTGTGCATCACTTTGTGCCATCCTTTATAGCTCATTCTCTTATGCCTGACCCTTTCGGAGTATTTTTTTACTCCGTTCTCCAAGCCGTCATCTCTTGTAGAATTATTTTGCTAGCCTGGCATCCTTACTGATTTTTGTCTGCATCAGATCAAGCTATCACCATGTCTTACCATCAGCACAGTTGCAAAGGATGTTTATCTTACCCAGAGCTAACCCAAATCTCTAGCTTTGTGTCTTTGCTATTTTAGAGTGGTGAATGTTTTGAAAGAGCAAACAGAATCGTTTTTTAAGGCAGACACATGTTTAAGGGTGAATGCAGTAGTCAAGCCTAAGGGCCAGTGAGAACCATGGATGACAGGAAGACCAAAATTAGCCAGTGGCACCAGACTGACCCTTCGGTGGCACCTGATTTCACTGTTGTGGGACTGCCCTAACGTGGAACTCTTTGTCCTTCCTTCCTCTGTTCCACAGCTCCAGTGGTGCAGACATCCAATGCCTAACATGAGCTTGAGTTCTGTGGCACCTGAGAGGGTTCCATGTGCAACATTTTTTTAAAAAGAAGAACTAATAATGTGAAGGAAGCAGAGAAGATGCCAGTATTTTACTGCTTTCTTTTCAGGAACTAAGACCAGCAATTTTCCTTGTGAAAGTTCACATAATAAATGATAGGTGCCAGAGTTTCTCTTCAAGGAAGGGTGACATTTAAACCATCCCGGACTCTGCATTGATCATCAGATGCCAGGGGTGCCAACTTGAATAAAATATGGGGGGCAGGTACCTCCACCCTGCATAATCAATCAGAAGATGCAGTGCACACACCAACTGAATGGCAATGTCCATCAACTTTGGGGGAATATCATCATAATTCTACATTGCACTGGTGACCCCATTTAGGTATGAAGATGCAACTCATGACTTGCACTGGCTCAGATAAAGCCAAGGAATGGATTGGAAAATCACTAATAAGGTGTTAATATAAATTGTGTGTGAAAGATAGCCCATATAAATGCTTATTTCAAATGGCATCTGGTCATGCTCTCACTATCATGAATTTGTCACATTAGACCTGGGAGTTGCATATAATCTATATGTTATGTTTACACCTTTTAACTGTGAGCTGTTTATCTTCCGGACTGGTTTTCTAGTTCATTCCTTTTGCCTGTGCTCACTGACCCAGTTTTGATATAACATTGTTGTGTTTTCTTAATGTGAAAATGTTCAAGTCCTTATGTTCTCTCATGAGGTTTATAAGAACCTATTTCATGGACATTGGAATGGATAATTCCATGAGATTTGCTCCTCATGTGATTTATTGTAATGTCAGAAAGTGTTGGATGGGTTTGGAGTGCTGAAAAGCAGTAACATCCAGGGAATCAGAGGTTGCTGACATCATGCTTGGGACATGTGTTTGGGAGGGAACAAAGCAACCATTGGTCAAGGCCTCCAATAAAGTGCATTGAAATAACCATTGTTGATGTAATATAGCAAAATCTTACACTATGTGTCATTGTGGCTCAGCTCCTTGCAGAGAAGCATGTGTTTTATTTTGGGCATGTAACTCAAGAGACCCACTTCAGAATCAACCTACTAATCAGCTGCCGCTGGAGTGAAGAACTGTTAAAATGCTGCTTTGTTCCTAGCATTCTACTTGGGATGAGTCTAAGTGCAAGGAAAGGAAAAAAGTAATAAATTGAGAAGATCCTGTGCTCAAATAGACATGAAATCTCCTGCTTAATTTCTGAGTACAGTAAAAGAGTTCATTAGCCTGATTCTCACTCCTGACCTAGGGCAATTTCACGCCATACATTTAAAGCACATTCAATGCACATTTAAAGCACATGACTTCCCCCCAAAATCATAGTAGCTGTAGTTTGTTAAGGGTGCTTGAAATCTATAGCTCTGAGGGGGAAACCACAATTCCAAGGATTCTTTTAGGGGACGTCCTACGCTTTAAATGTGCAAAGCAGCATGTAAACAGTCCCTGAAGTGAAGCCTCATAGATCAGATCTAAAGGGCTAATGTTTCAAGAGACACGACTGAAAGAAAACTGTCCTTGCACCCTCACTGCTCCTTGGCTCCAAAGAGAATGTCAAGCAAGGAGAAGATTATTTGGCTTCCTACATGATTCTTCTGGCTTCTTTGACACTGTCAACAGAATGGATAAATAGTGTTAGGAGGGACGTTGAGTTTTATGGTGAGGACACCTGTCTGCTATTAACAAAAGTGAGCCCAACCAATGTCACATGAGCCATCAAATAACCTTCAGGCAATCACTGTTTTCAGTCACTATATATCCATGCTGGGTTAGAGCCAGAGATATACGGGACTAAAAAACTCTGTCTTATTGCCAAACCTCTAAATCATCCAGTACTTACTGCCAAATTATCTTTGGTATGATTCTGAATATATTCATGCTGAAGGGGGTTGTAGGATGTTCCCTTATATGGCCATGATATATTAACCTTTTACTCCAGAGTAGTCACATTATTTTCTATTGAGATTACACTGAAGTAAGGGCTTGGAAAATAATTTGGAAGCAATTCCAGTGAAGTCAGTGAGGCCTACTTCTAAATAAATATGTTTAGAATCAGAGCACAAGTCTCATCAAAGTCCTGGGCGAAGGATTATGTATCCAAGTTTTACATTTGTTCCATATTTGCACAGGCATCTAGACTTTCTTTCTTGCAAGAACGGATATACTATCTCACTTCAGATATGTGTTACCAGTTACTTCCCAAGCTGCCTCACAGCAGAGTAAATGGAAAAGACTGTTATTCCATATAAGGACTCAAATAATTTGCCCTATTGGTGCTGACTTACTTTAACACATTTTCCCCCCAGAACCCCAACATTGCTTGTGTTGTGTGGTTTTCTTCAAAATGACTGTTCTGCAACAAACTACAGCTCCCTTTCTTCCAGTCTCAATAAGCAAATGGATCTGGTGTTTGGCAGGGACCGGCCCCTTGGAATAATCTGTAATGTGTTCAGCCCTTTGCCCTTTTCTCAGAAGCATCAAGTTAGAATGCAGCTTCAGAAAGAGAGGCAAAGACTGCCAGAACTGTGTGGGATCAGGCCTTCAAGTCTTCTTCAGGCTGGTAGGAAATAGGTAGACCCAACACAAGCCCCTTAGTTAAGAAGGCAGCTTCCTGATTAGCCAAACTAGACATTAAAACCAGGTACCTGACCTTTTGTGATTACCTAGATGAGAGAGTAGTACATCCATTCTCTCTTGGCTCCTGAGCTTGGCCTACCTCAGCTCATCATCCTAGCAGGGACTTCGCAGAGTAGGGGTAGCCCACACTGTGCCCTCCAGATTTGTTGAACTACAGTTCCTATAATCCTTGACCATTGGCCAGGCTGGCTGGACTGACTGTAGCTGGAGTCCAGCAACATTGGGAAAGCAGAACATTGGCTTCCCCTGTCATAGGCACACACACGTAGGACCACACCAGCTGCAGTGTCCCCCAAAGATAGAAACCAGCAGTGGGCAGATGAAATAACTGGGGAAATAAGAATAGGTTCAGGTTCTGTCTGTAAATAGATCTCTAAGATTTCATGATTCTGCCCTTATGTTATTGCTGCAGCAAAAATCTGCAGCCTTAGGGCACATAGAGATGGCTCTAATTTCCAATGGCACATGTGCTATGCCAGTGCATATGCAGTCTACTGAACAGAGAGAAGCTACTTTGGCAGAACATGGTCTCCTGCTGGTACATATGGCTGATAAGATGAAGTCTGCATGGAAGGCTTTCTGACAAGCTTGTGTGCAGCAGAACCAGGGTGTTGTTATTGTTATTGTTATTGTTATTGTTATTGTTATTGTTATTGTTATTGTTATTGTTATTGTTGTTGTTGGGCACCTCCTATATTTTCAGATGAAGATGAATTTACCATTAGTATGCACTGCTTGTAATGATTTTCTAGAGCAAAGGTTGTGCTGTGATATCTCCACGAGACCATCTAGCCTAATATAGTCTTTCTTTTTTTAATCAATCAGTTAATTCGGGAGATGGCATTGACTACAGTCAGCAGAAGCGTGAAAATATCGGAGACTTGATTCAAGAGACACTGGAAGCCTTTGAGCGCTATGGTGGTGAAGATGCCTACATAAACATTAAATACATGGTTCCAACTTACCAATCATGCCTGTTAAACTAACAAACAGAAGGAGTGAGGCTATTTACATTCTCCAGCTCTGTCAAATGTTCTGTTCCTCATTCTTTCCCTGCATCTATTAAAACAGCAGCTTCTGGACCTTTAGACTGTGTGGTACTATTGTGAACCAGTCTTTCCAATACATAAATAGTGCCTGTTTCTTTGATTACAATAGTGTACTGTGCTTATTTGTCCTGTGAATTGCTTCTTTATCACAAAAGCGGAGTGGAGCAGGAGCCAGAGTCGAACCTTCAGTTGTATGGACAATAAAACTATAATTTTTGTACGCATTTTGGCAATTGCTCTTCTGTGTCCTCTTGCCCTGGGGGCGATGTCAGAGACTGTAACGAGGAGAGTTTATGCTGACTGCTTAATAGGAGAAACAGCGGTTCAGCAGTGACTCTCTAGCAGCTGGTCAGAATCTCTGACTCACAATAAAACTTTTGAGCATATATACCAATTATAGGAGGGATTTTTGTGTAGCCCATTAGAAAGTGCCTTCATAAACTTAATTAATTATTTGTGCGCATGTGCCGTTGAAGCTTCCAGATGTTTGTATTTTTCAGCACAGAATATAAGCTCCTACTTCTACAGTATTTAATTAAAACAAGAAAACATGGCAAGGTGGGGTTAGGGGGCTTTAAAACAAAATGTGATAGTAGTGAAATGTTGCACCATTATTTGTCTAAAAGGGCAGTTGGCGTTTTCAAGAGGTTTCTGTCTCTGCGACTGGCTATTTGTAGTGCTTGCTCCCTAGAGGATCCCTCTCACTGCCACTGATTTGGTTTGGTTTGTATCCATAATATGCTCACAATCGTTTTCTCCAATAGCCTTGCCTAGGATAGAGCCTGTGGACTAGAACAAACCCCCAAGCAATTTTGTGTGGCACCTGTCAGCCATGTCAAAACTTTAAACACAGTGCAGTAAAAAAACGCTTGCACTTTCATACATACAAAAAGCGTGTTTACCATATCTGATCCTGCCCCATCCACATTCTATGGTGGCTCTGACCATGCTTGCTGGGGCTGATGGTCAAGCAACATCGAGAGCCACAGGGTTCTCCCCCCACCCACCCGCTACCTTAAAGGATTACACGCTAGCTAGGTAATGTAAAGGCAGACTGGCTGAAGAGCTGCTAATCTTGGCAATGTCTATGTAACTGTGACAGGCAGGGTTTTCCTAAGCAATTACAGCATAACTCAGGTGCTTTACAAAGTACAAAGGCAAGGCTCAGGTACTTAACACATTAAAACCCCTTTTCATAATGCTTCTTTCACATGCATTGCTTAGCTGTTCTTCTGCTATGAAAACAAGAAAATTGATTAAAAGAATACAGGAGTCCCCACCCCCCACTTTCTTTCTCACAAGGAATGCTGACCCTTGCATCTACCAGTTCTCAGCCCTAATATTACATAGTGACACACTTTATATGGCTAGAACCATAGGAAAAGCTAGGCACTAACCCTTCCCCCATTGGTATTTAGGGCAAAGGGTCTGTTTCAGCTTTTGGCCCTCTTTCCCCATCTGCCCATCCCATTTGCAACAGAAGTGCCAGTTCAAAATGTGATGTATGTAAATCTGGTGGGCCCCCAGTTCCTGATTCTGATATTGGGCAGGGCGGGTTAAAGTAAAACACTAGAGGTGCTGCACCAGCTCTTGCTGCGAACAGAGCTCTTTTTTCATGCTAAAAGCCTCCAGGCCCAGAAGAATCAATGCATTCACAACAGAGGAACTGCATGTACATTATGGAGGCTGGTAGTGCTGGGGCTGCCAAAGCAATAAACATTCCTCAGGGCACACCCTTTCTGGCAGTTTTTCCCTGATGGCCCATGCGGGGAACATACATGCAAATGGAGAACTTAAAAAAAAGATCTCACAAAAGAGAACTATCCCCCCCAGCTAATCTCAAAATATTTTGAATGACAGATAACTACCGTGTGGAAATGAACTGTTTCTGACTGGAATCAAAGTCCTAACTAAACTAAACCCAAATCTGAAAGAAAACATGAGAATAGGAAAGGTCCTTGTACGTTTGCAAAGTTTGTTTTAAAAACACTGCTTAACCTGCACACAGTGCCTGAATGAATGAGAGTAGTTAAAACACAAGCCAGGTAACATTCAGTATTTTAAAGTCTTGTTAAATCAAATGGGAGTGTTCAGTATTTTTTAACTCTCCCACTGAAGTCAGAGGGACTTAAAAGTACTTGGCTGTCTGAATTATCACCACTTGCGCATATAAAACAGCAGAATCCTCACTGTTCCATTTTCACTAATATTGTAGGCTTATTTTTTTGGTCTGTGAAAATACAATAATGCTACCAGGAGGAACCCTTGGTTAAGTCCACTGGACAAACAAAGAGAGAATAGTTAGTTATAATAATGGCTCTCAGATCTAGTTACGCCTTTTTTTCTGAATGTCCTTTAAAACACTTTTATGGTAAGATACAAACAGGACAGACAAAGTCAAAAGTATAATGATGTTTTTTTTTTTTTAATGATATTAGAGCATAGAAAGAGCCCACCCGACAAATTTCGAGCAGCTGGACTAGTCTGATGGGCAGGGAGGATTACAATCACAGGTTGGTATGTCCCTCAGCAAGTATTCCCCCCCCCCTTTGTTCCATAGCACAGAAGGAAATCGGCACACATCACCCTTACAAAAATAGAACTGATGAGCAAGAGAGGAAAGGCTAGAGAGAGGCCTGCCCCTCTCCTCCACAGTGTGCTTCTCAACAAATGCACTGCCAAAGCTGAGATGTGCGCTGGTTTGAGTGATGTGCCCAGATGGTGTTTCACTACGGAGCTGGGCTCCCATGAAACTTCGTTACAGCCTAGATGGCAACAGCATCTAGGGCCCTGTTGAGCTGGGGGGCGATTTATAAATCATGATAAACTTCTTAGGGGTGACCCGGAATAAAGAGACCTTGGATCAAAGCCTTTGCCTTCATATAAACCTATAGAGCTCCATCACTTAAAGTACTGATTGCTGCATCTAAGAATATATATTGTAGAGATGGGAAAGGCACAGCAAATGGCAAGCAAGAAAATTATGGGGTTGGAACAACTCCCCTACAAGCAAAGGTTGCAATGTTTGGGGCTATTTGCTTTCTAATAAGTGATAGAAAGTGGGGACATGATAGAAGGTGAAATTATGCATGATTTGCAGGGAGTAAATACAAAGAAGTTTCCCCCTTCCTCCTAATACTAGAACCGGGGAGTCATCCACTGAGTGGAGGCAGACTCAGGCCAGGCAAAAAGAAATACTTCTTCATACAGCAGAAAGTTAAGCTATGGCCCTCCACAAGAAGCGGTGATGGCCATCGACCTTGACAGCTTCAAAAGAGGGTTATACAAATTCATGGCGGATACAGCGATCAGTAACTGTAGGCCTGGCTCTGGATTTCAGGGTCCAAGAAGCAGCAGGCACAAGGGAGGGGGGGCTCAGGCAAGGCATTAGTTCCAATAAACGCCCTGAAATGCTTGGTGCAGGGTCAGGCCTGAATGGTTGTTCATCATCATGGCTATACACTGACTCGACTAATGAGTCCTGTCAGTGGAAGCCTGGCACAAGGACTTCTGCTTATGGAATGGGACTTTCCTCTGCTGTCCTCCCTATGCTCTTGATGGGTTTTTTAGAACTGTCCAGAAACCAAGTGGAAGCCAGTGAGGAACCTTTAACACTAGTAAGTATAAATGGTGGGTCCTGCTGTATTCTGTAAATTCTGGGTCAGTTGCCAAACACTTTTCAGAGGCAGCACCATGTATCATAGATTGCAGTAATCATGCCTAGGCAGTACCAAAGCATGAATGATGGTCACAATATCAGCTCTATCCAGAAATGGATGCAGTGGGCACTTCAATTGAAATTGCACTCCCAGCTGCAAATGCCTCAAGTGCTTCCATTATTGTGGCTGGATCTAAGAGGGCTGGAAACTTGATCTTCTTATAACTGTGTGTTCATTCCAACCTGTTGTGGTAGGGGACGTCATGACCTGCGCCAGCCACACATTCCAATTGACAATATATATATTTATACTGTTGCTATTAATATCCATTGACTTATCAACTCTGTGCTAACAAGCTCATTTGGCCACTGGGTTTGGCATCTTGTGCCCACCCCCTCTCCTAAACCCCTGGAGGGGAGACAGCTGCAGACTTCAAATACCATTAGTTTTGTGATGGGCAGGCTGTTCCTTGTGGTGGGATAACATTAATTACTCATCTAGAAAAATGTTCCTTTAATTGTATGGAAAAACGTGTTGAATGAATGAGTGTGGGGGTTTTTTGTTGTAGCCCGAGGTTCCAATTTCTCTGTCTCTTGAATGCTCAGAATGTTTTCTGGTTGTTGGAAGAATTTATTATCTCTGTCCTTCATCAGCTGGATGACCAGTTTCTCCCTCTGGCTAGAAACAAAAGTCTTTTTACACTTAACATTTAATGCAGGGTGAATTTTTTTCATTGACTGTACAAGATTACCAATTCATATGCAATATTATAGAAGCATTCCAGTATAAATATATGGTCTGTGAACAGTTGCCTGTACTTCAAATGATTTTAATAGTGTGCACATTGTATGCTATAAAATGCATAAGAGCTGGTCAGGAATATAATAAACTGATTCATCATTTGCTCCTTATGAGCTGGGTCTTGCTCCTCCTGTTGAAAAGGAAATGTTAGTTGCCATGAGTTGACTTAGACTAAGCACTCTAGGTCCCACCCAAATTTCCTATTTAAAAATTGCTTGTGAGCTATATTTTTCAAGAGACCTACAATCTTAGAGCATTCAGCTTCTAAGGGCACCTTTCCAGGACAAGGATGTCAGAGAATTTCAACCAAAACAGAGAAGGAAGTGGAAATTGTGGCAGTTCACATGTTCACCTGTGGCCAGGAATGGACATTAGTTAAGTGAATACGATCAGTATTCACTCACATCATTGAGTGATGTTTTTTAAGCCCACAAATTATATATTATGAACAGCTTTTTAAAATGTCATTCTGATGTTTCCTTTATATTAAAATGAATGCAAGCTACGTAAATAGTTACACAAGCTGTGATAAAGATGGTAGATAGTGAGGCAGATAATGTGGTGCTCGATGGAAACTGAACTGTAGTGGAACAGAAACAGTGCTGCTTGTGATCAATATAGGTCATAGTGGGGTGTTCTTAGATCCCGTCTTAGATCCCTACCCCAAGATCAGGACAGAAACAGTAGCAAAGCCCATAGCTTTTACTACAAAGGTAGAGCTCAGTTTCCTGTTTCAAGTCTGCATGCGTTGCATTCATGCTGGTTAAGTTCCTAGCAGCATGACTGTCAGTGTGGCCTACTGGCTATGAAGCCATTGAAGAACTGAGTTTGGAGCTCAATGGACAACAGGAACTATTTTGTAAGCCACCTTGAGTCCCTGTTAGGGAAAAAAGGCAAGATATGAATAAATTAATGATCATAATTAGTAATAACAAAATAGAAGAAACTGTTAAAGACCACAATGCCAGAAAAATGCAAACACACAAACACACACACATGCACACACACAAACACACACACACACACACACACACACACACACACACACACACACCATTAGAACATAAAAGAGACCTGCTGGATCTGGCCAAAGGCTCAGCTAGTTCAGCATCCTGTTCTCACAGAGGCCAACCAGATGCTGATGGGAAGCCTGAAAGGACCTGAGTACAAATGCAGCCTCCCCTCTTGCATCGGGATCGCTAGGTTGGTAGAGGATGAGACTCTTAATCTCAGGGTTGTTGGTTCGAGCCCTACGTAGGGCAGAAAGATTCCTGCATTGCTGGGGATTGGAATGGATGACCCTCGTAGTCCCAACTCTACAATTCTATGGTTCTGTGATTCATCCTGCCTCCAATTCCCTCTCTCCTTTTATATATGGTTCACAGCTTCACAGGATTGTAGAGCCACTTTCCCGATCTCTTCCCTATGGTTGAACAGATATAATACGTATAGGCTCTGAGCTGACTGTGAGCAGCATATCACTGTCAGATAATCGGCCATCACAGAGATAAGCTGTTTAGGGGGAGCTAAATCCAACCCCTTCTTCTTGCTGCTGAACAGCTGGTCGGTGCGATTTCTTATGAGCTCACAAAGCTATGTGCATGAAACACTGGCTGCTGGACAAGGCTGGGGAATCACAACTGTGGTGTCTATTGAACCTTGTCTACTAATTTGGATTCCACACAGATGTGGGTTTGTTTATTCATTTAACCGGGTTTTATACACCTCCCTGGTAGAGTTTTCAACACTGGCCCAAATGAAACAGGGTTTCTTCCAGTCTTAGGAATGAGAGCGAGGAGGAGGAATTTGGACCATGATTAAGGGTACAGTGCATAGCTAATTTCCTGTGGCTGAATGCAAGACAAAAGAGATAATGCCTACTCAAATTGTGCATATGATTCTCCACGGTTTAGGCTGTGCTGGTTGGAGACATTTTGCTGCCTGAGATGGTACCCCATCCTTAATTCCATGCACAGAAGCCAACTGGTTTGGCAGTTGGATCTTATTTTGACATTGGTAATAGGATATCATCCTCCACCACATCCGAGGCAGCAGGCCAGATTAGGGGGCCAGGTGGCAACAGAGGGAAATGACAAATTTCAGTAGAAACAGCTAGGGCCAGCTACTGCTGCTGTGGTTGCCTCACTCTGCCTAATGGTAGAGTCCTGGATTTGAGAAGCATCATATGTTGGTGTCAGAGTGCAAACCTTTCATGCAAATGATGCCAGTTTCAGTGTCTGACATTTTCAGGTAAAGCTTGGATGGGCATCTGGAGAGCAGCAACTTCTGAGTCTAGACTTTGAGCTAGCTAGACCAGTAGTCTGACTTGGTATCCCGCATTCAGGTAACAATACAAACATGGAACCTTTCTTCTGCAATCATATGTGGCTAGATTGCGAGGCTAGTGTGTGAACTGCCTTATACTGAATCAGGCCCAGATCTTGCTTTGTACTGTCAATTCTGGCCAGGGATACTCAGGCAGGGGCCCTATCCAGGCCTGCCCTATGAAACCCATTAATTTGAGATGTCAAGGACTGCACTTGGGGGTTTTCCTGCATACTCTGCTTTACAGCCCCCAAATTCCTCCTCCCACCAGTTGTAGAAGAAAAATCCCTTCCGAGAGCAAAATGGAACAGGCTTCCAACTTCTCCACAGCTCAGCCATCAGATTGCAGTAGCATAATCAAGCCCCACAGCAAAACACTTCACTTTGACCAGCCCCAGCCCTTGTTTTGGGAGGCACCTAAATGAATTCTGCTGTGGAATGAAAATGAGCAATGAGAAAAATCAAGCTTAACTAAATTTTTCTCTGCATGATCTATAACCTTTTCTATTGTATTCTTGGGAAGAGAACCTGGAAGCATTTGTGCTCAATGTACCATTTCACAGGGTTTGTTTTATTTTTCAGCTATTTTCTCTAAGAAGTGTATGCTCAAAATCTTCCTTATTTGTAATAGTGCAGCATCCTTTTTGTTTTGTTTTTAAGAACAAAAGAAGGAATTGCTAGCACAGTGCCTCCAGAATCCAAAGGTGAACATCTGGTGCTGCAAGCTTCTTGCATGCATTCCCTGCTTGTTGTGCATCATTCCAGGAGTCATGTGATCAGAGATTTAAAGATTTTCGCTGCCACTGTGCAGGACTTTGGCCTAAAGGATGTGTGACAACTTGAAAACCAACAGAGGGGATGGGAGATGTCCTCTGCATACAATCAAGCTCATGTGTGCTTTGATTCAGTGAAGGAACACAATAGGATCATTCAAAAAGTTTGCCTTTGAAAAGGCCCTTTGTTCCCTCCTCCGTGTTCCTGGGGTGTGCAAAGATGTAAAAATGCAATGCAAAGAATGGAGGAGAGGCAGAGAAATCTGTCAAAAATGTTATTTTTGAAAAGCATGCATTTTTTGCAAGCCAGACGTAGGCCAGTCCGCATTCAGCTTCAGCTTATTAAGCTGCATTTGTAGACCTGCTAGCAAGCTAGTAGGCACAGCCCACATTCAAAGGAATGTACCAATAAGACAAATAAGGCTGAAAAGACATTCCAGAACCAAACCCTTGGATTGTTGGTTTTTTGTTTTGTTTTAAATTAACTTTTTGACAACGTTTCCCAGTCAACGTCCCGGCTGCTGTCCTATACAGTGTATAGGATTGCAAATTGCTACCTAAATGGGCTTCCCTTAATAAACAGTTGTTAAAATGCTTGACCAATGTACCTGTTAATAAGCCCCATTGATCTCAGTAGGGCTTGCATTTGAGTAGGATTGCGCTATAATTTATACAGGAAATGGTTTGCTTCACTTTTATTCTCTCCTGTCCTTTTCAAGTGCTGCTATTGGCAGTTGGCTTAATAGATTGAAAAGGATCTCCAGCCCTTGAACTCTCCTGCTCAGAAGCTCCGGCCATATCACATGCGTGGCAAAGGCCACATATCTCCCGAAATGCCACCACTTTTCACAAAGGAGGTTTAAGAACCCCAATTGAATAAAGCTTTCTCTGTGAAATATCTTTATGGAGCTACAAAGCAGTTAAACCCTCTCCAGGGGAAAAATTGTAGACATCTTTTAGAGGGTGACAGTAGCAAATCTAACCACCTTGGAGGCTTCATTAATAAGATCTCTCCCTTATCAGCAGGAGGAGAGGGGATAAATCTTCATTACAGGGAAGAAAACCGGCTGCAATCCTGAAAGTAAGTCCCATTGAACTCAGTGGGGCTTACTTCTTTGTAAGCATACATAAGACTGCTATGAGGGCTACGATCCTATGCAGGTTTATCTAAGATTAAGGCCAGTTGACAAACCTAGACAATGACAAACCTAGACAGCATCTTAAAAAGTAGAGACATCACCTTGCCAACAAAGGTCCGTATAGTAAAAGCTATGGTTTTCCCAGTAGTGATGTATGGAAGTGAGAGCTGGACCATAAAGAAGGCTGATCGCTGAAGAATTGATGCTTTTGAATTATGGTGCTGGAGGAGACTCTTGAGAGTCCCATGGACTGCAAGAAGAACAAACCGATCCATTCTTAGGGAAATCAGCCCTGAGTGCTCACTGGAAGGACAGATCGTGAAGCTGAGGCTCCAATACTTTGGCCACCTCATGAGAAGAGAAGACTCCCTGGAAAAGACCCTGATGTTGGGGAAGATGGAGGGCACATGGAGAAGGGGACGACAGAGGATGAGATGGTTGGATAGTGTCTTCGAAGCTACAAACATGAGTCTGACCAAACTGCGGGAGGCAGTGGAAGACAGAAGTGCCTGGCGTGCTCTGGTCCATGGGGTCACGAAGAGTCGGACACGACTAAACGACTAAACAACAACAAGGCCAGTTGATCACTGTAAGATTTTCTTGAACAAAACATGCACAAAATCTGGATGGAATGTTACAGCGTTGTGATTAGAGTCCAGTTCTCTGGGTCACAACTTGGCTCAGATGTGCCTAAGCTCTAAAGTCCACTAAGTGACAAAATAAAGAAAAGCAGGGTATGTGGGTGTTTCCATTTTATTTACATCACAAAGTTATATATTTAAAGATTTATGAATTCTATTAAAAGCCCAAATATCCAAATGCTTCATGAGATCCTGCTTTAAGCAGTGCTTTTTTCCCCTTAAAAAATGTTTAGGGGTACTCTCATTTTCCTAATTATATTGAAATACTGCCCCTCAATGAGGCCAAACTTAGATTCACAAAATGTTTAGGGGTATGTGTACCCCTGCATCCCCCCCAGAAAAAAGCACTGGCTTTAAGTATTCTGTTTGCAAGATATAAACTAATCTAGGCTGGCCTGCTCACAGTACCTTAGATCTGAGCTTGCAGTGTTGCTGTGACCTTGTTGCCACTGATCTAGCCGCTTGGATCCTGCAAGGTTTTACTCTCCTTTATTGCAGCTTGCTAAACCAAAGCAAAATATTGCAAAATATTTCCAAAGCACACAACACAGGTCCTTTCCAACGCAACTGGTTAGCAGTAGACTTTATGTAATACTTTTATCTGGCTAGTGTTGCTGTTCCTCACCCAGTCCAACAGTAAATTCTTGAATTGCTGTGGAAACATCTATTGTGGATGCAGGGGTTTCCAAAAGCAGCCATTTGAACCCACCCACCAGTGATGGTTGCTGAGTATTAGCTACCATTGCCATGCAAATCCACCTTCATAGACCAATGGGGAAAGTCCAGAATGCATCTTATATCTACAGCATTGGTGGGTGGTCAAAACAACTTCTCTTTCTACATTTATTATTACATCTACAGTCCACTTTTTATCCATGGAGTTCAACACAGCTCACATGGTTCTCTTCACCCCATTTTATTCTCATAAAAAGCCTGGTATATAGGTTAGGCTGAATGAAATCGACTGGCCCAAAACTCACCCAATCTTGGGAGTTTGAGCACAGGTCTTTCAGGTCCTAATCCAGCCAATACACCACATGGATCAGAGTCATTCCAACACATGAATCTTTCCACTCAGTGCCACATACCAAACCATATACCAAAGGAGCAGAGCTATTATTGTTCTTGCATTTTCAGCCCACTCATCTCCCAGTTGCCCACGGCACTGTCCCTGTCATTCCATTGTATGTCAACACTCTCGTCCAGGCCAGACCTGGGCAGATTTCAGACTCGTGAGATCTCCTGTGTTTTTACTAGAGCCCAAAGTCCATCAATCAGGCCAGGTGACTGGGGGAGGCATCAACTATTGCAAAAACAAAACATAGTACCAGCAACACCCTATGAGCCACACATTGGAATGACCTTAACACACAAATGGAAATCTACACTTCAGTCCTTACAGATCAGGTATTACAATTCTAAAAAGGGAAGGGGGAAAATGCTTTTTGGTTGGTATTGTCAAACAGCAGAGACAGAAACTCTTGTTGATCTATTGCAAATAGTCCAGAGGTGTAACTAGTAAATCCAGGTCCACTTCTGCCCATCCCTTCCCTAGGGTACATTGTGTACAACAGCCTTAGGATGAAATGAAATGTGACATTACATGTGTGAATGCATATAAAGTGTCAGGTTTCCCCACTGAATCACATCCACTGGAAGCTTCTCTCTTGGGGCTAATAGCAGCTTCTGGGGGGGAGTATTTTTATTAGTACGGTGGTGGAGGGGAAAGGGTTGATCCCATTCCTTCTGTGCCACAGTCTTAATCCCCCCACTGTTATTTACAAGAGGGAATTAGACATGTTAAATGCATTCACACAATTAACATACTATCTAGTTTGCCTCCCTAATTAACTGTTGGTGTACCAAGAGAAACATTGGCATGATCCAGACTGCTGTATTCACAGCAGTCTTGAACTAAGTGTTTGTGACAGAGGAGGAATACTACATTGGACACAAAACCACAGCATGATAATAACACACTCTCTTGAGCCAAACAGGGAATCCCAACTCACATTTCCAGCCCTCTTTTATTATTAACCCCCCCCCCCGCATTCCTTGAATCTGGTCACTTCTCCTCCACTTGCCACCTTCCCTTCATACGTACAAATATTTCTGACTTTTTATTGCCATCATGTAGTGTCTGGCTGCCTTCTTACGTCTCCCATGTCTTTATATTAGATTTCCCTCCCTTGCCTCTTTCAGCCACTTGTCGTTTTATAACCTGATCAATAGAAGTTATACAAACAGCACTTTTTAATTTCCAGGGGAGCAACATAAAGAGGCGAAGGTGAGGGACAGCAGTTGCTCAGTCACATTTTGATGTTTAATTTTACCTATCGAGTTCAGATTCTCATGAAATTTTTAATATTGCTCCTGAATAATATAGGCACTTTCATTTGCTCTGCCTGGGTTTTATGAAACAACTTTGCTCTATGTCTGTGAGCTGGGTGGTAAGTTATTTATTCTTCACAGATATACTAGTTTGTGGTGTGCTGGGAGGGGTCAATAAGGCTGCGATCCGAGGCCCCATATGCACACTACATTTAAAGTCATATTGTACACAGATGTGTGTCTTCATTATACAGCTTTTGGCTTTTGACACTTGAGATGTATATTTCCAGGACCCACCTCATTCTTGTAATTTTAAGTTGTTTTAAACTGTTTTCAAAATTGTGTAATAATGCATTTCAATATTAATGTTACATTTTAATTGTAACCTGCCCTGGGACCTTAGGGTGAAGGGCAGGTAATAAATAATATTACCTGTAAAGACTGCTGGGAGTTGGTTGGAGACCTCTATTCCCTTTATAAGTGTTATAATCTCCAGATTTAGCTTACAGAACATGAGGATGTCTGATGTTAATGTATGCAAAGATTCTGAATGCTCAGGAATTGTTGTTGTGGTTGTAGTAATAATAAATATATTATCCACTCCCATCATTCTACCTGGACACTGAGGTCCAGCGCCAAGGGCCTTCTGGCCATTCCCTCATAGTGAGAAGCCAAGTTACAGGGAACCAGGCAGAGGGCCTTCTCAGTAGTGGCACCCGCCCTGTGGAACACCCTCCCACCAGATGTCAAAGAGAACAACAACTACAAGACTTTTAGAAGACATCTGAAGGCATATTTTGTTGGAAGCCGCCCAGAGTCGCTGGAGAAGCCCAGCCAGATGGCTGGGGTATAATAATAATAATAATAATAATAATAATAATAATAATAATAATAATATACATCTGTACATGATTCAGGAGGCAGTATTGTGCTAGAAAAATGGTGTCACATAACAAGAATTTTGCAGTTATCCTTTGACAATCCTGTTATTTTTCGAATGAGGTGAATTGGTCTGAAAGCCTTGAAAATCCATTTCACTAAGCTGGGACACCAGAAGCAAACCAACTTATAACTGTGTGCAACTGGACGTTGCCTGCTCTTCTCCTTCCAGCTCTATGAAAAGCTAGTATCTGTGCACAGCCCAAGCTACTCGATGAAAGACTCACTTCCCTGTCATGTTCCAATGGGTAGTCTGAGAAATGTCAGGAAACCACAAACCAACATTTACAAGAGCTCCAGTGGCTGAAGCAGAAGACAGGAATGTGTCTTGGCTCTGAAAGAACTGTGCTGTGTGCCTTGGAACAAGTCAGTTATCTTCCCTGCACTTTGGCCTCCTAGACAAGAAGGAGGAACAAGAGTAACTGCTGTGGGAAGACAGCTGATAGGATGGCCGCATAGTCCTTTATACTAAATCGGCTGATTAGACTGTCTTATCCTGTATTCTCTATACACACTTGCAGTGGCTCTCTAGAGTTTCACACAAGAGTCTTGCGACTGAACTGTCTACATTTTAATTGTGAGTTCCACCACTCAGCTATGGCACATTTTAAACACCACATTGCAGGGGTGCCAACTTGAATTAAATATTAAATATGCCCTGCATAGTTGCTCACAAGACGCATCACACAGACATCATATGTAAGTGCCCGATGCTAACAAGATTTTTTTAAAAAACCCACTTGATATCATCTATACTATGTATTTCTGTCCTTCCTCCGAAGGTCATGCCAGGCCATGCACACATTCTTGTTCTTCACAGACCAGGCACATAGACCACATGCTTCTTGTGAAATGTTACGTCAGAGTGGCAAAGTGTCAAACAGGTTGAGTTTATGAAACTTTTAAAGGTAATAATCCTAATTCCTGTTCAGTTTATTAAAGTTTACTGGAATTGCGTTTTCTTTCTGTTAATACACCTGAAATTGCTGTTTTCCCAAATGAATCTTTTATTTATCTGCCCTTTCAATTTGCCAAATAGAATTGGGAAAACTACATAAGGATTGTTGTTGTTGTTGTTTAGTCGTTTAGTCATGTCCGACTCTTCGTGACCCCATGGACCAGACCTTCATGGATCACTGCATGTCACGGCGAAGGGGCTTGAATAACTCACAGAAGCTATGAGCTATGCTGTGCAGGGCCACCCAAGACGGACAGGTCATAGTGGAGAGTTGACTAAATGTGATCCACCTGGAGCAAGAACCAGCAAGCCACTCCAGTATCCCTGCCAAGAAAACTCCATGGACAAAAACAACAGACATAAGGATTGTTACTTGTTGGTTATCTATTATCCCATTGGAAAGCACAATATCAGTATATCAGCATATACTGATGACCCAAGCATATATACATAGGTGAGAAGTGGGAATGAAGAGAGGCTGTAGGGGTACTGAGTCTTCACATTCCCCACAGATCAGAATAAATAAAAGATATGTCACAATTTCTCTAGTACACAGTAACTGCCTTTTTAATGGCTAATAGTATATGTTGATTTATGAAAGGTCGTGGTGCTCCAGCGGCTTTTATTGTATCATCATAAAACCACAATTCTGCAGAGTACTTTAAGCCAAAATATTCTGTTTGCTGCTTACTTGGGCTCACTGCAGTCTCTTATTTTGTGCCGTGTGCGAAAAGAAAAAGAAGCTGTTCTAAACTGGCCACCTAGATTAGACAGCTGGAGATGTCTGACTCTTATTTCAGAATGTGACATGTGGGAAAGGTGAGAAAAGGACTGATAAATAGACTATGATAAATACAAAGATGTCATGAGCAGCTGATCCTGGTCCAGATTAATCCCCCTTTTTTTTTCATGGAATGCTTTCTAGAATTCAGCCTTACAAATGCCAAAGAGAATAAACTGATTATGGGAACTTTTCTGCAGTTTATTGGTGGCAGTGATTTTGGGCTGCCAAACATGAGCATTTCTCAAAGTATACAAAGATGCAATTTGAGCACACCTGAAATTATATGCACATGCAATTTGCATAATTATCAATCATTTTAATGTATATTTGATATCTTATATAAACTGTAAACAGTTTATGATAATTAAGTGGTATATAAATCTTGCTAAATGAATAAATTAAATGGCAATGCCCATATTTATCTTGCAACTCAGTGCCTTAGTTTCCCAGCCTGGGACAAAACAACAATACTGAGTAAGCAATGTTGGCCCAAAAATAAGCTACCATTAGGTAAGGAGCCTAGAAATGCATCAGTATTAGGATGCTCATATATTTAAACAAGTTTCCAAAAGCATTTTCATGCCACCTTTCTCTCCTGTCTCCCCCCCCCCAGGGGGGGGATAGCCTCCTTTGCAAGTGTAATGGGAGGAGGAGGGCAAGCACTGCTAATACTACTTTGCCACACACTGTCAAGTACTTATAAACTCTATTTATAGCTACAGTTAAAGGTTCCGATATGCAAGCACTCCATTAAAAGACCACATTAATGAGCCCTCAGAGAAAATATCTCACAAAGCCTTTGAGCTCATAACTGCTTGGTTGTGTGGGGCTTCTTGCTTGTTAACATTCATAAAATATAAATACTGTGTACTAAACACCAGCACTTTGTAGGTCTCGGTGACTGATGATGCTATCAATGGATTGCGTTATGCCGTTTTCAAATGCACCACTAGGATTTAATTGCCGGGTGTCATTTCTTTCTGTGCGTTCCTGTTCGGAAAGTCTTCTTTCCATTTGGATCCCAAGTACTTGCTAGATTAGGGTGACTCACTAGAAGAGTATCTATGGATATTGTCACAGAGATAGCAGCCAAGCCTTTTGGGTTAGAGATACAGAGCAAAGCTTAGGTGTAGCGCCAACTTAGATTTTCAAGTGTTGAACTTATGGCTGCAATAAACAAATAAAAACTTTTTTTTGCAGGATTTAAAGAAATGAAACAAAGTGTCCCTCTGACACAAGGGATCCCATTGTATTACTACTGGGAGAAGCATGGCAACAGTGGGGGAAGGGGGCCCAGTGATAAAATAAATGCATTTGAAAAAAAGATTGGTTTTTTCCTTTCACCGCAGCCCTTTCCCCCTTATTATCACCCCACACTTTCACTACTGATATTGATTTAAAGGTATCTATTCCCCTTCTTTTAGGACAGTGTCTTAAAAAGCAGAGACATCACCTTGCTGACGAAGGTCCATATAGTTAAAGCTATGGTTTTCCCAATAGTGATGCATGGAAGTGAGAGCTGGACCATAAAGAAGGCTGATCGCCAAAGAATTGATGCTTTTGAATTATGGTGCATGGACTGCAAGAAGATCAAACCTATCCATTCCGAAGGAAATGGAGTCCTGAAGGAAATGGAGCCCTGAGTGCTCACTGGAAGGACAGATCCTGAAGCTGAGGCTCCAATACTTTGGCCACCTCATGGGAAGAGAAGACTCCCTGGAGAAGACCCTGATGTTGGGAAAGATTGAGGGCACAAGGAGAAGGAGACGACAGAAGACGATGTGATGGCCTGGGACTTGGGCTCAGACTCAGAACCAGAGGAGACCCAGTCTGCACCAGATTCTTTGCCTCAGGCATCATCTGAGCCAAGTCTGGGGCCTGATCCTGAAGTGTCCCAGTCTGCACAGGTTCCCCTGCAACAAAACCAGCTGGGCCAACTCAGGGGCCTGAGCCTGCCCTGGCTCCATATGTGGGGATTACCTCGTTGCCTTCAGCTGGGCCATCACTTACAGCTGCTCCACTACCGGTTTGGTCAGGGGAGGCTGAGGTGGCCCCTGGGTCTAGTAACCCACCGACATCTCCCAAGCTGCAGAGACTAAGGTCTGAGAGAAGGAGAGACCTGAGTGCTCACAAGGAGGAGCGCTCGCCTTCGGGCGAAACAGAGAGGTGAGTCGCCAGGGGACAACAAAGATAAAAGGCTGTCGGACCCTGCCTCAGGTTGCAGGAGCAACATTGCAGTATGCTAGATCCTGCCTGAGATCCTGTACCTGTCCTTGCCTGGTTTCCTGCCTCGTGTCCTGCCTTGGCCCTGTCGGACTGTCTCCCAGTGTAACCTTCAGATTCTGGACCTGTCCTGGACCGCGTTTCACTGGGCCCAGCACAGACGAAATGGTTGGACAGTGCTATCGAAGAAGAGTTTGAAGAAGAGTTTGGACTTGATATCCCGCCTTTCACTCACTGTAAGGAGTCTCAAAGCAGCTAACATTCTCCTTTCCCTTCCTCCCCCACAACAAACACTCTGTGAGGTGAGTGAGGCTGAGAGACTTCAGAGAAGTGTGACTAGCCCAAGGTCACCCAGCAGCTGCATGTGGAGGAGCAGGGAAGCGAACCCGGTTCACCAGATTATAAGACTACCTCTCTTAACCACTACACCAAACTCATACCAACATGAGTTTGACCAAACTGCGGGCGGCAGTGGAAGACAGGAGTGCCTGGCGTGCTCTGGTCCATGGGGTCACGAAGAGTCAGATACGACTAAATGACTAAACAACAACAACAACAACATCCCCCTCTAGTGGCTATATATAGTTCTTATTTCAAACCTAAGTTCAACACCCTGTGGCTATCAAGGAAGGCTTGTCCAGCCACACATGATTGGTATA
Organism: Podarcis gaigeae; assembly: GCF_964106915.1. Lineage (NCBI taxonomy): Eukaryota > Metazoa > Chordata > Lepidosauria > Squamata > Lacertidae > Podarcis > Podarcis gaigeae. The sequence goes on from NC_139680.1 coordinate 70,569,296, forward strand.
CATCAGGACAAGCTGAAGATGGGAAAGGGGAGGTTGGAGACTTAGGAGGTAGTTAAGGGAAATCAGAGGATGTCAAAGGGGCAGCTCCCAGTTCACAAGAGCCAAGGGAAATGGTCGCATCACCAGAACCAGAGGTGCCCCTGTGGCATCGAAAGCAGTGGGCAGTGTACCTTAAGAGACTGAGGCAGGCAAGAGAACACAGCCCAGCTTACTAGTTGATCTGATGAAGATCAACTAGACTTGTTTGGTCTGGGAGAAGGTGTGTGGCCACTCAGCTCAGAGCAGGTGAGGATCGCATGCTTCAGTAAGTGGAGAGACTCAGCTACTCAGCTGGAGCAAACTCAGGTGCATCAAGTAAGATTGAAAGGAACAAAAGAGAAGGCAGAGACTCTATGTCTGTTCAACTTCCACCATTGATGGTGGAAGCTTGAATGCTTTGTGAACTCCACTGGACTGTGCTTTTGGGACTCACCCTGGGATGCCAACCCTGGATCTTCTTTGGAGATGGGAACTTGGCCTTAAATTTGTTTTTGAGCCTTTCATGTTGCCTTGGACCTAAGCCTGTATTGGATTACTGGGCTGCCTGACTCCTCTCTAGAGTTGCCCTTGAGACTGTATGCACTTTTGGGACTTATCTCCTATTTCTGTGGTAAGGATTGTTACAAGATAATGTTTATGAAATGTAAAAATGCTATATAAATGTTAAGTATTATTAATTTGGAAGGGTGTGTCACAGCTTGGTCCTGTCTATATGCATGATCTATAACTTCTCTCACAAAGAGAGACATCTATGCACTTACCTGGGAGTATGAGCCACAGGATTCAGCAAGGCCTACTTCTGAGTTGATGTGTATAGGTTTGTGCTACAAATGCAGTAATATCTCAGAGTTCTCACCTTCTGGGGTGTATGGGGTGTTACCAGTGGCTCCTAGAAACCATCAGCATGGGAATGGTTCAACTGGCCAGATAAACCAGGTGAGGTCAGGCGATAGGTCTCAAACCATCAGTGAGTTAGGGACTTCCTCTGCATGCAAAGACTGGCTCTGGTGGATTGAGCAGAAAAGACCAATAGTGGGTCCAGTGGTCAAGAAGGCGGTATCTGCTCATGTGGTAGAGGGTAGTGATGGGCAGATGGGGCTCATCAACCTGTGAAGGTAGCCCATTTTCTGCCTCATGGGATATCTTCATTTAAACCACATCAGTGAAGCTGGTGGGAGGGGAGCGTCTTGTTGTCTGGGCAATCCAAGACCTCCATACGCACCATCCTGGCTTGTACTCTGAGGAAGAATCTTGGGTGCTTCTAACATGGCAAAAACAATGAAGGAGGTAGTTACGAGTTACCAGTTTCTGCAGCCACAGCAGGTGCTGTGATTCTCCAGAGGTTTGGCATCACCCCTGAGGTGCGGTCCATCATCTCTTGAGACAGATGGAGGCTAACAACTCTCAACCTCTCCACTCTCATAAAGGAAGTAAAATTTCCTTTGTATGTCAGGGATGGGGAACCTGTCACCCTCTAGATATTGTTGGACTTCAACTCCTGTCAGCCCCAGCTGCCATGCCCTGAGAGTGGTGATGATGGAACTTGTAGTCCAGAAACATCTGGATGGCCACAGATTCTCCACCCTGCTATGTGGTGAACAGAGGCAGTTTAGGAGAGGTGGAGTGGGATGGAGTCTTGTAGCAGTTCCAGGAACAAAAAATGTTCAGGAGTAGCATATTCCCTTTGCTCTTGTCTCTTGTTTGGTGACAGCTGAACAGAAAAAGCCTGCAGTCTTATTGCACACTTACTTGGGTCGAAGCCCCATTGTGATCAGTGGGGATCCCTTTTAAGTACATAAGGTTAGGCTGTAAATAACTGTTTGTGCAAACATGTTGTTCCTGTCTGTGCATGCAAGCACAGGATGCAGAGAGCAGTGCAGAACCTTATATTAACAGCTCATCACTTGGCAGGGAGCCTTAGCATTAAATCAGGCTTGAGAGGTTTCTGTTGTACTCCATACTTTTCAGACCTGGGACCCATGCTAAACTCTAACCTACAACACATTTAAGTTTTCAGAGCATGTCTCTCAACTTCTTCCTTCTGTTACTCTTTTGTCCTTCTCCTTTCTCCCTCTTCCCCCTCTTTCTTCTACCTCCTCTTAAAAACAAGCCCTTCAAAATCTCTCTATGCACTGTAAGTACCGGTACCTATTACTTAGTTAATATTTATTTACTTGCAATAATTGAATTATTTGTACAGTGATACCTCGGGTTACATACGCTTCAGGTTACAGACTCCGCTAACCCAGAAATATTACCTTGGGTTAAGAACTTTGCTTCAGGATGAGAACAGAAATTGTGCTCCAGCGGCACAGTGGCAGCAGGAGGCCCCATTAGCTAAAGTGGTGCTTCAGGTTAAGAACAGTTTCAGGTTAAGAACGGACCTCCGGAATGAATTAAGTACATAACCCGAGGTACCACTGTACTTCTGTCTTTTTGTACCTATAGAGATGGGTGAGGGGGAGAGATACTACAAAAACAAACCTTGTTAAATGTGTCCATAAGATTTGCACTTGGAACAAGGCCTCTCTCACTTCCCTCCTTCCAAAGTAGAAATGAGTTTAAACTTAAGCTCAAATTACCTAAAGGGAGCTCAGTGTTGTTCTTCCATTGCATGTATTTAAAAAAGCAAAATTAACCTGAAAACACTTTGATGGAAGGTGAGGTGGCTAGAGAGAGATGCCTTAACCCTTTTCCCTATAGTGAATAGACTGTCAGGCCAGGCAATGGCCAGAGTGGCCTGAGGTTGACCATGAATGTGAATGGCTGTGGCCCTCAAACAGATGCTAAGAGGAAGGACAGCAATTTAGGGTGGTTTTTGAGGGGGATCTGGGTCAGGGTCAGAGTCCCAGAGACTCTGCTTTGTTGGGGGCAGCAAGAGGAACAGCAGCTAGAATTTGTTGTTTACATTATTATATTGAATATGCAGATTTAGTAGTTTATATTTTTGTTGGTTTATATTGTATGTCACTTTGAGCATTCTTTTAATAAAAAAAATCATAGTGTAAATATTAAAGCTAATGAAATCTAATCACCTTCCTAAAACTGTTTTTTCACCTGCAGGGAAAAAGGAGTGGGACCCTACCCTATATATTTTCCTTATTTGTTGCAGAAGCAAGCTGGAGAGGGTGCTTTTGAGCAAAAGGCTGCAGGGGAAAGGGTTAAGTAGCTTCTCTCCCCAACTCATAAAGTGCTGACCTTCCTTTTTTAAAAAAAGAAAAACGGAGGAGAGGAATACAGAACTCTGAGTAAATTGTGCTTTGAGCCTTATTTGAAAGAGTGAGAAGTATAGCTGTGAGGAACTACTGAGAAATAAGAAAGTCACCATAAGGGAAATTCTATGCCAGCATTTATTTAATTTATTTATTATATTTATATACTGCCTTTCATCTAAGGAGCTCCAAGTGAAGAAGTACTCTCACATCCTCTTTCCCAGGTGTCACTTTCTTTGGACAGATGTAGCAAAGACAGTGTGTTGTGTCCAAGAGATTGAGCTACACCATAGTGCATCGTTATCTATCATTAACATCTCAACCAGCAATTGAGATGCACAATAAATAGCAAAGGTCAAACTTTGCCCTGCATCTAGAGTGAAATCCAGAGATTTAAATCAATGTATGCTTTGCTATTAACTGTGTTGTGGATTGCAACCTTAGTTTGCGTTGATCAAAAGAAGTGCACAGTGGAACTGAAGCTCTTGGAGTCCCGGGACTGGCAGGAAGGATTTCTACAGCCCTATCAAAGTCAGCCTTCAGAACAGATGGTCCCTTTCTCCCTTGTCTTATTCTAGCCCCTGCAAGGTTTCAAAACTCCTCATACTACTTTGTTGGAATCAGTGTGTGGGCCTTCGAGTTTAACTAATCAAGGCCAGGTCAGGTGTGACATGATGGAGTAGAAAACCCCTGTTAGATACTAAATTCTCTCTCTGTGCTCTGAAGCCCAGAGCTATAGCACCCAAAGGAATCAAGTCTTGTCTGCATTTGAGCACTATTTATCTGTTAATCCACTCCCCCCCCCCCCCAGCACTTGAATTGGATTGCTGTGGTCCAAACCTGCACGTATTTGAATCTCCATGTAGTATGTAGTATGCAGAACAGCTCTAGTCTTTCCTTTGTGTTTGTTCCCACATTCTAATTTGCTTGATTATACTTTGTTGATTAAGTACCCAGAGGGCATGCACGGGGCACTTTTTAAAAAAAATAAATAAATCCCTGCCCAGGAAATGAACAAAATCACCAAGTCAGATAACTATAAATTCTCAGCACACAATTTCTAATGTGGTTTGCTTGGGCAGTTTACTGGTTTTGTATTTTATAGCAATAGAAAATATATACCATGCTCTGTTCAGCTGCACACTGGAAATAGTAATGAGCACAGCCAGAAAAGAAATGAAAGCATTAAGGAGTGGGTGTGGAAAGGGGAGTAGCAGAAAGTGATGACGGATCCACCCACCCAAATAGTCTGTCAGCCCCGAACAGTTTGGAGCCCAATTTCCCCCAACTGACTGGATAAACCTGAATTTACAGGGGGCAAGCATCAGGATTGTTGTTGCTTGAGGGTAATGTCATGTGGACTAAGCAAATTAAATGGGAACCCAAAACAGTAAACTCTGGGGTGGACAGGCCCCCTATTGCCCCTATTGCACCACTAAAAGAAGAAGATATTAAAACTAAATGGAAAGTATTATTGTAGTTTCTTCTATTCAGAAGGGCTACTGCATTTTCATTCTTTTTATGATTTTTTAAAAAATGGATGTTTATTCGAAGCAGGCAACATAAGGAAAGTCCCTTCAGAAACCCACGTTTGTGTTGAGCTTTTAAAATCTGGATGTACAGAGGGTGTTTAAATATTCCTGTTAAGCATCTCCCTTTCTTCCACATCGGGTAGTGTCCTCAAAAAGAACAACAAAAACTAACCCTAACCTTATACTGTACTCAACACTAAGGCCTGACAACAAATGTAACTTGTCTGTAAGAAAGACTGTACACCCTGAAAAAGAGATAAGGCATGTTCTTTTGTAAACCAAGAAAACCTTTAATAAAAATAAATTAAAACAAAAACTAGCTCTGCACAATTGGATTACTTTTCATATTCAGACTCTAAAAGAATCCAAGCGAGAGCCAGCCTGTAGGCTTCTGCTTAAAACTGCCCCCTCCACAGTAAAAATCTAAAATGGTACCCAGTAGTGTGAAGAAATATGGCACATCACCAGAACCTCGTATGGATCACCTTCATTGGGTGATCTGAATTTGGTTTCTGAATTAGACAATGCATTCTTCTTCCTATGTTTATTTTAAAAATGTAAAACGGTGGGGATTTGTTTTACAAGTGACATGAAAATTGCTTTAATTGTTATCTGCAAATCGTCAATGACGTTGCCATCATGTCAACGGATGTTCATTGACTGCATTGACAAGTGAAGCTTTTTTGATGTAAAAATTGCCACATTCTCCTTCAAATAGTGTGTAACACCCCCCCACCACCACCTCCGCAGAACATTTCTTACTTCCACAGTCCTCTAGGTAACATATAGGACAGAGCAGCTTGGTAATAATTGCAACCATAATGTGATATTATCTTAACTATCTGGTAAAGCGTGTTCTCCAATAAATGAGAGCACGTGTTGCGGTGTGGGCCACCAGGCCAGGCCTCTTGTTGCCAGGCAGGTTAATAGTTGTTGCCTGGCATTATGATTGGGTAACCGGGTTGCTGGGGCAAATTGTATGTTGCAAATTGGGTGGGTGGGACCATAGTCTTTAAATATTGGTGCACTCTGGTTTCTCTTTCTCTTTGCAGAGTGCATCGGATCACCCGCCCGCCCTCTTTCCGGTTGACCTTGCTTTGCCTGTCATGGGGTCGTCTGCTTTGGAGCAGGGGCCTAGTAGGAATTTTGCCATTTGGTGATTGGCTGTGCCATTTGGTTTTGCCTACTACTCAGCAATTCGTCACAACTTGTAAGGTTGTGGTTAGGCATTGGTTATAATATGCTGGTGGTGGAGGGGTAAGGCTGGGCCTGCCCCTCCCATTGCGATGAAGGGAATTCCGTTAAAGGAATCCTGGGGCTTGCCACTATTTCGTCCAATCCCTGTTATGGGACCAGGGCTGCCCAATCCCTGTTATGGGAATCCTTGTTATAGGACCGGGCAGGCAAGCTTTCGGGGAGCTGCTGGGGTGAGCGGCGTGGGTCCGACGCTTAGCTCAAATGACCCCCCAGTTTGACTTTCTCTTCTACTGGCTACCGATCGGACCTCGGGATGTCAGTTCTGTCCCAGGCGGGGGGACAGATAGTCATAACCAATGTCTAAACAACCACTCACTGATTTTGTATTTTAATAAAGTTGTGGCCAAAATAGTGCCCCAAAACCAAAACTAAATTACGTGTTATGTGTGAAGTTATTTGAGGGGTGGCCTGGGGACCTACACACGCAACTGCTTGCCACCACACTTCACATCGCTTATGGTGTTAGCTATGGGGCAGGTGGAAGTGGTTCAGATATCAAGGAACTAATCTACCTGACTTTTAGAAGACATCTGAAGGCAGCCCTGTTTAGGGAAGTTTTTAATGTTTGATTCCCCCCCCCCCCGTTTTTGCTATTCTGCTGGGAGCCACTGGGAGTGGCTGGGGAAACCTAGCCGGATGGGTGGGGCATAAATACTACTACTACTACTACTACTGCTATTATTATTATTATTATTATTATTATTATTAATTCGGGGAAAACAACCTCACTGGCGAAATTAAGCCTTTTGTTGGACTGATTTATGCCCATGGGCCAGAGGTTCCCAACTACTGCTTGAAGTTATTTTATTTCAATTGTCTGACCCCACAAGCGTGATATGCTAAGGACTTTAATCAGTCAGTTTCTTCGTTTCTTTGGAGATCTTACTGTATTGCTGCATGTGTGTTATTGTTATTGCTGCATGTGTGTTATTGTTATTGCTGCATGTGTGTTATTGTTGTTGTGCCCTTATTTTTAACTTCATTTCAAAATAAAATTCCATGGGGGGGGGGGGACTGAATAAAACTGGCCTTACTAACTTGAAAATCCAGCAAGAGTCTGATGAAAATGGTTTGCTCTAGAGCTGACAGTGAGGGAAAATAGGTGGCTACTTGGTCTGTTGTGGAGGAAGGGAATGAAGCAGACATACTTAAAGCAAAAGGAAACAGCAGGGGAATAATCACATGGCCTTCACCCACCCACCCCAGCCATCAAACACTGTTACTATTAAACTGCAAATGTAATTACCTTGTCGCGAAAAGACAGAAAAACGAAATACATGATCACTGCTATGTTTCTGTAATCCAGTTACTTGATATTTTGTATCCTGTGCAAAAACAGATACCAGAATCTTCATTAGCTCTGCTAGTGTCAACTTTTCTAATGGAACTTGTCTTTCTAGCGCTACTGCTGACCTGCTTCCATCTATCTTCTGGAATGCATATGTTAGGCTGTTTTTTTGGCTCCTGTGTGCATATAATACATATATATAAGGGACTGCTTCTCTCTGTAGCTTCCAAATGAAGCTCTGAGGATGATGCAGCCTCCGCTCAGGTTAAATATCTGTGAGAATTTTATTATTTAAATTATTATTATTAATTATTTTGTACTCCTATTTCCTTAAAACTTTTCTTTAAGGTTGTCATGGGAATTCAAGATCTTTGGCTGTCCCACAGAAAGATTTGTGGCATTTTTTGCCACTTCTGCAGCATGGTTTTATCAATCTTTGCAGTGACATTTTTAAACAATCAGTGTACCCTTTCACAGCTTTAATTTTAAATACAATTTTTCCTAACCAAGACAATTCAGTCTGGAACCCTTTCTTAAGGGCTTTTGCCAATGACTGCTGTAATAGTTCCTAAATAAACAACTCATTAAGATTTGATATTAACCAAATTCCCAAATATGACATTCATTTATCAGTCTATTTAATTCTATATTTCTTCGCTAATTTTCATTAGTTGCCTGTAATTCATTTATTCCCATTCTGAATGGTTTATTTCATAGCCTGAAACTCCAAAAATCATCTTAATATCTCGAAAGGTTTTGATATTATAAAGGATTACACTTTGTTTTTTAGAAGTTTACACTCATTACTTCATAGTAAGAGCAGTATAGGCCCAAAGCCCCCCAAGGCAGGTCATATCTTACCTCAGGAACAAGAGGACCATGCTAGATTTCTTCTGGGAAGGAGCTAATTTCAGACTTGGGTAGGCCATTCCTCAGCACAAAGGATGTTACTCTATCACCACAGCTTTTATGGTTACTTGGATCACAATCCATGCTTGAGAGGCCATGGGCCACTAGATAAACAGCCTTGCTGAGTGAAACTAAGTGCACCCCCATCTCTATGCATGCTTGCTTGGAAGTAAGTCCCACTATGATCTACGGGGCTTACTCACAGGGTAAGTGTGCATAGGATTTAATTAACTGTTCTTAGGCCAGGAAGGTGATGCAATGTTGTCTTTATGTTGTACAACAAGACCAATAAAACAACTGATAAATACTGTTTGGTAAAAAGAAATTCCCATTTCAAAAGCCTGCCTGAATAATACAGTTTTCAAAAGATGTCTAAAAGAAGGCAGAGATTATTGCTGCTGGGGCTCTACGGGCAGGCAGTTCCATGGAGCAGGGCCTGCCATGCTACAGGAACCAGTCCCTGGGGCAGTTTGAGTGAACCTCAGGAACATGGATGGTGCCACTGAAAGTGCTCCATCGGATGCTCTCAGTGACTGAGGAACAGCATAAGGCATCAGGTGATCCATGAAGCAGCTTAGGGCTTCATGAATTGACACAATAACTTTGAAACTGGGCCTGTTGCCCATCCTCTTGCCCAAGTTTATGTTCTCTGCCTCACTATTGCCTTCCAATCCCGTTCTGCGTTGTCTCAGCCCTCTTTCCATTTTCCTGGCTCCCACTTCTCGCTTGGCTCTGTCTCCTGTTGCCTTCTTGACATGGTTTGGCTTTCCGACCTTGGCGTGAGGTCTGACCTCGCAGCGTCTGGGCTAGCTCAGATTACATCGCTTCTGCCCTGGTCTGACTCATCGGCTGGCTTTCAATCCCAGTCGTGTTCCCTCCAGCCGTCAACAGCATTCCAACCCTCTGCACTTGATTCCATTTCTGTCCCCTGCTCTGGTCAGCTGCTGTGTGCCTCGAAACAGTCTTTTAATGGAGCTTCTCATTTTCCTCAAAGGGAACAAAGGCACTGTCAAGCTTGCATTGGTCGGGGCATTTCAATACATAAAAATAGGTGGCTTTTATCCATCAACATATTGCCTTGTTTGTAAGCTTCTCACCTCGGGAACATTGGGCTGGCCACTGATGGAGATGGTTATAGGTGAAGATGGAGCTTTCACCTCATCAAACAAGGAAGGCCCAATTGTTGGAATGGACTGTTGTTTGCTAGCAGCCCTCCTGGTAGCTTTCGAGGTCAGTATAGTTCACCCACCCTTGCTTGGCATTGACCTGAAATCCTGTGCTTAGTTATATACCAACAAAGTGCTTTCAACCTTCTGGCTGATTTCAACCTGGGAAATGTCATATTATCTGAGCACATTCTCAAACAAGAAATGCATTAATTCACTGCACAACCCTGTAGATCAGGCATTTATTCTCACTAATTTGGGATGCAGGCAATACAAAGAGTAAAGCAGACAGCACTGCCAATACCTTGGCAGAAGACATGATAAGAGAAATTAGTTTCTGACCTAAGATGCCAGGGGTACCCCTAGAAATATGAACATTGCCCCACATTTTAAGGGCTTGAAAATAATGTGATGCTAAATGTGTCAGTGCCAATCGCAGCATAGGTTTTAATGTATCTAATAGTAAGCACAGGAGAAGGAGGATTTTTATAATGATCACAGCTTGCTGGGATTTAGAGAAAGTTTTACCCTTCTTTCCCCCATTTGTGATATTAATGAAAATTGTGAGTCGTCTCACATGGCAATTCATAATAAGTGAAAAGTTCCTATTGCTACGGGGGTGTGTGTGTGACTTTTGCAGAGCTAATAGATAGCGAGGAAAGTAGAAATCCTATGCTTCCTGTATGCTGTGGTCCTGCTAAAACTGGGGCAGGAGGTTGTTTCAAATAAACCAACTCTTAAATAAGCCAATATGGTTGGCAGCAATGCAGTCAGCATCATGCACAGTTAGCCCATAATGCTCCACTTAAAAGCATGTTTTTTTTAAAAAAAGTTTTTAGTACTTGCTTTAAACTTCTTTCAGACAGGCAGAAAGCAGCAGCAAATGAAAGCTGGCAAGATTCATTTCCCTTTTTTATTATTGGGGAGAGGGGGTGTCAACATCTCATTTCCGTAAAATGCACCTAGTGCTCAGTCAAGAGTTTCTCTCTTGGCTCAAGTGATGAGCCCACAGAGGCGTTTAAAATGAACAGTGTGCAAAGAACAGGATGTCGTTTTCCCCTGGAGCCAGAAGCTAGGAGCCATCTCCCTTGGCTCAAGATTTATTTCTCATAGCTTTCGCCATGAAGGCTGACCTCGCTACTCTGTGGGAGAAAGCTGGGATTGCATAGTCAAAAACCTAATGAACCTTTTGCTGCCTGTGCAGTGTTGTCTCACCCTCTGTTGCTAACCACACTGTCTTTGTGCAAAAGGACAAGAAGGTCCCTGCACAGATTGTGTCATTTCCTCTTTCTCCAGACCTTAATGTATATTATTGGCCTTATCCACTGACAACTGGTTTGCGGCAGCAAGGAAATTGTCAGCAGTTACTTGAGCTGCTCAGGGGTAAACCCATAAAATCATCACTGCTCTTCAAACTCGGATCAGTTGACAGTCTCGTTACTGAGCACCGTTCTCAGGATTTATTGACTTGAGAGAATATTCCTCTATAGATAGATCCAAGCACCTTTGCTGCGTGGTCCATTACTAAAGGCAAGAGTTAATTTTGTGGGCAGCTCATATAAAGAAATGAATGTCTCTCATCATGTCTGAAATGCCTTTTTGTGCTCAAAGGTGAGAGTTTGGTGATAGCCATATTCCTAAACCCCGATTTTCCATTTAGACAACACATCCCACCCCCAATTCTAAAAACAATACATAGAAATGCTGTCACAAATTATAGCGGCCGGCACACCTGCTCTGACCACATATACTTCAACCATTGGTATCCTTTACTCACCAAGTTACTAAAGTCTGTTCTAAAATATCTGGCATAAGCAGGTAGTTGTTCAGATGAGAGGGCATGAGAGTTATTTTTATTGGACATAATCTGCTTCCTCTTTAAATGAATGTGCCAACTCCCTCCCCTGTCAGCTGATATAGAGGAGCTTCAGTAACTTATGTTTCCCATTTTTTAGAAGCTGCAGCATGCCTTTTCATACTGAATAACCATAAAAAGCCATCCATGTGAAGAAGGCCAGCATAATATGAGATTACTCTGTAGGCAGGAGTCCCTGAATTGGAGGAATAGAGTGAGAGGTGTCAGGGAGAAGAGAGATGTTAATAAGACTATTCTTAGATGAATTACTGGTTTTAGCCAAATGTCTGCCTATTATACACAGGTCAGTTCAAGGTCAGTTATTTGACAAGCTGATTGGAATCATAGAATCATAGAGTTGGAGAGGCTTGATGCAGGAAATATGGGGCTAGAGCATCATGAACACATGGCTGTCCAACCTCTACTTGAAGTTCTTCAGGAAGGGAGAGCCCACAACCCTTCTAGGTTATTGGTTCCATTGCCAAACTGCTCTTAAAGTACATAAATTTCTCTGAATGTTCAACCTAATTCTAATAGGCCTGTGATGCTATAGAAATGTATTTCCACCTACGGTGAGTACAGGTCTGTATGTTTTGGTTCTTGGTTTTCAAAGAAAATGCTGCAGTTACTAAGGAGTCAATTCAGATGTCCCAACTTCTTCCTCTCCTATTTTTGGACATAATAATATAATGGTTACATTAAAAGATCTAGTAATATTTTTTATGGTTGCTTTACACTTGTCCATCATTCAGAAATGGAAAACATGTCAGGACTTCAAGCTTATTCTTTGGTACAAGACTGTCTGGAATGTTGTTATTTTGGGGGAAAAGTTACACTCCATCTTCAAACATTGCAAGGCACAACTATAATGGATGTTGTTTATGATGTCTGGTGGAATTTTATTTTGTCCATGATGAATACTGCTTACAACAACAACTTACACCAGCTTCTTGTGAGATCTGGAACTTTTGGGTTAACTTTCCTTTTGTCACAGAATGCAACATTTGATTGGGGCCAACCTTTTCCCCCTGTGGTTCCTTATTCTTTCCTGTTTCCTGTTTCCTTTTGTGTTATACTGTTTTGTGATATATTGTTATACTGTTTCGCACTAAAATCAATATAAATATTTAAAAAATCAAGACCAGATATGGTAGAACCTCCATAGAACTTTGGGCAAGCAAATCAGGATCAAAGGTCACTTAGCAGACCATCTTGACTGTCTTTGATGTGATGGCAATAATAAAGATGCAAAGCAACTATAAAGCTGTAGAGTGGGGCTGTGTGTGAGAGAGACTTAAAGTGCAGCATAGGTGGGGGGGAGGGGAGCTGAGTCCTCCCCACAATGCTCCCTACACTTATTTTTAGCCGTTTTTCTCCTGGTGGGTCTCTGTGACTGAAAGTCACCAGGGATAACAATGTCTAAAAAGCCATTGAAAGGCATGGGAGGGGTCAGCTTGCCAATTCTACCTGCCTTTGCTTCACTTGAATTCATCCATGCGCACACACATGCACATATGTGCACACCACTTGACAAGAAATTGGCAGTACTCAGTTTGGGTCCCTCTGATGTCCTGTCTAGTTGCACTGTTGATCCATGACAAAGAAAGAGAAATCTCAATTAGTTAAAGAGGCTATTTTATAATAATAATAATAATAATAATAATAATAATAATAATAATAATAATTACTTATACTGTGCCCATCTGGCTGGGCTTCCCCAGCCACTCTGGGTGGCTTCCAACCAAATATTAAAAACAATACAGCATCAAACATTAAAATCTTCCCTAAACAGGGCCGCCTTCCGTTGTCTTTTAAAAGTACAATAGTTGCTTATTGACTTAACATCTGCTGGGAGGGTGTTCTCCGGGGCAGGCGCCACTACCAAGAAAGCCCTCTGTCTGGTTCCCTGTAACCTCACTTCTCGCAGTGAAGGAACCGCCAGAAGACCCTCGGCACTGGACCTCAGTGTCTGGGCTGGACGATGGGGGTGGAGATGCTCCTTTAGGTATACAGGACCGAGGCCATTTAGGGCTTTAAAGGTCAGCACCAACACTTTGAATTGTGCTCAGAAACATACTGGGAGCCAATGAAGATCTTTCAGGACAAAAGAGATGGATATTTCAGGAGACATCATAAGAACAGAGATTTTTCAGAGTGGTGAGCTAATGACACAGCGTCCTGGGCAAGAGTTAAGAAGTTATTAATGCCAAAGGTGTCCCCATCCCTAGTCAGTCATCTGTTAGCTGAGGATGTGACTAAACTGGCTTGAAGGGAAAGGAACAGCATCAGCTGGGGAACAGCTTGCTCATGGTCAGCATATTTAAAAAAATGCTTTCCCAGTATGTTCAGTAAAGTGCAAGCACCTGCGGTTCAGACCTTTCCTCCTTCTAAGTAAGCATTTCGAAGATCACCCTCATCCAAGAAAGGAGAAGAAGAGAAGAAGAGATGGGAGAAAGCAACCCTCTAGCATTTAGAATTGTTGCGTCATTGTAAACTGGATCAGCAGAGATTGTTTCCAGTGCTGGTTTTTCAGAAAGAGAGATGCCAGATTCTTGACCTGTTTATAGTCTGAAGGCACGTGGTGTTACCGTGGCATTGCTGTAGTCCAGCCATCCTCAGGCTGGGGCATCATTAGATGGGAGCAGGAAAGGAGAGGGAAGAGAAATATTGGCTGAGTGGAAAGGCCAGCTTTTGGACAAATTAAAGATTAAATTCCAAAAAGAAATATATTTTATTCAGAGCATTTGTTGCAGTTTCTCTTTTTTAATCCACCGCGATCAGTACAGCAAAGTTTTCAACTTTTAAATTGCCGCTTTTGTTTGGGGCAACCAAAAAACAGGAACTGCATCAAGAAAGAGAACATCAGGTTTGCATAGGCAAACTTGCATGTATCAATGCAAATTTAGAAATACCGTATTTTTTGCTTCCAAAGACTCACTTTTTCCTTCCTAAAAAGTAAGGGGAAATGTGTGTGCGTCTTATGGAGCGAATGCAGGCTGTACAGCTATCCCAGAAGCCAGAACAGCAACAGGGATCGCTGCTTTCGCTGTGCAGCGATCCCTCTTGCTGTTCTGGCTTCTGGGATTCAGAATATTTTTCTTCTTGTTTTCCTCCTCCAAAAACTAGGTGCGTCTTATGGTCTGGTGCTTCTTATAGAGCGAAAAATACGGTAATTAGTCCAGTTTAGAAGACTTTGACCAGGCACGCTGTGTCCCTGCTTGGTTTGCTGTCTAGGTGATCACAATGGATGGGCAACTCCAAAGCCCTCCCTCCTCCTCTTCTTTCTTTCGGTTCTTAACCTTTCAACTGGACTTGGCCAAGACAGTTCTTCAACCAGAGGGTGCCTTCAAATGGCCACCATACATTTAGGCTGCTATCCTTTGCTTATTTACCTGGGATCAAGCTTCCCTGAACTCAGTGGGACTTGCTTCTGAGTAGACCTACATAGGATTGCACAGTTCTTCTTTTGTAACAATGGACATTCAGTTGTTAATAACCAGTGGGCTGGCTGGAGATGTATGTGTTCCCCCCAGCATGCTTGAAACACGTGTGGGCGGGAGGCAATGCTGTGTATCCCTGTACACCCCTGTAACCTCCTCTATGGGATGTCAGTAGAGTAATTAACAAATAATGCTTCCTTAGCAGCCATTCCTTGTGGCTTGGGAGTTCTTATCTTTAATCTGAGATGTGTTTGGCTGCTGCTAATGCCTCAGCAGGGAGGAAAAGGAACTCTTCCTTATTACTTTATATGTTCAAGAGTTGAGTTCTGGAGCTGAAGACAAGTTCTTTATTATTACTTTTCGCAGAGTGAGGCTGAATCTTGGCATTCAAAGAAGGGTTTCAGGGCTAAACCAATGCTTTTATTTCTCCAAGGAAATTAATAAACCAAAGAAGACTCTTGAAAATAACACAACTTTAGGAGTAACCTTTATTTCTCTCTCCTGCCCCTGTGTAGCTGGCCGGCCCGCTGGGCATCTAGTGGGAAAGTGTAGGTGAGCACAATACCATTATATGTTTTGTCTCAAACAACAGAGCAGCTCTTCCCCAACCTGGTGCCCTCCAGATGTTTTGGGCTATAACTCCCATCAGCTGCAGCTAGTGGGATTGTGCCGGGTTGAGATAAGAAGCTGAACCACCAGGTTTATCCATATGAAAGAATAAGGCGGACTATAAACATCCAGCATGGAAAATGTAAAAAATGGAGAGCAAGGGACAGGGGTTAATTTGAGCTAGCTTGATGATAGCTTTGTCCTGGAAACTCCTTTCAATGCTACTGCACACAGAAAGTAATAATAGAATTGATACACACTTTTGAGCATGTGTAGAACGCTTTTGTTTTACCACTGGGCAAATATTTAGCCATTCATTTGAACAATTTGTATACCGTTTAATCACACTTGTTCCTAAGTGGTGTCTATGAGAAGAAGACTAAACATGAGTCAAAACTTTGAAATTTGAGTCCACTGGAATAATAAAAGTATTCAATAAGTGTTGGAAGTGGGGGGAAGGGGCGGTCTGTTCTCAACTGGAAGGGAGCTCAACTGGGCTGAAAAGGCATGACTCCTGGAAGATAGGAGTTGTGCATCTGAACTAACAACAACAACCACAACCTCAACCATGGGGCACCACTGAGAGTGACTCCCCAGAAGACCTCAGCAATTGAGCAGGGATATACAAAGGATCAGGCGATACCCAAGATGTTAAATGCCTCATAAACCTTGAATAAAGACCAACCCCATTCCTCACACATCTGGATAAAAAGGGAAGCTTTGAGGGCTGAAGACATGACATTATTTGGGGAATAATGCACTGCGTATGGTTAGGAAGATGCTGCATGGGGTTGCGTCACAGCTTCTTGTAGAGAAATGGGTCATATTTAGGAAAACAAATCTGGATGGCTTATGGCTAAGAACATGAAGCGCTCACTTTCCTGTCTTATAGCAAGTAGAAAAATCTTGGTAAGAGACACTTGACCCTTTTAAGTATCATCTCAAGGCCATAATGGCCTCTTCATGCATATTTATGTACAGTGCTTTGCTTTGATAATGGCCACTTGAAATGAAGCTGTGTGAAGTGTGGCAAAAAATACTCTTAGGTCCAAATATCAGAAGTGCCTTTGATAACCTCCCACATACCAGCAAATAAAAAAAATGAATACTGCATCTCACAAAGTAGGTGGCGGTGGGCATTTATGCACTGCTTGCTAAGCAGTTGTGTGCACTTCTCGTATACTGACCTAGTAATGGGAGGTTCTTGCTCAGTAACTGGAGTTGTAGGTTTTTGCTAAATAATTTCAGGAAAGGTCTGCGATGTGACCCATTTTTCAGAAGGCAGGACTCCATTGGAAGGAAGCATCTATTTGAAGGGCTGTCCAGTACAAGTCCATATGGAATATCATGGAATATCAAGAACTGCAAGAGCTTTGAAATTGTCCTTAACACCTGGATGGCTGACACACAAGTCACCTGGGCCCAGACTCTCACCATCTATTATAGCATCCCTCCTTTAACTCCAAGAACAGGCTTCCTCAACCACGGCCCTCCAGATTTTTTTTGGCCTACAACTCCCATGATCCCTAGCTAGCAGGACCAGTGGTCAGGGATGATGGGAAGTGTAGTCTCAAAACATCTGGAGGGTCGAGGTTGAGGAAGCCTGGACTAGAAGGAGCAACATGGAGTATATGGTTCTCCCACTCCTCATTCAATCCCACAACAGCCCTATGAGGTAGGTTAGGCTGAGAGGAAATCATTCTTCAGGAAATCAGCCCTGAGTGCTCACTGGAAGGACAGATTGTGAAGCTGAGGCTCCAATACTTTGGCCACCTCATGAGAAGAGAAGACTCCCTGGAAAAGACCCTGATGTTGGGAAAGATGGAGGGCACAAGGAGAAGGGGACGGCAGAGGACGAGATGGTTGGACAGTGTTCTTGAAGTTACCAGCATGAGTTTGACCAAACTGCGGGAGGCAGTGGAAGACAGGCGTGGCTGGTGTGCTCTAGTCCATGGGGTCACGAAGAGTCGGACACAACTAAACGACTAAACAACAACAAGGCTGAGAGGCAGCGGCTGGCCCAGGGTCATCCAGGGAGCTTCACAGCCAAGTGGGGATTTAAACTCTGGTCTCCCAGGTTCTTGTCTGATACTGTAACTACTAGACCCCACTGTGCTGGGATGTATTGTATCTCTATTTAAATTATAGTAATTATTTTTAGATTTGCATACAAATCAGCATGTTCTTTTCATGCAAACACATACCTTCATTTGTTCTCTTTTTTATTATTATGAATTTCCCCTTTCTTGGCAGCGTCTAAGTGGCCACTCCACTTCTGTGGCAGGGCAGTTTGTTTTGTAAGTTCCCTTTTTTGCTACAAAGAACTTTGCGTTGTTCGTTATGCACCCAAAGCAAAATCATATGACTCCCATTTCCTAAGAAACATAATTATCTTATTGATCCTTAGGAGGAGAAACACTACTTTGATTGTTAATAAATGCTGCCAAATCTGGTTATGCAAATCTGGATATGGGAAGTCTGGTGTGTGTAAGTGGGGAAATGCTGGCTAAAAATAAATGTCATACAAACATCGTTTTACATTTTCCTTAGTTAAAACTCTTGTTTCCAACTGTGGCGAAGGATGTGACCTATGGACATTTCATCCATGGAAAAGAAATAGAGACAAACAGAACACAGAAAGAGTTTTGCAAACACCTTTCTCCGGACACACCACCACCAATTCCAAAAGTAAAGTATTTTACAAAGCTGAAGAAAAGGGCCAGCAACTGCTTGTGAAACACAATCTTGATGTTTTAAACTCCAAAGAATTTTAGGGAGTTAGATGAGAAAAGCGTGTAGACTCCTTTCCAAAGCATAAGCTATTTTGAAAGCTTTCTTTAAAAGAGGGAAGAAGAAAAGTGGAAGTAGGGGTAACTTCTTCTTGCACAGATAACATTTTTTGCCTGTCCCTCAGCAGAGAAAGATCCATCAAGTTGTAGAATGGTTTCTTGATTCTTTCCCTTCTTCTTAGCCAGGGCTCTAATGAAATTCAAACCTGCTACATCTGCTGTACCACACTGTTAATTAGTTTTCTATTTATTTAGCAGATCTAGAAGTGGAAAGCAATCTATTGCCAGTGAATTGTTTGACTTCTATGCTAAGTAGGCTGCATTCCAATCCTCTGATGTTGAAACTAGCAGGAGCCCAACTTTCATCTCATTGCCATGTCAAATTAGCACCCAGCAGATTCTAGATACAAAAGCTCATCTCTCCCCTGCCCCCCAGCCCACCCCCACCCCTTTTGCCGGTTTTGCAAAAGACCGTCTTGTTCATAGGAGTAAATATAAATAGGCACTGGGAAGTAATTTGCTGTTGCCATCTCTCTCTTCCTCCTTTAAATTGATGGGTTAGTTTAAAATTGGAATACGTAAGGCACAGGCGTTTGGTAGCTTACATTAAACTAGAGCTACAGCATTGCTGTTTTAAGGGAGCTATGTTTGTTTCATAATGTAAGTTTTAAAGAGAGAGAAAAGTTTTACTCTGCTGGGATAACTTGCGCAGGAGTGGGGAACTTGTGGCCCTCCAGATGTAGCTGAACCACAACTCCCATCATTCCTGGCCATTGGCCATGCTGACTGGGACTGATAGGATCTGGAGTCCATAGCATTGGGAGGGCCATAGGTTAGCAGTAGAGCATTTGCAAACTTGATCCAGTGCATGATAGTGCAATGCTATGCATGTCTACTTAGAAAACCCGTTTTGCTCACTGGGATTTACTCCCTTGATGGGTATGGCATTTAGGATTGCAATTTCAAAGAATGTATAGGATAGAAACTTTTTTTTATATAAATATTTTATTAAGATTTTTGAATAAAAATGCAAAGATAAAAAACAGTATAACATATATCATAACATACTTTCTTAACATCTTTGGACTCCCTCACACCTCCCGCTCCCATTTGCATCATTGTCAATTCTTGCCCGCAGTTTATCATCTTGTTTACACTCTTGTGTCAGGTTCATTTAAATATAATCTGTTAGTTCTCCAATAGGTTTATAATTTTTCCTCAAACTTACTTATCATCTTAATTCCATCTAGTTTAGTGGTGCACAATTATTTATGATCTAGCATCCTTTCTTAACATTCAACCAAATTACAATATTTTTTTAAATAAGTCTTGAATTTCTTCCAATCTTCTTCGACCCTCTCCTCTCCCAGGTCTCGGATTCTGCCAGTCATCTCAGCTAGTTCCATATAGTCCATCAGTTGCATCTGCCACTCTTCCAGCGTGGGTAGATCTTGAGTTTTCCAATTCTTAGCGATGAGTATCCTTGCTGCCGTTGTTGCGTACATGAAAAATGTTCGGTCCTTCTTTAACACTTTCTGACCGACAATGCCCAAAAGGAAGGCCTCTGGTTTCTTAGTGAAGGTATACTTAAATACCTTTTTCAGCTCATTATATATCATTTCCCAGAAGGCCTTCACCCTAGGGCAGGTCCACCAGGATAGAAACTTAAAGGTGCAAACTTATACATACCTACTGAGCATTACACCTAGGTTAATTGATTTCTGCAATGGTTACTCCTAGGTAATGAGTGTGAATTACAATGTCCCTAGTTCAAATGTCACCTAAGTGATGAATGCAGCAAGCCACTGTCTTTCAACCTTAGACATACCAGTATTGTTTTAAGGATGCAGTTGATTATGGTGCTGGAGGAGATTCTTGAGAGTTCCATGGACTGCAAGAAGATCAAACCTCTCCATTCTTAACGAAATCAGCCCTGAGTGCTCACTGGAAGGACAGATCCTGAAGCTGAGGCCTCAATACTTTGGCCACCTCATGAGAAGAGAAGACTCCCTGGAAAAAACGCTGGTGTTGGGGAAGATGGAGGGCACAAGGAGAGGGGACGACAGAGGACAAGATGGTTGGACAGTGTTATCGAAGCTACCAACATGAGTTTGGCCAAACTGCGGGAGGCAGTGGAAGATAGGAGGGCCTGGCGCTCTCTGGTCCATGGGGTCACGAAGAGTCGGACACGACTAAATGACTAAACAACAACAAAGGCCTCACTGAAATACTCTGGCTGCTATTGTTTTATTTTATTAGTTTAAATTTACTGTTACTACTACTACTAGTTATTTGCTCGGTAGATTTATAGCCTGCCTTTTCTTTAAATGTCCCTCAGGGCAGCTTATAACCAATTGCAATAATATCACGCCCTCCAACATTTCTCCAATGAAAATAGGGACATCCAAAATGATAATTTTACTATTTATACTTGACACATCTTACTGGGTTGCCCCAACCACTCTGGGCAGCTTCCAACATACAGACAAATATAATAAAATATTCAACATTTTTTTTAAAAAAACCTTCCCTATACAGAATTGCCTTCAGATGCCTCCAACATTTCTCCCATGAAAATAGGGATTTCCTAAGGAAAAGGATGCGGGTGGTGCTGTGGGTTAAACCACAGAGCCTAGAGCTTGCCGATCGGAAGGTCGGTGGTTCGAATCCCTGCAATGGGGTGAGCTCCCATTGCTCGGTCCCTGCTCCTGCAGTTCAAAAGCACGTCAAAGTGCAAGTAGAAAAATAGGTACCGCACCAGCAGGAAGGTAAACGGCATTTCCGTGCGCTGCTCTGGTTCACCAGAAGCGGCTTAGTCATGCTGGCCACATTACCCGGAAGCTGTACGCCGGCTCCCTCGGCCAATAAAGTGAGATGAGCATGCAACCCCAGAGTCATCCGCGACTGGACCTAATGGTCAGGGGTACCTTTACCTTTAAGGAAAAGTGAGACATTCTGGGATCAAATCAGAAACTGGGACAGCTTCTCCAAATCAGGGGTGTCCCTGAAAAATAGGGACACTTGGAGGGTCTGTAATACAAAACAATCTCCCACCCTCCACCATAGTTATGCTGAGATGTGTATATTTGAGATAGCAGTTGTGCATGCACAGATAACATTAATTGAATAGGAGTTCAAAGGCTTGTGGGTGTGGGAAAACTTCTGGCGAATACCACCGTGCTCCATCTGTGTTATGTACAACAACATAAAAATATGCTTTGAAATGCAGTGAGGTTTTTTGGGGGGAAGAGAACTATCTTGCTGCCACTGCTTTTCTAGAGATGGGTGGCAACCCTACCGCTAATGTGTACACAGCTTTAGTTGCACCTGATTCCCTTTGAAATCAATAGGCCTTAAAGGTAAGTCAAAGCTAATTTGTCCCATTAGTTTCAATTGGACTTAAGTTCAACAAACTAAGCCTGGATCCGACTCATTATATAATGCTTTGTAAAGGGAATGAGTAGAGACAGGACTTCTAACATAGCGGGGGGGGGGGGGAGTCTAAAAGCTGTACCAAGGATATTACCTAAAACCTTTAGGCAGAAAAGGAAGCAGTGCTGATAACAAGAGTACATGGCAGGTCTCTGAGGCCTATTTACTCTGATAAAGGACCATCCGTGTTTATTTTTATTATTATTATGAACACTGTCAACTGAATCTCGCTAATGGAAAGAAAAACCCTTGAACTGTCCATGACCACCTTTCTTCTACTTGCACAAATACATATTCAGCAGGTGTGCTACTGCTAATGCTGATTAGCATAACTTTTTTCTTAAATAAATGTTACATTTTAAATGGCAGTGGTTGGCATTTTAGTAGCCAGGAGAGGAGAGAGGAATCTTCTTCTTTTTTTAGTTCAGCTTTTCAGATGACCACAGAGTTGATAAGGTGAAACAAATAGCTGAGTCTTTAAGGCAGAACGTGTGAACTGGAGTGGGAATAATGAAGTACTGCAATGCACAAGCATGCCATGGGATGACGAAGAATAAATCCATGAATTTCAGGATCCTTAAATATACATGGTCTACAGTTCCTGCCTACCCACCTCAAAGAGCTAGAATATCTGTACAACATCTGGAACAATTGCCGGGTAAGGAGGGACTTGGGCACTTCTTGCGGACTATATCAGAATCTTTCTACAGATTCCCGGCTCACCGTATTTCTGTCCATGGATGGCCCATCACAGTTGTATAGGAAATATGAGCAGGTAATATTAACACTGAGAGGCAGAAGCGGTTCTGGCTGGTGCAGAACCACTGCACTTGCTTCTGGGTAGGTGAGTCATTGTTGTTCACTGAGACAGAGGTGAGGGAGTGGGGAGGTTGGTGCATCACCAGGGGCCACCTGGTGCTTCTGCTTGTCCATGTAAATAGCATTGATACCCCTGCTTGGAAGCTATCAGATTGACTCCACACCACCCAGAGAGCCACTTCTGCAGGCAGGAGGCACAGGGCCATACATGCTGGCCCTGTAGCTCAACTGCTTCACGTGCAGAAGATCTCAGATCTTTACGTAGGGCTGAGAAACCCTGGAGAGCTGCTGTCACCCAATGTAGGCAGTACTGAGCTTGATGGACTAATGGCCTGGTTCGCTATAAGGCAGCTTCCTACCTTGCAATGTTTCTGGCTCCACCTCCTCAGTCCCTGACTACCTCTTGTTGATTGAGAAAGGTCTGAAGGGGATTTTTAAAACCACATTTGCTGCAGTCCCTGCATTATCAGAGCTCCTCAGGTTGCCCTACCCCAGCTTAAAACTGGAGGCATATTTCTGTGTTGCGCTCAAAAAGATCACCGTGGAGAACCTGCAGCC
This sequence comes from Podarcis gaigeae, assembly GCF_964106915.1. Taxonomy (NCBI): domain Eukaryota; kingdom Metazoa; phylum Chordata; class Lepidosauria; order Squamata; family Lacertidae; genus Podarcis; species Podarcis gaigeae. The sequence continues at coordinate 70,592,201 of NC_139680.1, forward strand.
CTCCAGATGCTGTTGAGTGCCAACTCCATTCATTCATTCATTCATTCATTTACATTTTGATACCATCGTGTCCTCCAAGGAGCTCAAGATGGTACATAGTTCCTTTTCCTCCCCATTTTTATCGTCACTATAATCTTTTGAGGTAGATTAGGCTGAAAGTGAGTGAGTAATTGGCCAAATGCCACGAGGTGAACTTTGTGGCTGAGTGAGGATTTGAACTCTGGTCTCCCAGGTCTTAGTCCAACACTCTAACCACTACACCACAATGGCTCTCCCATTAACTCTAGCCAGGATGCCCAATAATGATGTGAGTTGTAGTGCAGCACCATGTGGAAGACCAGAGGCTCCCCTCCAACACAATGACCAGACACTCGCCTTGCAATAGTGGGATTGTCTATTCATGTTTCCATCTAGCACCCCACTTACGGACACACTGTTAAAACCATATTCATGGAAGACCAAGGGCTATGGAAGCTTCAGAGATGGTAGCTTAATGTAACATAATGGCTACGAGAGTGAGCTGAGAATCAGAAAGTCCCCAGTTTTAATCTTGTCTCCACCATGAACCCAGTAAGTAGCCTTAGGCAAGCCACAAGCCCTCAGTCCCCCCCCCCCATCTGCAATATGGGAGACAACAATGGAGACTCATCTTAACAGGGTTCTTGTCAGGATTACAGCTAGATAATGCATGTGATACACTGTGAGGACTTATACAAAAGTTGAGCATTATTACTTCAACCCTTCTTATAGTGTGCTGGTGTGCCATAGCACACAGTTTGGGAATCATTGGGTGAGGTGGAGGGAAGAGAATGGAGAAAGCTGCACACATTTTCTATATTGCCACTTTTGTTTGTTTGTCTGAGATATGTATTTGTGTTCCATCTTGTGCTCTGGTGTTTTTTTAAAAATGAATTCGTCTTTCCTCCATATGCAGCAAACAGATGCTGGAGACGAGGGAGCTCGCATAATCAATGAATGATAACTTATAAGATCTGTAAAACTGCAGGAAGAAATCTAAATTTCAGCAAATTTCCATCTTGTCTGGCTTTTCAGTTTGATCAACTAGAGAAAAAAGCCAGTTGAGCATAAAACTCCATCTGTTATTATAGCTTCGGTGAATGTGTGGCTGGCAAAAGAATTTTCAGGGGGACATTTGAGAAGTGTTATGAGGCAAAAACCCTGGAAATTGTAAATGGCATCAACAACATGCTGACTGAGTAACAGGCAAGGCTACAGTAAGTGGTCTGGATTCAACTTGTCCTGGAGGAGGCAAACCGTATGCAAGATGAAATGTATGTTTTGCTATTGATTTATACCGGCTTAGATAAAGCTATACCCGGCACGGTCAGACTGCTATGCCTCCCTTTTACAGCAGTAATTAATTTGTTTATATAAACTCTCCCTCTGATTCTTGTTTATGCAGCTGTTCCACTGAAGCACTTCTATTGATGCCTGGCAGTGTATGGTCTACTGAATTGAGAGGGCTACAGAATGTTAGGAATGGCTTCACATTGCCCTATATTAACCTGTGAAATAAATCTATTTATTTATTTGTCTAAATAGCACTATTATTCACAGTTTGCTGAAGAGTATAAACCAGGCTTACCTAAACTGGTGCTCTCATAGATGTTTTGGACTACAACTCCCACCAACTGCACCCAGCAAGGCAACACTGTGCTTGGAGGGGGGGCCTAGAGGGAATCAGTCTCAAACATCTAATAACCACTTTAGAGGCTGGTGTAAGCAAGAGAGACAAGGTCCCTGTCCAAGGAGTTTCCAAGGCTAGCCAGTGTGGTCTCTCCAGATGTTGTTGGATTCCAAATCCCATCAGCACAAGCCAGCATGGCTATGGTCAGGGATGATGGCGACTGTGGTCCTGCAACATCTGGAGGACACCATGTTGACTATCCCCATCAGCATTCCTCCTCCTCATGTGTTTTAAAGCTCTTGTTTGCTTCTCTCCCCGCACTCATCTCGTCTCCCAGATTTCTGTCCCCAAGTTCTCTTCTAACAGTGCCACTGGCAGAGAAGGAAAAGAACTAAGGGACTAACCACACATTGTGCTTGTTCCAACATACCCGCCTCTTCCAACATAAAACCTTAGAGCAGTGTCAAATTTCCTTATTTTCATAATATTCCTCAGTCACAGAAGAAAAGCTTCCCTCGGTTTCCTACCTTCAACACTGGAGTAATTTGAAGTTCCAGAATGGTTTTACATAAAGAACAGCCAAATCACCCAACAGTTTCTATCATCTCCTATCAATGCTATGGCCACCCTAAATCATCATCACCATTGTCATATATATAACACAGCCTTCCACAAACTGATTCCATCTAGATCCTTTGGACTTCAACTCCCATCATCCCTGACCATTGGCCATGCTATCTGGAGAACACTAAGTTGGGGGAGGTTGATATAATGCTTTGGAACGTTTGAAGAGCTTCACATTCCTCACTATAACCCTGAGGAAGCGGAGTCTGAGCCCTGGTTCATACACTCACCAGGACCTCATGCAGAAACAACATGGTGGAATAGAAAGAATGTGAACAGAGCCACTCCTGATTGGCCATTTGCATCACATGGGAGGTTATCTGTGTAGTGGCAGAGGGGAGGAGCTTCTGCCAGTCTTCCACCAGGCTACTTAATGCCAACACCTAATGAATACACAAACTGGACTGAGAGATTAACTTGCCTAAGACCACAAGGTAAGTTCGTGATAGGGGTAAGACTCAGCAAAACAGAATATGATCGAAGGCTGTTTCTCACTTTACTTTTTCATTTTTTGAGGGAGGATTAATTTACTGTAAGGCTCAAAGACCTGAGCTTGGATATGTTCAAGATTCAGTGGCAAAGAAGCTGTGAATTGTAATAGGAGGGGTTGTGGTAGTGGGTTTTTTTAGCTCATATTGAGTAAAAAAGGTGAAATATTTATATGATCTGAAAAGAAACCTGAGTATATTGAGTATATTGAGGTCATCCACACATCCTTTGGCAAACACATCTAGTATTTATATAAACATATATATAAACATTTATGTATATCTAAAAATGGTAACGCCATCTGTAGAACTACTAAGTGGCTCACAGAGATACAGATATTTCTGATGCCTCATTTCTGAAATATGAGAGAGCGGGAAGAAAATTGTCCCTCCAACAATCCTAAATGTTGCATTGGTACACACACACAGTATCAGTTTGTCAATGTGAAGAATGAGACGGAAGAAAAGTCTGCATGGGAATTAAGCATTTCCGGAAGGTACATGACTCCCCTTTTGTATGCCTCTGATTTTGAGAGATTACCTGACCCTACTGTCCTGTGATCTGCACAGTCAATTTCCTAGTGTAAAATAATGCATGGCATCAAGTTTGTGGTGAAAGTTGTGCATGTTCTCTTTGAGTTACACAGGCTACCAGTAAAGTTCAGTGTTCAGTTTAGAGAAGCTACGATACTTTTAAAAAGATGGTATGTGTAATACAGCTTTGACTTCTTCCTCTTGAGGTTTCCTAAAGCCTCTGCTTCAGAGATGCACCTTGTCTGTAGCTACTGTGCAAAAGTAGATTTCTTTGCCTTTGGAGATTCAAACAAAAGTACTATTGTTCCAAAAGTGTTCTTCTTCTGTGCAACCTTTTCTTAAAACCTTTTTTATCCTCCATATCCTCACCACCACCATATGGCTTCTATAACACAGGTTTTTCACATGGCAACTTCAGGTTATTCAGGATAACATTGATTTTTTTTCTGACAGGTACACTTCTTTTGAAAGGGGGGTGGGGGTGGAAATCAAAAATCTTTTTTTAAGGTAATGGTATTAGAAATGGAATTGAAACCAATTTAAAACTTTGCAGAAACCCAGTAGGCAGGTATTTTATTTCATTTTGTTAAAACAACATCACAGCCCACAGATCCATATTTCATGGTATCTCCAGATTTGGACCACTATCGCTGGATCCTTTCTGAAGATGGAAGAAGTCCACACATTCTCTTATCCTTTAGGTTAGGGTCAGCTGATAGCCAAGTGAGTGCTCTTGATCCAAAATAGTGGTCTTTAGGGGAGAAGAGCATTCTTAGACACATGGGTTCCTTCCAAGCTACTTTTCATTTCATAGGTCAAGCAAGGGCTGCCAATATGGTGGGCCAGGGGCACCCATGTGCCCAGAGGCTTTCTCTGGAGCCCACAAGGCCTCCTCTTCCATCTCTACTCCCACTGAAATTAGATTGGGGGAGGGGAAGCATTCCATTGCAGCTGACAGACAACGTTGCAATGTGTGCATAGTTGTGGAGTGTGTGGGGTGCCCACAATAGTTCATTTGGTTGGTTTGCCAGTGTGTCCATAAGCCCAAAAGGGTTTGCAACCCCTGGAAAGTCAGAACACATTAGGCAGCAGCAATGTGACAGCCTCCAAACTGAACGCCAAATGAACATAACTTATCAAATTTTAGTGCAAATAGACTTGGAATATGGTATATAAAGCAGAGGAGGAAGTACCATTTGATATTCCAAAATGAGTTACAATAAAATTCCAAATTCTTCCCCATCCCTGTTTGACCAATTGACAGTAAAACTGGAATTTAGCTGTTTCTTTAAATAAATGGACTGTTAGCCACTGCTGAGGTTTGCAAATTTGTGTCTGTTAATTTTAATCTCTATTAAATTATGTCTTCGGTGCATTCACTCTCTTGTTATTACATTTTATTAAACCACACTTATCAAAAAAGGAAACATTTATTGATATCTTGAAAGACATGTGTGTCTAATTAAGGATGGGTTTGCTCTGCATATTTTACATTAAAGCCAAGCAAATGCTTTCTGCTCCTTTGAGTTTAACCATGTCTGAAGGGTCTTAATGAGGGTCTGGAAGCTTTCACTTGAATTGGATTTTGCTGACATAATAGTAAAATAGACATTTAAAAAGTTTACCTTCCAAGACAAATGTTTGCCCAGGCAAAATGGTGGCAGTATATCCTAAAAGTACCCCCAAAAGATACTCAATGATATGTAATCCTCAAATTCTATTTGTTTATTTAACAAAATTCATATACGTACTGATTGATTGTAAGAAAACCTCCAAGTAGTCTACAGAAAAATATTTATATGGTGGGTCTGCCATATTGCTTTTTACCTTGCCAAAGTATTTTCTGTGATTGGTTAAGTAAAAGCTTCTGTCAAGACCAAGAGCTGAGTATGAGCTTTGAGCCCTATTTTGTATGCCTTAGCACAGAGGTAGCTAATGTGGTATCTTCAAGACTCCAACTCCCCTCAGTCCCAGCCAGAATGACCAATGGCCAGTGTTGATGGGAACTATAGAACAACATCTGGAATGCACATTGGCTACCGCTGCTTTAGCGAGGGCGTTATTAAATTCTGTGCTATTATTTTGAAACGGCTTCTGTAAAACTGTAGTGGAAATGAGTATAGGAAGGCGGTGGTATAAGGAGTGTTGCTATAATCTTTTAATGTTTCAAAGACATTTGGAGATTGGCATCAAACAATGCAGGATAGGTACTTTGGGACAGGTACTGGGGCTTACAAAACTTGGGAGCCCTGCTCTATGAGTACTGGGTGTGATAAAGACATGCTTAAGAGGTTCAGGAACTGTATATGATGTATTTTGTTACATATCTATTTCTTTAAAGCACAGGTGAGAAACTTGGGGGGGGGGGGACATGCCAGTGGGTGGCCTGGCTGCATGCAAAGGCGGCAGGGCCAAAAGGAAATATGAGTAGAGCGGCTTGTGACCTTTTCACACAACAGGTCTCATTCCAGCCATGCGAAATCAGGAGTTTCTAACCCCTACCTTACATACCTGCCCATTCTCCATTCAGGCAGGTGTGAAGCATTATCACAGGTCACAAACAATTCCGGCTAGGCAAAAACACTTGAGGAGAGTGTGAAACAGGACCAGTGAGCTGTGTGGTCTGTGAGGAGATGTGAGGGCCAGACAGAGACAACTGGAGGGACACATCTGACTCCCAGACCTGAAGTTTCCCCACTGTGCTTTAAAGGAATATGGAAAAAGATAGGAGATGGCGTTGAACAGGCATGGCGAAAGGTGCTCAACATTGTCTCCTGAATGTTTTCTCTCTCTGGCCACCATCAGAATGTTAAAAGTTCCTTGTTTCTGCCTGGTGATTCTAAGCGAAAATTAAGACAATCCACCAGAAGGGTTGCCACTGATAATATGATTCTGCCTGCATGCAGATTCATACTTTAGAGGGGGCCCTTACTCTGTATGTATTCCACACCACCTGAGGTATGACTGATCATGGTGGACATGAGAGAGCAGAACTTCTTAACAATTGTGCCCAAGCTAAGGAAGCTGCGTGCTGCATGATATTTGGGTAAGCACGTTTTTAAAATCTCCCTCTAGAAGTCAGCTAAAACATTCCTGTTCAGATGTGCTCCTCTTTAGTGTATTCCTGATTTGACATCTGTTGTTGATTGCTGCCACCTTGTCCTTTTATCTCTTCCCTTCATAATTCTTATGGCTGCTGTTGTTCTATTGTGATTTTATTCAGACTGTGAGCTGTGTTGTAGAAGGGTGGGATACAAATGTGTTAATAACTGGGTAGATAAATCGTTAGTAAAAAGGAAATATGGGTGACTCCTGACATTAACTTTTCTTCTTTAAAAAAAACACCAAAATTAGATCACGTAATTAGCACTCAGCTTCTGAGCACTGACATTTGTGGAATTACATTTATGCAAACAAATTCCACTCATGTAGTTTTGAAAGACTGAATTCTTTCTTAATAGAAAAATAATGCTCAAGCTCTCTCGTTGGTATTCAGCAACTCAAGAAAACTAGGAAAACATATATATGGGAGAATACCGATAAAAACTTTCAATTGGGAAAAGTACAATGCAGAAAAATATGTTTAAATTCAAGTCAAGCATGAATTGATGTCAGGAATTAGATTGTATAATAATAATAATAATAATAATAATAATAATAATAATAATAAATCTAGAATCCCTGTAGTTCACCAATGATATCTGTACACTTAATGCTTAGCTAAACTGGAATAACAGATCCCAAGAATGAACTCTTGCTTAAGAACCTAAGATGTTATCTGTTGGATCAGCTCAAGGGAATTGTCCAACAGACCTTGCAAGAGTTTTAGCAACCAGCAGGACCAGGTGGCCACCTGAAGTTGCCCAGTGGTCCATCAGTGGACCATGTTCTACCCCTGCTGTGATAGTCCCAACAAACAAGCTGCTTATTCATTTTTATTTTTATTTTTGTAATACTCAGCTTCTCATTGGGGTCACTGACTAGTATTTATTCCTAATATCAGCAGACTTCTTTCAGCAGAGACTCTGAACTCCTACATGCTAAATGATGCACCACCATCTTCAAACCTTACTTACAACTTGTGAATGTACATTGATTTTTTAAATCCTCTGTGGGGCAACTGGTGCTTTAAGCAAGATTTGTTTTAAGAAACTATAGCTTAACATGATTGGCTCAGTGTAATGTGCGAACCCAGCCACTGTAATGGTTCTTGCCCATCTTGCTAAGACTTATCAGGCATTGCAATAGTTCCACTGCAGGCCCCTGGTGTGCAGCAAACTCTGCACAGTAAGTTCATTTTGCATCGGATCTAGCTTGGAGCAAATTTTCATTCCACAAAGTCCCTAGCAATGTAAATGTAAATGGCAGTGTCAATATTGAGCCTGACATAAATGATAGCCTTTGAACAAATGAAATGTAGATCGCTTTATTGGATTCAATTACATATCAAATTGGACAACTTGAAAACAAAGCACAATAAAAACTGGAAGACATTTATTAGGGTAACTGTTTTTGAAATCCCAACAGACATAAATATAAATAGGAGTTAGATAGTAAAAATCCTATTGTATTCAAAGAGCAAGCAAACATTCTGCCATTGCCTAACCATTTTTAAAATGCTAACACAGACAGCATGTTTTAAAATTCCAGGTCCTACTGCTCTGTTGTGAAAGGAAACAGAGAAAATTTGTACCACCTTCTGCTTAAGTTTGTGAAGGCCAGAGAATAAAAAGGGTGGAGGTAGGGATGACAGTGACAATTAAAGATTTAAAATAGTAGTCTTTTGCCATAAAGTAAAGCAGTCTATATTTCAGTTCCAGTATTTTAATAAAACGCATTCATCTGTGTGTAAAATTCTGCAATTTCCTTGTAATATATGGTTTTGAACCCATATTAAATGTTTAAATTAAATTACAAAGATAGAAGACCTCTTTTAAACATGTTATGCTGTCAAATTAGAAAATACCTCCTTTTGGGGGGGGGTAGTTTCCCATTAAGTAGCTCCAGCCATTTGATTCAGGTGAGAAACTGTGTACACAGGACTAGTTACTGCAAGTTGTTCCCCATCTACCTGAGAATACACACAGGAAGCCTGACAGGACTGCAGGTGAAGGTGTTTGTTGTGGACATAAGTGATATGGGAAGCCAATTTAAGTATTTGAACTTAAATATAGTTAAATATAGTGTCCTATAGTTTGAGTGACTAGAAAGGTTTATCATTTTTGGCAGTGGAGTTCTGAGACAGGGAGAGGTTTGATGCATGACAAGGGAAAGTCTGAGAAAGAAGGCTTGCAGTAGTCAAGGCAGGAGGTGACCAGAGCATGAGCTTCAAGCCCAATCCTATGCATGTCTACTCAGAAGTAAGACCCATTGAGTTCCATGAGGCTTGTTCCTAAGTATATACAGAATGACAGTCTTAGTTAGGCATGGACCAGTTTCACAAACATTGCACAAGGGAAGAAAGAACATCAGCATACACCATATGTCATACAATCCTGTCCAGTTGATATTTATTTGTATACAAAATCCTCAGAGACAAAGAAAGTATGCAAGAAGATAAGCAAACAAGATCTGTGCCATTTGTTAACTTTTTGTTTCGGGGTTGCATTGATCCAAGCACAATATAAGACTTCTCTCTGTGCTACTGAGCAGCTCAAATCAGTTACAGCATTTTAAACAAACTTTTAATTTGTATATGAATGTGTTTCATTTCAGTTTCCCCCCCACCCTCCGCCCCGATATGAAACAAGGCACTTTTATAGCCAAGGAAAGCAAAGACGCAACTTTGTTCATCTTTTGTACAACCTTTTCTCCTGGCAAGATTTTGAATCTGTTTGCCTCTCTCTCTCTTTTTCCATGGGAACTGTTTGGTAAGAGCCGACATTAGAGCTGAGAAAGCTTTGTGTGTGTTTTCCCCCTTTGCCTGGTTTCTGTGTCTGTGTGTGCAGGCATGCATTCATTAACGTAATTCCTCTACATTCAACAACGGTGCATCATAAACCAGAGAGAGAGAGAGAGAGAGAGAGAGAGAGAGAAGACCTCATAAATATTTAGATTCTCCAGTCTACCTTCCAAAGCTAAGTGGGTGAAAAAGAAGAGAGCATTTAGTAAGGACTTGGTCAAAATTAATCTGCATGTGAACCAAAATGGGTTACAAAGGGATGAAAAGGTGGTGGAAACTAGCATACAAACCCGCAGTCTCCAGGGGGTCATTCATCTTGTTCTTGTCAATACATCCCACTCTCACTGCCTAGCTGCTTTCTGCGCATGACCAAACAGACAGGCTTTGCAAAGACAATATGGCAAAGGACTGTGTATTTTGTCCCATCGTGCAGGGCATTAAAAAAAAAAAGTAAAGTAAAATGCTTTACATTTTGGGAATAGCTGCTTGGCTTTACTGCATGCCCCCTCTTTTTGCTTGCTATCCCCTTCCTCTGCAAATTGGCATCTTTGCCCAGTACTGTACATACATCAACCCAAAGGGTCCAAATTAAGAAATTCTTGGACACTAGTAGTTAATGCTGGAAGAGGCAGGGTAAAAGTTAGATCATATGGTCTGATGAGTACAATTTGAAAACAACTTAGAAATGACTGTTATCTATAATATGAAACAAAACTACAAAAAATGCAGGTAGTTCACAGTGAAATAAGTAAAAATGCAATAAAAAATATCCACCTTTGCAGAAACCTTAGTTAGCTCGTGTGACTTATATCTTATTGTGGTACTGACAAGAAAACAAAGGCAGTAACAAATAGTTATGCTTATTTGAGAATTAACATGAACTGATAGTCTGCTTTCACACAGAGGATTAATGAGGGTTTGTTCTAAGAATATGTGCCATGCTACAGTAGAATAATGCCACTGCATAAATCAGATAGTAAGCATGAAACATACTTAATGCACACATCAATTTGTATTTATGTTATACTCTGAATTGGCTTATCGCTCTATATATTCAAAACTTTCAAATTGCCCAAAAGCATTTGCAGGGTTTCTCTTGCAATCTGGGATGAACAGGGTTCAAAACTTTGCTTGCCTGTGAAGTTCTCTGAAAAATTACTTTCTTTTGGTCTAACTTACCTTGCAGGATTGCTCTGAGGATAATATGCACAATAACTATTTATATGCTGTCTCAAATATCTTGGGTGGCCTACAGATGTGATAGAGCAGGGGTACCTAAATTTTTTCAAAGATGACCAGATTTGAAGAAGTGAACATGCATGGGGGCTGATCAAACTTGTTGAGCTTTTTTTAGGATTTGACCCCGATAAATAAACTGCCACAGGGGCCGGATAAAACCAGCTGGGGGGCTGGATTAGGCCCCCAGAACGGACTTTGGACATGCCTGTGATAGAGCAATAAATAATGTGAAGACTCTGAACTGAGCATGTGAACTGTCACCACAGAGGTTGTCAACTCTATTTGTGACGATGCACGATGGTTGATTTACACAAAGGAACTCAGTATTTGATGTTACAATTGAATGATGAATGTGCATGTGAAGACCAGCCCTTGTTCAAATCTATTACTTCCATGTTTACTGCCTGGGAGAAAAATTGAATCAGAACTGAAAGCAGGAGACACACACACCACAGTAGCCCAAATGAGCCCTTTCCAGTTTTCAGTAGAGCTGTACTATTACTTCCGCAGTCACCTGTCCATAGATACAATCTAAATGGCAATGGCCAATTCCCCACAGCACTATATCACTAACTCGTGTTCAGTTTTTTATCTGCTAGAATTCTAAAATCGTTCTGGAAGTGTTGCTTTCTCACTTATTATGCCCCATCTTGTACTTGTGCATTTCAAGTTTTATATGTGTAGGAATGTGATGTTATACATGCCTTTGCAAATCTCATTTTGTCACTATGTACAATGGCTGGAATCTAAAGAGCTGCTTAAGATTCATGCAAAGGACTTCCATCCTTGTTTGAATAGCTGACCCCAATGTCACGGCTTTTGAAACTCCTCTCATTTTCAAAAGAAGTTTGCCATGCGGCATAAGGTATTTGAGAAAAACAAAGTCTAGAGCACTCTTCAGCTGATACAACTGATTGCATAGTTCTTTTATTTCACGACAACATTTTGCTCAGCAGTGTTGGGACTACAGAAACCACCTCAAAATAATTCAAAGCTGTTGAAGGGACTATCCAAGTTCTTGGCATGATGGAAAATGGAAAGAGAACTGACAAATGCAGTGGAGAAGATACATGGGTTTTTTTGTTCGTATTAGTATAAAGATTTTACAAAAAATACTTGGATCCAGACCTTAGAGCAGTGGAGTTCTGCTACATGACACTCCCACTGGCAGAAGGGAGATGATTTTGAAAAACATATTTTCATGAATTCCCCCTTCTCCATGCAACCCATTGCTTCTGAAAGTCTATTCTGGGACGTAAGAGAACCTTCTGTAAGTGGGAGGGACATTTGGGCCTGCAAGACAAATTTAGAGGAAATAATCCCTTCCCCTTCTGCCACTGGGAACTTGTTGGATTCGAGGAGTCCACTCATTTGCCCAAGGAGGGCATGTCTGGATTTACCCTGTGGATAATATTCAACTTAAGTTTTGCTCAGGTCAGACAAACTGAAATGAATGAAAAATGGCTAAGTAGGTCCATTAATTTCAGTGGGTCTACTCTGATTAAAACTTAGTTGAATACCACTTTGTGTGCTTTTGTTACTCACAGTCCAACATGAATGGGGAGAGACTTATAGTTAAGTCCTAGAAGTCTTTCTTCATTTGTGTTGGGACTCGGAGTAGCAGACACATGCATACAACATAAGTTGTATTCAAGGTCACAAGTCACAACTTTCTGAATCATCATGGAATATGCAGGGGAGAGATTGTGCTGGACCACCAAGGGGCAAGATTTTCCATCTGTCTGCCCCACCCCTTGACTGGGGCCTTAATAAGAAAGAGCAGCTCCCTAAGGGTTTTCTCCTGCTCTCCCTGACATTTTTGTGGGAACTATACTTTGCCTTTAGCAGGAATATGAATGCATTTTGATTGTAGTCTTTTTTTAAAAAATGTATTTGTTGTCCTAAACTTTTCTAAGCTGAATTTTTTTTATTTGAAATTTGTTTTTGTGCATAAACCATCTGCTGCCTTGGGGGTCTTTTGGCAAAAAGGCAGTACAGAAATAAACTCTATTTATTTGCCTAGTACTGTTATCAGCATTTCTCATAAAAAGCAGTATATGTCTAGATCAATCAGAATGGGAGTGCTGATTTCTTGATTCTGATTCAGTTTACACATGACTGGAGAAATCCAAGCTGCTTGGTTACTTACATATTTAGTGCTTGAACCTGGACATGATGAATATTCTTAAACCTCTAAATAGGGTCAATGCCATTTGGGGGTGTGAATCCAAGATTACATCATTCTAGAACTAAAAGTATATATGACAAGCGCTTGGCTAACTGAAAACAAAAATCTAGAACACTGTAAATAAAGCTTCAATTATTTGGAACCAATTTGTTCTGGTTTCTGACCCATTTTTCACACGGAAACTGCCTTCACTGGAGAAGCACATCGGGAGTACATCTCTACTAATTTCCCAGTTCTATGTTTCTTTCAATACTATCAACCATGGAATCCTTCTGGTCAGGCTTTCTATACAGGGAGTTAATGGCATGGTATTTTGCTGGTGGTTCTCTTTCCATTTCTCAGGTGCCAGGAACTCAGGTTGTTCCACCCCCTTAGAAACCTCTGGGGTGGGGAGCCAAAGAGGGAACATTATTTTCAGCAGCCTCTAAGCTGTGGAACTCACTTCTCATACAGTTGCATCTGGCACCATCATTATGCAGCTTTTGGCAAATGCTGAAGATGCAACCCTTTACCCTAGCTTGAGATGTATATTTGTAGGGCCAACCTTATTTCTCTAATTTTAAGTTGCTTTCAACTATTTTTAATATTGGTGATACCCACCATGGGATCCTGGAGTGAAGGATGGGTAATTGTTGTTATAATAATAATAATAATAATAATAATAATAATAATAATAAAAATACCTGCAGAGCCAATTCAAGAAGGTGGTGCTGGGGAAATACTGTTTAACGCTGTTAAACATTTATGCTATGGCATCCCATTAGATTATCTTGTCCTCATCTACATAAAATCTTTGAGAGGTAACATTCAACTCTCTTTCTCCTTTATATAAGATTCAGATGAGGCAACGGAAGTACTGATTTAGTGCCCAGATGACCTCAATGTGGGTGAACAAATTGAAGCTCAGTCATGACAAGAAAGTGGAGGTGAACACCGTATCCCATAGTCGAATTCGACTGGCCGTAACCGTCCAGGGATTCTTTACCTTACCTTTGTCCTACCAGTTGCTATGCTTCCAGGATAAAAATATATAAGCCATGTTTTTGTAATCTCCAAATTAGGTACTACAGTATTCTGTACTTGGAGCTGCCATTGAAGATTGATATGGCACCGTTCAGAATACAGCAGCTAGGCAACAAAAATGGAACTGAACATTAGAAATATAACTTGCCTCCTCTGGCTTCAGGCTCATCTCCAAACACTGATGCTAAACTTTAAAACCATACATGGTGTGGGAACCTGTGCACCTGAGGGAGCATTAACCTGTCTGCACATTACTATCTTTCTCAGGTGCTTCTGTCATCTGAAGCAAGTGCCTGTGGAGAAGATACACTGAATTGTGGAACTTTATTGCCATAGAGGCTAACTAGTGAAAACACTCATTTTTGGGGGCATCAGGTGGAGACTATAAAACTGAAGGATGTTATAAGGTACAAAGATTTGTTAAATAAACAAGTAGAAATGGGCTTTTCACTGTATTTGATAATTGTATTTTGTGATATACCCAAGCATCAATTGGTGGGGATGGGTGGTATAAAATTACATTTATTACTATCACACAGACGACTGGATTTCTAAAACAATTTCCTAATTCTGTAAGTGAACAGATGACCATGCGAAAGGTATACATTCAAACAACAAACGAAACCCTTGTTTAAAACAAACAAACAGGAAGGACCTCACAACACACACTCATTTTAAATTTGAACTCTAGAACCTGGTTCTTCTGTTATATGAGCAATATATAGTATTCCCTTTTCTCATCCAAAAAGAAGAACAGCCACTATCTTTTTTCTATAGAATTAAATTTTTATATTTAAGTCTCCACACAGTTACAATAAACATTTTTGCAAAGAATACTAGCAGGTGATTTATTTGGCGGCCTGTGTGAAGTGAGTTGCCACTTTGCTAAAAATTTGACCATCTAAATGTGGAACAAAGCTGAAAATCAGGTCAGCACTTGTAGTAAGTCAGAGGAATGTTTCAAGAGTGTCAATAGACTTTTGGCAGATGAAATGATCAAAATGAAGCCAGAAAATGCTCACAGTTCCTTTTTTATTTTTTTGTGTGACCCTGTGTGAGTTGCAACAGTGAAGAAAGCACTCTTGAGAAGCACTTAAAAGAAGACAGAATATGATAGACTAGGTAGGTGCAGAATGTGGCCCTCAAGGCACCTGCACTTTGCCACGATTAATGTCTCAGCTAGCTGGCAAATTCTGCAAAGATTATTACAAACCGGAGCCATTTTCTATTTTAGGGTAGGAAAAGGAAGGAAGCTAGCAAAACAAAGCTATGAGATTGGGTCACACCCAGGGAATGTGTGATCACCAGATTTGATGTGACAAGGTCACATGGAGAATTATGTCTCCCCTTTGTTGCCATTTCAATGGGAAGAACAGACTAATCCCATGGCAATTTGAGCAGTTGCCTAGTGACAATATTAAACAAGACTCATGAAAGCATCAGGATCTTCCTGAAAAGAACACGAGAGCAGGTAAGTTGTGCACATGTGTAAGTGAGGAGTAGCCACATGGAGGAGAGTGAAATAAGATGCCACTGGATCCATAAACAAAGCAACTGAGGGGTAAAAAGAACAGAACTCTAGATTAAACAAATGCCTTTTAGATTGCCTGCAGAAGTACTTGTGCATTTCAAGGCACAGACAGAGGTCTTTAGCCTAAACAATGTTCACTGATCACACTAATCATAGAATGGTAGAGTTGGAGGGGGCCACAAAGGTCATCTAGTCCAACCCTCTGCAGTGCAGGAATCCTTTTCCTAGCGTAGGGTTTGATCCCATGACCCTGAGGTTTAGAGTCTCATGCTGTACTAGCTGAGCTATCCCAGCTGTATTAAATCAGCTGCATTCTGAAGGATCAGTTCAAAGACTTTCTATTTGGTGCTTCAGGCCTCTTCAGATACTTCTAAAGCTACAAACAAAAAAGGCCAAACTAGACATGATGGGATCCACCATGCTAATGGCTCATGTCTGAAAACAGGGTATGCAAAGTGGGTTTTACAACAAAAGTTGAGCTGAATACTCCATCTTACTCTGTTGCCACATACAGTACATTTTTATCCCAGCCTGGCTGCAATCACAAAACATGTGAGAAATGATGGAAAGAAACAATGTTTGAAGTGATGGAGAGTGAGTGGGTGGTGGTGATGTTAAGCAATCGTAGGGATGTTATTTTCACCCACGGGTCCTTCTCATTGTAAAAAGTGGACCCTCATGGTTTTAGATGAAAATGGAGCAGACATGAATAGCCAGCTGTGGCTGCTACTGTCACATCTAGTTTGGTCCTGTAGTACATGTTTTAACATGTGATTTTGTTAAAGTGCTTATCTCTGGCTAGACCATGCTCCATTATAAACATACCTCTAAGCAAGCATGTTTAGGATGGGGCTACGAGATACTGTTTTTTCTAGATCTGAAAATAAGCCACGTTGAAAGAAAACATTTTAAAAGTTTAGCCTATACATTTGTAAAGTTTGTTTCTCTATCATATATATTAAGCACAGATGCAAAACGAAGGAAAAAATAGTACCTTGCACTTGAACACAAATAACATTATATATATATATATATATATATATATATATATATATATATATATAAACTTTAGTAGAACCAACATTATTAATAGAAGCTGACACAACTTCCCTCTAAATTTCAGGGCAAATGTTTGATTGAATTTGACATTAGCCCTGTAAAGCACTAGTACTCACTTCAGTTCTTGGGGGAAGTACCATAATATTTTGATTCACAAAATAATTGGATGCATTCATAAGGATAATACTGTATAAATGCAGTTCATTAAAATAGCTTTGTCAAGTAATAAATGTTATCAATATCCCTTTGTTTAAATATGGAGAACTGCATAAACAAACAAGAACTTCTCTCATATTTACCTTAATGTGTTTTACACATCAATTTTAGTAGGAATTTCTGAGTAACACTCTAAACCTGAGCACACTTCTGTAGGGCAAGACTTGTTGAACAAAGTGCAATATGCTTTTGAATAAATAGGGGACATGTGCTTGGCAAGTCCCTCTGAATTATTTTTTTCAAATATACCTCACCTAGAATAGAAATCTGTCTTGCAGTCTGATCCTGTGTACATTTTCTCAGAATGCTTCGGAGAAGTAAATAAACACTTCCATGAAAGTGTGTATGGGATTGATTCTATTTTTAAGGCAATTTTTTTTGGAGGAGGTAGAACATACACTATATAAGGAGGGAACCAACATGAATGTTAACACCGAAAAAAGTAGTACATGTGGGCGTGACGACTGAAAAAGAAAAGGAATCCGGTTACTTCGGTATGATCTGTTTCACGTGTGTTGCGGCTGAACAAGCAGCAAAAAAGGCGTCCACCTTGGAACAACGAAAGAAAGACAATGTCTGCCCTTTGAAATACTGCTTACATTCACATTTACGTAAATTTGATGTAAATAGGGGTGAATTTAAAAGGAGAGAGAACTGTGGCATCGATGCGGCTGCCGTACGCGTTGAAAACCCTGAGAAAGAGAAGCGGGTGGGGGAAGAGAAGGGAGAATCCGTGCAGCCCGTTTGGGTGGGTGGAGGGAGGGCGGTCTGGAGCCTTGCAAATTCTGCGGACCACAATGACAGTTGCAGGATCAGGTAACACCCGTCCTTGGCTAAAAGAGGCGGGGGGTGCTTAGGAAAGGTTTAAGCACTGAAAACCTCGCGGGGGGGGGAGCAGCAGGTGCTGGGCTTCGTTTCGTATGCCAAGTTGCCTCCTTGGTCGAGCATGCAAGAGCTGGGAGGAAGGCGAGGACGGCCACAGCTTCTGCGCTTGGAGGGAGAGGGCGGTCCTGGATGGAAAAGCAACGGTCCGCGCCTACTCCCCACCCCTTTTAAGGGATTCTGACAACGGGGCCGCGGCCGGCTTGTGTTCTTGTGCGGCGGCCGCCGGGCACGCCAGATTTCAGGGACACCAAAAGAAAGCCTTCGCTGCTGCACGGGGCTTGTCCCCAAGGGAGAGCGCCCATGGAGGGGGGGAGCCGAGGCCCTCTGGGTGGGGAGGGCAGGCGAGCCACACGCAGGTTCCTGCCTCCACCTCATTCACAAGGATGCTCGCCCCGTGTGACCGTTAAAACAGCGTCAGTCTGCCGCTCCCCCGGCGGGAAGGAAAGGTGCGCCTGAGGGGAGGGATCCCGCGAGGCAGAGGCCAGCAGGACCCGGGAGCAAAAGGCAGCCTCGTGCGGGGAAAGTCCCCCCGTGAGACGACCGGGGCGGGGCTTGAGGGCGCCCGCGAGCAGCGCGCGGGAGGGCTGAGGTGGCCGCGAGGCGCGCCAACTGCCGAGCATCGCGCTGCCACGAGCGGCTGGCTCGGCGGTGCTGCGTTCCTGTGGCAAAAGGACGACACGGCTCCGCGCGTCAGGAGAGCCAGCGGGCGACACGTGCACACTACATATCGCAACCTTGGTGGGGAGTGAACGGGAGCCGAGCAAAGGAGAGTTCGCCAACGGGCGCATGTGCCTCGAGCTCCTTTCCCCCCACGGAGAAGCCGCTCTTCTCCCGTGCCGCTTCAAGGGGATCGAACAAAATTACTCTGGTTTCTCGCTCTGCGCAGGCGCACGGGGCTCCATTCAGCCTCGCCCCTCCCATTCCATTCCAACGCTTGGGGAGAGGCAGGGCCGCGGCACAATTGAAAGCGCGCGCGAGGGAGCGCGCGTATCCGTATCCCTCTAGGCGCATGCGTCTTAGTTAGAACCGCGACACAACCAGGACTTCCCCCCAGCCACCGGCACGTGACCGGGCCCCGCCCCAACGTAAGATCGGTGAAGTAACAAGAGTTTCTTTAAGGAGTTTCTAATCTCGTGCGCTCAGACGATTTTTCGTGGAAATTCGGCGGTGGTTCGGGGCGGGGGGGAGAGGCGCCAGCTGATGGTAACGCGCACGCGCGCCAAAAGCAACAACACCTTACCCCCCCTCCCCTCATATACATGTCGAACGTAAAAGTAGTCTTAAGGCGGCGGCACGAGATTGCTCGTGCGCGCGCGCGCCCCCGTCACACTGAAGCAGGCACATATACAGTATTGCGTTGCGTGTGTACATATCCGTGTGCGCAGCGCCGCCGCGTTCTTTTTGGCGCGCGGTAGTTGGATGCCCCCCATCCCTGCCGGGTTCCGCTCTGTTCTTCGTCAGGCGAGTCCCCAAGTCTCTCAGTAGGGGCGGGGCGGCCTGAGTCCGCCAAGTGGCGCTGCCGCCGCCGCTCGCTGATTAACGGCCGCCCCGCCCCTGCCTCCTTCGCTGCTGCCGCCCCTCCCCCGCCCCTCCCCTTCCCGCCGCCGCCGTTGCTTGCCTGCTACTGCCGCCGCCAGCGCTGAACTAAAGCGAACTCCGGAGCGAACTGAGGAGGAGAAAGACGAAGGAAGAAGAGGAGGAGGCACGGCGGCGGCGGCAGGACAGAGACTCGCCAGCCACAAGCAAACGGCACCAGCGGGAGGGGAGGGAGGCAGGCGGAGCGGGAGGCGAGGCGGCGGCATCACCACCAGCAGCAGCAGCAGAAGCAGCACCACCGGTGGCCGGGAACAGCCTTACAAGCGGCGGCGGCGGAGAGGACTCCTCGCGAAACAGTAGCCAAGCCCGCCCCCCGTTTGCCTGCCCGCCTCCCTCCCTCCCTTCCCCGCCGCGGAGACAGACCTGGGGGCAGCAGCGGCAGCCGCGCCGAGGAGAAGGAACCGCGGCCAACGTCTGCGTGTGCGGCGGCGGCGGGTGAGAGGAGGCGAAGCGGGCGGCGGCGAGGGAAACACCGGAGACTGCGCCGGCCGCGGGCGCACGGCGCTGTGGGGAAAGGCTTCCCGTGGGAGCGGCGACTGGAAATAGGGAGAAACGGCGGCGAAGGCGGCGAAGGAAGACTAGGGCGCAGCCCTCCGTGGTGGTGGTGGAGGCGGAGGGGTTGGGGGGGTTACCGAGTTTCCCCCTCTTATTTTTTTTCCTCCTCTCTCTGTCTCGCCCGGGACCCAGCGGCGTGTGCTTTGGTGGCTTCTTCGTTGACGGCGCCCCCCTTTTCCCCGCTCCCTCGTTTTCCTCCTTCTCACCCCCCCCCCGGTTTTAGGGGGGGAAAGGCCTCCTCCCCCCCCTCGCGCTTCAAGCCCACATAACACACACCCCGTCTCTTTCCCCGCCTGGCGGGCGCCCAGTGCGGTGGTTGGGCGAGTGCTGGTGCGGGCGCTCGCTCGCTCTCTCCCTGCGCTTGGAATATGGTTGGGGAAATGGAAACCAAGGAGAAGCCCAAGCCGAGCCCCGATTATCTGATGCAGCTGATGAACGACAAGAAGCTCATGAGCAGCCTCCCCAACTTCTGCGGGATATTCAACCACCTCGAGAGGCTGCTGGACGAAGGTAAATTCACCTCCCCACCCCCACCCCCACCCCCGAAAAATCAAGAGCAACTCTCTCTTTTTAGCCGTGGCTGTGAGGGGAAAACGGTTGTTTCTCTGTTGGGCCTCTACACCCTATACGGGATCCCCTTTGCCCTTCCCTCTCCCGTCCCGAAACGGGGAGTAGACTCTCCTCCCTTTCAATGGCGTCTTTCGGCCTTTCCTTCCCCCGTAAACAAAGGGGAGAGAAGCGGGAAGTCCCTTCGCAGAAGTTTCGGCCTTTGGGGACGAGGCGCTCGGGGAGGGAATAAAGTGTGGCTTTGTTGCGTTCCCTCATTTTTTCTGCGTAGCTGCGTTTTTAAGCGAGGGGGAAACGTCGCCGCCTCATTGAGGGGGGAAAGAAGGGGGGAGGGGAGCGAAAGAGCCCAGGAGGTGGTTTTATTTTGGAAAGGGTGTGAAAAGAGAGTTCTGAGGATTACGGTAGAAAAAAAAGTACGAAGGCGAAGTAGGCCGGGTGGCATGATTCATAGAAGTACTTGTGAACGAGTTTGCAGCCCGAAGAAATGAGGAACGGGGTGCTCTTGTTGTCGAGATTTGACTGGGAGGAGGGAGGTGGTGCAAACCCATTGCTGAGACTGGAGGTCTTAGCTCTCTCCTCCCCTGTTGGGTGGTAGCTCCGTCACAAAAAAGGAGTTTGTGCTTCAAGTTTGTGAGTAAACAGACCAAACTTTACTAGGTTTTGCCTTGGAAGAGTTTACACTGGAGAATAAGCGACTCCGAGTGTCAAGAACAAAACGCGAAACCGCCAGTGGCGTTGTTAAATACCCACCGCACGTTCCAGGCCATACACCTAATACTCCTGTTCCCACTCCCCTTCTGTAAAGTCACTTTTGTGGAATTAAGACCTGAATTTTTACTGTAATCTGTGGTGTAACTCTTAGCACACTTCAAAGTTTTTTTTGTTTAAAAAATCCTAATTGTATGCTTTCAAATGGCTTGAGGATTACACCCAAAGGCTTTGCAAAACAGTGCTCTCTTGTCTTATTTTTTAATCACGTGTTGAGTTCACTTGGATCTGAACCTGATTCCTTCCCCTCAAATCAAAACCCTGTCCCGAGAAATCATGAGTTTTGGCGTCCTATGAATTTTATGGGGGTAGTTTAAAACTTCAGTAGTTAGATATGAAAGATGTTGACATCTAATTTCAGTCATGGTTTTGGGTATTTTATTTTTCCAATTGAGAAAAGTTTATGCATAGTTTAAAATGGCCTTTGAAGGGTTTGTCTACACTTGAATTGGAAACGCTGTTAAGCATTTGTTTGATGTAAATAGTTGTGGGATGTTGATTTACAAACTGGAATTTTATTTCTGACTCTTGTTGGGATAACACTACTATAAAGGAGACAGACATTGAAAGGATGCTATTTAGGAAGTAGCTTCAGATTGTTAACATTTTTTCAGGAAGATTCCGTAGTATGAAATTAAGATACGAATTCGAGCAGTAGGTTCTAAAGTAACTAAATTGAGCACAGTTATAACAATGGATTGAAAAAGTTACTGAATCATCAGTTTGATTTGGAAAAGGGAGGCACAGTGACTTTGTCACAAGAACAAAAGAGCAGAACATCTCTGGTGTCAAAAGGATTTTCAAGAAGAATATGTGAGGTCACTGAATCTTTTGAGTGTGGTATAACCTTGGAACTTCGGAAGCCTTTGAATTGGCATCTCCCCTCCCCTGTTTTGTGCAAGTCCAAAACAAGATCTGAAAGTTATCTAATTCAACAATCAAGCTGTTTCTTGTCCCTCCCTTATTTTTCTCCCCTCTTCCCCTCCCCATCACTTTCTGGATAGCTCAAGGCAAAAGTTCAGCTGCCCCTTTAATTCTTTCTGCCTTTTCCTGTTTGTGTTGGCTCCTGGGTGGAAGAACTGCAAATGCTGAAAACTTTCTGGAATGTTGAAAAAATGTTCCATGCAAATTAAATGAATGATCTAAATGTTTTAAAATTTGAACACTAAGGGGCGCCAGTTCTTTCTTTTTGGAAAAAAAGATTGCAGATTTAAAGGCTTTTATAAACATTTTTGCCAAAATTGGCAAACTTAAACAGAAAATTTAAGAAGTATGTGAGATGTTGAACTTAAAGCAAGCATATTCACATATACTGTGCCTTTAGGTTTTATGATTGTGGTATAATCCCCACCCCCTTCTCAAAATATTGTAGAAAGGTTTGTGCAGTAAATGAAATCTGTGAAGTAATTAAAATTGCTGTTTAGTTGCTTGCTAATCATGAAATAGTTAACGTTTTTACTTCTGGATTTCTTAAATTGTATTCACATTAACAAAAACTAAGAAAACATTCTGGCAATTTGATAGTTTTGTAGAACAGGAGGCAGAAAGTTTGTTTCCCACCCTCTGTTATTATTGGTATGTCAAGCGGTTATGTCAAGCTCAAAGAGTGTAAAAGATAGCTAGTAATATTAGGGCTTGGAGCATTCTAATGGAATCTATACGTATTTGTGGAAAACTGCAGATAACGTCTGTATTTTTATAGGTCAGTTGATTGTATGGGTAAATATCAGTACCGTCCAAAATATTCTACATTTAATCATGCCTTTTCATATTCAAAGGTACAAAGAGATAAAGCTTCAATAATAGTGTAGATTCTCAAAATCATAGATTTTTGTTTTATTTATAAACAGCAGCAAAGTTATGTAAATTAACTTAATAAATATAAAGCTGCTTTTCTATTGGTTTATGGGAGCCTGTAGGAAGTGGAGGGAAGGGCTTTTCTTAGGTTAGAAGATCCTTTTGTTTCCCGCAATTGTCTGCTGAAAGTATTGCCACAAATTTTAGTCATGTATGCATTTTTTAAAGAAAGGAAAAAGTATCTATTTTTATGGGAATAGCAACTTGTTGAATTCCTTTTGTTTGTCTCCCCTTGTGTTATGAGTACACGGGGATTAAATATTTAATAAAGATGATGCTGAGCAAGCCAAATATCACGCTTCAACTGGAGATCGGCAAAGATATGTTCAGAGTTCATTTATGTGAGATTATTACTAGAAGCCCATATCCAGGTAGGATGAAGTTTCATTGACATCTATGTTCATTTTTTTTTTTAAAAAAAACCAAACAAATCTAAAATGAGTACAGAATGGCACTGTCACAGAAGCAAGATGTTTAACCTTCGCATCATGACTAATGCTACTGCCGCATAATGTATATATCTTCTTTCTTTGGCGATCACTCGTAGCTGAGTAAGATTGTCTTCCATGAATATGGTCTTAACAAGTGTGTCCATAGGTGACTGTGGAGGCCAACTCTGGATCCACACAACCTTGCACAGTGGAGACATAGGTTTCCGAACAGAAATTGGAGCCAAACTTGGTATGCTTTTGGTTCTGAGTATTCAGTATAAACATAGCCATTTGAATTGTATTTTTTAAAACCAATTACAAATATTACATTGAATCCCAAGTAATTATGGAGTCTACTCTGATGTAAACACCATTCAGTTTAAGGGGGCTTACTTCTAGGTAAGCCGGAATAAGATTGCAGCCTTCCTTTAACCTGAAAACAATAGGATGTTTAAGCCATGATGAGGTTAACATGGATCCCATTGATTCACTGAGACCCATGTTGAACTAATAGGCTGCAATCCTGTGCACATTTATCTGGGAGTAAGCTTCACTTAGCAAACTAGTGCTTGCTTCTGAGAAAATATGCAAAGGATTGCACTGAGTCTGGATCCATCCCACTACATAAAAGCTATTCAATTTATAAAGCAATTGTGTGTGTATTTATTTATTTAAAGCATGCTGTGTGTGTGTGTGTGTGTGTGTGTGTCTCAACAAAATTCTATGCGTTAAGCATGTCTACTAAGAAATAATTTCCATTGAACTCAATGGAGCTTGCCACCAAGCAAGCTTTAGTAAGCTTATTTTAAGAGAAAATGCTGTTTTTAACTGGCTTCTATTTTAACCTTAAATGATTTTGTTAAATTGATAGTGAAGTATGTGCTCAGTCTCTTACATATACAGTATTCTTGGAACTTTGTTCTGTAGGATTTTTGTTTTCATTTTTTGTATGGAATATTTTCTGTAGAAACTTCAACTGAATTGGAAGATTAAATTACAGCTTTAATAAATTAGGAGTACAATTCAAATATATAAATAAAGGCAAGAGATAACAAAGCCCCCCATCCTGCAAAACAGAATTTAAAATTGATTGGAATTTTCCTATTCACGGACTTAACCTAATATGTATTTGCTCTTGTTCATTTGGGATCAGTGAGGCAGATACTGTACAGCTCTGGAACCCTTTGTGGGTATTTTCCACTAATATTTCTAGTGGAGGGGTGGACTTTTGCCATGGTTTTAATCGGAAACATATATATTCTCTGTCAGAACTGGACATTCAGGAGAATTTTTTCTGAAAAGATCAGTGGTCTGGAAGTAGCCCCCAAATTTTCTATAACCTTGGCATAGTAACATGTATGTCTTTTGTAGAAATTATTCAAAAGCTTCAGTGGAGACAAACATGGAAATAAACAGTAGCAGCCTTCTCAGATAGATTATCTCAAACTGTGATAGTGTGTATACTTGGCACATGTGTATTTTACAAAAGTCTCTGCCCTTCCTCCACCTGGCATGTTTGGCAGCCTTTCTGATCCCTCTTACTCATGCAGAAGGTCGGGTCTGCAGCTGGTGTTCAATCAACAAGTGTTCTTGAAGAAACCCTAAAGAACTTTTAATACCTCTCTTCTTGATATCTCCCAGTTCACATCCCGTCTTCAGCAGAAGTTTAAAAAAGAATACAGTGAAAGGGAGGTATGAAGCCTCTTTAAGTGTATAGTGTCCAACAATTTTGTCCTGTTATGTGCTTGTAGAGCGGAAATTTTCCTCCACTGTGTGCCCCGACAAATCTGTTCTGGCAGTTTTTCTAACTCTTCAGAGCAGATTTGGGGGTGCTTGGGCTATGTGTATAGAGAGAAGTTCTATTGCGCAAACAAACTTGGGATAACTTGGTTGAATACAACCTTATCTAGGCTGAGTTCAGATTTTGAACCACTATAAGGAGCAAAACCAGACAAAAACAAAATAAAAGAATTATGTACCAGTTTGTTAAATACCGTTAACTGGATTCTTAATTAAAGTGGCACAAGACCCTTACAAAACTCTGGTGTTTCATTTGGCATAACTCATTTTAATCACTTTCTGTTATAAGAAAGTGAGACTGAGTTCCAGTTTTGTTTTGAGGGGAGGAAGATGATAGGCAATCAAGCTTCCAAACACTTCCAGATATTTTTACAATTTTATAATGACACACTGTGCTCGTGGGTGCCAGTGTGTCTGCCAGTCCCTCTTATAGCTCCTGTGAAAGGTCTAGGTAAATAGCCCATCAAAAATCTTTAACACATGAGAGATTGTTTGCCTTCCTGCTTCAATCCTGTTTCTACTGTAAGCGGGTTCTGTATTGAACACGTATCCTAAAATATTTCTATGTTTCAATTGAAAGCCAGGACTGGACACCCATGCTTTTTGTGTTCTGAACATAGGAGAGGTGCAAAGAGCTCTGTCAGTGCAGCAATGGATAGGAAAGGTGCATTTCTGTTGATGGGAGGGTGGACATGCCTACACTTTTTGTGGCTCTCTCATTTTCTTTAAAGGTGGCAGCCATTTTGTGCTATATCACGCCCCTATAGCAACCATTTTGTGACTGGTGTCCACAGCACTTACTCAGAATTCCAAATGGTGCCCCCTGGCCCAGAAAGGTTAGTGGCCTATTGGCTACAAGCTATAGGCAGCCATTTTTACTGCTCCAAAAATAACCAGTGCTAGCACATTTGTAATTAAAACTTTTAAAAAACTTAAAATGTTTTATAATTACAAATGTTTTCATATATTTTGGGACGGAACAAAATAAAACAACATTGTTTACATTTTTTCAAACTTATCTAGATCTGTCTTGTTCTATATTACATTTTTCAAACTTACCTAGATCTGACTTCTACATTACTGAATCTTTCCTGCATTTACAGTATTTCTCTTTATTACATTCTGTTTAAAGAAATGTGTGGGATTTAAATAAGATGTAAGAGTTGTGTTTGAAAGTTAGACTTGCTCCTCTAGTTACCAGTGTTATACATTATAAATTCAGGCTGCTTGATGTATAGAGTAATTTGCTAGATGCATGCAAACATTCTATGAGGCATACATGTTATTTTTTTAATTTTTGTACTTACCTGTTCTTAAACAATATTCACAGAGTGGTTATGCTTTCCCTAAATGCCTTTGCTAATGCTTTTTCTAAATTGAGAAGAAATATTTGATATAATTGTTAAATGGAAGAAACACCCTTTATCTAGAGAAGTGTGATTACATTAATGAAGAATTTTGTATGTGCATGTTACAGTTAAATGACTATGCTAGAATTCTGATGCAAAATTTTAATGTGGCTAGTATTTTAAATGCTCTCACTATTCAAACAGTAGGATGTAAGAGTTGTGTTTGAAAGTTAGACTTGCAATTAACTGTGTGGCTTTGTTCAGCTTTTCTGATTTTAAAGTGGTTTATAAATATGTAATTGAAAATTATTAAAATACAGAATTGTATTTCAAATTTCATGTCAGTATGCTTTTCTTTCAAATAAGAAAATTTTATATTTGCATACTAGTTATCATTCTGTGACCAGCATAGCTGCTGTATCATTAAGAAAGCATGAAATTTGATATTTGGGAGCTCAGTCAGGCCCATTATATTCTAACCTGCTTGGTCATCCTGACACCTTATTGTGACTGGAATATGTTTCTTCCTTAAAACTCATGTATTTGCTGTTTTTCTGAAATAATATAAAGTCCCTTTAGGTTGACAACTTTTCATTGAGACTTTACATGTGGTACCCTTTTTGAAATTTGTTTATACTTCAGTGATACAAATCTGGAATATGATTGTAATTTTGAAAATTCAGTTGAAAGACATGGCTTTGAACTACTTCATTAAGTCCAATTTGTATGTTGGATGTACTGCTGGAGTAAGAAATACAATAGTTCTGTGTGTTGTGGTAAGAGAGGCTATTGGTGATGAATCTAATTCACTACATTAGTTGTATTGAAGCAGGAAGCTGATAATTTAAAACTCCTTGCTTTGATGAAGTTATGAAAAGAAACACTGACACAGGCAAGCAAATAAAAGGTGCAATCAAACATACAAAATTGTTTTTATTTATAGTGTAGAATGGCTATAGGACCTTGCCATTAATATAAAATGCTTATGGGGGGGGCAGTTTAGAGGGTATAGTCAGATTTGTAAACATCATACTGCATACTTTGAATCTCAGCTTCCCCTACCCAAATATTCAAATTCTGAGGGTGAAACATGCAAACTTCTGTTTCAGTTTACTTGCCTGTTGTTCTAGATTGTCCATTAATTTTCATGCTCTATATGTGCAAGTGGTAACAAAATGCTATATTTGCAGTATATGAAGGCCTTCAAATTTTTCTTGAGTAACTTTTATGTTTGCTGCTTCCAACGCATACATTAATTTTGTTTGTCCTGTTGAAATATCAAATATAGTTCTACTTTGTAGAATATGTGTAAAAATATATGATGTCATTACAGCTGCTTCTAGCTTGTGTAGAAGGCTTAAAGGCCTTAAAACTTGAAATGTTGCACCTCCCAGTTTGATGTCACAGTGTTTGGTTGTTGAGTGAAAAAGAGTAATTTTTTCAAGAGCTTTCATAGGTTAAGCGTCTTGTCACTCTGATGCATGAGGTGGAAGTGGTTGGAGTATAACAGTGAAGGAACAGCTGAAGAAACAGTGCTGGTAACAATAACAATAAGCCTCTTCTTTCATGTACTGCAGGCTTTTGACTGGGATTGAAAGAACTACAGTGGACTCTCCGGGTATGAACTTAATTCATTCCAGGGGTCCTTACGCACCCAAAAAAGTCTGCACCTAGAGGCGCCGCTTCTGCGCACGTGTGCGGGGCAAAACCCGGAAGTATACACTTCCGGGTTTGCCGCGTTCACAAACCGAAAGTTACGTTACCCGAAGGAAACGTAACCCGAGGGTCCACTGTACTAAACTGTAAGGCGATGTGGGCTTTTTTGGTTTTTTTTTAATGACAGTCTACCATGCAGCACATAGCAGACTATTTTTAAAAAGTTGAGTGTACAGTATTGGGAATGAAGCAAATAGCCCAGCCATTTAGTTCTTAGTTGTGTTGCTTTCAATGCAGAAATGGGAAATAAAAAATACCAGACAATGCAGGATTAGATGTAAGTGGTATGACAATATGTAACAGTTACTTGTATTAATGTATAATTGTTACAACAGACACATAATTGTAGACTTCAAGTAGAATCTGAAAGATGTAGCCGATTTTTTGAAACTTCTGGTGTTGAGAAAGTTAATCTGAATGTCTGTGCAATGATGCATTTGCTTATAGGTCAACTGCTGCAAGTAGAATCTTACCTCAGTACTTCAGCATTCAGAGTCAGGGGCACTGTTTCAGGGTCTGGGGAGAGGGCAAAAAGATTGTGCATGCTGACTTTGATTAAGAGTGTACTTCTATGTTTGACATTAAGGTGCTCATCTGCTTCGAAGGATTGCTTCCACACTAACCCTTTTTTCTTTAATTTCCATATCTAGTTCAGTCCAGACAGTGTTTTCAAATAACTGCAGTCCACCCTGTGTGTGTGTTCACAACTATTTTGTGGCGATTGGTAAAAAAATACTGTGGCATTTTCAGCCTGTTCAGTGTTAATAGGTAAGGTACTATTGATTTGCTCTCTTGATTTTAGGCACTTCTTTCTGTGATGTTGCCTACTTTTTCTGTCATGGCGATAATAATACTCACTATAGATAATAGTTATTGTGCCGCAGTATGAACTAATCTTCTCAGTGAGCCTTCTGTTACCCCAGAAGTGGTTTGAGTCACTTTGGAGGTTCCTATTGTGTAATATATATAGGTTTATTTTTTCTGGTATGCACTCTTTGCTTATTAACTCTGATGTTAAGCAGTAGACGTACTTAAAATATGATGGCTAAAATCATATTATATAAAGTTGTGAACAGATTGGAACCAGTTTACTTGAGGGACTGCATTGCCCCATATTCCTGCCTTATCATTGGGTTTAGCCAGAAAGTCACTTTTAACGATACCACATAATGTTCATCTTGTTTCTGTATGACACAGGTGTCTGTGTCTAGGATGCAGAACTCGCAAGCCCCATTGGTACTTTAAGAATCTTATATTTACACAGCATATTCTGATGAATACAACAGTTGGTTATTGTGTATCACTGTCCCATTGTTGGTAAAATATTTCTATGCAAGTGTTATGTTCACTACCTAGATGCTTTGTTTATTCTATAAAAGCCACTGAACTCAGTGAAACATTTAGGCAAAACATGCACACAGGATGGTGCTGCTAACTTAATAAATGAGGATTATTGCCTAGTTCTCCTTGGATGCTAAAGGCTATACTATGGTTGTGAATGACATCCAAGTTTGGAGTAATCCTTTTGGAGTATTTCAGTTTGATTATACAAGTCTTGGTAATGAGCTAAAATTGGGGCTTGCCACTGAAACATCCCCTTATCCAGGGGACATGTTGCATATTACTTTTGGCGACACACTCAGCTTTGGAAGTACTCTGACTGTGTCAAAAGCCCAGGCAGGTTTAGGGTGACCCTCTTGCCCTTGCAGGTTTCAAGTTTAGTTTCAAGGATATGGAGAGGTGTGTTACTTCAGTTATGCTGAACCAACACAAAGGGTTGAGTAATAAGGGGACTGCTGTAAGAACAGCTGTGGCTGCTACTGTTTCCCCCCCTTGTAACTGAGGGTGTTACAGGAGTCACTGAACACTGCAGCAGTTTGTTCTGTTCTGGTACCTGTTGCTTTCAACGTGACAGGGGCAGATGCAGCTGACCTGGCTGGTTCCAGTATTGGGTGAGAGTTCTCTAGTGCAGGGATGTCCAAGCAGTAGATCGTGATCTACTGGTAGGTCCCCAGCTGATCCTGGTAGATCGCGGGATCCTTATCGTGTACAAAAAGTTATGGGGGAAAAGCTCAACAACTCTGGTCACTTCCCTCCTAAAAGAGCTCAACAACTCTGGGCCACCCACCCCACACACGCTCCTCCTTCCTCCAATGACAATGGGTAGATCACTGCCAGTTTTTTTATACTGGGAGTAGATCACAGTCTCTTGGGAGTTGGACATGCCTGCTCTAGTGTATCATTTTATTAAGCTGTGTGAAATAGATGTTTGGTGCAACTTTTCCAAAATACATCAAAAGGCTATATCCAAAATATGCAATAAGTTGTGATAGATTCTTTGCAGTGTCAGTGTTAAATAAACAAACCATTTAGTGCAGTCAGGATTTGTTTAACCTAGGCTGTTGAATGTAAGATTCAGGGGCTTACACAGTCCTCTTCTTGAGGTCTCCACAGTTTCACTCCATTACTAAAGCATTCCATAGATCATGGTCATTTTTAGAGCCTAGAAGGCTGAGTTACGAGTAACTGTTACATGTCACAACATAAGCATCTCTTCCATTCCACTTGATAGCTCTATAGCTATAGGGGCATGTGGAATTGACAGTTTGTTAAGGAAAATATGTGGATGAGTGACCATGGTTCAGTGGAAAAGCATAATTAATAAATTTGTTTGTGAAAGGGTTTTGTGAAAGGATTTTGGAGGGCAAGCAAGGGGCATGTATGAAGGGACCTTGAATGGAATTTGAAACATTAGGGTACCTAGATATGAAGTTGTTGCTTCAGTACGGGGGGGGGGGCAGATTGAGGTCTGTGGGGTCTATTTCTTTTTTACTATTAGAACCCTGACATCCAGTCTTTAGAGCTAGGCACACAGTAGTAATAATGGGGGCAGAGCAAAATGGGCAGGTGGTCAGTTCATTTACTGGCTGTAACCCATGGACTGTTAACACAAGACATGTGTTAACATGGCAAATATTTTATATATAACAGTTAAACTGTTGGCAGTTCAAAAGTTGCAGTTGCCAATCTGCAGGAGGCCTCCCGTTAAATACTTATCTATCTGACCACTGTAGTAGAAAGTTGCTACAGACCAATGTTGGTTTTGATGGATAACGATAGGTCCTTGGTTATATGTTAGATAGCCAGTATCTAGGCTTTGTCAAATCTGCTGCCTAGGGTAATTACAGTGGTACCTTGGGTTACATACGCTTCAGGTTACCGACTCCGCTAACCCAGAAATATTACCTTGGGTTTAGAACTTTGCTTCAGGATGAGAACAGAAATCGTGCAGCAGCAGCAGGAGGCCCCATTAGCTAAAGTGGTTCTTCAGGTTAAGAACAGTTTCAAGTTAAGAACCAGACCTCCAGAACGAATTAAATTCTTAACCCGAGGTACCACTGTATATAGTGAGAGACTTTTTCTACTCTGGCTAGTGAATGCAAGTGATAACAGGGCCCTTAAGGTTTTACTGTTGTAATAGTTATGATATCTTTTCAATTGGAGCTGGAAGGCAACAAAGCAAGTCATAGAATAATGCTTGTTTAGTTACCTATACTAATTAGTTGAAGGAAAGAAGGATTCCAGCTTAAAAAGAAAACAGAAGGAATAGAGGGTGGAACATGATCCTCTGTACGTTTGCAACCTTTTTAAGTCACTCAGTTCTACTTAGTTTTGCAACAAAGGATTATAAGTCAGTATTATAAATTTTATTTATTTAACAGATTTTTACACCACTTAATTGCCCGAAACCATTGAAGTGGTGTACGAGATAGAAGTAAGAAACACACAATACAGTTTCAAAAAGCAATAAAATCATTTGCACAAAACAATAAAACCATACAAGAAAAACAAATCTTCAACATATCTACAAATATGAGCGCTGCACCCCATAGTCGCCTTTGACTGGACTTAACTGTCCAGTTATCCTGTACCTTTAACTTTCCATATGGTGTCCACAGGATGCCCCAGCCAACAACCCAGCTGCTGCATTCTTTAGCAGATGCAGTTTCCAGGTTAGACTCTAAGGAGGCCCCACATAGAAATAAAAGAGAGAAACAATTATGCAAAAGCTGGTAGCTCTTTGGGCTCTTACTTTGCACTAATAGTTTAAATGATAAACACTCCTTTATAATATAGTTTGCATTACTTACTAAAGCTAAAGGTTTCATTTCAGCTTGTTGAAGAGTTTGTTAAGCAGTTGCCCAGTGTGTTCTGTAAGTTGAACATATGCTTGTTTACTCAGAAGCAAGTTCTATTGGGTTCAGTCAAGCTTACTGCCAAGTAAATATGTAATAGAATTGCAGTCTTAGAATCAAAGTTGGAACAAAAGCAGATTTTTAACTAATAGAAATATAACAGATTTATCTTGTCTATTCCCCTTTTTAGCAGATCTTTCCTCATAACCCCCCCCCCCCGCCAACTTTTGGGGCCTAGGGAAGTGTTAACAGAGTTTTTGTATGTTACCAAATTTTGGGTTTTATTACTAATTCACTTTTTTTTACATTGCCTTTGAATCTTTGAATGGCTTTAAAATATTGTAAACTTATAGGCATTAAAGCAAAGTTGTATCTTCTTGTGTTCGCACAGTTTGTTAGGGAGGCTATTGAAGGAGGTAGCAAATCACATTGTTTTCTCATCTCTGTAGGATACCAGTGGTTTATTATGATTAATTTCATTTCTATAACTCTTTATATTTTTAAGAAAAAATCTCAAAGCAGTTTAAAATGCATTGAAACATCAAATAAAACAATCCAGAATAAAACATTACTGAATAAAGTATACATTCAAAGCAACATAATTAACAGGAAACTAAAATATTACCTTGAAGATTTCAAAACAAAGCATTATAAAGGAGGTCAACTACATAAAGCTTTTCAGAAAGTTATGGGGTCTATAGTATTTAATGTATTATTTAACAATGTAAGTATCATCATGTTGTGTATGGTTAGTATCCAGGGCTTTGTTAGTGCATCATCCAACCACATAATGATATCATGTACTCTTTGGGCAACAGAAAGCCAGCTCTGCTACTTTGGTTATTCAACTTCGGATACTTTTAATATCTGCAACTCAAAATTTTGAAGATATGCTTCCCACCCCTCCAAGTATATTAGTACAGTTGTACCTTGTGTTGCGTCCGCTTCATGTTATGTCTTTTCGTATTACGTCCCGCAGCAACATGCAAAGTACCAGAACAGGTTACTTCTTGGTCTTGCTGCGCGCATGCACAGAAGCACTAAATCACGCTTCGTGCCTGCGCAGAAGCGCCAAATTGTGCCTGCGCAGATGCAGCACTTCCAGTTGTGGGCATTTCACGTTATGGATGGGCCTCCGGAATGGATCCCGTCCGTAACATGAGGTACCACTGTAAATGAAACCAACTCAGTGCCCTTCCTCTTTCTAAAACCAGCAGTTATTTCTGAAGTTGCTGTCCCCAGTATAATTTACAGGACTGTAAACTAATTCTTTCCTTGTAAAAAAAATAGTTAACATGTGTTTACATCTTTTAAATTCTCAGAGAACATTCCTTGTTATAGTATGAAGGAGGAGGAGTTTCTGCTTAGTGATTTAATACACAAAAGCTACCACTATTTGAGTGAAAATATTATAGATTTCCAAAAATTATAAAAGTTTAAAATAAGTCTCATTTAAAATACCGACTACTAGAATTACAATGGTTTCAAAATGAGTTCATCAGTTTTATAAATAGCTGAATGACACAATTGGATACAACCCAGTGTGTTTAACCTTGTTGACAGTAAGGCTTTCGTCAGGAGAATGGAGAGAGAAGCCATTTTTGGCGCTTCCCCTCCCCCTTCCAGCTTTCCATGCTCCTTAAATCTATTAAGGTGGGCCTTCTAATCTCCAGAGTAGATATATGGGGTATAAGGAGCTTCATGGAGATGGGAATATTGCCAAAACCTGCTTCTCTCCCCATTCTGCTGAGTGACCCTGTTGGATCCATTGGCATAAGCTTCTGCAGAGGACAAGTAAGCTTCAGTTTCATTTGGTTCTTAGAAGAAAAGGCACGATTGTATCATCCCCAATGGTAAGCTGGTCTTTCATCTTTGTTACCAAGCCAGAAGGAAGAATGAGGAAGTTATTACAGTGGTACCTCGGGTTAAGTACTTAATTCGTTCTGGAGGTCCTTTCTTAACCTGAAACTGTTCTTAACCTGAAGCACCACTTTAGCTAATGGGGCCTCCCACTGCCGCCGTGCCGCTGGAGCACGATTTCTGTTCTCATCCTGAAGCAAAGTTCTTAACCCGAGGTAATATTTCTGGGTTAAGCGGAGTCTGTAACCTGAAGCGTATGTAACCTGAAGCGTATGTAACCCAAGGTACCACTGTATGTACTTGCAACTTTCATGACAATGTGCCTTTAAAGAGCAGAGTTGCTGTTGCTTGTTGGTGGTCCTATGCTGATATAAATTACCTGTGTTTAGAATGCTGACAGACCTGCTAATCAAAGCTTTGGAGCACTAATAATAATTGGTATTTTAGAAAGCATAAGAACACTTCAAATATTAAAGTTCACCAAAAGTAATTCAAATCTAGGTAAGCTTATGCGGGGAAATTAAAGGATTCTGTATGGTTTTTTTGTGTGTGTATATCCATATAGCTTGTTTTGAGCAAGAGAATTTACCCAAAGGCAGGATATAGTTAAAGCAGAAAATATTGAGGAAGGAATCTGTCATCATATATCTCCAATGTGCTCATATATTCTTTGTGGGCTTCACATAGGCATCTGGTTGGCTATTGTGGAAAACAGGATGATGGACTTGATAGGGACTTGGCCTGATCCAGCAGAGCTATTCTTATGTTCATCCTGTCTTATGATGGTCTATAGATTGAGTGCTTCCAGTTGCTGCTGTGTATATCTCTTTTCTGTCTTGTTAAATATTACAGAGCTTAAAAGAAATCTGAATAGGAAGGGTATGGAAAGAGGGGGGTATTTTCAGAGGCCAAGAGGGAGACAGAAGTAAAGGATGGAAGGATGAATGAAGGGGGAGGGGAGGGAAATGCTGTTAGCTTTAAGATTTATCTGGAAGGCTGGCCTGGTGTGAAATCTCTTGGTGAAGAATAATAGCAATATTTATTGTGTAGCTGGGTTGTGCTAAAACTTGAAATAAACGTGTTTGAGTTCCATGTTTAGTTTGTTTTGTTTGACAGTATGAGCTGGTTGTAAAACTCTCATTTTACTAGGCAAACAACGTTGCTTTGATGGTTTTACAGTAGGGCTATTTAGACTAATAAAACTTATTTGCAGTAGATAGCGAGCAATCCACTATCAGGTAGACTTGATACAAAAGGAAAACATGGGATAATAAAAAGAAGTACATTGATAGCCCACTTTTACATAATAATCAAGTAGAATGGCCAGTGCAAGAGAGGCTACTGAGGGAAGGGGGAGGAACTAAATGACACTTGGTCCCAGCTATGCTGATGGAGGTACCTGGCTTTTTAATGCAGCTAAAGTGGAATTGCCCCAGATAAAGAAAATTCTTTGAAAGGAGAGGCAGAGCACTTTTTTACTAGACAGATGCATGTGTTGTGGTATTTAGTGACATTTATAATAGTAATGGGGACACGGGTGGCGCTGTGGGTTAAACCACAGAGCCTAGGACTTGCCGATCAGAAGGTCGGCGGTTCGAATCCCTGTAAGGGGGTGAGCTCCCATTGCTCGGTCCCTGCTCCTGCAACCTAGCAGTTCAAAAGCACGTCAAAGTGCAAGTAGATAATTAGGCACCGCTCCGGCGGGAAGGTAAACGGCATTTCCATGCGCTGCTCTGGTTCGCCAGAAGCGGCTTAGTCATGCTGGCCACATGACCCGGAAGCTGTACGCCGGCTCCCTTGGCCAATAAAGTGAGATGAGCGTCGCAACCCCAGAGTCGGCCACGACTGGACCTAATGGTCAGGGGTCCCTTTACTTTTACTTATAATAGTAAAGCCATTCAGTTGAATGTATTTGGAATAATGCTTTCTTTAAAAAGCTGATTCCTAAACAACATAATAAGCTTGACAGTTTTTTAGAATGCTTTTTGAGGCACATGGGATGAGCTTTTCAAATTAGTACACTTAAATTTCTTTATGAAAAGGAGCAGATATCTTCGGATAGACCTTATGCCCAGTTCTACCCTGGATAATTCATTAAATGCCTTTAAATGCCCTTGGAAGTAATCTACCAGTTAGAATTCAGTGTTCTAGCAGAACTGGGGAAACATACCAGCACATGTGAAAAACGTTTGTCTTAAATGTGGGTGTAGAAGTGAGATGTAAATGTTTGTCTTCATGCAAAATGTTTGTCTTAAATGTGGGTCTGGTAGTGTTGATAGGTGGGATTATAATTACAATTAACAGACAAATGCCAAAGTAGTCCTCTAAGCGAGTGACAAAATATCAAAGCCAATTACAGACACATATTTCCCTAATGCTTTTCTCTGAGACCAGTCATGCCAGGTAGGAGCCAGAATCATTGTAGAACAGTTTTTCTATCCCCAACTCTTATAAATGGTCAGGGGAAGCCAGTAACATAAAATAAGTGTTTCACCCCCCCCCCCCCGGGACATCCATAAGTGTGAACAAAGCTGATTTCTAGCCAAAGCCAGACGTGAACCAATATTGGAATGAGTCCAGAGATAATTGTTTTCCTCCAAAAATTCCTGTAGCTGACCCACTGCTGCCTACATGAACACCTTGTCCAAAGAGGGGTATGGTTGCCCACCAGGTTGTAGTTTTCAGATACCCCAGGGAGGCTTTTTTCTTCAATGGCTGTGCCACTAGCTCCTTCAAAATATCCATGTGTATGTGTACACACACACTTTACTATTGGTCTTATCAGGATGAAAGCAATTTATTGTTTTTATGGCTTTCACTGAATAAGGTATGGTAGAGTGACTTGAACAGCTATAATCTAATCAAGTTCTGTGTTGTATATAACATTTGAATGCCTGCATACTAATAGAGTAATGCAAACTTAACCTACTGAACATTATTCTTAAACAAATCTCCAGTGAGCTGGTCCCTTTATGATTCATTTTAATTGGAGTGGCTGCCCTGCATTTCACTTTCAGTGCTTGATGGTTGAGCTTTCTTCTTTTCCTCATCTGGACATGTAGGAATTTGCTAACCATTCTAATTGAGTTTCTGAAATTTTGAAAATGTTTCCTTACAGGTGTGGAATACCAAATTAAATTGTTGCATTTGCATACTTGCAACGTACTTTTTAATATAACCTAAGTTACAGCTTGTTAATGAATACTGAATGCCATCTGTAGGTATCTACAAACTAGTCTCAAATGTTTTTGATAGCCCACTTGCCCACATAAGCGCAGCCTGTCCTATCTTTCAATAGAATCAGAGAATTGCTAACAGTATAGATGGCATGCTCCCCCAGTCTCAAGTCGTGCACTACTTTTTTGAAGAAAATGAACATTGCACCATCTCTTCTATACTCAGCACAACCAAAGAGCACTATCTTCCTCCCAGCAGCTCTACCAAAAATGCGAGTTCTCCCAACACTTGAACTCCCTTACTTTAGCAGAATTTCCGCTTGTGCCTGCCCACTGTACAGTTTTCCAATTGGTGCATTGGCATAGAGCAGTAGAAATTCATTTTCAGTATTAATGCAAAAAGACCAATAAACCCAACTCTCCTTTCCCAAGAAGTATAGTCCAGATCTTTCTGCCAACCTGCCTTACTTGCAGCAACTCTGTTACAAGCTAGTTTGTTTACGAAGTAGGTAGGATAAAATAGCTGGCATATTTTAGGGCTAAGTTGGTGTAAAAATTATTATTTTTTTAGAGGAGGGAGATTGGGCAGAAGAGAGGTCAACTCTTTATTCTGCAGACATGACAGGTTTGGGAAGAGGCTTGGGAAAGGGTCTTGAAATGGAGAAGCAGGATAGAGCTTGAAAGGATATGCGTGGAAGTGAGAAATAAAAAGAGTATAAGCAGAAGCAGGCAGCACCATTTTTAATCTATTGTAGAGGATTTCAGCAGTGTGGCAGGATTGACAATGACAGGCAGATCTGGCAAAGCATAGTTTACCTTGACAAGAAAAATATTGGCATTTCTCTCGCCCCTCAAAGTGGCAAAGTGCAGCTGATACTTACTCATGACAGCATCCCTGTTTTAATAGCCAAAATTAAATTCATAGTTGTCATGGCAAATGGCTGTAGATTTCTGGTAACCTCACTGCTGGTACTTTGGTCTTGTGATATCATAGGGTGCTGCAGAGCTCATTTGATTGCTATATTTGCAAATATGCACTGAATGTGATGTGTTGCTTGAGATATACTTTCTACCCACAGATTTTTTGGAAGAGGCCTAAAGGGGTAAAAGGAATAGCTTTGGGATCTGATAATTGTATAGTTTTCTTAATTCATAATTTGAATTTAAAAGCTGATTAGGTAGTTTGAGTACGTTTCTAATTTGTTCCTAGTGTTCAAATTAGAGCCTAGTGCTCAGTTAGTTGAGCCTAGTGTTAAAGGGCTCTTTGTCCCCCTTTGAAACGGGTTCCATTCTGTGTGTTTAATAACCCTTAAACAAATTTGATCAAGAACTTATAAACATAGTTCTGGGATTGTGCTAAAATATGTGGACATTCCTTATCAAAAATTACCTGATCGTGTATTAGAATTGCAAATATCACTTTAAAGTGCTAGTTAATGCTTTATCTAACAACATAATTTTTGAGAATTCCTTTAGTATTCAGTGATAAATGTGCCTTGTAATAAGCTTTTTCCAAACATACATGTAAATAATATTCCGTATTTCGAAATATACCTGTAGCCCTTTGAAAGAACCTGTTCTTCAAAAATCAAACTGGAGAGTAATGTGTATGGGAGTGGTGGTTCAAGAGCATGTTTGTTCAGATCGATAACATTTTTTAAAAGGTGCTTAAGATAATGAATATATTCATTATGACAATTTTGAGAATAAATTGTTTTTAGATCTGCATGAAAAGATGTTACATACATGAAAATTTCAAATATGCATCTTTTTGTGAATGATATGTGTTACCATCATATTGAAGAAGAGAATGTTGGAATGGATGTGGTGGATATTTTAGAATGATGCTGCTTTTAGAAGTGAAAAATATCTTTCCTACTATTCTTGCTCAGTAGGCCATAGAGTGCAGCACATTTTTATAATAAAGATGATGAATTTAATCGCAAACTGGCAGTCGAATGGAAATTGCAGTCCTTGATACTAGAAGAAAATTGCCTATAAAGCAACTCCTGGAAGAGCAGGCTTTAAATTTATCCACCCATTTCGACATTGAGTAGAGGGTAGGAACTGCAGGGTATTTGCTGGGCCTGCTTAGTTTAGATGGATGATGGTTCATTTTTCCTTTATTTAAGAACTAGAGAGAGTTTGTTAAAAGATGACCTTGTTGCCTTGCGTGTAAGGCATTTGGCAAACTGATCTATTTATAAAGCTTTTGAAATATTTAGGCCTCAAAATAATCATGAATGAAAGCGTATATTACAAGTGAAGGCCTGTTCCTTGTGTTCCCATTATTTTCTCAGTTTACAGTTGCAATGCTGATATAAGTTGAAAAAGGATAAAACAGTATATTGAAGAATTTTTAGGGTAGCTAACGATTTTTCCAAGCAAGGTTTCAGAAACTAGTATTTCACTCTGAGACATTTTAAGGATATTTCAGGTACACAAATTTGCTGATTATCTTTGGATCATTCACAGATCATTGTGTATTTTTATAGATTTATTACACTTGTATCCATCCTTTAATTAGCTCAGAATTGTGTACAAGCTCTTTGTCTGCTGGACTTGATCATC
Organism: Podarcis gaigeae; assembly: GCF_964106915.1. Classification (NCBI taxonomy): domain Eukaryota; kingdom Metazoa; phylum Chordata; class Lepidosauria; order Squamata; family Lacertidae; genus Podarcis; species Podarcis gaigeae. The sequence goes on from NC_139680.1 coordinate 70,631,980, forward strand.
ACAATAATTCTGTGCAGTGTGTTAGTCCAAGAAATTGCATAGCACCAGGTTCCCAATGAGCAACATGGTAGAATGGGGGTTTGCAACTGGCTGGAGATGTCCAGGAGCCACTGTTGGCTCCTAGCATCTCCACCTGTCTGGCTGCAGTCAGCTTGTCTGCTGGGCACAACGGCAGTAAAAGACGCACATCTGCCTCCATCCAAACACCTGATTTGCCCAGCAGTGCAGCAGCAAAAGACATGCTGCCAGGTGAATCAGGTGTTTGGCGGGGTTGCTGCCGCGCTACCCTGCAGATCCCCTGATTTTCACCTGCAGCATTTTTATTTTTTGCTGCAGGGCTGCCTGGTCTAGTAACACGGCAGAAAGAAGGCACCTAGACATTTTGGTTTGGTGCCCACAACCTAGATCCCAGCAGCTACATGTCTCCTAACATTCATACCCCAGTTTTAAAAACATGTATATATTTTTAAGGCTATCGGATGAAAACAGTCCTTCAGGTAACCAGCCCACAGAGTTTAGAGCTTTAAAAAACAATACCAGTATTTTGAATTATAGGTCTGGAAGTGCACTGGTAACCAGAGTAACTGAAACATGTTCTGCCCCCCCCTGGCCCCCACAGTACCTGGGTAGCCACATTTTGCATCAGTTGAAGTTTTTGACTCCTCTTTAAATGCAGCACCACATAAAGCACATTACAGGAAGCAGTCTAGCATGAATAGCTAAGCTGAGGTTTGTTTATTTCAGATAGGGTTGCAGTTGCCTAATAATAGTAGCAAAGCACTCCTGGTCACCACCTGCACTTACTCAGTTTATGCCCAATGCAGGAGAACTTCTGAGCTGCTTATTACACCTTCAGGAAGAGTGCAATCCTGCCTGACATGGTTGCAAACATCCATCCAGCATAGATTGTTTATCCTTGATCTTGTACAGATTAATATCTAGCTTGTTCACTCTTATGCAGCCCAAAGGTGCTTCCAACACAATTTAAAGTGTTGTAAATCTCCATTGGATTATTAGATTCAAAAGAGAGAACTGGATTACATCCACATATTGATAACACTGCAGATAGATAGATAGATTTATTTATTGCAGCCATTGGCCCATATCGAAAACAATACATCAAAATTTATCCATAAACAATACAATTTAAACAGTTCCAAGTTAAAACACCCATATAAGACCAATTTTACTTCAGTTAAGTAAACACTATACACAATAAGCGCCCTCTATGTAAACCGCAATTCAAATCCATCAGATTTTTGGGGGTATGCGTCTTAGTTCTGACACTTATTGATGGTTCTTAAGTTTAGCTAAGCTGTCAGAGTCATACAGTGATCCATTTCTCCTCTTTTGAAATAAAACATTAATCAGGTATCTAGCTACTGCAAGGGATCTACTTGTATCTTCGTTGTTTAAAAAGTATATTATTTGGGCTTCCTGAGGTCCGTCAGCAATTCTCGATAAATATGGGGCCAGAAACTTGGACCATGAAGCTGAATGTAATGGACAGCAGAAGATTATATGATATAACAATTCTATAGATCCACTTTTACAGTCACAGAGGAGTGAGATCTGTCTGTTGGAGAGTCTGTTACCCAACACGTAACACTGCAGACAAAACCACAAGATGATTTCCTCAATGGTTTATGTAGACATTAAATAGTGTGGGGAACAAGATGGAACCTTGGGAAGCTCTCCAGCGTGTCACATTAATCCTTCAGGGCCACCTTCTGTCACCAGTTTTTTAGGCAGGACTGGAGACAAGTGCCTCCTAATGTCAATTCATATAAACTATATCGAAGGATACCATGGTTAATGGTATCAAAAGCTGTTGAGGGGTGTAAGAGAATCAATAAGCTTGCAACCCTGCTAAGTTTTCCAGGGCAACCAAGTTTGGTTTCATTCCAAAGTTGGTTGTGTGACTAGATTGGAATTAATCTAAATCAGTATCTGCCAAGCCTGCCTAGAGGTGAGAAGTTATTCACTGAGCACTATCTAGAAGAAACTTGGTGAGTGAAGGGAGAAAATCTCTTTTCACTGTTTTCCTCAGAAGCAGTGCACAGACTGGTGCAGGAATAAGGCTGCATTGAGTATGTTCTTCTCCCATATTTCCAACCCTGTTGAAACATTAGCACTTTGATGTTAGTTCACACCTGAAGGCTGGTATGATAACTGGATAAAAAACAGGAATGCAGTAGTTTGAAGGAAATGTCTGGATTCTTAGAAATAAATGAGTGAACAAATGCTGTCAGTACCAGAGAAAAAAAAAAAACTTAGGTGAAATCACCTTGGTCATACATTCATAAAGTAAATGTTCCATATATTCCAAGTGTTACTATAGGTTCTTCCTATGGTCCTCCCCAAAGCTGAATACAGAGTTTATCACCACCTTTTTATATGTGTAAAGTTACACATATAACTGTTGTACCACTGCTAAAAATGCCTGTGCAAGAATGGCTTTACATGCCATGATGATAGGTGTTGATTTCAGTCTCAACACACAATAATGCCAGTGGACACAAACTGATACTATGGGTAATATTAACTCCAGAGAGACCACTTCATTCATTCATTCAAATGGATTTTTATTTATTAATTAAATTTATATACTACCTTTCATCTGAAGATCACAGGGCAGTTTACAACATAAAAACAAATACTGTGTAAATCAAAGATGGTTTCTGGGCTGGATCAGGTCTGCTGATTTTAAAGGATGTCACTTCCTGACCTTGGACAGACACATGATTTCCCTCTCGCATGCTGTCACATTCTCCAGAAACAGGAAGGACTACCTCTGAACTGCTAGTGATGGCGGCATCCAAGAGGGAGAAAAGGTGCATTTTCAAGCTATCTTCCCTATCAAAGTACTAAACAGGGAGGAGAGGTCTGTCTCTTCCCAGTGCTGTGATGGGAAGGGAAAATGGTGGCTGCTCTTTGGTGATTAATCTCGGAAGAATAGTCATGATTTCTTCCCCCCAGTCCAGCATGTGGGGAAGAAAATTCTGCTCCACTACTTTGCTGATGAAGATGGATTGGAAACAAATCCTGCATGTCGTCCTGGAGGGTAGGTGAGTGCCCAGTAGGTTGCATATGTTCGTTCTTGGGGGGGGGGGGGGTGGCAAGTGTAGCAATGCCTACTTTGGCAGTACACACACTGGCTTTTTCCAATGCCTGCATGTGTTCCTTAGTACTACATGGCTAGTAGTAAATGTGGCCAGTGGGCAACCGTCTAATGTGGATTAAGTCGTGGCCTTTCATGGTTCCCCATTTCTTCCCTGTATTTCCTGTAACCTAGTGTTTGTTTGCATCAGTGCAAACTGGAGTGGAAGATGAACATTGGCTAAGTTAGTTAATATCTGCTGTCCATTAGAAACTAAATGCTATGTTTCTATTCAAGGGTTTGAGTAATATCTCTAAATTTGCAGTATCTTTTTATCTATGCACATTTGCTGTTCTTCTTGCATATTAAATAGCTTGTGTGAAATAGCTCTTACTCGAAATCAAACAGGTTATCTACAGCATTTTAATTACTGGCTAACATGCTTTTCTACTTAAATCATTTAAGAACAGATAACAGCTGGAGAATGACTATTTATACAGTGGTGCCTCGCAAGACGAAATTAATTCGTTCTGCAAGTTTTTTCGTCTTGCGAGTTTTTCGTCTTGCGAAACACGGTTTCCCATAGGAATGCATTAAAAATCAATTAATGCGTTCCTATGGAAACCGCCTTCAGACCAGGTCCGGGACAGTCTGTCCCCCGACCTCTTCTGAAGGCTGGGGGGGGGACAAGGGCTTTTCTTCCCACCCCCAGCATTTAAAAAAACCCCGGGACAGCAATTTAAAATGCTGGCGGGCGGCAGCGAAGGCTTCGCTGCCGCCCGCCAGCATTTAAAAATCGCCCCGGGACAGCGGAGGACTTCTCCGCTGTCCCGGGGCGATTTAAAAGCCCCCGGGAAGGCAGGCAGGGGGGACAAAGACTTTTGCCCCCCGCCAGCTTTCAGAAGAGGTCCTGGACCTCTTCTGAAGGCGGGCGGGGGGGCGAAAGTCTTTGCTCCCCTCCGCCTGCCTTCAAAAGCCGTCCGGGACAGAGGAGAAGCGCGCTGCGTTTCTCCGCTCTCCCGGGAAGGCAGGCAGGGGGGAGCAAAGTCTTTTGCCCCCCGCCCGCCTTCAGAAGAGGTCCTGGACCTCTTCTGAAGGCGGGCGGCGAAAGTCTTTGCTCCCCTCCGCCTGCCTTCAAAAGCCGTCCGGGACAGAGGAGAAACGCGCTGCGTTTCTCCGCTCTCCCGGGAAGGCAGGCAGGGGGGAGCAAAGGCTTTCGCCGCCCGGACTGCTTTTAAAATGCTGGCGGTGGGGAGCAAAGCCTTTCGGCCCCCGCCGGCCTTCCTGGACCTCTTCTGAGGGCCGGAGGGGAGCGAAAGGCTTTGCTCCCCACCGCCAGCATTTAAAAGAGGTCCCCAGAGATTTCCCTATGGGCTTTCTTCTTGCGAAGCAAGCCCATAGGGAAATTCGTCTTGCGAAGTGCCTCAAAAAACGGAAAACCCTTTCGTCTTGCGGGTTTTTCGTCTTGCGAGGCATTCGTCTTGCGGCGCACCACTGTATTCTGAAAGGCATGTTTAGATACTGTGTATAAAATTGCACAAGCCACAGTAGTGCCAGTACTTGTTACAGTTTCCTGTGTTAAAGTAAAAAGTGCCCTACTAGATTTCTTAACATGGCTTGTTAAATTTCAGTAGAAATCAAGGTGCAGTATTTCCACAAATAAAAGTTAATACTTGAAGGCAGTTGCTTACCTTTGGAAATCCTTTCCAGATGCTGTCTAGTACAAATAACAGTGCAATTTACTGATTCACATATTAATCATCTTGCTAAATGGGAAACTTTGCAAAATGTTCCTTTAATAAAGTGTATGCTGGCTCTCTCGGCCAATAAAGCGAGATGAGCGCCACAACCCCAGAGTTGTCCATGACTGGACCTAATGGTTAGGGGTCCCTTTACCTTTTTAAACATGCAGAATTGTGGCAACAAATAGTTACACCAGCTGGTTGCTTTGTCAAAAATTGTCAATTTCAATCCCTGCAGGTTTTCTTTTAAAAAGTTTTCAACACTTAAGTGCTGTTGGAATATAACATTTATTATTAAAGAGTAACCCCAAGATAGACTTGAAGGGTCTTTCTTGATTCTGAACTTCAGTGATTCTTGGCGAAAATGTCAGGAGGTTGTAAAGCAACACTGTAATATTTTACATATGAAGGTTCAAGATCTCTGTACATATAAAGTTGACAAAGAGTTCTGAAATTAGTTGGGACTGTAAATTGGGAGTCAAGTAAAACATGAAACAAATTAAGGTTTGGAATAGTATTAAAGGTACCCCATTACCAGATTTTTTTGTTTGACCACGCCCAATTTATAAAGGAGTAATGTCTTTCATTTAAAAAAAATAGTGCCACCTCTCTTGCAGCTGGATATTTCTCAACATTGTAGAACTCTATGGACTGCTAATGGCAGATTTCATCGAGGAAGTCCCACCTCACATTCTTCCAGCGCAGGATTCAGCAGTCAGGTTGCTCAGTGGAGCAAGACAGTTTGAGCATATTACACGGATCCTGGCCCGACTGCACTGGCTACCAGTTAGTTTCCAGGCCCAATTCAAAGTGCTGGTTTTGACCTATAAAGTCTTAAATGGCTCAGGACCACAATACCTCAAGGACTGCCTTTTTCCATATGAACCTACCCAGACTCTGAGATTATCATCTTCTGATGCCCTTCTTCATGTGCCTCCTCGAGAGGTCCAGATGGTGGCAACATGAGAACAGGCCTTCTCTGCAGTGGCTCCCCATCTATGGAATGCTCTCCCCAGGGAAGTTTGCCTGGTGCCTTCATTGCACACCTTTAGGCGCCAGGCAAAAACGTTCCTTTTTAACCAGGCCTTTGGTTGATCTGATTGACACCCTATGCTCTTTAAAATGCAGCTCTTTTTTGCGGGGGTGTGTGTGTGTTATTGGGTTGTTTTTATTTTGATTATATAGTGGTATTTTTGGCTGATATTTTCTGTGAACCGCCCTGAGACCTGCGGGTTTAGGGCGGTATATAAATTCAACCACCACCTATGAAGGCTATGAGAATAAGAATGCCCCAGGGGCTCCCCCCATTTTGGAGATGATTCTTGCTTTTATTGCATGCAGATTGATACTAATGCCAGAGTTTTTAAGGCCATTAAAGGTAAAGGTAAAGGACCCCTGACACTTAAGTCTTGTCGCAGATGACTCTGGGGTTGTAGCGTACATCTTGTTTTACAGGCTGAGGGAGCCAGCATTTGTCCACAGACAGTTTTTCTAGGTCATGTGGCCATCATGACTAGGCCGCTTCTGGTGCAAAGGAACACCAAAACTGTGATCACCGGGCTCCAGTCCTGTTTGCTACAACTGCTTTGCCGCTCCCAAGAATTCTCTTGTGATGATTCTGAAGTACTGCTTGCATGTAATGTATGCCTTGTAATGTGGGTACATTGTGACGAATACTGTGTCTTTGTATGCTGGCTGAACCCCTGTTTTTTCTATCTGAAAAAATTGCATGGCTACCTCGGACTCAGAACAGGAGTCTACAGTACAGTGGTGCCTCGCAAGACGGAAATCCGCTAGACGAAAGGGTTTTCCGTTTTGGAGGCGCTTCGCAAAACGAATTTCTTTATGGGCTTGCTTCGCAAGACGAAAATGTCTTGCGAGTTCCTGCGGGGTTTTTTCCCTCCCCCCCCCTTTTCCTAAGCCGCTAAGCTGCTTATCAGCTGATCCGCTGATAAGCCGCTTAACAGCTGATCGCTAAAAGCCGCTAAACCGCTAATAGTGCTAATCTGCTAAACTGTCAATGGGCTTGCTTCGCAAGACGAAAAAACCGCTATACGAAGAGCCTCACGGAACGGATTAATTTCGTCTTGCGAGGCACCACTGTATAACATTTTCTTGCATATCCCAATTATTTCATAGGGAGCTAAACTATTCATTTAGACCAGTAGGGCCTTAAATGGATTAAATAAAGCATGTAATATCAGGTAGTCCATATGGCATTCTAAACAAGAGGTAAAGATGCTATGCAATAGTTGATTGAAGCAAATGGTTTTGTCAGCAAGTACCGTATTTACTTGAATCTAATGCTCGCATTTTTTGGCCAAATTATGTTGTGAAAATTAAGGTGTGCATTAGATTCGATCGCACATTTACATTTGACAGCAAATGCTTTTTTTGGATTCAAGGTTCTGAAAATTGAGGTGTATGTTAGATTTGATGGCTCAAGTAAATACAGTATTTCTGCATTTGTAATGTACATTTTCTATGCTTACATTGCCATCAAGTTACAGCTTTGTGCTTAAATGAACATATGCTTTTATTCAACAATAGTTGCTTTAGCAGCTCATACTGGTTTGCGTTACATAGGTGTAAGTACCTAAAAGTAGGTTTTGTTTCCTGGATATCAACTGCATTTACGCATAGTGAGGTATGTTGGTTTACAAAAATGAGAAATGTGATAATCTTTCATCCTTATAAAGCATAATGAAAACAGTTATTCTAAAACAAAACAATTATCTTTTGTGAAGAATTCTTTTAAAGTCAGTTACAATTCTTTGCATCTTTTGGTCAAGTTCTTTGTGTTCTTGCCCACTCGTGTGCCTTCGCATGTCAAGCCAGGCATCTTCAACTTAGTGCCCCCTAGGTATTTGTTCTGCAACTGTCATTATTCCTGACTGTTGGTCTTGCTAGTTGGGATTGCAGGGAAACGGAGTTCAAAACATTTTGGAGGGCATCATATTAAGGAAGGCTGCTGTAATTACTTGTTACAAGGCAGCTTGTGCAGTGAAGATAAGGTGCTTTGTTAGAAGCTTGCTAACTGCAAAGAAGGTTGCTTATGATAATGTGACCCTGTTTCTACTTGACTTTTTTAGATGAATGTGGGGGTGGATACATTGAGCAGCCCTGTAGATATTCATATGGCACCTCTCCCACTTTCACATGCTGGAAAATGGCACCTTCAGCACCTTGTGTTTAAAGCTGTTTTCAAAACCTTGATTTCAGTTTACATCTCGGTGATAAGTCACTGAGCAAGACTAGGTCAGTGCTCAGAGTTGGCATTTACTACATAAGTGTTTTAACTTTGCATGAAATGTAAAGTAAACATTCATGTCAAGTGATAAATATCCATAAACTGAGAAGTGAGCAAAAAACAGTTATATAGGTTACACCAAATAAGATATTGCTGTGATGAGGGCATCTGTTGTTATACTTTATTCATTATAGAGGAAAACAGTCTTAAGCTTGGTTCGAATTAGGGGTGAGGGGTAGGGAAACACTTGCTCTGAGAGCGGGATTCAAACATGGCCAACTTTCCAAGTGTTCAGTGGTGGGTAAGACAGAAACAAAGCAAAATAAAATTTCTACCAGTGGAATAAATTAAAATAGTACAAAGAAAAATAAATACAATTTTCTCTATTGGAATAAAACAAAAATTAAATTAAAATATATTTGCACACATTTCCTCTCTTCCTCCTAGCCACTAGCAAATGCTCAGCCCGCTCATTCCCCATCTCCATTCCAGCAGTGAGATTTGGGTGGTTGGAAAGTTCCCTCTGCATGAGCAGGCACAGAGACAAAGGGGTTTTACTTGGTGTTAGTGCTAAGCAGCAAATTGCTAAGATCAGAAATGAAAGTAAATGGCAGCATTTCTTATCACCTTCACTGGTTTGGGTGGAAATGGTGCATTTTACTTTTTGCAGAGTGGGCAGAGGACTTAAACCTGATTTTGGCATCTTGTTGCTCAGTACAAAGACTGGAGGTGTGAGATCCTTCTGTCTGCTTTTTAAGGGCTTATTTCCAAACTCAATAAAATGATGTAGAATGATTGGCAGATGGGTGAGGCTTTCTGAGATAGACCTGACAGGCCACATTGAGGGGTGTGGTGGGTCTGAAGTTCTCCATCACTGATTCTAGGTAGATTTGGTTTTAGGTGCTGCTTCATTTAGGTCAGATCTGAGTTCTATTGGGCTATTACATAGCTCAGCATTTTTGCCTATCTCTTGGTTGCAGCCACCATGTGTGTATCAAAATAAAGCATGCTGCATTAGTCTGAAACCATTCATTGTTAATGTAAAGCAGATCGTGCTACAGCTTTTTACAAGCATCCTCCTATTATTGATGGCAGTGAGTGGGGTGAGCAAGGTGAGCAAGCAGGTGAGTGAGGTGGACTTGGGGCAGTGGGGTAATTCAAGTAAGGGGCTGGAGAGGGTGAGCGAGATTGACTTGTGGAGGTGGCGTGGGTCAGTCAACAGGGGAGATGTGTTGGCAGTCTGCTCTGTGGTGCTTTGGTGAGGAGTAAGATGGGGGTAGGGTAGGGGGTCTTAGGGGAGTGGGGTTTGAGAGCAAAGTGAGCAGGGACTGATAGTCACAAATAGCTAATCATTGATATGAATTGTCATGGTGGTAGTTCTTGTATTTGTCACTCTGAAAAAAGCCACAAAGGGAGTTACAAACTCCTTGATACGAAGGCTCTGGGGGTTACTCCTGCCTTTGCTGCCAGACGCAGTAGCAAAAACCAATGAAAAACACTGGAACAATTTTTGATAAATTTCTTCTACATGCCTCCCATAAGCACCGCAATTGGAAGTAAAAAAAAGCATTAGTAAAATTATTCCTTGGCTGAAAACTAGAGCTGCCTGTCACAAATCTGCTCTCCTCTTCCTCCTTACACGGTTTTCCCCATATGGAGCAAAATAAAACAGACACTTTAACAGACATTGAATCTGTCTGTCTGTTTACCTCTGTCAGTAAGGAGTCTTTGGGAGGACTCTGATTCAGTTAAAGTCGCTTAGAAGACCCTTGCTTCAATTTGGGCAACTCCAAAATCCCCTGAATCGACCCAATTCCCTGATCTGGGAGTTACCCAAAGCAATTTGACATGTGTACAGAATTCCCTAGTGCTAAGGTTCCTTGTGCTTACAGAAAGTTGGATGCAACATCCTTTATCCCCCAATCCATAGCAAACCATCGTTCTCGTAGATATTCATTGAAGACAGATGGCATAGGTGTTTCTGTGAAAGAAAAATATTTTAAATTATTATTTGATGAATCCTGGGGAAGTGTTGAAAGGGGCATATTCTGGTAATATTTTCACACAAAAAATAAGGTGAAATGCATGTGTACTACAACAATGTTTGCTTTTTGCTTTCCCTGAATGTTTTAAGGCAGGGGTCCTCAAACTTTTTAAACGGGGCCAGTTCACTGTCCCTCAGACATTGTTGGGGGCTGGACTATAGTTTGAAATAAAATATGAATGAATTCCTATGCACACTGCACATATTTTATTTGTAGTGCACAAAAACAGGAAAAACAATACAATATTTAAAATGAAGAACAATTTTAATCAACATAAACTTATAAGTATTTAAATGGGGGGGTTGGGAATACGAGGGGGGGAGGAGGGTGACCGAGAAAGAGGGAGGAAAGGAAAGAGGTGCCACCTCAGACTCTGGCCAGAGGCTGCAGCACCCAGCTGTTCCTCCCTCAGTGCCCTCCTGCGAGCTCTCCCTGCTCAATCTCAGCCAACACTTCCTTCATGCAACCACCATGCAGGCCCTGTTGCTGCACAATGCCCATTATCCCCTCACATCGCTGTCAGATCCCTCTCCCAATCCTCTCCCTAAGAAAATGATCCCTGAGCAATAAAATACTATCAGTCCATGATCTTTGGCTGAGGTTGTAAGACTTCTTAGTTCTTTGTAGGAATGGAGGGTTGAGTTTTTGCTTCCTGCTTTGTTTTCATTGTGTCACTTGTATCTGCTAGTACTAAAAAGGAGAATAGTAATAGCCAATAGGAGCTTGAGGTAAAGCTAAAATTTGGAAAACGTTTCTACAAGGTGTCCCAGTAGAAGAATGCTAGTTTGAAGAACAATAAATGTTTTATGAAATACCTGCTCTGCTACTAATGTCTGAAATGCTACTTAAACTATAGTATGTTAAAATCTTGTCAGATATACTGCAGATATAAAAAAGTCAGTGGTATCAAAGGGTAATGATGCTCGCAATGCTGGTGTTTGGAGTACTAAACAAGTAGCACTTTCAGGAGTGATGTTTGAAAGTTGTTTCAAAATTGTACAAAACAGAGCTTCATTGTTGCATCTGCTGACCAGCTTGCTGCAATATGGTGATAAGGCCTTGTACTGCATAACATCTGAGTCTTTGGTTCTCAGTTGTGTCGTGTTCATTCAGGCCCTGTTAAAGTGTACCTTCCCTCCAAAATGTGTGGGCCCTGGGTACAATTTGTGGAATTTTAGCAACTAATCAGTGTGCTCAAGTTTTAAAATATTCTGCTATGAATTGTGAATTGAACGCTATACCAATTTTGAAATGTTAGTTTGAAAGGCTGTTTAGATTCAAACCTGTTTGTGTATGGAAGATGTTGCTTTAAATGCTGAAGCCATTTGATACGAGTGTTGCAGTTGGGGTGAGGGCTTTGCAACCCTGCAGGTCCATTTTTATAATAGAAAATGATGAAATTGAGTTTGCTGCCAAATTGAAATGCTGCCAAATAGTTAAAAATATATTATCAGTCTCATATGACAAGCCAATCATTCTAACCACTATGAACTGGATTCACAAAGGAAACTGATGGAAGGAAAAAATTAAATCGCAAAGAACACAGAAATAAAAGTAAAAACCCACATCTGTTGTGCAGTAGTGGTTAGTGTGTTGGACTAGGACCTAGGAGACAGCTTTCTGGGTCATGTGGCCAGCATGGCTAAACTGCTTTTGGCACAACAGAACACTGTGACTGAAGCCAGAGTGCATGGAAATGCTGTTTACCTTCCCGCTGCATCGGTACCTATTTATCTACTTGCACTGGTGTGCTTTCGAACTGCTGTGTACGAGAAATGAATGTGAAGGAAAACAGTGATTTGCAGTGAATCCTATTAATGTATGTGATCCAAAGAGCTACTTAAAGTAATGTAACAGTTTACTGCTACCTAGTGGAATTCCCTTTCTTAAAACATGTCAAACTGCTTTAGAAACTTCACTGGTTTTAAACATGGGGAGACTACTATTCAGTCTAAAGTTGGTTTTAGTTGAGAATTCTGTACACTGCATAGATGTATTTTTATGTGAGTTTGTGGTAGAGAAATGAAATTACTGTTACTAAGTTTAAATGTTTCTGGATGTGCTCTTTGAAATTCTTTTCCATTTTGGGTACAATAGTAAATATTCTACACCACAGTCTGTAGTGACTACTAGTTAATTAGATTCTGTTGTACTGAATACCAACAGAATGTATAAATTTAATGAAAGACAACATATATAAAAAAATGGAATAGGGCAGTGGGACAGAAAATTATTCTTTAAGAGATGCTTCCATAACATTGGTTTAGTAACTTAGGAAGATCCTGCCCCTCCACCCTGTACATGTATTTAAAGTTTCATTTTTGTTTAGCTTTATTTCAGCAGCCTGTAAGTAGTCATATGTGTTGTCTGTGGCACTGAATAATTCTCTGTACTACAAGGCAAGAAAGCCTGTTTGAATTTGAGAAAGAGTTGGGGCCAGTGTGCCCTAATGGCAGATGTAAGGTTTGTAAGGGGAGGTGAGCTAGAGAAACTGTTGTCTAATAATTGCTGTGCCCTGAATTTGTGAGGCTGCTACTGAGATCTGTATCATTTTATGTTCTTAATGTTACGCATGGGTGTCTGTTTAACTTGACGAAATGTGGGCCTTTAAAAAGAAAAGTAAAGTCACATTCAAGCCTGCAGTCCTCAGTAACACTTGCATGAAAATCTAGCTAATTGATCTTGGTAAATGAAAGGTTCATTTCTGTCATAGCAGTGATATTCTGTGACTTCATCATGACGTGAGGTGTGACATGAATAGTCATTTCTGTTTGGTCAGTGTTATCTAAAATTGTTCCTTTTGAGTTCCCAGCCCCACATTTGAAGCATGGAATATTTGGTTTGTTGCATTGGTCTGGAAATAGGTTATTGGCTTTGGTTCCTTCATTTATGATTGGATCACTACTAGGTGAGGTTTCAGAAGATTGTCCAGACTGTTTATTGAGCAGTAGACCTGTTGTGATCATGTGTATCTCAATGGACCCAACAAAGTTCTAGAATTCCTAGCAATTTTCTGTTTGCGAGCCAGTGTGGTATAGTGGTTAAGAGCGGTAGTCTCGTAATCTGGTGAACTGGGTTCGCGTCTCCGCTCCTCCACAGCTGCTGGGTGACCTTGGGCTAGTCACACTTCTTTGAAGTCTCTCAGCCCCACTCACCTCACAGAGTGTTTGTTGTGGGGGAGGAAGGGAAAGGAGATTGTTAGCCGCTTTGAGACTCCTGAAGGGGAGTGAAAGGCGGGATATCAAATCCAAACTCTTCTTCTTCTTCTACTGTAGTTTCCTCTGAAGTTGAACCCTTACGGTAACATCCTGTGATTCCCACCTGATTGTGCAGTGAAGTTTCCACTTGTTCAATGGAACTTCCTTTCCTCCCACCTCCCATAATTATTCTGGAGTGCTCCCTGCCTCTCAGAAGCAGATTTTGGGGGCCCGCAGTGATAAGGAGAGGAAGAGTGTGATGTTGGATGATACCTATCAATCCTGGATTTGATTTCATAAAGCAAGCAAAAACACTTTTATTTTGGAAAGCTTTAAATAGTTCACGAGGTTTCAGTATTTTGCGTGAATCAAAAGTTTTTACTTAAGTAAAATATTATGGTAACAATAACTAAGAGGTTTTGTATTGACAACTTAACTTCCAGTTGTAGTTAATCAATTCTGAGTATTTTTTAGAGAGTAAATATATAATGATGAAGTAGTAAATGGGATTGACGAGTTTCCCTGCACCAATTATAAAGCAGAATGTCCTCTCCTACCTCAGAGTACCTTCTAATTGCATTAATAGAACATTATAAACATAATCTATTCTAGTAATAGTTCTAATAACTTTCTAGTAACTTTGAGAATAAAGATAAAGACTACTTGACACTCTGGTAGCTTTAAATGGTTTGTCATAGTGCTCAATAATGGACCCTTTGAAATTCATGAAATACTTCGATTATTTCCCTTTACATATTGCAGTAATAAAGAGCAGTTAACAGCTTCTGGTACATTTGTAAGTTTTCCTTGTCAATACATCTATAAATTTTTACTACAACAGCCTTTTTTAATGTAAAGAAACATCCCTGGAGTATAACTGGCAGTAGCAGAAATGTTTTTAAAAGGTGCATATATGTATTCAGTTTCTAATTGTTTTATAATTGAAATAAATTTTGGGGTCCCATAAAGATGACAATAAAAATGATAAATAAATGTTTTAGAAATTGAAATGTCTTGAGATTAACACAAAGTATACATTTCCCCCCACAGAAATTAGCAGAGTACGGAAAGACATGTATAACGACACGTTAAATGGTAGCACGGAGAAGAGAAGTGCAGAATTACCTGATGCTGTGGGACCTATTGTACAGTTACAAGAGAAACTATATGTGCCTGTAAAAGAATATCCAGATGTAAGTACCTTCTTTTGGTGAATCTGTCTTCTGGCTTATAGCTTGTGCAATACCCTCTCAGTGTGGCTTCATGTTTGCCAGTTTTCTAGATTCAAGAATACTACTGAGGTGTAAGGTCTGATAAATAGAACAATCTTTATGTTTTATTTTATGGCTTATATATTGCTGTTTTTCTGGACTAAACTAAGATTAAGAAAGTGGTCACTTCACAAAGTATAATGAGCTGTTTACGGTATTAGCTACTGTCAAATGCTTGGCAAAGCAATACTGTTCTGGAAGCTACATGATTCTATCATGATGCCAAGGGGTAAGACCATTTATACTCATCCCCACAGCACCTGCAGTTTGTGTGCTCAGGATCAACTCACCAGTCTCCAATGAGATGTTTCTGAAATGTTCCCATATATGAGCCTTCCTACGTCTAAGAACAGGCATAGGCTAGCTTGCTGCTCAGATTATAATTTGGTAGGACACTCTTCTTTCTGTAACATGAGATTGCACTTCAGAATACATGACATCTTGCCTCTACAACAGAATAACAATTGAAACTTAATATTAGATGAACTTCTGCAAAGCTCTAAAGTTTGTTTTTAAACAACAACAACAACTCTTTAAATACTTAAATCTACACTGAAATATCTTGAGTAATAAGTTTTGATTTGCTAATAATTAGAAAATATGTGGTTAGCAAGTTTCATTTTTTATACAGTGGTAGTATAGTTAAACGGAAGGCAACCGTTAAAATGTGATTGACTGGTCATTTGACCATTTTGTTTTGAGAGAAGTGTCCAATCTTATGTCTGTGCTTACACAATCTGTGCAGTTGCTTTTCTGAGAATATCTAGGATTCGATTGAGCCCTACCTATTATGGGCACAGCACTTGCAGGCACATTGAACTGAGTTTGGGAAGTGTGCTCAAGTTTTTATACTTGTCACAGCTGAGCATGTTGAGCGTCTATACATGCATGTTTTAGTAAAAAAAAGAAAGAAACTATACTGATAAGAGCAGTGGTAACTTTTTCAGTTAAGTAACAGACTAATTATGAATTAGTACATAAAACAGTTACTACTAAATGGAAAGCTGTGATATTGCTCTTCCTGAATTAATAATGGTTGAGTAAATTATGGAATGAAGACATAACAAACTAAGGAATTCAGAGTCCGTATAATTTTATTCAAAAACCTTTTAAAATGCAGGATAGGGTAGCATTTACTGCCTTAATACAGTGAATGGGACATGGGACCAGAAAATGTGGTGGTGGGCGGGCGGGGGGGGGGGGAAGCACTCCACTCAAAAACAAAACAAAAAATACCAACCCTGGGGCAGGGCTTCTGCCAAGTTGCTGCTTTTTCTGAAATAGCTTTCCATGCTGCTTGCTGATTTGGGCTGATGAGAATGTCATATTTTTATTAGCTCCTGGTTCTTGTTGCTTTCAGACTTCAAATCCTTTGAAATACATAGGGCCATTTTCTTGCTATCTACACTATTCCCAGTTTAAATCTCCCACCCTCCCAAACTACTATCTGTTTCCAGGGGAGAAAACCATTACTCAATAGTGTAGAGCACATGCTTTGTAGGCAGAAGCTGCCAGGTTCAATCCCTGATAACTCCAGGTAAAAGTATCTAGTAAGGCATGGATGGGGAACCCTTTTCGAGCTAAGAGACACATTCCCTTCTAGGCAATATTCTAAAGGCCTTGTGCCAGTGGTGGATATGACCAAAAGCAAAAGTGGACAGAGCTGCTAATGAAACTTTGCCTTTGTATAGTAGGCTAGTTCCTACATGTACTCACACAGCCCTCCCTATCCCCCATCCAGATTTGCAAGAGGCATCATCAGAGTTCAAGGACACATTCCAGTCAGGCAAAAGCACTTCTGGTGCAAAGTAGGGCCAATGAGAGAGGTATGAGCTGTAGATAGTTTTGAGGGCCAGATGGAGAGGCCTGGAAGGTCACATTCAGCCGCCAGACCTGAGGTTCTCCATTCCTGCAGCAGGAAGTGATGAGACCCTGGAGAGCTACTGTCAGTCATAATGGGTAATATTAGGCTAGATGGGCAAATACCTGAGCTGGCCTAAGGCAGCTTTTTATGTTGCTGTTGTAGTTATACATATATTTATTTATACCCCAACCTTTTCTCTGACAGGCTAACTGTGGCTTATAGATAATAACAGCTATGAACAATCATTTTAAAAATTAAACTTAAATGGAATTTGAAATTAAAAGTGTGTGTGTGTGCACACACACAAAATCTATTAAAACCATACAGATAATTACAATAAAAACAGCATGGCACCAGTCCTCTCATTGAAAGCAGTCAGTTCTCAAAAGCCTCTTGGAACAAGAAAACCTTCACCTGCCAGTGGAAGGACAGCAAGGAGGGAGCCAGTCTGACTTCTCTAGGGAGGGAGTTCCAAAGTCTGGGTGCAGCCAATGAGAAGGCCCTTTCCCATGTTCCTACCAAGCATGCCTGTGAGGGTGATGGGAACGAGAGAAGGCCTTCTTCAAAGATCTTAAATCATGGGCAGATTCATATGAGGGAATGCCCTCCTTCAAATAGCTTGGACCTAAACCATAAAGGGCTGTATAGGTCATAACCAGCACTTTCAATTGTGCCCAGAAACAGGCGCAGCTGGTGCACTAGCTTTAACTGTGCAAATGTACTCCAGGCCACCCCAGAGACCTGGGAATCCATGCTCGGGGCTGAGTTGGGATTTGAACCCTAGTCTCCCAGGCCCTAGTCTGACATTCTAACCACTAAACCACACTGGCTTTCATCAGTATTACCCCCTCAACCCCCCCCCCCATTAGTAGTGTTTATTAGTCCTGTGTAGAAGTTCAGTGACACGATGCTATGTAAAATACTCCAGAAAGTCATGTCAGGGCATGCCCATTGAACTTCTGTCTCTTCCAAGAAAATTTAAACTTTGAAGGTGTCTCCTTTTTATAAAATATGATAGGGAATCTGTCTCATTTTTTAATTCCAAGTTTGTGACACTACTAACCAAGGTGAACTTCTTTCTGACAGTGCTTTGAATATTTATATCTATATTTCTTTTCTAATTTCCCTTAATTATATTATTGTGCTAGGTTTCAAGAGGGTAAGGAAGCAGAGACTTACTGGTTGACAAGAGAAGAGAGATAACATGAATACCTGTCTTCAAAAATGTGTGTTTAGAGCATGATCAGTGTGTTGCTTACCGTATTTTTCGCTCCATAGGGCACACCTAGATTTTAGGGGGGGGGAAATAAAGGGGGGGAAAATAATTTCCCCCCCAGCCCCAAAGAACAAAGAAGCCAAGACAGTGAGCAGGATCCATCCCGCTTGCTGTCTTGGCTTTGTTTTTAGCCGCGGGGCTGGGGCGGGGGAAGCCAGAGCTGCCCCCGACCCCGGCCCCCAGAACGGGTCCGGGAGTGGCGGCGAGGTTGCCTTTGCTCCCGGAGCTTGCTGCTATCCGTAAGCCTTCTGAGCCTGGCGGGAACTCCCACTGGGCTCTGAAGGCTTGCGGATAGCTGCCCAAGGCCCGGGGTGTGCAGCACTGTGCTCCCCGGGCTGCAGGCTGCTGTCCGCAAGCCTTCAGAGCCCGACGGGCACTCCTGCGCTCCGAAGGCTTGCGGATAGCTTCCTGAAGCCTGCATTTGCTCCATAGGTTGCATTCACATTTCCCCGTCATTTTTGGAGGAGGGAAAGTGCGTCCTATAGAGCGAAAAATACGGTACTTGAGAAAGAACACACCCCTGACAAGTATTGCCATCAACTGGGTGATAGAGCAATCGGTCAAGCTGACTTCATGCACCTTACCGGAATCCAGCTTGCCAATAAAAGACTGCATAAGATCAGATTCCTATGAATAAGAGAGCTCATCAAATATGATCATCGGGTTACAGTTTAAATATCCTGTCAGTTGATAGTGAAACAAATGAAAAAGTACTCAAGCATGGAGTAATGCCATCACTAGAAAGAGCTGCAGTCAGGACTCCCTGGAATCTGGTTGGGGATTGCTGAAATTCTTTAATTCCTTCTGTACATTGGGCATGCTAAATAAATGCACCTTTACAGCAGTAAATCACCGTTTGATGGCTGATTGTAAATAGCATATGAATTTTCTGTGACTAGTTTGGAGGACAGAATTCTTTTGCAATGAAACCCAGACTTTGAAAGAATGAAGATATCCTGATAGAGAACATGGAGCATGCTACTCTTTCTAGACCGATTTGAACTTCAGAAATTTGCATGGTGTGTTTGCTCCTTGATGTAATTTAGATTATTAATTTTTCTCATTCGTTCCCAGTTAAGAATTCAATTCCTGGCAATCGAATGATGTCTGAAGCAGGTCTAAGTCTTGAGTATTGAGAATTCAACTAATGCGGGCTATTATTAAAATAATGTATTTTTTAAAAACCGTATTTGTGGTTGACGTTGTAATTCGGTTATGGGTGGATAAAAGGAGCTTTGGCGGGGGGACAACAGAAATATCATGAAATATGGCAATCTTCAGATGGGAATAAAAGTACTTCTGTTTCCACAAACCTTTTCCAGTTTGTCTCTAAGGATCAGTTTTTCCACAAAGCTTGAGGAATGAAATAAAATGTGTTAAATTGCTGCGTTTGTGTACGTGTGTATAATTTTATTTCACTACAAACAAAATAAACAGTCAGTTATCTTGCATACATGACCCAACAGGGAACGTGGATAACACATTATCCAAAATAATGACTTAGAACATTGAGATACAACACTTTTGATCCAATAAAAAAAATTAAAAAACCAAAACAACGTAAGGCACCCATGCAGCTGTGGTATGGTAGCTTTTCTAATATCTGATTGGTATATTGATGAATAGTATGAGAATACCTGTAATAACACAAAACTTTAAAAATTCAGGATGAGAATTTCACTTATGACTTGTACACAGCTCTACTGAAATTAGTGAGGAAAAGGTGTGCCCCAGTATTTGCCAAACTTCAGCTTGTCCTAGGTAGTTTCAAGCAAATAAACAGTAATAAATACATTAAGATTCTACCTTGAATGCATGTGTCTTGATGACAGATAATTTTGCTGCATTGTGGTGGTGCCAGTTTGGTAAAGAATGTCAGCAGGCAAGAGCAAGAAGGTTACTACGTGGTTGTCACTAAGAGAAGGCAATAAATGAGATCAGAGCTAAATATATTTGTGTGACATTCTAGCAGCTGGCTTAAGCCCTGCTGTTTGTTGCAGTGGTACACTGGCCTTAAAAAGGAAGAAAATGCATTGTAGCCCAGGGAGGGAAACAGTTGGTGGGCTTGTCATTCTGCTTACTGACAGTGAAGGTCAGACAGTTTGGAGAAATGAACGTAAGTGGTAAGATGCCTCTATGTCCACTCTCTTACCTGTTAGGTGAAATGTCCCACTGTAAATGGATTGGTTTGCCTTCTAATCTTGCAATTTATTCAGATGATTATATATTCTTGCTTGCTGTTTTGCAGACTAAAATATAGTATTACTATAGCATGCTTTTTAATGTAGAAGAATTTGACTTACCTTTACAAGTTGCAGTTCTTCAAATTACTGCTAGTACAGTGGTACCTCTACTTACGGACGTGATCCGTTCTGGGGTGCCGCTCGCACCCCGAAATGTCCGTAGGTAGAGCGCCGCTTCTGCATGTGATGCAATAGAGCGCTCATGCGTGCACGCAGCGAAACCCGAGAGTATACGCTTCCGGGGTTGCAGCGTTCGCAACCCAAAAATCCGCAACGTGAACCTAACGCAACTAGAGGTATGACTGTAACTTTTTTCATATAAGAAGCAGAGATTAGCCATTTCTTGGAAATAAGTTTAGCAAAATATGTAAGGACCTGTTTCCATATGAAAAATTGAGACTAGAACTCGAACAGAAGTATTCAAGAAGTTTGCGGATGGACTGAGGCCTACTAAATGTTTCTTCTGTTAACCCTGGTATCATTCTGGACCAGTTGCCAAGATAGAATTGAGGGAGCAACACTTTGCTGGCTTGATTCCTGACTTGTTGGCTGGCTGGCTAAGAGGAGTGGTGTTAAATAAGCTGTGGTCCATTTTATCTGCTGTATACAATTCAACTTCTGCATGAAATAGTTTGGAGTGGCTGACAATAATTATGCTGATGACACTCAGTGCTTTACATCTACTAAAGGTGAAACTGTAGAGGTTCCCCTGACATGGTGTTGTCAGGATTTTGCTTTTATTGTATGCAGGTTGTATGCTCGCATTTGCTCATGCAGAAATAGGCCTCAGAATGCTTTTCACATTTTTAGGATTATATTGCAAACAAATAATAATTTAATTATGAAAACTATAGTAATTGAAGATTTGTGAAATTATAGATAACCTGGAGTATTCTGCATTGCCTTGTATTCATGGAACCCTCGTGTAAAAGAAATGAAGCTGAAAGCTTATCTGAGAGTAGGCAAGGTTTTCAAATGTTGCTGAACTATTTGAAAGAAGGCTTAGCTATACCAATATTGAACTTGTTGAAGTCTAAAGTTGAGCCACAAGTTTTGTATGGAAAAGATCTACAGCTTCCAGAGCTCAGGGAATTTATGTTACATTCAGAATAGAATCTTAAAGATTGTATTAGGGATAGCTAGATATATTTTAATGTTGTACTTTGGTTCCAAAACAGGATTAACTCTATGGTCTAAGAAAATCTGTTAGCAGACTTTGTAAACTTTTAGGGTTTGTTGTAAACTTTTAGGGTGGGATTCACCTAACTAATCCTGTCAGCAAAAGCCTAGCACTTCTGATTGTGTAATGGTGCCTCCCCCCCCCCCCCCAGAACAGCACACAGGAGGAGGAGGGGGGATCATTCTGTCTGTTAAGTTGAAATGCTGGTGTGGACTCAATCATTAGAAGAGTGAAATTTAGAATTCCACTCATAGATATGCTGGGTATTCAGCAAAAATTCTTTAACTGGATAAATTGTATTTTAATATGCAAAGGGTAATCAACATATTTGGATACTCAATTTCTTCAGGGTAACTGTGAATCAGCTAAGAAGTTTAAATATGGAATTTATATTTGCCCATACATATTTTTATAGGTCTGTAAAGGTAGTTCCTCTTTAGAATATTACTCATGTATAAATCAGGCCCCCTTTCTCACATTTATCAATACGCTACAGGAAGGTTCCAAGCCTCCAGGCTTGCAAGCAAGTTTGTGGAGAGGCTATGTGAAATAATGTGACTTTATTGGCACTAATCCTGTCTCCCTTGTACCCCCTTTACATAATATGACTGATAGAATAGTCTGTAAGACACTTCTTACAGTGTCTTGCTCTGTACTTTGTGTACAGAGTACATGTTTGTGTACATGTTGCTCAACTTTGTGTTTATTGAAATTCAATAAGATGCATTCATAAACTAGGTCCAGAAAATTATTTATCAAAAATTACTAAGCATAATCTGAGAAGGGAAATTACTTTATTTCAGTTCATACCATCTACTATGATAGGATTGCAGCCTTAGAAGATACAGACTAATGTAAGGGTAAGATATTGCTAGGATTCCACTGCTAGTTTCACAAAAAATGAATTGTATGGAATCTAACATCCTTTTGGACCGTCTAGAGGCTGGGAGCTGGGGGAACTGTTATACAGTGGTTCCGCTCCTTTCTCCTGGGCCGTGTCCAGAAAGTGGTGGTGGGGGATGAGTGTTCAGACTCCTGGGCTCTCGCGTGTGGGATGCCTCAGAGTTCCGTCCCCCCCCCCAGTCCTTTTTCACATCTACATGAAGCCGCTGGGAGAGATCTTAAGGGGGTTTGGGTTGGGTGTTCATCAATATGCAGATGATACCCAGCCCTACCTCTCTTTCAAATCAGAACCAGTGAAGGCAGTGAAAGTCCTGTGTGAGTGTCTGGAGGCGGTTGGAGAAGGGATGGCGGCTAACAGATTGAGGTTGAATCCTGACAAGACAGAAGTACTGTTCTTGGGGGACAGGGGTCAGGCTGGTGTGGAGGACTCCGTGGTCCTGAATGGGTTACTGTACCCCTGAAAGTCCAGGTGTGCAGTCATTTTGGACTCACAGCTGTCCATGGAGGCACAGTTTAATTCTGTGTCCAGGGCAGCTGTTTACCAGCTCCATCTAGTATGCAGGCTGAGACCCTACTTGCCTGCAGACTGTCTTGCCAGAGTGGTGCATGCTCTGGTTATCTTCCGCTTGGACTATGCAATGCGCTCTATGTGGGACTATGCAGTGCGCTCCTTTGAAGGTGACTCAGAAACTGCAGTTAATCCAGAATGCGGCAGCTAGACTGGTGACAGGGAGTGGCTGCCGAGACCATATAACACTGGTCCTCAGAGATCTGTATTGGCTCCCAGTATGTTTCCAAGCACAATTCAGAGTGTTGGTGCTGACCTTTAAACCCGTAAACAGCCTCAGTCCAGTATACCTGAAGGAGCGTCTCCACCTCCATTGTTCAGCCCAGACACTGAGGTCCAGCTCTGAGGGCCTTCTGGTGGTTCCCTCACTGCGAGAAGTGAAGTTACAGGGAACCAGGCAGAGGGCCTACTTGGTAGTGGTGCCTGCCCTGTGGAATGCCCTACCGTCAGATGTTAAAGCAATAAGCAATCTTTGCTTACTTTTATCTTACTTTGGCAGCCCTGTTTAGGCATGTTTTTAATATTTAATGCTGTATTGTGTTTTTTAGTATTCGGTTGGGAGCTGCCCAGAGTGGCCAGGGAAGCCAAGCCAGATGGGTGGGGAATAAATAATAAATTATTATTATTATTATTATTAGGATGATCTCTCACACTGATGCAGGATGTAAGGTGGAAATAACTTAAGATTTTAAAGTAAACTCTTAAACTTTTTTAGACCTGCTCCGCATCTTTAACACAAACTTGCAGTTACTCACTTCTTAATTTCGCAATATGGTGATAACAATGGGTCAGGGTGTTAGGGGAGGGGTAGTACTTCTGTTGGGAGACACATTGTGGTACTTCTGGGGAGTGCATTTTCTGCATGTGCTGCAGAGAAAAGTGAGGAGCAGATGGGACTCATCAGCCTGAGAAGGTAGCCCATGTAGAAGGGGGGGAAACTCTGATCCTAAACCTCCGCTGCCTTGCAGGATATCCTGGGGAGAAGAAAAGCCTAATGAGTAAATTTTGTATGCCTCCTTCCAGCAACTGCTGCAGCCAAACTGATGCCAAATGTACTTCTCCGTTTTCCTGTGAACCACACCAGCGAGCCCGAGAGGGTGGTCTTGTCACCTGGGCAACCCAGAACCTCCATACACACTGCCAGGCTTGTGCCCTGGGGAGGTCGCTTCAGTTCTGCTAATGCAGCGGTTTGACTTCACCCCCAGAGGTGTACTCCATTGTCTCTTAAAACAGCAGAGTAATGGGTCTCAAATCATCTGTGGAAGACTAGTGTTTCTTTAAAAAATAAGAAGAAAAAGTGATAGCTGGTCTGTCTGTCAAAAAGTAATAATATGCTTTTAAATGATTCCAGGGTTATGAGTATAATTCTGTAACAGATTTTTTAATACAGTGGTACCTTGGGTTAAGAACTTAATTTGTTCTGGAGGTCTGTTCTTAACCTGAAGCACCACTTTAGCCAATAGGGCCTCCGGTTGCCGCTGCACGATTTCTATTCTCATCCTGAAGCAAAGTTCTTAACCCAAGGTAATATTTCTGGGTTAGCGGAGTCTGTAACCTGAAGCGTATGTAACCTGAGGTACCACTGTATATTTAAAATTCTCTCTCTGGTTTTAGAGTAACCTTTTCCTCAGTAAGTGAAAAAACTTAACTGATTTGGCCTGTCTTTGTAGCTCAGAGACCACAGTTGGCACTAAATTTTGGGGGAAGCTGCTAACTAGTGCAAGACTTACATAATATATGTTATGAACTGTTAAAGAACACTGCTTGTCAAATGATGTTTGGTCACAATTGAAATTGGTTTCAGGCTTAGTGGTACTGTTGGGCAGGTGCTTGCCACCCAGCATCTCTTCACAACTGCCTCATCTTCCTTCCCAGTTCTCTGGGTTTGTATATTCCTTTATTCTCTCTCCTCCATCTGTGGGGAGGACCAGACAATCCACGGATAGCAGACTACAGGAGTGGGTGGACACAAGACGGAAACCTGGGGTGTACTTTGTGGTAGCAGGAGACCTACAGGCAGATGGTGGCTTTATTTAAATTGTGCTTTAAAACAACAATTTAAATTGAGGATGACTTATTTGTAGCCCTCTAGATGATGTTGGCTTCCAACCTGCATCAGCTTCATCCAGCATAACAAGAGTCAGGGATGATGTAAATCAAGGTTCAACATCTAGAGAGACAAAGGTTAGCAACCACTAATAGTAAAAATCAAAACTGGCAAGCAAAGGCTGATTTTAAACCATTGGTTTAAATCAAGTTACCCACTGAAAGTTCTTCATTTTTCTGGAATGATGGTTCAAATAATCTTCATTTACAACTAGAATGTTATTTACACTTTGATGCTTTCAACAAAGTCCTGCATCTCTTTGCACTATATATGTGCATTTTGAATACTTCCCCTTTTCTCTTAAAAAAGGAAGGTATTTGAAATATAGTCATATAGGGTCTTATGAAAAGCAGCCATGACAGTATGTGTTAACTGTGAGAACAAAGGAATCTGAGCAACGGACAATTTTCTCTTCTCTTCTTCTTTCCAGTGGTGTTCCATTCTGCTTCACTCTGCCTTGGCCCTGTTCCACCCTCAAAAAAGCAAAGTAGCAAACAAAATGAAATGCCCAAGACTGATAGGTTGAACCAAAGTCTGAGAGTAACTGGGCAAACTAGAGAAGATTTTCATGAGATGAAAATGACATGCCTATGTTTGGTAGGTAGAGTGTAAATAATCCTATTCAAGAAATGATCAGATTGGTTCCTAATTTACATAGAAATAGAGCACCCAACTTTTCTCTCACATGTACATGCTCAACTTTTAAGAACATTTTAAGAGGACTTGAGAATGTCCCACTTTCTGAATTAATGTAGATGGTAACAGGTAGCAGGACCTTTCTGGTTTTTTGTGGCATCTTGTCCCTTTACCATAAAGAGTTAAAACATTGCTGTTTTCCTCTTTTTATCCTGTTGTTCTTAATTATTCTAGGTTTATATTGAAAGCTACCTTGTGAATCGGTATTAAAAAGTGAGATAGAAATATTTTAAATAAAAATAGACCTTGTGCAATCATAATTCCTCATGTGAGATTGAAAGCTGCTGTGGAAGATCTCCCACCCTTCTGGAGCAGGTTTGGGAGAGTTAATTGGGGCTTTGTTAGGAAGGGGTCCTTAGGAGTTATTGCGTGGGGAAGTACTATTTATTATTTTCTGAAATCCCCTCTGCATATTTCACACATAATTGGGCTACCTCATACAGATATAAGTAAATGTAAGAAGGATATTACTTTGCTCCTAAAGAACGCCACCAGTCCTTTTTAAAAAGCCATGCACTTTTATTTACTACTACCACTGTTTCCTTATTATTGTCATCATCATCATGATTGACCTGGAAAACCATTCAGGCTTTTTCCATTTGATCTGTTATATTTACATTAGATAGAAAAGCTGTTCATCAGTTAAACGCTTCAACTCTTTGGTACATGGGTTATTAGAGGTGAATAATGTGGATTTAAAGGATTTAGTAATTCATTCTAAACCTCATACTACATTTTTAGGTTTTTTTAGGTTTTTGCCTTTTAAAGCACAGAGCACCTGCTGCTATCTAGAATACTCATTTTATCAAGATCACAGAGATAATCTGGTTAGTCCAGATTAAAGAAGCAGTGATAAACAGTAATCCAGTTTTTGGAATTGATTGCCAGTGATATTTCTAAAGATAGATATGATTTGATAATTTAAGAGTTGGAGGGACTTGAACAGCTTTTCAGCAGATTTCCAGGACCAATAGAAATGAAATTGGTTTGTAAAGTAGTACTTGTAAATTATTTTAGCTTGATACTGTTGGAATACAATTTTGATTAGGTGGTCTTATTTTGATTTCACGTTGGAGAGGAGGTGTTGGACTTGAAATATTTCTGGATTTGTATGTAGAATATTAGAACTGTAGATTGTACCTACAAGTGTTCAGCTGCCTGGAGTGTACAATGCATTATGGCCCTGAGGCTGGAGCACTGAAAAATCTCCCATTTACCTAGCTACACATAAATTCAGAGGTGGGACAAATGCACCCAGTGAATGGAATGGGACAGTGTGATCCCACTCTCAACTCAGATGTTAATTGTGGAATTCTTATCAATTCTTATCTGCTTCTTTTCTAGCAGATTCCTCTGCAGGAGGAATAGTACCTTCCAGAAGTCTATAGATAAATCATAGCGACCAAGTTATGCTTTCCAAAAACATTGATTCCTTACATTTCATAGACAAATGCACACTTCTTTTTTTTAGTACAGAGATCATCTGTATAGGAAAAAGTGGACACATTTGCATTGACATGAATGTGTGGATGGGATAGTCACTGTGGATGGGATAGTTAATATGAATTTGTACTAACACGAAAGTAAATTTGCCTCAATCCTGCTTTATTTGGCTTTAAGCTTCGGCACCCTTGTGAAGATTGATATTTCTTCATATAGGCATGAAACAAAAGAATTTGTTGCTGCTACTACTTGCTAGACATAATGACAGGCTACACACATAATTGGAATGTTAAACTGATATTCATGCAGCCAGTGAGGTGGTTTAACGCCTGCCATTTTGAGGAACATATCATGATAACTACAGGAAGCAAATGGCAGGGCACTGTTTCTTCTGTTGTGCCCAAGCCTGTTTTGTGCTAATATTTAGTATTGAGCTTAGAGAAACAAACAATAACAGTACATGTAGGCAATGAAGACTTCCCACTATCATTGCTTTTAGATATTCATCAGCTGCTTTCATAAAACTATATGCCTGTTTAAAACTATTTTGTTTTTGCAATTCAGTTATAGTAAAAGATTTTTATCTTCAGTACTATCTACTTTGATTTAGGCACTGTCCGATTTGTTGAAGTATTAAGTGTCTAAGCTTCGGCTATTGAAATAAGTAGAATTGACTGGATTATGCTTATTGTTAAATGTAGCAGTTGGACAGTGTTTCAGACGAATTTGATCTATGGTTATATGAAGTTTAATGTAACCACTGTTTTATTGTTAATAGTGAACAATCCCCCCCCCATATCCTTTAATTTCTTTATTTAGAGTGCCTTCGTGGGACAGGTGCAATGTTGAAATAGTTCACAATTTTTTTAAAAAAATCACTGGATATATACAGTAGATTAACTTTAATGTGAGTTAGTATCACAGTTAAGAATAGTAATGTGTTAGTGTTTCAGTATGTAGTTTTCTGCTCTGTTTGTTTTTGAAGGTGACAACTCATGTAACAGCACATTGTATATAAATGATATAATCAGATCTGATTATTCACTATTTAGAAATGTTTACTAGACCTATTTAACTTTACAATTCAGAATGTCTTTGTTATTTGTTGGAAATAGCTATATAATATTCTCTAACAAATGAACATCTGCTAACTTAATAGTATATCACTGATGCTGTTCTTACATTTGTGTTTTTGTAGTTGCTAGTTTTTATTCATGGAGCATAGTGAGAAGTGACTATCGATTTTTAGTTTTTCTCATGGTTAAGATGTGTAAAGGATGTAAAAGTAGTATTGTTCTCATTTGACTGACATTTAAGAGCTGACAGAATAAAATATAAAATTAACATATAGCTCAGATTTGTGTATTAATCAGGAAAAGATAGCTAGCAGGTGGCTCAGCTTGTTTTAAAATCCTGTAATTTGTTTCCCAAAGCTCTGCATACAGTGATGCAAAAAGAATTGCAGCAAAAGTAATTGCACATTCAAGAGTGATCAATGATGCTTGCATTAGGTAAAAT
Organism: Podarcis gaigeae; assembly: GCF_964106915.1. Lineage (NCBI taxonomy): Eukaryota > Metazoa > Chordata > Lepidosauria > Squamata > Lacertidae > Podarcis > Podarcis gaigeae. Next base: position 70,660,383 of record NC_139680.1, read on the forward strand.
ATGGGGGCTCCATAATGTTTGACTGGCCTTAATAGGCAATCAAATCTGTCTTTTCTAGAACTACTTCCCAAAATAGTATGTCTTGTCTCTGATTAAGAATTTGGGAGAGTAGATTGACCCGGCAAGCATAGTGCTTGGTAATGGTGTTCCAAGTGTCTTAGCAGTGCAGCGTGGTTGCAGGAGCAATCTCCAAATCTGCTTGGAAGCCCAGTGCAACTGTGGGGATGATGTAGTTAGCGGGCAGGAATAGTTACACGCCCCAGAGGTCAGAGGATCCACTTTCTCCGGGGTGGAGAATCTCTGGTCTGTGGACCCATCTTTGCCCACCAGGAGGTTAAATTTGGTTGCTCTACTTCTGCCTCCTCTTCTTAGTCTTCTCCTTTAGTCCCTACCTCATCTTGCTGCATCCTCTTCCTAATTGTCACACTAAAGTTTCCAGGACTTAGTGCCACCTTTGGTCGGTCATGCAAACTACAGCATGACAACAGACCAGTGAAATATAGGGTGGAGAGATATTCTGTTCTGTGGGAAATTGAGTAGCAGTAATTAGGACAAGATTCTGTTTGTACTTAAACTACAGTCATGCTGATTGTTATCTCAATGTTTATTGCTATATTTTGAAGAAAATGGTGATTTCCTCCCTCTTTAAATTTCAGTTCAACTTCGTTGGAAGAATCCTTGGGCCCAGAGGGCTAACAGCTAAACAGCTTGAGGCTGAAACAGGATGTAAGATAATGGTCCGAGGCAAAGGGTCCATGAGAGACAAAAAGAAGGTAAGATAATTTAAAGATAATTTTAAAACTCCTAGTTTGTTAGAAGAGCTTGTTTATGCTATTTATATGTTCTTCATTGTTTGTACATATGATTATTTTATGCTGATTAAATAAACCTTGAGGCTTTTAGTTATATGGGAACTGTGTGTGTTTTGGTGGAGTGGACTCTAGAATTCATAACTGTTCCTACAGTATCAAGTATTCAAAGAGCTTCAAATGCATTATCTTGATAATCCTTTCAACATCATTGTAAGTAGGCCAGTACTAATATCCCTATAGCAAATTGAGGAGTTGAGACATGGGAACTTGCTTAAGGCCGTTTGTGATTTCATGGCTTGGAGTTCATACTTTTGGTGACATTGTAGATATATTATGACTGGGTGGTTGATTACAACAGCAAGAGTCCTAATGATAATAGGTTACTTGAGTAAACAGCTTAAATTATTTTCTGTGCTTCATCTTCTGCATGCTGAATGCAATGTGACTTGTGGAAAGATGCACATGACATTCCTATTTTGAAAATGGTGCAAATTACAAAGCTCCAGCTAGTTAAAATATAAAATTTGGTGATCTCAGGGGATAATGATGGCAAACTCAGAGCTAGATACTGAATTCTGAAATAGACAATGACTTGGTTGTGGAATTCAGTGTTGTTGCTACTGCAACTAAAAAGTTGCTTGAAAGAGAAACTCTTGAGATGCTTGAAATAATATTAGAAACTTTTTCAACTATGGTATTTCTCTCCGTGCCCTATTGTCACAAGCTGTCATCCTTGAAAATATTTAAGATACTAGAAAATCTCACAATTAACTATCTGTGAAACAAATCTTGCTATCCTTCACTTAATCTTGGTTCAGTCACAAACCATGTATGCCCAAGGTTTAATATCAAGGTCAGAGTGGAATCAGTGGATTACATTGCTGTTTAAACCATGCACCAGTTGGTTCCTTTTAAAAATAAATAACACTAAACCCCTTTAGATGGATTGCAATTTAAGACTCCGCACACTGCAGTACATTAAATTGGAAATATAAACAAACAAAATAAAAATATGCAGCAAATAATCAATCCTCTTCCCTGTTTTCCAAAACTGCATCTCCCACTTAACTCCTTTTATTTAATTATTCTCTGCATTTCTTCCAAAATCACCTTTTAATTGCTTGACTTTAAATTAATCCTGCTAATATATTTAATTGTTTACAGTAATTTAAATAATCCTAATATCTTCCCCATTCCTGATTAAAAGTCTTTGCTTCTTGATTTCTTATTCTTCTTTAGAGACCAAGTGCCCAAAGTGCAACCCAAAACCCACATTTATCACAGAGTGCCCAGAGCTGTTGAGCTTTTTTTGGGGGATGGGGGTTCCCCGGAGTTGTTGTTTCGGAGGGGATTTTGGGGGGGAGACTTCTCATAAATAGCTCACCATACATGACTTGCTAGTTATTTATTATTCTTAACCAGCCCTGTTAAGTGCAGATGGGGAATTGCCCAGTGAAGAGAAAGGAAGGCAAGAGAGCAGCCTTATTAGGGGGTGAAGTGGAGGCTTCCAGTTGCAAGGCAAAGCTGGTCTTGCACCTTTAGAAACAAGAAAGGCCTAGCAGGGTGTGCCACCAGAATGCTCTTTTCTCTAAGCGCCTTTTTTGCTGTTTTGCCACCAGGCTAAGTTTTGGCAAATGAGTGAGGCCACACCTGTGCCTTCTCTTGATCTGAGGCGGCTGCCTTGCAGCATCTCCAGCCGTGCTTCACCTGCTGCCCTTGTCCCATTGTAGGAGGCTGCCGTGGGCGGGCATCCTCGCAAGGGCGGCTGCAGGAGCAGCTCCTCCTGCCTGCTGCCACTGTTTGCTGTGGTCCCCGCCAGTGAAGCTGAAGGCCTGCCCCAGCCAGGGATCCTGCTCTGAGCATGCTGCCCAAAGTTATGCCACACAGGCCAACTGGGCTTTTGAGTTGTCCTGCTTCCTGCTGCTTCCTTGCTGCTGCGGAGAGCCATGGTTCAGGCAAGGCTCCAAGCGGCGCTCTGGTGGAGCCCCAGAACCTGGGTGGGAGCCGCGTGTTTGCAGCGTCCCTAAGGGCGGGTTGTGTACCAGGCAGGTTCCCGGGCACAGCACGTCCCCGCTCTCTGGCTTGTCACCTCACAGTAAAAATGACATACAGCGGTCAGTGGCGCTTCCCAATTTGGCTCGGCAGCTGTGGCTGGGGCCACCATGGGTGGGTGCGGGCCATATGCAGTCTACTTGGGGGCCTGAGGAGTGCTCGGCTGGTGGAGGAGTGGCCGCACCAGTGGAAAACAGCCGAGGGGGTGGGGCGGGCGGCTCTTCATCGGCTGCCACCACTGCCACCTCCACTCCAACAAGCAGCAGCGCAGATGGGCCGAGGGCTCTGCGTGCCCACTGTGGCACATGTGCCATAGGTTTGCCACCACTGGCATAGTCCATCAACTTTGCTTTCCATTCTTCCTTGGTTGGGACAGTGTCTTCTTCCCATCCCTGCACAAAAAGCATCCTTGCAGCCATGGTTGTATACATCAACAGTTTTTTTCCTGGTATTTCAGTGTATCCTGTCCTATTATTCCTAAAGGAAAAGCTTCTGGTTTTGTTTTGTTTTTAGTAATAGTTACCGTCAACTTTTTTTTCTCCAGTTCATTGTAAATAATTTCCCAGAAGTTTTTTACTATCTTACAAGACCACCATATATGATAAAATGTACCCTTTTTCTCTTTACATTTCCAGCATATATCTGACTTGTACATTTTCACTAATTTACTAGGTGTTAAATACCATCTGTACATCATTTTCATATAATTTTATTTCAGTGTATAACATGCTGTGAAATTCAAATCTGTGTTCCACAACCTTTCCCACGCTGCCAGTCTTTTGCCCAGTGTATCATCGCTGATTTCACCTGCTCGTCTTTTGTTTACTATTCCAAAATACATTTATACATCTTAGTCAATACCTTATCTTTATTTTCTATTAAATACAACTGCCTCTGTCAAGCAAGCAGAGATTCCCCCCGCCCCACTTGCAAGGAGGCATTAATTACCTTTCTGGCCCACCCAGCTGTCCCCTCCCTGTTAGTTTTTTATTACCCAAGAGGGGCAAGGGGTCAAAGTTCAAGTGATTGCCCTCACTAATCGAAGCAGACCCTGTCCACCTCCTTAATCCTTACTATTTGAAACCAACACAACAGGTATAGACAGTGCTCTGGACACTCTTTGAGATTCATCTGTAATAACAGTGGAGCCAAGATCCTGGTGTATGGAAGTAATTTTGTCATCAAAATGCTTTGCAAATAAGTCACAGTGAGCTACTGTCTGTTCCACCTCCTCCTTCAGGCCAGATTGTAAGTGGTCCCACATTACTGAAGTTCTGCCAGATGGCATAGTGAGGATGCAATGGAGGCAGCAAAGTATACCTCTTTTGCTGCTTTCACTGCCACTAGGTAGGCTCGATGATGATTGCATTTGATTTAATCTTTCCTCCACTTGCGTTCAAGCAGTTTCCCAACTTGTTTCCTAACCCTAAGCTCTGGAGTATAACAGGGAGTCAATCGGACTCCATGAAGTGGGAGAGGGTGCTTAGGGACTATCCTGTCAATAGCTTGAGCCATTCAGATAGTCCAGAGATTGTTAAATCCCCACAAAACCAGCAGTCTTGTAGTCCTGAACACCACCTCCAAGAAAAGCTCTGTTAGCTCAGGCGATAAACCAGCAGAACCCCCAGTCTATCGTATTCCCCATCCCTGGACAGAGAGCCTAGAAACAGAGGGGGTGATTTCTATAAACCACATCAATTTCCCCTCTCTGACCCTCAGGTCTGTCTTAATATTGCACCAAATACCCAGGGTAGCCACACTCTACCCTTCTCACTCACCCAGGTCTCAGTGATACAGACCAGATCAGCCTTCTCATCCACAATCAGATCATAGATGAGGGAGGTCTTATTCTGAAACGACCTAGCATTTGACAACAGCAGTCACAGACACGAGGGTTGGCTGACAGGACAACCACAGTTCCCCAGGTTGGAGGAGGGATTGGCACACAGCCACAATGACCAACTGCCTGTGCTGTGTGCCCCTTACCCAGCCAGCCCCACCTTTCCCACACCATGCCTTCCTCAAGCCTGAACCACTGTGATTGCTCCCCCTACTTCGTCCCACTGCTCCTCTATTTCCAGGCATATCTTTCTTTTATTTAAAGCAAACCAAAACTTTTAAAATTCCACAAATTAAAGTCATTTAAAACATTTTAAAGAATTGCAGCAGTAAAACCAATAACACAGCCCCGAACAAGAGCCCTTAGACCATGGTGATCCAACACATGTCTCAAGGGCCACATGCAACCCTTGTGGGTGGCCCTTGGCAACATTTGACACACATCCCCCCCCCCCCCCGGGTAACTAAGGTTCTGGGCTTGGGGAAGAAGGTGTGATAGAGCTCTGACCCAGGCCCTAGAGTTTTGCTGCCTTCTTTCCAAAGTCTAGTTAGTGCTTTCCGAGCTTTGGGAAGGAGGTGAGAGGGCTCTAGGACCCTGCTGGACCCCTTGTGCTGCCAGAACCTTGCACCTGCTTTCCAAAGCCTGGCGCCTCACTTACCCAACTTTGGGAAGGCAGCACAAGAGCAGGGGTAGGGTGGGCACACAAATTTTGGGGCATGCTTCCTTTCCCTGCAACACAAGGCAGTATGTGGCCCACGAGTTCCATGCTGAAGTACACTTGGTACTTGGACTGCCCTGGCCTAGACTCTGCCAAATTGCTCTGTGGCCTCCATTTTTCCTTTTATATATTTCATATTAAAAGTATATGAAATATACCTCTTCAGTGTTTTGGAAATCTCTAAGCAGTGTGCAGCCCCCCAAAAAACAAGCAATATTTTTGAAACATTACAACCCCAATCACTAAAATAACAATTTAGAAACACATAAAAGCATTATTTAAATGCTGGATTTTCAGTTCCTCATCCCCCTTTCTTTTCTGAGAGACGAAGCCATGCTGATTGTGGAAACCCTCAGAGGCCAAGAGGGAACAGGGTGTGGGGAATCTTGCATTTTGATGGACAGGTCTAGCTTTTAATCATGGTGAATAATTTTCCCAGTGCATTCCAACCTTCAAGTATTAGAATGATTTCAGAAGCATATTAAAAAGCAGGTTTCATAGGGCCAGATTCAAGCACCCAATCCCCTTAACTGCAGCCTGCACAAGGACTCCCGCTAGTGCAGTGGGAATTCCCTCCCTCCCCTTGCTTCTCTCAAATCCACTCAGGAGGATCAGGAAAATGTCAAGAACAGCATGCGGGCAGACAAGGAGAGATCATTCCGTTGGGCAAGCAGAAAGGCTTCTGCTGGCAGAACAATATCCTTAGTGCTATGTTGAATTTTACCCATGGTGTTGCATGTTTATTAGTCATTTTCTTAACTTTAAAAGAGAAGACATCTGCTGGCAGTTTTGTAAGAGACAATTGTCTTCTAATGAGAAGCTTGTATGTACAGAAGAAAAAGAATAGGGTTGATTGCTTACAATCTAAAAAAATATATATATAACCACATTTTTGGATTATTTGTGTATCTAATTGCTATGCAATCAAAACTATGTGAACTGTAGTTATTTGAAACTACGAAATGAAAGGCAATCATTTATGGGGGAAATATCACATTCACATGCAAGCCTGCCTGAAAATTAGAGTTAGGTGGCTCTTGTGTTTAATTATAGGTGTCTGGAAAATAAAGTTATGCTTGTGTATTAAATGAATGAATGTGACCCTGAAACATCAGCCCTGCTTTGTTGTTGCAGAGCAACTGGCACAGAGGAGAACTGAGTAGTGTTGTGTATTTTGGTGATAAGGGACTATGTCAGAATGGCTGTTAATTACCTGCTTTGTTTGATTAAGGAAGTAGTGGCTCTGCACTTTCTTCTCAACAGTGACAGCTTTCAGTTAAACTTGTTTTAAACTCTGATAGTGCCATCTCTCTTTTTCTGGAGATGAAGAAATTTAATACATTTTAAGCATGCTTAGAGGCAGCATTTCTTCGTGTGAATATAGTGTTTACTACAAGGTGTGTCATGTTTATGATACCAGGTATTCAGTAATGAACTAGAAATAGTTATACTCATGGAGAGAGCAGAAAATGTTTGATTTAGTTTGCAAATAGTTAGATATCTATTTGGGCTAGAAGCATGAAATCAACTAGAATAATTGAGGAACTGCTCAATAATTATGCAATTAACTTTGCTTTAAGGTCTCCTGCTAGTGATGTGATTTTGGCAATAAAGGTTTTTCTGCAAAGAATACTCTGAAATGTACGAGAATGTTTTATTTTGCTGAGAAATTTGTATTTCAGATGCCTTTTGGAGGTATACAAGAACTTTGCAGGAAAAACACTTGGTGTCATTGTCATAAAACTCGATGCTAAAACCTGAGACTTCTAACATACAAGCTCTCCCAATTGTTTCTTGAAGTATAATAGTAGTAGAGCTTTAAACAGTGCCATAGAAGTATTTGATAGTCTTTACTGCCCTTTCTTACATGATTTCTTCACAGAATTGTAGAATTGTTTGCTATAATATTGCAACTAGACAGCTAATGGCCACGTGGTAAATCCTCGTCTGATTTTTCCAGTCTGTTAACACGCCACATCAGCTCTTTGTGTCATATTCCTTCCCTTTGGCACTGGAGTGATTGTATCTCTTGCAAGCCAGCTGTAGGGCTGATGAAGGTATGGAGCTTTCTTCCACCTCACTTCATGTTAGTGGAGTTCTGTGCACTCATATGCACAGAATCCCTGGTTGCCTATGGCAGTCAGTTGAGTTGCTAAGCACTAAGCTGTCTTGGTTCACTTCTTGATGGGGTATAGGCTTTCGACACTGTCCTTCTGTTACAACTTTGCTTGTCCATTCTGATAATCAAGGTAATTACATAGCTTTGTGATTCCACATATGTTAGAATTACCGTGGGTTTCAACATGATTTTTAACCTAGTATGAACACCCCCCCCCCCCCCATGCACCAAATCCTCACCTATGTGTGCATAGCTGTTCTAACCTCAACTTGTAATGAAGTTTTGGTCAGTTTTGTACTTAGAGATACTATGGTCTGTGAAATTTCATAGTAGCGATAATTGGTAAGGAAGGTGACGCAAGTTCATACGAACCTTGATAATTATGTATCTAAAATACTTCGGTACCGGTAATCTATTGCAGGAATTATGGTGCAAAATGAGTTAAATCTAGAAGCTGAATCTGATTCAAAGTTGAGCACTAATGATCTGAGAACTACTAGAAAAGACAGTAAATGGGATCAGTACTCAGGGTGATATCTAACTAGACCCATTGAAATAAATGCATTTAGGTTGCTTAAGTCCATTGTTTTTAATAGGTCTACTTTGATTGTGGATAACATTGGATACCGCCCTCAATTTTTGTGAAAATAGGGAGTTTTGGTTTTTGGGTAGTAACAAAACTCAGTGGCTTTAGAACTATCAGAATAAGGAGATCAAAGCTCTTTCGCTTTTGGGAGTTCCTCCTGAACACATTCACGTTACCCCTACTTTAAACTTTTCAAGCATACAAACTCCCAAAGCAGTTTAGAAAATGTTGAATGATACAGTAGTAATAAAGATTAAAAGGCATAGCAGAATAAGATGAAAACAAAAGAGCAACAAAATCATGGACAAACCCATCAGTCAAAACTAAACACCCTGAAAAGCCTTAGTGAATAGAATCTTTACCTGAAACTGAAAAGCTTCTCTTGGGAGAAAGTTCTAGGGGCAGAGCACCACAGCAGAAAAGGTCACACTGCCCCCCCTGCCCCCACCGGTTTTGCTACAGAACATGCTGGGGTGCACAAAGGGATTGTAATACCTGGCATAATAGTGATTGGGCTGTGAAACAGATTGGAAACCAGTAAAGCTGCTTCAAGGCACAGATATTAGCCCCCTGAAGTCCACTTTAAAACAAATAGCAGGAGCCTTATTTTAGTTGATCACCTATTAAGTAGTGACTGGTTTGAAACCAGACCATTTCTAGATGGTTTCATTACCACTATAGCTGTAAAGAAAAAGAAAAAAACACCTTGAAAATGTACTATAATCTCATTATACAGGTGTTTTTCTATAATATGTACTTGAAATTTCTCTAGTTATTTTGGGCCATGTGCTTCAGCCTTTTAATTGCTGGTGCTAGTGTTTAGTATGTTATAGCCAAATTGAGCACTTGATTAATATGCAGTAAGAGATTTTCAATATTGCTGCATGATTAAAATGTTGCTGTTTTAACTTGAGTTTCATGATTTAACTTGATTTGAGGTTAATATTTATGAGCCTGTTAAATTGACATACTACTGAGGCTATAAAGACAGATGTATGAGGTAGGGAAGAGCATAGCAGGTTAGATTAATAATGAACCCAGGTGCTGAATTTTTACTATTAGTTATCCCACTCCCTCCAAGGAAACAAAAGTGGCATAGAGTGGTACCTTGGTACTCAAACAGCTTGGCTCCCGAACTCCGCAAACCTGGAAGTGAGTGTTCCGGTTTGCGAATGTTTTTTGGAAGCCAAATGTCCAGTGCGGTTTACGTGACTTCTGATTGAGTACAGGAAGCTCCCGCAGCCAATTGGAAGCTGTGCCTTGGTTTCCGGATGGTTTCGGGAGTCGAACAGACTCACGGAATGGATTAAGTTTGAGAACCAAGGTACCACTGTATATGGTTCTGTTTCCCATTTTTAAACCCCCAAACAATACTGTTAGGTTGTGAGTTATCCAAGGTCCATTGAGCTTTGTGACTAAATATAGATTTGAACCATTGACTCTTAGGTCCTAGGCTAGCACTCTGATTACTGCGCCACTCTGGTTATAATGCCTATGTCATCAAAACTGGGAGTAGGGAAATCCCAAGTTGAATAAAAACAAGGGAGCAAAACCTTCCCTGAATAGCCAAATGCAAGCTGATGCTCAACATCCACAGAATGCTTAGTGCCGGGGTGTGTGTGTGTGTGTGTGTGTGTGTGTGAGAGAGAGAGAGAGAGAGAGAGAGAGAGAGAGAGATGAGGACAGAAAGTAATGGGGAAGGGTCATATAATGAAGAAACTTGAAAGACTGCATGGCTGACAGAAAAGCCACTCCACACAAAACACTTCATTGCATGTTCTACATGTGCTACGCCATCATCTAAATTATATAAGTATATGGAACACCAGTTTTTTTAAAAAAATATTTTTTATTGGTTTTCCAACACAAATAAAAAACAAAACAACACACTCACATAAACAGACGAAAACATATAAACATGTATAATTTCAAAAACGTTTTTTTCATAACCTTCTCGGACTTCCCCTTACCTCCCCTTTTCTGCATCCTTGTTTTAAAATTTCTTCAGCAACTATTCAGACCAATTAATTAATTACTTATTTTCTTTTTAAACTTCTTCTAACACTTAATCGGTTATAGCTGTAATTCTATATTTTCCTTTCCCCTGACATTTTAGCATTCTTCAATTTTACAACAATTTTTAAGATATACTTTAAATTTCTTCCAATCTTCTTCCACCGTCTCTTTTTCTTGGTCACGGATTCTGCCGGTCATCTCCGCTAGTCCCATGTAGTCGATCACCTTTGTCTGCCATTCTTCCAGTGTGGGTAGTTCTTGTGTCTTCCAATACTTTGCTAAGAGGATCCTTGCTGCTGTGGTAGCATACATAAAAAACATCCTATCCTTCTTTGATACCAATTGGCCGACCATGCCCAGGAGAAATGCCTCTGGTTTCTTATGAAAAGTACATTTAAGTACCTTCTTAATTTCATTATAAATCATTTCCCAGAAGGCTTTAATCTTCGGGCAGGTCCACCAAAGGTGGTAAAAGGTTCCTTCAGTTTCATTACATTTCCAGCATTTATTATTGGACAAATGATAAATTTTTGCGAGCTTGGTTGGGGTCATGTACCACCTGTAAATCATTTTCATAATATTTTCTCTTAAGGCATCACATGCCGTAAATTTTATACCGGTGGTCCATAACTGTTCCCAATCCGCAAACATAATGTCATGACCAATGTCTTGTGTCAGACATTGGAACACCAGTTTTCTCTTGCTTCATCTTTTATGTTGTACAGTTACTCTCTGCAGATGACTCTTCCTGTCAGCAGCGAACATCCCAGCCAACCTGCTTTGTGAAATATACACATCTTCAGCAGTACATTAGCAGAGGGTAGAACAATCACTGTGTTCTTAAATGTCATGTTATAGAATTACTTCTGCATTAGGAAATGCTGCACTTAGTGCATAATTTGTGGCCTTCTTGTCAGATGGTGGCATACAATACTTGCATCAAAACTCTTAGGGATACTTAATGTATCTTACTTCTAATGTGACAGTTAAATGTTAACTGTCCATGTATTGATACAAAACATTTTATTGCATATCTTCAATTTTCAAGTAAAATAGAATTGGGGTTCCAAAGCCTGTCAGCTGGTCAAATATGCCTTGATATGGATGGAGCCATTGTGTAAAGCGAGATGAGCGTTGCACCCCATAGTCGCCTTTTACTGGACTTAACCATCCTGGGGTCCTTTACCTTTACCTAGAGCCACTGTGTAAGTGATTTTAGCAATGGCTAGAGTTAGAAGCCCTTGCTCCTCAATTCTTAGGTTGGCCATTTAAGAAACATGGCTTACCTGTGGCAATTTCAGGATTGTAAGGTGCAGGAGGAATAATAATGACTGTACTTGTACAGCAGTGAATGCAAATGTATTCACACTATGCCATACATCTACACCCCTTGATAAGACCATGGAAGGGTCTGGCACCATTTTGGAAGGTTCATTCATCAAGTCTGCATACACATACATATACTGTCCCACATAGGTAATGCATACCAGATCTGGCACTTTAAACATACTAGCAATGTGGCTTAAATGATAAATGCTGTTCATGACAGCCACTTGCATATTTTTACTAATTTTTGTAAAAATAAATAAATAAATAAATAAATAAATCAGGATAATTTCTGAAGCATCCGGACAAAGGCTGGGGTAGAATGGAACTATATACAGTTCTTAATAGGACTTTTCAGTAGACAAATTAGCTACTTGCTTCCAAAGTTGTAGTATAAATCCTTTAAATCATCAGCAATAGTCTGATCTTTCAATGACTTTCACTTCTGATTTGTAATTATGTCTTAGAATATGTGGGCTGTTTGCATATGAGTTTTTGTGCTGTAAGTTTAGATTGTACTTTACTGTGAAATGTCAAATTATTATATTTCTGTTCAATATAACATGCAGTGGTTATTTGTTCTGAGTGGTCCCTTACATTCCCACATATGCCCCTGCCTCAACCCAAGTGTTAGATAGAATATTATTGAAGGTCATGTCACACTCTGGGAGAATTATTTTGTATCCATGAAGTATTTACTCTTAGGAAACTTGGAACTGCTGTCACACCAACAATCACCTTTAAAAGTCCCCCCTCCAAACCAGGTTTCCAATTGAATGACAGTTTGACTTGTGCAGATGTAATGCTACTTATTCTGTGTTGTGCCAACTGCTGTTCAGAATAATAGTGATAAATTTCAATTACTGTTACAGTAAATGCCCTGCTCTTGGGAACATCTGTGGCTTACACTCCTTCCTGTACACTCCTCTTGTCTATTTTCTGAGTTTAGCCATAGCTGTGTTACATCTGAATTGGACCTTTTTGTCATTTGTCTTGTCATCTGACCATAACCTGATTGGTTGAATTTTTTACAAACTAAAAGGTTATAAAAGCCTTCTTCCAAACATTCAGTAAATGTTTCACAGATAGCATAATTGAGACTTGTATGGTACATTTGTATGTAACATACAGCCCATTCCTAAGTATGTCTTTTCAGAAGAAAGCGCTATTGAGTGCATTTTCTCTTCAGATTCTCTTTCTTGCATTTTGTCTTCAGATTTGATGGGGAAACTTCTGAAGTTTCAACCAATGACCCAGGATACAGCCATGTATTGCCTATAAAAGGGGACACTAACCTTTTAAGATCAGAGAGACACATTTTGAATTTTGAAGGGAGTGTTGTGGACATCAGTCAGAGAATGTTTGCCCTGTGGGGGGGGGGGCACAGCCAGTGTTGGATATCAGGGTCTCCCATTGCAACAGCGCCCTGTGCAACAACAAAATTTGGTGCCCCTCACCTCTTGTGCTTTTTTGTAAATCATAGTTGTGGCAGCCCTGAGGCTCTGTGCCCAGCTGTGAGTGAACCAGTTGCGCCCCCCTAAATCCACCACTGGCATAGCATAACACAAAGTAAGAGAGAATATAGTCATTGCCTCTCCACCCCAAACACAACAACAACCTCATGCTTTCCACCAGAAGTTAACTATGTGGAGATCACACAATATTGATTTTTCCCTTGCTGTCTCTCATCTACCAAGAAATCAGTTACTTCTCTGGATGCAATTGCATTTTTATAACTTATAAATGGATCAGGTATCTTAACAAAACATGTTGCAGCTAAGACAACTCAAAATAAATATGATGGCGGTGTTTTTCCCCCCCAGGAAGAACAAAACAGAGGAAAGCCGAACTGGGAACATCTGAATGAAGACCTGCATGTACTAATCACTGTGGAAGATGCTCAAAACAGAGCAGAAATCAAACTGAAGAGGGCTGTAGAAGAAGTAAAAAAATTACTGGTACCTGCAGTAAGTAAATATATTGAAATATTCATGTTTTATGATATGTTCTTTAAATTGGGAATGAGAATATTCAGATTAGGTTACATTCTTGTGAGCGTAGTTTCAGAGTGGAGTATTTTTTGATGCACTACAATGTCATAAAGGATATTAATAGGAATAAATCTATAAGTTGTTCAAAAGTCAGATTTCTCCTAATGGAAAAGGATAATTTATAATGCATTCTCATAATTGAAAACTATGGGTCATTTTAGAGCTCTTTGACCACAATCTAGAGAACTGTGTGAGGCTGTTGACATAAAAACAAAGCAAACTACTTTTTAAACTTGTGAAATATTAGAATGTGATTCTTTCAAAAGCACGTTTAGCACGTTACAGAGGGTTGTTGTTAAGAGAAGAAATGTCAAAAGTTCAGAAAGCCATAAGAAAACACTTGGGTACACCTAAAGTAACTATCTGGGTTCTATGCAAGATGTGTAATTTAAAACGTGGGTGGGGCCTAACAAAGTGTTTATGAAATGTACAACTCCTATCTAACTACCAATAAACCTCACCAGTTTCTTGATGGTGGCCATAATATTTATTTGGCTGCCACATGTGAAGAATCAAGTTTTTATAAAATTGATTTGCTGAGGTATTACTAAATAGGTCTTTACTAATTCTACATATTGCCAACAAGACATAGAACACTAGGAAATAGAAATGTATGAATGAGATCACTTTAAGGTTGCAGGTGTTCAAACTGTTTTTGCTTTAACTTGTTCAATGTTTCCATGAAAGAATGAGCAGAATTCACTGATGATAAGGGGCAGTGCTAATTTTCCATGGAACAAAAATTCATAATTAACTTCATGGGTATTCAGTTTTTGAGTTGGAGAAATTCCATTTGATGCGTGTATGTGTAGGTGCATATATAACATTATCAGGTTATGTGAAATTTGAGAGATTTTTACAAGGAAGATAAGCACAATGCAGTACAATTTTCAATTATAGGATTTTTAAATTAAATTTTATTGTTGTTAGCTGCCCTGAGCCCGGCTTCGGCTGGGGAGGGCGGGATATAAATAAAATTATTATTATTATTATTATTATTATTATTATTATTATTATTATTAAAATGAAGCTGAAGTATTTGTCATATAGAGGAAAGAAGTAGTATCAAGTACAAATTATACATTAGTACCACAGAAAAACATGTTTGGTCAGTATAATTTAAGGTATTACTATACTAGACAGAATGGTTCAGAGTACATTTTTCATATTTTTAACAAATGATTGAGACATTAGGAAATTTCACTGAAGTTCTTTTTAGTTAGACCTTAATTGGAGAGAAAGGAGCATATACTGCTTTCTTCATCATTTACAACTACAATTTAGTAGCTGGTTGATAGTTTCATAGAACTTCATTTGAAACTGATACCTTAATATTAAACATGTATACATATACTAGGACTGTCAACTGATTGCACTGTACTGTACTTGAAGCTATCTTCCTTTGAACTGATTAAATTGATTAAATTAAAAAACCTTTTGCGTATTACAAAATCAACTTAGATGCCCTTTTTACAGCACATGAAGCATAAGAATGTATAATTTAATGAACAATAAAATATATTTTTGATTTTCCTCAAAATGATGATTAGCTAATCTGCTGATTAAAACCCTTTAAAGCTTAACCAGTTGATGTCAGACAATGAAGTGTATGTGTTTCAGTGTTGCATGCATAGTCA
The DNA here is from genome assembly GCF_964106915.1 of Podarcis gaigeae. Classification (NCBI taxonomy): domain Eukaryota; kingdom Metazoa; phylum Chordata; class Lepidosauria; order Squamata; family Lacertidae; genus Podarcis; species Podarcis gaigeae. The sequence continues at coordinate 70,675,540 of NC_139680.1, forward strand.
AATAGTTGAACAGATCTTGATTCATTTGGAAGTGTATGACTTTAAGATTGTAGCAATTTTAACTGGTACAGCTTTCATTTAGGAGTCAGCTATGTTAAATTTATTTTGAAAAGTTACTCAAATTATGAATGTGCTCCTCCAGAGATAATGATAGGTTCAAATCAGGATATAAAGAATATGGTGTGCATAAAGGAGAGAATATTTATGATGCATGCAAGTTGCAGATAGTCAGCTCCTAATTTCACTACAAATCAAGTTTTTGTGTGTGTAAATCATTGCTTAGTTCTGCTTGATAATTTGAATCATTCTTTTTTACACTGTTCATTGTTTTAGCACATGCTGGTTTTTCTCTGTCTCCATTTCAGTATTGGATTTTCTTTGCAAGTTATATTCTTTAGGAGGTTATGAATGAATATTCGTACAGTCATGAAAAGGGAGAGGTGGTTTGAGTACCTTGTAACTAAATGTTAATGACTATTGCTGTATATATGGAACATGGAGAGGACCATATTTGTTATTAATAATGTCATAAGTGTGAAGGGACAATGTGCATAAATACTGGTCTTGATTATTCCTCTTTATAAATTGCTAGATTGACTTCCCAAATGTGATGTTAACGTAATGGAAGTGGTTTGTTTTGTGAGACTGCCACTAAACCTCCCTATGCTTTTTATGCTAAGAGTGGTTCTCTGTTTCATTGTAAATTTACATTGGTTCTATGTTAACTGCCACTTACTTTAGAAGTATGGAGTCAACCTCAGAAATAGTTGCTTGTTCTTCCTCCTTAATCCCTCTTCCCTCAAGTCTTTACAGCACTGATACTAAAGATGATTAAGGTTAACCGGGGTTCTAGTTTAACCAAGGTCTGAAACTGCATTTGCAAATGGTTTCAGAGACTCACAAATCATAAGTCATATGCTCAGAGGCATGAATACAGTCAACAAGACTAGTAGCCATTGATATCATTTTGTCCATGCAATTCTCTTTTAAAGGTTTCAAGTTGTTGGCTATCACTGTATCTTGTGAAGGGGAAAACTCCATAGTGCTACTATGTGTTGTGTGAAGACTTCTTTTTGTCTGTTCTGAATTTTCCAGTGTTAAGCTTCATTGTCCTGAGATTTAATACCATCTTCACACCAATATTTTATCTTCCTTTTCAATGTTCTCCCCCTTACTGCTTTTCTGAACTATAAACCCCGCAAATATTACTTATAGGGCAATTTATCTAGCCCATTTCTGAACTTTGCCCTTTCTGAACCTTTTCCAGGTCTACAATAATGTTTTTTTCAGGTGAGGCAACCAGAGCCACACAGCATATTCCACATGTGGTTCCACCTTAGATTTATATAAAAGCATTATGTTAATGACAGTTTTATTTCCCACCCCTTTCCTAGAGTTTGCAATTTTCACAACTGTTGCACACTGGGTGAACACTTTTATTAAGCTATCCACCATGATTGATTTTTTGGTTGTTCACAATTCACACCTCATTTGTGTATATGTGAAATGAGGATTTAATTGGGTTTTGCCTTAACCTGCATCAGTGCACACGTAGCATCTGCCCATTCAGCTACCTTGCAGAAATAATTTTGACGCTTATTGCAGTCTCTTTTTGTTTTAACCACCTTAAACAATTTAGTGTAATCAGCAAACATAACCACCTCACTGCTGACTCTAGATCATTAATGAATAGAATAGACACACAACATTGCATGGCTTTTGGAGGTCACTGAGCATCATCAGTTCTAGCTGGACTGCTGGTGGAAGGGTTACTCCCTCTTGGGTTTTTAACGTTGTCGTGTGGTTGTTTTTTTTTTTGCATACCTTAGGTTTTGCTCAAATATGCTGATACTTCCTTCTTATTTCTCAACAGCTTTGCTTTGTCTCCAGTCGTGTAGTTTACTATTAGAGGAATAATAAACTATTCACAATAGTTAATGCAGTTTAGGCAGATCAAACATCTGGTTTCCTGGACAGTTTTTACATGGACAGCAATTTGTTAATTTTGTAGGCTTTACATTTTTTCCTAAGGAAGATCTCATGACATCCTGTGATTATATTGTCAAATTTTATTCTATCCTTTTTGTGGTAGATGGGGCCCCAGGAATGGGTTCACCTGGAATACCATGGGTTCCGCTTAGGTGATGAATGCCTCACAAATGGTTTAGGTGTAGGTAATGTGCTGTTAATCCCACCACACTTCTAAGAGTTGTTTCAGAACAGAAAATAATTTAAAGTGGCATGGTTTGAATAAAGAGAACTATGGCTCTAGCCATAGTTTTGGTTACTATAACATAGCTAAATCTGTATCCACCAGCAGTTGAGTTTAATTAACAATAATTCAGTCCAGTAACCCTAGGGAATAGTTGAAATATCCACTGTTGCAAGGAGAATATTTAAATCTTTAGCTCATAAAATGGTAGGGGTCTAGGGATACTTAACACGTTGAATTTAGATTTAGAAGATCCTGATTGCTTCTCTTAAAGTTAAGTGTCAATGCCAGCGAATCAGAGTTCCCAAATGCATTCTAAAAGATGGAGATAAGGCCATTTCTTCTGTCAGGAATGTACTCGCATTTCTGCCTATAGCAGAAGCAGGTTTTGTTCAGCATAAATATTTTTTTAACCTTGGACTATTGTACTTGGACTGAAGTATGCATTACAATCAGAGTGCTGGTTTGTTAGGCCCCTTATTACTGGCCTCTAGTTGATACATCTCTCAGCCACCACAAGACCTCAGACCTGATTTGATGCCACTATTTTGCTGTTTTTTTTCAATGTAGTACTTGGCTGCTCTGCTTGGTTTTACTTTTGCCAGTTCAGGCAGTCAAAACTTTATAGTATAATGTCAGATGTAGTTGTGGCTCATAAATGCAGGTGAAATCAAAGAACTTGCTTCTCAGTTAATGATGGGAACAGAGATTGGAGAACTGTAAATTATGTTTTACTTCTGCATTCCTTTTAATAATTGAATTGGCTGTTATAATAGATCCATCCTACATTTAGGATTTTTTTTTTACTATCAGGTGGTTCTAAAATCTCTTATTTGGCTTCTGGTCAAATGAGATTCACAGAACCTGGCAACATGCTCTGTAAGTTGCATCAGCTTAATTTGCAGAAGTTCACTTGAACTATGTGAGTAGTGAGGGCCTGCAATAAAATAGTGTTGTGCCAACCAGGCTGAGTATCTGTAAGAAGTGGTAGAATTAAAGGAAACTGCTTTAATATTTAAGGAGCATAAGAACATGGTTCCTTCATATAACAAGCAAGCCGTAGTTCTCTTTCACGCCAGTGTGTTCTGTGACAGTTCTAATATGTTAATTTAAAGCAGAAGTAAAAAGCTTCTCTGATTTTCTTTCTTCTTTTTGAACTAAATTTACTTTTGTAATCTGCTAGACATTTTGACCAGATTACTGAATGAGGCTGAAAATAAGCTTTACTAGTACAGTGGTCTTATTTTAACAGGACATCTCTAGTAGTGACCGAACCGAATTGCAAATTACAAAGTCATAAATCTGTTACAGCAACTTTCTGAACTATGTTAAGAACATATTCATTTGTAATAGTGAATTTTTGATCCAGCTCTGATTCCATGCAGTCTTAAAGTCAGCAGTGGTGTTTGCATTTTAAATGATGCTGCTCATCTGTTTTCTGATGTTGCTGCACTTGAGCAGAGGTGGCATAAAGAACTTGGAGCTAGTGTAGGATCATATTGCAAATGTAAATCATAAAACGTAGGAGTTTTGTGCATCTGTTTCACATGCCTTCTGTTTTCAGTGATGATGAAGCTACCATAACTCAGGACTTTTGCAGACACTACCACAAAGTATTCTGTGTCCAGTTGTTCTGGCATTTTACCTCCTTCCATAGAACTAAATAATGGCATAATGACCAAAGCTTTGGATATCTATATCAAACTCAGGTTTGATATTTGCTTACCTGTGTAGCTCATTAGTTAGTCCTGATCATCAAATTACCTTGCAAAATTGTTGTTTATTAAAATAAAGCCACAGAATAACTAGCTTCCTATGATAATTATACAGGGGTCATAACTTGTATCCTGAGTAGCATATGCAGGGAGACATATTTTCTCCTGAGTTCTTGATAACACTGTTCTCTAAAGCCATTGCAAACCTGTAGGCCTCCGTCTTTCAAAGTGCACAATCTAAAAGACTTGCCTATCTACTAGTAGTGATTTGGTTGACACACCTGGTCATACTGTTTTCATCTTTCTTTTGCCTGTGATCCGGACCCTATGCCATCTGAATGAGAAATGGAGGTTGCTTCCCTGTAAACGGAGTTCTTCCCAAGTGCCATTGTCTAGTCAGGTATCCCTACCACTTCCCTCTTTTGGGAAATATTTTTTTATTTACTAAAAGATAGAGAAGCAGAGGGACTGAGCAGTAGCTCTGCTTTAAAGACTTTATCTCCATGTGTTGGATGGTATACTTCCTGTGCATTGGTAGTTAAAAGGTTCCAGTGCTCCCACCTATTACTTGGCTAGACAGGGTCACTTAGGAAGAATTCTCCTAACAGGTAAGGGACTTCCCCTTTCTAACTCCAGTTTTTGTGTCATGTTCCAGGTCTTCCAAAGGTTGATAAGCCCCTCCCAGAAAAAGTAAGTTGGGTTGTGATTTTTCTGATTTATAGAGAGAAATTTAGTGGTCATTCTGCCTCTTCATGATTTTATAAAGGGTTGGCTGTGTACAGTTGTAGTTGCTTTATTTTCCAAGTCATCTTAACTTGTGCAGTTGCAACTTGGTAAAACTGACTTATGATACTATATATTCCACTAAAATGGTAAAAAAATGATATTTTTGTGGATTTATTCTGAGCACTTACATTGTAAATGGGAGAAGCTAATATTTGAAGATAATAGTGGTTAAGTTAATAAAATTTAAAAATGCCAAGGACTAGTAGATGGAATCCTAAATGGAATATATTTGTGAATTTAAAAGGTTCTAATTATGACAATGTCATCTTCAAACAATGCCAGGCTGTCTGGCTTGATTGATCTGTCTGTTGTGCTGAACATTTGCGTGCCATTTCATGTTCAGGCATTTACTGATATAAATAGTAAGGACTCTTTTCTCTAGGATAAGGCCCTCTTTCACAATGAGAAGTACATTAATCATACTTCTATTTTTTAAATCCATGCACTTTAGGACTATTATAAAGTATGCAGTTTGGAATAGAATGTTGTCATGTCAGACACATAGTTTGTACCAACAAATTTTAAGATTTAAAAAGAGAATGGGATGGCTAACAAACCACACCAATGGCTGATGTGGAAATGAACAAAAATTAGTTAGCTCTGGGCTAAACTGTAGGGTAATACCATTGCAGCATAGAACATTATTGAGGGTTTGCTCCCAAAATAGATTTTAGGAAACCACTTCTGCAATAAGTGGGTGGCAGCAATCTGTTGGCACTGACTGCACAGCATTGGGTTATTTTAACCAATGAACTGTACTCTGGAGTATTATGTAAAATCTTTTGAGCTTCAGCTATATTTGTGGCAGATATTTGCTTATTAAAACATAGAGCAATGGATGAAGGATGGTAAAAAGTACTAGTTGAAGCAAAGGGCAGTGGAAAATAACTTACAGATTTATCCATTTAATGGAGATTGTGACAATTTGCTACAGATCCGGATGACCACTGGTGTATAGATCAATCTGTCAATGCTAGCTTCCACCTCCTAAATTTCGTTATAGACTTGTATGCAGGAGGTGTTATTGGGAATCTTAAGTTACAATCGGGGGAAGGAGCACTCGGCTGATATTCCGTTACCTCCAAAATACATACTAAGCCCATCTTCTCCACACCCACCCTTTATCTAAGCATGCATTGTGGGGGCTGGGTTAGATTGTCAAATTACTCAGTCAACATCACTCGGTTAAATTAAGAAACTTCATTTAGAATCAGGAAAGAACAATATTGCAAAATATAAGCAAAATTTTGAATAAGCTAAACTAGAGAACATCTAATAGGCATTCCAGACTTTCATAGTCATGGGTAACTATTATTCAAAGATGAGTTTTCCTTATCGAAACACTGAGTCCTGTGAGCTTGGGGAAATGTGGATACAGTGGTACCTTGGGTTACATACGCTTCAGGTTACAGACTCCGCTAACCCAGAAATATTACTTCGGGTTAAGAACTTTGCTTCAGGATGAGAACAGAAATTGTACGGCAGCGGTGCAGCAGCAGCAGCAGCAGCAGCAGCAGTGGGAGGCCTCATTAGCTAAAGTGGTGCTTCAGGTTAAGAACAGTTGCAGGTTAAGAAGGGACCTCCAGGGTACGTAACCAGAGGTACCACTGTAAAGGGATCTGAACTCGCTAGTCTGGAGTAAGAAGAAGGCCAAGGGGCTTTTAGTCCACATACCATGGATGAAAATCTTTCCACAGTCCGATGGGACAGAGTACTGACACCTGCAGTTGTATGCTTCATATGTGGGAGGTAGGCAGCATTTCAAAAGTAAAGTGTAATTTGATGTAGCGACCTGTTCAAATAATAAAGCAGTCCTGTGTTGGGTGAAGCAGCTCTTACGGGACCTAATTACATGTGGCATGAAAATATACCAAACTGAATCCTGATACTCTGCCCCTTCTAGGAAAAGCTGCTTAAGGTAGGGGTCGTTTGGAGGTTAGAATGAGAGGAAAGAAATGCTTAATGTTTTGCCTTCTTACGACTTGTCTGTTCTAAATCTTTCTGCTTACCATTTGGTTCACACATGACAGTGATTTGAGAGTGTTCTGGACTTTTTTTTCTTGGAACACTGGGATCTGTTGTTGAATCACAACTGGCTTTTTTCAAAAATGGTTTTGAGAACACTGCAGGAATGGCTGTTTGAGAAATCCAGTCCTTGTTGAATATGCAAAATTATTACTATTATTATTATTATTATTATTATTATTATTATTATTATTAAATTTGTTAGTTGCTTTATCTTGCCCATGGCAACCCAAAGTGATTTAAACCAAAAGCCAAATACCCCATGCCCAAATATACATTAAAATTAGGGGGGAGAAATACATGAAAAACACTCCACCCACTTCTAAAAGGCCACAGATAGTTCAAAGGCCTGGTTATAGAAGAAATATTTTGCCTAAAGATATATAGTTGCATGTTCTTTGAATACTCAGTTAATTGCTTTGATTTTTTTCAGAAATAAGCAGGCAGATAAGTGTGCGTACATGCGATGTACAGTAAAGATCTATGTTTGATATCTAGACATCAGTACTTCTTGGAGAATTGAGCTCATTGAATATATCAGATAGGTAGAAGGCACAAAAGTGTGTGAAAGCATTCAGGTTTACTCAGAGAATAAACCTAGTAAAATGAGGGATGGGAGGGCTAAGATTTATTTATTTTATTTAGCAGGATTTGTATAGCACTTAATCATCAAAGCCTCTAAGCGGATTAACTTACAAATACTCATAAAATTAGATGTTGAAAGGCAAGTTAGATTCACACATCTGGGTAAACAATTTTTTTATCAGGTGCCAAAAACAATATAATAGATGTCCCTACGTAATATGATTAGGCGGGGAATACAGGTGCTGCCACACTGAAAGATTGATTCCTTGCATGTGCAGAATGAATATTATGTGGCCCTTAGAGAAATAGCAGTTCCACAGATCGAGTGGGCAGCTCTGCAACGTTCGACAGAAATCACATCGGAGTTCAGCATTCAAATTTATGTCCGAGGGTTAATACCTTTAAAGCATAGAATTGTCATGATGTATATATAAGCTACCAAATCTTTTCTTCCCCAAACAGCAATAAGATAAGATTACCAATCTTAATCATAGCAAAAGCGGATGTATAGAAGACTGGGGACGATCATCATAATCTTATCCCTAACCATTTGTAGAACTTAATTTGCTACCAGCCTAGTTTAATCATCTTAAAACTGAGGCATGCGTCTTTAATCCTAATTCGAAAGCTTACCCTAACTTTAGTATCCCATAATCTGTTGTAGATACCATAAATTCCTTTGATCCATAAAATGATGTATAGAAGAGGCCTGTTTTAAAAAAACTTAAATGGAAAATACACCAAGATCTTTTCATAATTAAATTAACTATCGTGTTTTTTACATTGCTTGTTTTTCTATTCTATGTATCTCTTATAGCAACCATAATTGAAGATTAAGACAAAACTAATTTAAAACAGATTGAAGTGTTCTTTGTCCCTGATCCCCTTCTTACAATGTACTGTACAGTTATCCTGAATAACTCCTTAGGTGTTGTGAAAACAAGGAAATGTTTGTTTGCTAGCTTATTTACATCTTTTAAAATCTGTTTCTTCAATTATTATTTTCTCTAAAGTAATGGTAGTTGAGCACATGTGCCACATGTCAGCAAGATTTAAGTGTAATATAATAGAGCTATTGTCCAGTACATGTGTAGCATATCCTTTTAAAGTGTTGGCTTGGGTATTGCCTTTGTTAAAACGAGCTGTAGAATTATGACCAAGTTTTCATCCTGTTCTGCTCATGTCCAGGAATACTGCAACTCCCTGCTGCCCCTGCCACTTGTAGTGTTACACCTCCTGTCCCAGTACTCATGTCTGACTTAGAGTGATACATGCTTGACTTGACTAAATACTTCAATTTTTCATTCATGTCCTCTGAGGCATTTCTGTTAAAGAAGATCACAATGTTGCTTTGTAACTAATGTTCTAAACTGCATGACAGCATAACCTAAAATTTACCTTTCATATTTTGATTCTGAAATTCAGAGTCTACCAGTAAGATTTTCTAGTGCAAGCATTTGGGGTAACAGACTTGAAAAAGCAGTTTTTAATATGGGGTATGTATGTGATAACTCTTAATTGATGCAGTTAGCAATAAGCTGTAGTTAATCAAATGATGCTAGGTGTGCTGTGTTTATATTTTTGCAGTATGACATAGTAAAGCAAGAAACATCAAGTTCTGCTGAGCTCCTCAATAAACTTTGGTGTATGTTTAAATCTATTAGAGAACTCTGTTGGCATATAACAAGAAGTCATGGAAATATTTCAAACATGCATGGAAATATTTCAAATGTTTCACTGCATAAGCATTGACCTGCTATGACAATAAATTTGTGCTGGGGTGTTGGTGGTAGAATCCTGTCATAAAGCCTAAACTGAGAACCTGAATAATTAACTTATGGCTGACAGTCTGCTTGGGAGACTTTTTATTTGTACTATCTTAAATATTTTAAATATAAGAGTTTTGAAAAGTATAGTCAGAGTAGCATGGGTAGTTTAGTCAATTGCAAATGTGTTGTTGCAATATGGGGTGGAGGAATTATGTGTGGTATTCAACCAAGTTTCCTCAAAGTAGACCCATTAAAGTTAATGAACATTGTTAAGTTAGGTCTATTCATTTTAATGGCTCTACTCTGAGTAAAACTTAGTTGGTTACCACCCAGTGTGTGGATTAATGCTTGGAAAATACTGCCTGGCCAGATGTCCCATAAATTAATGAAAATGCTCATCCATATAAATCGCTGTGCCTACTTGAACTTGAAATTCAAATGTACTTTTCCTTCTGTGCCAAGCCAGGCATGATGATAGTATATGAATGCATCTTTGCCACTGATTTTTTGGAAAGTAGCATCCAGTTTGGGACTAAAGGTGGAAGTCCCCTCCCCTTTCTTCTGCAGTGGCTATTTGCCATAGTAGTAAAAGTATGGGTGCCAGCAATTGTACCTGGATCTTTTCCTCCCCCGCTGCTTTGGAGATGATTCACCCACCTCCCTTATACACAGTTTGAACCTCAGTGGCTTCTGAACTTCGGTTGCCTTCTTGAAGAGAAATTTCAGAATGAAATAATTAGCTTTATATAATTATAAAACAACAAATTGTACACATAAACCTTTAATCGATGAAAAGAATGCTTGCAAATTTCTTAATTGATTTGAATGTGACAAACTTTACTTTCAAGAATAAAATGCCTATTCCTAATCACTCTACTAAAATTAGAAGGATACTCATTGTTTATATGTGGATCTATTTTTTTCTGCTATTACTATAGATTGCATTTCCAGCCTCCACATTTTTGTTTTCTTTTTCAAATGATAATTGATATAGAATTTTGTGTTTTAAAAATATTTTTATTGATTTCAATAAAACAAATAAAGCCTCTTCAAGTAAACATATAATCTGTTACAGATACAGATTATAAAATACCTAATTCAGCAAATGATTAAATTATTTTAGAAGAGTTGCAAATATTGGCCAGCATTCTACATTCTACAATTTCTCTCTCCACCAAAATATGAGCTATTTTCTTCTGTAAGTAGAATTAGACAATGTCCTCTTAAGACAGGTTTTATTAACTGTTGTAATTTTCACTGCTGATCCCTTATTCAGTTTTCAAATATTAATAAAACTTAACATTATAACGATAGTGATGACAAATGTGACTTTCTCTTATGAATCCATAATCTTTTCTGCTGCTGATCTACTTTTATTGTCTGGTGACACAACTCAATTCTTGATTGCTGAACTTATTTATTTATTCAACAGAATGTATAGACCACTTAATCATCCTTAATATCTAAGATGTGCATAGAATATAAAATGCTCATTTAGAGATACAAGTAACTTGTTTTTAACATTTGACTTTAAGCTACATTTTATCACAATATAAGTAAAAGCAGCAGTTACTAAAATATTTGTAGGCTAGTGTAAACAAAGACCTTGCTACATATGGTGAAGGGATCTGCCTATTAATAGCAGTTAGGAAGTTCCAGACAGTAGGTTGATTCCTTGCAAGTGGAAAATGAACATTACATGACATTGTAAAACTTCCAGTTGGGCATATATGGGAAAGGCTGATCTTTCCAACTAGACTGGTCCAAAGCACATTGTACTCGTAGTATTCTATTTAGAAAACATGGTTTTAATCTTTTAGTTGAAGATATATCTTGACTTAGTAATAATATAACCTTTCTAGTAGGAAGCTATGCTGTGAGAGTGCATCTCCCCACCCCCACCCCAATGTGCAGAAAGGTGTTGCTACTCTTTCCAACCATGCAGGGCCATTTTAATCTGAATAGAAAATCTGTCTCAGGGCTGAAGTACAGTAATTAGCTGTCTCTTCAGAGTGTCAGAGCAAAATTACCATTGTAATGGTTTAGCTGGAGGATAAAAGGATTGAATTTGGGTCCCTTTGCCTGCCAAACTAAGTTGCCATGGGAATTTTCAAACGTAAGAGGCGTTTACTTAGAGCAATTTGAAGGGTTTGAATAAACTCATAAATTATGGTTTTTAGAGCAGCAGCAATCTCTGCTTTCTCTGGCATAGGCTGAGCAGCAACATGAAGGCTGTTAGAAACTGCTTATGCTTAATGAGAACGAGTTGATCCATGCTCCCGTGCAGACTATCAGCTTATTAAAGCTAAACTGTTTCTGCTAAATACTGTACAGTAAGCACATTTCAAGAGAGACAGTTTGTAACAAATCCCTAGAGTAAAAAACAAAATCTGATTGCTGTAGATGTAAATTGAATTTCCCTTGCTGGATTAGATCTCTTTTCAAGTAATACTATTAAAAATGGTTCTTTATTTTGTTTCAGTAAACATTAACTTGATTTTAACTTTCCTCCCTGCATGTAATATTTATTACAATACTTGTCAAATCTGACTATGGAGGGGATAAAGGGACACTGAAGACTTCATTTGAAAGCAAATAAGATGTCTGGGCACTTTGATCTGGTTCTTTTGGGTCACTTGTAAACATTTGCAGAGACCATGCTCATTCTCACTAAAGAAGTTGGGCTTTGACCTATTGACTTTGCTAGTCAACTTTGACACTGTTTAAATGTGAGCAGGTAGATTCTCTTTCTGTAAATAACTTAAGTAATGAACATTGCTCATGCTTGTTTAACCTTCATTTGTTCTTGATGAGTCAGCTGTAGATGTAACAGTAATGTGTGTTCTGTTCTGGGCTTTAAGAGCATGGTTTTAATTGAAGCCTTTGTCTTTTATTTTTGTTGATACCAAATTGGATGTGACAGAGCTATCACTCCTATCTATACCGTGTGTGTGTGTGTGTGTGTGTGTGTGTGTGTGTGTGTGTAAGTGTGTAAGTGTGTGTGTGTAAGTGTGTAAGTGTGTAAGAGTAAGAGAGAGGGAGAACTATTTTAGGAGGAGAGAGAGAGAGAGAGAGAGAGAGAGAGAGAGAGAGAGAGAGAACTATTTTAGGAAGGTGTGTGAAAGGGGCAGAACTGTACCTCACATAAGCTGGCTGTGCTGTCTCTCTTGAGGTACATTTGTCCCAACTTGGCTGACACAATATCAACTAGACTAGGAGAAAAGTGCCTGGGATTGGCAAGTATTTGGGGAGGATTCAGCTGTCCTCATTCATGTGCTGATTTTGATCCCCAAAACCTGTGTTGTGCAAATAAAAGATATTTGGCCCTCAGCTTATATTTGTGATGTCAGGCTCCAAGGTTCTCTTCTGGCAGTTCCTTCATTGTGAGAAGTGAAGTTACAAGGAACCAGGCAGAGAGCGCCCACCCTGTGGAATGCCCTCCTATCAGATGCTAAAGAGATAAAACAATTATACAGTTTTCCTCAGACATCTGAAGGCAATCCCGTATTGGGAAGTTTTGTTATCTGATGGAAATTATCTGACGTTTCATTGTCTTTTTTTAATATTCTGTTGGAAGCAGCCCAGAATGGCTGGGGCAACCCAGTCAGATGGGTAAGGTACAAGTAATAAATAACTATCATAATCATCATCATTTTTTGATAGTGTTGGAAGGGTTGTAGCTCAGTGGCAGAGCATCTGCCTTTATGCAAAAGGTCCTATGTTTTCCCCCCTGCATCTCCAGGGAGGGCTGGAAGAGATTCTCTTTCTGAAACTGCTGATTATTGTAGGTGGACCAATGCATCTGACTCAGATAAGGTAGCTTCCTATTCCTGTGTTGTGTGATAAGTTTAAGGACTGTCAACTGATTAAAGATTCTTGCTCCATGGGTGTTAGTCCCAGGTATGCCTATGGCACTTAGGAAAAAGTCAGCTTAGAATAAAAGTGCAAGCTTAGCTTTCAGATCAAGCCCAGTATATGTCAAGTATATGTTGCCCTTTAAAACCTAAAACAAAGTTTGAGATTCAAGTTTCAGCTTTCAGTTCAAGTTAAAACTAGCTAAAAACTCACTCGGTTTTGAAAATGAAAGCAAGTGAAAACTTGAGGGTAACTTACACTTTAAACATAAGTTCATGCTCGGTATAGACTTTATTTAAGGTGTGCTTCATATAAATTTCAAGTGTTAGAGACTCAGTGAATGTTAAGCTCAGTATTTGGTTGAATTTCAAAACCAGCCACACCTTCAGTTTTAAAACTTATACAAGGAGTTTGAGTCTTACATTTTCTGAAGGGCTTCAAGGGCACACCCTTATCTTAATTCCATCCATTGCCTCCTAGCCTAAAAAAAAAAAAATCAAAAAAAAAAAATCACATCCCTAGAGGGCTAAATGGACCTACACTCCATATTTCAAATTTCTGTTCCCTGGAATTTGGTGCAGCCCAGCAATTTGAGGCACACATCCTTATATTCTTCAAACAATGACCTCTTGATCTGCTTGGTTGCAGGAAGAGGTGAGGGAAAGTAGCCAAAGCTATATATTTAGGGCAATCTAGTGATGGAGACTGCCCTGTGAGCAGGATTAGACACACCCACTGACAAAGCATTTCAGCCCTAGTGATAAAGCATTATTGTAGCACGCTAGTCTGGCAGATGTACAAGCTCAGCAGCAGGACAAGGAGCCCAGGGCACACTACTCTCCTCACCTAAGAAATGCCAAGCAACAAAGTAAAAGTTATGTTACAACGGTTGCACATCACCCCAGTCTCTGCTGAGTGATGGCAAGATTCCAGGGGGTTCCAGGGTCATGTTTCCGTTGTAAATTCAGGCACATCATAGACTGTAGAGTTTAAATATAAATGGTTTATTTTACACTTACATACACCTAAGAGCAGGGATCGGCAGGGGTTACCTCACCTGGGCCGGTTCACTCCAGTGTAGATTCCTCTGTGGGTTGGACTGTGCCTGTGTGTGAGCACATGCACCCATGATTTCCGGCTTTGCGCAAACTTGATTTTCGGCACCCCGGAAGCAAGGCACCACGCTGCACCAGTTTAGCACAGTGCGCGGAGACTCCCCAAGTGGACGGCTCGGTTCGGGGACGGCTCGTGGGCCAGTTAAATGACCCCTGTGGGCCACTTGTGGCCCATGGACCTTAGATTGCCTACCCTGCCTAAGAGTTTTCAACGGAAAGGGTGCCTTGCAGGCCCCATTGATGCAAAACTTAGGTTGCTAGTTAGGAGGTTGAAAGCTAGAATCTTCAAAGTAGCTTTATCTGAAAAGCTACCTATACCATTCATAGGGCCACCTGGACAGGCACAGCTCAGGGGGGACTTCAACAAGCGAAATAGACAATGATGTTTGTATGGGGGGGGTGGATTTGTTTGGTACTGTTGGGTGGCGCATAAGGGTATAAACCAGCCCCATAGAACTGGGAGGGCTCTACTTAAACCAGAGTGGAACAAAAATGTTGCTGTTTAAAAACAAAAAGGTGGAAGAGCAGCTTTTAAATTGATAACTGGGAGAAGGCTGGTGAATGTTCAAGATATATCATTCTGAAGGGTTGAGGGTGAAAACGATTGAATGTTCAAATGGAAGAGGGCAGAACTAGACAATGCAAGTGCAGGTGGGCATAATAGCCATTCAGTGAATCCAGGTTGCTTTAGATTAAAACATATGTGCCAAAGACATTTGCAGAGGTACACTGTATACCAATGTTTAATTGCTAATGCTAGAGGTATCCAGATCAAAATGGGTGGGCTGGGGTGCTTGGTTTTAAAGAAAAGCATACATAGGTATTGTGCTCATAGCAGAAACATGGTGAAAATAAGTGAATTAATGGGACACCGATGTCTGTGGATATAAACTCCACAGCATACACACATACACTAGTAGCTTTTGAATTTGTGTTGGCAACCTAGTGTGTAGCAGCTGTGAAGAAAAGCTAATTCCATTTTAGAAATCATTATGAAAGGGATGGAAAAATAAAACTGCCTATCCCATGATGCTTTCCCAGCCTACCTAGAGATGCTAGGGATTGAACCTCTGAGGCCTTTTGTATGCAAATCATATACTTGACCACTGAGCTTCAGCCATTTTATCAAAGCTTACATTGTGTTAAATCAGCATTGTTTTCCCTATACTACTCCCTGTTTTTGACCTCTTAGTACAGTGATTCCCATTGCGGGTCAGGGCATCCCTGGGGGTCTGCGGAACGAACCTTCCCCTGCCAGGGACTCACTTACCTTGTTAATTGCACAGTGAAAGCCTTACATGGACCATCCAGCCTCTGCTCCCAACTAGCACTTGTTTGCTGGCAGGGGAAAAACTTGTGAAAGAGTTGCTGGATAGCAAGTGAGCTGGGATTGGGCAAAAAACAGTTTCTTGGGGCTCTTGAAATTGGAGGGGGTGGGGAGAAAGTGCAAAGAAATCGCTAAGCAAAATTTCCATTATAATTAGCACAACAGCTCACCCTCTGATGATTGAGTTTAGGTGCTTCATAAAGTTGTCCAGATTATTAATTTTATCAAATCTTGAGCTTTGACTTCTAGGATCTTCTCAAAATTGTGTGAAGAAATGGAAAGCCAACATATGCAGTTACTTTTACATACAGAAGTGTGTTGGCTGTAAAGGGGGGGGGGGGAATATTGAATCAATTCTTTAAGTTACATGATGAAGCAAAACTTTTTTTGACAGATTTAAAATTTCCATGTGATCAACTTTGCATGGTTGTGTATGGTAGCTTACTTGGGAGACATTTCTCACATACTTGAATACTCTGAACACAAGCCTTCAAGGTAGTGATGTGAATTTTTTATTTTTTATGTTGAAGATAAGATTGAGGCAGTGATTTAAAAAATATGGTTATGGGCATGCCAAGTAGAAGGTGGTAGCCTCACTAACAATATGACTAAAAATATGGCATGTAGGTTTTTTCAAGAAGTTATCAAAGTCCCTGTAAATTACCTGAATATTTCTACTTTCAGAAACAAAAATGTAAATGCAAAGCTAGATAATTTAAAAATCTCTGGCAGCATACTCTGCCAGTCGAGCAGTCAAGTCTTTCAAATGTAAGGTCATGTGACTGACACATTTGTCCTCTAAAGAGAGGACATGCAATTCTTTCTTTAGTACTCTGTATTTTTAACTGGCTGAATGCAAGTCTTAGCCAGAAGTAAGATGAGCTGTAGCCACCCAACAGAAATAGCATTATCATCATTCTGGAATTTATATGCTGGTAACAACAAAACACTAGTGGAAAATAACTTGACTTGGGTTTATAATGTGTCTTGTTGAGCTGAGTAACTTTATCTGTTGTGCATGTACCTTTTTATAACAAAAGTTCTTTCTGCACGGGGTGCACACTGGTCTGTAATATGTATTATCTCTGGCGGTTTAGAGGATGCATACGTTTGAGTAATAATGGCATAAGAAGAGCCCTGCTGAATCAGATTAAAGCCTATCCTTTTACTAGATGCTAGTGAAAAATTCCACAAACAGGAAATGAGGACAATAGACCTTTCCCCTGTTCAGAGTAGTGCTGTCTCTGATCCTGGAGGTAGTATGTAGCCATCACCACCACTGCCACTGCCACTACTAGTTGTTGTTGTCATCGTTATTATATCACCCATCATCAGTAGATCTTAGGATGGTTCACAACATCAAAATACAATATGAAAAACACAAAATACGTAATAAAAATTCCTTGAGGCATTGCAGTCCTGAGCCATTTAAGGCTTTATAGGTCAAAACACCTAGGGATGCGGGTGACGCTGTGGGTTAAACCACAGAGCCTAGGACTTGCTGATCAGATGGTCGGTGGTTCGAATCCCCGCGATGGGGTGAGCTTCCGTTGTTCGGTCCCTGCTCCTGCCAACCTAGGAGTTCAAAAGCATGCCAGTGTAAGTAGATAAATAGGTACCGCTCCGGCGGGAAGGTAAACGACGTTTCCGTGCGCTGCTCTGGTTCACCAGAAGCGGCTTAGTCATGCTGGACACATGACCTGGAAGCTGTACGCCAGCTCCCTCAGCCAATAAAGCGAGATGAGCGCTGCAACCCCAGAGTCGGTCATGACTGGACCTAATAGTCAGGGGTCCCTTTACCTTTACTAGGTCAAAACCAGCCCTTGAATTGGTCCAGGAAACCAATTGACAGCCAGTGCAGTTTGGGCCAGCATCAGTGTAATAGGCTCAAAATGTCTTGCTCTGATGAACAACCTGGCCACTGAATTCTGCACCAGGTGAAGTTAATAGCCTTATTTCCCATGAGTTGGCCCCATTCTCCTTTTAAAGCTGTCTTAAGTTGGAGGTTATCACTGATTCTTGTGGAATCCAATTCCGTAGATTAATTAGTGAACTGTATTAGATTACATAGGTGTGTTCTGCAAGAGAAGCATTTATTTGTAGGACCACACATCCAAATAAGCAATCTCTAAATTTTGTACCTTAGAAATTCCAAATATGGGCACCCTTTTTCTTAAAAAACAAAAACAAGCAAGCAGATAAGACACACCTGTATCCTTGCCTGCCAGAGGCAAACTTTTAAAGGAAAGATGGCACCTCAAACAAAACACCATACCTCCAATTTACTACTTGCCTTTCTGTCAAAGAACTGCAAACTGTCTAAGTACTTGGATCTGAGTAGGGTCAACTTGGTAACTTCCTTTCATGGGTATCTCAGCTTCCATCACCAGGGTTCCCATGGCTGGGCTTGGTATTCAGTTGCTGTGCAAATAGTGTGGTGAGCTTAAATGTTTATACATTTTTTTGTATAAACAGCTCACATTAACTCGTGTTCATGCCCAAAGAATATGGTTTTTAGCCCCTCTTATGTAGAGCAGTGTTACCAAAAACTAAGTCAATATTTAGAATTATATAAGTTCCATGGTAGTGACTCTGAACCTGGACATATACAAATGTATTCACTCCTGGCACTTTATCTTGTTGCATGTTAAATAACTAAAAAAAGGAATCATGGGAAAAGTTGCAATTAGAGCAAGTATGAGTTGCAAGTTGAGAGCCAGTGTGGTGTAGTGGTTAAGAGCAGTAGTCTCGTAATCCTGGGTAACCGGGTTCGCGTCTCCGCTCCTCCACATGCAGCTGCTGGGTGACCTTGGGCCAGTCACACTTCCTTGAAGTCTCTCAGCCCCACTCACCTCACAGAGTGTTTGTTGTGGGGGAGGAAGGGAAAGGAGAATGTTAGCCGCTTTGAGACTCCTTAAAGGGAGTGAAAGGCGGGATATCAAATCCAAACTCTTCTTCTTCTTCTTCATTAAATAGAAAATGTCCAAGTGAAGAGAAATGCAAGGAGATAATGCTAGCTCCCCCCACCCTTGGTGTGTCTTTAACATTGTGACGATTAAATTTGTCAGTGAAATAGTCTTTGCATATCATTTGAACTGATAGCTTACTTTGAAAAAGATAAGGCAGTAGCGCTGGCTAAAAAATAATGATGTCAGTTTACTGTTGCTTGGCCTAAGCACTGTAATGTGCATCATAGATTTATTCCAAAGAAAGTATGCCATATCATTAGTTTGGTGCTGCATATCCTGCTGAGGTGTTTGCAGGGATCCAAATCTGACTTTGATTATTTTTTTTAGTTACCAAGTTGTATCAGAAAAGTACAACGGCGTTGACAGTTTGAGTGTCCACAAATGTTTAAGTCAGAAATAGTATGTCTTGTTTTCATTTGGTATCCATTCTTAGCTGCTAGTAGTAATTTTTGTTTACTTTCGGGAAGGGTCACAGCTCAGTGGTAGAGCTTATTGCATTGCATTGGAAGGTCACAGGTTCAACCCCTGGCAATGCTTGAAACCCTAGACAGGCCCTGCCACTCAGTGTAGACAATACAGAGCTATATAGAACAGTGGTCTGACTCAGTAAAAGGTACCTCCCTATCTACTATTCTTCTGCAAGTGCACTTAGTTGAACATAATCCATGCTCATTCCCTATCACAATTTCTTTTTCTTATTGGGGTTTATTTCAGTAAATCCTGTTGTTTCCTAAAATGGCTACATTTCTTTCAGAACTTTCTTCATAAATTCATTTCTTGAATGAATCTTTCCCATCTTTAATGGTACCAGTCAGTTGTTTCCCAAAGTTGCTTTGGTATATCCCATCTGGGCTGCAAGAATCATAGAATCATACTCTAGTCCAACCTCTTGCAATGCAGGAATCTCAACAGTAAGTAGGAGTGGGTGGCAGGAACTACCAGAGAGTAAGACCCATTGGCAGCACTGCAGAACTGTTGTGTTGCAATTGGGCAAGGAAACGAGTGGGGAAAGCCTCTCCCAAGCATCCTTCCTTTGTCACAGCCTGTTTTGAGTTAAGAGTACTGGTAACTATAAAACCACATGATAATTTTCTGTCTTATACCAATGTTCCATTTTCACGGTTTTCTCACAGTGTTTTTGTGGGTCCTTGCAAGTTAAATGCCAGTACAGTGGTACCTCTACTTACACACACCTCTGGTTACGTATCCTTCGGGATACGCACGTGGCAAAACCTGAAGTATATTTTTGGGTTTCTTCGCATGCTCAGAAGCGCTCTCTGCGTGCATGCACAGAACAGGCACCTCCAGTTGCAAAAACCTCGGGATCCATCCAGAGCTGTGGAACGGATCCCGTCTGCAACTGGAGGTACCACTGTATTTTGATCTTAATGATGTGTAACATTTTTGTCTCAAAGTTAGAACATAATACTGGATTCGCAACAAAATGTTGTAGTGTGGAGTGCTGCTGTTTCGACTTCTAGCCACTCCAGCAGTCAGCATACTGTGACAACTGAGAACACTATGACCTCTTTAGAACTGGGTGATATATTGCCCAAATTCACTTTTGAGTCTATATCATGATACACATTTCATGATTTTTGACCTGGCAATATATCGCAATTCATGGTGTGTGCATGCTATGCAAAAATCACAATGTGGGAAAAACCTCAAAGACAATCAGTGGCTCAACAAAGCTCCATCCTAAATTCAGACATTGTGATATATCAGTATATTGTGATATTTAGCTGGTGATAATAGTGCATTGTTGAAACCAGGTATCGCCCAGCCCTAGAGCTCGTGGGCTGTTTTTGGAATCACCCCGCTTTCCTAACTATTTTTTGTATTTCTGCAGATGGTTAGTGTCCACCAAAGCTTGGTTGGTACCTCCCTCTGGCACACGAGTGGTGCCTTTTTGGCTACATAAACAACAGCACTCATAGTCTGGGCATTGTAGACAGAGGGAATGACAGTGTACTCTTGAAGCTCCAGTACATATGTGGAAAAGTCGCTTTAGAGATAGCACATTCAGTAGAGCGGGTTTGTGGGTTTGAGCCCTACTTCAGGCAAAAAAGATTCTTGCATTGCAGGTGGTTGAACTAGATGACCTCTTGGTCCTTTCCAACTCTACAATTCTATGAATGCTATATGGAAGCTGTTTGATTGTTGTTATTTGTGCTGGGCAACTGTGGGTGATAAGCTTGTGATTAATCACTTTTATGTGCTCAAGATTCTTGCTCTTGTTGTCTGGTGGAAAAAAATCTCTTACATGGAATTCTCCCATACTTGCATGTGAAGTTCAAAAATGATTTCAACTAGGTTTTACTGTATGAAATATATATAAATATGTAGTAGATCTCATATATATATATATATATATATATATATATATATATATATATATATGCTTTCGTAGATTTTCACGGGTACAGGAATGCAGGTTTTGGTGTCCTCGGGTGTCTTCCCGTGTAAAAGTTGGGGTGTCTAGGCGACGTTTCGACGAGGTCTCACTCGTCATCTTCAGGCTGGTGCTTTCGGCTTCTTGTTACTGGAACTGGCTCTGTTCCAGTAACAAGAAGCCGAAAGCACCAGCCTGAAGATGACGAGTGAGACCTCGTCGAAACGTCGCCTAGACACCCCAACTTTTACACGGGAAGACACCCGAGGACACCAAAACCTGCATATATATATATATATATATATGCTTTCGTAGATTTTCACGGGTACAGGAATGCAGGTTTTGGTGTCCTCGGGTGTCTTCCCGTGTAAAAGTTGGGGTGTCTAGGCGACGTTTCGACGAGGTCTCACTCGTCATCTTCAGGCTGGTGCTTTCGGCTTCTTGTTACTGGAACAGAGCGGGATCTCAATGTTTGAGTTCCTATAAATACTGTAGAGGGGGTGTGGTGTCTAGCCTCCAATGTTCTGGGCAGAGAGGAAGTTCCCAGGCTAGTGTGCCTTTTCTTCTTTTGTTCCTTAATTACTTGAGAGATACCTTGAGTGATTTCTTGAGTGATATCCTGAGTACCACTTAGGTGGGTCATTAGGTGTGGATTAGTTGCTAACGGAAAACATCATATGCGGAGTCGAAGCTAGCCTAACCAAATTCAACCCAGATGAAGCCAATAAAATCAGACTTGAAGTCACCAACATCCTCTGCTCCAGCAAACCACCCAGAAGCAATTTACACAAAGAAGAACAGAAAGCACTCACCAACCTGAGGAAAGACAACAACATAATCATTCTCCCAGCAGACAAAGGTAATGCCACAGTGGTGATGAACACATCGGACTACCAAGCAAAACTATCAAAGCTACTCCAAGATCCTGCCTACAAACCTATAAAAACAGATCCCACCACCTATCTGGAAAAAACCACCAAATCCAAAATAAAAGCCTCTCCTATCAGTGAAGAAATCCAGCTAAGAATCATCCCCAGAGAAAAATCATCCAGATGCCCCAAACTCTACGGCCTCCCCAAGATACACAAAGAAGGAACACCACTCAGACCAATAGTCAGCTCCATAGGCTCACCTCTACAAAATCTCGCTAAATTTCTCGCCAAGCAACTTCAGCCCTATGCAGAATCCATCTCTTCACACGTACCAAACTCCTTCCAGTTCATAGAAACAATAAAGAAGCAAAACCTACATCCTAATGACCTACTTGTGAGCTTCGATGTTGTATCTCTCTTCACACAAGTGCCCATTAATGAAGCCTTGACAGCTATTCAAAACAAATACAATCCCCCCGAATACATCTTGGACCTGACCAACCACTGCCTAACCAACACGTACTTCATCCACAATGGACAAAGATACAAACAGATAGAAGGAGCACCTATGGGATCACCCCTCTCACCGGTCATCGCAAACCTGTACATGGAACACTTTGAAACCAATGCTTTAGACAAGTCAGAACACAAACCCAAACTTTGGCTCAGATATGTTGACGACACCTTTGTAATTTGGCCACACGGGAAGGAAAAACTGGATAGCTTCCTCACACATCTCAACAACTTACACCCCAAAATACAATTCACTATGGAAATAGAAGCCAACAACCAACTTCCCTTCCTTGACGTCCTAATCTACAAAAAACCTGATGGCTCCCTAGGACACACTATCTACCGGAAAAAAACACACACCAACCGCTACTTACATGCACAATCACACCACCACCCTGCACAAATAAACTCCGTAGCCAAGACTCTCATCTCCAGAACCAAACGCCTGGCTGACAAAGACCACTTGACAACTGAGTTACAGAATCTCTCAAATGTGTTAATTGCCAATGGATACCAGCAAAACAGGATTACGAAGCTAATCCAAAAGGAAACACCCCCCAAAAACCAAGACACAGAAGAAAACAATGGCATGGCCCTCCTTCCTTATATCAAGGGCACTACAGATAAAATTAGCAAAATCCTCCATAAACACAATATCAAAACAGCCTTTTGCACCAACCAAAAAATAGCCAATATCCTCAGAAACCCCAAGGATAAAATCCAGTTGGAAAACCAAGGGATCTATGAAATACCCTGCAAAGTCTGCCCAGCCACGTACATTGGACAAACAAACAGACGAATAAATGCACGTATCGCAGAACACAAGAATGCCGTCAAAAAAGAAGAAAAAACTTCCTCTCTTTTCCAACACATGAAAGAAACAGGACACGAAATTAATTTTGCAGATTCCAAATTGCTCTTTAACACGGAACATCACCACAAGAGAATAATCATGGAAGCCATCGAGATAGAGAAACACCCTCACAACATGAACAAGCGTGACGACACATCCCGCTTGCCAGACATCTGGAAATTAGCCCTCTCCACAAAAACTGACACCAGATCCAGAGGCACACAGAACGCCAACACCAATCAACCACACCAGACCCAAACCCAGACCCTCTCCACAGATGAATTACTGACACCATCCAGTAGCCAATCCATGGTGGCACCTCCGGATGCTGCACCCCCCTGCAATCCCTACACAGATCTGGCTGACACAAGCCACAAAACCACAGCTCGCCCCTATACACGAAGCCAAGCCAAAGCACAACTAAGTGCAATACAGCCATCTTCTCAGGAAAACTCTTCACAAAGTTCAAGAGGTCAAGACACAAAGACTTTAGCAACTAATCCACACCTAATGACCCACCTAAGTGGTACTCAGGATATCACTCAAGAAATCACTCAAGGTATCTCTCAAGTAATTAAGGAACAAAAGAAGAAAAGGCACACTAGCCTGGGAACTTCCTCTCTGCCCAGAACATTGGAGGCTAGACACCACACCCCCTCTACAGTATTTATAGGAACTCAAACATTGAGATCCCGCTCTGTTCCAGTAACAAGAAGCCGAAAGCACCAGCCTGAAGATGACGAGTGAGACCTCGTCGAAACGTCGCCTAGACACCCCAACTTTTACACGGGAAGACACCCGAGGACACCAAAACCTGCATATATATATATATATATATATATATATATATATATATATATAAAATAGTAGATCCATGTGTCTGTGTGTAAAAAGATTCACTGTAGTTTCAGTAACACCTAGCTTTTATCTAACATTTATAGCATAGTGAAAAGTATCAGAAAATTCAGTGCAAAATCTTAACAGCATATAATATGGTCTTCAATGTTACTAGAGACTAGAATTCAACAATTTCTTTGCCCGCCCCTCCAATTATTAACAAGAACACTAAACTTTTCAATTATGTGAGTGTTTAGTGTGTTAGAGAAGAAAAGCTACTTAGACAATAAAAGGTTTGCCAACTATATTAAACTAATAAAAACCATGCTTTGTCAGACTTTCCAGAAGTCTACTTACAGCAGCACCTTAGCAGTATAAATTACCGGTACTTTATTCATTAATACAGACTTACATGTAGTCTGATTTCCGTTGAAGATTCTTCATCTCCCTTTTGCACCCTCATTTTCACCCTCTTTGAAGTAGAATGCTTACTGAAATTTCTGACATTGGGAAACATGCTTTTTAGTAAATTGAGAGGAGAGGTATTGGCCAAAGAAAACAATTAAAAAATTGTGGTGTGCTTTTACACCATAAATTGTTTTAACTTGTGTTTCTGGATCACAAAAAAGAATTATACAATTTTCAGGATTTGGAAAGAAAAGACTGTGGAACAATTATTATTGTCCTTGAACATTAATGAAACATTTAATTAAAAACACCAGCTACTTTTAAATGATGGCATAATAAACAAAAACTACATTGTGGGCCATGCAGCCACGTTTATAGAGAGAGTTTTGTAAACCAAATATATGGGTAAGTATCATTTCAAAATGATACAATATCCACAGCCATGGTAGAAGCAAAATTATCAGGTGATATAGGCAACCCCACCTTCTGACAAGATAGAAGTGGAAGGTGGGGGTGTTGCAGTATTTGCTGCATTTCCAGTACATAAGATTATCTTTCATAAGTTTATACATACTATCCATTAAAGCTGCAAAATTAATCCAAATACAGAATTAAACACCTTGCTATTTGTAGCTTTGTGATCTGTCAGCACAAGACTTCTGTAATTGTAGAAATTGTGTCTGTTAAAGTTTTAGCAACTGAACTATGGACTTTGAATCCAGATGGAAAACAGCATTTGTGTGCATGGATAGTAACTTTGGAAATATGTTGTCTGCAGATGTCTCTGGCAGAAACAATATCTACATGGTTTCTCCAATCTACCATCAATAACTCTGTAACTGCTTGCAACTGCCAATTGTTATTTTCCTTTTGGGATTTAAAGAGATACTTACTTTATAAGACTTGATGGAAGCCCAAGATAGCCTCATGTGCAGCTTCCACTATACAACCATGTTTCATGCAAAGCTGTTAATAAGGTTTTCCGTTGCAGACTGCCTATAGCTCTGCATGTGTGCCTTTCATGCAGTTCTGTTTGATAAAGTCTATGGTATCCAAAATGTTGTGTAAAAGAGAGCAGCCTCCAATTCTGCTATGCTGTCCTTCTAAAAAGCTCAGTGCTGTTTAGAAGTTATGAATATTGGCTTCCTTCCAGTGTTCTTAGAATGTAAGAGGAGGTCCAAGGAGAGTAGTGTTTTAGATTTAGGACTGAAAAAATAGGGACCTCATGTAGGTAGAGTAGCATCTGAGGGAGTTTCTCTATTTTGCAAACATGTTTCCACTTCATATATTGAAATGTGATAAGCTTTTGCATTGATACTGTAAAATACTCTACTAATAGTCTACTTTATTTGTTCAGGCAGAAGGAGAAGATAGCCTTAAAAAGATGCAGTTGATGGAACTTGCAATTCTCAATGGCACCTACAGAGACGCCAATATCAAATCACGTAAGTACAACAGAAATGTGGGGGTTTTATATGGGAGGATGCTTTTAAGTTGTGTTTGTTCGCACTAGATTAGAAGACAAAATATTGCCTGTGTTACATATGTAGCCCACTGACCCCTTATAGATCTTGCCATTTCCATAATCTTGACTCCTACACAGAAAACATCTCATGAATGTGCTTCACATGCCCTATCTTGCTTTTCCAGAATGTGCACACTCTCAGTTTGTGTAGTAATATGACACTGCTGTACTTATAATGTCATGGCATCATACAAAGTGAGCAAAGCATGCTGCTGAGAGGATTGGGATTAGGCACATTTCTTTCACATCTTAACTCTCCTTAAGAGTATCTTTAAATATTGATCTAGCTGTGTAAGACCCACTTTTCTTAGAAGGGCTTCTGCATGACTGGGGTTAACTTAGATCTAGCCATGTGAGCAGAGGCTGATTGTATGGTTGCTGGCAAAAGAATTGGCACCTGCAAGGAAGGGTATATATGCCAGTGCTGTAGGAAAAACGCACTGAATAAGCTACCCTCTCTTAGTTCCAAGAAGGACCAGTTTAAAAATAAAACAAATGTTTTGAAGATATTTAATATATAGTTAGTGTTTTCTGTGTAATTATTGGCATGTTTTCCCTTTTTTCAACTCTTCAGCTATGAGTTCAGTCATATATTTTTTGCAATGGTTCTTAGTTTCATTCAGCATGTTTTCAGAAACTGCATATTCAAGGTTATCTTAAAACTAAATGTCTTGCACTAATTGGGTTAGATTTCAGTCATGTTTGAAACATAATTAACGGGCAAATCATTGCACTTTGAGGGTAAGAGTAGTCAGCCTAATCACTAATTGATATGGGCAATAATTTTTCCTGTCACTGCCTTCTTTCATTTAATGAACCACAGTCTCGCATAACAAACCCAACAGAGACTTACATAATGCAACTAAGTTAGCTCATTCTGTTAGCTTTAACACAGAGCTTGTCCAGAGAAAAATGGATTTCTGGTGTGTTAAGGGGACCTAAAATTATTCTTATGCTTTGATCAGTGTGTTGGAGGCTCCAGATGCATGCATTTAGGAAAACCGCTTTCATTGAAAAGAGCTGAAATGTTAACAAAAAATTATCTTCCTGCTGTTCTATTGTCTCTTGATATCATCTGTATATGTTTAAACTGTGCTTAAATTGGTTAAAAGAACTTAAAACTGAAATCCTGTCTATACTTGGCAGTAATTTCTAAGTAAATATGTATTGGTTAAAACCTACAAGTCTAATTGATGCATATGGGACCTTGCAATCCAATTAAAGCTCAGCTGATTTTCAGTGATTTTTGTGGAGTGTCTTACAGGTAGATTTCCCAGTAGCTGAATTTTTCTTACATTTTAGGCGTGTATCTTGAAGCCTGCTTGGAACATTAGCAGTCCCTGGATTATTTGCTTTCTTTAAGTGGATGTAGTGGTGGTGTTGGGAGGTTCTAGCTGCTGTAGTTCTAGATATAGTGGAAATGTGCAAGCAATATTATGTTGATGTTTTCAGTAAAGTCTGATTTATTCCCAGGCACCTCTGGGTAGGGCTAGAAAAGACTCCTGTCTGAAACCAGGATAGTTGCTTTAAGTCAGTATAGACAATACTAAGCTAGATAGATCAGTGTTCTGACTAAATAAGGTAGCTTCATTCATATGTTCATATAATTTGAGGGTCTGTACTGTGGCGTGTAGGGAGTTACTCTTAACTAAAGGTAGGGTTAGCAGCTTTTTTCTCTACCAAATATTTGACACACAGTGTTATGTGCCTCTGAGCATATGCAGAATGCATTTCCTTGGTTAAGGGAGCTCTTCCTTGTTTACCCAGGTTTTTTTCCAGAATCTAATTTCCTTCAATCTGTCTGCCTTCTTTAGGATAGCAGTGACCCTAAATGTGCTACACTGCCACATTTCTTTTTTTATTTTTATTTCTAGCCCACTCTTCCTCCCAAAATCCAGGGCAGCAGTACAATAAAGTTGATACTGAGGGGTAAGCTCCCAGGGGTTAAGGAACTTAGGTCCCAGGGTTTTGAGGGCTTTGTATGCTAGTAACAACACTTTGAATTGGGCAAAGAAGCATACTTGCAGCCCGTGTGGTGCTTTTAGGACCAGTAATACGTGGTCCTGTTGGGTTGCCCCACTCAATGAGCACATTACAGTAGTCCAGGCAGGATGTCACTAGAGAATAGACAACTGAGGCCAGATTTTCCCAGTCCAGGAACATCTATAGCAGGCAAACCAGCCTAAGCTGGGCACAATCACTTCTAGCCACAGAAGCCACTTTGGACTCCATTGACAGGTTGGAATCCAGCAATACTCCCAGAGTGTAAACATGTTCTTTCATGTGGAGTGCAGCCATCCTCCCCCCACAAAAAAAGTTGTCTGTCTAATAATTCCTGGACACAGGTACTACCCAGCCACAGTACTTCTGTTTGGTTAGAATTCAACCTCAGTTTATTAGCCCGTCACTGCTTCAAGCACTAATCCAACACCTACACAGTGTCTGCTGATTCAGGTGAAAGAGAGAGATCTGCATGGTATCAGCATGCTGAGGACATCATGATCAAAATCCCCACATGACAGTTCTGGATGGAGACAGAGTGGTACCTTGCAGGTCCCACAGTTCAAAAGCCATTGGCTGAGCTACCGTGTCCTAGTGCTACTTTTTGGTTGGAGCAGAGCCATTGTAATACAGTGCCTTGTAACTTTCACCTCCCTGCATCATTCCAGAAGCACACCATGGATCATGGCATAAAAAACAATGGAGAGTTCAAGGAGACCAGCAGAGTTACACCGCTCTGTCTCTCTTCAAATAGAGGTCATTAGAGTGTACTTGGCTTTTTCAGTGCTAAAACAAGGCTGACATGAGTCTAGATAGTTTGAACCTGGGCCACCCAGTTTAAGAGTAGAGAGCAAATTTTCCCTTCTCCACAGAGGAGAGGCTTCTCTTCCATTCTCTTCTATAGAAACTAAGTAGGCTCGCAAAATAGGCCTTTCTCTGCTAGCCCTTCTTATGAGTAAAAAGCAGGCTAGCAAACATTTTGTAGACTACCAACTTTTGGGCTAATTTACCAGGCTGATCTTCGAGTCCGACCTGCCTAGGCTGTTAAAGTAAACAATACTAGGGTAGATGAACCAGTGTCATAATTCATTAGGCTGCTACATGTTTTCATAGTTGTGCCAGTCACCTTAGGGCCTATTCCTTCACTATGAGTGAGCACAGTGTTTGTGTGTTTGCATTTGCTTCACAGCATGCACATGCCCAACTGTACTACAAATGCAAGCACCACTACTGTGTGGCGTTTAAAAAAGCAAGTATGTGCTGTAACAGCATACATATATGACTAACAGCAAGAATGATTCAGCTGTATTTTACTGCTCCCACCCTACTTTTCATGATTCCATTCTGGCAACTGGCCACAAGGATAAAATTCAGACCAGGCACCCTTAAACGAGAGTTATTGTATAAAATTGATGCAGGTGTTAATGTTTTTTTAGTAAAGGCAAACCTTGTTGTCTGGTTGGTTCTAGCATAGGGTAATTTAGATATGAATATAGATATAGATACAGATTTAGAGACACCCTAACAGCACTGTAGCTAATCTGTTCTTATCCTATTTACAGTTTCATACCAGTATGCCTAGCACAGGAAAGGGGAACACATAACCCTCCAAATGTTGCTAGACTCAAGCTCCCAACATCTCTAGGAAGCATGGGCAATGGTCATGGGAACTGTAGTCTTGCAATGTCTGGAGGGCAACAGGTTTCCTAGCCCTTGTCTAGTATATAAACTAACTATATCAAGATCAGTCCTGCATCTGAGGTAGGTCCTCTTAACAGAAGTGAATGGAATTAAAACAACAACAGCAGGATAGCTCTTGTAAACTCCCATCTAGTCATATATCTTTTACGGGCTTCGGTTGATCATGGCACCTAACTTTGAACCAATTTAGTCTAGCCTAGCAAGGCCTGGTTATTTGGTTCTCTAAATCACACCATGATAATTCCCTCAGAATTACAACTTAAGAATTCTCTTTAGGGCTTTCCTTTCATTATTAGGTAACTTCTTGCTGTGAATGATCAGAAGTCAGGTGAGCATGTTTCAAGCTCTCACTTTTCATAGGCCCAGCTGGGTCATAAGTAGCATACACTCCTTATGATCTGGCCAGGCTTCATTCATACTTGTATTGGTAAAGGTAAAGGTACCCCTGACCGTTAGGTCCAGTCGTGATCGACTCTGGGGTTGTGACGCTCATCTCGCTTTACTGGCCAAGGGAGCCGGCATACAGCTTCTGGGTCATGTGGCCAGCATGACTAAGCCACTTCTGGCGAACCAGATCAGCACACGGAAATGCCGTTCACCTTCCCACCGGAGCAGTACCTATTTATCTACTTGCACTTTGATGTGCTTTCAAACTGCTAGGTGGGCAGGAGCAGGGACCGAGCAACGGGAGCTTACCCATCGCGGGTATTCGAACCGCCGACCTTCTGATCGGCAAGCCCTAGGCTCGGTGGTTTAGATCACAGCGCCACCTTCATCCCTTACTTGTATTGGTTGCATGTGTCAATCCTATTCAATGCCACAGGATGTGTTCCCTCATTCAGATACTTGGGGAGACAACGACAGCAGAATCTGTGTGCAGAGTGGCATGGCTGCCTAGCTCATGTCTCAATGGATTTTTTTAATACCCCTGTTGGCAAAAACATTGTAAAACAAACACATAAACATCTAATAATACAAAGCTTCATTGTTCAACAATGGCTTATACTTCTGCCTACTGGACCCTAAAGCTTGGTTTCTTTAATTCAAGTTCAAGTTTCTGATCTCTCTCATCTTCAAGTAAAACAAGAAATTATTATTGGGACTTTGCTGCATGAAAAGGAAACATCCTCTAGAGCAGTTATGGGGAACCTGTTGTCCTCCATATGTTATTGGATTACATAATCCCTGACCGTTAGCTATGCTGGCTGGCTCTGATGGGAACTGGAATAGAACATCTTGAGGTCCACAAGTTCCTCATATGCTATGACAATCTCTGAGTTAGGAATCACCTTAGTTTGGTAGGATTCTTTCACCTTTAACAATTACCTGACATGCAGAAATTGGTGAAGCTTTTCTCACCATGCCCAAAGTCATGCTGAATATGTTCCAAGTCTAGCAGCTGATACATACAAAAGCCTTGTCAGAAAGAAAGTACCGTATTTTTCCATGTATAACGCCCCCCCCCCCCATGTATAAGACTCTTTTTGGGGACTGAAAATTGAGAAAACGGGGGAAGATTGCCCCGTGTATAAGACGAGCCCACATTTTTAGCATAACTTTTTAATTAAAAAAACAACAGTCACCTAGTCTTATACACAGAAAAAT
The DNA here is from genome assembly GCF_964106915.1 of Podarcis gaigeae. Taxonomy (NCBI): domain Eukaryota; kingdom Metazoa; phylum Chordata; class Lepidosauria; order Squamata; family Lacertidae; genus Podarcis; species Podarcis gaigeae. Next base: position 70,706,608 of record NC_139680.1, read on the forward strand.
ACAGTAGTTCCCTCAGTCTGGTCAATTATGCTGTCAGTCTGGTCAAATTATACTGGCCCTCACTTAGTGAGCCAAGTCAACATACATGGCTAGGTTATTGTGGATCACTCTTTCTCACAGAGGATTTGTCCACTGAGTGAGGGTTCTTCATGGTCCTTCCAGATGAATCTGCTGCACTTTAGTTTCTCACATTCTGATTTGCACTGGCACCTGCAGCTTGTTTTAATTGTTCCTCCATACAAAAGATTAAGCCTAAGAAACTTTTAAAACGTTGATGCAAGATAAAAAAAAAATATTTGTACATCTTTCTCTGAATCTCTGAGGTGATATTTGCAAGGTATATTGCATATGTGGTACTGGGAAACTGACCATGGAACTTGACAATTTTAGAGTTTTGTTTTGTGGTACTACTGTTTTTTGTATTGTGACCTAGGATGTGAGCAACTAAAGCCAAGAAGGTGCTAATGAGTTCAGTTACTACCCATCCAATCTGTAGCTGCTGTGTTCTAAAGAGTTAGAAAGGGAAATTTAAAACCTAAATCCAAGATAACTATTTTGATGTATCAATGACTTACTCCCAAGTAAGCAGACACAGGATTTCAGTCTAAATATTCTGCTGAGTCAAGGCTGTTCTTGTCTTTTCTAACCAAGCTTAGGTTTTCCATACTAAAAAATGGGATGTTTTGGGAATTGTGTACTAACACTAAAGGTTCAAGGTCTGAGAGAAAAGCAAAGAGCTTCCCCCACATAACTGATTTTTTTACCATCACATAACTGTTTTATTAGAAAAGTCGAACCAGGAACAGTAACCTGCCACTTCTGTCCTAAATATGCTCTCCTGTGCTCTTAGCAGACTGAATTTCAGGTCACTCTTCCATGACATGAGCAAATAGTTGGGTATTTTTCATTGGTCCTTTCCTAACTTTTATTTATTTAAAAGATTTATACCCATTTCCCCTTCCACAAAGAAGTCACTTAAAGCTGCTTACAAATGAAGAGCAAACACAAAAGCATTAAATACAATCACTAAAACATAAATTAACAAAACTAAAAACAGCAAAAACACTAAGAGTCTCATTGACAATACATTGAGCAGCAACAGAATCAAAAGTAGATTTTAAAAAGCAAGTGTTTATGTGCTGGTGGACAAGAAAGAGGAAGGTAACGTAACCTCTTGGGACAAGGAGGCACCACCACAGAAAAAGCTCTCTTATGTGTTGGTTACCTACACATACAAGACAAAAGCAACAGTTGATCTTAACAGATGGACAGATTCATACAAGAATAACTTGATTTCAAGTTACTTTGAACTTTATTGGTAAAAACCAGCTCCTTGAATTGCATTTGAAAACCAGTACAAGCCAGTGCAGCTGATACAATAATGAAGTCACCTGTTCATAGAGCACTTTTCCCTATTAAGATTTTAGCAGCAGCATTCTGCACCAATTTGAGAGTGCTTTTAAACTGCAGCCTCTCAGAAGCATGTTGTTACCAGGTCCAAAAGGCTCTCCAAAAAGTGAATTGTAGTCTAAATCTGATTAACAATACTTAATCACTGGACATTATGTTTGATGAATCAGTAAAACTATGCTTAAACACTAATTGATTTTAAAACCAGTGACAGCATTATGTATTAACAGCACATTTACACATCTTAACTTACTTGTTTTTTTAAATACTACCTGAGTCTATTTTTCTAGCGTTCATTCTGGCATTTAAGAAAAATAGAGTAAGAGAGATTTTTTTGTACCAGAAAGGCAAAAGTGTTGATGCTGAAAGTAGATAAATGTTATAAATAAATGCTGATGTTTGTATACTAAATAGAATGTTTTTATGATGAGTTGCAATTTAAACATGTTACATTGTATGATATCTAAGCTAAACTGAAGTTCTGTGGACTCTCTAATCTCACTTTTTAAAATATTCCATATGCAATTACAACAGTATTTTCTTTGTTTCCTGCATGCCTCTCAGTCTCATGCAGTCTTGAAGGCATAGGTAATGAAAAAATATGTGGTCTAAATTGAGCTTTTGTGCTGTGTAACCTGTTTTAGAAATCTCCTCTACCATTTTAAATTGGCTTTTGTTTTGCATGTTCATACTTAATCACACTGGGAAATGAAAAGCTGTTTGCTTTTGAATGGTGTGCTTTGCCACTGTGTGATCAATGCATGTACTAATGATTTCCTTTTATTTTTCTTCTTTCCTATTTTCCTACTTTCTCATCTTTCCATGTTTTGCACTGCTGTCTCCATACTTTCTTCTAAATTTCTTTGCTTACTGTAGCAGCCCTTGCCTTTTCTCTTGCAGCAACAGCCCAGGCTCCAAGGATTATTACGGGGCCTGCGCCTGTTCTCCCACCAGCTGCCCTGCGTACCCCTACGCCAGGTGGCCCTACCTTAATGCCTTTGATCAGACAAATACAGACCGCTGTCATGCCAAATGGAACTCCTCACCCAACTGCTGCAATAGTTCCCCCAGGACCTGAAGCTGGTTTAATTTACACACCGTATGAGTATCCCTACACACTGGCTCCTGCTACATCAATTCTTGAGTATCCTATTGAACCCAGTGGTGTATTAGGTAAGTTCTTCCTAGATAATTATTTGAATATTAATTTATCAGGTGGTGAGTTTCTTATACTAAGATAAATATAGTATGAGGAAACATACTATATTGTACAAGTACCTTTTTGCTATAGAACTCGCCTCTGATGATGTTATCAGAGCATATTGGGCAACTTGGTGAATTTTTCATTGGCATCTGTTTCGTTTCACCATGTCCCCTTTTCAGATTTTGAAAATATCATCAGTTTAAACATAGTTCAACATAGTTCTTACAAACAACTAGATTTAGTTGGAAAAGATAGTTGGCATCCATCTGTCCCAAGAGACAATGGAGTGCGCCTCCAGAGATGAAGTCAAACCTCTGGAGAATCACAGAGCATGCTGTGGCTGAAGAAGCTGGTAACTCGTAACTACTGCCTCCCACGTTGTTTTTGCTGCATTAGCAGTACCAAAGTGACCTTTCTGGGGCACAAGCCTGGACAGGGTGTATGGAGGTCCTGGTCTGCCCAAATGACAAGCCCCACACTCTACCTTGCTGATGTGGTCCAAAGGAAAGCACAGCGATGTGTTTGGCACCAAATTGGCTTCAGAAGTTGCTGGATGGAGGCATACAAGATAGAATTATAGAATTTTAGAGTTGGAAGTAACAAGGCACACTGAAATGTGAAAAAGTTTAGATATATACTGAAAGAGAGGGTTGAAGGATATTTTAGAATTCTCTGACACAGCCAGTGCTGCATATCTCTAATTATTGAAAAAGGCACAGTCTCATTTTTGAGACTGGGCGTAGAGGAGGGTGGGAAACCACAAGTTAATATTAAATGGGCTGCCCCAGAGGTGCAAGTAAAATAACTTGTCCTGCTTTTCTAGGGACTCGGAAAAATATGTATCTCTTTTTTCTGTGCCACCAATTTTAAAGTAATTAAAATCACAGAAGTTAGGTGAGAACATAACTTAAAAGAAGTTGCAATTTAAAATATTACTGCCTCCTTTTTTACAGAGGAGATTGAAATGTCTCACATTCCTGATACTTTGGTCTGTTCATTTGCTGGATGAAGGCCAGACTATAGCAGCAATTAATTAAGAAATGGTCAATGCAGGCATTGCAGGGCAGTTTGTGTCCTTCCCATAGTTTTGAATATATTTTTCTGCCTATATTTTTGTGTGAAATATGTATGGCCTTGGCATTGCTGATCTTGTTGATTTATGGGACTTTGGTTGTTAAATTTGGGTCAGCAATAATTTTCACATTCTAAGAACATAATCCAGCCAAAGTTATGCACATTTTAAGTCTGTTTGATTTGAATCTCTATTTAAATCCCTGTTAAACACTTGTGTTGGAATCAATGAGACTTAAAAGTGCTTAACTGGCTGGTTCATATCTAAACAGTTACTATGTTGAAAGTAGTGCTCGTTTACAGAAGAATAGACCTTGTGTGTCTGTATGCACAAGCTCACATCTTCTTGGTCATAGGAAGAGAACATTAAGCACTCAAGTTTTTGCTTTTCATTGTTTGCTACTACTTTTGTAGAACCAATTCAGCTCTTCACAGTGCTTTGCCTTTTATCTTAGCCCTGATTTTGAATTAATGACATCTACAATGTGGTGCTTTGGGGCCATTGGTACACTAACTTTTCCTATATTCTTTTCTCTTCCTTTGCAAGTCTTTTTTATTTCAGATGCAGACCGTCTTTTCAGGAGCAATATTAGTAGTTTAGCCCCACATTCTGTCACCGGTAGCAAATCTCTTTACATGACTTCATCCGATCCTAACACTTCTGTGGTATGGATTACTGGAAGTCATGCATAACAAATTGTAAATGTAGCAGTTCCATAGGCAATAATCTAGCCTAATCCATAATCCGTTATTAGCTTAGTTTTGGGGAGCAGACTATTGGTAGTCATAATAATTGCAGTTTATAGTAAAAGATAAAGCATTGTTCAGTATTATAGTATGGAAATAGGTGAATTACTTTTAGCTGACCTCAACCCCTCCCCTCCATAAACTATTTCAATTTAACTACAGTACTAGAATTGTGTGGAAGTACTAATTTTACCTATGTGGTGAATTCAGAGTAATCAACCATACTCAAAGCTTTGTAGGTGCCATAACACATCCAATTTTCTCTCTGGGGATGGGCACAGAATTAGAGCCATGTTTGTGATTGGAGAGATTATGTGAAGAACTGACTGCAACATTGAGACAATTGGAAAAAGAAAGTTGCCCCTGGTCTGGGACAAATGTATACAGTGCTACTAGGTGAAAATGCAAAATGGCAGTGTTGAAAAATGAAGTTAGCCTCATTGATTTGAGTGGCACATAATAGATCCACATGCGATTTGCAGTAAAATGGTGACATATTGAGATAATATAAAGTTCTGAAAAGATTGATTTAGGAAAAATATGTGATAGAGGAAAGGAAGATTGGCAATAGTATCAAATCTTAGTTGACTAATGTTTCATTCCCTTCCTTTTATCTTTAGGTATGGCTTTCCCAACGAAAGGCTAAGAATTCAAGAATGGTCTTAACTGAACCCTCGTCAGAGCTGACTTTAACAAATGCTTAGTTTTCAGCAGCCTTGAAAAAACATAGCCTAGCAGTCAGTGACTTACTTGCACTTTTTTGCACATAGAAATAAAAATGCTATTAATTTGGTATAGCCTGTACTATGACAAACTAGCTGTGATTTATGAGTGTATGGTAGTATACTGACTGCTATGTATTCTGTACTATTTGCTTTACTAATCACCTAATTCATTGCAGTTCACAGTTATTGACTTAGTTTTAAACCACAGTCTGTAGGCTTGAGGAATTGCTTTAAAACTTTTTAAAATGGTAAAAACTGGAAGTTGTTTTAAAATTAGCAAAGAATCTTCAGTATTAAAAATGGCATTATTTAAGGTAGTCCTGCTGCAAGGAAGGCACTTCAGTGAATATGTGACTAGTAAAGCTCAAATGTGCTTGGGTCTAGTAGATTTCATGAAACTGTAATCTTGAGTTTGTAAATGAATGGATAATGCAGGTTAAGGCCCGGATGTTTAAAATAAATGCAATATTAATCTGCACAGGTATACTTCATATATTAAGATTAAAATTTGAAACTACTGTGCCTTAACTTGTTGCTTTCTTAAAATGAATTTTTTTTTTTAGAAAGTGATCATTTTAAATCCATTTTGATAAGCCTGCTGTTAATGTTTTATCAAATGTTTTCTAACTGTCTTGGTAATTGCAATTTAACTAGGTGCGGTGGCTACTAAAGTTCGAAGGCACGATATGCGTGTCCATCCTTACCAAAGGATTGTGACCGCAGACAGAGGTTAGTTTAGTTCTGCAGTTCTTGCTTATAAGAAATGCTTTGAGTGTACATGAAATTTGCAACACCACAGCTGGTTAACCAAATACTATTTTGACCATTATATTGATGTTTTACATTAAATTGAAGTGCTAGTAATATTTGTTCCAGAGGTTTAAAATTGTTAACTACTGTACTCTTTTCATCTAAATGATTTTTTCTTTAAAAAAAAACATTCAGTGTATTCAATATAAAATGCTATAACTTGTTCCTTTTGTAAGCACTATGTATGATTTAAATTCAAGCAGGACTGAAGTCTTAGTATTGCATTAATAGTTGACCCTCCCATGTGACTATTATTAATTGGAGATATCAGATTGGTGTTGCAAAATAAAATGAATGGATGGGCGCTTAATGAGATAGAAGTAAATGCTTTCTTATTATTACAGGAGAAAGCTGAAGATTTAGTTTCCTCTCTTCTGATAAATGGTTTGTGCCACTGTACTGTAACTTGAGCAGATATCTGAGAACAAAACCCGTCTCTAAATTTAGCAAAACAAACAAACAACAACAAAAACAACAACAGTAAAATTGATATATCAGAAGTTGGTTAGGGTTTGTGCTGATAAAGAATATTTCACTTCTGTTAAAAAATATAAATTTTTAGTTATATCATTTGATGCTAAAATTTATTTCTTGAACTTGTTACAATTTTGACATTCTGGTTAGCAAAGACAACTGCTTTTGGACTCTGTTTGGCTTAGCTAACGGATGGAAAATAAATCTTCATTTTCTCCTTTTACATGAAATGTAATTCATGTTCCTCGAACTCTTGGACCCGTGAATGGTTTAATCCTCCTGTGAAAAGTGAGCTCTCGGTTTATTGACATTGAGTGTGCTACTGGCAGTAGTGTGACTGTGTATTCTCAGGAGCATTTATCCCACATGTAGTATCAGCTTGGTTTGTGGATTTGATAAGTAGCAGTACTGCCTGTTTCCATAGAAATCCTCCTTCCCTACCTCACAGGGGTGTTGTGGGGCTTAATGTGTGTTGTACAGTTCAGAAATACAAACTAGAATGGAAGTGTTGAATTGCAGTGCTTGAGGTATGAGAGTTTTCTGTAGGTTTGATACATTTGATAGCATTCAGGTAATGGCTCTTTTATCTACTTGCAAGACTTAGAAGGTTGTATAACACCCCATGAGCCTTTTGATACATTTAACCTGTTCTTGGGCTCATACCAAAGCAACTCAGTGTTACTACAGACATTCCAAACCAGAGTAGTAGTTGAATAATCTGGAGCATTTCTAAAATGCTACAACAGAATTAATATGGTTTCCCTCAATACATTACTTAGTTATGACAAGCTTCTTTTGAACAATCTTTCCCCCTACCCTACTTTCTCATTACATACAGATAGTGTGCCTTTCCAGTTCTATCTTTGTTAGATTGCCCAAATGTGAGTATAATATTTGAACAGGGTGTACATGCAGGGGAAGAAAAAGAATGCACATAGGCCCAGTTCACTTGGTTCACATATTTGAGGAATGGGGTAAATTACATGATTCTGCTTAATGCAGTTATGTGGATTTTGCATGCTTGTACACTATTAAAGTGTTATTAATATATAGGGATGTGAAAGGATGCTGGAAGCAGGACAGCTTAGGTGAATAGGGTGGGAAGGAATAATTTCACACTCAATTGCTGGTAAAGAAAAAAGGTAGTGGAAAGTATTGCTGAACTCAGCCACAGACTGTCCTTGTTTCTGTTTTTTGCAGCTGGAAAGTTTGAGCATTTGGGTACTAATACAGGCAGCCACTTACTTTTGCTTCTAACTAGATGTGGCTGTTGGAAAATATTTTGTAATTTTTTTGGGTCAGATTTTGGCTTCAAGTAACTTGAGGATGTAGCATCAAGGTTTTTAGTTTTATTAACTATAGTCTTGGAATTGGAATTCCTTTTAGTAGCAAGGGCTCCCAAAGTGCCTTCTCTATTATAACTACTATTGTATATAATATAAGGAGATGAAGGTGACCTCCTTAACGTTTTTCCTTCAGTGCTTATTTGCTAATGGTGCTATATGATTCAAAAATAAGTGTAATTAGTGAACACTGTAGGTAATTTAAGATTTCATAAAACTAATATAGTATTTGTGTTCATTTTAAGTTGCAGTAGAGTTGAGTGCTACACCTGTTTCTCTCAATAGGATTGTTGTGTGCATATATTGGTATTGTGTTTAGATTTTATTTAACTGTTTCCATACAACCAACTTCTAAGTTAAAAGAAATTTCACTTTTTGAACATTTCCATTATGCTAGAATTAGTGGGCACTTTCTATTTACACTTGCTGTGGATTTATAATACTTTGATTACCTGTCCAATATTGATGGTAGTTAAAATACAATGTCAGTAAACCGAATTGCTTTCTCTTCATAAGGAAAAGCTGCAAGAAGATGAGAGGCAGAATGTACATTCACTGGGTCTATGATTAAACTTTTTTCCAAATTATGTATGCTACTATTATATTCTCTCATTAAGCAAGCTGTTATTCTTAATGCTGGCTTACATGTAAGCATTGCATTCAAAGCAAGAGCCCACAATTTGTCAGCATTCTTTTTCTAAGTTTAGAATGGAAGAATTCAGCAGTACTTAATTAATTTCTGCCAAGGTTAAGGCCCCGCTATATAAATAATACAAAACTGAATTTGATTCATGTAACGAGAGTGACTGACTGATCTAATTGTAATAAACTGTAAATGGTGTGTGTTGCACAGTTGACAAACCTGTGTGTACTGTAGAAGGCCAGGGACTTGGCAGAGGATGTATCACAGGTGTACTGGTATCTTAAGATAGCTTGCATTGATTTTATAAACCACAAAAAATGGCAATGCTAAGGCCATAACTGAATGTTTTCAAAGCCAATTGTCACATAATTTATGTCTAAAATTTGTAATACCATTTTAATCAAAATTGTAGTAAGTACCAAGAATGCTTTAAGATTCCGGATATCTAGTATACATTTTAAGGTGGCAAGATGGTGCCACACTAAATATTTATTTTTTAATTTTGTTTTTGTTTTTATTTTTTGACAACATTTTTAGCTTAAACCCCACTTCTCAGCATCTTTTTTTTCAAAAAAAATCAATAAATCAGGGAACATGAGGTCTCATTTAAGTTACAGCAATAATGTTTAGTGTTCATGAACTGTAGCCTAAATGATAGGCCATAGAAACAATGTAACATGTGAAGATGAATCCAACCCATGATGTCTGTCATTAAATAGTGTGCTATCTGTGAACATTGCACCTACTGAATTTCATTTTACAAAATGGCACAAATCTGACTTTGCACTGAATACCTTTCTCACTTCCATCTCCTCTGCTTTAGTCAATGGCAACAGTACAAATATTTTTTTCAAACCTCAATTTATTAGAAATGATAAAGCTGTTGAATGAGTCTTAAAATTTGTACTACTGTAAAGTGGACCAAGTTGTTGAAGGAGAATGTGAGAGAGTCATTAAAGAAGGAACAGCTCAAGAACATTGGGAATGATAACTTTCCACTTGAGAACTTTTTTTATGTTTTACTGTAATTTTTTTGTGTGTGTTTTGGAAAAGAAAATAGTATTTACAGGTGGCTTCTTTTAAAATATAAAAATATAAAGCAGGAATGTATATGAAATGTCAGATTTTATTGTATTTGCAGAGTATTAGCTTTGAAAAAAGAGCTGTTTGTAGTTTTTAAAATGCCTTATTAGTATCAATTAGATTTCCTCTATTTTTGATGTAACTAGAGCATTTTAAGTATAGAATTTAAAATGGCAGGACTTTTACAGTGTTTACATACAAGTGCATTTTCTTAGTGTCCTATATGTGTAAAATAGCATTTTCAGCAGGAAAAGCTGGCTAGAACATTTGGCCTTTTCCTGGTCCCTATGATGATGCCTACACTTCTAGACTTCAATTTAGTATTGCTTTGTATCATGAAGCCAAGAAATTCAATGTTGTTTGTAAATAGAATCATTGAAAAGCAATAAAATATATTGAACAAAAAAACTTGTTTGGCCCATAGTTTATGTGAAACCAAATTGTTCATGACAAATCAAATTCCTTAGATTCATTTCTTTTAACAATCAGTTTTTAATAATCACATTCATCATTACTACTTGCTTTGATGCTTGCACATGGGAGAATACTAATGCTTAATAGCAGTCAGATACTGATATGGTGCACTGACTGTTCTAAATTCTTTTACCAAGTTCCAGAAACTGTTCATTGTTTTTTTTCCCCTTTCATCGACTGCTACTAACCATTAGATATATTTTATTTCTATTTTTCCTCGTTAACCAGTTTTGTGGGAGTGGGCTTCTCCTTCATATGTTCAAATCATGATAGAAGGCTGTCATGATTTTTATTGCATTCTGTAGATGGTGTCAAGCAGTATGTCAGAATTAAACATGCTTGTTTTTATTAGTTGTGATTAGTTTTCATGTTGTCATTAAGCCGTCACTAGCTGAAACTAATCTCTTCTCTATCTTTCTTTCCTTTTTGTTTTGTTTTTGTTTCTAACCACCCAGCCGCCACCGGCAACTAACCTATGACCTTCTGACCTCTGAACTCTTCACCCAATGATGACCTGACCATGCCTGCCTGCTGATCAGTTAACTGGTAATCGCCTTTGCTTGCCTGTCTTCAGTGCAGCGAGCTGAGGCACTTGTCCGTTCGTCTTACCATCTAACAAAAAGACAAAGAAATTGTTGTCCTCCAACTCAGCTTTTTTTCCCTGTTTGGGTGAAAGTGGTTCTAGAACCTGCACTGAATAGTAGTAAAGCAATAAGGTCCAATTCATCCCTCCGCACTGATCATCTTTTAGTGTCCCACCCTAAATGAATGGTAAGAACGGCCTCACTTGAGAGATGGAGGCAGATGTCCCTTAACTCCCTGATGACAGAGGCAGTTACTGTGAGACTTCTAGGAATCTTTTTCTTCTCATAAAGAAGTCAAAGTTCTCTTTGAATGTACTGTGTGATGATGCATCATGCATGAACCTTTGGTCAGGGATGTCATTGGTGAAGGGATTCCTAAAAGTATTCAAAATTTGACATGCAGTGTAGTCACTACCAATGCCCTCAAAGGGCAGAAGATGCAGCCTTTTTTATATTACCTGCCAAATTGGGTGTTTTTAAGAAGAAAAAAGTGCCATGAAAGATAGGTTACTGAATTTTTGAACTACATCAATGCATAAACTAAACAGCAACACTATTGAAGCTAATCCTGAGATACTTTCTTTTACTATATATCAACTTCCTTAAAAGATTACATGAGTACAAGGTACATGCATTATGTGTCACATTACTGGGCAAACTGTTCAAATATTTTTTTAAACCTCCCTGTATAGAGAAATTTCATTAAGGATGTAAAAGCCATGCTTGCCTATTTGCTGTATACATGTAATGAAATTGTAGATAAAGTGTAGTGCATTGAAACAAATTGAAAAAAAGTAGATACTTTTACTATACAAGGGTGCTGGTGCAGAAAAAAATATATTTTTGGAAATGTAGCATTTTATACTTTCAAGTGTTATAAAAAAGAAAAAAGAACAAAGAAACCCTTTATTTCATTAAATGATTTTTTCTGGTGGTTGTCGAGAAACAAAAGACCAAAAGAGCCTTTTTGTCTTTATTTTTTATTTTTTAAGTATTGGAATAAGTATAAAGAAGAGAAAGTGCCTTATTTTCTTCATGGTCATTTAGTCAGATGTCTCGTATAATCCGCTCCTCCCTCAGACAGCAAGTTAATGCATGCCACTCTGTCGCCCAGTATGTGAAAAGAAGCTGTGAGGAAAGACAAATGAGTTGACCATTTAAATTACCTGGTTTTTGCCATAGCATAATGCAACTTTGTCAGATCTGAAACTGTGAAATGGAATTGTTCCACCAACAGCCAACCGCAATATTTTTGTAACATGTTCCCTCTTCAATTGTAGACAATATATTTTTATAGTACTTGCTCAGCCTTAAACCAAAGGGTTCTAAGATGCAGTCTCATTCTAAATCAAAGTATTAGATTACACTATTTATACAGTAGCAAGTGTTATACCCCCCCCCCGCCCCCGGAATAGGTTGCATTGTCCCTATTTGAAATAGATAAGGGAAAACACAGCAGAACGTGAACTTGCCTACAGGATGATTTTGTCCATGACTAAACTGAGCATTCAGACAGTCTGTCTTTGAGCATGTTTTAGGTTTTTGTGTGCTTCATCTACAATGCCAAATAGTGTGTACTCCTCATCAAACTCCTACTTGATGAATGTTAACTGCCGGTTGCGCTTTACTGAAAAAGAAAAGAAGTATCAGTTAACTATCTGGAAGTTCAGCTATGCTTCAGTTTGAGTCAGTAAACATTTGCATAGCTGGGCTAGTGGTGATAAAACACTTTACGCACAAAGGTGAAGTAAAAAAAAATTTGAGCAAGTAGTGATACGTTAATTGCTTTGAGCAGATTTGGCAAAGATCAGGTGATAACCCCCCTCCATTGTGTCAACTTATTATCCTAAAAATCTTCACAGCTTCCAAATCAAAGGTCAATAGTAAGTTAGGTAAGAGGGCTTACTTTTTAAGCACCTGCATGGTGACTTGGTCTAACCATTGTGTCTCACCTGGAAACAAGTATCAATTTATTTACTATGCAATAAACATACATCCTTTTGTATTCAGCTAGCTTTTATTTTATCTTGCCACTGGCTTTGTCTTCCTGTTACACATAGGTTTTGTGGTTTGACTTTCAGTATATGCTGTGCCATTTTGATTTTTGTTTTGTTGAATAAAATTGCAACACTCAAAAATTTTGGAGAGAGAATTGCTAAAACATAACCAGTATTTGATCCAGTTTCATCTCAACTATGATAAACCTGGACATTTTTAGATGCTGATCAAAGGTCTCTTCTTGGGAGAAGTGTGACTTATAAAAGTAATGTTTGTTCTGAAAAAGTTTGAAGACTTAGTTGACAACATTTTGGATCAACTTAAAGCATGACATTTGAAATCTCTGAATGCCTTGGTTCTCAGTATTATCATTCTTTATTGAATTTTTCTTTATTAAAATATGTAGTTTAAGACTTTTTTCTGACAGTATTATGTAATTTTTTTTAGAGTGGGTATACATACATCGCTTGTATGTTACCATACAGATGACATGTATTTGTCTATTCCTTTTACTTTAGTTTGATGCTATGTATGTACCATAACCAACCTATTGCCTATGAGAAACATGTAAGATAATGTATTTACAGCCATTGTTACAAGTTTATAATGTATTTTTCTATCTTGTTTTATATGTATGTTATATAACATTCAGAAGAATTTTTTTCCTGATTGAGAAAAGGATACAAAAATGCAAAACCCACAATTTTGATAACTGAAAATTGCCAATTGTTTTGCAGTACTTTATTATTATATTGGGAGTGTTGTCTTTGGGCTTTTAGTTAGCTACTGGATTGAATACATTAGACATATCTGGGTTTTAGTTGGGTTTTTACATAGCTTGCATTTTAATTCTTTGGTTCTTTGCTGTTTCTATTAACCCATAGCATTATTTTAATAAATGTTATAATACCAACCTACTAACTCTGGACTATGTCAGTTTATTAACCATTACATGTTTAATTAAAATAAACAAGGAAAGACGGAAGAATGTAAAGTCTTGAGTTATTGGACTAACCCTGAAGAACGTGACCACCGATAACACAACGTGACTTGTTTTATGTTGTTTGTTTGGCTGACATTCTGCACACTACTATTAAATTGGCTTTGGTCATTCTGGCCTCTTACCTTGGGGTTAGGTGCCAATAGAGTTGGGAACAAGTAGCATTATTGGAGGCATTCTTGTAGAGTCTTGCCACTTGCCTTTCAGCATCTGCATTACTAATTCCACACTTTCCTTCTCTGAAATAATCACTGTCAGCTCACAGCAAAAGGGCAAAGATACCAATCTATTGGTAAATTATGTTATGTGTCCAGAGGAACCAGTTTGATTCTTTGTTGAGCCATTTTGAAGCTACACAAATTCAGTGTGATTTGAAGCACTGATTAAAAGGACAATTCAGCAGACATCTCAATATGTAACTCTCCTGTGTTGTTCATGCTTCTGAATGTATTTGAAGCAAGAAACTTTTCACCCCTTACTCTAGCAGAATCTGCCTCTCCCTTGTACATGAATCTAAATTACTTTCACTGTGACCCTGAAGGGGTTTAAGTTGCAATCCTCAAACTACATAATTCTCAGGTAATTGTACTGACTTCAAGCAGGTTGCTTCACAGTAAACAGCTTGAACACTGTAGCTTAACTACTTTTAGGATTGTGGGTTTTTAAATCTACTGTAGTGTTTGAACACCACTTAGCTCAGGGCAGTACAAAGCTGTACAAAGTCGAATAGGTCATTTTGTAATAACTGCAAAAAGTAAATAAACTCTTTAGTAGTAGCCATTTTCAAAAAGGTCTAAAGTTGACTGTTACCAAGGGATAACTTTAGCAATCAGAGTTCAGAGAAGCAAGCTGTAGTAAGTTACTTTCAATCAACTTCATTCTACTAGGAAACAATTGTTAAGAACTTGGGGCTATATCCCCAAATTCATCCTATTTACACAAGGACTACAGCTTGTGCAACCGAATTTCTCTGTCTTGTCCCATGTGCACCTCTTCTGGGAGGTTTCCCTGTCTCTCCAAAGCATGCTGTGGGGGTGCATGAAGAGAGGAAAGGGGGAGTTCCATTGCACAAACAGTGTCCTTGTGTGAAAATGGGGTGACTTTGTTCAGTACAACCCATGCTTTCTGTGGCCTATTTATAGCTGCTATGTTAATTACATTTGTTTAAAATTTACTCATTTGTAAACAAAAATGATTTTGTATAGACAATGACACCTGATTAAAGTAATCAGTTTTAAATATACCCATTAATATATATATAACTGAAGCATTATACTTCAGTTCCACCACATAATAAAAACAAAATCCCATCTATTGGATAGAGGCTATGTTAGGACAGATTGATACATTTTAAACATAATCAAGGATTCTTTATGAATAATATAATAAAGTAGAAAATACTGAAATCCAGAGTTTTAACTAGATAATACTCAATATTTGTGATAATATGAAAGTTTGCTCTTATGTATAAAACAATACAAGGGTGTTTTGTAATAAAGGTTGATAACCCACTTCAGTATTACACCAATATACCCGTCATCAATATGCTTCAGTGGTCAACAAATGTTAGCCTTGCCCCATGAGTTGTATTCAACACTGCATGAAAGGAACAGACTTTGCTTGTGCGGTTGGATGTCACCTTCATTTTCTACCCCATGCAACCTTCTACACACCCTAAAAATTGCTCCAGAGGGTTTAGGGAAGGTGAGAAGTCCTGCTGTGCAAGTGGATGTCTTCCCTTGCAGCACTGGTTGCATACCCACTGTTTGAAGCCACAACCAACGTTGATTAATTGTATAATATAGAACAGTGAGACACATTTTTAAAATAATAGTAATAATAACCATGACTTGTTTTATGGTGAAAAACCAAACCTTCCTGTGAGCTGGAAGAAGGGATTTAATTTGTATGTAAAGGCAAAAGGCATGTCATTCCAATGACAGATGCTCATGCCTGTTGAGCCCTCCTGAGTGTGGATGGGCTTTTGAAAAAGCTGCTATTCAATGGAGTTGGGAAGCACCCATGCACAAGCACAGCACCTCATAAATCAGGATCCTTGCCATATAGTTCCTTGAGATGGCACCTTATGTATTTAATTTGAAATTGGAGTTAGACATTATTTCTAAATACTTAAGTCACATTTTAAACACTGCTGGTTACTTAGTAATAAAAATCTACTACCATGGGGGATGGGGGTACCCATTGTTAAGTCTCATCGGAAAAGGCTCACTGAAATAAGGATGAGTTACTTAAGTCTGCTTGTTGCTGTTACACTCTTTAGTATAGCTATCATTAAATTTATTATTTGCCCTTTACCAGCAAGTCCCTGTGATTTTTCCTCTGAAGTGGGGAGAGTTTGTGGCTATTTTTCCTGGAATAAACAAGCTCATCTAAATACAAGACAATATGTAACTGGAAGGAATAAACTGGTCAGGACACCAAATTCATAGCCTGCTTACAAGTCCTATTAACCATGATGAAGCTGGCATATGAGTAAACATGTTTAGGATTGTGCTATGATATCCTGTAGAAGTTAAAAATAGTCCTTAGGCCATAATTTTGTCCATTCAAGTAGAATTTATCTTTGTGCACCTAACCTAGTTGGATTAAATAGTAGTTCTCCAATACCAGATCTTTAAGTGAACACTTAAAAGATGCCCACACTTTTCTTAAAATAACCATTACTGTAGACCACCATTACCAATTGACAACTTTTAGTGTAGGTAGGGACCACTGAAGTAATTTCATTAGGAAATGCCAGTGGAAGTGGACAGCCATACAATAATCACATAATAGGCACAACTGTGTACAATAAGTGTATGTTAACACAAGTTTCTGAAGTAGCATATTTCATAGAATAAAGATAGGTCCACAGTCTAAAAACATTCCCCAGGATGCAAATTGTGAATTGTGCTTGGAATTCCTATCTTTATTTTTGATGTAGCATTAATATATGAAGTGAACACAATCGCCAGTGAAATACTTTCTGCTAATCAATGTTGAATCAAACTGGTTAACTAAAGAACAGTGCTCCTGATTCTTTTTATGCTGCCAGATCACTAACTGCAGGTGTAAAAATCCTGCCTTAGAAGTGGGTATTTGAGAAGCAGCAGGTGGCTTACTTGCAGTATTCACTTCTGGATACAAGTTGTGCTAGTGGTTGACTACTAATTGCATCAGGAGAAATTACTCCCAGGACAAAGGTTTGCTTCTGAAGGACTAATGATTAAGGAGAATTTTTAAAATATATATAAATAACCTATTGAGATCTGTTGTGAGAATGCTTGAATCATTTAAGTTTTTGTTTGTGCAACACAGTGTATTAGGAAAAAATGGGTGTTGCCCAAACACTTGTAAATAATAATAAGAAACACGCCTGTAAATGATGTGCAATAAAAACTGGAAAAATTATATGTGCTTTATCCTCAAAAGCCAATTGACAGCTTGTAGGGCTGTCAATACTTTTATATTTTGAAAAGTCAAATTTTATTCTGTATCAATGTATGGCAGAATAAAGAATGTACATTTTGCACTCTTTAACTGTCATTAATGTTTCTAACACCTTAAGAGATTCCAGAGTTCTGCATCTAGTTCCCTAATTCATTCTCATTGTAAAATACATGTGAGATAGCCTGTATCAGTCAAAGGAGATCAGAATTGTGTGTGTGTGTAATCGATGAGTTAATTTAGAAATACTCCTTAAACAACCAGACAAGGATGAGTAAAGTCCAACAAAAAGTAGAATCCTTGTGTTTCATGTAGTTATTGAACAAGATAAATAAATGTTGTACTTGTCTTACAGGTAATTAAACTTCCGTGGCTAGGTGCTACATCCTAGGAAGAGCAAAACTGCACATTTCCCTTGCTTTATGGCATGTTATTCCAGGAGTACTTGACCTTTTGCTTTAATGAAGGTCCCTGCCCTTATTCTACTCTGTCTCTGAAGGTTTAAGGAAATGGCAGCTTTTGTTTTTGAAGTGGTAGATTCTCTAGATGCCTTTGTGTTGCAGCTGTTGGTGGGGATATTCTGGAAACCTGGTCAATATTTTCAGCCTCAAGAAGAGGTGGGCACTCAACTGTGTTATTGGCGCACTGCCTCTTATAGGTTGCTGAGGCACAGGATGGTTGTAGCATTAAGCAAGTCAACCCTCCACAATGACCTCCTATTTCTTTGCTTCCCTTCTCCCAAGTTGCAACCCTTCCCAATATTCACCGGTTTCCTGCCTGAGGATTCATACAGACCACTAACGGAACCAGCTTACCTCAATCACATCATTTCAGTGTTCTCAAAAATTTCTTTTGCTTTATTATTTTTCATTTCTGTATCACTTTATATTTTAAAGAAAAAAATCTGGAAGTGGTTTACAACACATTAAAACAGGCATAGGCAAACTTGGCCCTCCACATGTTTTGGGACTACAACTCCCATCATCCCTGACCACTGGTCCTGTTGGCTAGGAATGATGGGAGTTGTAGTCCCAAAACATCTGGAGGGCTGAGTTTGCCTATGCCTGCAAAACATCAAATAAAGCAAACCATAGTAAAACATTACTGAAGAAAGTAAAAAAAAAAAAAGCCAGCATACATCCAAAGCATAATGAACAGGAAACCAAAATATTAGAAGATTTCAAAATAAAATGTTACAAAGGAGGTCAACTACAGAATGTACATTTAACACAATGAAGTACATTTTTATTAAACATGTCAGAAGAAAACATTACTAAAGGAAGTGAAATATAAAAGGCACATTTGAAATGGTATAATTAATGAGAATAAAATATTGTCACAAGCATAGAACACATCTGGTGCTGTTGCTGTCAATCTTGCCAATGGTAGATCCTGGTGAGTGGCGGTCATGGAAGCTCAGACTTCATGACCTGGGTCTGCACTTAAGAAACAGCCAAGATAGTCTCCACAGTAGCCTCAGCTTTTTATCCCTCCCAGGCAAGGAGCATGCCTTCCAGGAAGACTCACAGCCAAGATGGCCTGTGGCTTCGTCAGAACTCTAGCTGAATGGTGCTGCTATGCTAATAAGAGGTACATTGTGATTGCATACTGTATATCCTGCACTGGGGAACAATATATCCAGTCAGCAGTTGCCTTGGATCAGAGCATCACTTTCCCCTTGTCACTTGCTTACAGCAACAGCAAGAGGACAGCATACAGTTAACATTCCTGGCATTAGTTCTGTTTGATCAGTAGCTTGAATTACTGGCAGTCCAGTTTGCAGTGAACTACATCTAAACAGCAAAAAGAGGTAACGGTTTTGCTGGGCTCTTTAAACCCAATATGGCCTGCCCAGGTGTGTAACCTATGGACAAAGTGTCAGAGGGAAAACCATTTTCCAAGACTACTCAGTCAGTACAGCACAGGAGATCATATTCACCTCTCCTTTGGCTGGTCATTGTTTGTAGCCTAAGGCACACACCTTTTCCTTGCTTGTTTTTGTTCTCATAACCTCATCTAGGCAACATCATGTAGCCCCAGTTGGTTCAGCTCTACTGCCTTTGATCTGCTTGTCCTGCACATTGTAAAAGTAAGTTACAATTAAAACAACCACCACCATCACATTCAAGGCTTCTAGGCCACAATCGGTTCAGCTACTGTTTTAGTCAGTTGCTGACATGAATTAATTGAAATAGCCGTTACTAAAGAAAGAAAGGTGGGATGAAACAGGCACAACAAGCAATGTTTCTTAGGATCCACCTTGGAATGTTTATGTAGCTGGCTGCTGTCCTAATGGCTCCAGCCATGACTCATTTACTCTATTTGCCTTTTTTTGCTATTACTTTGATACGTCCTCTGCTCTGAGCATGAGCCCTCCTGTGTAGGAACAAGCCTTCTCATAAAGGGCTTAAGCACCTTCCAGAATATGCTACGTTATCCTTTTGCATGTTAAGATTTTCTCATGTCCTGTTAACACCTGCATTCATCTGAATAAATATGCTCACAAGGATAATAATCCAGAAAAAGTTGCAAATGTAAATAAAGCTTTTATTCTTTGCATGAAATCGCAGGCGATATCACAAATGAATTGTGCAAAACAGTGCTAAAGTTGTGCTGCTGAGAAACTTGAACTCTGCCACTTTCTGTGGCAAAAGGCTGAACGCTTGGTCTTCTGGTTAAAATGTACTGTCGTATGGACTACAGATCATAAACTCATTCCTCATGAAAGCAAAGATCCATGCAGTGCTTTTATGAACCTGGGATCCTGGTTGCCAGTAAATCCCTTTTCTCCTTTGTGGTTTGTGCTAAGATACCAAGAGCATGATAAATAGCAGGGGGGTTGCTAAGTACTTCTGAGTTTCAAGTATAAGCTGATATTTACATATGCCAATTTAGAATACAAATATCACAGAAACAAATTAATTTCCAATCCACAAATTGCCCCCAATAAAGTCTTAATTTGCTCCCCACTCTAGATCACCCTCAAACTTGACCTCAATTAATTTCCCAACAGATCCTGTTCCAGATCTCTTCAAGTACCACCAATCTTACTAGATAGTCCTCTTAATTTATTTCCTTGAATTAATTACTCACCTAGAAGCTCTTGAGGCACTCAGGGAAAAAGGGGGAGCCTGTGCCCAAGGACCCATCCCTAGCAACACTCCTGGTGACTGTGTCTTAAGAGCACGTTAAGAGTAGCTTTTCTCTTGCTGTTTGGTCCTCTTGAGAGCTGATGAAACAGTTTGAACACAACTTCCTCCCCACATACAACACACAGCCCTTACTATGTAATTGTAAGGTATGGAATGCTTCAGGTTTGCTACATGCACACTTACGGCACTAGTAGCAAAGATGTTGCATATGTATATTAGGAGCGCTTTCACCTCTGAACTGAAACACTGGATTTACTGTGGTGATTATTCAGAAAGGAAATACTTGGTGGGAGAGATGTTCTGTATCAACCAGCCTCTGAATCTCCCACATGAACCACCAGATATTTTAGTCCTTGAAAAGAGAAAGGAAATAAGAGTGGTAGGGATTATCTGCAGTCTACACTTCTGAAATGTGTCAACTGTCCCAACAAACAGGAGAGCCTTTGCAATTTGAAAGCATCACAGAATGTGTTGCCTAGTCATAGATTAGCTTTCTTAGTCTTGAAACTAAATAAATAACAGCTTGGTTGTCCCAGATTTCTCCCCAACTTCTGAGGCCAGTTGGAGTACTTGGAGGATGAAGACCCAACTGGCAAGTATATGTCATCCACCGGATACTAAGCAAAGTGTTCAATGTACAGTGTAATTTTTACCCAGCATGAGAAGGGTAAAGGATTGGGCTGTTAATTAACAAAAAAGCGAAAGTTAACTGAAAACTTAAATAGCTTTAGAATGAAAAACACAAATGACCACAAGTGGGAAAGTGCATTGGCAGAAATAAAAAAGGAAAGGCTATAAAAAAGACAACCCTATCCGAAGGATTTCTGTTGCTTTAAGCAATGTGGCAAGGAGCTAGTAGGAAGGGGGAAATGGAAAAGGAAAGAAAACATTCTTTTCTGAGTTATTTTTTAAAATATTCTAAACTTCCTGCCTTGAGATCTATGCTGATATGTTTGGAGTTACAATTTTGAAAAAGAAAAGAAATTCAGGTTTTGAAGGGCAGATTTAGTATGGCATCTATGTGGCAGATTTAGTGCCTAGTTTCTGAACATTTTAAATGTCCAGCTTAAAAATTCTTGGGACTGTTCAAAATGTTAAGTGACAACTCCCTGCCCATAGACTTGTGATCTTTTTTTATATTTTTAAAAAATGCCACCCCCATGGGAACCCGTGCTCTTGATGAACCAGAAATTCCCACATCCAGATTGAATACATGTTGGGATTCAGTCTATTTCACATATTTTATGTGTGCGCAGTCCCATTTGTGGCCCTGTTCTTGGCTTTGTGATTCAAAGGTCAAGTGCTTTTTTCACAGGGCTTTATGAAGGTGCAGATGGAGAGATGAGAAGCAGCCTCCAGGGCACAATCTCTCTCGCTCTCTCTTTTTGGCTGGGGAGCTTGCAGAGACAAATTGGGGGGAGGGCTAAGAGCATGGCCTGAGCTGATCAGAGCCAGCAGGCCAGGCAAATTAGATTGGACGACAAATATCAACCTTTGCTGCTGGATGTGAGGAGTCCCCTGTGCTAAGTGAGTGACAGGCACAACAGCTAATGTGTTTATTCTCCCTGCCCAGCAATCATAGTCAAGCAGCAAAATAACAATGCTTGTCAAAAAGAGTCAATGATTTTCATGGCAAAAACATAACCTTTGTGAGCAACTATGTGTGTGTTGTTAATAGTAGATCATGCTGGAACTCCCTAACAATAAATTTCAGGTGCTAATGTTAATAAAAATTTGAGTATTGTAGATCTAGTTATCTTTTACAGAGAAAAGCAACACATAGTTCTGCTATGGTATGTAAAAGGTACAGAAACAGACAAAAAGAGATTCCATGTGATGCAAAGAGGAGGCATGGAATTAGGTTGTAAAGGGGAAATTAGTTTATCATTTTATTTTATTTTTGTATGTGCAACATCTCTTGGGTCAAGCTGATCTGTTAAAATAAATACTCCCCTGTTTGAGGAGTGTTTGAACTTTGAGCTGAAAGCTGGTGTATCATCATAGCAGCAAAAAAAGAAAAAGAAAAATCTGTTGCACCAATCAGAATTACCCTGCTTCATTCCAATTCAGTTATATTTTACATTACAATGGGATTACTTGTTCAAATCCAGTATGACATTTTAAAAATGTTACCCGGCTGGAGCAAAACATTGTCCTATCAAAATGCAGCATTAGAACAAACTATTTTATTCATAAGTATGATTATTTGTGCCTGGCAACTATTATCCTGACTTAGTCCATTATCATAATTAAAGATTGCAACAGAAAACAAGCCCTTTGCACTCGTTTTACTGCTTATACAGGCCAATGCTCAACATGGTCAAAACAGTACAGTACGGTAGTTTCTATGTGGACAAGCAGCTAAAGAGAATCCTGAACATTTATATCTCTAGGGATAGTTTGAGGAATATGATCGTCGTGAATATGATCATTGTGGATTTCTATATGGGTTTTTTCCTGATCTAAAATTCCTGCAATATGAGAAGTAGAACTTAACTACCCCAGTATTCACATATCTCCAAATATTTTGATGTAATACTCAGTGGGTTAAGGTAACAGTGTACGAATTACATGTTTGGAGGGGGGAAAGCATTTAAATGTGTATTTTGAGATCATTTTTTAAAAAAAGATCAGTGCAGAAATAGAACAGAATTATGGGAGAAACATGTAAAAGTGTCATGGAGCAGAAATAGGTTTGTCTGCCCCTAGTTTTGAGGAGAGGTGCCATATATTGAACCTCGGATCTTAGATGTATCGAGGAAGGATTCTCCAACAAACACAGGTACCAGCATGCTGGCCAATACCCTCTGTGGCACTCACAAATGGTCTCGGTAATATCACTTCAGAAATCTACAAAGCACAAGAGCCTTCTCTTTCCTGCTCAGTTGGTCTGCACTATCTCAACCTGTTCGGCATTGAATGTGTACACTTAAACATGCACACACAATTGGATGTCAGGGTTGGATGTGCTCCATCTTTTCTCCTGCTCTGGAGGGTGGGACTCGAGGCAATGGCTTCAATTTACAAGAAAGGAGATTCCGACTAAACTTTCAGGGGAAAACATTTCTGACAGTAAGAGCTGTTTGGCAGTGGAACAGACTCCCACAAGAAGTAGTGGTCTCTCCTTCCTTGGAGGTTTTTTTTTAGCAGAGGTTATCTGTCATGGATGCTTTAATTGGGATTCCCCCCACCCCCAAGGTCCTTTCCAACTCTAAGATTCTTTGATTCTATGTTCTGAATAGATCAGAGGCACAAAATGTGGCAGTGACTAATGGCAGTGGCTCCCTCCTCCCTGACCATTTATGGGGCAGCTGATTGGAGGGGGCGTGCCCAAACCATTTTGCTCTCCTCTCTTTTAGCTCTAGCAGCCATTTTCTGTTATCCTACACTGCCCATGGCTTCCATTTTGTGATTGGCACCCTTAGCACCTGCTCAAAATTCCAAATGAGCCTACTAGCCTTCCAGTGTCAGCAACCTCCGAATTAAGTTTAAGTCTTCAGGAGTCCTTCCATGGAAAGAAAGCCTCTTCTATGCATGAGAGCCCCCCCCCCCCCGCCGCCACAAGTTAACATAAGAGTCTTGTGTTGTACAATTACTTCTGCTAATTATTGTGCAGCAGTTCTTGGAACAGCGATACCGTCGGCACGTCTTCCACTAGCATATCTCTGGATACATCCCACAAAGAGCTCTACCACTTAGCTATGTCCTTGCCCGTATTTTCTGTTTCCTGGGAACAAGTACAAAAGATCTGAGGAAAGCCAGAAATTTAGTGCTTTGGCCCATATACAATGAAAGCCCTATTGCTTTTCAAATGTGTTCCTGGTCATCCAAGCTTTCTGGAATGGAGCCATCTGCCTTCTTCCTATTCATAAGGAATAGCTATTTTCTTTCTTGGCACAATTTGGTGTAACCAACATAAAAGGCAGAGTAAGGGGCTAAGATAGGGCCTCTTCACTACACATTCCTTGTCCTACAACTTTTGTTTTCTACCTCAGGCCTGCAAAACTTGTATGCCATGAAGCCTGACGCAGCCCACCAGATAGCCTGAGACGTCTCACACAGACAGGCCAGTGCTGGTGGGAAGTTTGTCAAGCCTGTTAAGTTTCCATGCCTGCCTGGTAGATCACACATTTTTCAGGCTTATCGTACACCCTTTCCTTTGCCCTGCATTTTTTGCAAATCCCATTCCCCAGTGCTTCCCTTCCTTTAGGTTGCAAAGAGGATGATTATTAACACAACTTCTGAATGAGAAAAGATCCAAAAGGCACAAATGAGCAGCGACTAATCCTCCTAAGTGGCTTTCTTAACTGTGATCTGGGTGTCACTTCCAATAAACCAGATGTCTTCTGCTTCTAGAAATGGTGACCTGCGCACCTCAGATTCTTGCCAAGCCTCTGAGGGAACTTGCCACACTGCTGAAAGTCTTTTTAGAGCCCCTCATTACAAAGGCCTTTGTGGAAAAAGCACTGCTTTCTGCTGTGCAATGCCGAACATACTAATAAGATAAGTGTTTCATGTACAAAAGTCAACAAACATTCAAAAGCAAAATAGACACACACACCCCCTTTCACTGGCCTCTTGTCTTTTTATTTGGTCTCTGCTGGGTCTTTTCATCAAAGAACACATTTGAATGAAAAACTCCCTCAGCTTTGGATTCTGTTCATCAAAGTGCATTTTGCTACAGGAAATTAGAATTTATCAGGAAATTATAACTCTTATATAGCCTTAATATGAGGAGGACAGAGGACCCCCCTGAGGGGACAGTGGTCAGCTGTGCTCCTGATCCTTCTATTGACCATGTGTACTGAGGGGCTTTTCCTTTCCACTTCTGCATGTGGGATTCCACATGTTATTTGTAGGATCAAGATGTGTTACTACACATTAGTAAGGACATGATAATTTGCACACACACCCCTTTTAAGGACGTCCCTTGTGATGCTGCTGCAGTTGTTCAGAAACGTACTCTTGCCAAGGTCTGGACAGTTGACAAGGGATGTGCTTGGCAGGGCCATGGCATGGTTGACAGGATGATAAAACTGGCTCTTTGGAAATGAGGTTGGCATTTAACTTCTTAGTGGTGCTCTAAACTATCTTTATAAACCAAATTCTCGCTAAATTCTAAAACACTGATACATTATGTCTCCATATTGTTTGAGGTAACTTATGTGGAACCTGCAAATTGAGGGGCTGATTTCGAGATCTAAGGACAGCAAAGGGTGGCTATTGCAGTCTGGCCCTGTCAGATGTTTATCTATGCAAACACACTTTTAGAAATGAACTGAGAGTTAGGGCAGCTGTTTTTAAAACCGAGTATACTCATGACTAAGTAAATTTATAGTTGGTAGGAGTTACTGAGGGCAGGATTCTTGCTCTCAAACCATTGTTACAAGCATTCTGAATTACAGGGCTCATCTAGACTTCCTTTCGTGCCATGCTTTTGAGACACAGGTCCGCGCTTTAAAGCTCTGTGTTCAAACAGCTGTTTTCGTGTCCTGGCACTTTCCCTGGGAAAACCCCCATTTTACTGCTGAATCAGAGCAAATGGGATAAAATGCAGACCAGTGCCTAGAAATGCAGCACAAAATGAAGTCTGCCAACCTGATGGACTACAACTCCCAGTCAACACAGCTGTTATAATCCAAAACATCTGGAGGGTGCCAGGTTGGTAAAGGAAGACGACAGACACAACCTTGATCCCCGTTTGGAAGCTGTGAAACTACAGATGACTAAAGGAGAGAGTGCCTGCTTTACTGAGGCCCAAGGAATCTCAAGGGTCAGGCCTGAAATCTATTCCTGGCAATGCAATCTCTCCTTTCACAGCTCCCTTGCCACTCTGCTTCTGCTTCCTTCAGATACACGGAGGTTCACTGATCACATGGATTACCTTGGCTAAACGCTATGCTGCAAATAGTTTCTTGGGTCATTACATAAGCCCGTAACCCCCCTGCTGGTTAATATATTGTAAACAACAATTTGATGTGCTAAAAGTTTTGTAATTGGGACACCATCTACCGGAAATGACTAAAAAGTATTAGCCTTAGCACCGTTACTCTGTACGCAGTTGAGAATTAGCTTTTTCCTCATTCTGCCTGGAGATGAGTTCTCTGCCGCTTGCAAGTGTGCATATTTTGGTCCTGAATGGAAATTAGTCCAATAAAAGTGTTCGGTTTACTCATTTTGAGTCGCTCACCTAAATGGAGCGAGTATAATGAGATCAGTAAGGACTCTTACTATTGATTTTTCTATACCTGAGGATACATGCTTGTCTACTGACATAGGCAAAGCAACAGTGAGTTTCCCTCTTGCTGAATGAGCGATTAGCCAACTACTGCACCTCTCCACCGGGTGCTGAGTCTTTTTGGAGCCACGTTGGCCCAGTAATTGTAAACCACCCCAACCCGGAAATCCAGGCCCTATAGTTGACTACATCATTCATGGGGACAGGGTGGGTCTACCTTCTGGCATTGGCCCAGTTGATGGTGCTGCTTCTCTCAGCAAGAAAACACCTCCAGAGTGGGCAGAGCAGATTCTACAAGCCTTGATGCTCTTAACCACTGGACACTGTTCTCACAGGAATGGTTGTATGTGGGGGAGTTGAGATGACAATACCTTCACCCAAGAGCAGATGTTTCTCCTGCTGTGGTTGATGCTGATGCTCTTGCTTCATTCCAAGGCCAGCAGCAGCCTTCCAGATTAGTTCCCAGAAAGTAGCTGTAACTCAGCCAAACTAAGATAAGGGCACAATAATCCATTGCTCACCAGATACCAGCAAGAAAATAAGACTAATTTACACATACCATTAAAAGTTCCTATTAATTGAGGTCTGTTTTGTCACAGATTTATTTCCATTGCAATCTAAATTATCCATATTCTGTTTTTCCTTCCAGGTAACTCAGAAAAGCACATAGCTTCCCCCTTTATCCTTATACAACAACCCTGTAGGGGGGGCCAGTTAGGCTGAAACTAAGTGTCTAGCTGAAGATCCCACAATGCATTTTATGACTGAGAATGAGAATTTTAATCCATCCCTCTCTCTGGTTATCATGCCAACACTCCAGCCACTCTTGTTGGCATCTGGCTGTCTCAGGAGACAATGGAGGAGTGTGCCTTTGGGGATGAGGTCAAGCTGTTGGACGGTTACAGCACCTGCTGTGGCTGTAGAGACTGATGCGGGAGAAACATGTTTTGTTGCAGCTGGGGCAGATGTAGGCACCCAGTTGTGCAGATGCACCCTGGCGTTTCTTCTCTCTGCGCTCCTCCCAGCCACTATCCACACTTAGCTTTCCTCCATGCTTTGCAGGCATGGTCCATGCCTTAAAGCTCCATGTCTGAATGTTCTGGAGCTTTCCTCACAAAAACCCACTCTTTACGGCAATCCTGGAAGCATGGGGAAAAGTTTAGTGTGCATAAGCCCTGTGCTGACTCTCTGTGGGTTCTTTCTCTTAATTTCAGTGTCCGGGAGCTGAGAAGCATAAATCACCACTTTTCTCAAAATGCATCCTGCACGATTTGTTCATTCAAATCGTTTTCTTGAGAGAAGAATGTTCACATGAATATGTAAACATTGATCTCTCCATGCAATCAGGCTGCCTTTTGATAGGGCAGCAAAGTAGGCTTGATGGGAGAACCCTGATTGCACGGGGGGGGGGGTTGCTGATTTGATTCTCTCAACTAATCCTGCACATGCATGCCAGGATCAGGGACCCTCCAGAAAGACTTGAGGTTGGCTATAGCAAGATGCAGCAGGAGGGGAAACAATTGAAATAGGAAGTGGGCGGCTGTCTTGCATGGAATGGTCTAGGTCATTCATCAGGAGGCAAAAGACCTTGAGTCATCCCTGTACTTAGGTCAAACATGACATTCATTCCCCACATAGCTTAGATGTGTTGTGCTGGGAGCTATTTATGTATTAACTGAAAGCCAGTGTGGAGCAGTGGTTAGTGTTGGGCGACCATGGGAGACCATGAAGGAAGTTCTTTGAGTGACCTTGGGCCAATCACCATCTCTTCAACCTAACCTACCATGGTTGCGAGGACACCATGTGCAGGAAGGGAACCAAATATGCCACCTTAAGCACCACAGAGGAAAGCTGGGATATACGGTAAATAAATGTGTGTATTGAACGAAGGACCAAGAGGAAAACCCTTTTGTCCATCTCTATAGTTTGGGAGAGTCAAATGTGCCAGATTTGGGGGAGAATTCAGTGAGCCAACTAGCAAGTGTTTCATTTTCACCTCCTCAATGAGATCTAATTATGAAGGATTTAGTGTCTATTATTCCCCAAGAGGCTGTGTTCACACTTCAGCTAAGCACGGGTGGTGGCTCCACTCTAGCGTAAGCCACAAGTGCAAAAGACTTCACTAATAGAACTTCTGTTATGTCTGGCCATCAGGGAGAAACTAACTATAGGGAAGGCACCATAAACTGTGAAATGAAAACGGCTCCTTTCCCTATGATAAGAGGAAGCTAGCATTGAACCTATTACTCAGATTATAGTGAATCTGAATTGCTTTCCCCTTGAGCTGCTACAGAGATAGATCAGTCGGATTAAATTCCTCTCTCTTATGTAAAACAACTTAACTGGAATAGATAAAAACGTAATATATTTTTGAAGACTTGTATGTTTCCTCGAGTCTGGATAATAATAAGTCCTTGACTTACAAATGTCTCCTTGATTGTTTAATGAATTATTTTCTCCTCCTTAGATGGCTTCTGACTGGAATGTACTAATAAAACATAAAAAAGTGGGATACATGTTTTTCCTGAAATAATTCTAGAAGAATGATTTATTTGAATAATAAATGTATGGTATTATTTTCTTTCTGGTGTCTGGTGAGCAATTGATTATTGTGTCCAATCTATATACTATTATTTTCTTTAGACCTCGATATCCTCCTGAACATTAAGATACATTGTCTGCACAGTTGTAAATCTAAAAGTATTTTTAGGTACTAGTAGAAATAATAATAGAAAATTTACTTTTATGATTGAAAAGAGAAAGAACGGCACCCAAAACCAGAAGGTAGATCATGTAGAAGCCGGGTTTTGTGTGTGTAGCTGATGCAGATTCTCGTACAGATGTGTAATTGGAGATGCTCATCATATGGAGTCCATTGAATTGGCCGGATGCCTCTTTAGATGTGGATGGGAATGTAAATCTATATTTAGGAATAAATAAATAAAATGTCCAGTAGCACCTTAGAGACCAACTAGTTTGTTCTGGGTATAAGCTTTCATGTGCATGCATACTTATTCAGATACAATTTTTTTTTATTGATTTCGACTATGTCAGACCGACACGGCTACTTACCTGAATCTATATTTAGGAGTTACTGTAGCATTTGATGAAATTGCTCACCACCTGGCCTAGGGCGGGGCCTGACAGGCTCCATAAAGGACTGCTGCCGCTGCCGCTGCTGGGCAGAGAAGGCTGGTTTTTTTGTTTTTGTTGTTGTTGTTTTAAAAAAATGCTGTTATTTTTTACCTATGTCATTTTAAACTGTGATATTAATGCTTTATCCTTCGTTTTAGATTTTGATTTATGTGGAAATTGTTTTCCATTTGGTTGTGTATTTTTTTGACGTGGTTTATTTATTGTTTGTGACTTTTGTAATTATGTAAATCTTGTCATGTTGTAAGCCGCCTTGAGCATTGTTTTTAACTGAGGAAAGGCGGCATAAAATAAAATGATGATGATGATGCTCCTAGGGTGCAATAGCTTTTTGTTTTTTTGGGGGGAGATAATTAGGCTCTTTCACAAAACTCAGACATTCTGAGAGGTCTAAATGGTACAATTCCACTCTGGGCCACCACACCAAATGAAAAGCCTGTGAAGAGTCTGGGAGATTCTATCTTTCGTCATATTTCTGCCATGGGATTTAAACGATCCAGGCATGGACCCTGGTAGTGTTCTAGTTCAGCTTTCTAGTTCAATTGGCTGGGGCTGATGTAAGTTGTAATCTGAAACATCTGGAGAGCACCAGGTTGGGCTAGGCTGGACTATATTAAAATGACGTCAGTGTAGAATTAGGATGCTTCACAAGAAATGCTCCCCCAGATTGAATCCTGTGGTTTGTCTGTTGTTCTGGCAAAAAAGCAAGCAATTGCCAGTTGGTTAGAGCATGGTGCTGATAATGCTAAGGTTGCAGGTTTGATCCCCATATGAGACAATGGCATCTTCCTGCATTGCAGCGGATTGGACTAGATGATCCTTAGGGTCCCTTCGAACTCTACAATTCTATGATTCTGAGTGGGAAATTTCATCAAAAAATCACATTTGTCAACTATGGTGATGTTTGGTACATCTGAATAGACCCTCGCCAAGCTCCAGTTAGATTTTGCTTCCTGGGTATCATCTTCAGACTGAATTAGCAGCGCAGGGAGTCAATATGTGGCCATGTCCAAATATTCATCACCTGTAACCATTGCTATATGAATTAACTGCTTTCAGACAGCAAATTACTCTGACAAAGATTATTGGATGGCATAGTTAGACATGTATTACATTATGTATTATATGGAGCACCTTCACTGATAGACACTGGACCTCTTGACTACTTAAACAAAATGCTGGCAAGATTTAGGCATAATCTTATGTATGCCCATTGCTCATTCTTTCAAGCAATTCCCCTACCTGTCAACATCTATTATTTTGTGATGGTTGAATTTCAGCCAGTTCATTCCCATTTACGTCTCTGAGTCCATGGGAAATCAAAGAGGCTGCTAAGTCCAGGTGTGATTTAGTCTTGTGTATCTGCTGTCCATTCACACTTCATTTCCTGTTGCCTTCCTATCTCCACTAGCATCCATGTATGTCTAGTAATGAGATGAAGTCCTGCAGGGCTCCAGCGCAAGAGGAAAGCGGTTGCTAGGACTGAAAAAAAATTGGAGGGTGAAAAGTAATTCTGCTTTATAATTTGACATTTTGGGGTGCAGAAGTTCAAATTTTGAAGTTCCGAATTCAAAATTTAGATTTGATTTAGATATTGTGCCAGTTCAGATCCATCTGTTCCTTAAATTTTATTTGTCAAGGCTGCTTCCCAACACCAACCCAAATTTGGTGTCTGTGCAAAAGAATCATTCTTCTTTGATGTATTTCACATCCTCAGCTCTTCCTCTGTGGGGCTCAGATTGGCCTACGTTTGGTTTTTAGGAGGGCTGTAATCCAAGCAACATACAGGACCAGAGCTGCTTAGCTTCACTGCTTCATAGTGGTGTCCAAACTTTTTTCAAAGAGGGCCAGATTTACGAAGTGAAGGGCTGTGAGGGCCAGCCAAAGGGCCAACCTTTGTTGTTAACCTTTTCTTAGGATTGAAGTTGTTGAGGATTTTACCCCAGGAAATAAACTGCCACAGGGGCCGGATTTAGCCAACTGGCAGGCTGGATTGGACCCCCAAGACGGACTTTGGACATGCCTGCTTCAAATGATTGTGGGAACTGGTTATTTTGAAAGAAAGGAGTGAATTCACTGAAAGTCCTCCATTATCTGAAGTGTTCAGACTGCCACACACCAGGATTGCCATGACACTCATGTGCTATTGGTTCTTCTGTATTCAAGCATAGGGTTTCCATAATCTGACCTGCAGATGGAATTCTGGAGAAGGGATATATTTTGCCAATAAATCATCTGAAACTCTTTTGATTTAGCTGCCCTTTTCTTCCATCTCACCACCACATAGGAAGCTGCCTTAGAACTTTGCTCCATCTAGCTCAACACCTGCACTGACTGGCAGAAGCCCCTCTGGGTTTCCAGCATGAATCTTTCCCAGCTTTGCCTTGATATTTCAGCAGCTGAACATGGGCCGTCTGTTCTTTCCCAGGGAGCTCTGAAGCAAGGCTTCTAAACAGAATCCTCCTTCCCAAGCATCTGCTCCTGTATTGCTGTCTCACATTCCCTAGAGGAATTTCTGATGTTTGCTTTTATATTTGTAAGCTGCTTCAGAAAACTTCTTTATGGAGAGGAAAGCAGGGTACGTTTTTTAAAAAAACCAATAGCACCTGCATAGCGTTTGGGGACTTAGTAGCTAGTATGGTTCAGTGTGTTAACTGTCGCCTTCTTTATCTGGGACCCCCCTGCTGTCTAATGAGAGAAATGTTATACTTTGTCACAATGACTCTGCCAGTGCATTGTCATTTTGTGTCGGGCAAGTCTTGCCTGTATTATTTCCAAATTCCTTTTAGCCCTGCATGCCTATGATTTAAATTCAAAGGGCTCCTCAGGCAGCTGGTATGTTTGAATAAACAGAACGAACACAGATGAGTTACTGAGCTGTAAGGTGAGATAGCAAATCCTGCTAGTCTGTTGTTTTGCACTAACTTCTAACCTAAACTACTTTAGCACACTGAAAATACAAGCCTAATCACACTTATTAGAGAGTAAGACCAACTGAGCTCAGTGGGGCTTATTTCTGAGTACATGTGTCTGAATCTGCACTATTAATCCTTGCAAATTACTGTTGCTTAAATTGTATCCCTAGACTTATATTTCACCACTATTTCCCACTCAGGCTCCAATCTACTAAATTTAATATTTGATCACTGGAAAGAGCCTAGATTCTCTGTCTAATTTTTTCGAATGAGAATACTCTTTGTGGGCCATGATCCTTGCCTGAAGGGGGAGAGGACGGTGCTTGCTCTGAATTATGTGTTTCCTCCTTCCTCACCAATGCATTGCCCTTTTGTGTTGTGCCTTTTTAAGATGTAAGCCTGAGGGCAGGGACTCTCTTGGTTGTAGTAAAGCAAGTTGGGAGATTTGCCCCCCCCCCCTGAAAAGTAAGATGCACATTCTGCAAATAAATAAGATTCACAAAATCAGCTATCTGAGGCAGCTCCCTTGCTTTGCCTGAGGGCAGAGCCAGTACTAATATTTCCACTTCTAGACATGCTCTGAGCTCTGCCTCTGGATTCAGAGGGCCTACTTCCCAGGCCCTACCCAGGGACCATAATTTCTAAGTTTGTTCACATGTTACACTGAACGCAGGTACAAACTACCTCTACACATAAGTGTTCGTGTGAAAGAGCGTACACTTGTTGGTTTATACTGCTCAACTATTGTGTACAGAGGTACATACGCTGTACACTTGTTGAACGGTGCATGTCAGTAACCGTACGAGCTAAACTATTTGTGTATTCAGACACAACACCCATTGAATGGAATGTGTGACCTCTCCTTTTTGGCTTTTAAAAGGACGGCAACCCTGTTTAGGTAACAAAGCTCTATTGGAAAGGCAGAGCTCACATAATATTCTTGGAATATTAAAGCTGCCAAACATTGGCTGACAAATCAAAACCAAATCTAGGTGTGAAAATCTAGTGATGATTGAATTTGATAATTCACCCCTATAATAATAATAATAATAATAATAATAATAATAATAATAATAATAATAATCCTTTTTTGGTTCTATAAACACATTGACTACATAATCTATGTATATGTAATAATACATAGTTGTTATTTTGGTCTATAAAGTTAAGTGTATGTTCTCCCATTTGTACCCAAGGGAGGGAGGGAAATCAATTCCGGTGTAATTAGAATTCAGACCACTGGATAGTTTTACAAAGGTCATTTTAGACTGGAGTGAGATTGAGAGTGTTGTTGTTAATCGAACAGAGGATATTTAGTCAGTCTGTTTTACAATAAATGGAGAGAGCAAACAACATTAAGCCCGCTATCACTGCAGCCTCTCAGATGTGCCTTAAAAACCACCCTTACTTTGTTTAATACGACTTCAGTGGAGCAGATTGCCCTCTCCAGCATTACTTGATCTGTGTAATAGGAAGCAGTGTTACAATACAAACCTGAGTGTATCTGTTCCATATAAATGCACTGCAGTTGATAGTCATGGAACTTCCGCTCCAAATATCTGGTTTGAATTCATTTTACTTTTAATTTGTATGCCCCCTTTCTATATTACCGATTCAGTACAAAAAGTTTGTGATAAAAACATAACTTTCAGATAACAACAATATTCAATAATTCATTAGAATATTATAGCAGACAATAAGATCAAATATCAGCAAATAAAGTGCTTAACCCAAGTTCCTAAGCTCCATGCACTTCTCTTATTCAGTGGCACAAGACTGTCTTTATAATACTCTTCTCTTCTGTTCTCCTGCAACTACTGTACCACAACACTGCACATAAACTACTAAAAGTACAATCTTTCCTATATATGCCCACTCAGTCCCACTGATTTCAATGCCACATAATCCCAGGACTGTAGCCTTAAAGACATACCAACTTCCTTTGCTAATGTTCACCATAAACCAATTTCCCTTGCCTCCCCACATTTTATTCATGCATTCATGGTTTATATTCCTTGCCTTTTTAAGAAAACAATCTTGCAAGGCAATCTACAGGCATGCTGGTCATCGGATATTATTCTTCCCCATTCCACTGAGATACCTATATAATTTATATAGGTATAAACTAGCACATACTAATTTTATGCAAGTCCCACCCTCCCCCCTGATTTTGGTGGAATATTTCATCTCTCTTTTTTTGATGAGATATAACTAGCTACTCAATTGCTATCCTTAGTTTGTATGGTTTTGCCATCTGAGAAGTGGGGTTGGGACTATATTCAATTAGGGTGCATTCAAATATATGTAATAGGAGCTGCTTCACTATAGAAGCATATACATCATGTTCGTGTCACATATACCAAATCCTCTCTAGGATCAAGATCAATATCTGGCGGGTGATTGATCAAACATGCAATTTTTTAAATATTAAAAGGTAGGCATGGGGAAAGACAAGAGAAATGAGACGGAGGGAAGAGAAGCTGGGCTCATTCAATAGAAGGGAAAAGCAGCGACTGACTTCTATTAATTACTCTGGGACTTCTGAGAAGAAACTTCAATGGAAGTAAGAACATAGCTGTTCTTTGGTAACGTATGACTAGCCTTGACGAAGCTAAAACTAGTCTTGATCCCTTATTTTAAATTATAAATCTTTTCTGTTTTAAACTCAGCTTCCTATTTCTTAACTGCTAACGTAATCTTCGAAACATTTTAAGAACAATTAATTGAGGTTGGTGTTGTTGTTTTTTTTAAAAGAAAAGCTAGGAATCATCTCTCCACGTTAAGTTTATTTTCCTATTGTAATCATATTATACCTTTCACTTGCTTGATGCATTTAAGATTAACTTTCATTTTTAAGAGGTTTATTTAGCATATTAATCCATCCCTTTCAATTTGTAACCATTGTTCTTGCAAGCAAGCCATCCCATGTGATTTTGTAATGTTCATGCTTTGAAGACTGAGAAAACAAGGTTATTCTTTTCAACTGGTCTGGTTTATGACTGATAACAAACTTAGACCTTTGATCACTGGAAAGTAGGTACAGGCCTGAGGGCCAAACTGCACACAACACAGAGATCTGTGTCATTTCAACAACACTCTTTAAAAACAAAGAGCAGCTAACGGGGGGCTGTATGTCTACAAATGGAGGAAAGGCACAACTTTTTGCCAACAATCGCCTTTCCTTCACTCCTTTTTATTTATGTATTTGAGTTTCTGATACAATTCCATATCAAAGAAATGAACAGAAACAATGCAAATGACACACAAAACTCCCCTCTGAAATAGAAATTAAATAACAATTTTAGGATATAAAAAAATAAACAGAAAACCAGAAATCATTTCTCCACCGTCTTCCCATCCTCTCTTTCCATGGTTCCTTTTGTCTCTTTTTCTCGTGTTTCCTTCATTCACCCAGTCTGTCACAACTTCTTATATACACTTTAGTTTTTTCTTACACTGCTCAAAATCTTACCATCTTGCTAGGTTAATTGTTTGTTTATAATACTTTTTCATATATATATATATATATATATATATATATATATATATATATATGCAGGTTTTGGTGTCCTCGGGTGTCTTCCCGTGTAAAAGAGGTCAAGACACAAAGACTTTAGCAACTAATCCACACCTAATGACCCACCTAAGTGGTACTCAGGATATCACTCAAGAAATCACTCAAGGTATCTCTCAAGTAATTAAGGAACAAAAGAAGAAAAGGCACACTAGCCTGGGAACTTCCTCTCTGCCCAGAACATTGGAGGCTAGACACCACACCCCCTCTACAGTATTTATAGGAACTCAAACATTGAGATCCCGCTCTGTTCCAGTAACAAGAAGCCGAAAGCACCAGCCTGAAGATGACGAGTGAGACCTCGTCGAAACGTCGCCTAGACACCCCAACTTTTACACGGGAAGACACCCGAGGACACCAAAACCTGCATTCCTGTACCCGTGAAAATCTACGAAAGCATATATATATATATATATATATATATACCAGTCCTCCTTATATTTTTCAGCATTTTGATTTCTTATTCTAGTGGT
The DNA here is from genome assembly GCF_964106915.1 of Podarcis gaigeae. Taxonomy (NCBI): domain Eukaryota; kingdom Metazoa; phylum Chordata; class Lepidosauria; order Squamata; family Lacertidae; genus Podarcis; species Podarcis gaigeae. The sequence continues at coordinate 70,743,126 of NC_139680.1, forward strand.
CATCCCTGCTAATTCTGCATATTCTAACCATTTAATATGACATTCTTCTTTTGTTGGTACCTTATCTGTTTTCCATTTTGGGGCTAGTAATATACATGCAGCATATAGGAACAAATTTCTCTTTTTCTGTCACTTCTGTTGTTATTAACACCAGCAACAATGCTTCTAGGTTTTTAGAGAAGGATTTCTAAAACATTTTTTTTGTTCATTATAGATAATTTCCCAGTAGTTTTTAATTAAGCTACACAATCACCACATGTGATAAAAGGATCCCTCTGCTGTCTTACATTTCCAGCAATTGCCCTTTTTTGCTAGTGTATTTGGTGTCAGATACCACCTATGCAGCAACTATGCAGGTCTATTTTCCTCAAAACTCTTTTCATAAATAGCCAAGACACGTTGTCAAATGCTTCCTCCACGTCTAGAAACATCAATGCTGCCTCTTTTTTGTTATGCATTTCTAAGTATTCTATTATGTTGATTATATTTCTGACATTGTCTTTTAACTGTCTTCCGGAAGAAAGCCTGCTTGGTCCTTATGTATTAAATTGCTCATAATTTTTTTGAGTCCGCTTGCTAATATTGCTGCGAATAATTTATAATCACAGTTTAGTTGTGAAATCGGGTGGAAGTTTTTAGGGTTTGTCATGTCCTTGTGTTGCTTAGGTCAGTGTTTCCCAACCTTGTGCCTCCAGATGTTTTTGGCCTACAACTCCCATCATCCCTGACCACTGGTCTTGCTAGCTAGGGATGATGGGAGTTGTAGGCCAAAAACATCTGGAGGCACAAGGTTGGGAAACACTGGCTTAGGTATCAAGGTGATATAGGCTTCCTTCCAAGCTTCTGGCACTTGTCCTATTTCTAACACTTTATTCATAATGTCTTTTAGGTGGGGGCCTAACACATCCTGATTTATTTATTTTTTTGTAGTATCCCACCAAGAGCCGATCTGGACATGGGGCTTTCCCAGATTTTCCCTTACTTACTGCCTAGTATATTTCCATCATTGAAATCGGCATATTTAGTTCTGCACTTTCTCTCAAGATACTACTCAATTTACTTTCCTCTATATACTTCTCTATTAGTTTGAGATCTTCTTTCTCTTTTTTATACAAATCTGTGTAAAACCTCAAAAACTCCTGTCTTATTTCTTTTGGGTTATCTATGTGTACTCTATCATTTATCAGTTCATTAAATACTCTTTGCCTACTCTCTCTTTTTAAGTTGCAAAGCCAGCAACTTCCCTGATTTATTTGCAAATTCAAAATTCCTTTGTTTTATTATCTTAATTTTTCTTTTTATCCACTCCTGATTGTACAGCCTCTACCAGCTATGTTTTAGTTTTAAAAAGTAGTGGGGAAGTCACACAGAAGTCTGTGCGGCATGTTCTTTAGCCTGTAGAAAGTAGAGGCAAAGACATTGTCATTGTCCCAGTGTTCACAGAGGACAGAGCAAGACGTTGTGAGTGTGTATAGAAACTAGACTACTAAACAAAGGCAAAAAATAGATTCATTGCTCCACTTGCTTTTGCCAGTGGCAGATTTTGGTCTTTCAAGTTTTGGGGGTGCCCTGTGCGACACCAAAATTTGGTGCCCCTGCCTCTTGTCTTCTGTTCTAAGTCATTGTTGTGGTGCCTCCTGTGACATCCTCTCAGCTCAGCACCCAGTCTGCACAAACAGGTTGCACTCCCCAAACCTGTCTCTGCTTTTGCCCCTGACCTCATCCATCACTGAGATGTGACCTCCAGAAAGTTGGCTAGAGTGAAGGCTGCCATTGGATGGAAAATATATTCCCCAGCCAGCCCTGATTCCTCACTTCCCTTGCCCTTTTGTTGTCAATGGAGTTTTTTGTTGGCATTTTTTAACCTCACATTTTGCATCAGATGAAATAACACAGCCACAGACCCAAGCACACACACACACGGTCAAATCTTGAAAATGTTTTCCCATACACTCCAACATTCTCCGATGAAAATAGGGACATCCTAATGAAAAGTGGGACATTCCAGGATCAAATCAGAAACCAGGATGGCTTCTCTAAATCAAGGATGTCCCTGGAAAATAGGGACCCTTGGAGGGTTTGTTTTCTTCGGATATCCCTAGCCGATGTGGACAGACTCCACCGAGCTGGAAAGCCCACCACTTGTCCTCTCGACCCGTGCCCGTCTTGGCTGATTAGAGCGTGTCCAGACGAGGTCCGGGGCCCCCTGGGGGATATCATCAATTTGTTCCTTGGCACCGGGACATTCCCAGGGGAACTGAAGGAGGCAGTGGTGCGCCCGCTCTTAAAGAAAACATCTTGCCGACCTGGGGATCCAGGGCACAGTCCTTCAATGGCTGCTCTCGTTTCTCTCTGGTCGGGGACAGAGGGTGGCGATGTTGGAATCCCAAGCCTTGTCAGAGGAACTTGCCACTCTCCAGGCACCTGGCTTGAGCTCCTTGTTGACCTCCCCATCTGCGACTCCCGGCAGGATACAGGCGAGGTCTCTATCGGCGATCCTCCTCAAACGTGAGAAGAACACACCACTCTTCCCTCCTCCCTGCCTTCCCAAGGAAGGGGAAAGAGACAGACAGAAATGTATTTACATGCCTTTATTTCTGTCTTTGCAGCAGTACAGAGAAACACGTCTGCACTCTCCAAACACCAACAGCAGAGAGAGAGACTCCACCCCTGTACTTCCAGTACAGGTCAGATTACACTCTGAGCTAACATCCGGTGCTCAGTACAGTGAATAGACTGTCCCTTTGTTCCCACGGTACAGTCCCAAACATCAACATCCTGTTTGGCTTTCCAGCCAGCTGCAGCTCGCTGCTGCATTGCTCCTTTTTCGTAACAGGCGCTTGGGGGGGAATTGTCATCGTGCCACTCCTTGGTGTGTGGAGTGCCCCAGGGTGCAATACTCTCCCCGATGCTTTTTAACATCTTTATGTGCCCCCTCGCCCAGCTTGTCCGGAGTTTTGGGCTGGGCTGCCTTCAGTATGCTGATGACACCCAACTCTATCTATTGATGGATGGCCATCCTGACTCGGCCCCCGACACATTGATCAGATGCTTGGAAGCTGTGGCTGGATGGTTACGTGGGAGCCGGTTGAAGTTAAATCCCTCGAAGACAGAGGTCCTCTGGCTGGGACGGGACGATATGGGACTGAGGGGGCAACTCCCATCTCTTGCGGGGGTGCAGTTAGTGCCAGCACTGTCCGTTAAGAGTTTGGGTGTAATCTTCGATACCTCCCTCTCCATGGAGGCGCAGATTGCAGCTATAACAAAGGCGGGATTTTTTCATCTCCGCCAAGCTAAGCAGTTGGCTCCTTACCTCTCTCGCCCTGACCTAGCTACTGTGATCCACGCGACGGTCACCTCCAGACTGGATTATTGTAACTCGCTTTACGTGGGGCTGCCCTTGAGACTGACCCAGAAACTCCAGCGGGTGCAGAATGCCGCGGCGAGACTCCTTACGGGGTCTTTGCTGCGAGATCACATTCATCCGGTGCTATACCAGCTGCACTGGCTCCCGGTGGAGTACAGGATCAGGTTTAAGGTGCTGGTTTTAACCTTCAAAGCCCTATACGGCCTAGGACCCTCGTACCTACGGGACCGCCTCTCCTGGTATGCCCCACAGATAAACTTACGGTCTTCAAATAAAAACATCTTGAAGGTCCCAGGCCACCGAGAGGTTAGGCTGGCCTCAACTAGAGCCAGGGCTTTTTCGGCTTCAGCTCCAACCTGGTGGAAAGCTCTGTCACAAGAGACAAGGGCCCTGCAGGACTTGACATCTTTCTGCAGGGCCTGCAAGACAGAGCTGTTCCACCAGGCCTTTGGTCAGGGCGCAGCCTGACTCCCTCCTTTGGCAATCTTTACAGAACTTTATGGTTGCCATCAATTTTGATTTTAATTAATTTTTATAATGTTTTTAGAATGTTGCACTATTTTAATGTTGTTAGCCGCCCTATTATTATTATTATTATTATTTATAGTTCTGCATGACAACAAGCCCCCAAGCTTTGCCTTTCCTTGGCCTTCTCCGCTCTCCCAAGTTAGTGCTTGAAATATCCTAAAGCCTTAACCTTCTGGTGGGATTTCAAACACTTATCTAGAAACAAAAGAGCCTTTGCATTTTCTTTGAAAACCTCCACAATTTGAACAACACATTACAAACCAACAACAAACCAACAGCTGACCAATTGCTTGCAGAAAGCAAATAAAGAAACAAAGACTTTCTTGTCTGCTCCAGCCAGTGCTCACTGCTGTTGACCATGTGGTGCTTTTCTTTCTTTTTTTAATAAAAGAAATGGCTTGCTCTAGACTGCATTAGAGCTAAATTATCATTTATGTTTGTCAGAGGGGTTGCTAATGTGTAATGAGATTTTAGAGTTAATGTTTTGTACAAAGCACTTAGCTGAGCTGGGATGAAATTGGTTTAGGATTTTGATGTGGTGTTTTAATTAAAGATAGTTTCCAATCAGGGTCGAGCAAACGGCTTGTCAGGAGATTTTGTTCCCATCGGCTAATACACCAATGTAATCCCAGTCTTGCTGTGTGCATTTGGATTCCACTGAGGGAATTAGAGAAGCTTTGTGGAAAGAGGACTGCTCTTTTCTGGTGACACCTCGTTAAGGAGGCTGGCCATTCAATGGTAGGATGTAGATATGGAGACTAAAACATGGGTGCAGATATAACTGTTTAACACCAGAGTTTGCTTCTTTTCAAGTGAAACAAAGTTTTCCAACTCAACTGTACTGCACACGGCCTTGCTTATCACAGGAGTTGTGTTACTGGACAATTTCCTACAGTAACAGAGACTTGCGGCACCCATTTTTAAAATCCCAAATCTTTTCCACATTTTTTGTGGGACCATGTGACATTCCACCCACATTTAGCTTCTGTTTACTGAACAAACCGGCCAGCTTTACTCTTGCAACCCCAATCTCCAAATACAACCCCATCAAATGCCTTTCTTGGGGGCCTGTTCTCCCAGTTGCTTTCCACAGTATCTTTGTAAAGCAGGCATGAGAACCAGCCCAAAAGACCTTTAGGTAGGCAACTCCCTTGAGCGTCTCCATTTAGGCTCTAGACAGCAATGACAGCCTGCACAATCTGTGTATGTATCCTTCTTATGCAAGAGAAAAGGTCAAGGGGAACAGCATAGAGGGCGGATGCTGTGTGCATGCAACATGCTTTCCTGTTATTGAAAAGGCAGAGCTGTGGATCATGTTTTGTATCTCTCTGTGAGTCTTTAACTCATTGAACAGATGGCCACTGAGGAGGAAGCTTGCTAGAATCTCTTTCCTCAGGTTTCAAAGGTGATGGGTTGTATTTGACCAGTCTCCTGTCTGTCTTGCAGATCAGGGTAGGAAGCTAGTGGTGCTGTCAGGGGAGGATTTTGGGGCAGAGGTCTAGGGTCCCATACAGCAGAATTAACAGGAGGGGCTCCAGATGGAGCAAAGCTGGCTTGCCACATTTTGAATAAACTTTATTATTTAAAGATACCCCCCTCACAAAGTCTAGATTTATCTAAAAGCAGCATTGTAGGAAGTGATCCAGCAGCTGTTCACTTTTCAGCCAAGCAGCTAACGTTCCTCTCAGCCAGATATGGGGGAGAAATTCCTTGCCTTTAAATTCACATTTAAAGGAAACCTACCCAATTCATACATTCTAAAACCATATGTGGACCACAATGTCTGCATCTACTGAAATTTTCATACCTCTGAATTTTGCGGTGCAGTTCTCCAGCCAAGAAATGAGTGCAAAAACATCTACTGGAATAGAGTGTACATAAAAAACCCCATATATTAGTGAAAATAGTGCACAAATATGAGGTGGAATTGCTTTGTAAAAATGTAAACATCAAGAGAAATTGCATACAAACGTGTATATTGGGATAAATTTGGCCTTAAAATGCTGATGAATTTTCACAAGGACTTTAAAAAAGAGAAAGCAAATTGATATGGAAATGTGGAGAACAGCACTAAAGACTAGAAAAGTTAGTAGCTGTGGGAAACAAAAAATGATAGATTTGCCCACCTCTATGCTCAATAGAGAAAAGTGTTTCCTTGAAAGCAGTGCTCCAAATGCGGGCTGCCCCCAGCTCCCTTTATTTTTTTGCAACAGTTCCCTTATCTACTTTTTAATAAAGTAAAACATAGGGAAGTCTTGATTTGACTCAAATTGAAGCGAGTTGAAGTACATGGATTTCATTAGGGGCCCGGCCTCTGCCCTCCATGATTCAAGCACTACTTGAAAGCGGTATCATTTGTAGGTGCCTATTGAATCAAAAGCCCTGCCATAAATTCCAACACTTTTGAAGGTCTGTGGTATGGATGGCAGGCATGTCAGAGTGTCTTTCTTCAAAGTACATAAAGAAGGCACATCTACATTGTTGATGACAAATGGCTTAATGTTCATTTCTTTTTTGAAAGGATCTCTGAATATGGGGGGGGGGGGAGAGGAGGGGATTTTGAATGTATTTCAGCACCTAGACGTCTTCAGAGGTTGGAAACCATGCCAGTTAAAGTTGTGTTTCTGCGGTGACTGGTTATTTCTGTGCACATATTGGTATCAAAGGGGCATGCAAAATTGATTCTTTCTTGCTTTTGCTTCTTGGAGTGTCAAACTAGGACTCCTAGACTGATGGTCATGGCTCAATGGAAGAGTACCTGTTTTGCATACAAAAAGTCCCAGGTTTGATCCCCAGCATCTCTGGGTAGAGATAGGAGGTGCCACAGTCTGAAGCCCTGATGGACTGCTACAAGTCAACATAGACAATGTTGTGCTAGATGTACCAACGGTCCTTATACTTCCACATTAAAGGAGACATATCTTTTCAATACCCAGCAGATAATTCTGTTGTTCTCTGCCACTTCTATTGTGTCATACTGACTTTACTGACTGGATGTCAAATTTCACATCAACTTAAGGGGCTGTTTACTTCTGAGAATTGAGGAAGAAAATACATGGTTGGCAACCTTCACCCTTCCAGCCCTTAATCATATAAGAATGCAATTTCATGTTGTCACCTGCCTGATGTTTTCCAAGTCAATTATTGCAAGCAATGCCAAAGGATAATTTACAGCTCCAAGAACAACACACCCTCTCACCTTTCTCTTGACCCCAGGACTGACAATCAGGACATAGGATGTAGTACACTGTCTCTTTTGGAGCACAGATTTATCAGGGGTGGCATAAATCCGGGTGTAGGGGCAAACCATATTCATAGACAGTGACACGTCTACATTGCAAACTTGCATCACTTTTACACCTCTGTATGCCAGTTGATGAGAATCACAAGCGGGGAGAGTGCTGTTGTGCTCAGGTCCTACTTGTGGGCATCTGTCTGGCCACTCTGAGAAAAAGGGAGCTGGACTAAATGACCCATTTGACCTGATCTAGCAGGGTTCCTCCTCTGTTCTTAAGGCTTTCTGTATTGAATATTTGTCAATAACTTTGGGAATACCTTTGTGCTTCTCCTTAATCTCTTTCACTTGTTCATGTTGTTTGTGCACAGGGAATGAGAGATAATAGTGGACTTGCTGTAGTACTTGGTGTTCCCATAATAAACAACAGATTCCTCACGTAAATGGTCTGAACGTGGAACATTGCTCCTATTTTGTAATGATAAAAGTGCAGAAAGTGCACTTTTTTCTGAAGGAAAGAAACAAACCAAGCAAGCATATTTGTTCTTCCTTTCCTCTCTTGTAATCAAGGCAGAAGAAGGAGAGCAGCAACAGGTGTGAGTAACCAGATGGTGTAGAGAAGGTAGATATGGAGACACTTTAATCCCTCTCTCATAATCATAGGAGTTGTGGGCATCCAACGAAGCTGATTGTTGGAAGGTTTAGGACAGACAACAGTAAGTGGAGCACATAGTTAAATGATGGAACTCACTCCCACAGGAGGCAGTGATGGCCACCAACTTGGATGGCTTCCAAAGAGGATTAGATTAATTCATGGAGGAGAGGCCTACCAATGTCTACTAGCCATGATGGCTATGTTCCACCTCAACTGTCAAAGGCAATGTGAATACCAGTTGCTGGGAATTGCAATTGTGGGGAGCGCTGTTGAGCTCAGATTCGGCTTGTGAGCTTCCCATGACCCTCTGTTTGGCCACTGTGAGGACAAGGTGCTGTAATATATGGACCTTTTGGTCCTACTCGGCAGGGCTCTTTTTCTGTTCTTAACATGGCTTCAAATATACAATCATCTTTATTGTAGTTCTAATGCTCATATTGAGACACTGGCGTTGTTAATGCCTGTGATGAGCGTATAGCTTTCCTCTCTCAGGAGGGTAGGGGTGTATCTGCTATAGTACCTGTAAGTGGTAAGGGGATGGCATGATGCGCACAAAACCAAATATTATGCAACCTTACACATAACTATAACACTCCACTGGAAGAAGTTGGCCATGGAATATATTACCAGTTAAGAGGTCAGAGCTCTTTTCTTACCACTGGCAGTATTTGGAATTCAGGACAATTCTGAAAAGTACAAGGAATATTTTGAGAGAAGATTGGTTTCCCACCCAAAGCATTAGTCTGTTTTCCATTTTTGTTTTTCTCATCAGTCCATGTGGTTCTCGCTGCCTGGTGCAGTTCAATGTAGTGCGTTCTCTAGAGACCAAGCGGAGACCACCTGCTTAATGGGACTGGCCACTTTTGGATGCTTTTTCTGAAGTCAAGAGTTTCAGAACATGTTAAAGTCCCTGATGCATTCTTCATCAATTATAAATCTGTATTTGGTGTTTACAAAGGTTCCTTGTTTATCATGAAATATTCATTTTTGAGCTGTGCATCTGCTGTCGCATTGTCGTCTTCTCTTTGCTCAAAGGAAATGAAATACTCTAAAATAACCTTTTAGTTTTGTGGCTTTGCCTTTGTTGAAAACAACCCAGTCAAGCAGCACAAGGCAGAAGATGACAGGGGTGATGGAGGCAGTTCTTTGGAAAGATATGAAGCTGCAGAATTTTATTGATCCTATCATGACCGGTTTTATTTTCCAAAAGGCAATGGCTGTTAGAGTATCATAGTTGTGAAGGAACACGCACCAATTCTGCAACATCAAAAAACTGCACTAGAACTTATTAGAGTCCTGAGGATGGGACATAGGGAATCCACCACATAATCGCATCTGGAGACAGATGCAGATGACAGCAGCAATATGTATAGAGTATGTGGTCCAATGAGAAGCCGGCAGAAGCATTAAAGGCCCACCCACTCCATGTTAGAGTGCCTCTTGACTGCCAGACCCAATATCTCACTACCAGGAACAAAATTAGTCAGTCATCTCTTCCATGCAGTAACTCACTTACAACACTATTATTTTATTTATTTTTCTTCCATTCTATCCCACATTTCTTCTGTCATCGAATCCACAATCACAAGGTTGGCCTACTTAGCTTTGACATGGTGGTGATTTCCTGTGCCTTCAGACCATACTCTGAGAAAATGTCTACTTTGCTGCTACCTAATCACCTCTATTATTTATATACTGACAATTTCCCCCACATTTATTTACACATTTTTGAAGCTGCAATCTCTCCCCCACCCTATAATCACGAGGCACTGATCCCAACTAAGTGGAGCATTAGCATGTGTTCAGTCTCTGAGGTGCCTGCCTTTTGTGTTGTAACAAGCCTTTAATATTGGAATGACATAGTCAGTCTTATAACCTGACCAAAGCAACAAAGATGTTAATCAGATCTTTGGTAGCATGAATTCATTTCTGAGTGAGACCTGTGCATAACCCCAGGAACTTTATGACCTCACATAATGACTTTTAATTAGAAGGCTTTCATACAATACACTCTCCACCAGCTTTTTACCTCATCTGTCCCTTGGGAACAATTTTGGGATGAGTGTATGTTAAATGGGAGTTGGGTGGATTTGGCAGAAATGACCTACTTAGCCTTTTGATAGTAAGCAATGAGTGTCATCAGAAAACAGAGGAGTGGTTGTCAAAAGCTGGCCAGGAAACATTGTATGATGGTAGTGAAGAGCTGTGACATAGCCGCACCCTTATGGATGCTTGCTGAATGTTTCTTGGAGAGGGGACATGTAAACAGGCAGCAAAGTCTGATGCCAAAGTGATGGAATGCTAAAGGAACGATCAAATGAAAGGACTCTAAATACTTCAGATTTACTTGCTGCTTCAGCAGAGCATTGTACTAATATATGGAGAATTTCACTGGAGAAGGTTGTGGCTTTTTCTGACTTCTGATTATTGCCCAGAGCATGTTCAAGACAAAGTGAGGGAAATTAACAAAGTATCTCCCTTTCAAAGAGATAGCTAACCTACTGCATTTAATGAATAGCAAGTGGTACTCCAGCAGACACAGCTGTCCATGACTTGGTCTAGGGAGTGTTCTCCAACCTTGGGTCCCCAGATGCTGTTGGACTACAACTCCCATCATCCTTGATGGGCATTATGGGAGTTGTAGTCCAACAACCTTTGGGAACCAATGTTGGAAGACACTGGTCTAGGGAATACAGGTAGGGGACCAGCATAGGTTTCATGGGAGTCTGTGAAATGTCCAGGTTGTATTTTCACTGGACGTACATCCTTCTCTCTTCACCAACACCGTCAAAATGTTTGCTAAGATAAAAGGACAACCATGTTACACATCCTCTTAGACCGCCTTCTTACAGTTGTGTACTACTTACAGCTGCTGCCCTCTGCTATCTTCTGCTTTTTATTTCTGGGTTTTCCAGGTCATGCAGGCATTTGTATCACAGGCTCATGAGATATTCTTCCACAAAAGAAAATTTATACTGACAGGTTTTTGAACGCTAACATGAGGGTGGATGAGTAGGGGTTGAGGATCAGCACAGGTCTCTGTTTTTATTTTGTTTGAACAGCAATTTTTTATTGAAAGGGGCATGTCTGTGTTTCTTAGGACAGGAATGTTGGTTGACATCCTCTCGCACAGCTGCTTCTGGCTGCTGCATCTTAGCCGAGCCCCAAAACACATTCTTGAACTGGGAGCAGCATCCCTTCACATTTCTTTTCATAATTGTTCTCTGCAGCTATTCTTAGCTGTTTTGCATCTGATTTACAATCTGCAGAGAAAATCTGAGGTGTGGAGACGTTTAATAGAAAAAAAGGAGAAAAGATAATAAAGGCAAATTTTAGAAAATGAAAGGTGGAACTTCTTTAAAAAATCTACTACCCAGATCCAAAGCACCCATCTAATGATGCTGATCATGGTTGTGTGATGTTGTACTGGTGCATCTGTCAGTGAATTCATCTAACAAGCTTTACCACAATGGTCTAACTTTATGATTCCATAACAAATAGCCTTGATTTCACACAACCCCAGTTTCATAGAACTTAAAGTCTTGAATTTTACACATGTATGTTGCTTACAACCAAGCGGTCATATAAGTAATTTAACTCACAATGTCAGAAATGAATGATTATCTTTGCACCATTAAAAATAAAAACAAAGAAAGACAGGTCCCACCAGCAGGGCACTTTAAAGGGCAGTCATGTTATCATTCAAAAGAGACTTGCGAAGATGATTTATGCTGGAATTTGCCCAATAAATAAATTTTACAGAGTTTAAAAAGAGATCAGGTTGAATTAAAAGAATTAAAAGACAGCCTATTCAGTCATCAATTATATTGCCATTGTAACAGCATGTGCTAAATGTTAATGGAAGACACAAGTGAAATAGGAATGGTGCAAGCAAACTAGTGGTCTTTGGCTATGTACACATTACCGGCTTAAAACTCAGCAAGGTCACTCTTTTTCAGATCAAAGCTGCTTTAGGGAGAAACACATCACACCCCAATATTTCATAAGGAATTACAAGCTAAATATAGGCTAGATAAGGATTGTGGCTAATGTGTGTACACTACTTCCCAAACCAGTGGTTGGGGTGCACTGGATGCAGTGAATGTGAGTGTACACACAGCCTCTCTTTCTTTACTGATGTCCGTCTAGAGTATTTTTTTAATGCTTCAGAACATGAGCCTTGAAGAACTGTAAAGGGAGACATGGTTAAATTAGAGCAGCTTCTCTGGAGTGAACTTGGAGGCAGATAAGCAGATGAGGAGTTGTTCTTGTTTTGTTGTTGTTGTTGCTGTTGAGGAAGACCTGGAAACCAAGTCCTGTGCAGAACAATAAAAAGAGCTGGGTATGTTTATTATGGAAAAGAGATTTGGGGGAGCCATGATAGAATTATTAAATATCTGAAAGGCTGTAATGCTGAAGACAAAGCAAAATGTCCTCTATTGCTCCAGAACGCAGGACTAGAACCAAGGGGTAGAAACTGCCCGGTAACAGATATTGGCTAAACTTCCTAATGGTATGAGCTATTCAAAATGGAACAGTCCACACCTAGTAACACCTTTTATCAGCTTTGACCAAAGAAATGAGACCTGGCCACAATCATATATGCCCTGATAACATCTAGGTTAGATTTCTGCCAAGTGTCTGTATGGGACCGCCATTGAAGACTGGTGGAACATGGTGCAGTTAGACTCTTAACTGTTACAAAAAGAAACTAAAGAAATAAAAACAACCAAGTCCACGCAGCAAAACTTCTCAGTTGGAGAATGCATAAGAAGGAAATAAAGTTCTGGGAGAGGAGAAGCCAAATGACTGGTGGTCCCGGTGACACCAGTGGAGTGGGCCCTGCTCTCTCACCTCAGCTTTAGTTGCAGCAAAATGGAATGGTTGTTAGGACATTGTTTTGTATAATAGTAGTCACTTGTTGTGTAGAATCAGTAGGTTGGTCAGAGGCAGAGGTGGTCTCAATGAACGACCTCATGGGATCATGAACACAAGAATGGAGTGACTAGACAGGGCTCCATGTCTTCCAATTTTGTTTGCAGGTGCCCCATAAGCATGGCAAAGCTAAATGCAAGTCTTTCGCTGTTGATGCTGAAGGTCACATTTGACTCCAAACTTGGGGAAGGGTAAGACTGGACAGCCCCAAAGGCATGCCTGCCATCCTTGAGAGCTCGTTCCCTGCCATAGCACTTGTCATAAAATTAGGTCACTGACAAGCCTGGATCTTGCTGTCTTTTCTCTGCAGAAAGGATCTTGGTCTTACAGGAAGAAAAAGGTGTCATTTTATTCATTCAGACGGAGAGTACTTACCAGGCCAAGCTTCAAGGTCAAGTCCTCCCTTGGGCCTCTTCCATCTATATGAATTAAATGGCTTCGGCAGGAATATGAAACAGTGTAAATACATCATTGTTAGTGCGTGTTCTCAGCGAGGCTTCAGGAGCACCGAACATGCAGTCACTTGTAATGAGACTCGGTTCCTAGTCATTTCATTGCAATAGCTGCTTAGGCTCAATTACAGCCAGGGCTTCTCATTATCCCTTGGTTGCCAAGTTATTACCTTGTAGGAGAACAATTATTTATTTTTTACCACCTTGCCTAGGACATGCTTGTCACAGATTCTCAGGAAGGCTCATCATCATGTTCAAAGCAGAAAGAGAGTGAGAACGCTCTCTATGTCCCTGTACACTTTCATGGCTCCATTCATCAGAGTTTTGAGTTATGCAAGGGTCACTGGGCAGAGGAGCCTTGGCTCAGAGCAACCATCACTCTTTCTTCATCCCTCTATACCTATGTCCCATGTCCTGTCTTCATTTTCAGGCTTGGTTTTCTCTCACTTGTGTAGGCAAAAGTGGGAAGTGGGGGGTCAGATTTTGCACTGCTTCCAGTAGCAGGTTTTATTTTATTGCATTTATTGAATTTATTATATCCCATCTCTTCTCCAAGGAGATCAAGGTGGCCCTCTTCCTTCTCATTTTATACTCACAATAATCTTGTGAGGTAGGCTAGCCTGAGAGACTGACAAGCCCAAGGTCACCCAATGAGTATCATAACCCTGGGCACAAACCACATAAGATTACATCCAAACATTATCCAGCAAAGTCGATGAACCTGAAGGACAAGGGCCCGACAACACCCATTAACGTCAGTGGGCCCTGACACAGTGAGTTGTCTATGGATCACTCCTGTTGGGTCAAGGAGGAAGCTTCCTGGCTTGAGACTGAGATTCACCTTCCTGCTCAGCTGAGTGACTGTGGGCAAGTGTCAGAGCTACGTCACTGGCAGCTGTTAAAGCTGAGCAAGGCATCACGCCAATGGCCAGCTAGAAGTCAGTGCCAAGGAACATACCAAAGCTAGCAAGGCAATTGTTGCCTGGAAAGTTCTAACCCAAAGGGGAAATCTGTATAGCCCTTCCTACTCCGAGAAGCCCCATTGCCCAGCTTGGGTGGGCAGAGCCAATTCAGTACCCAGGAACTATTTTTACCCAGGAAGATGTTCTGCACTGCAGCCTTGGAGGCTCACTACACAAGGGCAGCTGTGAGTTAAACTGTGGATGCACAGCAATAGCTGCTGGTCACTTGCGCTGCCAATCAGTGGCTCCTGATAGCAGGTTATTGTTCATCCTGTAATGCCTAACTGCTGGGCAGCTAAAACAGGGTAAGAATGGTAAAACATTGTTTTTCAAGACAAATCCCATAGAAATGGTAAAGATTACTGGTGAGAGGACAGCATGGCAGCAGACAAAGTGTGGATGAGAAACACCATATGAATCTCTCCATTCCTACTCAAATGCTATAAAATGCATCCTCAATTGAAGGTCTTGAGCACAAAGACATTCTTCTTTCAAATTGGGACAAATACTGAAAACTCTCTCTCTCCCCCCCCCCATATGAAGCACACATAGCATTGTATACCACCTTTCCCCAAACATTTATTTCCCCATCCCTCTGGAGAATATCATCTCTACAAATGCAAATTAAGATTGGGACTGAACTCCTAATTAAAAATGTGACACATATCATCCCACACCTCCTTCTTAGGCTTAACTGTTCCTAAGATTTTTCCCGAAGGACGGCTTTATCCTTGAAGGCTCTTTCTAGACAGAGATGCTTAACTTCTCCAGGTATGCAAATCATCGAGTTAGTCACCACAGGTGAGTAAGCATGCATCTCACATATCTGGGACTGTGTGAGAGGTTTTGTTTTTTTTAATTTTATTTTTACAGGTATCAAAATGTAATAGGCAAATTCTATGCTATTCATATATTGGTGTGTCTAATTTGTATAATAAGGAATTTTGGAGGTGGTGAAGCATGCCACTTGAATTGAAGGATGGATACCTATTACCATTTCAGGCTTGCAATTCACAACTGAATCCAAATTGTGAAGACATTTTCAATACTATCCCATTTAATGTGGCTGGCCTAGTTATTTTATTTAGGGACTTTTCTGTACCCAGTAAGGCCATTTCTATTTTGTTTAAGACTATATAGCCTGAAATATAATAAAATATAAACAACGTATCTTGTGGACATCATGGGAGAGATCTGGCTTCAGAGCAGTGCATGAGGAAAGGATCTAGGTGTCACCCTGAACATGAGCTAGCTGCTAAAAAGAACAACACTCTAATGCAGGCACCCCAACCTTCGGCCCTCCAGATGTTTTGGACTACAATTCCCATCATCCCTGACCACTGGTCCTGTTAGCTAGGGATCATGGGAGTTGTAGGCCAAAACATCTGGAGGGTTGCAGGTTGGGGATGCCTGCTCTAATGCAATCTTAGGCTGCATTAACAGAAGCATAAGAAGGAATACTTCCATTCTGTTCTGCACTGGGTCAGGCTCTGCCCCTGGATGCCACATTTTCAGAAGGACATTGGCCAACTGGAGCATGTCCACAAGAGGGTGATGCTGATGGTATCATCATCTGATGAGTATTTGGCGCAGAGTATTTAAACCAAGTCCCGTGAATAATGGTTGAAAGATATGAGTATGTTTAGCCTGGAGAAGAAAAGATTACGGTATGGTGCTGGATATGATAGTTGTCTTCAAATATCAGAAGGACTGTCATGCAGAAGATGGAGTAGACTTGCTCTCTCTTGTTTCCAGAGGGCAGGATGAGCACAAATGGTTGCCAATTGTAGGATGTTCTTAAGCAGAGGTGGACAGTTACAACCTTCTGCTAGGGATGCTGTAACTGCATCCTGAATTGCTTATCCTTCACTGAGCAAGAGATGGACCAGGTGGCCTCCAAGATGCCTCCCAGCACCATGGGTCTATGAATCAACTTTGCCATAGCGGCCATGTCTCATACTTTTCCAAAGCATTCATTCGGATTCAGAACTTTCATTTGCCTCCAGTATTCAGAATAAAGAACCCTAGTGATAACTTTACATGGAGCCACTACCCATTTCACTGCTTTGGTGAATTTATTACGCCAAGAACAAGGAATTTGCAGTCTTGATGAATCAAGTTAGAATAGATATGTGTGTGTGTGTGTGTGTGTGTGAGAGAGAGAGAGAGAGAGAGAGAGAGAGAGAGAGATTGAGATTCAGCGGTTTAGTGAACTCTCTGTTTTGTTTCCTCCCCATGCTAAATCTAGCCTCCCGTTAACATACCAAGTTGGTAAATAAATAATTGGCCACAGCTCTGCTGCCCATACTACTGAGTATGACTGACTCTAAGATGTACCTCATTCTTGACAAATGATGTTTGCTCCAATAACAGTTGTCTGGAAGGGTCATTAATTATTGAAACTCATTTTCCTACAAGGGGAAGAAACTCAAATGAGGATTTGCTTCTTGTCATTACAGTTGTTACGTTGTTTAAATGCCAGTGTGGCTTGTAACATTTTTCTTCCTTGCTTGGCTTTGTGGGTGTTTTCAAACAGTGCTCTGAAAAAAAGGGAGCTGCAGAATGGTTGAAGTAGTTATTCAAATGCTCCAGGGCTAACTGAAAGTATTTGGGTTTACCTGGCTCTCTCCAGGTAGTAGGTGGGAAAACGTGAATGGCTGGACAAGAATGACTTATTATTATTATTTCATTGACTCGGGGGTGTGTGTGTCCTGCCTCCTCCCCTTTACCAATTGATATAAATTTCCAGGGCTCAGTGGTGAGAGGGAGGCAGAGAAACAAACACAAGGCTGCATGACATCACTAGGGCCTGTTCCCTGTGACATCACCATGGATCGCCCATAGGCCTCAAGTTTCTTGAAATTTCAGGGTCTGTGATGTGCCTGACCTGGCAATTCTAATATGAGAAGACTGTGGTCTGGATCAAATGTCACCTCAAGCCATGGTTTGGAGATTAGGAATGCACATTCCACATTCCCTTCTCTGATTGGCTGCAGCTATAGACGCTTTTGCATCCACAGCAGGGCTAACTTTGCTTGGCTATGGCCAGGATTGATGAGAACCAAATTACAAGTCATGGTTCCAATCCATGGTTTTAGTGCTGTCATGGTCAGCGCTAACCACAGCCATCCCCAGTTTGACTGTAATGGCAAGCTATTGTTACAGAAAAGCATAGAAGGGGAGTTGGTTTGTTAAGAACAGGAGGGAACATAATCCTTCTGCATCTCCACACCAATTGTAAGGGAACATGATGACTAAGTGACTTGTGCTTCTTGTTCTCTTCTTTGTAATGAAGTGGAACCCCTGCCATGAGAAACACAAGCTCCAAATGTAGAGATACTTTGCACATTCCACTTCAGGGGAAGACACACAAGTGCCATTTTGGATATTACAAAGCAGCTCAGAAAATACCACCCTCCATTTTCTGCTTTCTTCTCTCTTCTTCACCTTGCTTTTCTGCTTAGACAGAGATCAGCCCTAGGACAAGCTTAAAATGATAAGGAGAATTAAAACTGTTCCTCTAATGAAGGTACAACACAAGTCCAAAGGGGCTGCCAGCCTGTGCCTTTAGCTTCATCTCCATTGCTGCATGTCTCCAGGTTCCCCACATGTTTCAGGATAAAATCTGAAGCAAGGAGCCTGTTTCACTGACATAGGCTCCCCATGCAAAAGCCCTCATGGAGGGGCATGCAGCAAGGCTGATGAATGGCATGGTTGGGGCAGTGTTGGTGTGGCTTGTGAAGGTAGCACAGTATGAGGAGAGTCGCAAGCGCCAGACAGAGATATCCAGGCCTGAAGTTCCCCATCTTCCCTCTAATGGATCCTGCCAGTTCAGTTTCCTGAACGCCTCCCAGGATCAAATATCTCATTTTGTTCTGATGTCCGGACATCAAGAGAACCTGCCTGGAAATTAGGAGGAGGAAACAGGCCATGAAGAGCACATCTGGCACAGCACAAGGTTAGATATGTCTGTCAGGAAGTCAGGCCCATTGAGTTTGATGCGATTTATGCCTGGGTCAGTATAGGATTGCAACCTAAATTATTTATGGCATCTGCTTCCGAATCGCTTGGCCTTTGAATGTGGTATATTTGCCACACAAAGAACCAATTGAAAGAATGGAATGGAGCTCTGGTGGCACATTCCCAAAGATGGCGAGTGCCTGTTGTCAGTTAGGTCAAGTATCGCAAGGGACCTATGCAGCTCTCAAACGCCTTGCTGTAAAATAGGAGAATGTTGCTAAAAGCCACCAGTGGTTTGTTTTTTTTAAAGGAAGAAGGTAATATGCATTCTGCAAGGTTTCTTCTACAAATGCTCCTCCATTTATTATTGCACTAAAATATTTATACTAGATGCTTTCCCAAGAACCAGGCTGATTGTGAAAACAATTTCCTGGCTTTTTCCTTTCATGGGTGTATGCTGAAGTTCAGATTTACAACCTGTGGGGCTATATTCCGTGCTTGTTTATACGATTATGAAGTTGCGTAACTCTTCTGAAAGCAGACTCCAGTTGCACCAAGCTTCTACATGCATGGAAATGAGAGCAGAGCTTGACCTTCAGATCACCTGGAGCTTGCTTGCTAGTTCTGTGCCACCAAGGAAGGGACTGGAAATGACAGGGGCAGTCGCACTTGTTGGGTGCCATGGTTAAGCTCAAACAGAAAAATAATAGACTTACAAATTCCATATTACGCTGCATCTTATTTGGTGTTCTGTGTATGAAACAAAGGCAAGAGCTCAAAGATTTATTAGTGGTGCTTTAGAGCATTATTGAAATTAAGATTTAACTAGCTGTGTAATTTGCTGGAACCAGAGTTTTAGCATTTTTGATATAGTATATGTTGTTATTTGCAAAGATGTACTAAACTGCTTTCATGGGAGCAAAACAACCACAATGTCTTTATTTCTAAGGTACATTCCTATGAAAGTATTATTTAATTGAGTGAACTCTGGTTACACCCACCTCTTATGCTTAAAGCATTCTGATACCTTTTTAAGTCATGGTTCCCCCCCAAAGCATCCTGGGAACTGTAGTTTGCTAAGGATGCTGAACATTGTTACAAATTCCTATTCCCCTCACAGAGCTACAATTCTCAGAGTTTCTTGGGAAGAAGGATTGATTGCTAAACTACTCTAAATTGTAGCTCTGTGAGGGGAACAGGGGTCTCCTAACAATGCTCAGCATCTTTAGAAACTACCGGTCCCAGGATATTTGGACGAAACCAAGACTACATATGAATGCTTTTAATGTAATTTGTGGATGTGGCCCATACAGTGCTTTTTATGGGGGGTATGCAGGGGTATGAACAGGGGCGTAGCTAGCTGCTCTGACACCCAGAGCGGCGGGGGTGGGGGGCAGTGCGGTGAGCTGCCCGCAGAGCCTGCCTAGTGGATGCCTAGGAGAGATATGTGGATCAGGCACACTGCAGGCCAGACCCTGCAGCAAGTGCCGACCCCCGCGGTGTGCCATTTGTCACCCCCTTCAAGGGTGACACCTGGGGCGGAACACAACCCCCTTGCTATGCCCCTGGGCATGCATACCCCTAAACATTTTTTGATTCTAAGTTTGGTCTCATTGAGGGGCAGTATTTCAATATGAGTAGGAAAACGAGAGCACCCGTAAACATTTTTTTAAAAGAAAAAAAGCACTGGGTCCATATATCCAGAAATGCTTACGGGGGGGGGGGGATGCTGAAACTTTTCAGCCTGTAGTGTAGATTGATCCTTAGCACCCCCGTCAGTTGGCATTTTGAAAAGTTGGTGGGGCCACACACTTGCCAGTCACATGATGTCACCACGACGTCAGGTGACACATTTATTCCTTGCAGCGTTACTTGAACTCAAGTTGTCCTGCAGTGGAAGTGATTCTTTGGGTAACTAGGCCCCAAATTATTTAGGAATTTAAACCAACATATTACATGACTAGAAGCCAATGCAGATGATAAAGCAGTGGCATTATATGCTCATGTACTGCTAGCAATCTCGCTGCTCTATTGTAGACCGAATTATGTTTCCAAACTGTTTTCAAGGCAGCCCTGTGCACAATGCATTATAGTAATCCAGTGACATTTCCATATTCTAAGTGTTCTTCAATGCAACTCGGTCACTCCATGGGCATGAACAAATACATATTCAGTGACCAAGGATCATTTTCTAGTTTTTAAAACTAAATTGTCCCACCACCCAATAATTTCCCCCATTCACTTCTTTTGTCCTTATTGGTGCTGCATAATCTTTTGTATTTTTTTAATTGGGTTCCCTGGCACCTAATACAAGCTGCAGGCTTGGTGCCCCCTCTATGATACACCTGTGATACCTGCCCACTTAGGAACCAATGAATCCATTCTAATAAACCCCAGTATGAAGGCTGTTTATGAGGAGCAGAAATATTACCTTGGACTCTGGTAGGCAAAGCTTTCTGTTCTTTAGGTATAATTTTAGGCACAGTATATTAACAATGCATACCTTCTGAGAACTCACTTTTGTTTCATTGGACGACTCCAGGTTCTAGTATTATGAGGGGGGGGGGGGAATCTCTCTAGCTACTTTAACCACTCTGTGAATAATCTTACCTCCATTATGCACCCACTTACTCACATTTTTTCTAAACCAAAAGGCCTCAGACATTGAAACTTTCCTCAAAGGGGAGTAGCCCCAGCCCTTTGATCACTGTGGTGCCCTTTTCCTAGAGTTGCCAGCTCTAGAATGTCTATTTTGAGATGTGCCCTTCAAAGCCATCTAATTTCAATAACCATCTATTAACCAGAGCTAACCAGGTTTTCCCCTCTCCTTCGCAATGGCCTTATTCTGAAAGGAAATGCTGCAATGTCCACAAGAATAAAGAGAGAAAAGCTGTAAACATACTTTTTAAAAAGAGAGAGAGAGAGAAGAAAAATGGGGCTTAAGCATTCTGATATCTATTTTGGCTTTATCGCTATTCACTGAAATAGTCTATAACCAAGAGCACAAAAGGACACCATTCTACTGTTGCAGGTAGCAATAAGATAGATATTTTATTACCACTACTGTAGACAAATATAAACTGATAAACCAATATCATTTCTCCCCCATTATTCATTTTGTATATTCCAAGGTCTGGGCTTTGCTAGTATTGTCAATCCTGTTATGTTGGATTCTATATAAAATGGCAAAGCCTAATAATAATGGAACCTAAGAGTTTCACAAGGAAAAAAAATGCACACATTTCAAAGAAAAGCAGGTAACCATCTGTGATCCAGCATAGGCATCAGGGTATTGTACTGCTGTATTTCTTTGTTACCTGCTTACTTTTTCTTTTTTCTTTTGTAAATTGCAGGCTATTTACCAAAAAGAGACAAGAAAGAATCACAACTATTGGGGGAGTATCTTCTTTTTCACTTGCTTATTATCTGCATGTTTCAGCAAAGAAGAAGAAAAGATTTGCTGCAGTACAGCAGCATTGCTTCAAAGACAGGTGATTATATAAAACATTGCCAATCACATTTGTGTGGAGTTTGGAATGCAAAATGAAAACAAGTCCTGGCTTAGACAACTTGCTGCAAAGATGAGCTTTGACACTCACCTACGCTCTAAAATATTGTAATGAGACCAAGGTTGGACTAGATCAGTTTCTGGGGTCCCCCCTGCCAACCCTATAGCCCTGACCATGAAAAGAGACTGCCCAATAGGTCAAATGGGATGGAGAAGCTTGGCAGATTCCATTTTGTTGGGAGACTAGGCCTTTGTAAAACTAAAGAGAGGGTCAGGTACGGGTGATGAGTTGCTATAGAAACTTGGTATCTGAAGAAGTGTGCATGCACACGAAAGCTCATACCAATAACTAACTTAGTTGGTCTCTAAGGTGCTACTGGAATGAATTTTTTATTTTATTTTATTTTATTTATTTTGTTTTGTTTCGACTACGGCAGACCAACATGGCTACCTACCTGTATATAGAAACTAAATGACTGTAGACACTTCTGGAAAGGGTCATGCCTTGGTCATCTCCCCTCTCTTGGCAGTAGATGATGCCATCAAGGTATCTGTTGTGTGAAAGAGAACAATAGACTGCTGTGGCATTGGGAACTCTTAGAAACCTAACGGGAGAGTAGGATGTGCTAAAGCTGTGAACTTTCCATTTTATGCTCACTGTACCCCAGGCATAGGCAACCTTGGCCCTCCAGATGTTTTGGGACTACAACTCCCATGATCCCTAGCTAACAGGACCAGTGGCCAAGGATGATGGGAACTGTAGTCCCAAAATGTCTGGACGGCCGAGGTTGCTTATGCCTGGGGTAGACAAATGTGTAATTAAAACCTTAAGGCCATAAGTCCCAGTGACTTTCAATTCAAGGAAACCAGTTCCAGAGCAGGCACTGGAATGGGGGGCTTGTAACAATATAAATGATGAAGGGCTATTGGATGTGGTGAATCCATGCCTGCCTCTGCCATGATCCCGCTGCACTCCTCCCCCCCCCCCGCTCCATTGGCAGAACATCTACACTGGTAGAACTTTTCACCAGCTTGTGGAGCAGAGGACTTCTGATGGTGTGAGTGTCATTCTGCCGTCAAACATCTGACACTGCTCTGGAGCAGCACTTACGTTGCTTCCTACTGACCCTCAGTCACCTTTCAATGTGCGGTTTAGATTACACTATTCTGTCAGGCTTGAGGAATCCTCTCCTTTCCCCCAATGGCACCAAGGAAGGAAACGTATGATTTATTCAGTCATCACAGTAAAAGACAAAGAATTCCTGTCATTCCTCCATAACGGAGTTGCTCGCACTGAGCTCCTCCCCCTTCCCTCTCTAGCAACAACACCTGCTTCTACGGCATCTGTCCGTGGACAATCGTCTCTGTCTTCTTACACCCTTAACAAACCCCACGTTTTGGATCGGTTATGCTCTCCAGTGACGTGTCAGCTGGCTGCTCTGCCTCCTCCTCCTAACACTCTGCTGTTTGCCTGTCTCTGAGCTGCTATCATCCTCAAAGCTCTACTGTAACTCAAGACTGCCTTCATCCTCTCTGCAAGCTACAGGAGAAGGGGAGTGGGAGAGCTCCACCATTCCTCCTCCTCTTCAGTACAATCCCGGACATCTTCTAAACCCGCTTAACTGAGAGTAATCCCATTCGAATGTCCCATTCAGGTAAGGGTCATAGCTCAGGGGTAGAGCACTTCCTTTGCATGCAGAAGGTTCCAGGTTCAATCCCTGGCATCTCCAGAAAGGGCTAGGAGAGACCCCCTGTCAAAAACCTGCTGCCAGTCAATGTTGGCCATGCAGAGCTAGATGGACCAAGGGACTGACTCAATACAAGGCCGCTTCCAATGTTCCTTATGATGGAAATTGCTTCTGAGTAGGCATGTATAGATTTGCACTGTAACTGGAAGATTTAAACATGAAATATCCAATAATGTTAAATAGGTTTTAAATGCACTTTTGAATATTCTCTCTTCAAAGTCCAATTTTGAAACTCGCAATCCGATATTGGAAAACCTGTTTAGACTCTTCCGTTTCTGGGGTATCTTTCCATTTGTGGAACACATTGCATGCAACTATTAAATGGGTAGGCTCCGGCCCAGTCAGCTCCTCAGCTCCATGAGTCCCGTTTCATGCCCAGCAATTGGCAAGCCTTGCTTGGTTCAGAGTCCTCGTGGTGTTGGTGGCAACGCATGATTTAAATGGTATCATTTCCCAAAAATAATCAGACTGCAGATATTTCCAGGAAGCCCAGTTAGTAGCTGTTCCTCCTGCTGAGAAATGGAAGAATGTTAACAATTTCTAATGTGATTTGCTAGGTACTCCACTAATCCAATTAGTCCGTATCATCCAATTAGCTCACATAATCCAGATTAAATTATGCCGTAAGCAAAAGGGAGGTGTGCTGGGTGCCAGAGGTGCCACTAGGCTAAACCTTTCAGCGGGTCGAGGCTCACCCCAAGAGCCAGCCATGCGAGCTAGGAATGAAACGAAATTTTGTACACCTTTAAAATAGGGAAGCGACTTGGTATTTATAATACAGAATTTTAAGTATCTATTATTCTATATATATACCCTGGTAGGATTGTATCCATTGCCACAGCTCCACTAACAGACTGGATTTCCATGCATGTGATAGAGCTTCATCTTCCTTCCAGCTCCCCATCCCTGTGCACCCTCAAAATCAGCTATGGGGGGATTAGGGGCCCCTCCAAAGCAGATTTGTGGGGGAAGGAAAGGAAACTGAAGTCCTGTTGCACTGGTGAACCATGCTGGTGCATAATTAGGTAGAGCCCATAATTAGGGTTGCAATCCTAAATAGACTTACTGCGTAAATTCTATTGAATGCAATTCAAACTAAAAATGTGGAGGTTTGTGGTTTAAGTCAGGAGTGTTCTAAACCTTTTTTTAAAAAAAACAAAAACAAAACTGAAACATAGGAAATTGCCTTATACCAAGGGGTAGGTCAGGGATGCAGTCCTGGTCCTCCGTAGTTGCATGGTGCCCTTCTCACACAAGTAAGGTGTGAAGGGGGCTAATGTGGTAGGCATTCCACAAGAAAGGTGCCACCACTAAAAGTCTCCTGCTTCTTGTGAATGCTGGACTTGCTCAGTCCAAGGAAGGCAACCTGAAAACCCCACCCCAGATAATCTAATGGCCAAGGAGGCTCTCATAAGAGGAAGCAGTCTTTAGAGCACACCTGAGCGATCATTTGTTTAACACTCTTATTGAAGCTTATGCCTAGAACTGTTCCTGTTTATCTACTGCATTATTAACCACAAAAAGGGCATGGTCCAGCCAAACACCAGCACTTTTAAGTCCTCACTAATATTGATAGGAGAGAGTTGTGCAAATACAAAGCTCATCCATTAAAATGAATGGGGACTGTAGTACCTAACTTGGGTTGCAATCCCATACGCAGTTCTGAGAATTTGCTTCATTTAGCTTAACGGGGTTTATGTCCAAGGGACTGGACTGCAAGTTTTCTCTATGATATCTTTTTTAAAAAGAAAAAGAACTGGGCAAAGATTTTTTGAAATGCTGTTCTTAAATAAATAAATGTGAAACAGTATGAAGGCACTCTTCCAAAGCTTGCATCATGCAAGCAATATTTGCTCAACACTTGTTTGGACTTGTTTTTCAAAATGCATATTGGTTAGACTTGAATGCTTCTCCCAGGGTGACTGCTGGAGTCTGGTGTGTAATTATGTATTTAGGACATAGGTTATCTTTCCTTTTAGAACAACTGATATGGAAATAAATTGGGCTGTATTTGCAATGGTTAGGGGATGTTTTCACTATTCAAAGTACTCTCAATGCATTTAGCTCAGGGGTCAAGCAAACTTTTTCAGCAGGGGGCCAGTCCACTGTCCCTCAGACCTTGTGGGGGCCCCGGACTATATTTTGGGGGAAAATAAATGAATTCCTATGCCCCACAAATAACCCAGAGATGCATTTTAAATAAAAGCACATATTCTACTCATGTAAAAACACCAGGCAGGTCCCACAAATAACCTCGAGATGCATTTTAAATAAAAGGGCACATTCTGCTCATGTAAAAACACACTGATTCCCGGACCATCTGCGGGCTGGATTTAGAAGGCGATTGGGCTGGATCCGGCCCCCTGGCCTTAGTTTGCCTACCCATGATTTAGCTCAATTTCTCTCTCTCTCTCTCTCTCTCTCTCTCTCTCTCTCTCTCTCTCTCTCTCTGTAGTAGTAATCATTTCTTAGCTTTTGCATTCTATGGTCAGGTCAGTGTGTAGTAATAATTTGAAGAAAATGAAAACAGGTTATGCAGGATTTGTACCTTAAACCCAAGCCAATGAAAACAAAACGTTTGACCTTGTCTCTTTTTATAATGATATTATCTCAGTGACAAGATTTTGCATGTGTGTGTGTGCACATGTAAGCATTTTTCAAGCACAAAGCAAATTTGCCTAGTGGAATTGCAGCTGCTGGAGTGTTCTGTGCACACCCCTGCTATGAAGTCACAATATTGCAAAGCAATTCCCTTCAAACTTCTCCATATGTAGGATGCCACATATCCGAAATTACTTTTGGAAGGGCTTCCACTGGACAAGATGACCTCTGGATCCCTTCCAGCTCTCCAGTTCTATGATTAGAAGGAGCCTTTGATTTGAAGGGCTGTCCCAGCCAAGCCTGATTTAATGATCAAGAATCATAAGAAAAGAGAATGGGGGGGGGGGCTTGAAGTTGCCCCCAACAGGTAGCAGAGTAAGTCAGTCTTCTTCACTGTGGAGAAATGCACTGCTTTTTTTTTTTGTTTTAGACTCTGGTGATTACTTCTAAATTCACATCTGTACATATAAATCAGCTCTGCCAAATCTTATGCAAATCTGTGGCACAGGGACATGGAAGCTGCCTTCTACTGAGGCCCCATCTACACTATCTATGCAAAGCCTTCTCTCCTTGCTCCCCTCACAGAGCTACAATTCTCAGCGTGGTTTAACGTTCAACCACTCTTCCCAGGTAACTCTCAAAATTGCAGCTCTGTGAGGGGAATAGGTGTCTTCTAACAACTCTCAGCACCCTTAACAGACTACAGTCTGAAAGCAGTACCATACCAAAGAACCCTGGGAACTGTAGTCTGTTAAGGGTGCTGAGACTTGTTATGCTGCAGATGGGGCTTGAGCCAACCCAAATGCAATACTGAGCAAGATGAACTTAAGAATGGAAAAATGAGAAAGCGAAACTGACATCTTTACCTTTCTCTACTTGCCACCCATTTACACACTGCTCTCCTCTCTATTATCCTCCTCGTCTCTCCTTTCTCTGTGTCCCTCCTGGCTTCCTGGCCAAGCTCCCAGGACAGTAGCTGACCCCACTGTCATGGACCGTCCTGGTGGCTCTTGATGCTTCCAGATTTCTCGTGGTCTTGCAAGATGTCAGTAGTGGGTGCCAGAGACAGTTGCCATGCTGGATCGCTGCCTCTGGAAAGACAAGTGGCAGTTCACTGCATCCCGACAGTGGCTCACAGTTCCACTAAAACAATAGTTAAAAACTATCCACAGTCTTAGATACGGAGTTGCAAGCTGTTGCACTGTAAGGTCCCCAAGTATACAGTGGTACCTCGGGTTACATACGCTTCAGGTTACATACGCTTCAGGTTACAGACTCCGCTAACCCAGAAATAGTGCTTCAGGTTAAGAACTTTGCTTCAGGATGAGAACAGAAATCGTGCTTTGGTGGAGTGGCGGCAGCAGGAGGCCCCATTAGCTAAAGTGGTGCTTCAGGTTAAGAACAGTTTCAGGTTAAGAACGGACCTCCGGAACGAATGAAGTACTTAACCTGAGGTACCACTGAATCTTAATTTTCATCAGTTGGGGGGGGGGGTAGTTCAAAATGAAAACCACCAAAAGGAAAGTTTCATTATGCAGGCTTAGAAAAAATATGCAGACTGTCAGATTGTCATAGAAATATAAAGAAAGACATTTTTTAAATAGATATAGCTCAGAAAATAAATATTTATATATATATGTAACAATTGAATTCGCGTAAACTTTATTGGGATATTTCTTTTCTTTACAGAAAGGCATAAATGGGTAACATCAAAGTTGCAAAGTGGTATATTTAATAACATAGGGAGGGTCCTGCTGAATGAAGCCAGTGGCCCCATCTAGTCCAGCATCCTGTTCTCACAGGGACCAACCAGATGCCTGTGGAAAGCTGAGAAGCAGGACCTGAGCGTAACAGACTTCTCTCCATTTGTGATACACAACAATAGGTTTTCTGAAGTGTACTGCATTGTTATTCCCTGACGGCTTGCCTAAAAATAACAGTTTTTAGTACTTGTCCAAAACCACAGATTGTCGATGCACAATGCAATGCATCCATATGGAGTATATTCCACAAAATGCCATCAGGCTAAATGCTGTCTTCCAAGTAGCTGCCGGGCAGACTTTAGGATCATGTGGCACTACTGAAGAGTTCAGTGTAATTTCATTACATGAGATAGACTCTAGATAATATTAGCCATCCTTATTTATTAGATTTCTTTTGCCTTCTTCCCTCCCAGTAAATGAAAGTTCATTCCTCTGTATGAAATAACTGATTCACTGTCTGAAAAAATCCAAAGCTTCTGATTCTGAGCTCCTTATAGGTCCAACTCTGGCACCCAACACCCAGCACCCAGGGGTAATTGCTGGGCCCTCAGCACTCTGGCAGGGCCCACTGATGTTGATGTCTGCCTTGGCCTCACCAACATTGATGTCTGCTTTGGCTCTTCAGCCTGCCTGTTTACCTAGCAGTGGCTTTAATGGATGCTGTCTGGGAAGCCTTCTGCCATTTTAATTTCCCAGCATGCCCTGAAATAACAATGGTTGGGCAGGCTTGTGGTTGATAGTGCTGGACTTTTGACATTACACTGTATTATTATTATTATTATTATTATTATTATTATTATTATTATTATTATCTTTCCCAGAATGCGGAAAGGTGCAAATTGGAAACAGGGAAAGTGGAAATCACTTTCTTATTGTTGGGCTGGATTTCTCTTGCAAAGTAAGAATAAAACTGAACTGAATCAGGAATTGAACCTTCTTCCTTCCAAGTGTTGGACAAAACACCACTCCCTGTTAGTTTTGCTTTCACTTAAAAACAAACCCTGGGCCAAAGTTAAAGCAAAGAGTTGCCTTTCTAATTAAGCAGCATTCAGATATGGCCTTCGCTTTTGCTCACAGGTTGAGTGATGAACTTCAGTGAAAGCAGATGGCCACAATGGTATTAAAACCTAAAGACTTCATTTAGGCTTTTAATTGAAAACAATTGGACCCTGCTGGATGGTAATTACCTTGCCTGTTTGCAAATAACATCCCAGCACTTATACCTATGAAGGAAAAACCCCAGCAACAACCCTGAAACTGAGTTAATAAGAATGCCTTATCTGCATATTGTAAGCAAGGAGCATCAAAGACTGTTTCTGCTTTTAGACTCCCTAAGAATGCTTCCAGTGGTCAGTGACATGAAAAAGAAACTGCACAGGAACAGGAAAGGAAAATTGAATTTTCCAATTTTTTAATGAACCAGCCTGCAACACACATAGATGTGCCTACCTAACTTCTACTCAAGAGTCGACCGATTTGTAATTAAAGTTCGGCATGCCTATGAATTTCAGTAGGCCTATTCTGATTTTAGCTACATACAACCTCAGTCCCTCTCTCTCTGCCTCCATTTCTTTCTGAAGGTATAAACATAAATATAAAGATATAAATTGTTGAATCTCTCTCTCTCTCTCTCTCTCTCTCTCTCTCTCTCTCTCTCACACACACACACACACACACACACACACAAACAAACACAAAAACCAATGCAATATTCCAACATTTTCTCTCTCCCACCCTGAAATAACCCATTCCAAAATTAAATATACCAGTTTTTATTTTTGAATGGTATGTGCAGGAACCTAGACTGTACAAATAGACTGGAAGTTCATAGCTGCATTTCACTATGCTGTCATCTTCACTGATATAGTAATTTCCACTTCTCATTTTTAGATGATGTAGCCTACTATTTGGTACATTTCAAGCTGGCTGTCACCAGAAATTTCAGCAAATGCTTCTGTAACCATTTATATATTATATGTTCAGCCTAATTCAGAAAATAAATCTGTGGCCATACCTAGCCATACAGTCAATATTTATTCAATTCTATTTTCATTTTCCTCTCCTAAATGCTCCTTCTGCTTTCCTCTCATTGCTGATATCCTAACCATCTCCTAGAAAAAACTACCCCTGAAATTGTTACTTCCCTTCTATGTATGCGAGTTTTCTCTTTCTTTCCCCTAAACCAAGAATAAATATATAGACCTCCATCCCTATTACATATGATTTTCCTCCAAGTTGGCATAGGCAGCTGGGAATAGTAGGTAATTTTTACAAAGAGAGGGGACAGGATTCTAGCATACTTAGAGATCACATCAAGGCTAGCCCAGCCCAACAATACAAACTACTCAAGTGCTCATTGCAATGGTGGCATCAGTGAAAAATTGTGTGCTTGAAGAACAGTATATCCCAGAATGCTTTGCAGTGATGTGCAATCTGTATACACAATGCAATCTGAAAGTGTCAGCCTAGCATCTTCTGTGGCAAGCTTGGGGCAAGGGTGGGCAGAAGGTCAATTGGGATCAATTGGTAGACCTCTGGGTGATTTGTAGTAGATCAGTGAGGGTTCCTGACTCCCAACTGTTTAATAAAAGCAATAAGAAAATGACTTTCCCCCACCTATACTGCTGAGATGAAGAAAGCAAACTGGGAGTAAATGCCAAGAGCTCTGTTCAGTACTGAAAGTATGCAGAGGAACCCTTTAATTTTGTCTGCCTTTTGCACCCCACTCTGATTGGTAGATCTATGGGTTCTTAGCTTAGGGATTGCCAAGGCAGGGAAAGCCCCTCCCCCAACAAGATTTCAAAGATGAAAGACAAGAGATGGCCATATGAACAGAGAGGAAGCCTCTTCCAGCTTGTGACATCTAATTTGCAGTAATGGCTGCACTTCAGGTAGAAATTTAATAGGTGATGCTATACCCATTGTTGCATCTCCATGGAAGGAATAGTAAACACTTAATTTTTGCCTGGCATGCAGCAGTTTAGAAGTGCAGGAGGTTTGCAAACAGAAACATGGTGACCCTACTTGCAGCCCTATTGAACACTTGCAATGTCTAAATTGGCCCTTGGCAGTCTTCTGGTCAATACCCCTATTCTGTAAGTTAACAAGTGTGTAATGGATACAAGCACTTGTGTTTCAGGGAATAAGTCAATCTTTAGCTGCCTAATACTGCATTTGCAGAAGCTTCCAGTGCAAGCAAAGAATCCCCAAACTGCCTCTCTTTTTTGGGGGAAGATAATTGTCATTTTCTTTCTGGCACTGCGATCCCTTTGGAGACAATTCTTGATAAGATCCTGCCTAGCAAATTTTCTGCATTAATACTTAGCTTCTACATGGTGGGAAGTGGCATATTGGCCAATGCATCCTGTGTATCTGTAGGTACAAAACTGCAAAGAACTGCATTTATTTTTATGCCTGGAACCTGTGACAAATAAGCAACTAGAAACTAGTTACATCTGAAAAATAATGTGAGCAAGTGCCATTATTTTTAGCAGGTGGGTAATAACTACTCTCCACTGGTTCTATACGACATAATTGCACACTGTAATTGCTGCTTGCAGCTTTGCAGGGCTTGTGGTGTATAGAAAACTATTTTAAAGGTATATGTAAGGCATAAGCTCTATTGATTTGTAGTACACAAAAGCAATAAACATCTGCTAGCTTTGATTAAAGCTGAAGTGAAGCTGAAGCTCTTAATCAATCTCTAAAGCTGCTCTGAATATATCACAAAGCGATACTGATTATTGCTATTATATGGCAAACTAGGGCATCCAAGAAAGAATGGAAGGAAACGATTCTCTCCCTTCCTCTGGGAGCTATGGATTGTATAATGCTGTCTTTTATTCAGAAATACACCTGGAGGGGTTACCACACAAGCTAAGATATGATGACAAACTGAGAATATGATGCTTTAAGGAAGGATATTATTCAAGGATTCTTCTTCTTTAAGGCTGGGCTGAAACGGGTAAGGGTGCTTTTCATGAACATTGGCTCCCCCTGTGAAAAATATCCCCAGTGGTTTTTTATTTGTGTGTGCAAAACTGTTGCTGGAGAGCAAGTGTGGTCCTTCTGCACATTCTGGTACTGGTGGAATTCTAGAACGGAACATCTTTGTGGCCCTGATTGGCTGCTGCCAGGTGTCCTTTACTGTTTTCCAAAAAAGCTCTTCTTCTGCCTAGGAAAGAAACTGATGTCATTATATAACTGGAATTGGTGATGTGATTACTTCATTGAGGACAAGCAAAGGCTAATGAGATGGAAATGAGGTGGCAGAAGGCTGAGGTCATAGAATGGATGGTACCATGTAAAAACAAACTTCCTAAAAGTTAAAAACAAACAAACAAACAAACTTGCAGAACAACAAAATAGTTACACTAGAACCTTCCACAACAGATACTTTCAATATTGTAAAAATAATAAAATAACTGTTTTTATATATGTAATTACTTTAATTGAATTTATACATGCAGTTGTTTTAACTGTTTTTATATAGGCAATTGTTTTATATATGTTTTTACTGTATTGTGAAGTCACGTTGAGATGCTTCAGAGGAAGTGATCCATAGATGAAATAATAACAATACTACAAATATGCAGTACCCCAGCCATGCATTGGAGTCTAGTGTGATTTGTAATGGAGAGGGTCATGTGTCCTGCATTACATTTAGTTAGGTTGTATACACAATCATGTTTACTCTGCTTTCAGTGTGCTCCCACCACTATATTGGTAAGTCGTATACACACCATGGACATGTTCACACCATACATTTATAGCGCTATGACACTACTTTAAAGAGTCATGGCTTCCCCCAAATAAGAGTGGTTACAAGGCTCCTATTCCCCTCAGAGCTACAGAGCTCAGAGTGATTTTAAAATCAATTCCCCCTCTCAGGGAACTCTGGGGAGTGCTAAGGTTGGGGTAAGATTTGGACTTGGACTTTGTTTAGGCCCCCCAAACCCATGACTGCTCTCCAAGCCAATACTTCTTTCTATTCTTAGAACAGTCCCCATTTCTTTCTTTTCCTTTTTAAAAACTGCAGCAGTGTGTTAACCTCTGTGGCCCTGTCTTTGCTAAATGGGGAAATGTTGCAAAGCACCATTGTTAGTCTGGATTTGTGATCTATGGGCTAAGCTTTAAAAGAACTCTCTTCACTTGAAAAATCACATTACTGTGAGAAAACTGTTTACTTTCTATTGTTGCAAGTGACACTTAAGACTACTGTAAGTGAAAGAGATTAGAGAGAAAAATTGTCTCTATTTTCTTCTTCTTCCTTTACCTGGCTCTTCCAGTAATGCTACATACAGAGATGAGTTTCGTCAGTTTCTCCATACAGCCCTTCACTCAGATTCTCAAAGGTTCCAGCGGATGAGACAAAATAGACCAGACACAGCACTGTGATCCAAATCCTTCTGTGACCAGGGCTCTACTTGCTGGATATGGCATGAGAAGCAATGAAACAATATGAGCCACTTCTGCAATTGCAGCCAGTTGTGTACTCAGGCATGGACCCTTGTGCAGTGCTAGAAAAATAGGTGCTGGTACTCACCATGAAGTTGTTACAGTAAGTGCCACACTTTTTAACAACAAAAAAGGTGCCAGTACTGCATACTCTTGAGTACCCCCCTAAAGAAAAGCACTGCCCTTGTGGGATAGTGGGATTAGTTAGACTTCACAAGTGAAACTGAAATTGGCTTTGACTGAAATTTGTAATGTGAAGGCCTCAATGGACATGGAAATTTCTACCCCTCATGATGAATACACATACATGGCACACATAGCATGAGAGAAGGCCAAATGGTACAAATGTGTAACCACCCAAGGCCTGTTGCTCTGTAAGATAAAGGAGAGAGGATTTGATTCCTTAAACTGTGAACAGGGAACAGCAGTGTATAGCTACAGAACCCAACCTGCTTCAGAAGCCTTCATTTTTCAATTTGAGTTAGATTCTTGAGTGCCCCTATGGTGGTGCTAATGGATGCTATGTGAAGACAAAGAGGGTTTCCTGGCCCTTGAGACATTCTATAGACCTGGTGGCAATGTGGTGCTTGTGGATGCTATGGCACTCTTGAGATCTTTCCCTGACACCCATGAAGCCTCTGAGCCCCTACCTCACTGCCCCCTTGGTCATGAGGTAGTGAGGGTGGTTACTTAAAACATTCCTAGAGTGGAAGTTGGAAGAGTCTTTCTCTCTTTCTGACCCCTCTCTCTGAGTGGGCTTATCTGGGGGAAGGGGAATATAAATGACCAGAGGGTGTGATGTTCATAGTACCTATGAAAAACACACTCCAAATTCCCCATCTTGCAGTTTGAACATGTTATTTCAGGTGCTACCTTCTGGAACCACAGAAAACACATTTACTCCATTTATGCAGCATCCCTTCAGATGGCTATTGTTCTGCATCTCGGTGGTCTTTTTCCCTTTGAGCTAAACATTCACAGCTCTTTCCGAGAGAGACAGAAAGAAGCAGTTGATGCAAAACAACATGGTATATACGCAGTGCATATGCCAGTCACTTGCTTTTCTTTGAATAACGATATTTTCACAAAAGCCCAGGATTTTACTCAAGTGGGAAGCAAACTCAGCCTCTTGGCTGCTTTAGGGATTAATGAAGTGCTCTTACACCACTCTGGACTGCCATGTCCTATGGAGGCGCATTGCTACCAGGTCTATAGAATGTCTCAAGGGTCAGCAAACCCTCTTTGTCTTCCTGAGATTACTGAAATGAATGAAGTAGCTAAGCAAAAATGGGTTGGATTATAACACATGCATGGGCCTCCAAACAGTGAGAACCTGCCTGAGGTGCAGAATGCAACACTATCTCACTTTGTCACAGAAAGAGTTAAAAAGATATCCCTGTAGTCATAAAAATAAATAAAATCGGAGCTGACATTTAAGCCCAAGTGACAGATTTTCTCTCCAGCTCCCACACAGACAAGTGCCATAACCTATCATATTAAGCTGGCAGCGAGAAAGAACAGTAACAAAAGAAAGCAATATCGTTTTACTGGATTTGTTATGTCTACATTGTGCTGATCTACTGTGCTTGCACTCTTTTCAGACGTCGTGTACGGATGGGCTTGGTTCCTGGGAGCCTTTATGTGACGCGAAGCATTTTGTCCAAACCAGCTCTCTCCTCCAGTTTCCTTTGCAGATGGATAGTCCGAAGTGAATACGCACAAGAATCTTACTTAACAACTACATGATAAATTCTTTATGTTGCATGCGCTGCATCTTTCTCTTTCATCCCTTTTATGGCAATGCAGAGTGTTCAGTTTTCTTTGGACCCACCCACTTCTCTGTATTTTGCAGCCATCCATGAACACAACTGGAGGTTAGGCTGGAATTTCAGTTTAAGTAATGCTTTAATTACAGGATCAGTTCAAATTTTAATTGAGAATCATTTTGCAGAAAAATAGTAAGTTCTGTTTGAAATGTTCCTTTTTTTTAAGGGCATAATCCAGCCAATTGCACCCAATTGTTTTTAACAGGAGCGTTAAGCAAGTGCTTAAATTGTCTCTGTTGAAATCAATAGTTGAAAGCTATTCACTTTCGCTGGCTTGTGCCCATTGATTTTATGCAACAGTTTGAGCTAATCCTGTAATTTGTATATCAAAAAATGTGAAAATTCTGAAACATTTTCATTCTTACATGTCTAGCTTGGTATAAATACCGGTTCGAGTCAAAAGGCTGATGTCAACACATTCCTAAGTTTTGAAAAATTCAGTCGTCCTATTTGGCAGACTTTGTTGCTACTCTGTGCTGAGCAGCAACTCCCTCCCTAGCCTTGTAGCACTAGAAGACCTTGTGAAGCACCCTGAGATCATCAGATGGAGGGAACAACAACAACAATGCCTTTCTGATTCTAGGACTTGTCTCCATGTCCAGGCACTGCAGATCTAATGGATCTGGGAAGGATCAGGGTGAATATTGAATCTGCTGAAAGAGGGACAATGTGGCAGAGTGTGGTCTGAAGCCGACATCTTTCCACATGGATATCATTAAAGTAGTTTCCTCAGCAATCATATCTATAGGATATATCCACCTTGTTCATATATTTCAGGCTGCATTGTTACCATACGTGGAAAAGGGGTACATTTTTCTCTGGCCATACTGAGCAGCAGGATGAAGCAACCTGCTTCAGGCACCACCATGGAGAGGGAAGTAGGTGAAAGCACAAACTGGTGTCCGAATGGTGTTGCAATTTTTTTTTTGAAGTTTTGGCCCAGGGGAAGGGGCTCACAATTTGGGCTCCATTGCAGGTAGCATCAGCTCTGTCTTTAGCATATGTGCCGCCGGGGTGTAAAGATCCGCCCAGTGCCCCCAAATTAACTTAGGAGAAACACCCGTCGTGTCAAAGGTGCCACAGACCTCACTGCCGCATAGCAGCTCAATACAATAAGTAACATAATATTTTGATGTAAAAGTTAATTTCAAGAGTTAATGACAAGTGCTGCTGTTGAGTCTATCAAGCGCCGCTGTTGTGAATAACAAGCACCGCTGCTGGTGCGGCGTTTCTTTCATAAATGAGTGCACAAAGTCGAAAGTCCTTTAGTGAAACAGTAGGTATATGTTTTGGTAATACAGTACCTAGGTATATATGTATTTTGTTTTTCTAGCTTGATCAAAATTATTTATTATATCATAACAGGTAGATAGTTAAGAGCTTAGGTGGCTTCAGCGGCAGGCGCCTGGTGCCCCCCAGAATTCAGTGCCCCACACCCCTTGCACCCCTGGGTAAAGATGGTCCTGGGTAGCAGAATGCCTTTTGCTGACACTCTTTCCGTGGATCTGCAACAGTACAGATGCAGCCTAGCTACAGTTACTGTGCTATATAGTGGTACCTCAGGTTACAGACTCCGCTAACCCAGAAATAGTACCTTGGGTTAAGAACTTTGCTTCAGGATGAGAACAGAAATTGCGCGGCAGCAGAGCAGTGGCAGCAGCAGCAGTGGGAGGCCCCATTAGCTAAAGTGGTACCTCAGGCTAAGAACAGTTTCGGGTTAAGAACAGACCTCCAGAACGAATTAAGTTCTTAACCCGAGGTACCACTGTAATGTGTTTGGCGCTCCTGTGCATCCTTCTTGGCTGTTTTTCCTTGGCTGGAATGGAGAAATGGGCTTTGGGAATAAATGTGACTACGATGGTGCTAAAGGCTACAGAGGATTATCTCTCAATGCAGCGACAGAGCCATGCGCAAAGGGCTGGTTTGGTGTGTGTTTTTAAGCGGTTATTGCACGGTTCGTGGTTGTCTGTTTCCACCTCTAGCAAAGTGAATATATGTGGCAAGGGCTGCTTAAATTATTCATGAAAAGCTTTGCAATCTTGAATCCTTTAATTCTTTCATGTCTGTAGTACAAAAGGAAATGCCAATGTTCCCTGCTTATAGATTTTGTAAAATAAAATCCCCCAGCAAAGCTTGGCAGGTAAAACAAAAATTAATTGTAAAGCATCAGTTACTATATCGCTCACTGAAATTAACAGTCCTGCCGCCGAAGCAAACCCATAGATTAGCTTCTCTGATCTCTTGAGCTTGGCAAGTTGCCTTCTAGGCTCTTTCTCAATGCTCTGGAGGTTGGAAGCCAAGTATGCAAGGGGATGCCTTGATGTCAGTGAAACAGCCCAACGCTCTTGCTCCAGGCAATGATGAGGAGTTAAGATAGCGGCCTGAAAGATGAGGCAAGCGCTATACCCACAGGATGGATTCTGTTTGCATTGTCAGTTCCTTGTTTTGGCCAGTGGATTTCCATTAAAAACGGCATTTGCTTTTTCTTTTCTTTTTATGCCATCCCCCTGTGTTGTCCTTCCTTCAAAATTGTCATGCGCTCTCTTCAAAAGCTCCATGTGTGTTGCTCACAGTCAGTAAAGGCTTTTTAGGGCAAATGGGGCATTGCCCC
Source organism: Podarcis gaigeae (assembly GCF_964106915.1). NCBI lineage: Eukaryota > Metazoa > Chordata > Lepidosauria > Squamata > Lacertidae > Podarcis > Podarcis gaigeae. The sequence goes on from NC_139680.1 coordinate 70,780,734, forward strand.
ACCAACCTCATTCTGATCTCAGTCAGCCTTCTCCTTTGTAAAGCACAGTTTAAGGCTGCAGTCCTAAATACATTCATCCAGGAGGATGGCCCCTTGAACTCAGTGCAGCTCATTCTGAGTAGGATTGCATGGCACAATGGCTATATGAACATTTAGCTGAGGATAAGGGCCAACCAGACTCATGCCTGAGTAAGTATGCCCAGGCAAGGGGTTGGAGTTGGTGAGGCCTAGACACCTTCCTGCAAGTTGAAGCAAAGCTCCTTCCTGATATTGGCTCTTCTCCCCTTCCTGAGCTGTGGGGCTCACCATGATCTCATTCAGCAACCCCTGAAGAAGCCTTAAATAAAGCAAATCACACCAGAGACACCCTCTCAGTCACCTCTGCCATGTATGTGTTCATGTGCAGGTTCATATAGTTGTAGAGCTGGAAGGGACCCAAAGGGTCATTGAGTTAAACCCCCTGCAGGGGAGGAATCACAGCAAAAGAACCAGGTCTGATATTTATTGTATTTTAATTTTCTCTGATTGTCCATTGCCTTGGAGACCCATGGCCAGACAAAATGGTCAGACATATAAACATTGCAAATAAAAAAAGCAATAGATTAGGAATCTGTTGAACATGCTGCTTTTGCTCTCTTTACCATGTTCCTAATTTTGATTATCTGCCCTGAGCCTTTGAGGAAAAGATGGGTTAAAATATTCAAGTCAAATCCACCCTTCTGGGTTTCACTGTAGTGCTGAGTATATTTCCTTCCTTCCTTCCTTCCTTCCTTCCTTCCTTCCTTCCTTCCTTCCTTCCTTCCTTCCTTTTCTTTTTAAAGAACTTACTTTTTAAACATTTGGCCCAGATGTAAAAGAATAATAATAATACAACCCCCTCCGTGCATAAAGAATACATAACTTTGACATCCCTCCAGTTTGGAATACCACTGCCAGGCCTGGAGATGTGTTTCTGCTCCATGAATTATTGCGTGTTTGAGGCTGAAATGGCCTATGTGTGTGTTCCCTCTGCCAAGGCACAAACGCACATTTTTATCAAATTTGTCAGGTTAAACTCCTGTTCGCAGCTAAAAGGCACCCGCAGCTGCAGTGCATTTGTGAGGATGAATGAGCTGGGAAGGAAAAAGGCTTTTGCTGTGTGGCTGCTATTTTAATGTGCAATTGAGCCCCTGAGATGCTCTGTTCTAGTTCAGTAGTTCTAAGAGGAGCAGTTCCCTAGGGGTCTTCAGTACCCAGATTAATTGAAATAACTCCAAGGGTTTTTCTTAATTCCTGATCCCTCCCCTGTGTTCTCTCTCTGTCTTGTTTTCGCGCTCTGAAAACTGAATTTTATTTTCAATGGCTAGGATGAAAAACACAATTCAAACTGAGTTAGCGTGAAGCTGAGAGGGCCACTCTGTTCTCCAAAACAAAATGCTCCGACGGGCACAGAGAGGCCAAGCATATTTGGGACATTCATGAATGAAACCTGAATACAAACCATGCTGGAAAGTGGAAACTATTCCCCCCCTCCTTTTGACCTTCTCAGTTGGTTTGGAACTCCTTTGATCGTAATCCAATGCAGACATTTTTGGCCATGTGAGAACACGGCTTGGGATTTGTCAAGCTTGTGAGCATGTGCTGGAGCAGTTCTAATCTGTGTATATATTGTTGTTCCACCCTATGGATAATAATACACAAAGGAACCTCTTCTATAAATACCGCCAAACACAGTGGCAGGGATTAGTTTTCTCCATTCAACTCAACCTTTGGCTGAAACCCAAGCAGCACATCTCACTGCCCAGCTTCTTTGCGCTGGTCTCTGAAATACTTTTGCACACTTTTCCTGTTTTCTTGGTTGTGGTGGAAGCACCTTGGGATAGATGGACTAGAAGGTGATTGAGGCACAGGAAAAGGGCAGGAGTCAGCCATGGGTGGTTGCACAAAGAAATCTAGTGTTTTGATCCTGTTGCTGCACCAGCTTCTGCGTGTCCTAATAGGGTGAGAGTGCTCTATAGAGAACGATAGGGAGAAACTGATAGACCATCCCTATCCTTATAAGTGGCTATTCTCATCAAGGCAGGGAGGAACTACTCAGTGTTAGCAAGGCCACTTAAATAACACAGATGGAGCCCAAAGAGGTCTTGATAACACTTAACAGACAAACTGAATGAAAACAATGTATAATTTTAAAAGAACTGAGAGGCTTTCTCTTTCATAGATCTTAGATCAGGCCTTGTACATAGCACGAGGACATTTGACCAACCATACAAAAGAAGATTCCCTCAGAACTACACAGCCATTCAGAAGACATGCTACCTCAGTGAAAGTCATGCCACTCTTCCTGGTTGCTAAGCAACAACTCCACCCATCCCCCTCTTTAGATGACTTTAACACTAACGGAATTAGCATTTAAGTTGCACACTGAATGATTCCTGCTGCTGCACTTCCAGCACTCCATACCTCCTAGGTTAGGGGGGTAATGCAGTGTTCTTAATACCAGTGCTATTAGATAGGACACATGTTCGGGTCATAGTAACTGTGTCCTCCTAGGGCAGGCACCCCCAAACCCAGCCCTCCAGATGTTTTGGGACTACAACTCCCATCATGCCTAGCTAACAGGACCAGTGGTCAGGGATGATGGGAATTGTAGTCCCAAAACATCTGGAGGGCTGAGTTTGGGGATGCCTGTCCTTGGGGATGCCAGATCATGGAGGATAGAGGGTAAGGGATGTTCCATCTTCAGCCACTGAGCCTTTCAACGTCATTAAAGCTTTGAAGAATGAGAAAAATGGTCTTCCATTGGGACCACTTGTATGAGAAAAGTGCCAACATAATCCAGTCCACATAATATGGCAGATCTATATGTTACAGAGATGACTGAAAGGAGCAGAGAGAAGGATTTCAGGCATAACAGATGCTTCTGGAAAGGAGAAACTGGGACTGGAAGCAGCTGATGGGGATGGGAAGCACAACTTCTTGAAGAGGAGATGCGGAGACTCCAGCACTTTCAAAAGGGATTGGCCTTGAGAATCATTAGGTGGGTTCAAAGAATCTGGTGCAGAAAGGTACAAAGGGGGATTTAAGAAGCTGTGTGATATTCTTTGCCTTGATAGATGTTGCAAACCCCTTTACTCTCCAATTGTCTCTACCCACACAAACACTGCAATTTTTTGTGTGACTTGCTAGAATTTGTTAAAGTACAAAGTTTAGTACAAAGCACTCTAACACAAATTATCTTAATGAAGTGGAGGGGAGCCAATTTAACCTTTACATTTGGGTTTAATAATCTGAATGAATTAATGTGACTATATTCACTTTTAAAGTCATTTTTGAGATTAAAAGGCACTGCTAATTTTGGCTCAAACAGATTGATTCTGGAACACTGTAGTATATTGGATTTCGACCTTGAAGGGATCTCAAAGGAGAAAAAATGTTTTAATTTGTCCCCCACCTAGGTAAGCTAGAAGTACTATCAGAGTTCTAGCCAGGCCAAACGGCTTGAGGAGGATGGGAAGCAGGGCCAGTGAGGGGTGTGGCCAGGGGAGAGGGGAGTGGCTTGAGGAAAATCACATGGACCAGATAGAGAGCCCTAGAAGGTTTCCTACACCTGCTCAAAGAGCTACTCCACACCCTCTCTCAGCAACAGTTACCCTTCAGATTACTCGACTGCTTCCCTCTCTGGTCCATCTGTCTCCAGCCTTCTTTCCTGCCGGAGTACCACCTGCCTGCTACCTGTTTGCCTTCTTTAGCACGTGTGAGTCTTTGGACCTGAGCTCCTGACTTGCCGTGACAACTAGATATTCTATGTTGTTTCCATGGTTAAGCATTTGCATACAGGACTGACTTAATTATGGTTCTATCATTTATCACGACTCTGTTTACTCCCTGTTTCCTTTCATTATCCTTCTATGTACGGTTTGGATGAAAACATCTGTAAAAAATCAGGACTGGTCTACCCGTTTGAACACACACATGTTGGGTTGGGCCAGGTTAAGCGTACGCGCTCTGTTTCCCAAAGCAACGATTCTTGGCGTTGTTAAATTCCTTTCTGAGGATTTGTGTTGACAAAAATGCTGGGTGGGGAAAAGGGAAAACAAAGTTGTTAGGACTGGAAAGCTTGTGCAATGCAGCACAAGGTGAGTCCCACGCTCAGGGTCATTAGGAAAGGGATTGAAAATAAAACTGCCCTAGGGCTTCTTCACACAGTGCATAGTTGAATAATGAAATCTGCTCATACAAGAAGCAGCGATGGCCACCAGCTTGTAATACTTTAAAAAGAGGATTAGACAGATTCATGGAGGATGTGGCTAACGACGGAAAATAAGGTAAAGGACCCCTGGACGGTTAAGTCCACTCAAAGGCGACGATGGGGTTGCAGCACTCATCTTGCTTTCAGGGCGAAGGAGCTGACGTTTGTCCGCAGACAGCTTTCCAGGTCATGTGGCCAGTATGACTAAACCGCTTCTGCCAAACAGAACATCTTGGCAGAAGCCAGAGCACATGAAAATGCTGTTTACCTTCCTGCCACAGCGACACCTATTTATCTACTTGCAGTGGTGTGCTTTCGAACTGCTAGGTTGGCAGGAGCTGGGACAGAGCAATGTGAGCTCACCCTGTCATGGGGATTCAAACTGCCGACCTTCCGATCAGCCAGCCCAAGAGGCTCAGTGGTTTAGACCACAGTGCCACCCTCATCCCTAACAATGGCAAATAGCTATGCTCTACTCACCATGTTGGAGGCAGTATACCTCTGAATATTCCTGGGAACTGCAGGAAGGGGAAATGCTGATACACTCATGTCTATCTTACAGGCTTCCCATAGGCTTCCCATAGTCGGTCACTGTGAGAACAGGATGCTAGACTAGATGAGCCTTTTCTCGATTCAGAAGGTTTTTCTTATTTTCTTCTTCTGATTTTGATAATTTATGACTTTTTAATCTGATTTTTCATTTTAAAAGGCTACTGATAGAAAAGAATGATTTTTTTTAAAAAAAGTCTCTCGTCATGGAAGATACACAGGAGTGTATTGACTGTACTGTACAATGTAAGCATAGAATCTTCACATGTAGGACAAGTCCCTAACTCACCAAAGGTTTGAGACCCATTGGGTACCCTTCACCTGGTTTAGTTAGCCAGTGAAGGCCATTTCCCGGGGTATGGCCACTGTCCCATGCTTACAACTTCAAGGAGTCACAGGTGAGAGCTCAGTGCAGGGTGGGGACCAAAGGTGGGCAAACTACCCCAGAAGGAGCACAACATGCCCCCCCCACCAGAGGTACTACCCCTCCCCTAACATTGCATGCAATCAATTATGATTATGACATTGGTAATATCAAAGGGATTTATGAATAGGTTATACTTTGTGACAGGAAATTAACAATAGCTGGTTTCGGCATTGAAACATGTGTGAAGGGGGCGAGAAGGGATGGGCAAGTCTGTCAACACAACATGAAGAAATTTAGGAAGGACCAAAGTTCATCTGGTCCTACCTCCTGTCCAAATGCAAAATCAAATCCCCTGTCAAAAATCCCCATCATCCTCACTTGAATAAATGCAACAGCCTTTTTGTGGGACAAACTCTCCATTCACTTTTCTTTCAGTTAGTCCCACCCTTTACAAAGTTGCTATTTCAAGTCTGAAGCTGGTAGGCAAAGTGGGCTGTGTGCTTTCCTGCACACTTTTCACAGTCCAGCTGGGAGTGCTCTTTGGATTTCCTTCCTTTGCAGATTTTTCCTGCTTTCTTTCCCTTTCTTTGAGGCCAGGGGGCAGGGGAGCTGTTTCCCCACACAGACACTGCATCTCTTTCATTTATTTTGGCTCCTGCGTCACGGTGAGCCTTGACAGATGCTCATCTGCTGAATGTGTTTGCTAGGAAATAGCAAAAGGGACTGATTAAAAGTAACAAATTACCGACGTTTGCTACTGAAAGGGATACTGACAGAACACTGATATTACAGAAATGCAGAAATACATTCAGAAGGAGAGATCGGTTTTGAAATTGGGATAGGAGGAAATAGTGCTAGTTCCAAGAGCCCCCAAATTGTCATTTGCTACAGGGCCTGAATGGAATCTAAAGCAGTCATAGATGTTGATTTTGCATGAGAACTGAGATGCAACAGCATGCTGTGTTTGAACTGCTTCTCTGTTCTGTGTTGGGGGGCTGTGTGGGCCACAAATGTGGCCCAGGAATCAGATTCCTGAGAAATATTTGGAGTGTATGGAGTGAGGAAGAAGGATGCAGCTGTGTAAACTCAAGATCCCACCTCTATACAAAGTAAACAAGCAAATTCTCAACCCTGCTCAGACCCTGAAATCTTCAGATATGTTCCTATTAAAGTGTCAGATTCCTAAACTACTGGTCACAAGGCTCTTGTAGGAAGTTCATGAGCACCAGATTCTAAGAAGGAAATATAAGCAGAAGCTGAAGATGGGATGAAGATCATGAAACTTTTCCCCACCCCTGCAGACCCTATTTAGGAAGGGGCTGCTCACTTAACGACGCAAGAAGAACCCTCCAGAGGCTCATCTAGTCCAACATGCTGTTCAACCCGATGACAATGTGAAGCCCATAAACATGACCCATGTGCATCAGCACTCTCCCCAGCTGCTGGTATTCAGCGGTATAATGCCTCCATCATCATGGGTACACCACAGCCTTATCTTCCATGAATCTGTCTAATCCTAGCAGGGGAGATACCATGCTCATGATGGTGGTTTTCTCAGGCTGTTGTTCTCTCCCCAAAATGCATATTTTGCATAGTCCTCTTTTAAAGCCAGCCATGCCAGTGGCCATCGCTACCTGTTTCCTGGCAAGATTATGGGGATGACGTACAAAGGTGGTTAGAATTAATTCACTCTAATCTAACAGAGTGCCATGGACAGCACGAGGGTATATATTATTCCAAATGAGAATCTTCACACAATGATCTGCATGCATGTTCAGACTCTTGAAAAGTGTTCCCTTTTAATAACTTTTCACTTTCCTCCTTACCTTAAAAGAACAGGAAAAATACAGTGTGTATTTAGCCAAGGATGACTGAAATAGTGAGCCTGCTATAGAGCTATATTCATCCTTTTTTGGCCAGACACATGTCCTTACCCAGACAATTGAACTTAGAAGCAACCACTTCTTCCTGTTTCCAGCAGAAGATGACTCTGCTAACTTGTTGTTCCATGTGACAATCATGATGTCACTCACTTGCCCATCTAAGGCTGTGTTCCAAGTTACAAAATCAAAACAACCTCATGCAGATTGGCTTCCCCTCCTTTTTATAGTGCCAAATGAATATTAAACTGGATGAATATGTCAAGCAACTGACTGTGTGTTGTCTTTAAAGCAGAACGCCTTTCTGAAGCAGGGTGAGAGGTAGCTAAGAGAGAGTGGAAATCAGCAACATGAACTAGCATGCATTCCTGTCATTAGATGGATAAAGGCAGGGAGAAGCAGGAAAAAATATCTGCACTAAGTATGTCTATACACATATATAGAGAGAGGGGGGATCTATTATGTGTTCCTATCTCATGTTCAAAATTGAATTACATGAATTATTATTTATTCTATTTTCATTTATATGCTATGGTTTATTATTTCACTGAAACTTGTGAGAAGTGCCCACCTTCAGGCCATAAAGTGGGCCCTTTAAGATACTCTAGTGCTCCAAAAGGCGAGGGCGGGGGGGAGTCTAGAAGAGATGGATTAAGTAGAAACTTAAAAGGCCTCAGTGCACTTCCATCCATTGTCAGAGCAAGCTGTTCATTAGGAGGCCTTCTTGACACTTCGACAACTGGCCTACCTTGCCCTGTGGATGGTTCTATGGGAATAGAATGAAACATCTTCTGTAGAAATGATGAACAATTGCTGTTCCTCATTTTAAACACCATTCAGAAACTTTTCGTTAAGTCAGTATTTCCATTTTCTCTCCAGATTTCTCTTGGAGACCCTTGCTCACTCCTGAATCTGTTCCAGTTTGTCAACATTCTGTTTCAAATATGGTGCCCAGAAGTAAACACAGTACAAGGTTTGTTTTTGAGAAGGAAGAGGGGGGAAAGCAGGCACAAAACACAACCTGATATATATCTGAACTCCTTATGTTTTTATTGGGATTTTCTTGGGGTGAACCCTATTAGATGCATCACTAGTCTAGAAATTTGCCTTTGCCAATAAGACCATCTGTTCTATTCATGGAGCTTGAAATCTCTGGAGTGTTTCTCACAGCCTCATAAACGAACAGCCCTTTTTACGGTCACAGTATTCTGCGTCAACTCTGTGAACAATGGGAGAGTACCCAGGAGGTCCCTGCAGGAAGCAGAACTTCCCTTGTATAATTAACTGGGTGGGAGGCTGGGGAATGCAGATAGTACATGAGACACATCAGACAAACTGCTGAAACAATAAACAAACAAATGAGCAAGTCCCATTTCCTCTTCAGGAACTGTTGTTCCCATTGCTTCCTTATTCCAGAGCCTCCAATTGCATCCCCCACCCCCCAAAAAATCCTCCTTTGCTTACAGCAAGTGTTTTAACCCCTCATGGGCACTGCCTTTGAATAAACTGGCCCAGCCTAAATTTAGCCACAAGGTTCAGCTTTTCCAGCAGGCAGAGGTGAAGTTTGACACATTTGAAAGTCACATTTTTTCACTGCTTATTGCTGTATTAAAATAACGGAGTTCAGAAGGGACATGAGGCTAGATACTTATGCAAGGCAGAACTATTCATCTGCCAGCCCCTCACCCCATCAAACAACACAGTCCAGACTTCAGTTTGTCACAGGTAGGGAACAGGTGCAAACATGCAAAATTGCCTGCAAAGTCCAAAGGAATCAAGAAAGAGTTACAACAAGTGGAAGGTAGCCCCTACTAGCCAACCTGTTTTAGCTATGAAATTCTTTTCCTGTCTCATTGAAGGGAATCAGTCTGAGCCTAAGGATGAACAAAATATCACCAAGTGAGGCGCCTCCCTTTACTTTCCTTACAAATTCTCAGAACATAAGATGAGTGCTGGTTTTGACTTATGAAGCCTTAAACAGCTCAGGACTGCGGTATCTCAAGGACTGCCTCTCTACATATGAACCTACCTGGACCCTGCGATCATCTTCTGAGGCCCTTCTTCATGTGCCTCCTCCTCAAGAGGCACGGAGGGTGGCAACACAAGAACGGGCCTTCTCTGCAGTGGTCCCCTGTCTATGGAATGCTCTCCCCAGGGAAGTTTGCCTGGTGCCTTCATTATACACCTTTAGGCACCAGGCAAAAATGTTCCTTTTTAACCAGGCCTTTGGTTGATCTGATTTACATCCTATGCAATTTTAAAATGTGCTTTGGGGGGGCTATTGGGTTGTTGTTTTTATTTTTATTATGTATTTTGTGGTTTTATATCTTGATTTTATACTGTGAACCGCCATGAGACCTCCTGAGTATAGGATGGTATATAAATAAAATAAAATAAAATAATCCTGTTGGATTAGGCCAATGGCCCATTTGGTTCAGCATTCTGGCCAGTGGCTTCCCAGAAGTCTGTGGGAAGCCTGCAAGATGGACATGAGTCCAACAGCACTCTCCCCACCTGTGATTCCAAGATACCAATATTCAGATAGTCATTGTGGCTAGTAGCCATGGGGAGGGGGTTGGACTGGAGAAGGGGTGTGGCGTGGCATTTGACCCCTGGATGCCAATGGTGAATGCAGTCCTCTGACCAAAGAAGATTAGCCACCCCTAGGCTGTTTCTCTACTTACAATCAACCTGCACAATCATATCAACTCAAACATTACTAAACACAATAAGCTCCCTGTGGCCTCCTTGCAAAGGAAACCACACCTCAGAAAGCACAGCACCCCTGGAATCTCTCCGTGCTCAGAGAAGTGGAATGATTGCAAATGGCATACAGCCTTTCATTAAGTAGGAAGAGAAACATATGTGTGAAAATTGGTGTGGGGCTAATCCATCTGCCCACCAAGAGCCCTGCCGGCCTGGGCACTTACCTTGTCATGGCTGACCTCGCAGGGGAAGAATTGAAGCCAGCTGCGGCCAATTTGAAACACCTGGGCAGACCGATTTAAAAGGATGCTGCTGCTGCTGCTGCTACTGAATCAATCCTCTTAGTTGTATGATTTGTGAGGTTCTGGCGCTCAGTTCTGTTTGCTGCCTGTATGTTTTTTGAAGCAATGGTGGGTGTGGTAGTTGGTCTGAGTAGCTGGGTGTTTATAGCTGAGGGGGGAGATCCAGATGAGCTGGAATATTGATGAGGTAAAGTTGTTGGTGTGTTTCTTCTCCAGATAGAGGTTTGGAGGGATGCATGTGCTCTGGGCCTGAGGTTCCCCATCGCTGTTGTAGCAGCAAAGCACTGGAATGATCTGTGTGGGTTGTGTTACGTGAAACAAGCATTACAATGGTTGCTCCAGCTGATGGCTTACTTGTTATTACTTTAAATGCACTCTGTTGGCATTAAGCACAGCAAGAACTCTAGTAAAATAGGAATGGTGACATTTAAAAATGAAGGCTCTCAAATAGGCTTTTAATCTCTTTCTAATAAGAAAGTTATCTGCTAAACACTAAGTTTAACAGTCATGTAATAAGTCCATATCTATAATATGGCTAATCATGGGTGGGATATGCCTTAATGCTTGGTGTTTAATTAACCTATAAAGCACTTCCTCTTCTTTTTTTGCTCCATCTAAATTACTCTTGTAGCTCTACAACTATTTAAATCTCTGAAAGTGTTCTTAGTTAAATATTTTTGCCAACCGTCTGTATTACGCTGCTGGAGAAAGGGGGGGGGAAGATTCCTGGATATTTTTGAGGAGAGGTTTAATAGGTATGGGCAGATCTTGAACAGGACTGTCTTCTCTTGGGGAAGGATTCCCCAAAATTCAGAAATGGCCACTACCAATTCTGGAAGAAATCTTCTCCATAAAAATGCCAGCTTGCAAATGTACATACAATCCTAGTTAAAAATCTATTTAACCCCTACCACCACACAGGCATGGATGAAGGCGTTGTGACACCCGGGGCTGGGCGTTGCTATGTAGGGCACATGTGTGGCGTCGCTATGTACGACACATGCGCCGTATGTAGTGATGCTACACATGCGCTGTACATAGCAGTTTGCTGGTGCCACCGCTCCAGCACCATACGGACCCTTCCGGGATCCCTCCGTTGCTGCTACAGCCGTGAATGGAGGCTCCTCTACATGTGGCTGTAGCAGTGATGGAGGGATCCCACCGCTGTCCGTCCGGCGTTCAAGCAGCGCCGACAGCAAACCACTATGTACAGCGCACGTGCAGCGTCGTTACGTACAGCGCATGTGTGCGATGCTGCACATGCGCTGTACATAGCGGTTTGCCACCGGCGCCGGGATCCTCCACTTGCAGCTGCAGCCATGAACGGAGGATCCTCCACATGCGGCTGCACGATGGCTGCTTGCGGTGCCGCGAGCCCCCGCAGAGTGCCTTGTCACCCCCCAAATGGCACCCAGGGCACGCTGCTCCCCACCCCCCATTGTGACACCACTGCCACTGCATTAATATTGTAATATCCAGCATTCATGTCAAAACTGATATTCTGGGTGGTAGAATGTGTCTCACTCCCATTGTGCTAGCAGTAATCCTTTCACCAACAGTGCCCTAGCTTAGTGCTACATTGGATCCATCTATTCTGTTCTTTCTCTGAGTGGGGCTCTTTCCTTTTACACTGTTATTTTCTCTCTCTCATGATGTTAAATGTAAAAAGCAAAATAAAACAAACTCTGCTCACTATCCCTGTGGACTACCTATTCCCTTAGTCTCTTGGTTTTAGTCTCTTAAAGAGTTGTGTTACATCTAGGTAACAGATGACAGAGAAAAAAAATAGCATCTCTATTTTTAACTTTCTCAAGAATAGGTTCCTCTTGTGTTTTAGGTATTTCGTTTATGAAGTAGCATATAAATATATTCATTTATTGTATGTTGATATGACTTATTACTTGGGGGGCCCACCAGGTGGCACATTGGAAGATGGCTGACAATAACATCTCTCCGACCCACACGAGGTATTTAAGAGGCTGCTATGGGAAGTATGCAGTCTTCCCGACCCCCCAAGGAGATGGGGGGGACTGCCTTGCCAGCGGTGTCCATAATGCACCCCCAGAATCGAAAGAAGGGGGTGCCGGACACTTGGCACGAGCCCTCGGTGACGTCGGCTCTTCCTGACTTGAGATTGGTATGTTTGGAGTGAAACGGAGGGGGGTAGAGGAAAAAACTTTTATTTTCTTTGCTTTATGTGAGTATTAACAACCCTCCACCCCAGAAAGAAGATCGTTGCATGTTATTAATCACAAGCAGGAATTTAAGAACTGTGTGGAGTGAATTATTGATTAAAAGAGAGGATCGGTAAACATCGGAGTACGGAGGAAAATTTTATGACACAGCTTTAAATGGTGTCTTGCTAAAACAGGCTTGTCTAAGAAAGATGGGGGGAGGAGGACCAGGATCATTGGAATGTGAATGATGATTGGAATGTGATCTAACCTGGCAGAGCCCTCTGTGATATATTTAGCAAGCCTGAGAAAATTAAAGGACAGACTGAGGATAAATTCTTTACGGAAGTGTGGAATGGTGTCTGTCCCTATGTGATATGATTTTTGGAAGTGTAAAGCCCACTCAGAGGATGTTTGTTTCCAACCTGCTTGTGAAGATTATCAGAGATCGCAAAGAAAGGAATATATGATAACAACAAGAAGATGAAGAAAGTAATAAAGAAACTATCTGGACAGAACTGGATAGAACTGTCTAATTAAAGCAGCAATATAAGAGATGCTTGGACCCATTCAGAGCTTGAAGTATGGGTATCCCCAACAAAATTTAAAAATCTGGCTGTATAATTTGGAATTAATGTGATATGGAAATAATGTGATTTGATTGGCCTGTTAATAAAAATTATTTATATATAAAAAAGATATGACTTATTACTTGATTTTTCAATTTTGAAAACCCCAGTGATTTTTTAAAAAATACACATATGTACTTAAACCAACATGAGGATAACTGTCACAGCATAAACAGGTGTAAAGAAAAGTAACTGAAATTTAGAAAAGGCACATTTGCTGGGGACGTGAGTCATAACCTTTTCTGTGGTGGCCTCCCATTTGCGGAATGGCCTCTCCTTACAGGTATGTTGTGTGCCAACATTATTATGAAGACATACCTCCCTAATCAGACTTTTAAGGTATTTAATGACTGTTTTAGCCTTCTGTGTGACTGTTTTTGTTACCTTTGCTAGTGTGTTCAATTTTTTAAAAATTAAATTATTATATAGCTTCACACAGAGAGTGAGACCCCACTTTAGTCGCACTCAGCAGACCCACTGAATTCCATTTCTGCATATTCGTCTTGTAATTTGTATTGTTCTTGAACACAATTTAATAATTCTTGTCTGCTCCCAGAATTTTTGCAATAGTTCTTCCTTAGATGGACTTGTAATTACCTTCCCACATTTTTAAAATAAAATCCTTGTAAAAGTAGGAGCATACAGAACTGGTAATTCCCCCCCCCCCCACCAGTCGGAATATGGCTGCAATATAGTTTAAGTGCATATAACTGGCTCTGACTTCAGCTTTATTTCATATATTTCTCCAATGAATGCCAGTTGGTTTGGTTTTACTCTTTTTCTTTGGTAAGTTATTTGATACTGCACCCCACCCTGACCTACAAGTCAATGAAGGGCAGGCCATACATTTTTTATTTTTTTAAAAAAACCATACAAAATGCTGTTACTTATTGGTGGACAGATCCTAACTGGAGTACTGAAATAAACAGGCATCCCTATCAATCTGGTTGGGCAGGAAAGGTAAATAGGGAAATGAGAGAAGTAGAGCATCGGCTTTGGATGCAGAAAATCCCAGGTTCAATCTCTGACTTCTCCAGGTATGACTGAGAAAGTTCACCATCTGAAACTCAGAGGAGCCACTGCTAGTCAATGTAGACCACACTGAGCTAGACGGACCAATGATCTAAGTATTAGTATGAGGAACAGTGAAGTAGCACGGCCCCCTTGCTCCCAGTATATAGGTGCCATCAGCGAGCAGGTCCGATTCACACAGGTCGTGGCAATCTGCATTGCATATCCCTTGCAAAATCACACAGTGGCAATCTGTAGCATAAGGTGAGTGCTGGGAAATGACAGAGAGCCAAGCAAACAAATGTGTCAAAGGCTGGCTAAGCATGAACGAAGTAAGAGATGCTGCTGTGAACAGCTTTAACATTTCCTGAGAGTCTAGGTGAATAGAGGAGGACAGGCCTGGGATGCTGTATAGACTAATAATGAAAACTGGTTATAGAGATTATGCAGCGCGATAGAAAACTTGCCACAATTGTACATTATCATAGAAATGAAAAAAGATCCACTATCTCCTTCTTCAAACACTGCTGAATGCCCTTTAGTTCCGTGCAGATCCCCGAAGCCACGGCAGCCTCAAATAAGAGCAGTGTCTGCTGCACAATTAGTTCTGACAGGTGGGCCTTTCCAACAGCCTGCTGCCAGTTGCAGAGGAATTGGACTCCCAGGAGGAAAAGGCTTGGAGTCAGGGAGGGACAGCAAATCCTTGAGGTCTCTGGTGATGGGCATCTGTTCTGTGTTTACAGGCCTGCTTCCTCCAGGGCTGCAGGTAAGTGCTCACAGGGAGCTAGCCGAGCCTCTCTCTTGCCCCGTGGGGAAGAGTGTCTTATCACAATCAGAGAGGAATGTTGCTGTCAGGCAGGTTTTTCTACATCTCCTTCTGATCTCTTTTGGCAGGTCTGTGTGCAATCGAGAGCGCTTGACCTCGTGCTGAGTTCTAGCCTGTCACAAAACATGCGCTTCCACAACATGAACTTGATTATAAGAAGAAGAAAGGTGAGGTCTCCAGTTTTCTCCTTCAACTAACTGGAGCAGTCAGTAACAGTAGCCTTAACGATCCCACCAGGGTCCAAAGGCAAGGTTCACTACTCCCAAATGCAAGCTGTCCATTATCAGTGGCAGACTTTGGGCTTTGAAATTTCAGTGGCACCCTGGGCAATGCCTAAACTGGCACCCCCCTGCCCCTCACCTTCTATTGTTTGTCATTGGTGCAGTGCAGTTGCAGTTTAGTGCCCAGTGCGGGCAAATTGGTTGCACCCCTCTAAATCCACCTCTGCTATGATCATGCATGTGTTGATCATGCATGTATTATGTATACGGTGTAGCCAGGTTCAAGGTAGCTGAACTCGCATATTCCATTAATGTAGCTACAGTGGTACCTCGGGTTAAGTACGTAATTTGTTCTAGAGGTCCGTTCTTAACCTGAAACTGTTCTTAACCTGAAACCCACCACTTTAGCTAATGGGGCCTTCTGCTGCCGCCGCGCCACCAGAACACAATTTCTGTTCTCATCCTTAAGCAAAGTTCTTAACCCGAGGTTCTATTTTTGGGTTAGCGGAATTTGTAACCTGAAGCATCTGTAACCTGAAGCGTATGTAACCCGAGGTACCACTGTACTTTGAATGTGGATGTGCATGAATGGCACGGGCCTTTCACAAAGCACGGCCACAAGCATAACAGGAGGACTTCAGTGCTGTGATCTTCTCCTGATTCAGTGCAAGCATTTTGCCCATCCATTTAGAACAACCCCCCTCTCCTCCTCCCCACTATCCTGGGGTTTCTCCCGTAGCCAGTTTTGGGGTATATGTTGGGAAAAAGCTCCATTGCACAAGCTCCTTGTGTAGTGCTTCTGCTGACAGGACTAATTAGAAGAAGAAGAAGAGTTTGGATTTGATATCCCGCCTTTCACTCCCCTTCAGGAGTCTCAAAGCGGCTAGCAACCTCCTTTCCCTTCCTCCCCCACAACAAACACTCTGTGAGGTGAGTGGGGCTGAGAGACTTCACAGAAGTGTGACTGGCCCAAGGTCACCCAGCAGCTGCATGTGGAGGAGCGGAGACACGAACCCGGTTCCCCAGATTATGTGACTGCCGCTCTTAACCACTACACCACACTGGCTTGGGTAGTTGAAGCTACCCAATGACAACACTAGTATGTGGCAGCTCAAGCCCATTCAATAGACAGGCTGAATGCGGACAACTATTTCATTGTTTTGTGTTCAGGAAAGAGAGGAGAGGCAGTTCTAGACCAACAGCAAATGATGTGGATTTGTTGGCCCCACCCCTCCTAGATATCCTCATTATTCTCACAGTAGAGTGGAAGCCTATGTAGCTACAATGTTTTCCTTTAAATGTGGCCTTGCTTTCTTTAGGACCATGGCCTTGCTCCATCTTTCTCCAACAAAATTCTGCTTCCTCCTCCTCCTCTTATGTTTGTGGGTTCATCCTTCAGTCAAGGCTGTTTTCTGGTGGTCTTTCTCATGCCTAAATGACACCACCATCTACAAAATGGCCTGGCAGACAGCCTGGTCTATCCTCCTACCTTCCGCATAGTTGGAACTTTTCAGCTCACTATCTCCTACTTTTGCATTCTGGTCTGGCATTTATGTGGCAAAAATACATGGAGGAAATGTAGCAGCTTCTCCCATCCTTTCTTCTCATCTCTCTCCAGTTATCAAGACATACACAGCATTTGATAAAAAGGAACCCACCATGTCTTGTTACTTTTTCTCAGTTAAGATACAGTTTGAGCAGGAACAGTTTATGTTCCTGTTTGTTTATATGTTGCTTTTTGGTTGAAGGCCCTCAGTAATATGATGCCTTGATTAGGTGCAATTAACTTTTTTAAAAAAGCATTGAGCCAGTTTTTTTTAGTTTTGCAGAAATCAGGCTTAAGATACATGGGAAAATACGCTTTTGGTAACTTAGAGAACAGAGGGTGGTTTGCTATATGAGGCAAGAAATAATTCGAGGAACCAGGTCCAGTGTGAAAAATAAGACCACGACAGAATGTAACTTCAAGCAGGAGTTCTCAGCAAATCAAAACTCTGGCTGTGAGCTGCTTGACGGACTCTGAAAAATACAGGAAGTATATTTGCAACCACTGGATTGGAAAGACAGATGTTTCTCTTATTCCTTCCTCCTTGTGCCTAGCTGTTGTCAGTTCAGCTAATAAACTGTGCCTATGAGTGTAGCAGGGAGGGTAGTCAGTGGGAATACTACAATAATGCACCTTGTACTACTAGATATCTATCCTTTGTCCCTCTTATTTATGGTAACATGGGGTGGGGATAGGATTTAAAAACAAATTGAACCAAGCCACATTAGTAATAAATTTGTGCAGCTATTCTGATTCCAAAATGGATTATTTGTTTGAACAGAAGAGAGAATAATTACTGGAAACATAGCTTAGTGTATATGAAGTCTGCCCAAGAAGCAGAATTGCCACACAAAAAAGGTGTCACAGCAACCTAATTTCTGGGAGAAAGACAGCCAGGTTACTAAGGCCCGTAGCCTAGATTGTCACCATGCAGTACGTTAACCTCCATTCAAGGTGACTTTAACATACATCTCTGTGTGATGGTTGCATGAGCCGCAGCTGGTTATCAGTGCTGTCCTTCAGCTATCAGTGTAACCTATGACTCCAAAGGGCAGGGAAGGATAATTACGTGTCAGTCTACACTATTTAAAAATAAAACCAAGCAGTTCTTGGACAGAAACACTGTATTGATTCCAGGATGCTGCATTTGTTCTATGTCCATGGAGTCAATTAAAGTGCTACTGTATAGTTCAAAGGTGCTGGTTGTTAATGCCAATCAGCTGGCTGGAGCAGACAGCAAGCCCTGTTTTTGTCCACTTGCAGCCATGGTTTGGAGTCAAACCATGCCTGTAAACAGACATTTCCCCCCTTGCAGACTGGCAGAGCTGGTGAATGTGGGCAAGGCTCCTCTGTGAAATCTGGACTTCTGAATGCCCCCAGGGATCCCAAGTGTGTGGAGGGCTTTATCTGTGTACAACGAGAGCCAGTGTGGTGTAGTGGTTAAGAGCGGTAGTCTCGTAATCCTGGGGAACCAGGTTCGCGTCTCCGCTCCTCCACATGCAGCTGCTGGGTGACCTTGGGCCAGACACACTTCCTTGAAGTCTCTCAGCTCCACTCACCTCACAGAGTGTTTGTTGTGGGGGAGGAAGGGAAAGGAGAATGTTAGCCGCTTTGAGACTCCTTAAAGGGAGTGAAAGGCGGGATATCAAATCCAAACTCTTCTTCTTCTTCTACACCACACAGAGGTGATAACTGTGGGGCCATGGCTAGGGGGGCACAGCAATGTTGGGATTAGAAGCAGCAAACATAGTCCTGTTTTTCCATGTTTAGTGGCATGTCAGCCAAATGAGTGAACAACCCTTAATTCTTTGGGACAAGCAGTTACTAGAAATATGTTTTTATTTGCATATTAGGAGCTGTACAGTACAAGAAAAAAATAATCAAGAGGGCATCTGGCCAACATCCTTTAGGACCTTATACAGTTATGGAGTAACAACTCTAAGCACAAACACATTGTATGAATGACTTTGAGGAAGGACTGGTTTGCTGATAGGTTGGCATCTCAGTTGCTATTCTTAAGTCTTGTCCGGACTTGTCCTGCTGTTCTGCACCCCTAAATCAGAGCAAACATCAACTGGCTTTTCTGTACCTTGATGTTTGCTCCAATTCAGCAATAAAGAACATGTTTCCCCAGGGAAAGTGATGTGGCAAAAGGAAAACCACTCAGACCTTTGCCTAGAAAACACAGGACAAGCAGAATACCTCTCAGACCTCTGCTTTCCAGACATGGGACAAGTGAAGTATGGATGAACTCTTAGGGTCACTGATGGGCTGTTCTGATAGCTAAGCCACTCATCCAACATGTTTACATATGTATTTCATCATGAGATGGTCCCAAGTCTGGGAAAACTTCTATGAACCATGTGGCTCTAATTTACTAAAATTGCTACAGAATTCCAGAACATTCTAGGAAGTTCCTTCTGCAGATTCTAACAATTCTTCATGTCCTAGAATGACTCTGCACATAAACACTCCATGGAAATGAGAGTCACATAAAGAAAGCCACATTGGAACCAAGCTTTTTACCAACCCCCAGTGGCCACTTTTTGCACAATTTATTCTCTCAAGAACCCATTTATGTCTCCCCACTGAGAAATCAGTTAGCCATAGAGTTGACTGGCGGGGAGACAAGCTCCTGCTTAATACTGTGTAGTACCCAAAACCTGATACACAGCATAAGCAATGAAGTATTTTGGAACAGTGGCTGCTGTGCTGTCAAACTGAACATACATGTGAGTGTTAAGTCACATGGAAGGCCCAAAGAGATCACATTAAACTTCAAAAGAGTAAACTTCTCAAAGATAAGAGGCATGGTTAAAAGGAAGTTGAAAGAGAGAGTCAAGAGGATCATGCCTCTTCAGGATGCTTGGAGATTATTTGAAAGCACAACGATAGAAGCACAAATAGCATCTATACCTCAGATTAGGAAGGGTATAGACAGATGCCCAAGAGGACACTTGGTGTGGTCCACAAACTCAGACACAGAAACTTTGAAAGGCAATATTTCCATTTAAAAGCCCTTCTCAAATCCGGAAAATATGAAAAGCACAAATTCTGCAAAATGTAAGTCAATAATAAGGCAGATAGGTATGTTGGGATTTTGCCTAGGTGCTTTGATCCAGCTTTCTCACAGAAGCAATTAGTGAGTTGGCCGAGGAGACAACTCTGCTATTGGTCGAGGTTACCCATATAGGCAGGATGACTCATGACTTCTGTGTGGTTGGTCGGTCTATTTGGAGTTAGATGAAATTGAGTTCAGTGAGAGAGAGTTGAGATCCATGTCTGTATTCTGTGTATAGTAACTTGTGAGTCTGCTGTAAATAATAAACCTCTAAGTAACCAAGTTACTATAGCAAGCAGCGTTTTGTTCTTGGTCATCCTGTAAGCTTGCAACCAGATACTTCCAGAAAGTCTGCGTATATTCTGCAATATTCAACAAAGTATGGCTTTGAGGAGCATATTGCTGGGCATCTGCTGAAGCCCATGTCCCTGAAGGGGGTCCACTACCATTATCTAGTTGCACACCTACTTGGGAGTGAAGGCTCCTCAGCTCCATTAGCGACAACTCAGTGCATAGACTTGGGCTGCGTGTCTATGAGGAGCAGGATAGGGGCCTCCAAGAAGAGGAATAAGGCAGGAAAAGAGCAAACCCCATCTTGGAAGTGTCAATTGGAGAAGAACACAAATGTGCTGCCTTAGTTAATTAATTGCATCTATTTTTAATCTAATCTATATCTCAGCTGTGATCAAGTCACTAAAAGGCTGTTTGATGGGGGTTTCTGTCACTGGTTAAAGTAGCTGTGCAGAATGCAGCCCTGGAAATATCAGCTTATAGGTATCTTTAAGCAAATGGCTACAAAACGATGATTTGAATGACCTGGAAGGTGCAATGCAGATGCTTTGGGTCTGGGACTCAAATGTTTGAGTGGCTGTGACAACACCTGTACCGACTGCACTGGTCATGCAAGCAGCCCCAACACGAACACTGGCAGCATACAGGCCTCGGAGGAGGTTTGTAAAACAAGCGTGGCCTTTCTGCGTCAGGAGCCCTGGACAGCCGTCGGAACCAGATGGAACTGTTTGTGACACCAGCCTACCTCCAGAGCACATGGGAAGGCATGTGTGAAATTGCTAATACTTCACCATCTTTGTTCTCGTACAGCGGAGTGAGGAAAGGCTTATTGTGATTTTTGCAGGGGTTGCGGGGAGGGCAGAGGAGGAAACTGGATTTGCACTATTCTTCTGAAAGATGGAAGCGCTAATGGCCAGAACAGGAATGAGAAGAATGTGGAAATGAGTCACAGGTTTATCTATGCATGTTTTTGTGGTACATTATTCGGTTTGCATTGCATTTGCACAGATACCTCCCAACCTCCATCATGGGAGCAATCCATGGGTCCCTAGCTCTGTGTATGTATTATGTTCCCCAAGAGGAAAGTTTACAACTTGGGGGGGGGGGCGGAGTTACTTCAGAAAAAGATGAGTAAGTGGGGATATGATGGTGCTATATAAAACTGAAAGAGAACAGTTTTTCTCTCATAGTGCTAGAACTTGGGGACATCCAAGAAAGCTGAATGCTGGCAGATTCAGGACAGACAAGTACTTCACACGGTGAATTTGCTTCCACAAGATGTAGTGGTGGCCACCAACGTGGATAGGGGATAAGACATAATCATGGAGCAAAAGCCTATCAACCAGTTATGGTAGTCACTACCTCCAAGATTAAAAAATCAGTGCATTTCCAGAGTGAATGTCCAGACTATACTCAGCTTTCCCTTGCATCTGTATAATGAAAAATGAAACCCAAGAGGACATGACCTCTTCCACCCAAGGTTCCCAGTACTTTCCCTTTGTCAATCAGTTCCTCCTGGTTGGTGAGGACCACGTGCAGGATAGATGATCTCCTTGTTGCTTATGAAGAACCATAAAAAGGAAGAGCTTTAAAGTTACGCATCAACAGTTAACACCTGGATAACAGAATGAGGTACACAAGTCACTTGGTCATAGTCTTCCCCACTCTAGGAAGATGTATTCTGTTATGATTTAATTTATAGTATTAATGTCTAAATCTGCATATATTCATATAAATTAGAATATGCAAATTATATGCAACCCTGTTCCCGCCTCTCATTGAGCTTCCTCTCTCCCCCTTAGTCCAGTTCCCATTGCAAGTTATTCAAACAATTCATTCAGTCATCTTTAAAAAAAGACCTCATAATTGCACTTTGTTCTTGAAGCCTTCTTTCCCTAACACTTTTCTCCTTTGGCACTCACCACTGGAGGAAAAGCTGTGGCCAGACACTTGGCTAGGTGACTGAAGGATAGCCAGATTGCTCAGCTATGTCCGGAGATTTAACATTGTTAGCAGAAGGATATAGACTCATTATCGGAGTGTGCTAATTTTAGAAGGTGACTTGTCAATGTCACACAGCACGTCCAAGGAATCCGGCTTGAAAAGAATTGTGCTGTATTTTATCTATCTAGCCTGACAATAGGATTGCATAGTGGCTGTTGGGCTGTTTGCTGAGCATATGGAACTTGAGCACTCACTGGCTGGTGGCCAGGCATCCAAAAGTTAAATTGATGGGTATTGCCACAAGGACTTCCAGCCTGTGCAAATTGCACAGAATGAGGCCTGCTTTAGTTTTGCTTTCTTTCCTGGGAGCCTTCCTCACAAAACAAAGCCAGCAGGTATAACCTCTTCTGCTCTCCACACCCTAGGACAGTGTTGTCAACCTTTTTGGGTCTGTGGACACACGTTTGTGAAGTAGAGAAAATGTTGTGGGCACTGCACCCACACTGCCACTAGCCACACTCTGCAACCAATTCTGCTATTAAGATCCATTCCAATCTGGGTTCAAGCCTGGCCACAGAACTGAATTGGCCTGGATAGCTCTGGCCTTTGCAAAGAGCAGGACAGGGGGAGTGCAACCTTGCTCCTGCTTCCTGATCTCTTGTTGGCTTTTGAAACCCTTGACCATGGTATTCTCCTGGACTGGCATTGTTGTTTAGTCGTTTAGTTTTGTCCGACTCTTTGTGACCCCATGGACCAGAGCACGCCAGGCACTCCTGTCTTCCACTGTCTCCTGCAGTTTGGCCAGACTCATGTTTGTAGCTTTGAGAACACTGTCCAACCATCTCGTCTTCTGTCGTCCCCTTCTCCTTGGTGCCCTCCATCTTTCCCAATACCAGGGTCTTTTCCAGGGAATCTTCTCTTCTCATGAGGTGGCCAAAGTATTGGAGCCTCAGCTTCAGGATCTGTTCTTCCTGCGAGCACTCAAGGCTGATTTGGGGACACTATTACAGTGGTTCTGCTCCTATCTTTGTGACAGAGTCCAGGGAGTAGCTCTGAGAAAGGGCCTTTAGGCCCCTTGATGGCTACATTATAGGCTGCTGAAGGGGACTATTTTATCTCCAGTGCTATTTAATATCTACATGAAGCAGCTGAGAGTGGTCATTTGGCGTTTCAGAGCAAGATGCCAACAGTCTACTGATGACACTCAGCTCTATTTCTCCATAACATCTGAATCAGCAGAGGCCTTGCAATCTCTGAGCCATTGCCTGGGCGCAATGGTGATATGGATGAGGAAAAGCAAGCTGAGCTTGAATCCTGGCACTGTGGGTGAGGAGTTCCCATGTCTTAGAGACTGGTCAGCTGCCTACCCTGGATGGGGTTGCACTCCTCCTGAAGGAGCTGCTTCTGGATCCAGCTGTCACCGGAGGCTCAGGTAGTCTCTGTGGCTAGAAGTACCTTTGACCAACTGTGGCTGGTTCCATAACTACAGCCATTTCTGCACCAGGAAAGCCTTGCCACAGTAGTTCATGCATTGGATACTGGCATCGAAGGGCTGTGTCAGATCAGCATGCATGTTTGTACAGGTTTCCTCTATTGCAAATATTAATATTGCACAGCTTGAAGCAACTGGATACATTATGGTGGCGCAAGGCGCATGAGAACCACATGGGGCCAAGTTGGCACTGCTGAAATAACTTACAGTCAGAGCGCGTTATGTTAGCGCTCTCTCTCAACAAGCATTCCAGACCCAAGGAGAGGCATGTTACTCCCACTAATGCCCGAGAACAAAGACTAAAGGCAATCCCCTTTCAAAATGGAGCTTTGCAACCGATTACCTTTGTTAAATGATCAAAGATAAACATTCAATATTAGAGCAGAGAACAACAACAGTTAATTATCAACCCACCTAGGAGCTTAGAGTCCTTTAGTATGCTGACATGGAAAAACCCTAAATGTTAGCAATACACACACACACACACACACACACACACACACACAGAGAGAGAGAGCTTTATTGTGGTCCATAGACCTAAAATACACAGTACAATAATCAACAGTTATTAAGGTGTAAGATCGCTTCTCGGCCTTTTGGCTAAGATCAAGTGTCATTGGCAATACACATGTAGCCATTCTCCATTTCAGTGTCAATTAAAGAGTTATACTTAACAGTAATCTTTCTTTCCCACTGTGTTCTTGATCAGAACTGCTGTTTGCATCGAGAGAAAAGCTCCCATCAGCTCTGAGATCTTCCACAATTAAATGGAAAAGGGTATTTGGCATTTTCCATGTGGCTATTGTAGTGTTTGCTCAAACCATATGAAGTCAAAATTCTATTGGCCAATCCAATAGACAACTGATAATACTGCATTTAAAAAATGGTTAATATGGTATGAAGGGAATTGTCTTATGCCGTTAAAAGTCCTAGTAAATTGATTTATGTCAGAATGACTACAAGGGCTGCTGAGATAAAATCTGCAAACACAAAAGATTAATTATAGACAGCAGATTGCAAGGTCCCTTGGTGAATCATTTTTGCGATTTGGAGCACAGCAAGAATGGCCTGAAATTTTGGACTCTAGAGGAGTCCAACTTAAAGCCCTTTCTCCACAATGCCAGAGCCCCAATCAGAATCAATGCTCCTTCTCTTTAACTTCCCTTCTAAAAAGCCATTCTTGTAATTGCTAATTAAGGTAAAAAAGGTAAAGGACCCCTGGATGGTTAAGTCCAGTCAAAGCATGAATTCCATTTTGGGTAGTGTTGGGCTCTTTCTTCCCTCTGTAGTACAGATTCCCTGTATGGAATGTTATCACTTTGGGGCCTAGTGCTCTCTTTCCACATACTTTATTGGTCTAAAATTGTAACTTGTCATCCTTCCCCCTCCCAAATCGTGCCCTTCAACTCCATTCCTTATTCTCACAGTTCCACAAGTTAGAATTTTGGAAATCCAAGTTGTTCTGCCAAGGGCAGGGTTCTTTCTGGATCTGGAGCCAATAAGCACACCAGTGGATGAAGAATAAGTAATGCTTTATTTGCGTAAGGTTAACAGATAGCAGCAGGGACGCGGGTGGTGCTGTGGGTTAAACCACAGAGCCTAGGGCTTGCCGATCAGAAGGTCAGCAGTTTGAATCCCCATGACAGGGTAAGCTCCTGTTGCTCGGTCCCTGCTCCTGCCAACCTAACAGTTCAAAAGCATGTCAAAGTGCAAGTAGATAAATAGGTACCGCTCCAGCGGGAAGGTAAACGGCATTTCCGTGTGCTGCTCTGGTTCGCCAGAAGTGACTTAGTCATGCTGGCCACATGACCCGGAAGCTGTCTGCGGACAAACGCCGGCTCCCTCGGCCTATAGAGCAAGATGAGCGCTGCAACCCTAGAGTCATCCGCGACTGCACTTAATGGTCAGGGGCACCTTTACCTTTAGCAGATAGCAGCAGGCATACAAAACACAAATTATAGCATACCACACAGAAATCACACACAATCTCCCCTTCAGCTGCCCGAAGCTCCAGGTAGAGCAGCGAGAGAGACCCCGGCCACCAGTCTCACAGTATCTGGTACCTCAACCTGTGAAGAAGCTCTCTGAGCCCCTTCAACCTACAACTTTTATAGCCAACTTTGATTGACTTGATTGACTGTACCTGGCTAGCAGGCATCACTCATGATCAGCCCAGGACACCGGGAGTGACTCAACAGGAATGCGGAGCAGCTGAGAGTCTTCAACCCAATTCACTGCAACTGGGTATCCTCCCTACTAGCCAATCAGCACTTAGAACAGGAGACCCAGGAAACTCCTGACACAGGTGTGTGAAAGATAAGTTATATCAGCATGAACTGGCAAACTTTAAACCAGGGATGTAAAAGGAAAGAGACACGTCGTCTAACTCCTCGAAATTACAATGGTCTTCTGCGTTTCCCCTACACAAGTATATAGTGGATCACCCTCAGCTGCTTGCTTGCCGGCACCATCCAAAAGAAGCCTAAAAGCCTCAATAATATTTTTGCATCAATTTACCTTGGCAAGTCTTTAATTGCCTAAGTTCCCGAGGTCTTTTAAAGAAAGGTGCTAGGATGGCTATCTGCCAATCTCCTGGGAAGGAATCTGATTTACATATTCACACCTTATATTTAAAAGTTCAACAATTTAGCATTTTAGATCTTTTTAGAACTCTTGGGTAAGTGCCATTCAGCCATCGTAGCTTACTTTCCCTGTGTCACTTACTTCTAATATTTTGGCCTTTGTCACCTTTGTTTGACCTAGTTATTCAGAATCACTTGGTGGGCAGGGGAGAATGGTTCAGGAGTCGATCTCTCTACTATAATACCTTCTGCAGCAAAAATAAAATAAAATCATTCAGCAATTTCCCTGTGATCCTTCTGTGCTCCTTTAACACTGCTCCTTCTCTGGCTGGGTTGCAGCTTCGGATATATTAAAAGCCCTTAATTAAAGCTTCCTTTCAATAAACCGAATGTGGGACAAGGCTTTGTTCTATGGCCAGGTTTCTGTCTCCTTAGCTTGGACTCAGTGTAGAACTTGACAGATTTTATACGCTGGATTTAATGGGCTCATGCAAGGGGTGGGGCATGAGCCCATTAAATCCAGAGTCTAAGGGTAAAAAAGATAAAGAACCCCTGGACAGTTAAGTCCAGTCAAAGGCGACTATGGGGTTGCGGCGCTCATCTCGCTTTCAGGCCAAGGGAATCAGCGTTTGTCCACGGACAGCTTTCCAGGTCATGTGGCCAGCAGGACTAAACTGCTTCTGGCGCAACGAAACACCATGACTGAAACCCAAGCACATGGAAACACCGTTTACCTTCCCACTGCAGTGGTGCCTATTTATCTACTTTGCACTTGCGTGTTTTCAAACTGCTAGGTTGGCAGGAGCTGGGACACAGCAATGGGAGCTCACTCTGTCGTGAGGATTCAAACTGCTGACTTTCCAGTTCCAAGCCCAAGAGACTCAGTGGTTTAGACCACAGCGCCACCCACGTCCAGAGTCTAAAATCCAAGTCCAGAGTCTAAAATCTGCCACGTGACAGTGGCCATGCATTGGGGGGGGGGGGGAGATGTGTGAAGCGCCTCATAGGTTCCCTGTATATATTGTTGTTTTGGTTGCTTGTTATTGTTAACTGAATTTATATACCGCCCTATACCTGCAGGTCTCTGGGTGGCTCACAGGATAAAAGGATCCCTACACCCTGTTGTGGAATGCACAGCCATCATGGTGTGTGGCCAGCAGGTGTGTTAACATCAGGAGTGGGGCTGGTGGTGTGCACAGTGTTGGGGGCAGAGCTGGGAAGTGCAGTCTTTGTGCCGGAAGAGAGAACCTCCCTTTTGTCCTAATTGGGTTATGGACTGCTAAGAGGCAGAAGTAATGAGATCTTAAGAAGGCTTCATGGATATCCAGACCATGACATGCTGTAAGAATGATCAGAGCCAATATGCTTCCCGAAAATATGTTGATATGCACCTGCGCTTCAGATTATACACTTCAGTATATACATATCTCTATATCTATTTATAATTGAAGAAATGCCAGTGTTTCTGGATGGAACTCACTATATACGTTGTGGAGTTTTCTTTTTCTTTTATGGTTTGCTTTGAAGCTTTCCCCCCCTGCAATTGAAACTCGGCAAATCAAAGGCAATTCATCCTCGGAACCCGTGATTGACTCAAGCCAAACAATGCTTTCTGATTTATCATAATTGAAAAGATTGCAAGACAGGAATAGGATTGGGCTGCAACTCAGAGAGTGCAAATGCTTTATGACGAGTATCATTACATTTGTATGCTCTATCAATTCTGCATTATGGGGTTTATTTGCTTTTTTAATATATAATTTTATGTTAAGTGAATTTAATGCTTGGAAATGACCAGCAGTTCTGGAAGTAGAAGTTTAATCTACTCACTGCAAAAACAGAAAAGCCTTTCTAGGGCTGAGATTCTAATTCTGCATGGCTAACATGCCTCATCCCTGATCAGTTTAGGATATTGTATTGCATTTACTACAGGCAATCAGCTCAAGTGCTCAGGACAGATTCTATTTCGTTTCCAAAATACTCTGTAAATGAAAAAATGGAATTTAAAATGCATGCAAGTTACATCGCTAGCCAAGTCACTTTACAGTATGGAAATATGTGATTTAACTATATTTTCTTTTCTGAATCGTATGCGTTTTGCTCTCTGACTTACCCGTTTACTAAATGTCTTCAGTATGGTATTGTTACATAGGTTGTGAGCCACCCCCAATCTCTGCCCAGTGGTTGCAGGATTCCAGGGGGTTCCAGGCACTTACCTAGAGTCATGTTTGCATTTGAAATTCAGGCATGTCAGAGACTGTAGTGTTTAAAGATATACGGTTTATTTTACACTTGTATACACCTGGGTCTAGGTGGAGGAAGAGAGTTCACAGCTTTATATCTCCAGAGAGACTTGTTCCCCACAGCAGCACAGCACTGAAGCCCAAGGCATCCTGCACACCATCTCTGTGCCTCTGTCCCAGCTTGTCAAGATGGTTCTGCCGTGCATGACCTCTGCCTGGAGTTCTGGCACCCCCTTTCTCCTTCCCAATAATCTTTGCTAAGTGGGCCCACTGTGTTCTCCAAACCTTTCTGCTTTTAAAGGGACACATTTCCCCTGTCACATCACACACCTTCGACTTGGCAGCCTCCCAAATCTTCCGTCTGTGTCCACTCCTTGGAGCAGGGGGGAAGGACAGCTGTTTGCATCGACAATTGCACTTAATGGCCCAATACCTGACTCCCCATTGTTCCTTAATGGCTCTGCAGTTAGCTAGCCCAGCCATATGGGTTTGCATCAGCTAACCCAGAAATATCTTAATACTACTGTTTATTAGGTTTTTTTTACCATTTACCATCAGCCTCTGGTACCCCAGTTCTATGGCAATATATTTGAGCATCAGGAGCATTTTGATGACTTTCATTCCCACCAAACTCCAGAAATTAAGGAAGAGCCAAGTAGTGTACAATTGAAGCTAATGCACTCATCAGCACCCAAAGCTCATTAGTCTCATGGTATTACACAGCTGGAGGGAGAGAGTAAAATAAATAAAATAACCCTGAGACTAAAGACGAAGAGGAAGCCTTCCCACAAAGAATTCTGGTAACTGGAGATTACCCCTCACAAAGCTACAATTTTCAGCACCCTTAACAAACTAAGTTCCCAGGATTATTTGGAGGAAGTCATGTGCTTTCAATGTACATTGAATATATGGTGTGCATGCAGCCCAAATCCTTTTGACAGTATAGTAATCTCTTGGTGTCTGAATTGTTCATTCTTGTCATGTTATTCCACATTCATTTCAACCAAACTTTCTAGTCACTTATCACTTTTGCCAGGAAAGGTGAGACCTTCTTGCCACTCGGAAGAAACTGTTCTTAGGTTGGCAGCCTTAGATTTACTGGATTTACTGAGTCTCAACCCCACCCTGTAATATATTTTAATTATAAAAATGCCTCAAGCCGCCCAGGTTTTACTTATCAGACGAAACAGGGGGGAAAGGATAAAGGGCTGGGAGACTGGCCTTAGTCATACTCTGCTCAGATGCCAACTTATTTTTCAAAAATCAGAATTGCCTTTTCTGAGTCACCCTTGTGACTAATTCCCTGAGTGACACCTTAGAATATTATAAATCAGACATTTGTTAAAGTAAGGGCAAGTTCGGATAATTCTATTGCAGCATTGTTGTTGACCTTGATTGCTAATTTTCTTTTTTTCTTTTTGCCTTGATTGCTATTTAGATTTTCTCTTTTTTTAAAAAGAAATGTTGGCTTAGTGTTGATAAATGTTGTATAACTGTATTGGCTGTCTTTAAGTGTGTGTAATCTGCCCTGAGACTGCTTTTAAAGTTAAAGGCAAACCCCACTTTTCTTTTGGCCCTTTAAAGGAAACCTTCCACACACACACCCCGAACTTCCTTGATTCTTTGGAGATTTCTCAAACTACAGGATATATGCAAGACCCATTAAAGAAACCTGGGGGCAATTAACATCCTGGTACACCTCCTACATCCCTTAGATCTATTTTGCAGCAATCCATTTACAGACTAACTTCTCAAGTGCACAGGTTGGGCACTTCTATACTTTCACTATTTAATGCTGGGATCACCTACAGGCAAATTCAGATGGAACAAGTATAGTTGATTGGGAGTTCCTGTGCAATAAGCCCCCTTTCCCAAAAGAGTTTTTGCAATAACAAAAGTGATGGGTAAATGCACTAGAAAGTGAGGGATAACATGATGTAATGTCATGTAACAACAACAACAATGATGACAATTTATTTATACCCCGCCCATCAGGCTGGATTTCCCCAGCTACTCCCCACAAGCAAAATAGAATGAATACTCCTGAAATAGCAAACATTATCTAATCTCTCTGCAAGGAAATCAGGACGAATGCTCAATAAACAGGTTGCCTGGAAGTATTCAAAGGTAATGCAAATAACAGAAGATGAGTGTGGCTTGTGAATCAGGTTGAATTTCCTAGAAGAATCCCTACTCTCTACCCCATTGCTTCCAGCTTTACCCACCAGAATGTTATGTTTACTTTAGATACCACTTTCTAGCCCAAAGGCCAAGCAGTGAACAGCATATGAAGGAAAGAGATGACAAATGTCCAAAAAGTCGAATAAAAAAATCTCAGCAATATAAAATGGCCAAACCACAAAATACCCACCATTTGTGCTTCCACTTTGCACAGTCACTTAGGACTTACAAATTCATTTTGGCTGAAAGTGTGTTGACGCAGTGCTTTAAACATTATACCTGAATTAAAGTCCAGATCGTGTTCAGTCCTAATTAATTTGCTACTCAGGTTTTGGGATTGCCAGTTACTGTACATGACAGCTAGGAGTTGTTTGAGGAAGAGGGAGCAGTGGGGGAGCAAATGACTTTCCATTTTCTCATTTTACATTCACTACCAGAAGCGAAAGCCTGGCCTTGCATATGTTGGTGTTGTGTGCAGTGTGAAATCCGCTGAGACATTTGTGTACCGTCATGCTTTTCACCACTATATTTTACAAATTGTGTGCTCCTGCATAGTTAATTGCAGGGCTGAGTACTTTCAGTACTTGTTTTCTTTTCTCCACCATCACCATTCCTGGGCTGATAGTATTTACTTAGCAGGCATTCATTTAAAGAAAAACGTCCCCACTTTTATATAAGTCAAAGTGAGCTCTCTCTCTCTCTCTCTCTCTCTCTCTCTCTCTCTCTCCACACACAGACACACACAAACGGGGGTTAGACTCAGTGTTGCCTATTGTTTTTGGATCTATGAACCAAGCTAGATGTGATGGCATACCTCTTAGAGACCCTGGAGAATCACAGTGGATCAGCAATGACAGCAGAGAGAGCTTGACCATCTAAATCAGTATAGGTAAAGGTAAAGGACCCCTGACAGTTACCGTAAGTCCAGTTGCAGACAACTCTGGGGTTGCGGCACTCATCTCATGTTACAGGCTGAGGGAGCTGGCATTTGTCCGTAGACAGCTTTCCGGTTAATGTGGTCAGCATGACTAAGCCGCTTTTGGCACAACGGAACACCGTGACAGAAACCAGAGTGCACAGGAACGCCATTTACCTTCCCGCCACAGCAGTACCTATTTATCTACTTGCATGCTTTCAAACTGCTAGGTTGGCAGGAGCTGGGAAGAGCAACGGGAAATCACCCCGTTGCAGGGATTCAAACCACTGACCTTCTGATCGGCAAGCCCAAGAGGCTCAGTGGTTTAGATCACAGTGCCACCCATGTCCTTTTTATCTGGAAGCTGCCTTGAGTCCCATCAGGGACAAAAGGCAGAACTGTTGCTGCTGCTGCTGTTGCTACTACTACTACTCAGTGGTAGAGCATCTACATGCAGAAGGACCCAGGTTCCATTCCTGGTGTCTAGGAAGGGCTGGGAGAGATGCCTCCATGTAATCTTGGACAGGTGCTGTCAGTCAACATAGACAATACTGATCTAGACAGACCAAGAGACTCACACAGTAGAGGCAAGCTTCTGTTGTTTCTATGCTCCTAACAACCATATTTTCACAGGAGCAAAACTTCCCAAGGATCCCCACCCCTAACCTTTCCTCTTCTGCATATCCTGGGGTGCTTCCACAAGGGCAAAAGAAACCGAAATCCTATCCAGGTTCCTTTGATCCCTGGTTAGTTGACAATCCCATGTGCCTTGAACAGTTGGGCTCAGCTGTAAGGCATGGAAAGAGAAACTCAATATATAAAGGTCCCAGCTGACTGGTCTGGCAAGGGGCAAAAAGGGACTAAGTGAACATTGGAAAGGACCATAATACTGTAATAGGAGCAAATTCTTCCCAGAGTGTGAAGCTGTGGGCTTTTTCAAGGTCTGAAGAGGATGCAGAAGTGCTGTTGGTTGACATTAGATGGCCTTGCCAGAAAGGGCATCAAGCTGAAATAAAATATTAACAAGCATGTTACTAGCAGCCTGAATTAGTTCACACATGCATTGTAAAACTTGATTTCCCATTCCTTTATTTTTACTTTGTTTTATGCTTGGTTGAACAGCTGCTGAATGTGAGAACTGTGTCCGCTGAGAAGCATTGCATTAGAGGTGATGCAAGACAACATGATGAACGTTTTATCTCTGGTATTTGATCTGTGATGGCTTTTCATTCAAGTAAACAACCACTTGACATGACAGACATAAAGTGATGAGCATGTAGTTATGAACTAAGCCTTTTTCACTGATGTGTACACATGATTGCAGCAGTACTGCTAAACTGGCACTGAGAGCAAGTGACCGAAAAACAGCTTCATCTGTGTTAATGGTGACATGCTAATGTTGATGCATTGACATGCACACAAGTATGCTTTAATATGTATTTTTACTGTTGTAAACTGCTTGGAGATTTCTCTCCCCGTAAGCAGTATAGTAATATTTAATAAATCATGCATAGCAGAATCATGGAATTGTGGAATTTGAATCCCTTAGGATCATCTAGTCCAACCCCCTGCAATCAGGGATATGCATCTGTGGGGATCAAACTTAGTGCCAGAAATCACCCCAGAACATCTAAAGATAACAGTCATGTTATCTGTAGACATTTATCCTCAAAGTGAGAATTGGCCAAAGTTGCACTACAAACTTGTTTTGGTAGGATTTGAATCCAGGCCCCCTAGATTCAACGAGTGGTCCAATGGACTACATTTCTTGCTAGCCAGCTTTAACTTTAAGTTTCCATAATACACCTTCTACTTTAAATATCCAAAAGACTTTTACCCGAGAAAGGAATAATAGGTTCTCTTAGCTATACAATTGAATCTGCAGCTTCAGCCAAGGCTGGATCTAGAAACATCAAAGAAGCATTTCAGTTAAACGCGTTGTAAATTTAAACAGGGAAAACAGGTAGAGAAAAACGGGACTCCATAGCATCATATTGTGGCACAATGCTATATTGCGTATACAACACATATAAATCGCTTTTTCTTTACCAATCTAGCTGAGCCACAATTCCATTTTAAGCAGTGGCTGCTTCTTTGACTAATGTTTCTCCTCCTGCATCCCTCCCTCACTTCATGCATAAACAAACAAGTCACAAGAACAACCTGAAAAGGGGAAAATAATGCTACATATAACACTGTATAAGTGCTAGTGTGGGCTGTACTTCAAAAGGCCAAGACCAGCTCTCAACTACACTCTGTTTATACCCCACTCTTCTTCCAAAGGGAGCCCAGGGTGGTAAACAAGCAAGCAATAAAACAAAAGATCTAAGAACAATTCTAATACAGATGCAGACTGTGAAAAATCCCTGCTTAAAAGGCTTGTTTATATCTATCAAATGGGGTAATATGTTGGGACTTTCTCTCTCCTTCCCTCTGGCTCAAGACAGACAAATGTTACAGCTTTGTTTTGGTGGTGTTACAAGACCATTTTTTTTGCCTTGTTTACCTGTAATGATCTGTCCTGTATCTCCAGCTCTGAAGACTTCACAGCGGAAGTTTTCACAGCCAAAGCTGCTGTCTTCATAGTTCCCTAAGTTTAAAATATGTTCTCCTTACTCAGTTTTTCACTTGTTATGAATTCTCTAAGATGTGCAAGGGAGTGGGGGGAAGAAAGCATTTTGCACTGTCCATTATACAACTAGAGAGAGCGGGGAAGTCTAAAGTGCAGTAATTCACATAAGTGACTATGGAAAGTGGTGCATTTTTACTCAATGATTTTATTCCCTGGTGTGCTGATTGCTTTTCCGACACCAAAATATGTATCCTATTACTTTTTACTATTGTTAAATAAGGAACTGGGTTCTATTATGCTCTTCTGTACCTGCAGCACAGCCATTAACACTATTCTGTTTGCCAAATGTGCATCTCTGGTGATGAAACTTGAGCAAGAATGAATACTGACATTTTAATGGCTGCTTCTGATTTCATAAAGCTGTTTTTATAGAAAGGTACATTGATAAATCTATTTTGTGAAGTACCAAAAAAAGGAATCCATGCTTCTGAAATGGAATAGCTATGCCCAGCTCAAGGATTCAGCTAGACTGGTAAAGAAAAAATGATTTATATGTGTTGCATGTGCGATACAACATTGTGCCACCAGATGGTGAGATGGAGTCCTGTTTTTCTCTACCTGTATTCCCTGTTTAAATTTCTAATGCATTTAACCTAAATGCTTCTTTGATGT
Organism: Podarcis gaigeae; assembly: GCF_964106915.1. Taxonomy (NCBI): domain Eukaryota; kingdom Metazoa; phylum Chordata; class Lepidosauria; order Squamata; family Lacertidae; genus Podarcis; species Podarcis gaigeae. The sequence continues at coordinate 70,815,130 of NC_139680.1, forward strand.
GTGTAGATCCAGCCGAAGTTTCATTTTCTGGGTTACTATTTTGTTACTGCTCAGAACCTTGCAAACAGCTGACTTGATCATTTCACAGAGAGCAGGACTTCTTGTGTTTATTCAAGAAACAAAAGGTAGCTAAAGGCTTACATGCTGTGTCTTCATATTCCATTGATAGAACGATATTCAGGAACCATGCACTATCCAACACCTGTTGTTAACTTCCTTCTGGTTCATGAAGAACATCATGAATTACTGCTCCCGCTGGGAGCTGGTGATGTTCTGAAGGCCAACCTGGGAGCTCACTGCTGAGACAAGATATGATTTGAATCCAGATCTGTTGTTGTTGGCATACATCTGTCTCACGAGACAATGGAGTGTGCCTCCAGAGGTGAAGTCAAACCATTGTGTTGACATCACTGAAGTGGCCTCCATAGAGTGCAAGCCTGAGCAGCATGTATAGCTTACAGACATACAGTTTTAAGTTATTACCGTATATGCTAATAGGCTGGGAACAGGAGTGTTGAAACCCAGATAAAGAGGTACAATTTCTAGATACCCAAAGGACTGTGTCCTAGAACAGCAGAGGTGGTGGTGCCAAAGACTCGGTGTGAGATGCTAAGTTTCAAATGTTATGGAAATTAATGACATCTGAGGGGGCACCACTTAACCATCCCTGATCTAACATGTATTTTGGAGAGCTATGGTCTCGTGCTAGCTTGCATGAAGAATTTATATATCCACACATGGATATCAGCTGTTTAGTGCAGTTCAGTTTGACTAAACAAACAAGCCCCTTCTCTCTCTCTCTCTCTCTCTCTCTCTCCCTCTCTCTCTGAGTATCATGTTTAGGCATTGATGAAGTCATAGAAAATATATATATATATATATATATATATATATATATATATATACACACACACACACACACACACACACATACATTTTAGGACATCTGGGAAATTACTTGCAACAGTTGCCTCCATCCACTGAAATATTTATATTTAAACAAAGTTAGGAATACATAATACAAAATTGTCTGGGCTTAATATATAAGCCTCTGTGCATTTTTAAAATTTGCCTGGGCGAGACAGCCTCCATTTCAAAAGGGCAAGACTGCACAGAGTGATCCTTGCTAACATTCCAGGCACTAGCTGCTACTCATCCCATAGGAATTACTCAATGTGTTGGCTCCTGATACTCCCAGACAGTATCAAAACAACTGAGGAGAGCACTGGCTAGGACAAACTTAAATGTACTTTACCTTATGTCCTATGTGAGAGAACTACCTCACTCATCCTGGCCTGTCGTTCTGCTTCCTAGATCAAATTGTGCCCTTCAGATAGAGCCAATTTCATGGCTAAGGCTGGTAATAAGGGGAAGGGGGGAGAATGTAAAGCTGGTGTTAGGAGTTTGAGGCTTCAGACCCCACAAGTGGAATTGGCACAAGCTGAATTCCATGCTGTGCCTCTTTGCACAAGAAGCAGGGAAGATCCTGGATTTTTAGCCGAGTCAGCTTCCAGGCTGTCACCATATTACAGGTAGGGATGCCCATTTCAGTTTCCCCCTCATCTTTTCATTTTTTCCAATTTTATGTTCAGTTTTTCACATTCACGAAAATTCACTAGTGGATTTCTCCCAGCATATACACCTTTGCGTGTAGTTTTGCCTAATATGCACAGATTTGCAAAGTAATCTTCTTGGATGCATTATAAATGTTAATATATACTAATATATGCATTTTATGGACGTTACCTTAGTATATACACATTGCTTGGCTGGAGAACTGCACTGCAAAATCCAGAGGAGTCGAACTTTCAAAGGATGGCTCTGATTCGGTTCACATATAGTTTCAGAAAGTGTAAATTAGGAAGGCCTCTAAATGTGATCTGAATCGACCCCCCCAATCCCTAATTGTAGATGGGGTTCAATCAAATATTTGTAAATTCAGGTTTTGCAGTAAGTGAATTTTGTGTTCTTGTACAACAAACCTGTTTCCACTCCTGTCCCTCCTCCAAACATTTCGCAGTAAATGAGAAAATGCACTGGAAATGCACTGGGATAACAGTCACTATATAGGATCTCATATAGCCTCCCTGCAAACAAATCAGAATGAATCCCCAGTTACCAGTAAATGTCATATAACTGCCCTGCAAACTTTGTGCAAAGAAGTCTGAAGTAATGTTCAACAAGCAGGTTATCTGCAGGCAGTCCCAGTCATATGGTTGCCTTTTGCTGTGGACTTGCCTGTAATGAAGTAAGATGTCACTTCTGTGCTTCTTATACTAGCCTGGGGAAGTATAATAAGGTAAATTCAACGCCTGCTTCTTATTATCTTGATTGCACTCCCTTGTGTAAATGCAACTAACTTCTTGGTTAAGTAAGTCTGTGGTTGTAATTAGGGCAAATCTTAATCCATGTTAATGTTTTTGTCCTTTGGGCCGAGTTACTGAGAAAGTGTACAATTGGTTTTTTGGGTTAGAGAGGAGGAAGAATTGGAGACTGTGGATTTGTCCCCACTTCCTCTTGTCTAGCAATTTGGGTTTTTCCAGATTGATGTTTGCTTTGATTTAAGAGAGGGTTTTCCCTGGGAAAGCAGTGGGGAAAGGGGGAAACTGCCTGGATCCATGGTAGAGAAAGTGCTGGTCAAGTGGAAAACTGCTCTGACCTATGCTTTCCAGACATGGAGATAGCAGAAGTGTGAATGAGTCCTGTGACAATGATAAAAACTAATACACAAAAGGGATGTGGCATATTATAACCACAAAGACAATTTTATTGAGGAAGGGGGCTTGTTCATTCATTTTGGAATGAAAAAGTCAGAGATGAAAGACCTCCTTATAATTTATTCACATTGGTTTAATACTCTGTCGTTATGTAACCTTCTCTCTCCTCACCTTTCCTCACTCTAGAATATCACTTTTGGTTTTATTTAAGCTATACTATTGGAATGTAAAATGCAAGATATAAAAAATATTTTAAAAGAATGATGAGAATCTTTCTGGGTTGCGACTCAGTACTCCAGATAGTTCTCTGGGTGGCACAGATGCTGGTATTATTATTATTATTACCGTATTTTTCGCCCTATAGGACGCACTTTTTCCCCTCCAAAAATGAAGGGGAAATGTGTGTGCGTCATATGGGGCGAATGCAGGCTTTCGCTGAAGCCTGGAGAGCGAGAGGGGTCGGTGCGCACGAGAGGGGTCAGTCCGGCTTCCCCCGCCCGCAGCCTTGCAAGCTCCAAGAGCGATGGCGAACTTGCGCGCACCATTGCCATCGCTCTCCGACCTGTTCTGGGGGCTGGGGTCAGGGGAAGCTTGGGCTTCCCCCACCCCCAGCCCCGCAAGCTCCGGGAACCACTCTGGCTGCCGTTCTGGGGGCTGGGGTCAGGGGAAGCTCGGGCTTCCCCCGCCCCAGCCCCGCGCCTGGGGAGGGGAAATAATCCCCCCCCCCAAATCTAGGTGCGTCCTATGGGCCGGTGCGTCCTATAGGGCGAAAAATACGGTAATTTATTTTAGAATGTTTTAGGGTGAATTTAGACCCAGCGGTAAAGCTGGAATAACTAGGCACCCACCTATTGAGGGTTCTAACATTATACAAACACAGCTTAGAAGGTGAGGCCAGGTCGACTTGAAATGCTCGACTCCATGTGAAGCAAGTCTTACAACCCTGACAGTAGTTCCTGGCAATCAAAACTTGAGCCCGAGAAGAATCTCAGGGATATCCAGTGACCCTCAGAGATGTGACATAAATATGCTCCTGTTTACTTCTCTGCTTTCTCTTCCACAGACTTCTCTTCTGCTCCTTTGTCGCACCTACTGGAAAAGTAAAGCTGAAGAGACTGACAGATTTATTTCTCTTTCATTTAATGGACGTTGAGACAGGGTGACTTCTGCCCCATTGATCCAAAGCAGTTCCTATACTTTCAGAAAGAGAATCACTTGAAGATCCCAAGCATGTCCTTTTTCTTCTGGCAATTTGTTTTTTTTAGCACCCCCCCCCCCCATGTTAGCAAACTATACATGAAGTGGAACATGGCAGAATATCCCCAGTGTAAGATAAATTGTGTTGCAAGGCTTGGGACTAATTATCCTCTGCAACATCAGAGCTAGATGGACCAGAAAATAAAATGGTATCTTGTGGCTACAGAGAAAATTTGGCAGCAGCATTCCTCCATACACGATTAGATGGGTATCATGCTTGCTATTGTGGTCCAGCATTCGCTTGCAGGGTCTCTATGGGCTACATTTATTTTGTGTTTGACAAGAACTCTTTGTCTTCTCTGCTGTGTGTATGCTCTATGTATACATTTGCTGGACTTTTCTCTCCGCGGCATTTAAGCTCCCCCCACCCATCCCCGCTGTTGACATGCAAGTGCTTTTATCTGGGCTTGATTAATTAGGAAGCACGCTAGGCTTTAGCACAGTACCCACAATGGCAGCCTAAAAAACTTTCCCAACCACCAGTCGTCAAAGTAAAATGCTAATTACACAAGTGCACAATACAGTAAAGTTCTTTCAGGTGGTGTTTACTAATATAAAAGTGGAAGCTCTCAAGAAATGTGCAAGTAGGTTTTCTATGGAACGCTTAGAGGAGTATATCTATGGAGCAGAGATGCTGATGCAGCTATTAGGGCTTGGCCCCAGCATTCTTTGGGAGGTCTCAAAGAGGCAAGCATTGCAGTTCTTCATTAGCTTGGGTAAGATTTACGTCAGAAGAATTTCCAGTTTACCTACTTACTGTGGGCACTCACCTGTCTCGGCAGATAATGGAAGAGTTTACCTATAGATTACTAACTTAACAACTCCCAGATGAGAGCTTCACATGTCCATGGGAACTCACACTGGGGTCTTGAGGCTGGCAAGAGCGTCAAGGATCAAAGCGAATTGAAAACCTATCACAGTCCTTGTCTTCAACAGCTGCCCACACAAAAATTTATTCTTCAGCCAGGATAAATTTTCCTTGGCCACAAAGTTGCCATCTGGTGAAGGTGTAAATTTTTCCTGGATATTATATTTTAATATTTGATTGTCATAATTTTGATGGTGGTGAATCACTCTTGAATACAGTGAACTGTGAAAGCAGCATAAACCTGATTTCAATCAACATGTCACTATGCATTTTTATATATCTGGGAAGCCTGCAAATGAACCCTAATTGCCAACTGTGGATGGAAGCTGGGGTTGACTTCGGATAGGCTCAGAAACAAGGCAATCACTTTCTCAATTTTTTTTTTGAGGGGGCACCTGACATTCTAGTTGAAGATGTGGGGAAGTCAAAGAGCCAACCAGGATTTCACTCCTCTTCTTTGGGGGGCGGGCGGGCAGGCAGGCAGGGAAAAGCTATAATCCATATAAGGGACACAATTGTGGCATTTGGGCCTCAGTCTAAACTGAATAGTGAATTGTCATGAAACACGCATTTTGAATTTGAAGAATATTTCATGAGTCTTTTGCAATGAAAACTATTTTACTTTCATTATTTGTACAGCACATTATCTGCCACCCCAAGTCTGTTTCACCCAACTATCACATGTAGAATTGGGTGAAGGAAGAGGAATTGGGATCTTTCCCACTGGACCTGCCTCTCCCTGCCTTGCATGGATCCTTAAGGTTGGGTATTAAAACAAGGGCAAATCTTTCTTTCTTTCTTTCTCTTTCTTTCTTTCTTTCTTTCTTTCTTTCTTTCTTTCTTTCTTTCTCTTTGGAAATGCATTCTTCAAGGCATTACACTCTGCTTAAAACCACCTAATCTTTTATTAATGTACATGGTCCTAAAAAGTAACTTCAGACTTCAGTAAGTAGATTCATATGCAGTGCAGTATTTTAACTAACTGCGGAATGCGCTCGCATATCCCTGAGCAAAAGGGACATGCTTGGGGGAGTGTGAAACGGGCCCCGTGGAGCTCAAACCGTAATCCTCTCTCCGCTCTCCCCTCGGTTTCTCCAGGCGATGCAGCTGAGGAAGCTTGAAGAACAGCCTCACAACATCCGAAGAAGCCTGAACTTTCAAGTCGGCACTGCAAAAATATGCAGGTGGCATTCATAAATTAGAATTTTCTAAACAGGGCCCTTGGAACTTGAGCAGTCATACATTGCAGTCACAAAGCTGTGAATTTTCTGATTTTTGTCACACTCTGATAAGATTAACGCTGCTGTTCCGCCCCCCCCTTGCACACACCACAGTTAAATTCACTCCTGCTGGTGGAATTGCAGAAGTAATTTCTCTGACAATAGAAATCTAAAACTTTTGAGATTTCCTGCCCGTTGGGACGGAATGCAATTTATCAATTCCTATTAACTCCAGTCACCAATAAGAGATGCCTTTATTTTCCTCTTAGGGAGTATAAAATGCACACCACCTATATTTTATGCGCAAACGTGGATTTCTCCATTCAAATGGCAAAAGCACCTTGTTTCTGAAACCTCCCCTGAAAGAGAGAAGCATCAATTTTAGTAGCACTTCTTATTTGCTGTGCGGCTCTCACAAGCAGAATTATGAAGTGTGTGAAGTCTGCTTACATTTGACTGTGCTGAGTCCCTTTGAGGTGTTCCATGGGCGCTTTGGGCTTTTCCCGTCCCTCTCAGTTTTGTATAGACATCTTTTCTCAGCACCAACTTTTCCCAGAGTATGGCTGCAATCCTTGTCTACTTACTTCGGAGAAGGTCCCATCAAATATAGTGGGACTTACCTCTGAGGAAAAATGCACAGGATTGTGTTGTATGGCTGTAATGCTCCACTTACTTAGGAACATATCCTTTATATTGGTAGACAAGACTGAGCTAGATGGACCAATAGTCTGCTAGCTCAGTCTGGTCTACATTGAATGGGAGTGGCTCTCTAGGGTTCAGGCTAGGGACACTCCTAGCCCTACTTGCAGATGCTGGGAATTGAATTTGAGACCTTCTGCATGCAAAGTGGATGCTCTGGCACTGAGCTATGGCCCTAGTGTGATTTCTGGCTAAGAAAACATGTCCAGGCTTGGGCTTCTCATGGAACTACAGTGGAGCTGTTCCCAAGTGAGTGTCTTCATACTACACTTGCATCTTTTCTGTCTGTGGAGCAACAGAATGCTTCATACACCAGACAGGGGCAACCAGCTGTGGCTCCTGATGGGTGTTTATTGTGAGATTGGTGCTGCTCGTGCGTGCAAGGTTTTCACAGCAGCCACACAACGCCACATTGGCATCCAAATGCCAGGCCACCTTCCTCCCTGTTTAATCTGGATTTACCCTTTTGGCCAACAAACACAAATAAGTTAAAAAACAATGCTGTTGCCAACAATCTATTTCCAGTTTGTGAACAGGCTGCTTGCAATGTTAAGCCACAGGCAGAAAGGACCTGCTGTTCTGCAGATGAGGTCCAAGTTACATGTTACAAAGGAGATACTTGATCGGATATCCTGCCACATTTTGCTTGTCTGGAAAGCAGGTTCCATCAGTTTGGTTCAGGGACATGACGCAGAGGGGATTTAATCCTTTCTTCCATACCTCGATGCAAATCCCCCTTTCCCCTGCAGCTAACAGCAACTGCAGGTGGTGGTGAGAGTGTTGTATTGGGAATGGGCATAGGAGGAAATGGGTTCAACCAGTTACACATTGCCAAAAATATGGAAGTGCAACACACACACACTGTGGGGGAATGGAAACACGGATTGTCATAAAATTTGCATATGCTAATTTATATATCTATAGGTGCTAATGTACTAATTTTTAAAAAAATAGCATTACAACAGATTTCATCACAGTAGGGAAGACTGTGACCAAGTGACCTGTGTGCCTGCTGAGTCTCCTGTCCAGAGCAACTTCAAGGTCCCTGCTTTCTCTTCTTGGGAGGCTTTCTCTCTCAACTACAGTGGTACCTCGAGTTAAGAACTTAATTCGTTCTGGAGGTCTGTGCTTAACCTGAAACTGTTCTTAACACTTTAGCTAATGGGGCCTCCCGCTGCCGCTTCACTGCCACCACACGATTTCTGTTCTCATCCTGAAGCAAAGTTCTTAACCCGAGGTACTATTTCTGGGTTAGCAGAGTCTGTAACCTGAAGCAACTGTAACCCAAGGTACCACTGTAGACTTTAAACGCTTCAGACATAAGACTGTCCTCTGTCAGCCCTTCATATTGAGGACTGTGAATTAGAATGCATGACCACTCCATCCTCTTGCCATACCATAGGACCCCTGACCATTAGGTCCAGTCGTGACCGACTCTGGGGTTGCGGTGCTCATCTCGCTTTATTGGCTGAGGGAGCCGGCGTACAGCTTCTGGGTCATATGGCCAGCATGACTAAGCCGCTTCTGGCAAACCAGAGCAGCGCACGGAAATGCCGTTTACCTTCCCACTAGAGCGGTACCTATTTATCTACTTGTACTTTGACATGCTTTCTAACTGCTAGGTTGGCAGGAGCAGGGACCAAGCAACGGGAGCTCACCCCGTTGCGGGGATTCGAACCACCAACCTTCTGATCAGCAAGTCCTAGGCTCTGTGGTTTAACACACAGCGCCATAGCCTAGTCCAAATCCTGCTCTTAGCAAAAGAGAGACCCAGGTCCATTTATGGATCTCCTCTGTAAGGTTCAGTTTGAATCTGAGTGTTCTGAGAAGGAGAGTTTGGTCTTACAGCCTGTTCCTACACAGGTCTGCTCAGAGGTAAGATTGAAACGAGTTTAGTGTGACTTGTCAACTTGTAAATAGATTTAGGATCCTAGCCTGGGTGTGTGCTAAAAGAATGGAGCTGGAATGAATCCCACACACTTTCCTTGCTTACCTTTCTCCCTCTTACTTTGCACATCAGAAGAAAGAAACATCACCAAAACGATAACCAGGGCTTTCAGCTTTACCTCAACCTGGTGCCCTCCAGATGATGAGCTACAACTCCCAGCATCACTCCCCACTGCTCCTGTCTGTGGCAGATTCTAAAACATTCTTTTATGGGTCAGAGGCACATAAAGAATTAGGGATGCTGTCTAAAGTTAATGGGGAAAAATGATGAAAACATAGCATTATAAAAGGAATTATAGTAGACAACATTGCCTTCTTTGAAAAAAGTTGGGAAATCAGTAGATTGGGAAGACAGGAGTAAAATGCAGGACAATTTTTGCTATTAGTGAGGTATTTGAAAGAATGCCTCTTACTTCAGATATTCATTCTTAATGACCTGGTTACAAACAGAGTCACATGGCTGGAAGAAGGATAAATAGATGGCAACAATTTGTTGTGATCTATTGAGTCCTGGGGAGGCACCCAAGTGGGGTGTCGCAGACACTAGAAGTCTTGGTTTTATTTATCTTTCCTAATGTCTTGGAACGAAGAAAGGAAAACATCCCATTAATTAAAATTGTGCATATTAAATTGGGAGGTGTAGCAGAAACTAGACTAATCACTTAGTCATTTATAGGGTGTCCCGAGTTCATATAATTTACTATGCACCAATTAAATGTGAAATAAATCCTGACTCATAGCAAATTTTATTCACTGGCTTGATATTTAGAGCCACAGTTTATTTCCTTCCAGTGCTATATAGCTGCCATGTGAACTGGGCACCCACCCACTTTTCATTTAAATCAAGAACGTTAAGTTCTGAAAAATGTCTGCCTATTAAGAAATATGCAGACAAAGTTGAGAGATTTGGAACTAGGAGTTCAGAGTTCATTTATGAAGAAAGAATGAACAATGCGGCGAAACTACAGGGATGCCACAATTGCTGAGCCTCTTAGAAGCAGGGAGAGACCCTTGAATATAATAACAACAACAACAACAACAACAACAACAACAACTCTGGGTGGCTTCCAACAAAGATTAAAAATGCATCAAAATAGGAATGGCATAATTCTAATGTTGAAATGGGGTCTCCTGGTCATGGTATTCCCTGAAGCCTTTTGTGTGGCAAAGGGATTGTGGCTTCACTGCCATGCAAAAGACCCTCAGACCCCCGAAGTGGGGTTGTCATGGGGTTGGGACAACAGAGCAATCTAATTACATCTTGCCCAGTTACTTCACTTTGGGGAGTGAAAAGGTCTAACCTGCACTTGTTCGATTCAGCTGCCTGCCCACAGTGGCGGCCCCTGGATCTATCTGTCCAGGAAGACCAAGCAATGATAAAAGGGCTACTGGGAAGAAGGAAGAAGAATCCCCACCCCCACTTGATGATACAGTATATTTTGTAGGAGGCCATCAGATAGCTATGAAATGGCCATTGCTCAAGTAATATAGATGAATTCACAATTTAATCTAGAAACCTCATAAAATGCCCTTTTCTGGAAAAAAACCCCAAAACAACAACCACCCAATTCCATGATTGTCTTGCTTATTCTTCACCAGACATCCCTACTGATGTTGGCTGGATATAGTCTCCTTACAAAAAAATGTCCATTGGGGTGATAAAGTATCATATTGAAAGCACTATAAATCCTCTGCCGTTTCCACAGACAGTTTTGTAAGCAGACCGTTTCAAAAGCTGCCTCACCAGAGCTCTAGTAAATCAGGAGCCATCTGGTATGTTTGCATTAATTCATCCACATTGCCTGTTGCTCTTGCGCAAAATGCCAAAGGAAACCTGCGTTTGATGCAATTAGGATCAGCAGCAATCTTCGCTTATTGGGAAATTACCACTCCCACAAATCCAGCAGGTAACTGAGATGTGCTCCACAGAGAGTCGGGAAGCGCAATTTTGCATTTGGGAACATGGGAAACATTTCAGTTGCTTCACTCTAATGAGTCTGTGTGGTCTTGGCATTTGTATACAGACTGTAGATTCATGGAAGATAAGGCTAACAATGGCTACTACCTGTGATGGCTATTCTGCTTCCATGGTCAGAGACAGGAATGCTTCTGAAGACCAGCTGGTGGAAATTGCAGGAAGGGAGAATGTTCTCATGCTCAGGTCCCACAGGGTTTCCCACAGGCTGGCCTGTAGTAATGCTCGTCCCCAACCTCTTGCCCCTCCCTTCTCCTGTCTCTGCTCTCCGGCCAGACCAGGACGCCCAGGACAGGGTTGGCGGACGAACATACGTTTTTGCAAAACAGAACAAACAAAACCCGGTAGGGCTGCCACCACTCCCTCTGATCCAGGGGATCCAGAATCACAACCCAGGGAGAAGGCCGTGACCCATTAGCCTGGCTGTCCCCTTCTCTACAAGCTGTATCCACAGACTTGCAGGCAGAAGTTCTACGGTATAGCGTAACCAAGCGTAAGGCTAGGACTTAGCTATTCCCTTTTGGAAAGGCACACAACTAAAACAGTTTCATCTTTAAAATGTTTATTTTAAAATAACATAAGAAACATGCTAAAATAGCAGGCACATCTTTTAGAACGTTACAGGTAAGAAAACAACAAAGCTACATAGACTAACTAAGATTACATACTTACAACTCTAACACAAAGATAGGATAGTTGATGTTCTTTAAGCCTCTGCAAGTAGAAGACGATCGAAGATCTCCATTTCAAAAGATGAATAGCGGCCTATTAAGCTGGAACCATAGAGCCGGGCATCTTTGCGATTTGCAGGGCAAAGGCAGAGAGGCCAAGAGCAGAGGATTCTCTGATCTTTTATTTCCAATTCGCAACCTGCGTCGTAACTTTCAAGCCAATCATAAACTCAAATTATTTTTTGAATGCACCAATGATCGGCTTGCTAGTCTATCAATTTACCTCTTGACAGCTGGGCCAATTTGGAATTCAAACTTTTAAATCAAAGGGTTTCCTCCCTTCCGCCAGAGACACATTCCCAGGCAATTCAAGGGCAGATAACAACACTGGGAGGGGGGATGTTTACATCATTGAACTCAGGTGTTAGATCCTTCATTAATCAAGACATCCTGGGTTCTAATAAACCTTTCAGCTGAGGAGTCAGTTGTCTAGAATTTTAAAGATACACAATTCCTTTCCCAGGGTCCTTGTGGCTGATGAAACTCCCACAAGGCCTCACTCTCTTTTGCTTGGCCAAAGAATAATTTTCTAAATATTCCTACTTTACTACATGGCCATTGTGAGAAAAGATGCTGGACTAGACTGGCCTGAACCAGCAGACTCTTCTTATGTTCTTATGTTTCCTTGTGAACACTTCCAATCCGATGTAGATATCCATCCCTTCCTATTCTCAAATCTCAGGCTGGCTGTTTTTTTCTTAGGCTCCATTTTAATGATGGGGGAAATGAGCCTGACAAACTGGGATTTGCAAAAGCTTGTTCAAGGACCTCACAGATTGTGACCCAGGCTTCACAAAAGTGTCTCAAATACGGAGGCACGTTTTATGGATGGGGCAGGAGGGGCTTAACTCCAGTGACTCCCAGGGGAAGCCTACCTCAATCATACACAGTTGTACCTTGGTTTTCAAACGCCTTGTGACTTGAACGTTTTGGCTCCCGAACTCTGCAAACCCGGAAGTGTTTGTGAACTTTTTTGGAAAGCCGAAGGTCCAATGCAGTGTCCATGGCTTCTGATTGAGTGCAAGAAGTTGTGCCTTGGTTTTTGAACGTTTTCAGAAGTTGAACGGACTTCCGGAATGGATTCTGTTTGAGAACCAAGGTACTACTGTATGCTTAAGTCAAGGAAAAAGCAGATTAGGGGCCTTTCTCTCCCCCTCCTCCCTCCCTCTCTCTCTCTCTCTCTCTCTCTCTCTCTCTCTCACACACACACACGTGCACACACACACACACAGAAATCTAAGAGCTCTGTGAGTGATCCCATGCCCATGAGGACAGTTTGTATACACCATACAGTTGCATGAGCAGATCAATCAATCAGTTTATTTATGGTCATAGACCAGCAGTTTAAAAATGGTTAAAAATACAATAATTATAACAACAAGATACAATAATTATAAGAACAAGCCAGAATAAAAGCAAGGAGACAAGAGTCACTAACCAGCTAGAATTTTGGCTGAGCAAATCTTTCCCCATACGTTTGGAAGGGTGCCACTCAAATAACATAGACTTGTGCAACTGTCCCCATTGTCTAATTCCAGGGCTGGCCCTACAATGAGGCAGAGTAAAGCAGCTGCCTCAGGTGGCAGATGCTGAGGTGTGGGGGAGGGGACAGAGCTGTGCCCTGTATCTAGCCTGCCACCGTCACGTGCAGTGGAAGATACTGTGCTTGCAGCAATACTGGAGTAGGATTCAACAACCAGTCAGGCTGGTTTTGCCTATGTGCTTGAGGGAAGTTTCATCTTCTCCTTTACCTCAGGCAACAAAATGTACTGAGCTGCTCATTTAATTCACACATGGACTCATGCCAAAGGGAAACAATTTCCACATCACAGGGTGTTTATCTATATCTATCCATCTATGAATGGGCCAACATTGTTACCATAAGTAACACCACAGCACATTTTTTTGGTACAGTTAATGAAAATGACTGCTCCCCGCATAAAACGGGGGGTGCCCTTTGCATGGATGCATGCAGCCCCTGGATCTGGAGCGGCTCCATCAACATAGGCTTGGCTTTGCCTTCCCTCAGGTGGGATACCTGGAGGTCTCCGCGTACCCCAGTCAGTTGTCCAATCCCACCTGGGGGATGCATTGCCAAGGAGACCAGGCCAGGTAGGGGAGGGATTACCTGCCCACACAATAGAGGGAGGATCTTACCTGGGAAACCTCACTTGGCTCCAGAGCTTCTCCCACCCTACCCACCCTCAATTAATGTCTTATTTTGCAGGTTAACTTTTCTTCACAGGTATGCGGGCGCCGCTATGTCAAGGTTGCTGTTAAAGGGCCGGAAAGGAATTCCCCTGCATTGGCAGGTTTTGCCTTTCCCGTAGCAAAACATCACAACTTTGGCGGTATCAGGCCTTGGGCAGAATCCTTTAGTCCATCTTCCTCTTTGCAGCGGTGATACCAGGGTTCCCCGTTAAAGGGGTTTCTGAAGGGAGGCTTTGACCGTATGCTGAGAGGTCGTCATTGCTCTCCCCTGCGGCGGCAGCGTAAAAGGGGGTGGCTATCTCTGCTTGAACATATGTTCTCCAGAGCCGGCCCATCCCCCCACCCTGATGTTCCCTAGGTCCCTGGCTGGGGACTGGGGAGGGATAATGCCCAATGCCTGAGCCAAGGTCTACCCACATCTGAAATTTAATAAAGTTGTGGCCAATTTAATCCCATAGCACGTTGTCTTGAGTCGTTATTCCATATGATGGGGGGGGGGGCGCCTGGGATCTGGGGACTCCGCCTGTCCATGCAATACCACTTTCTTCTTTTTCTTGGTTTGCTGTCTTTTGTTTTGGCAAGCGGAGCCAGGAAAGTGCCCGCAATGACAACACAGATGTATGCTTTTGAAACGAAATGCTCCTGCCTTCCTCCCCTCCTTTGTTTCCCTGCTGCTGCACAAACCACATTGCCTAACACCCTTCATGGTACCTGGAGGGAAACCTCTCACGTAAAGTTTAGGTAGGTTATGATGATTAAACGCTGCTTAAAGATAAGATCTATTGCTTCTTTCTTGGGCAAACCTCTCACTGACATAGGACCTGTGAGAGAAAAGATGTAGCTAATTGTAAGACAATTCCTTTGAAGTTCTGCGAGTGCCAGTAACTTCGGTAAAATATTTATAAAGGGCTATTGGGAAGGGGATGGGCAACCTTTCTAAAGTCCAAGCTACTGAACTGGCAGGTTGTTCGTTTTGACCTGACAGTTCGGTCAGGTGAGGCTGTCAGTTCTTTGAAGTATCCGTGTCTGTAAATAAGACACGAGTCCAAAGCAAGGGAGTTCTGAGCAGCTCTTTTGCAGCTGCTCTGCTGAAACTCACAGTGTGGGAAAGATTTACAAAGAGCAGAAATTTGCCTGAAGTTAGCTTCAGGCACAATGGAACGGTAGCTGTACCTGTTTCTACCAGCAAAACAGTGGCACCATACAGACAGATTATTGAACATGCTCAAGGTAGGGCCAGCTGTTTCAGAGTTAAAATTAGGAAATGTTAAGCAAAATGCTGTTGCATAAGAACTGGGTTCAAAACAAAACAGATTGGGCTTCTGTAGCTGCCCATTCAACCATAGATGCGGTGGACACATCCGTTAATTGCAGTTTCTCTCTGTTTCTCATTTTCCCCCACTCATAAACTCAGTTTGCAACATTCCTTCAGAATTTTGCAAATTTTAAAAAAGCCCTCACAAGTTTTTGCAAGCATTTTTAGTGCACATTTCTGCTTAATGTACACATTTTTGCATGCAATTTTACCCAATACACACACTTTTGCAAGCAGTTTCCCACACCACAATGCAATTCATACAGTATGTAATTTTTACATACACGCACATTTTCTTCTAAGTATTTTTATACACATTATCTGGTTGAAGAATTGCACTACAAAAATTAAGAGAAGTGCACATTTTGCAGGATAACTATGATTTGGTTTGTCTATTGTTCTTGGAAGTGCAAACCAGGTAGCTTTGTATTAAAATGCAAACCAAACTGAATTTCTCCCTTACTAATAACCATAAGCATCGTGCAGCCTTATCAATGTGTTAGGTTTCCCTTTCCCAGAATGCTTCTATAGCAGCAATCCCAGGGCTGGTGTTGGGTGGGGGCCATTGAGGTGGAACCTGACTAGTGACATCAGAGTCAACTAATTCTAGTTTTGTCCTCATCTTCCTCCCTGCTCAGTTCTGCAAGTGCAGAGGAGGAAGTTGGCACTCAGTGCCACAGTCTAGATCGTCTGTAAGGGCTTTAGAAAGAAAGAGGAAATAAAACTTCTGATATCAAAATGCCATTATACAACTCTATGGTTTGTAACCACATTTGGATTACTATGTACAGTTCTGGTCATCTCATCTGAAAAAGAATATTGTAGAGTTTGAAAAGGCTCAGAGGAGAACAACCAAGTCTCCTTTCCAAATCATGGATATGGACCACAGCCAGAGCTATTTTTCTAGAAAAAGAGGTGCCGGAACTCACCACAAATGCCTCCCTTGTTCTCTTATACAGTGGAACCTTGGTTCTCAAACAACTTGATTCTCAAACGCCGAAAACCCGGAAGTAAGTCTTTTGGTTTTGGAACATTTCGGAAGTCAAACTGACTTCCATAACAGATTAAGTTTGGCACTTTTGTTTTTGCTATTTATTTTGCATTTTTGTTTTTGAGGCTTTTTCAGTTCATTTGTTTTTGTGACTGTGTGGAGCCCAGTTCAGCTAGTGATTGATTGATTGTGTGACTGTGGAAATGGATAAAAGCCCCCCATCCAAACAATGACTATCATCAGTGCACGTGAGGAAAAAAATTAATTTAAATTATTTCATCTACAATGTTGTCTTATTTATTTTATAGTACAGTACATTGATTATTGCTTTCATTTTTTGGCTCAATGTTCTTGTTTGATAGTAAAATTCATGTTAAATTGCTGCTTTAGGGGTTGTTTTTAAAAGTCTGGAACGGGTTAATACGTTTTGCATTACTTTCTATGGGAAAGTGCACCTTGGTTTTGAAACGCTTTGGTTTTGGAATGGACTTCCATAACAAATTAAATCTGAGAACCAAGGTACCACTGTAATGGCAATGCCACCCAGTGAGTTCCGACTGAAAAAACGCCCTGACCACAGCAGAGATGGTAGGGAAAGGCAGTCTCTGGACCTCACAGGTGCTCATTAGAGCAGTTGCCCCTTGTTCTGGTACTGAGATACAATGGTGTGGAGACCTTTTGTACGTCTCATGCAACTGTGAGTTTCCCACCTGACAAGAGAAGAAGAGAAGCTGGTTAGCTTGCTTGATCAGCATTTAAAGCAAGTTGTTTGGAAGGTAGGGCTGCATTCAGATTGTAATAAATAATGTTGTGGCATGTTAGAACAGCAAAGGCACACAGGAAAGTGACTGCTCCTAAGCTCTGTCATTCTATGCCTTCAAAAGTTGAAACAAAAGAAAATCAGAAGCCCCAATGTAATTTGTGTGTCCCACAAAAACTTTTTCTTCAGGCTAGCACAATGACAAATCCACACCATTAATCTCATATTTAAATTGTTTCAAAATTTATTTGAAAGGTATCTCCTGTTGGACAACCAAAGGTACTACTTAACATCTTGGCCTGTAACATGAATTGACTCAGGACATAAATATTTTGCCATTCATCTTTTCACTTGCTCCTGGATTATGCCATAAATAGTGATCCCTCATTTTTTTGCCCTTCAGTGAGCTTTTCCCTGAGTTGAGAGAGAGCGATCAAAGCATCCCAAAATAAGGCCAAATTTGAGCCAGAGTTCACCAGGGCCCCTCTACATAGTCTTGCTTCAAAACTAGCTGATTTGCTTCAAAACTAGCAGATTTGATGCAGTTTAACTAATTCCCCCCTTCAATCAAAGATTCTACCCTGCCAAATATTTGCACTGTTCCAGTACTCTTCTTTCCTTGTTTTTGTTCTCCAGCTGCTGCTTCTCAGTGCATATTTTGCCACCCTACCCTCAGTATCTCTGGCATTTGCCAGTGCTGCCATTTAATGTAATTGGCTGGGCAATGCATGCTCAGAATCCCCCACCACACACACATATTTTCAGGCTTGGAAATATAGTTTTGGGTAGCTCAAATGCTTGCCTCAAATACAATATGAGTGTTAAAACTCCAAAACTTCTGCAGCTTCTGAATCTGAGCCACAGAAGAACTTTTTTTGCTTTTTCTCTGATATCCACCTAGTTCTTACACACCCATCCATTCCTCCAGGTAATCCTACCCTTTTCCATTAGCATGGAATGGGTGTGTGTGTGTGCTGAGGGACATGGGCAAGCAGGTATGTCAGGTGTGTAGCCTGCAGGCACAGTCCTATTTCCCCATAAATGTGATCTGTGCAGATTGGGGGAGGGGAGAGGAAGAATATGCATTCTCCTTTGATGTCCTGGTAAGTACTTTTGCATCCACATGGCTGTTGCTTCCCCTTTCGTAATGCAACATGCTGCAAGAGATGCCTTCCTTTAAAAGTTCTGGAGTGAGTCTAATAACAAACAAGTATAGCAGCTGAAAATTCCAGCTCTCTGGGCACGGTGGATTAGAACCAGGTATAGGAATCGATCCGCTAATAGCAGCAGCTTCAACTCTACATAAATCAAGGGGGAAAGCAGGATTGTGAGACTTTGGGAAGCAAGATCGAAAAAGCATTGCCTCATCGTTGTCAGCACTGATGGCAGCTTTAGAAGACAACTGGCCCCCAAAGTGTCGTGAAGCGGTTGGGCAATATACACATCAATCCAAATTCTTTACAAGGGATTCACAAGAATGGGGGCTGGCTCTCGCCTAGCAGCTGTCTGCTTAGATTTTCACAATGCTGTATTTTCTGTGCGCCATTTTCTCCTGTCTACATGATGGCTTAGAGAAACCTCTGTGGTACTGCTCTTACTTCTACAACTATGTAGGATCTATAAGTGAAGGAGAGAGCAGGACTGCAGCAGCAGGTGGTGTCTACAACCTTTATAAGTTCATAAGCCAATTACACTGAAATATAGGCAGCAGTGCTTCTGAATACCAGTTCCTTGAATCCACAGAAGGGGAGAATAGTCCTGCCAGAGGGCTTTTCGTGGGATATGTATGACTGATGTGATTGCAGAAATGGTTAGTGGTTGCTGTGGGCTATGTCCTCAGGAGAGGCATCCAGAATTTTAATTATTACTGAGAGAAGCAGTCCAAATATGTTCTTTTTCTTGTAAAACAGAAAAGTTTAGCACCCATGGAGAGACAGTTATGTTTCTTCAGTTCATGTAGAGTTTCAGTAGAGTAATAGCTTCAAACGCTTGAAACAATATATAAGGGTTAAAGTAAAATGGATGAGTTAAAGTAAAACAGGCCAGCCAGCTCCATTAAGTGAAATGCGTGGGGCGGAGCAGGGGGAGAGATGACCTTTCAAGCAGTCATTGAAATTCAACTATGCCCATCATTATGCAAACAGTCTAAGAACCGCTCTCAGGCTTGGTCTGAATTGCAAATAGATTTTTAAAAACTGCAGACAGTCCCAAGGTTAGCAGGTTGGGGTATGTGAAACCCGCTTCTGAGATCCTGGACCCAAGTGATGTTCTTCTGCAGCCCTTCCAAAGTTTGGTAAATAACTGGGTGTGGCCTCTCAGTTGTACTACTTAACAGTGTTTGGCTGAAATCTGTAACACTTGTTTGGGCCTTATGTCTAAAGAGGGAATTAGAAAGAAGTAGTTGGAACAAAGGTCCATATAGTTAAAGCTATGGTTTTTCCAGTAGTGATGTATGGAAGTGAGAGCTGGATCATAAAGAAGGCTGATCACCGAATAATCAATGCTTTTGTATTATGGTGCTGGAGGAGACTCTTGAGAGTCCCATGGACTGCAAGAAGATCAAACCTATCCATTCTTAAGGAAATCAGCCCTGAGTGCTCACTGGAAGGACAGATCCTGAAGCTGAGGCTCCAATGCTTTGGCCACCTCATGAGAAGAGAAGACTCCCTGGAAAAGACCCTGATGTTGGGAAAGATGGAGGGCACAAGGAGAAGGGGATGACAGAGGACGAGATGGTAGGATAGTGTTCTCGAAGCTACAAACATGAGTTTGACCAAACTGCGGGAGGCAGTGGAAGACAGAAGTGCCTGGCGTGCTCTGGTCCATGGGGTCACGAAGAGTCGGACACAACTAAACGACTAAACAACAACAACAACAAGTTGGAAATGGGGGAGGGCACTCTCCCTTGCTCCCCATGTTTCTGTCTGCTCTACCCCCAACTTTCCTGTTTTGAGAGAGAAGATCTGAATTGAGAGAGATCTTTTTTTAAGTGCACTTATCTGAAGACACTTAGAAGTCTTCTGACAAGTGGGAAGCCTGCACCCTCAGGATTCCTGATTGCAAGGAGACTTCTCTGCATTTCAAAGCCCCCTTTAGACTTCCCACGCAACTTGAGAAAGTTGAGTATGAAGCAGGTTGGGCCGGCACACACAAGGACAGTTGGATTACAGATAGGTAGCCGTGTTGGTCTGCCATAGTCAAAACAAAAAAAATTCCTTCCAGTAGCACCTTAAAGACCAACTAAGTTAGTTCTTGGTATGAGCTTTCGTGTGCATGCACACTTCTTCAGATACACAGGACAGTTGGATGGCAGCATGGGGCTGCACTCGTCACCTGACCTTCTGGCTGCTGCTGCATATGGCCATGGAGAGGGGGAGGGGCAAGGTCATTGTGGTACAAATCCACCAGTGGAGCCATACTGGCATTCCTGACAGTGCTTTTGAATTGTGCCAACCTCACCTGCTTTCTCTTATTGGGCACATTACACGAAGAGGGTTTTCATCTCTTTAGAAACCGTGAGGGGATTTGCATTAAGTTATCAGGAGCATCAAACACTTGAGATCAAGGCAGCTTCAGATAATTTGGAGGGAAATTTGAATATGGGTTGTATGAATATCTATAAGCACCTTGTTCTCCCCCCTCCCCAAAGTTGAAATATCCCCCAGGAATATTTCTTTTAGTTACTTAGGGTAACTCATCCCCATAGTTCCCTTTCCCTTTCTGAGCTTGTCCTTTAAGGCCACAGTGAACATGGCAAATTAAGTGAATGCCTGTCTGGGGAAAGTCATAGATTTAACCTATTACTTCAACACTATAATTTCAGACTGAATGCAAGAATCTCATTTAGAAAGGCGGTCAGCATAGGTAAGGTTTAAAGACCTCATTTGATGGGGACCATGTTACATCCTTTATGCCAATAAATACTTCTGTAATTATAAGCTTGCTGCTTCTTTTCAGTTTTAGTTTGCCTAGTTTCAACTTCCAGCTCTAAAATATCGTAATGCTTTTTCTCTATTAGAAATCTCTCCATGGGAGGCACTTACAAACAGTGATAATAGCAACACTTAACCATCTGTTTTAAGGTCATTCTATTTAGTTTGGCAATCTTGCTGGAAGCCAGGCTTTCCAAGCTATGAATCGTTCTGGAAGCCCACTTCTGAACTCTTATACATTTCTTTTCCTATTTTTTAAAAATGCTTCGACACAAGCCCCTGACCTACTATGCCATTAACACATGCTACTGATGAAGATTTTTTTTAAAACAACAACAACACTCTAAGCCAGTTTATATAGAGTGTTTACAATAAGTCACTTGCCTTGAGGAGAAGGTTTTACATCCAATCCGCCTGCGTTCTTCTCAAGTTTCCTAATCAAATGGAAGAATGTAAAGCCTCCGTATTCTTAAATATAAAACTGGTTTAATAAATTACTTCTTCAAAAAACAAACATGGCCTGGTTGAAACCTGGAAGTTGGCTTTAACTCTATACCCTTAAATTCCCCAAGAAAACTGGCGATGGCACAGCTATGACTTGCATGCCAAGGCTCCATGACCCTGTTACTCCTTAGATGATAAAGAACTAGACAAGCTAGCAGCCTATAGCCTGGGCTCAAATAGGCCACAACTTCATTGATTACAGATGTGAATAGTTTGCTATAGGCATTGA
This sequence comes from Podarcis gaigeae, assembly GCF_964106915.1. Classification (NCBI taxonomy): domain Eukaryota; kingdom Metazoa; phylum Chordata; class Lepidosauria; order Squamata; family Lacertidae; genus Podarcis; species Podarcis gaigeae. The sequence continues at coordinate 70,836,486 of NC_139680.1, forward strand.
GTGAAGCCATTTATTTTGCTCCAGCCCATCTGCTGGGAGTAAACCAAGGGTAAACCACATGGGGGGGGGGCTATGACATACAACAAATAGGTGTCCCCCTGAGGGGTCCTCTTTGGTGGAGTGTTATGGCCCTAGCCGCCACCTGGGCATCAGATAGAGGCAGCTCCGTGCGAATCCCTTTAATGGTGCACCCTTAATCAAGGAGGGGCAGGCAGAGGCTAAAACTTCCCCTCCACCCAAGGCTTACCCAATCCCTAGCCTCACAAAGTTGTGATGACTGCTATGAGGTAGGTGAAAACCAAATGGCCGGTGCCAATTTGTCAAGCGAAAAAATTCCTGCCCAGCCCCAAATATGGTGGCTAACAAGGTCCTTCTTAGCATGAAAGGAAAAGTGTATGATAAAGGGAGGGAGGGTGGGAGATCTGACAAAAAGCTGAGGATGACTTGGCAGGCTATTCATTCCCCCATTGGCTGGTTGGTCTCACCCTCTGAGGAACTCTGGCCCCCAGGCCAGTCTGCTATTGGCCAATCTGCAGGCAGGCCTGCAATCCACTGCAGCCAGCTGCTGCGTTGCAGATGTGGCTATGACCAGCCTACAATGCTGTCTGACCATTAAATGTAAGTGGACTTCTTCCACCACCCACCCATCAATTTATTCACTCATCCACCACCCCACATCTAGTTCTGTCATCCACCCTTCACATATTGGCTGTGGAGCTCCTCATCACCTTTATACAGAGAGAGGTAAGGTAAAGGTAAAAGCCCCCTGGACAGTTAAGTCCAGTCAAAGGTGGCCATGGGGTGCAATGCTCATCTCTCTTCAGGCTGAGGGAGCCAGCATTTGTCCACAGACAGCTTTCTATGCAGTGGGAGTGCCAAAGCACATGGAAATGCCGTTTACCTTCCTGCTGCAGTAGATAGATGATGATAGATGATAGATAGATGATGATGATGATAGATAGATAGATAGATAGATAGATAGATAGATGATAGATAGATAGATAGATATAGATGATGATGATAGATGATAGATAGATTTTTCTAATAACAATTTTTCTTAACGTATCATTTCCAAATTTACATTGATTGACTTCCCCCCACCCCTCCTGGTTTCCATTTTTTCCCTTTTATTTTCCTTGCATCCAATTATTTTTCATCACTTAATTTCAAATTCTTTTTCACATCCTAATTTTGCCTTCAGTTCATAAATGTTGCAACAATCCTGCTAATGTTTCCATGTATTTACAGTACTCTTTAAAATAATCTATAATTTTTCCCCATTCTTGATTAAATTTTCCTTCATGGTGTCTGATCGTCACAGTTAATTTAGCGTAGTGTATCATCTTAGTCTTCATTTCTTCTTTCGTTGGGACGTTCTCTTCTTTCCACTTCTGGGCAAGTAGCATTCTGGCAGCTGTGGTTGCATATTAAAAAGGCCTCTGGTTTTTTAACAAATGTATTTTTAAACATTTTTTTTTTCATTTCATTGTATATCATTTCCCAGAAGCCCTTTACTTTTTTTTTCTTTCTTTTTTTCCAAATACATTTTTATTAAGGTTATACACATAACAAACATACAACCAAATACAAAAGAAAAAATTGTAACAAAAAAGAGAGTCAAGATATACAAGCCAACTTTTTCCTCTCTCTAACTATACAAAGATAGATTAATCTGGCTATTTCACAAAACAGTAAAAGATTAAAAAAAAAAACAAAACACCCACAGAAACCGCCTCCTGGACTTCCTTCCATCCTTTTGGTAAGTATCGAATATCTGCTTCCAATTACGTATTTGATTTTTAATCTATAGGCCTAAATTCACACGCTGGTAGTATTTGTTCTGACCCCGCCAATCACATTAAGCATTTATTCCAATATAGTTCCAGTATTTACTCCAATTTTTCAGAGATTTCTGTTCATCGTGGTCTCTTAATTTACCTGTTAATTTATCAAGCTCAGCATATTTTATCATTTTAATTTGCCAATCATTTATATTGGGGATAGTTTCCACTTTCCAATATTGTGCCAATAAAATTCTCGCTGCTGTGGTGGCATAGAGGAATATCGTTCTATCTTCTTTCTTAATATCTTTACCCGTCATTCCCAGCAAAAAGGCTTCGGGTCTTTTGGGAAAAGTGTATTTAAATATTCTTTTAAGCTCATTGTAAAGCTAGATCCGGGAGAGAAAAGCCCCCTCTTTCTTTTTTATCTATCAAAATTTTCATTTTTATCCGTGGCCTTTTCCCCTGCCAGATATACTTTGCCAAGACTCTCTGCCACTCTTTGCATTGTGATAGGTCTTTAAGTATGGGGATGGTCTGGAATAGAAATAGCATTCTAGGCAGAATATTCATGTTGACAACAGCCATCCTCCCCAAAAAGGAGAGTTTCATCCTCCCCCAAAATTCCATGTCTTTCTTTATACTCCTCCAGGTGACATCATAGTTATCCTTATATAAATTTATGTTCTTAGCTGTGACCCATATCCCAAGATACTTCACTTTCTTAGCTACTGCAATTTCCGTCCTTCTCTCTAGATCTATTATTTCTTCCTTTGTTAAATTTTTAACCAACATTTTGGTTTTATTTTTATTTATCTTAAGTCCTGCCATGGCTCCAAATTCGTCAATCTTTAGTAAAGCTTCTTTTACACTCTTTTTTGGGTCTTCTAAAGTTAGTACGATGTCATCTGCAAAGGCCTTGATTTTATATTCCCTCTTTCCTACCTGCACTCCTTTTATTTCTGTTGCCCCCCTCAGTCTCTCATTCAATATTTCTAGTACCGTTATAAACAGTAAAGGAGACAGGGGGCAACCCTGTCTAGTTCCTTTATATATACCAAAATATTCTGTTGTGGTGTTGTTTATTACCAATTTTGCCTTCTGTTCCTTATATATTGCTTCTATCCCTCTTCTAAATTTCTCTCCCATTCCCATCGTTTGCAGACCTTTCTTCAAGAACTCCCATGAGATGTTATCAAACGCCTTTTCAGCGTCTATAAATACCAAGGCCGCTTGTCTGTCTATATTCATATCCAAATATTCAATAATATCTATCAGATTTCTTACATTTTCCCTTAATTGCCTCCCTGGAAGGAAACCCGTTTGATCTTTATGTATTTTGTTGTTCCAAACCTTTTTTAGTCTTTCTGCCATTATGTCTGTGAATAGTTTATAATCATTATTTAATAATGAAATTGGCCTATAGTTTTTCACTTCCAGGGTATCTGCATCTTTTTTAGGAATCAAGGTAATATATGCTTCCTTCCAGGTGTTCGGGATCCTTCCTTCCTTTAATATATTATTCATCACTTCTCCTAGCACTGGGGATATTTGGTTACTTAGTGTTTTATAGTATTTGGCCGAAAGGCCATCTGGCCCTGGGACTTTCCCACTTTTCATCCTTTTAATAGCCTTTTTTATCTCTTCTTGAGTAATTGTCTGGTCTAATATCTCATTTTCTTCTTTTGAAATTCGTTTTAGGTGATGCATTTGCAAAAAGTGGTCTATTTCTTGCTTTGTTTCCTTTCCTCTTTTATATAAATCCTTTTAATATTTTTGAAATATCTTTCTTATCTCTTTTGGCTCTTCCACAATCCTTTCTCCTTCCCTTATCCTACTAATCGTATTTTGTTTTCTTCTTTCTCTTATTTGCCACGCCAGGTATTTTCCTATCTTATTTGCTGACTCAAACATTCTCTGATTCATCATTTTAATTTTCCATTCTACCTCTTGGTCGATTATTGTAGAAAATTTAGCTTGTAATATCTTTATATTCTGTTTTGTGATCTCCTCATTGGGGTTGATAGTCAACTTTCTTTCATTTTCCATAATCTGTGTTAGGATCTGTTCCTTCTTTGTCTCTTACTTTTTTACATGTCCACCACATATGAAAAAAACATGTCCACCACATATGAAAAAACGTATCTTCTTTATCTTTACATTTCCAACATAGGTTAGATGAATTTTTATACATCTTAGCAAGTTTTACTGGAGTTAAATACCATCTATACATCATTTTCATATAATTTTATTTTAGTGAACTGCATGCCGTAAATTTTAAATTCTCTTTCCACAGCTTTCCCCATGGGACTTCTGGAGGCGGCGCGAACGGTAATGGCTGCCCTCTTCTAACTAGGAGAGGGAAGCTCCGTTGAAACGGGTCGTCCGCTACGGCGAAGTGGAGACCCACATCGGAAAACCGCAGGCGGCAGAAGCCTGCGGTCTTGGGACCCGGCGGGCGCCAGGAGCTGCCCCCAAAACGTTGAAGGAACCCCGTAAGGGGCTCCGGATCGCAGAGGGGGTAGCGGCGCTGAGGGTCGCTCCGCAATCAACGGAGCGAAGCCGCGAAGCTGTTGCCGGTGAGCGCTGACCTTTCTTCCTGGAATTTATGCTTCGGAAAGCAACAATCCGTGAGTAATAAGGACTTTCAAAAAATCCCCATGATTCAAATGGTATGTTATACCCTATATCTTGTGCCCAGTGTTTCAATACAGTCTTTTTTTATATATAATATTTATTAAAGTTTTTAAGGTTAATACAATAAAAGAAAATCAAAAAGAAAAAAAGAAAAAACACAAAAAATACAAAAATACAAAGTAGTTAAAAACACATAAGGTTCACAATACTTATTTTTCATTAACATATTTCTCCGACCTCCTCATACCTCCCTTTTTTGTATTCCAGTTCAAATTGTTAGTTCAGCAAATCCTTATCGATAGGTTTTAACCTATTTCTATACCTCCCCCCCCCATCACTTAAAACATTACAGCTGGAAACCACTTAATTTCTATCCGACATCATTCTAACATTCATTAATTTTACAATATTTCTGTAAACAGTCCTTGAATTTCTTCCAATCTTCTTCCGCCGACTCTTCTCCCTGGTCATGGATTCTGCCAGTCATTTCTGCCAATCCCATGTAGTCAATCATCTTCATCTGCCATTCTTCCAGGGTGGGTAAATCCTCTGTCTTCCTGTACTTTGCGATAAGTATACTTGCTGCTGTTGTAGCATACATAAAAAAGTTCTGTCCTTCTTTAACACCAATTGACCGACTATGCCCAGGAGAAAGGCCTCTGGTTTCTTCAGGAAGGTATATTTAAATACCTTTTTCATTTCATTATAAATCATTTCCCAGAAAGCCTTAATCCTTGGGCACGTCCACCAAAGGTGAAAGAATGTACCTTCATTTTCTTTGCATTTCCAACATTTATTATCGGGCAAATGATAAATTTTTGCAAGCTTGACTGGGGTCGTGTACCACCTGTAAATCATTTTCATAATATTCTCTCTTAAGGCATTACATGCCGTAAACTTCATACCTGTGGTCCATAACTGTTCCCAGTCAGCAAACATAATGTTATGTCCAACATCTTGTGCCCATTTAATCATAGCAGATTTCACCGTTTCATCCTGAGTGTTCCATTTCAACAGCAAATTATACATCTTTGACAAAATCTTAGTTTTAGGTTCTAACAGTTCTGTTTCTAATTTTGATTTTTCCACCTGGAAGCCAATTTTCTTGTCCAAATTATATGCCTCCATTATCTGATAATAATGAAGCCAATCTCACACTTCGTTTTTTAATTTCTCATAACTCTGCAGTTTCAGTCTATCTCCTTCTTGTTCCAAAATTTCCCAATATTTTGGCCATTTGGCCTCCATATTGAGCTTTTTCTGAGCTTTCGCTTCCATTGGTGACAACCACCTTGGGGTTTTATTTTCCAATAGATCCTTATATCTAATCCAGGCATTAAACAATGCTTTCCTGACAATATGATTTTTAAATGCTTTATGTGCTTTAACCTTGTCATACCACAAATATGCATGCCACCCAAAAACGTTGTTAAAACCTTCTAAGTCCAAAATGTCTGTGTTCTCAAGAAGCAGCCAGTCTTTCAACCAGCAGAATGCTGCTGATTCATAGTAAAGTTTAAAGTCTGGCAGGGCAAATCCACCCCTTTCCTTTACATCAGTTAATATCTTAAATTTTATTCTGGGCTTCTTACCCTGCCAAACAAATCTAGAAATGTCTTTCTGCCACTTCTTGAAACAGTCCATCTTGTCCACAATTTGCAATGTTTGAAACAAAAACAACATTCTAGGCAGTACATTCATCTTTATAGCTGCTATTCGACCCAACAAGGAAAGCTTCAAATTTGACCAGATTTCTAAATCTTTTTTCACTTCTGTCCAGCATTTTTCATAGTTATCTTTAAACAAATTCCCATTTTTTGCTGTCATATTAATCCCCAGGTATTTCGCTTTCTTAACCACAATTAAACCTGTTTCATTCTGAAACCTCTCTCTTTCAGTCAATGTTAAGTTTTTCTCTAAAACCTTAGTTTTTAACTTGTTCAGTTTAAATCCTGCCACCTGACCAAACTCTTGAATTAATTCTAAAACCCTTTTAGTACTAGATTCTGGCTCCTGTAACGTCAAAACTAAGTCATCTGCAAATGCCCTCAGTTTGTACTGTTTAGCTCCGACCTGTATACCTTTAACCAACCGGTCCCTTCTAATCATGTTCAACAGGACCTCCAGGACCTATATAAAAAGCAATGGGGAAATTGGGCACCCCTGTCGTGTCCCTTTTTCTATCTTAAATTCTTCCGTAACCACGTTATTTACAATTAATTTACCCTTTTGTTCAGAGTATATTGCACCTATACCATTTTCAAAACCTTGACCTATCCCCATACCCTGTAGGTTCTTTTTCATGAAGCTCCAAGAGATGTTGTCAAAAGCTTTCTCCGCATCCACAAATATCAGAACTCCTTTAGTGTTTATATTCACTTCTAACTTTTCCAGAATGTCAATTATGTTCCTCAAATTGTCAGACAAATGTCTTCCCGGGAGAAAGCCCGCTTGGTCCTTGTGGCTCTCATCCATCAATACTTTTTTCAATCTCTTGGCCAAAATGTCAGCAAAAATTTTGTAATCCACATATAATAAGGATATGGGACGGTAGTTCTTAAGTTGAGTCTTTTCAGTCTCTGTTTTCGGTATAAGTGTAATATAAGCCTCTTTCCACGACCCTGGCGCCCTTTTCCCTTCCAAAATTTCATTGCAGACTTCCTTCAAAGGTTGTAATAGCCACTCCTTCAAAGATCTATAATATCTGGAAGTCAGCCCATCCGGTCCTGGAGATTTGCCTAGTTGCATATTTTGGATGGCACCTTCTACCTCATGATCAGATATTTTACAGTTCAGCATTAATTTACTTTCTTGAGAGATTTTTTGTAATCCATTTATCTTCAAAAATCGGTCTATGTCCATTTCTTTCTGTGGCCCTTGTGAATATAATTGTTTAAAATACTTCTGGAAGCAATTTCTAATCTCAATTGGATTATATATATTTTTCCCTTCTACTTCCAAATTTGTAATAGTATTCAATTTTTGTCTTTTTTTCAATTGCCAAGCCAGTAATTTCCCACATTTGTTCGCTGATTCAAATGTTTTTTGTCTCATTTGTTTAATTTTTCATTCTATTTCCTGATTCATCAATTCCATATATTGGACTTGGTATAGTTTTAGTTCTCCCAGGATCTCCTGCGACTTTGGCTTTGCTCTCAGTTTTTTCTCTCCTTCTTTTATTTTCTCCAAAATTTTATCTTTTTTCTCATTTTGGCTTCTCTTCTTTATTGCATTTTGTTGTATCAAGAACCCTCTCATCACAGCTTTACTTGCGTCCCAAATTACTCTTTTTTCAACATTCGTAGTCAAATTTATTTCAAAATAATCTCTCAAAGTTTTTTGGGCCTTTTTATATACTTCTTTATCTCTAAATAAGGTGTCATTCATCCTCCATCTGAAGGAACCGGTTGTTATTTGCTTCATCTCCATCTTTATAGCGTTATGGTCGGAGCAAGTTTTCGGGCAGATGTGTTTCATTACAGTCTTAACCTCTTCGTCTTTCGTCTCCCATTCCAACAGTAGTTTGTACATTCTTGATAAGAATTTCTCATTATTTTCCAATAATTCCTTTTTGAACTTTGAGAATTCCTTCCCAAAGCCCATCCCTTTATCACCTCTGAATATGTCAATCAATTGATGGTATTGTAGCCAATCTGTTAGCAGACATTTTATATCATTATATTCCTTCATCTTTAACTGATTTTCTGGTTCTGTTAACAGATCTTTATATGTTGCCCAATTTCAAGTTTTCCCTTTTCAAAATATTGCTTCCATTGCGAACACTGTGACGAGTACCAGAGTGCACAGAAACGCCATTTACATTCCCGCCACAGTGGTGCCTATTTATCTTATTGCACTGGCATGCTTTTGAACTGCTAGCTTGGCAGGAGCTGGGACAGAGCAACAGGAGCTCACTCTGTTGCGGGGATTCAAACTGCTGAACTTCTGATCAGCAAGCCCAAGAGGCTCATTGGATTCCCCCCCCCCGGGGGGGCTAAACTGTGAATATTATTCTGGAACAACAAGTACGATAAACCTTTTTTACTTAAAAAATGCATTCTTCCTTTTATGGCAGAGCATTAATGTCAGTTGTGCAATCTGGATGCAAGTATGCATTGCCTTGTACTTCAATAGGAGGAAAGGTGCATTAATATTCACTTTGGGAATGGTTTAATGATGAGTGATTGATGCATTGCCAGCTCATAAAATCCGATCAGTATCAGCTCATTAGCAAGAAGTTGAACTGTATGCATTGTTTTGATACACCCACCCAAATGCACATGATAAACAACACTCAGGACGGAGCCTGCTTTATTAAAACATAAAATATTAATTCTGAAAATCAGTCTTCAAAACTGAGATATTGACTACATAATTCCATATTCTCCTTATTGGGCTGTTGATGTTGAATGAGGAAGACATTTTGCAAATGACTGATAAATGGTAAAATAGTTACAGTGGTACCTCAGGTTACACACGCTTCAGGTTACAGACTCCGCTAACCCAGAAATAGTACCTCGGGTTAAGAACTTTCTTCAGGATGAGAATAGAAATCACGTGGTGGCAGCGGGAGGCCCCATTAGCTAAAGTGGTACCTCAGGTTAAGAACGGTTTCAGGTTAAGAACGGACCTACAGAACAAATTAAGTTCTTAACCCAAGGTACCACTGTACAGGTATTACTTTCCCCAAAGTCACATATATTCCAGTTGACCCAAGATGGAATGACGGTCTCATTCACTAATCCAAAGAAAACATGTCAACAAGATGCATTGGGAGGAATTCAATCTAACCCTATAATAATTACTCCATCATTGAAAGCTTCTTAGCTTGCAAGACAAAATGATCCCTTCCAGGAGTGCCAACTTGAATGAAATATGGGGCGGGGGAAGGTAAGTCCAGCCCTGCATAATTGATCACATGATGTGGCACACACTTACCATTTCAATGGCAATACTTATCAACTTTGGAGGGCGCAACCCCCCTCAAATATTTTATGGGGGGTGGGAAAGGGACCTTAGCCCCTAGGAGTTGGCTCCTATGATCCCTTCTCTCTTCCTCATGTTCACTACTTCTGGGGATTTTCCCTACCCTCCTTGAGCCAATTTTTTTTTGGGGGGGAGGGCTGTGTGGGGAGAAGCTTGGTAACCCCATTGCACTAGTGGAAGTCCTTGTTAATTGAATCCCACAAACATGAATCCCTATGGGAATCTACCTGCAGCAGGAGTGCTCAAGGGGGATTATCTAACTGCAGTGGACCTCATGTAACTCTGAACAGTTTCATTCCAAATCCCTGTTGTCTCTGGGCTAGGGCAACTGTGTGAACATTCCTAAAGAAATCTGAATATTTCTGAACATTCCTAAAGAAATCTGAATATTTCTGAACGTTCCTAAAGAAATCTTGAGATCTGGAAGAAACATATAGGGTGTTTCTTCCAGATCCCAAGATAAAGCATATGGAAGAATGAAGTGCCATGTGTAGTCTGCTGCAATTTTCTGGCCAACCAAGAGTTAACCTTATTTAATTAACCGTGAACAGAAGCAAACCTTTATGCTTTTTTAAAAAAAAATGTATAGTTTGAAGCTCTTTTCTTTCACAAGATAGCAGATTATCATCTGGACTAGAAGTTCACAAAGTGGGCAGTAATCCCCCCCCCCCGGGGATGGGTGGGAATTACCTAGGAGGGCACTAAGAGGCAAGGTGTGATGATGCTGAAAGTGCGAAGACTCTGGAGTTTTGTAACATGAGCCTCCTAGTCTCAGTCGAGGATCTCTCGCTTCCAGCAGAGAGAGTGATTCATATGCACATTGTCAAAGAGAGAAAGCATAGAAGGACAGGCACAAAATGATCCTATTCGAAAGCCCCAAGGCCTGTGGAAGGAGTGCTTTGAAGAAGAACACAATGACAATACAGTGGAGTTTAATATGACAGAACTGCCAGGGCTGGGCAACTTTTTCCATGCCCAGAGTGGGTTCTTGGAGGCCTCTTTAGGCTTTAAGCAGTCAGTTAAAAGCAATTCTCTTTCATTTCTGACAGGTTTGGGCATGTAGACCCATTAAAACGAGCTCAGGTAAAACAATTGGCAAAACAGACTGTGACCCAGGCAGTTTCCACCTCTTTTTCTCATATCGTTTAAACTTGTAAAAGCTTGCTTAGTTTTCTTCTTCTTCTTTGGTCAAAAGCTTCTTAATCCTGAATCTGATAAATGCAGTATTCCCCCCCCCCCCTTTTCAAGATGAATTAAGCCTTCTTCCCTGAAGATGAATCGGCAAACGTAAAGAAATTTTGCAACGTGAAGTTGATTGCGGCTGCAGTCCTATTAGTGTGGCCAAGTACAAAGAAAGCAGCAACCTTTAGTCTTGCAGCAACCTTTCGTTTTTGCATAGAAGGAGGGCCCTCATTAGGCGTAGCCTGTGCAGCCAGCCAAAACCTCCGGAAATTCCCCCTTCTGCAGAACAATTAAAAGTTCAGGGATCTAGCTTCTTTTGCCTTTGGCCAGCCTAGGACATTTACCTGGGAGACCCTTTGAATTTAGTGGGATTTACTTCAAAATAAACATTCCTAGCATTGCACTGTTAGTGGTGGACAGAGTAGTTCAAATCCCAATTTGCTATGCTGGAGGGGGATGGAGCGGAGGGTTCTGCTGTGGAGCAACTCCATCATTAGTGGCTCAGCCTTGTCAGAGAGGAGCACCCCAACGCTCTTTCTCAAACATTAAACAGTTAGAGCCTACCTACAGTCAGCAATATTTCCACCAGTGGTAGGTACTAGAAACCACCCAAAATAGGGCATTTCAGAGGCAGGGAGAGGACAGTGCTGGTCCAGCATATGATTCACCCTAGAATCCGGTGCAGCAAAGAAACATTTTTCCTGTCCTTCTCCCCAACTTCCACCCTGGCAGCTGTGAGTGATGGGGATGTAGATTCAGCATCTGATTCAGGGTGCTGCGGGCAGTTCTGCTACACAGGGCACCGAGCCAAGGGGGCACAAAACTGAGAAGATTCATAATTGAGAAGATCCATTTGGAGGCACCAAATTTTGGCCTTGCACAGGCACCATATTACAAAAGATAACCTGGTGGATGCAGCCAAGGCTACACTGCCCTGCTGTTGCAAATCAGGAGTTTGGATTGCCCCTCTTGGACTGCAGTTCTATACACGTTTACTTACCCCATTGAACTCAGTGGGTCTTACTTCTGAGCAGACTTGTGTAGGCCCAAACTTTAACTGTTAGGTATTTTAGCTATAAACTAACACAGATCATAGGATAATAGAATTGTAGAGTTGGAAGGGACCCTGAGGATCATCTAGTCCAACTCCCTGCAATGCAGGAATATGCAGCTGTCCCTTATGGGGATTGAACCTGCACCCTTGGTGTTATCAGCACCATGCTCTTACCAACTGAGCTATCTCACCGAGGTCTGATGAATTCACTGTTTGTGATAAGCTTCTTCTTTCGCTGTATTGAGAGTAAACCAGATACAATACTACGAAGTAGTTAAGATGTAAGTGATGAAGCCATGGTGGTCTTTGACATCTTTGTATTCCTGACTGATTTGGCGGAACACAAACAGTAAAGTTAAAACGGGCCTTTGTTTGATCCTAGAAGCAGCAGTGAAACAGAATGGAGGAGGTGGCCTTCACAGAAGGCTGCCTGGGAAAAGTATATCTGCTCAGTTTTATCTGTGATCAACAGTTCCATTTTGTTTTCATCCCATTTTCATCTAATCTCGAGAAATTTGATTGAATGTTGCCGCGTTTGTATTGTCTCTGTGCAAACCACTTAGGGACTTTTATTCTATTAAGTGGTATCATTTTTAATTGATAAATAAATGCAATATAAAATCTCGGAGGCACTTGGAGAGGAGGCAGCTGCTCATATCCAGCCTCAAAGCTCCTTTGCTCATCCTCCTCTCCTACCTATTCTGGCAAGCAAGACACTGAGCATAGCAGGGCTTTCCAAAGGGGAGGATGAAGGCTCTAAATGGCTGCATTGTTCAAGTAAATGATTTAGGTTGGCCAATGGGGAAAAATGAAGGGTTTCTGCACCTTTAATTGTTTTTCAGAAGAGGAATTCATGCTCAGGGTTGGCCCCACTGTTGGGCAGAGTGCGGCAACTGCCTCAAGCAATGGATGCTGCAGACTGGAAGGCTTTTGGGAGCCTCTAAAGTAGCTTGAAGTCCTCAGTTACAGTGAAGGATGCTGTTCCATCATCTGTAAGGTTTAGCTGCCAGTCCTTAAGGCTTCTATTCAGTTGAGGGCACCATCTTGTCCTTCATTGAAGGGATCAAGATGTCTGGGACAAGCCCTGAGTGAACTTTAAGAAATCCCCCACCCTTTCTCATGCATTCACCTATTCATCAAAGACAGCTCCATTTAGTTCGTGTTAGAACAGGCTTGCTTAAGGGTCAAGGAGACAGGCATGGTAATGTATAAATGTCTGTTAAAAACTCACACCTTCAGGCGTTCATTGCCAAAATGATCTTCAACCTCAACTATTCTCTGCTCCTTTTCTCTTGGGTGTCTTTGATTTAATGAACTATGTGACGAGTTACTGTAGGCACTGTGGAAACACATTATCGTCAGTACTACCACCATCACCACCAGGCAGGAAAGTAATTACGTGACAGCATATCTCTTTGAAGAGAGGCCCTGCTTTCTTCTGTGTGGAACATGGTGGACCTTGGTGGTACCAGAGGGAGAGGCAACGCTCTCAGGACAAGTAACTCCCTCCTTCCTCCCCACTGCTGAACCCTGTAATTATTTGAAGGAAAGTCACTTTTCCTATATTGAGAGTGGATTCTTTATTATCATCCATCAATGTAGAAGCAGAAATGTTGATATAGAATAGAACAGACAAATAAAAGAAGTCTGGGTGTGATCTGAAGCAGGAACTCAGGGCCTAAGCATGTGTCAGGGTATTTGTGGAACACGGTACCTCAGAGTATATTTTGGGTACTAAATACCTATTCAGTGCCAACTGGGCATAAAGGAAGTACAAATCCCAATAGAGAATTTAAATATTCCCCCCCCCCCCGATGGATTGTGTAGTTTGAATGACGAATTTTTCATTTGCGAGACCAAGGCCACATTCACACCATACATTTAAAGCCTGAAGATACCACTTCATGGCTTCCCCCAAAGAATCCTGTGAAATGTAGTTGTTAAGGATGCTGGGAAAGTCCTTGGTATGCGATCTCCCACCCCAACATAACTTCTGTCTCACGGGACTGAGCTACAGTTAATTGGCTGTCATCCACTACTTCCTCAAGATGCTGGTTCAGCACCTTCACAGCTTCATAGCAGCACGACACTTTTTGTTAATGTCTGCACATCAAGCTGGTGTTAAAGGCGCAGCTACAATAGCCACTTAAAAAGTTGGCCACCTGCATTGGCACAATCTAAAACGGAGCTGAGCAGAGAGGCTGCACTGCCTGCGAATGGAGCCAACCCACCTTTGCTGCTTTAGTCAATTAGCTGCGGGTGAAAGAACAGTCAAGGTCCACTGGGTGAGATGCTGGAGGTCACTACCTGAGCAGGGCTGTGAATGCTGGGCAGCGAGCCAGCGAAACTTTGAAATGGAGGCAGCTAATTAGCTGCAGGTGACTGCGAGGAAAAGTCATTCAAACCCGGAGTCCCCTACAGCTGGGGACAGATGAGAGCAGATGGGCATTCCAGGTCTACTCTTGTCGGCTTCACTTCTGGGCTTACTGCCACTACATCGGCCTCTCCACTTGCTTCCCACCCCCATTTTATCATGTAATTTACAGCATCTTGCTGTGCTGGTTGTAAACACGATGAAGCAAGTGTAGCTAGTGCGGCAAAGGCAAGCTGAAACACTAGCTCAGAGAGCAGCAACCGCCTCTCTCCATCTTATTTAAGGGGCGCCTCCCGTGTTAAGTGTTGAGAGTCAGTTGTGCACATAGCTGTTGCTTGGGATGTGGGGAAGTGCTTCCAGATTTCAGCTTCTCCAGCCCCAAATGCTGAAAGATGAAATGAGAAACACCTCACAAAAGAGGTGTCTTTTACATAGGTACAAAAGCGGTACCGGTTATACATCACTGATTTTGCAAGATACTTTGGTTGCTTCCAGATAACTTGTTTATTGAGCACTTATCCCAATCTCTCTGCACAAAGTTAGGTTGTTTTTTTTTTTGGGGGGAGGGGGAGTTATGTCTGCTGTTAACTGAACATCCATTCTGATTCGTTTGCAGGAGGTTAATACAAAATTGCCTAAGGCAATTGTTATCCAACGCTTTCAAGGAACATTTCCTCATTGCTTTCCGTACCTTACATATGATTTTTTTGGAAACAGGTTTTGGTTGCACAAGAACACCATATTCACTTTAATCGCACAATTTGAATGTGCCAGGACCCGACCGTTTGCCACACCCTGTGCTAATTTTGTTACAACTGCATGATCAGATTGGGCAATGAGAACAACTGACACCTGACTTGCTGGTGTCAGACACATGTTTGGTTTGGACATATGACATTTTAAAAACCTGGAGCCTTCATTCAGGATAGGCTGGGGAAATGATGTGAAAGGCAGTAATAGTGCGTCAAAACCTGTCTTCCCTGGCCATTGAGAAGCTTGGATGTGTTTTCTCAGGTGGATAAAATTCTAGAGATATTGGTATCTTTGTCCAGTCACAAATGCACAAGGGTACAATACAAGCAGATTCAGATTCAGATCCAGATTCACAGCAGCACCAGTTCGCACCTCTCAGATCCTTTTTTTTAAAAAAATTGGGCTTCAAGCCTCAAACCCACCCCCATGGAATAAAGACACAATGGAAACAGAATTTAGTTTCAAGGTTAATGGGCAAATTTAGGCCACAACTTTATTGAGTACACAAGTGTGACTGGTATTGGCTTAGACATTGGTATCTATTGACTATAATTGGCTCCTGTCCACCCAGCAGGAAGCCTGCAAAACTACCAGCAGAAGGAGCTCCAACAATGGCTATTGACTGGTGTTCACCCCTGGGGTTCCCGAGGGTCCTGGCATGGACCTAGCCCCTCCCTGGGCTTTGGACGAGATCCAGACCCCCAGATTCCTTTAACGGAATACCGTATCACATGGAGGGGCAGGTGATGGCCGCGCCTTCCCTCCCCACATTCCCCTAAACCAATGCCTAACTGCCAAACCTTACAAAGTTGTGACGATTGCTAAGAGGTAGGCAAAAACCAAGTGGCCACTGCCAATCTGCCACACTGGAAAAAATTCCTACCCGGCCCCCGTTCCAAAACAGGCGACCAACCAAAGTCCAAAGCAATGCCAGACACCGATCTAACAATGGGTGGGTGGGCGGGTGTTCGGCAGCACAAAGCAAGAGACAGGCACACATCGCACTGCCATATACTTACCTTGTGCCAGCACCCCTGATTGGCCCAGGCCCCTGGAGTGATAGCAGCATTACTGACCGGTTGCGGGGAGTCCTGGGGCTGCACACAACATGGACCCTTGGGTAGGAGGATGCAACTAATAAGATCCTAGCTAAATGGACCACTTTCAAAAGGAAAAAGCCTTCTCTTTCAACACCTTACCATTGTTCCTCCCAGATGGAATTGGTTTCATTCCTCACCTGGCTGTAATTCTAGACCATTCCAGAAGCTTGGATGCAGGAAGAAACCATTTGTTATGCTTGCCAACTAATAAATTAATAGCAAACTCATTCCTCAAGTGCTGACTGTAGAAGGTATTAGCAGGCCTGCGGTAACTCCAAGGTTTGCAGGAGAATAAATAGGGGGAACCCCCTAACAAAGGATTAAACATGCTCAGAGGCCACAGTACATTCAGTATATGTTGGAGGTGGTTTGGAAAATTGAGGTGGTGGTAATGGAATGGAGTATGGCAGAAAGGGGCATGGCTGGCAATGGTCATAGAGCAATGGTATGTTGCAGGTCTCACTTCTTGCTGGTGAATTTTCACTGTTCCCCATGAATGACCAGGTCGTTCTAAAGCTTAAAGGCATCATAAGATGGCATAGCCCACAACAAGCACCTGTACGTGGGGTAAATCTGGATAAGCTGCTATAGGTTCAATATTTGAATATTGGGAAATTTTAATAGACAAATTAAATTAAGTTAATAATTTGCTGGTAAACTTATGAGTTTAGAGAGTAGGAACAAGAGGCGTGAGGAAGTCCAAGGATGTTTATGAAATGAGGATATCTGAATTTGGTATGTTTTTTTTTATATATCTTTATTGTCAAACAAAAACTTAATGAATATTATAAAAAAACAAAAACAAATATCGTCTCTCCATAAAAGATGTTGGCTATAGTTTTTCATATATATTGGGTGTCACTCTGGAGAGGATGCACATATATAGTGTATGTAAAGCGGTGTAAGCACAGAGTTCTTTCTGAAACATGCATTGCTTACTGACAGCACAATACTACTCAGAAGTAAGGGCCATTAATGTCAATGAGACTTCCTCCAAGGTACGCATGAGTAGGATTTCCTCCTCACCTTTAGTGATAGTATTATTTGGATTTTTTAACCCACACTTCACTGTAAGTCCCAGGGTGGGTCACAACAATACAAAAACACAATATTAAAAACAGTTAAAGCAATTTACAACTAGAAGAATAGGGTGGATCCATATATATACCCCAGATGTGCCTTCAGCATATGATGAAAGATAGACAATGAAAGTGCTGGACACACTTGTGGAGAGAAACCTTCACTGCTTAGGAGCTGGCCATGGAGAATGCCCTCTTCAAGCTGTCCAAGGGCAGTTGAACAACCAGAAGAGCCCCCTTTGTTGATCTTACCACTGAGAGGGTCTGTAGGGAAGGAGGCAGATATTTAAGGCCTCTGTCCTTTGGGGCTTAATCTCCCTGATGGCATTTTATGCAGCTCACCTTTCATCTCTTGGAAGTGTGTGGCTGAGACGCAGCTAAAAGTAAGCACTAGAATTCTGAATCCAAATGGTTATTAAAGTTCTAAGCCAAGCCACGAAGACTAAACTCTGATGCTTGGAGGGCAGAAAGCATTAAATTTGGGCATCTAAACATAGTGGTATCGATGCATTCTTCTGAGGCCACTTTCTGACATTAATTAAATGGATTCACTAGTGCCGGTTTTATTAGAGAGGAAGATGAGTGAGCTCGTTTGAGCGCAATATGAAGTGACTTGAATCTTTGCCCAGAATGCTAATGGAAGCTTTTTGAAATCAGAAAAGTAGATAATAACATTTTATTTAATTAATACATATTTTTTTCTTTCCTCTTTCCTCCTTGCCCTTCTGTACTTGAAGATGTGGGAGAATATTAAAATCAAGGCTGGCTCGAAGCAGTTGCAACTTGACTCAGGGTGACTTTAAAAGCATACTTTAGATCCAGTTGCATGCCTGGAGATAGCTTTATGTGGCTGTGATTGCTTCATTGTTTGAAATAGACAACTTCCAGAAGCTCCCAGTCTCAGCAAGTTACATTTGGGAACTTTTGTTGTAGATAACAGATGATACGCCATTCCAGATGAATGGGCCAGGGAAACTTTTCCAGCCTGAGGGTCATGTTCCCTTGTGGGCAACCCTCCAGCAGAGGTCAAGGAGAGAGGAAAAAAGTGGGAAGAACATGGATGTGACTCTTCCAGAAAGATACATATTAGCTTGCAAAGTCAGGGGGTTCTATACAGACAGACATACACAGTCGTACCTTGGAAGTCAAACAGAATCTGTTCTGGAAGTTCCAAAATGTTTGGAAACCAACGCACGGCTTCCGATTGGAAGCCAATTAGAACCCGTGGAACCCGCGTTGAACATTCGGGTTCCAAAGAATGTTTGCAAACCGGAACACCGTCTTCCGGGTTTGTGGTGCTTGGGAGACGAAATGTTCGAGTCACAAGGCGTTCGACTTCTGAGGTACGGCTGTAGACCTCTCGATCCAGGCAAGGAAAAGGCCTCACAATCCAAGTACCCATTCCAGCAAGGCAAAAGGACTCAAGGAAGACACAGAGCAGGGCCAGTGAAGGGTGTGGCTTGGAGAGAGAAGGGAGCAACATCATGGGAGGAGTCTAAGGTGAAGCTTCCTTGTTATTTTTGCCATTGGATGCTGCATGTTGTTTAAGTAATCTTGTTACATGCATAGTATTGAAATGTGGTTTGTTGTTGTTTTGGCATGCTATTATAAAATGGTCACCATGTTGTTGTTTTACTATGTTATTATGAAATTGTTTTTGTAGTGTTTGTTTGAAACACATCCCAGTCTTTCTCTAGTAAGCTGTTTTGAGCATGATTTTTGTGTGTGTGTGTGTGTGTGTGTGTGCGTGCAGAAAAGTAGCATACAAATATAATGTAAACAAAAAAGGAAGCAAAGGAAAAATATGTGGCCTGGAAGAAAGGGGTGTCACTTGGGAACAGTCCAGAGAAATGGATAATGAGGAGGGGCTTACAGCAATTTTCATATACAGTGGTACCTCGGGTTACAGACGCTTCAGGTTACAGATGCTTCAGGTTACAGACTCCGCTCACCCAGAAATAGTACCTCGGGTTAAGAACTTTGCTTCAGGATGAGAACAGAAATTGTGCAGTGGCAGCGCAGCGGCAGCAGGAGGCCCCATAAGCTAAAGTGGTGCCTCAGGTTAAGAACAGTTTCAGGATAAGAACGGACCTCCAGAACGAATTAAGTTCTTAACTTGAGGTACTACTGTAGCTGGATTTAAAATGGCCGGCCCACATTGCTGCTCCTCATTTGAATCTACTTTTTAAACAGAAAGGGGTGTAGTGGGTATCGGGCAGGCTTAAGCACGTTCTGCCGATGCACGATGACCCGGAACGCATCCCCCATGAAATATATATACTGAAGGGGAGAACAATCAATGAGCTGGAAGGAAAGGACACAAAAAACATGTTTAATAGTAAATCTCCGTGTGTGGCTTGCAGCATTTTTGAGATCAGTTTTGTCTTGTTATCCAACCTAACAATGTTTCTCTGTTTGTTCTTTAGCTGCACTGGTTACTAATTGCACGAGTGTTTTGCAAATACTTTAATGGCTTTAGTAGATTAAATCTTTGGTAATGTCTCTGCCGGCAAATAAAACTCAGTCGTTTGCAGTGCTGGATATTATGCTGTTCATTTCTAACTGCTGCACTGAGAAGTGGGATTACAACAGTTTAGAAAGCTGCAGAAAAGTCAGGCAAATTTTAGAATTTTACTAAAGCAAAATAGTAAGTGAAGAGTATTCTCAGGAGCAAAGAGTTCAAATTCCTGTGTGAAAGGAAACTTTCCTCAGAAAGGAAACTGCAGAACAAGGCCATTATTTTAAATCCCACATTATTAAAATATTTCTTTTAGGAATTGGATTGCTTTGTATAATAAAGCCTTCCAATTTCACACACCGTGAGCAGTCCATCTTAGTAAGCCTGAACCTTCTTCCAAGCTCCCTGTCTTTTTCTTTTGCATGCTCCTCACTTCCTAATTTTTTCCTCCAACTCCCTTTTCAACAGCCCACATAACACTCCATCTTACAGCTGGGATTTATCTCCTCTATGTGCCTGTATGGAGGCGGCAGATATGGTATGTGACTAGATGCCATACAGCAATGTCCCACTACTCACTACTAGGCAGAGGATCACAACCGCCTTGTACTCAAACAGGATGGGGATTTCCTGCCACCTGCATGTGGAGCTTTACTTTGGGAGGGTCACATTCCTTCCAACCACTAGGTAATGCTACCGAGTGTAGCTTCTATTGACTTAAAAAAAAAATCTTAGTACACCAACTAAAATTATCTCCAGCTTGCTCTTATGAAAACCACCACCATGTTTCCTTTTTACTTCTGTTCTCTACCTAACAAAAAACCTTTGTGTTTTCTTAAGGCTAGAAATAGATCTGAGTAACAGCTGGATTATATATTTTCAAAAATGTTGTGTGCCTAAACCAGTTACTTTGTGCTTCTTTCTCCTGCTGATCCCAAGTGCAGCCTGAAGCCTGCACAGCACCCAGTGTAGCCTAATACAATAGTCTGCTACTTCCTCTTATACAGTCATACCTTGGTTGTCGAACGGACTCCGTTCCAGAAGTCCGTTCAACTTCCAAAAATGTTCGAAAACCAAGGTGCTGCTTCCGATTGGCTGCAGGAGCTTCCTGCACTCAATCGGAAGCTGCGGAAGCCACGCCAGACGTTCGGCTTAAAAAAAAATGTTCACAAACTGGAACACTCACTTCCGGGTTTGTGGCATTCGGGAGCCAAAACTTGCGAGTTATAAGGTATGACTGTATACCATTTTAAGACTGTGTCTGTGTACACACCATACATTTAAAGCACCTTGTAGCTCTGCGATGGGTAAACTACAGTTCCCATGATACTTTTTTGGGAGAAGGGAAAATGCAGTCTGTGACTAAAGGCAGACTTTTGACCTCTTTGCACATTAATCATGTGAAGGGGGATCGTGTGACTACAGGGAGTGGGGCTGTGTTGCTGCCCCCACGCCAGACATCCATGCATAGACAGATTAATGTTGTGATACATATTTCTATATCTCATTTCATTACTTTGCAGCTTTAACAAAGCATATTCTCACAGCAGCTCTGGGAGGAAGGATAAAACGAGGACAATTGAGAGCATGCCTAAGGGGGGGGATTTGAACCCAGGTCTTCCACATCAGTACCCAATATGCTAATCAAATGAAACCCCCCAGGCTTTACTTGGACATATTGTTTTATTGCCAACACAGGTTTTTTTTTAATAAGTTTGGACACTAAATGAAATGCCGTTTTGAAGGATTCTATGGCTTTTTTTTAAAAAAAAAGTTCACTTTGATACTTACTTTTACAGAAAAAAATACTTAACATTATTCACATTGTTTAAAGCTGTGACTGTTCATTCTGCAGAACAGTACATCCCTATTGTGTTAGATACAGTTGCTCTAGATAATAATACATCTGATCATTATTTCAGCCTATAAAATAATATTTATTATAAAGCGTCACTTCTACCCACCTTTCCTTTTCTTAAATGCCAGCATGACATGGGGAGGAATGAGTCAGCATTGTCTTGGTTAATGCCGTCTCAAGATTTTCTTTCTTTCTTTTACAAGAGCTTATGAGCTTCCAAAGGCTTTAATTAAATATGGCAGGGCAGCAGATGTAAAAGGGAAAACACACACGCCCTTCCCCACCATGAAGTCCCCGAGAGAGCTTAATAGGACTTCGGGGGGGGGGGGGGACTAATATTCTAAAACTAGACAAGTTTCTGATGTTAAACCCTTCACACAAATGAACAATTTTGGTCTTGAAGCTGGCTCTCATTTTGCCTTATATTCATTCTCTGGTCTTAAGCTGAGAGGGTTAGACGTTTTTGCCTGCTATCATGATTTTTGTCACGAGTCTAACATCTCACAGGGTGGAAACCAAAGTAGCACTAATGAGAATGTTCCATTGGTGCAAGTATTTCCACTTGCACAATGGAACATTCTCCTCCTGGGCTCCACCTAAATCTCTTTGTGGAGTCCCCCTAAGCCTCTGGAGCAGATTTGGTGAGAGTGTGGGGTGCATATGAGGAAAGGGGAGTCCTGCTGGGTAAGTGAAAATCTCTGCACTGATGGGACACATTACTAGAATACCATCCATTATCATTTTTCCTCAAAGTTTTTTTTAAAAAAATAAAAATATATAATAATGATTTGGCACACACACAAACTTCACATGTGCCAATACAGTTCAGATTTCTAGTACACCCTGATATGAACATGGTTAAAAGAAATGTACAGGAATAGGTCTCCAATATGTACTGTGAATGATTCTTCTGGTCAGACTTAGAAGGTCTGGGTGCAAATATCAAATAGATATCACTCACCTTCAAAAAGTATATGTATTATCAGCCTTTTCTATCCCGCCAAAAATGGAATTTCTTTTTGCAGCTGTAGAACCTTTTAAAAAACAACAACACAAAAAACACACATTAATATAGTGCAATCAATGTATATGGCACTTTACATAGCAAACAAAGCCAAAACAGTGTGTTTTTGCCAGAAAGACTTTACATTCAAAATTTCAAGAGAGGGAGAACAAATAACACATAGAGCAGAATTATACCAAGATTTAATATTTATTTCATATGCCACTTTTCTATTGAAATAATATTCAAAGCAACATGCAAGAACAGAGAGGTGGGGAAGGAGAGGGCAAGATAACAGTCAACAAAGAGGTGGAATGGGAGATGGAAAGTTATGGACAAGGTGTTTCTGTCAGGCATGAGAAATTAAGGCTAGCAAAAAAAGGCTATAAATAAGTCAGAAATTAAATCATAACAAAAAGGGGGGAAATGCAATGGGAAATCACTTAGAAATTTTATTTTTGCTCTCTGGAGCCACCTGGTGCTGCATGTTTATAAAGCATTCAAAATGCTGTTTCTTGACTAATGTAGCTGAGTCCTAAGTCAAATGTTTCATGGGAAAGCAGTCTTTTGAGAAATAAGCAACAAATATATGCCAGAGGTGGCCCTCCAGGTATTGCTGGTCTACAAGCCCAGGCCATTGTTCATACTGGCTGGGGATTATGGAGGTTTGAATCTAACAACATTGGAAGGCCACAGATTTCCCACAACTGATGTAGGTGTTGTGGGGAGGAGGGTCCAGTTATGGAGGCTCTTTCAAGTGCTTACATCAAGACTAGCACAATATGTCAACCCTCAGCAACCTTCTAATTATTTCCAAAGCTTCCTCCCCCAAGTTTCCTTCTGTATGGCCTCTCGGGTCATACAGATTCTGTGAGCAAGAGGTGAATAGGCCTCTTCCTTTTGGCAGCGAGTCTGGGTGAGAACATCACCACAATATGATAAGTGGCTTTTGTAACTGAAGAAATGGAGAAGCGAGTCATTATAGCTTTGCCTTTCTTTCCTCTAGGCAGGCTACTAGAAGTTGATGTACTAACAAATTGGTGCAAGAGCTCATAAAACAAAAGGAGGCATTATGATGTCATGGGGCAAGTTCTGAGGAGAGAGAAAAGGGAAACAGCGGTAAACAGAAGCTCGGCCAGTGAATCATAAAACCCCAGAGTAGTTTTAGAGCAGGAACAAATGACTCATGTGGCTTACAAGCCACAATTTTGCATGGAAAAGTTCCAATAATGCTGCCCTCTTTCAGAAATCATCTTCTGTCCTTTTCTTCTCTTCAGCTCTGTGAAACCTTGGCGCCTCTCACCATCCCAGGAGACGAGCGAATCCTCTTTGACGACTGCTCTCCAAGTAACTATAGCTCCTTCAGAGAGGGATTGGATCTATTGGTTCTCACCTGCTGCTTTCTAAAGCAGTCATTAGTAATACACACAGGGGAAATCTGGTTCTACTGCTCAGGCTGAATTCTATCACCCTTCTGCTTGAGAAATAATTTCTTAGTAGGGTAAATCATCTGAAGATATAATCTGTGGATGTATCCTGGTGTTTTAGCAGGTCTAGTCATGACACTGGACAGGTTGGAGGAAATGCCTCAAGAACTAATCCTTTGGACTCTGGATGTTCAGCATCTGCTGGAGAGCCAAGGCAGCCTCACTGATACCAGCAGCCCTTAATATCCATGAAACTTTGGCATTATTATCTGATGCCCGACTTTTTAAAAGTTTAGGGAAGTTTTAAATGTTTGATGTTTTATTGTATTTTTAGTATTTTGTTGGAAGCCACCCTGAGTGGCTGTGGAAGCCCAGCCAGATGGGCGGGGTATGGATGGATGAATGAATGAATGAATGAATGAATGAATGAATGAATAAATAAATAAATAAATAAATAAATATAAAATAAAAGTTAAAGTTCTTTATTATTTTGTGTGTTGTTGTTGTTGTTGTTGTTGTTTTAAAAAACAATTTAATTGTAAGCCAAATTGGAGGGATTTATATCCTGAACAGGTTAAAATCCTCTTGTATCTCATCCTAGATCCTTATGCTGAAAGGCAGGTAAGAGGCATAATAAAGAAGACCGGATTTTTTCTTATTTAATTACTGGCCACAGAGAAAATCTAAGCTGAGGTTATGTGATTATCATTAATATATATATATATTGATTTATATACCACTCACATGCCAAAAAGGACATGGATGTTGTAACCATATAGGAGAAATATTTATCATTATTTTGTGATGGAAACCCTTACCTGTAATAAGCATTTACAGCAAAATGACACCAAAGCAGAAAGAGCTAACCAAAGTGTTTAATCAATGTTTGTATTTATTCTTGATTTATTAATTAAATATTTATACTGCTTAATATAATAACAATAAACGCTTTAAGGAGTTTACACAGAAAATAATAAAAGTGCAAGCATTAATGTTCAATCAAATTCCTAAATAAGTAAAATGCATGTTTAAGTAAAAACAGAACAAAACTATATATTGTAGTGAAAAGTGTAAGACCTTTCACCTTCAAAAAACTTTTTTTCTGCTCTCTGTCAAAATTAACTTAGCAGGAAAATATAACAGATAACATATTAATCTGGGAATAAACAACAAATCCACCCCCTTTTTTGAATAGCTGTTTTATCTCTGATTAGTCACATTCTTTTCCTTGCCATTCCAATATAGTTCCTCTATTATCCATCCCCTTTCCCCTTTGGGTGGGAAGACCATGTGATTTATGCCTCCGTCATTCTATGCCTTGCCAAGCATATGCTTTATGGTATCTGATAAGCCTTGAAAGCCATTGCCATTTCTAACCCTCCAGTGCCTTGATTGCTGATGCTGCAATTACCTATCAGATGACTCTGCAATATCAGTGGCACACAGGGAGAGCATGCAGTAATGTGCCACCACAGGTGAGGGACAAGAGCTGATTTTTCCAGACATCAGCCTGATCAAAGAAATTCTCTGCCTAGGGCCTCATTTGGGGACAGTTGATAATCCAGAGCTGCTTCTCTATGGATAAGTGAGCCTTGCTATTTTCAAAGAATTTTACATACAGAATTTTTGCTTCTTCCCTTCCCCACAGAACCACTCAGTTCCAGCCCTATTCTGAGTTTTCTTTTGTCATTCTAGCATGCATAATATAGTCAACTCAGATAGGAAGATTGCTACTGTATGGACAATGTGTCCTTGTCAGTAAGGTTGAGGAGAAATGTCTATTTTCAATTAAAACCAATTAACATGAGACTGGACTTGCCAGTTGTCCATTGCTCACGGAGTTGTTTGAAATGCATATACACAGAGGGGCGCGGGTGGCGCTGTGGTCTAAATCACAGAGCCTAAGGCTTGCCGATCAGAAGGTTGGCGGTTCGAATCCCCACAATGGGGTGAGCTCCCGTTGCTCAGTCCCTGCTCTTGCCAACCTAGCAGTTCGAAAGCACATCAAAGTGCAAGTAGATAAATAGGTACCGCTCCGGTGGGAATGTAAACGGCGTTTCTGTGCGCTGCTCTGATGCCAGAAGCAGCTTGGTCATGCTGGCCACATGACCTGAAAGCTATACACCGGCTCCCTTGGCCACTAAAGCGAGATGAGCGCTGCAACCCCAGAGTCATCCGTGACTGGACCTAATGGTCAGGGGTCCCTGTACCTTTATACATACCCAGGCTGTTGCATTACTGATTTAGTTCACTGCCATTCTGAATATGGTTGTTGAGTTGCATTGAGTTGGAAGTTTGTGCAGAAAAGTAAACTTTGCTGAAGGAAAGCTACTGTCATTATCAAGTCGTCTTTTTTGGCACAGTGATAACTTTTTTGGAAACAGAGAAGGGCCTCTCCTAGACAAAACGACATACAGTATAAAGAAACAGAGTGGCTCATAATAGAGTGGCTCATTTTTTTCTCCCACCAGCCTCCTACATGGTCAGACCAGGATCCCAAAGCCACTTGCCCTGCCACATTTTTCCCAGAAATGCATTTCAGGTGCCAGGTTCTGGGTACATGTTTGGCATCATGCAGAATGGCATCATGCACAGTGACATCCTTGGTATTCCTGGACACAGAGATCATATTGCAGTCACTTTCCCAAAAGTACTCAAGGAGGACTTGCATTGGGAGGTGAGTAGTAACTAATTATGGAAAAGACAACCGTGACCAGTTGCTCAACACCATTTATAATTCCAGGAATGTTCAGCACCATGAAAAGAAGGCAACTGAAAATGGCATATCATTTGCACTTCTTCAAAACTGGGCCTAAACCCTGATAGAAATGGATCTAGAAAATCAGTTTCTTTCAAGAGTGCCTAGATCTGGTCCGTGACTACCTGCTCAAGAACCTTGCCCAAAAGGGGAGAAGAAGGATATTGACAAGCTGGTACATGTGCTGAGGAGGGCAACCAAGACGATCAAGGGTCTGGAAACCAAGCCTAATAAGGAACAGCTGAGGGAGTTGGGTAGGTTTAGCATGGAAAAGAGGAGGCTGGAAGGAGATATGATAGCCGTCTCCAAATATATAAAGGAGTGTCCCATGGAAGATTGAGTTTTTCCTGCTCCAGAGGGTACGATCCAAACCAATGGCTTAAAAGAAAGGAGATTCTGACTAAACAGCTGGAAGAGCTTTCTGACAGTAAGAGCTGTTTGACAGTGGAGGGTGGTGTGGTGGACTCTCCTCCCTTGGAGGCTTTTAAGCAGAGGTTGGATGGCCACCTGTTATGGATGCTTTAGTTGAGATTCCTGCATTGCAGGGGGTTGGAATACATGAACCTGAAGGTCCCTTTTAACTTAAAAATTATATGATCCCCATCATTATAAATCATGTGTAGAATTTTAATGATTCAGATTGTGCATGATTTGGGGTAGGTGGCCAGAAGAAGATCACCTGGCTTGGCCAGGAAGTTCTCCACCAGGGAACACTATGAACATCTACCATTTGCCACCTGAAGACACTTTCAACTCCTTCCTGTAATTAGTTTAATGTCACAGTGTAGAATCAAAGTGCAGTATGAGTTTGGTATGAATTGCTTTGAAGCTGTGATTCCAGCTTCTCGATACAGGTGTGCAGGAATTCTTGCTTTCACCTGCCTTGCTCTTCCTCAGACAGGTGTCAAATTGTGTTGACTTCTCTCTCTTAAAGAGGCTGCACTCTTCGAGCGGCAGATTCCAACACTGTTAGGAGAAGCTAGCTTAAGAAGAAAAATAAATAGCTTTAGGATTGTTATGAGGGGTATGTGTGTAATCTCATTTGAAAACACCTAGTGCATGGCCCAAACTTATATCACATTTGATGGCAAAGCCTCAAGGCAAAATAAAAGGAAAAGGGAGGCTTTATGACAGGAGTGCCTGGTGTGCTCTGGTCCATGGGGTCACGAAGAGTCGGACACGACTAAACGACTAAACAACAACAACAAAAATCTATGATGCATTCTGAGCAAATTCTCCTATGGGCACAGAACACTTTTCCACGTAATATTTCATATCTGTAATTGTCATTATTCTTACCAGTCATACTGACTGACTCACAACAGGGGTGTCTTTATGACTGGCATGCATTATGAGGCAAAAGACATGGGAATTGTGGGGGAAAGGGGTCATTTTATTCTGGAGATTCACACTCAGATACTTTGTTTAGGGTCCAGGGTCTGTAGATCGAGCTATGTGCAAAAACAAAGTTCCATGGGAACCTAGCCTAGTCCAGGGCTCTCCAACAAATGACAAACCTTTGAAGCGTCCCTCATTATTTTGATTATGTGATTCATCACATTTCATATATTTGTGCTTTTGGATTTTTAAAGCCAGATGAACAAAGATACAGTACGTGGTGGGCGGAGTGCCAAGTAAATGATAAATTATACAAGTCAGAGGTCGGAGGAGTTGGAGTAGCTATGGACTTGTAAGCATACATTGAAGTAGCAGAAGAGGAGGTTCTGACAGATTGTCAGCTGGAAGAGCAGCTGTCAGTGGGTCATGCTAATGCCTCAGCAAAGCTGCGAGAGTTCCTGCTCTGAAGGAACTTTTCAGGAGAATGAATAGGCATTCCTCTTAGGGAATTCGGGCATTCCTGGATGTTTTGTGTCACTACAAACACGCACCAAACAAGATCCCTTCCAGGTCTTGGAATCAGTGAAACAAAATGGTTTTCCATTATGAAGTGCACATTTCTTGGAACTGTGTAAAGGGTTGATGATCAAATGGGGAATTCTCTTGGCTCACATGAAAACACCAGCCTTTGGCCCACTGCTTCAGATTTATTGTTCTGGGAAGCTGGTCCCTGCAGCGACATTAAAAGCAAAAGTCTGCAAGATAGCCCATTGTCTAAATAAGTAATTATAACAAAACTCATTTTTAATCAAAGGAAGGTCTTATCCAAACTGTAAATGAAACTTGGTGAATTTCAGAAGTTGCTGTTGAGGGCTTAGTAGTATCCAGAAAACATGAATCTGAGCCAAGTGGAACTGGAAACGTGGTTTTGGTAATGGTTATGGTAATAGTAGAAGAAGAAATATTAAGTATTTGTATTAATTTTTGTGCGGGGATTAAAATACATCTCCACAATTGGCAGTGATTCTTTAATTTCAGTGGGGTTCAATGGGACAATCCAAATCTCAGGAATTGGAATACTGCTTTTGTGACTGTATTGTAGTTCTCAGGACCAGATTCTTGTGGATGATTACAGATTTTCCACATATGTAATTTGAAAATGTTTCCTTGCACTATGCAGATATTTATTTTCTATGGGTGATAGCCAACTAAATTATATGCAGAGTAGACTACTGAAATCTTAAATCCATTAATTTCAAATGGTTTACAAGCTGAACAATTCTTTGAGTGATATTTGACCCCTCCCCCTCCCTGCACTCTGTCTATGCACTTGATAAACCACTGCTTTCAGCTTTCCTCCTTATCTCTTATTTTTTTATATGCCTGCCAGCCCTGTCAGAACAGCTGGTATCTTGAGCTGCTGCTGGTGCTCTGACAATGCTGTTCTACCCCGACAGTGGCATCACCGGAAGGTATTTGTGCTGCATCTGCAATGACAGAGCCTGACACTCAGAGCTTGACTTCTTCCGACTGCTTGAAGGGGGTCGCCAGTGAATGCCTGCCTGGAAGCTCTAGCATTGCTGCTGCCCACGCTTCGAAGAAAGACAGCACCTCGGAGGCAAATGCCACCTTCCCTGAGATGATCAGGTTGCATGACCTCGCTCAGCGTGACCTTTGCATGGGACAGACTTTGTCCATGCCGGTTTGTGAGTTTACCCTCAAATCACAAGGACTGTGCTAGTGATTAGGATGTCAGATTCTGAAGGGAACTGCAAGATACAGCAGCCTCTCTGCAGTTCAAATCAGCCCTGATTAGGTATGAAAAATAATCTGTCTCCTTTTAGACTGAGGCATTGTCTGCCTGTAGACATTAGCATCTTATCTACTTAGAAGATGTCAGCGGCAACAGAGTGTTCGTTGGAAGTATACTTCTGTATTGTCATAAATGGCCTGTATCCCCCCCCCTTTTTTATAGATTGCTGAATGTTTATTTTGTCATTTCCTTTTTCAACTCGATGCCACTGATCTTAGCTCCTGGTTTCAGATTTCGTAATGTGACAGGGAGCTGAGAGAGAAAGAAGCAGATTGCCAGAAATATGGCTCAGTCAGAAGGGAAATTGTTCTATGCAGTGCTGAAGAGGGTGACAGCTACAGAAATGGTGTAGAGGTAGGTGAAAAAGCACTTAGGGTGCAATCCTGAAACTCTAGAAACCAATGGTAAAATAAAAATAAAAATGATTGTAATGGTTTGGAATTGCAACTTGTGGGCTTAAGTAGAGGCCTGAAGGTCCATCTAATAGGGTCCCAAGTCATTTAGTGCTTTATAAATTAACATTAAAGAGTCTGGACAGAGTAAAAGAACAACAAATGGCATACCTATCAACATTTCTCTGATGAAAATAGGGACATCCTATTCAACATCAGCAACACCTTTATTATTTATACCCCACCCATCTGACTGGGTTGCCCCAGCCACTCTGGGCTACTTCCAACATATATAAAAATGTAATAAAACATTAAAAAAAACCTCACTATGCAAGGATGCCTGCAGGTGTCTTCTAAAGGTTGTCTCCTTGGTTCAGGGGTTGCATAACTCCATACCCCCCAACATTTCTTGGATGAAAAAGAGATCTCCTAAGGAAAAGAGGGACATTCTGGGATCAAATCAGAAACTGTAAATCTGGGACAGTCCCTGAAAAATAGGGACACTAGACTCTGAAATTGGTACTCAGGGATACTCTACATCAAGGTAGTGGCCCGAGGGCCACATCCCCTCTGGACAACCTTCAGGGCCACATGATGGGCCAGTAGTAGGCAGGGCCAATTGCAACAAAGGAGGAGCAACTAATGTAAATTTAATCTTTGTAAAGTAGGCTCGTTTGTACACACACTCACACACCACTCTGTATCTACCATTCAGACAAGCAAGAGTCCAAGGACTCATTTCAGCTAGGCGAAAACACTTGTGTGCATGTGTGCAGCAGAGCTGCTGTACTCTTGCCAGGCCACACCCCTCCCTTGGAGGTGGAAGTTCCCCCATCCTGTTCACCTAATTCAGCTACAGGGACCCACTTTTATGCAAACAAGTTTCCATGCACAGATCTGCTATAGTGAGAACAGAACAGTTTGGGAGGAAGACTGAATGCAACCCATTTCTGACTTTTCCAGTTCTTGCCCAAAGCTATGTGCACAGCTCCAGTTATGAATAGTTTTCATATGTGTTTATTTGGTTAGGAACGAGACTGTAATGCCTCATGTTGTTATTGATAGGACAAAAGGTGTTTAGCCTCAAGTTCCTAACAACTGTTGCAGTGCACCAAGGAGGTTATCAGACAATACTGAGTTATACTTTTAACAATGGTTACAGAAACATGATTTTCTCCTTTCTCTGTATTGACATATTGTTTCCTTGCAGAAGATGGCGGGGGGGATTATTTGCTGTTATTATCTGCAGATATGAAGGAGAGAAGAGGCTGAACATAATTTGGAGGGGATTGGATCGTGAAGTGTATAGAATCGTGCTTAAATGGATAGATTTGGAGGGAAGGGATGTGGTTTATACAAGAAGGTTGTACATATTCCTATACATGTCAGATATTTGTACAATGCGTTGAACTATCTTTAGCCCTGGTTTTACTGGTATTATTTGCTGCTGAATTGTTGCTGATATAAATTGGTACTATAAATTATTTGTTGTTTTATTTATTATATTTGTATACCACCCATTGAGATGGGCTTTTCAGAGCCCTGGGGGTTTATATCCAAGCTAGACTCAGATGAATTCTTAGATTCAGATGATACCCCTAGTTACCACCTGAGAAACAGTTGTCTATATTTTTCCCAAGCCAGCAAATGTCTCCTGTGTCTTGTGCCTGGTCCTCTCACAAACAAATCTGTTTATAAGGTCCAACCTTTCACTTTATGCACAATTTCCCTGTCAAATGACTCTTTCTAACCACAGCACAGGTTTTCATTTGTCAATTCCCCATCTCTACCTATACCATTAGTTTAGTGTGGACTGTATGTCTCTAGAAATATTTGGTGAAAATCCTACTGTTTGTAAGAAAAACCTAAGCACTGCTTTGCTGGATCAGGTGAAAGTTCTATCTAGCCCTATGTTTTCTTCCTGACAAGTCCTGGGAAGCTCAGAAGCACACTGTGATGAGCACTGCGTAGCACACTGGAGGTGCTTAATAAATGTAGCATTGCAGTAACAGTACTAGTAGTCGCTGTGCATCCTCAGAATTGTTTGTGGTGTCTTATTTCCCAGGTCCTGCAAATGCAATGTCCTCTGAAAGTCTTGAAGTCAAGGAAAATAGAATGGAGGGGAGGGGTGCTTCTCATATATCACAAGTCCAGAAGCTGCTGCCAGACTAAGAGGAAAATGCTTAAGCATAGCATGACTCCAAAAGGAATTCAATATTCCAATCTCCAGAGTGAACGACTGATCAAAGCGACTAGTTCTGAAAAGACAAACTCTCCCATTCCACCTGTGCAAACTTTATTTAAGAATGAAAGATCTTTGGGGAATGTTAATGACAAAACGCCACTTCATTTAAGGATCGGAGCAGCCTTCTCTCCAGATCTTGCATCCCTCAAATGTATCGATGGATTCTGTCATCTGTTTTTTTAACGGTGGGGCAAAGTGGGTCTTAGTAAATCTTCCATATGTGATGTAAAGCTTCTTAGGAGCTTTTTAAGGATGACTCTTGCGCATCTAAAAAAGAAATAGAGAAAACATTATGCTGCACTGGGATTCTAGTCAGACTTTTTCTGGCAGTAAAAGCAGATATGACCAGTTCAGATTTTTAGGACCCCATTTTTGAATAAAAAGCAGCTTACTCATCTGACAAGATGAAGAAAGCAATATAGGAATGGTTAGTTAAGCTGTTGAGAGAAAGGGGGATATTAGGAAAGAGACAAGGCACCACAGTGCCACAAATATGTACTTCTGTTTCCTCTATTGAATTCTGATGACCACACTGCAGCCATGTCGGCAGTTTTGACATATGGTGAGGGTCCTAAGAGTACTCTCTAGCCTCTTTCAACAGAAATGCAATTTCCAGGTGTCCCTGATAATTGCACATAATCCCAGTTTCAGTATGTGATGTAGGTCAGCAATGGGCGGAAGGTTCACGGGAACCACCAGACAACTTGGGGTGGATCACTAAATGATCACTGTTTGCTGGGAATCTTGCAGCAAATGCTGGATTAGGTGGACCCTGATCTAATCAGGCAGGACATTTCTATGACCTTAAGCAAGACTAACAGGTTAAAGTGGGCAAGGCCTTAACTGCATGTAAGCAATTAACAGCTATGGCTAACAAGATTTCAAATAGTTGCCATGGGATGGAGAGCAGGGCCCTAACTGTGGCCTGCTGGAAGGGGGTTAACCATGTCTTCTTGTGCCATGACATCAATGGAAAATACTCTCTAGGGCAGCCTTTCTCAACCTGTGGGTCCCCAGATGTTGTTGAACTACAACTCTCAACACCCCTAGCTAGCAAGGCCAGAGCTCAGGGATGATGGGAGTTGTAGTCCAACAACATCTGGGGACCCACAGGCTGAGAACCGCTGCTCTAGGGACTGACAGCAGCTTGGGGGGGGGGGTGTCACACAATTTTCATGGAATCTATTTTGTACGAAAACTGAGGATGCAGATTGCATATATGGAACCTGTGCATTTTCAGGTTGACTCTATGTATTCATTCTGTTTTAAAGGAATGTTTGCACAGGGCTGTAAGAAAACCCCAATGCTCCTGAGTCTTCATTGCCAGCCTCCTAGCATCATAGTCAAATGATACCACTGATGTCAGGGCTGACTCCTGAGGATGGCAAAGTTGGCCATTTACTAAGGCCCCCAAGACCAGCAAAGGCACTGCCATCTCAACAGAGGTACCATTGTCACTCTGCTTGCAGCACCCAGGAAGAGCAGAGACAGCATGATAGAATTCTCTGACTACTTTTTCTCTTCCAAATAAGGGGGCTCAGTGAAGCTGCATTTCCTGAGCACCCTCCTTCACAAATACTGAAGCTGACACTGTCCAGCCAGCCATTTATTTTTCAGCTGGTTCTGCTATGATTTCACAGCCTTTAAGCTGTTTGCTTTCCTGTTGCAAGGCCTCCACGGATGTCACCTGTGCTTGGAGTAGCGCCAGCAGCAACTGGATTTGGCCCTTGGTGCCTATCTTTCATAAAGCCTTTCACATTTGAAAATGCTATCAAACTAAAAATATAAAAGCACAAAATTGCATCAGATCAGGCAGCCACAATTACAGCAAGCACATGAGACAAAACCCATTGTCATTTATCTCCCTGGGGACACCGTGCCTTTTGTTTCAGAGCCCTATTATTGGCATTGTACATGTTCTAAAATTATAATAATTAAAATGGTGATTATAAGTGTCAAGGATTGCAATTCCCCCCTCCCTAATAGCTGGGAACGATCTGTTCGTTATTGAAGGAGGAGGGTGCGAATTGGCTTGAAATCCACATTGGTTTAAAAAAGAGAGAATTGAACAGAGTGCAGAGCAGATATCCAGACCAATGTTGTCGTGTTGCCAGCCAGAACCCAGTCACCTTTTTTGTATGAGGGTTTAAGTAAACCTTGGCAGACCTCTCTTTTTAAGAATAAAGAGCACTTTGAGACAGGAGAGTCCGGAGCAGATAAGTAGCTGAGGAATGAGCACCTTTTGCTTCTCTGTTCCAAATTTTCCCCAGAGCATTTGCCCCTCACATGAAATTTATTTATTCATTCTCAAACACTGATATACCACCTTCCATACCAATACCAAGGTGATTTACAACCTTAAAATAAGATCGCTCGGGCAATAGGCAAAATTTAAAGCCAATAAAAGTTTAAAGCCAAAAAGAAGTAGTACATATTGAAATGCAACCATACATTCAGTAACCAGAACACTTCTCAAATCTCAGCCATTCTCAAATCTCAATGCATTTTCAGAAGGCACTGAAAACTCATTGCACGCCTTATTTCCAGAGGGAGACTGTCCACCAAATGAGTGCCACAACAGAGAAGGATCTCATTCTGGTTGCCACCAGAAGTGTCTCTGCAGAGTGTGCTACAACCAAAGATCCTCAATGCTCATGTATGGGTGCAAGTGTTCTCTTGGTGGGGAAGCAGTAGATAGGAAAGGGCTATTTCAGCTTCTCTGCATTTCTCATTTTTCCAGTCTTATGTTTGGTTCTCCACATTTCTGCAACATTTCCTTTTTTTTTTTTTAAAAAAAAAGCCCTCATGAAAATTCAGTGCATTTTTTTTAATAACAATAATATTTTCTTTTTCATATTGAAAGTTACATTTGTTACTCAACAGTTCTAGTCCAATTCAGCAAAACTAGTGACTTCCTGCTCACCCAACACCAATGTTTATAACCCAAATGACATACAATTGCATTTTAATGTTCTTCCTTATCTAATTTCACCCTCATGAAAATTCAGTGCAATTTTTCCTCATACACACATTTCTGCAAAGCAGTCTTCCATTATATAACACATTCTTGTATCTTGTTTTCACTAATATATACATTAACGTGCACATTTTACATTTGCATATACATTTTTGCACACATTACTTGGCCAGAGAACTGCACTGCAAAATTCGGAGACGTGTGAATTTTGAAGGATGGCTGGGTTTTGGTTTGCATGGCGTTTTGGAAAGTGCAAATTCAGTATGTTTGCCTTGAAATGTGAACTGCATCCAATTCCTCCCCCATCCCTGCCTGCGGCAACTGTCTCACTTCTGAAACCTGATAGAGTTTCAAAGCATTTTGCAGTGGGAGAAGAAGGTGATTGTTTTTGAGGACAGGGCAGGATGGAGAGACAAACTTCCTACACATCTCTACTCGGAAGTAAGTCCCCTTTAGTTCAATGAGACTTTCTCCCAGGTAAGTGTGCACTGGACTGCAGCCTTAAAACATAGCCAAACTGTGGAACTCGTTCCCAAAGGAGGCTGTGATGCCCACCAATTTGGATGGTTGTGAAAAAGGATTGGACAAATTCATGGAGGGGAAGGCTATCAATGGCTACTAGCCATGATAGCTCTGCTCTGCTTCTGAATAGCAGTTGCAGGGAAACTCAGGAGGTGGAAGTGCACTTGTGCTTGAATCCTGCTTGCTGTTTTCCCACAGGCAGCTGATTGACCACTGTGAGAACAGGATGCTGTACTGGTCTGATCCCACAGGCTCTTCTTATGTTCCTATGGCCCTGATTGCTTTGGGACTGGTTTCTCAAAGCATGTGGAATTTGAGATGAATTTTCATTGGGTGAGGACAGGGGAAGGGATGATGAGGGGGCTGCAGACTTTAGCTTTGATTAGCCGGTGGTCAGAAAGTCACCGGCCTGCCTCCTCACACTCTTTTTAATCACGATAACCAAAATGGAAGGCGAAAGGGTCGAGATCATCTGGGAAACAGAGCAAGGAAGCAGGGAGAAGGTGGGGAGGGATGAATTGGAACAGAGGCTAGCGGAATTGGAGGAACGCTGATAAGTTCTATTTAGCGACTAACACAATGTGCGTTGTAGCACAATGGCCTTTTTCTGCAGGCAGATTATCCCAGCCAGTCTTTCCTATAATAAAGAAGAAGAGTGTGTGTGCGCGGCAGCGGTGGGAGGGGAGAGAGAGGAGGGAAATAGAGCACCAAAGAAAAGGAAAGGCGGGCTGTGAGGCAGCAATCAATACTGCCCTTTATGCTGCCTGACATTTGAGGGACTTGTTATCAACGATTGCTGCCTGCTTTATCTAAATGTATCTCCCCAGCTGCCAGGCGCAGTCCTGATAGGCGGCTGAACGTGCCGATGGCCTCTGCTGATACAGCCGACTGCCCAATTCACCCACGTGCTTCGGTGGCAGGGGCCTGATGGCTCTTGTCATTCCGTCGCTGACACACCTCTGCCGGCCTCAGCGGGAAGGAAAAGGGCAAAAGAAACACACGGGGAGAGGGCATTTTCCAGGCTGATTGCTCTCTCTCTCTCACACACACACACGCACACACAGCTATTTCAGGGTTTAAAAGCAACCCCCTTCCATTTAATAAAAATAAAGAGAGGTATTGAGCAAATGGGAGAGAGGAAGGTGGGTGGAATCTGCCTGACTTCTTCCTTTTGTCACTTGCTTTTACCTCAGCTTTGTCCTGCGCTGTTCCTCTGGCAGAAATTGACTTATGCACACACACCTCTCTCTCTCTCTCTCTCTCTCTCTCTCTCTCTCTCTCTCTCCCTCTCTCCCTCTCTCCCTCTCTCCCTCTCTCCCTCTCTCCCTCTCCCTCTTTTTCTCTCCATCTCTTCCTGGTTTCCTGCAGAAGAGTGATAAGACTAATCTACAGCTCGACTGCTAGTTTGTCCTTTATTGTACAAAATGCTTCCGTTTAATATTTCATAATGTATACTCTCATACCCACACAAATATCACATGAGGTATCCGTTTGAAATGCATATCCATGCTTTTAGAGACCTGCTGGTTAATAGGTGCATGGGTGGGTGGGTGGGTGTATAGACAAAGAATAATAAAATGAAAAATTGGGGGGGGGTCTCTTTATGTCCCAAAGCATCCCCATTAGCCCTTCCAGTTCAGTCTAGGCAAACCAGAACGTAATGTTCCTGTCAAGGGCAGCATGGTTTGAGCAAAGGGACCTTTCTGACTTTGCCAACTCATAACTCCTCGGCTTTAATGAAAAGTGATTTGATGGACACACACGCACACCACTTCCCAGATTTCCAAAACAACCTTAAAGTGGTGTTTTGCACCTTCAACCCACAGTAGAGAAATACTTATCCTAAGAAACTGTGAACTACTGTTCTCTGCAGCTGCAACAAAAGTCATAAGGAAGGCCTGGAAAAATATCTGTTTTACAGAACTGGCCATTTTGGCATTCCATTTTAAAATGCAGGTTTTTAAATTTGAAATCTGTTTTCGAATGTGAAATTCAAGTGTCTTAGATTTATTGGCAAGTCTTTATTGTTGGTATCAAAAGACGTATCATTTGTCAAGTACCAAGCAGGTATATCACATACCCTGTAAAACTAATTGCTACAGATCAAATATTAAAAATCAATATTTTAAATTAAATATTAGAATTAAAGAACAGGGTGTTAAAGAATATTTGGAGCCTTGGAATTTGTTTTTAGTACTGAAACCAGTCATTTTAGATAAAGATCTATTCCTGGTTAGCTATCTTCATTTCAGCTGACTAATTCAGGTGCAAAAAAACCCCCATTTTGTTGCTGCTAGGGATGGATAAATCTGTCAATTTCTGTTTATCTTGGTTTCTCTTTTTTCCAATCTTCAGTTCAGTTAGTAACATTTCTGCATCAGTTTGTGAATTCTTTATTTTTTTAATAAAAAAATCCTCATGAAAAATATCAGCATTCTACTATTGATTTCTCCTAATGTACACATTTTTGTATGCAATTCTACTTCATATGCACATTCTTGCAAGCAATTTCCCCATACATAATGCTTTGTTGTATGTTATTTTCACTAATGTGTGGATCATTATGCACAGTTTACCCCAATATACACCATTTTGAATGAATGTTTGTTGTTGTTGGAGAATAGCATGACTATATTCAGAGAAGTATGAATTTTGAAGGCTAGCTGCATTTCGATTTATGTAATGTTTGGGAGAGTAACCCTAAACATTTTTTTTAAAGAAAAAAAGCACTGAAACCAACTAAGGTGGTGACTATCACTGCCTTCTTTGGGAGAGATTTCTGCAATCAGCCAGAGATAGTG
The DNA here is from genome assembly GCF_964106915.1 of Podarcis gaigeae. Classification (NCBI taxonomy): domain Eukaryota; kingdom Metazoa; phylum Chordata; class Lepidosauria; order Squamata; family Lacertidae; genus Podarcis; species Podarcis gaigeae. Next base: position 70,875,024 of record NC_139680.1, read on the forward strand.
GATCCTGCACACTTCTTGTCCAAACAACAAAGGCATTCTCTTTCTAAACACCCTCCAACATTTCTCTGATGAAAATAGGGACATCCTATTCTTCAACAACAACAACAATTTTATTTTATGGGACTGAGTTGCCCCAGCCACTCTGAATGGCTTCTAACATATATAAAAACATAATAAAACAGATATCAATATAAACATTTCTATGCAGGGCTGCCTTCAGATGTCTTCTAAAGGTAGTATCATCTCCTTGGTTTAAGGGTCACATAACTCCATACACTCCAATATTTCTAAGGTAAAAACTGGGACATCCTAAGGAAAAGGAAAAGGAAAATTCCAGGATCAAATTAGAAACCGGGACAGCTTCTGTAAATCTGAGACTGTCCTTGGAAAATTGGGATACTTGGAGGATCTATTCCCTTGTATCTTTCCCTTGAGAAGCAAAGTTGAATACACTTTTATGCCCCACATTTCCTGCAAAAGAAAGCTCAGGGAAGCCTTACTGTAGGAGAGAAATCTGTAGTTGTAGTCTTATTATAATTTTTTATTATTATTATTATGGGCCCGAAGAAGCAAATGCACAGGCAGTCACAGATTCATAGATTCATCAGTCGAAACCCCCAATTCCTTATCTCAGACTACAGCTTGTATGAGACCTGCATTCCATGTGGTATGAATAGCTGAAGGCTCTTTGGTGTTTATGGTCCCTATCAGCAGCAAGGCCATAAGGAAACCTCAAGGGGGACACTTTGCTTAACAGGACTGTATGGCTCACACAGCCAATATTGGATTTATATGGATTATTAACCCGCACTGTCTCCATAGGTTCAGGACAGAAAGCAACATTTACAGATACAAAATTAAAACATGTTAATCCTTTTCTGAAAACCAGCAAGGAAAATAACCCCTGCTTGCAAAATGCTTTGCGAGATAAAAGGTCTACCATGGCATGTGGAAAATACTCAGGGTGGGACCTTCTGACCCTAGGACAGCCATTTCTTACATCCTAAATACTGCTGGTGAGCTGAGAGAATCACAGAATCATGGAGTTGTAGAGTTGGAGGGGATCCTGAGAGATATCAGCTAACCTGGGAGAAACCCAAGCTTTGCAAGAATGTAGAAAGTCTCCAGAGACAAAACCCCTCAGTTGCTGGGGGGTGGGGTGGGCTACCCCAAAGGGAAAGTAACGGTGTTTTCTGGAGAAGGGTGAGGCTGTCTGAAACCAAGAACAGGAGCAGTCAAGAGTGGAACATTTGGATGCATGTTACACTTCTACCTTCAACCTTTCAGACGGTGCATGTAGGCCTTGGCAGTGTGTAGAGATGATGATGGTGCACTTAATGCAGACACAGGTTGATAATTTCCCAAGAACATTTGGAAGTACCGTATTTTTTGCACCATAACACTCACTTTTTTCCTCCTAGAAAGTAAGGGGAAATGTCTGTGCGTGTTATGGAGGGAATGCCTACGGATGGCGGGGGGGGGGGGGGGATCTGCTGCAGTCGTGAGCAGAGGATCCATGGTTCCCCTTCCTTCCCTCCTCCGTGGCTCGCTTTGAAACAGCAAGGCGGGAGAAGAGCCGCTGAGTGGGGAGGAGAGAGGGACAGAGAGCCTGCTTCTTTAAAGGAGCAAAGCGGGAGAGGAGAGGAGCCACTTACACGAGTGTAAGCGGTTCCTGTCCGGTTAGTTCCTTTAAAGCAAGCAGGCTCTCTGTCCCTCTCTCCTCCCCACTCAGCTCGCTACATAGCAGCAAAGTTTTTCAGCTCACTAAGCGGGGATGAGCGGGGAGGAGGGAGAAAAGTAGAGCCTGCTTGCTTTAAAGGAGCAAAGTGGGAGAGGAGAGGAGCCTTCTCCCCTTATACCCCTCTTCTTCATTATTAGCAGCCTCCTTCTCCACCCACCCCACACGTGCTTCTTCTCCCCTTGAACCCCTCGCCTGCATTATTAGCAGCATCCTTCTCCACACACCTCACACATGCTCCTTGTCCCTTGAGTGCTTTTCCTTCCCTCCCCACTTAAAACGTGGTTAAAAAGCACAGATCCACATGGATCCTCAGGATTTTTGCACTGGGTCACCCCAAATTCACCATCAGATCACATAGCATGTCCATGGCTACATTTTGCACCAAAAAAAAATCACGCACCACTGTTACCTGGGGCCGCAGTGGTGCAAAAACGTGGTTACAAAGCATGGATCCACATGGATCCTCAGGATTTTTGCACTGGGCTACTCCAAACTCACTGTCAGATCACATGTCTGTGGCCACAGCATGAACCACAAAACTCATACATCCACTGTTTCGTTTAGAATTTTTTTTCTCTTGTTTTCCTCCTCTAAAAACTGAGGAGGTTTTTGATCGTGTTATGGTCGGGTGCGTGTTATAGAGCGAAAAATACGGTAATCCACGCACATGAAGTTGAGGGTTTAGAACAGGAGTGACTCACTATAGTTTTCTAAGAGGAAAAGCAATAACTAAAATCTAGTTCCTGCTGGAAAGCAGCAGCTTTTAAAACCCTTCTTGGGGTCAAGGGAGTTATGCATTTGCTAAGAAAGTAACCAATTATTGACAGCTCTTAAAGTACAAAGACCTTAGTTATCTGTGGCCTTTTATTTCAAAAGACAGCTTAAATTATTACCTGCAGTAGTGAAAGGTTTTGAGGTCTACGTGGAAATGTCAGCTTGTAGGCTTTCCTAGAAGTATTTACTTTTTCCTTAGTGATAATGAATCCATTTAAAAACCAGTATATGTAGTATGGGCTAGAGTATAATATTTCTCTAGCAGAGAATTGCTACTGCCATCAAGGAAAGTGCCACAGAAAATGTATGCAGGACAAATGTACTTTAAAAATGCATGCATCAAAATGCATAAAAAAACAAAAACAACCCTCCCCCTCAAAAATGTGACAAGATTAAGTCTTTGGTATTGTTTGACTATAAGTAAATTATTCTGTACCAAATGCTTAAAATTGGACTGCACTTCAGGTCAACAATTAATTTTAGGCCTCCCTGAGGTGGTAAACTACCGTATTTTTCCATGTATAGGATGATGCTTTTCGCTTAAAAAAAAAAGGCAAAAATTGGGTGTTGTCTTATACACGGATAGTGAATGCAGAGGGGGAATGTGCGATTAATGGCAGTAGCAAGCAGAAGATTGGCAGCAGTGATTGGGTGGGTGATTGGTGGCTGCAGCAAGGCCTGCTGGCGATTGGCTATGGCTGCAGCAACTGGGCAGGTGACTGGTGGCTGTGGTAAGGTGAGGTGGGCAGGCAATTGGTGGCTGCGACAAGTGGGCGGGTGGGCTGTTGGTAGCGGTGAGCGGGCAGACAATTGGCGGCTGCAGTGAGGTGTGCAATCAGCAGTGGCTGTGGCAAGTGATCGGCAGTTGCGGGCAGGCGGGTGAGTAATTGGCGGAAATGATGCCCTCCCCAAAGCTAAACAACTAAATTTATTGATTTTGGGTTTTTTTTTAAAAAAAGTGGTCATCTTATACATGGGGGCATCTTATACACAGAAAAATACAGTAAGTAGGATCTAGATAGCACCACTTCAGACAGCAGGAGCGACCTTACAGGATTGTACAGATGAACATTTAATCATAGAATCATAGAGTTGGAAGGGACCCTGTGAGTCCAACCCCCTGCAAAGCAAGAATCTCAGCACATGGTTCCCCACCCAATTTGAAACCACACCTGACCCTGCTTACCTTTGAAAATGTGTGAGCAGTTTTGTTGTTGCACCACTTGGAGAATCTATCGTGCAAGTCCCTGTCTTCAGTCTGAAGTGGTGCAACCCAGATAGCCTACAACACGACGTGGCTCAAATCTGGGACACCATCTTCTGTGTCCAAAGTCCCTTGTGAGTCACATGATCTGGCTCATTTTCGGTTGCCACACAAGATCACAGACCTCCTCCCCCCAAAAATGTTTTTTTCTGGGGGTAGACCTTGGCCCCAAATCACACGAGAGCAAGGTGCCCAAAATGCCCACCATGCTCTTGCAGGAAAAAATGGGATGTCCTGTTTTTTTCCAGTTGATGGGTATGCTGAGTCAGAACTAGGCTTTAAGAGAAGAAGGCCACCTTGAGAAGAAGATGGAGGTGTGTGAGCTCAGAGGACTGCTCTCTCCACACATGTTTTTGGGTTGGCAACAGTCAGTCTGAAGTCAACTGGTAATCTTCAGGCGCAGGATTTGGCCCCAGAGCCTTCAGCTACTGATTACTAATACATGCATATGTAGAGCACTGCCATGTAAAGCAGATGACAGCAGTTATCAAAGTAGTCCATACTTTCTGGCTCTATATCTGCTTGAAAGCTCCGGATTTTACAAACACCTCACTGCATGCTCAACACAGCTAGTCACTTGTACAAAACTAGTAAGTTGTCACGTTCGGAGAGTCCTCTCCTCCCTTTGGTAACTTCACAGGTAATAATTAATGAGCAGTTGATAGGTTTTTAGTCCTTTTATTGCAGTTTCATGTTGCGGTCACAAAATACACAGCTCTCCGCAAGGAGGGCAGTTCTCTACTCTGAATCTGATTCCCTACTTCCGCAGCAAGAGCGCACCAATGAGAAGTTGTCCCCCCCTTGCTCCTTTGTTCCCTGATACGTTTGGACCTCTGAGTCCATGGGGAAGGGTTTTTCCCCACACTCTCAATTGATCTGTCTCCCAACTGCCCCCTCCTTTCTGCATCTCTTGTCATTATCTCGTAGCTGGGTAGCTCCTCCCTAATCTGTTCAGTTTCTGTGTCTGCCTGTCTCTCTGCTTCTGAAAACACTGGAGGCGGGGAGCAGGGCAATATTCCCCCTCCTCTTCTGAGAGAAGCTGATCTGCCTGTGACTGCATTTCCCCATCTTCAGATCCAAACTATTCCCTGACATCAGGTAAGGTAAGAGTCCTTTCTGATATGCAACACTACATATTCTTAAGCAAGAGCCCTGCCTCTTCTAGTTATTGCACCCTATAACCTTTTCATCTGCTCCCAACCATCTGCAGATAGGAGGCCTCTGTAGTTTTAAGGAGTTTGTTTAATCAGCTTAAGTATACCCAATGGACAAAGTATACCCAATGGACCCTCATTTCAGAAATCTCAAAAAGCTTCATACTCTGCTCTGTACCACTACCATAACACAACACACTCCCAGATTTTCATGGTTCTCTATTCTCAAAAACCCCCACCTCTCCAATCGTAAAAAAGCACTAATGTTTTATTGGATGGTACAAGTATAGACACAAGTTGTTTTCAGGTATTGATACAAAATCTGGTTAAGTTGAGATGGTGGCTACAAGGATGGACTCCCACCACCACGACCATTTGTGTGTATATTCATTTCTCCACACATATATAGGGCCAGATTCAACTAAATAGCTGCACTTGTGTTTTTGATATTTTGTTGGGAGCTGCTCATAAATAATAACATTAATCTTATTCAGTGTCCTTCAATGAGTCCTGCTAACACAGTGTGGCTTCTGTCACTCTCCTACCCCATGTGCACCCAAATAAGCTGGGGGGGGTCCAGGAGAACCCCCAGAACAGTGGGGGGAGAGAGAGGAGATTGTACTGTCTGGAAAGCACAAATGTTTGTATTGTCAGAATGATTGCCTTAGCACAATGTTGAATTCCGCTCACAATGCTTAAAAAGGGCTATAGTTTCATATTACAGTTCTAATTTGTGGTGGTGGAGGAGAATTTATGTTGAAAATACAGCCATTGTCCTTTATTTTTAATAGATGCAAAGTAATAAATCCACATTCCCGCTAGTATAAATTAAGGGGGATAAAGCCTCTTCTATTTGATGAGTATTTGAAATGAGAAAGCCTTCCTTCCAAGTATATAAATACGGAAATCAAATAAAAGTGCTGCCAGCAACTGGACAATGCTAATAGAAAAAAGGGACAGCTAATTAATATCAGTGAGAGGACTATGCAAACTCATGAATCCTAATTTCTTTGGCTATAATCCTCACTGTTTCAGATAGATATATGCATATACACAACAAATTCCAACCACATCCTTGGGATTTTGGGTGCTTTCAGACTGTCGCTATTTTCGGATGGGATCCGATCACATGCTGACAAATTCAGGTTGCATAATCAAAGCTGATTTGCTGCTCTTGTGCAGCAGACCCACTTCTTCCTCCAAAACTCAGACTTTTGCCTTAAGGAAAGTGACGGGGGAAGGCACTGGAAAGCGTGGGATAACATTTGCTTCACACAATGTCATTTAACCTTTCTATAAACAGTCTGACTAATGTCCACACAGGCAAATCAGGATGAATGCTCAATAAACAGGTCATGTGGAACTGACCTTTGCTGCAGTGTGCTGAACTGCAGACTTTGGGCACTTGTCCAGAGGGGTTATCTCCTGCACAAGGTCCAGTGATGCATATGAGAGTTATTCACTGTGTGCTCCCATGCAATTCCTATGCATTTCAATGGGATGCCAGGTAGAGATATTCACAGTGGATTTCATTTTAATCCAAATGTAAATCAAGACAATTTTAAATACCCAAGGACAGAATGAGGATGAAGCATTGTTGCTTGATCTTTGTCGGCGCTTGATAACTGTACAAGTTCCTTTTGGGCACCTCATTTCACGCCATCCGAATACCTATCTATGCAGGCGCACGCTCAGAGAACACAGTTCAAAGAGCGGTATACTCAGACATTCGCAAGCCATAACCTTCTGGAGAATTTCAGTTTCTGTGGAGCCAAGGAACATTAGGAAGCCAATTCCTCCCAAGAGCACGTTTATATCAATCTAAAATTCATTTTGGCTGAAATATTTATGATTTTTGGAAGGGAGGGGGCAGCGCCGGAGTTCGGCTCAGTCAGATCAAGTTAGCTGAAGCTGCCAGTGTTGACAGTAGTCGAGATCTCCCTGTCCCCTACCTCCCTACACTTAAATGTGCGTCTCTCCCAGAGTCCTTCCTTAATGCTGTAACATAATTCATTAGGACAGCTTTAATGAGTTGATAATTAGTCTGGAGGGAGGGGGCGAGGGGTGGGGGGAGAGAAATGCTAGACAGAAAGAAAGGAAAGGAGGCTGGGCCAGCATAAAGAGTCCTGAGAGAGCTCTTTGTCAACAAAATGGATCTGCCTCGCAGGCAGTAAAACTTTCAAATGACCTTCATGTCAAAGTATTAGGCTGCTGGTCTTTTTTTCCTTTTTTTGCTAGATGGTATATTCATAAACATAAAAAAATACACATATCATTCAGAAGGCACTAAAGTGTGCCTGAAAGATGTGGCGCAGCCCCTCCCTTCCCCCATTTATTTTTAAGGAACTGAGGTAGCCTTCAAGCAACGGAAGGGGGAAAGTAACATCTAATATCGCTGCTTTTCATCTAGACTGAAAAATGACATTAACAGCAGGCTCGTCTTTGTTTTCTAGGTTGCCAAACAAGGCACTAAAATGTACACAGAGCTGAATAAATTTGAAGATAACGGGAAACAGATCTGAAGCCACAGAGAAAGGAGGTTTTAGCTGACTTCACAGAAAATTGCCCATTTGGGTTTTTGGACTGTGGGAAAGTTAGAAAATGGCCACTCTGGTTATGTTTAATATGCGGTGTAGAATATGGCTGGGGATATTATAAATAGAGCCTAGGGCTTGTTGGTGGAAGACAGAAGTGCCTGGCGTGCTCTGGTCCATGGGGTCACAAAGAGTCGGACACGACTAAACGACTAAACAACAACAACAACAACAAGGGCTTGTTGATCAGAAGGTTGGCGGTTCGAATCCCCACGACAGGGTGAGCTCCCGTGGTTTGGTCCCAGCTCCTGCCCACCTAGCAGTTCGAAAGCACTTCAAAGTGCAAGTAGATAAATAGGTACCACTCCAGTGGGAAGGTAAACAGCGTTTCTGTGCACTGCTCTGATTTGCCAGAAGCAGCTTAGTCATGCTTCATCTGAGGACCCTAAAGGAAGCAGACAATCTCATATGAGAGGAGGTAATCCTTGAGATACTCTGCTTGTAGGCTATATTTAGGGTTTTAAAACAGGAGTGAGGAACTTTTACTGTCCAGATATTTTTGGACTCCAACTCTGATAAGCCCTAACTAGCCTGACCCCTCGTCATGGATAATGGGAATTGTGGTCCAGCAACATCTGGTAGACCACAGATGAGCTACCTCAGTTTTAATACCAAACAGAGTCTGTATAATTCAGCCAACACTGCTGGTTTTACATATCTGGCCATTTCCCTTTGCTTTCAGCGATGGTGCAGGACCGACTGATTCCTGCTAGTTGAAACAGGCAAAATGAATTTTTATCTGATATAAATAAATCAGTGAATTGGTGGGCAAGCGAGAATGAGAGGTGGAGAAAAGGAGGAAATGGCGTCAAAGCACAGACAGGCTGTGACACTTGCGCTAAATTGAAGTCAACGTACTACTGTCAACTTGGGAAAATACCTCTTATCTAAATTAGCTTGAGGCAGGGTTTTTATGGCAGTTATAAACCCCTGGAAGTTTGTATTTTTAATGGAGGCATTGACAAACCTTAATTATAGCAGTGCAAGTGCCTTTCTAAACAGCATTTTAAGGAGGTGAACAACAGAAAAAGGTGCCAGAACACAAGTCAGTTGTTTGATAGTATTTGTCAAGTAATGGTGTGCCATACAGGGAGGGCACATTGTGAAACGACTGATCAGTGTGTATTTGCTTTCTTGAAATACACAAAGGCAAACAGAATTAATCTTGTGGCTTTATTTGAGTGGCATGGTTTATGCTCTGTGCAGAATTGAGCTTAACTGATTCATAAGGCAAAATATAACCATTAAATATCCTGCTGTGTGGCACAAAACTGCAATGCTATCTACCTACTATATATATATTCTCACCCTAAAGGAAGTGGGCAAGACCATATGAGAGGAGGTAGTCCTTCAGAGAGGGCTTTGAAGCTGAAGTGGGAACCTGTGCCCTCCAACCCCCAGATGATATCGAACTAAAGGGAATGTAACAGGGGTTCCATCTTGCCCTTGGGATTGTGGGTGTCCCTGCCACTGCAATGCAGTCGTGTGACATCACACACCTGCGCGTCGTGCTTGTGATGTGACACACATGACGTGCAAGTGTGTGCGTGTGATATCTTGTGCCCATGTTGTGGGCGGTGAGGGTGGCTCCTATTCTTCCTCCTCCTCTCCACAGCCAGTGAGGCAACCTTTTCCATGGGGAGGGGCTTGGACTTGGAGGCAGAAAAGGGTGCCTCACTGGCTGGCTGTAGAGGACAGAGCTAAACAGCTTCTCTTCAGAGGAATATGCACATCTCCATTGCATTTTGTAGATTCTCTGAGGATCTACAATAGACACGTTCTCTGGTCAGAACGCATAGTCTCTAAAAACATGCATTTTTCCCTATTTCCTATTCCTATATATATATATATAATCTCTCCAGAAGCCAGCATTGGCTTCTCCATTGGCTTCAAAGGCAGTGGGGCGCCTCTTGATCATCCACCATCTGAGGTGGCTGCCTCATCCTACCTCATGGGTGGGCCGGCCCTGCATGCCACTATAAGCTTCTTCCTAACCTTAACGGCAACAGAGGTGGGGACAGTTTTCATCAGAACTGTGGGAGGGGGAGGGATGGTTTCAAACTTTCTTCTCCCAGAAATCCCCAGCTGAGAGTGTTGAGAACAGGGTTGGATGGTGGAAGAAAGTCCATCTTTAGCTAGGCCCTTTCTTCCTGCTACTGAGCTGCCCAATGGGAGTGTTTGTTGTGAGCTATGTAAGATTACACAGCATGCCAAAAGCAGCCTGGGGAACACAGATGGCGCACTTTTGAAAAATAAATGGAGGGGGGAGGCATTTTTCTTGGAGACAATTATACTTAAGGGAGAATGTGCCTTTTACCCGGTAAGTGTAGCAAATGCAGTTGAGATCTGCACATTCTCCAAGGCCTGATGGAAATCCTTATCTGTGATTACTGTGACTGCGCATCTTTGTTCCATCATGTTCCCAGTTTATGACAGAAGAAAGAAAAAGAGGCAGACCCATTGGGGGCATCAAAATAAGGCCATTTCTTAGAAGGTCTCCATTGTATGCACATGAGCATATGTATGCCTGTGCCCACAAAAGAGAGAAAAAGATTCATGAGCACCACAATAACTTTCATCGACAAAGAAAATTCTTTTTGGGAACTACTGGAGGCTTCCCAATAACAGTAAAAGCGCTAGCAGCCAGGCACAATCATGTTAATGCATTCACTATCTTCCTCTAAAAGGATGAAGACATAATTTAATTTGGAGGCTCCTGGTGTTCTGAATTCCCCTTGCACACTGACACAGCACGTTGCCAGACAGCCTTTTGCTTGCTTCTCTTAAAGGTGACCCATTAAAGAAGCAAATAACCAATTCTTTGGACAACTGCAAAGACTTCTAATCAACTGATGGGTTTTCTGGTCTCGGATGCTAGGACTTTTCACAGGCAGTGGGAGTTGGGCTCAGTCCTTGGAGTTTGAAATAAAATTCCAGGTGCCTGGCTGTCCCTCTCTATATAGCCAGCTGCCACCTTTCTGCGTCCCTGGGAGCTTACCTTTCTTGCTGTAGCTATTTTTGAACTGCCAACACTATAAAGCTACATTCACAGGATGCTAAAAATTGCCGTTCCATTATGGGGAGGGGGAGTAAGGTGCCAAGCAGCGCTTTCCAGATACCTCTCACTGTAGCAGCTACACACCAGTAATCCTCAGAGAGGATTCAGTGTATCCTCTGAGCTTTACCACCACAATTCATCATGTTACCCACACCACTGGGCTATCTATAACAGAATCAAGAAGAGAGGACAACAGAGGAAAGAGCAAAATGGGAAACAGTTGAGACTGATTTGCAGTCTCTGAGGAGACTTCCTGCTTTCATAAGTAGTGACAGGGGGTACAAACTGGAGGTGTGGTAAGCTCCTTCCCCAGTAAATCTATTGTTAAGAATACAAGCAGAAAGTCTTCTGACAGACTGCATTTAAAATAAATAAATAAATAAATAAGTAAATAAGTAAGTAAATAAATAAATAAATATAAGTTGTTGGTGTTATTTTAAGTTGCTCGTTTTCACCATGTGTAGGTAGGGACGGGGAGAGATTCAGTTCCTAATATGTACTTCCCAAAACAATACACAAACCAAAATTTGAAATTTTAACTTCTCCAAATTTTGCTCTCCCAAAATGTGCATATCATAGGAAAGTGTGCCTAAGTATGTATATGTCAGTGAAAGTAGCATACAGAGATGCATTACATTACAGGAAACTGATTGCAAATTTGGTATACTAGGCATCCAAAAATGTGCATATCAGAGGAAATGTGCAATACAAGGATGCCCCTTTTTTGGCGACGGCTTCTTAAAATTACCAATTGCAAACTATTTTTTTAAATAAATATTTATTAAAGATTTTTATAAGAAAAAAGCATAAATAACAAACAACATGCTTATGTCATACACAAAATTCCATAACTCATTTGGACTTCCTCACGTCTCCCGCTCCCACTTACATTGTTAAAAAGTTTTTCCAAGCAAATTATCATCTTGTTTTCAATCTTATATCCACTCATTTAAATATGATCAAATAGTTCTCCGCAAACTAATACTGAAACATGCCGAGGTGAATTCAAGACTAGAAAAATGAGTAACTAAAATGGAGAGATTTGTTTATCCCTCCATGTGAGGCAGCCTAAGCTTGTGAGAGCAGGCATTCATTCAGATCATGCCAGAGCAACACTAGCTTCAACTCTTTCTGAGCAGCAAATGGTTTGTATTGGGCTGCTATTTAAAAGTATCTAAAGAAGGATAGAAAGACTTTGCTAAAATATGTCTTTCTCTTACTTATTTTATATATCAGATGCCATGGAAGAAAGCTATGAGGGATTTGTTGCTGGCATCCATCTGTGTCGAGAGACAATGGAGTGCGCCTCCGGGGGTGAAGTCAAACTATGAGTGATACTTAAGAATAAAATGCAGTAGAGACAGGAATAAAAATGGATAAGATAAGAGCCAAGAAGGGGAAAAAATATGAAATTGATAAAAATTGCTTCCCTTTCTTTGTTATTTTCAACCTCAAATATACCTGCTTTGTTTGGTGTGTGTGAACGTCCTGTTGCCCCTGTCCCCCTCGTCATTAAAGCTCTTCATTTTCATATTCTGTTTGCACAGAATCATAGCACTGTATTTTTTTAAAAAAAATTATATTGAATGATTTTATATTACAAAAAAATTACAACCATACTACTACAAAATACAATTGAGATATAAAAATTACATACATCAATATTTTGTTTGTTATTTGTTATTTACCATCTTATTTCCTCCCAAACATCCCATACAAAACACACACAAAGAATAATAATGATAATAATGAAAATAAATATTTTCCCCATTTTATCTTAAAAAATCTTTTCTTCAGTTTTGAGTTCCTGTCAAGTCCCTTTGCATATGTTTTATCTTACAATTGAATGTACACAAAACAATAAACCTTTCTATATGTTTTCCAATACATTCAGAAAACATAATAAATCCTTAATATGTTATCCACCTCCTGAATCATAGTATTGTAGCGGTGAAATGTACCCCAAATTCATCTAGTCCAAGCCCCTGAAATGCAGGAATCACAGCTAAGTGATTCCAGCGTGATGAAGGAACAAAGTTATTCAGATGAAGAGATGGAAAACAGGCTATGGAAAATGGGCAGGCTGATTCTCAATGGCTGGAGGAAGCAGGGGCGGGGACCAGGCCCCACACCCATGTTTCCCTGAACCACATCCCTTGGTCCTCCGTAAGTAAGTTGCTGTCATTCATTTCAGTAGAAAGAGAGAAAAACAACTGCTGCACTGGACATATAGAGAACATCCAGCCCTGGGAGGCTTTGTAGGAGAGCTGCTCCAGAGGAAGAACTGTAAGAGGAGAGAGAATTTCTGCTGGCCACCAGGCAATGGCTTCTCCACCTGCCTTGCCCCATCCTCCAACCGTTGAGAGCCTTTCCCTGACCATGACTTTGAGAACAGCAGAGGCAGCTGGGAAAAGAAGAGTTCAGGGATATATTTTTAAAAATAATTTTACATGTTGTGTGTCCTTGTTTCTCAATTTGATCCTTTTACATGGTTTTGTATGCTTTGTAGTATTTTATGCATTATGATTTGCTGTTATTTTTATTGATTATAGATTAGTAATTCTTTATTGTAACTGATAAGTGCAAACTATCTAATTATTATTTGCTGATGAATTTTACTGTTTACTATCAGATTTTAATGGAGTATTGAATATTGCTTTATTTGATATAAGTTCCTTATTTTAAAGTAATTGTGACCTTTTTTAGTGGATCAGATTATTACGATTGTTTGATGTTTTATTATGTTTTTATATGTGCTGGAAGCTGCCCAGAGTGGCTGGGGTAACTCAGCCATATGGGTGGGGCATAACAAAAATATTATTATATTATTATGTGCTGTAGCCTGCAATAGTAGCGCAGGAGAGCTGAAAATAATGGCAATACATTTCACATCTGGCATCCAATGCGCCCCTTTTCTTTCAGATAGCACATGGGTAGACGAGTCTAAAAATCCTGGGACATCAATTTTTTCATCCTTCTAGTGGCTATAGTGGCTCATTTACCAGAAGTAATGTATTTAGAAGTGTATACTCAATTCTGACCAAACTAAGCCTCCTAGGGCACAATATCCACTTCCAGAGTTAACGCTAGAGGGCTGAGAAAATTTGTGTCCCGGGCTTTTTAGACTTGTCTACCCATGTACTATCTGAAACCAAAGGGGTACATTGGATGCCAGATGAATATTTTGTCAGCTCTCCTACCTCACTACAATAGAGTCCTTTAGTACGTAAGGTGGTCTTTAAGGTATTATTCACAGCTTTATACACTAGTATAAGAACTTTGAACCTGACATGGTAGCAGATGAGAAGCCAATGCAGCTCTTTTAACCCCAGTGTCAGGTGTTGTCTGTAGTCTGTTTCCATCACCAGTCTAGCATCAGCAGTCTACTTTGGCTGAAGCTTCTGGGCCAGACCCAAGAGCAGTCCAAGAGTATGTTATAATATCAGAGTGTGTTATAATAATAGATTCAGGTAGGTAGCTGTGTTGGTCTGACGCAGTCAAAAAAAATTAAAAAATTGTCCAGTAGCACCTTAGAGACCAACTAAGTTTGTTCTGGCTATAAGCTTTTGTGTACATGCACACTTCTTCAGATACCTCTAAGGTGCTACTGGACAATTTGTTTTTAATTTGTTATAATAATAGTTTAGCTATTTTAACATGCATTATCTGAGTTAAACACTAGAATGGTTAACAGTCCCTATAGAGAGAGCAGACCACATCACTTCCATAGCACCTTGCAGCACTGAGGTTATTAAATAGCACCAAACAAATCCATAATCTCAACCACAAGCCTTTTGCTCAGCTTCTGGTTCATCTGGTGAGTTTTCTTCTGATACCAGGAGCAGGAGGTGGTTATTTCCGCAAAAGCCATGCTGGAATCTCAAGAGTTAAGTATTCTCGGCGGGTTTAGAAAAATGGCTGGAAACCTAAACTAAGCAATCTCCACCACCACCAAAAAAAAAAAAAAAAGATTGATAATAAAAAAAGACATTTGGGCCATTTGATCATAAATAGTAGAGTTCACTAGCACAAGAAATCATGCAGACTGTGCAGGGAGACATAAAAACCACTGAATTATGTATTAATATGTCATATAAAAGGAAAAAGCACTAAAGAAATATTGTAGGAAAAATAAATAAAACAGCATTAAAAGTGAACATGTCCCATTTGGTCAGTTATTCCAAACATAAAACAACAAAGAGCACAGTTTGGAAGTTAACAACACTTTTAATTTTAGTACTGACTTCCCCCTTGCAAACCGTGCGGAGGTGTGGTCAGAGCGTAGTCCTGAGGATTGATTTTCTGTCAGAGCTCATCTAAATCAGTGTGCGTTTTTTTCCTGTTTTTTTAATACAACTTGGAAGCCGAGAGATGTATGAGCTTGCTGACATTAAATTAGAACTGACACAACCACAAAGGGGATTTCTGGATGAAAATAGCCTCAATTGAAAACTTCTGGCACCAGTGTGGAGCTTGGCTTCCCCCGCCCCCGATGTAAGGTTAGCTGTGTGGGGAGGTGTTCTGAATGGGCGGGTATGAAAAACGGCATGCAAGTTTATCCAAGGCTGTCTGCACAGAGACAATGATATTAATGAGTTCCTGTATACCAGACACAGATAAAGTAGCACTGGAATAACGGAGTTTGACTGATGTTGCTGCATCATGTCTATCCTTGTACCCCAATCCAAAGCCACACAAGTGCTTGAGTGCATATGCAGATGTTCTTTGGTGGATGAGGCAATTTCACAGGCATGCAAATCAAGGGTGAGGTAACATTTTTTTTACAGCCTGAGGGATGCATTCAAGGTTGGCCAGTTCTTCTGGGGCCACATGCCAGCGGCGATTGTGGCCACAGTTGTCACATGGCTGTCACAACACATAAGGATTACATACCCCTGTAAACCACATGTGCACACTCACCACACACTCTATACACACAGAACCAGAAATAAGACACACACAGCACACATTATCAGAGAAGCAGGGGATGTATTTTCCTCCCCATTGCAGTGCTGGCCTGAGATAAAAGGTTCTTAGTCACCCAGCACAATGCTTTGGTGAGCAGGGAAAATGTTTACTATGCCCTTCCGAGACCAATCTCTGAAGAGTGGACTGTTTCCTCTCCTTCCAATCACAGTGCAGAGACCACAACTGGGCCCTTAGGTCTGGCCTGAGGATCAAAGGGCCAGAAGCCAATGGCATCATTGAAAACGGGCTGGTGATCAGGTTTTGGATCAAGCAGATCAAGAAGATGAGGCAGCGAGTCATCTGACTTTGGGGCAAAAAGGCCTGGCATGTCACAATTGGCTCATAGGCCAGCTGACAGTATTAAGACTGTGGGGGGGGGGCGCATCTCATTTTTATTGTAAACTTGCCCTGTGATCCTTGGATGAAGGGTAGTACAGAAATTTAACAAATAATAATAAATGCATAATTGTATTCAGGTATAAAATTCAGCGTCTTGATCCACAGAGCCTAATCTGCTCATGCCCTGCCTAAATCTGTTCTAGGGGTTCACCCTCAAATCTCCGGAGCACATTTGGGGAGGGGTCATTGGGAAAGCTAGTTGAATACAGCCCTCAGATTCATTTTACAAGCAACCCCCCCCTCACATACGCACATTCAGTATGAACATGGCTTTGTATATGTGCATTGCACTGAACCTGGAAGTGACCCCAAAATGTCACAAAAATGTTACAAAAAGAGGCAGAACGGGGCAGGGCAGGGTGGAGGTGGAATGGGGTGTTTGCAGGTTTTTTTTATTGGCGTTTCAAATATACACAATTTCACTAACGTATGCAGTGACTCGGAACATTTAACATGGGGGTTGCCTGTATGTTTGGCATGCGGTCATCATGCGTCCAGTACAGTCTACGTATTAGCAGTGGAGTACCTCTGCCCTGAGAATTTCCCCAGTTTTCTGAGTGACCAGATCCAGGAGGTAAGGTGTAAAGAAGAGGCAGGGATGCATACAGACTGGCAACTGGAAGCCCTGGTTTAGCGCCTTTCCCTCCTAGTGAAGCTGCTTACTGACTAGCTCAAATCCGTGCAATGAATTCTGTGAGCGGATAGGATTTTAATTCCAAATTATGGATGTACATCACCATTTCAACTGAAGTTCGGGAAACAACATTCCCTGGCCCTCTGAGTGTGTCTCTGCAGCACTGAAATTGGAAACGGAAGAATCAAATTAATTTGAACAATCTGTTCTTGTCTCTTCATCTGTTATGGCTAATGCTGAAGGTAATTTAGGCAGGGATCATTCAAATAAGGCATGCGCTTGTTAGTTTTTGTTTCAATCGGAGTGGCACTCTTGTCTCTCCTCAAAGGGGAGAAGGTGGTGATTTATAGGGAAATGGAGATGCGCATGTGGGAGGGGCTGCTTTCTGTCACGCGTTCTCTGACTCATCGGGCTTAGGACTGTATAGGTGGGAGGCATACAATTCCCTTTCTAGACTTGAGCTCATAAGTGTATGTCTGCCTGGCTCTGGCATGGAGCCGATGTATTTATTATTGCTCTCTGCACTTCCTCCTGGAAATGACTCTTATTTTTAACTTTGGCAAGGCTGACTCTCTACCTCCGGAAGCAGATATGTGGGTTGTTGAGTGCCACTGGACAGATGTCAGTGTCTATTGTTATTCCACTCTAGCTGCCCCTGGGATGAGATTAGGGGCCATTTGTGGATATCCTTCAGAGGAAGTTGCCGGCTTAATGTCTGGATTCAAGGGAAAACTGGATAGGGCCAGGCATCAATAAAATAACTTGGTTGTCTTCAGTCTTTGTTCATTGAAACAGAACTGGCAGGGTTCTTCACCATATGGTGTCTTCCCCCAGTTCTTCCACTGGCCTGTAATTGTCTTTCCAAGTAGCTTCTGCTGTTCTGTATTCTGGTTCATTTGACAATCTCTCTCTAGCACTTTTCCAACTCAAGTCTACAATTCACCAATCTGGGCCAAGTTCATTTAGGGAAGAAAACTAGTAAAATGCCTGGCTCTTTAAACTTGGCATTTTACACTTACAGACGGAGGACTTCCTGCAGACTGCATCTGGCTTGATACTCTTATTGCTGGAGTGAGGCCTACGTGCAGTAAGTATTCCTTGGCATTCTTTCTTGCTCGTTGGAAATGTCTTTGTGTCAGTGCAAGAAAATGTCCAGAGTCTTGGTTTTGATCGGAAATAAAGCCTGGGTTTAGAAATGCCTTGCCACCGGGAGTGGCCGGAAATGGTATTCTTTTCAGCTTGTTGTGGAAGTCCTGCAGAGGGATGACTCAATGCCTTTCAGTAGTCAGCAAATCCTTTCCCAGTTCTGGCACCAGACTTCAGGAGCAGCCAAACTCAATGAGTAAAAAGAAGGCAGAGCCGTTGCCATGAAAACTAAGTTTGCCTCAAAAGCTGCCTTGGGTATTGTAGTGTGAAAGGCGAGAGGAAAGATGGGAAACTGAAGGTCATAAATCAATAAGAAAGAGGATAACCATCTACCAAGGCCAGGGGCTGCAGAGGATATCAATTCAGGTGCGGAAACTAGAAGCTTTGAGCGCATCTATAGGGTTGGCTTGGACATTAGGACCATAGAAGACTGCTTTATCAGACTTAGCTCTGTATTATTTACAAAGATACTCGAAGGTTTCACACAACTGTTATGAGGGTTTTTTGGGGGGGGGGGGAATGGAAATGCATAGGCTGTATGTCTGAGCTCCCTTCTAATTCTCGAATCCAGCAAACATTCAATTCATAGAATAGCCAGGCTAGCTTCTGGTTCAGGTTATGGCCCTCTAAGCATGGGCCATTAAGGCAACAAAGGGAATGACTCTGTGCCAGACAGCAATTGGGTTGGTCCCGCTCCCTCAATTCGCCGGTAGTTTAAAAAGGCCAGTGCTGAGAGCTGAGGTGTGTGTGTGTTAGAAGATAGAAGCAAGGCTGCTGGGAGACAGAAGCATGCCTAATTTTTGCTGGAAGCCAAGGCTGTGGCTATGGGAGAAGCAAGACCCTGTTGGGGTGCTCATTCTGTGAACCCCTTGCATCGTAGGCTCAGGTTGTATACATGTGCAAACAAACCATATTTCCTAAATATACTACAGTCTCCGCTGTCCCTTATTCAAAGGAAATAAGCACCTGGAACCCCTGGAATCTCACACCGCTCAGAGGTTGGGTTGGCATGCAACACAGGGGTCTCTTTGAGCCTTACTTGGATATGCCATTGTTTGAACTGGGGACCTTCTGTATGCAAAGCAGATGCTCTGCCACTGAGCTATGGTCCTTCCTCTAACATTGGGATGCCATGTAACTTAGTCTTCATTATGATGCATGGAAGTGAGAGCTGGACCATAAAGAAGGCTGATCACCAAAGAATTGATGCTTTTGAATTATGGTGCTGGAGGAGACTCTTGAGAGTCCCATGGACTGCAAGAAGATCAAACCTATCCATTCTGAAGGAAATCAGCCCTGAGTGCTCACTGGAAGGACAGATCCTGAAGCTGAGGCTCCAGTACTTTGGCCACATCATGAGAAGAGAAGACTCCCTGGAAAAGACCCTGATGTTGGGAAAGATGGAGGGCACAAGGAGAAGGGGATGACAGAGGACAAGATGGTTGGACAGTGTTCTCGAAGCTACCAGCATGAGTTTGACCAAACTGTGGGAGGCAGTGGAAGACAGGAGTGCCTGGTGTGCTCTGGTCCATGGGGTCTCGAAGAGTCGGACACGACTAAATGACTAAACAACAACAACAACAACAACAGTGCTTTCCCCTCTGCAGGCATTCCTTATCTTTCTCTTCCTGCCAATGCTGCCATCATCCCGGCATAGTTTTCTTTGCTTCACCCACCACCCCTCCTTTGAAAAAGCACAATGAACCATGAATATTTTCAAGAATGGAAGTGGATCAAGGTCAATCGGATGCCATCTTACTTCTGACCATAAACACAAAGTAATGACGCAGTGGGGTTTTCATGCTTTATTATAAATTCTATATTAAAATATTTTTGGATTCATATACTTTTGGTTGTTGTTGTTGTTTGAAAAACCAGATGCCGACATTCTTTCGTTACAATGCAGAAGTGATCACCATCATGTGACACAATTGAAGTAGTCATCTGCCAGCTGTACTGTGTGTGCTATTCCTAAATTAGCACAAAATGTTGAATTTGCAGCATTTAATGTGTGATGATTGTATTTCCTAGAGACATGTGACGGTGAAAGGACATGCTGCAAAAAGATGCCAGCAGTCTGGAATTACAGTAAAAGCCACAGTCCAGTATCTGCAGAGTGCAGAGCATGACCTGGGCAACAAGGAACCAAAACCTCAATTAGTTGTACTGGGGAGTCCAAATTGAGCAATGCTTTAAAAATCAACAGGATCTTAAAACGAATCCCACACGTAACCTAGCAGCGAGCAAGAAAAACCCTTAGACGCAGCAAATAAGTTGTTTGAGAAGCTTCAGATTGCATTAAAGCCAGGACAGCTGGACAGCTGGATCCTCTGCCACTTTCCGTCTGCACAGGAAGGTATTTGAGCAATCTGGTAAATGCTTCTGCCTGTTTCTTTTGCTATCTTTAAATAAATATTGCCTCAGCAACCTTTTTACCTACCAGTTTAATAGTCATAGAGGGCCAATTTGCACAACTACTTTCCTCACTTCCTTTTTGGGTCCAGATTCCATTTTACTGGCAGCTTGTCTAAGTCAGTGGTCATCTGAGGGCACAGAATGCAATTTGGCTTGCTGTCACTAGTAAATTCTTCCAAATGTCAGTTGAGTGATGGTTTTATACACGTGAGCGCCATCTACAGGCTAAAGATGGGGACAACCCCTATCCATGTCGCCTGGATTAGCATTTAGAAAAAAACCAAGGAAGAAAATCTTGTTTCTCACTTTAGAAGTTGTGTAAGAAAGATTCAAATCACAAAACCATAGTAGGTCAATATTCAAGATCCAAGATTCAAATAATTGTTTGGGCATCAAGATTAAGCAACAGCAGGGTTGTTTTGTGTGTGTGTGTTTACCTTATTGGAGGGTCTTAGTTAGTGCTGGTATACAGTGCATAGTACTGGGGGAAATGCTGAAAAGAGTAACCAAGATGATTAAGAGGTTGGGACATCTTCTCTGCAAGGATTGTTGTGGGCATCCGTCTGTCTTGGGAGACAATGGAGGAGTGCACCGTTAGGGATGAAGTCAAACTGTTGCAAGGTTGTAGACCTGCTGTGGCTGTAGAGACTGATAGGGGAGAGACATGTTTTGTTGCAGTTGGGGCAGATGAAGGCTTCTTCTCTCTCTCTTCAATGAAAGGTTAAAGTATTTAAAGAAGGGATGTGATAGATGTTTAAAAGTTTATGCATGGTGTGGTGTGGAGAAAAATAGATAATCTTCTCCCTCTCTTATAATATTAGACCTTAGGGTGACCCAATGAAATTGAGTAGCACTGGATTTGAAGAAAAATACGTATTCACAGGTCCACATAATTAACTTTCTGAATTTGCTGCCACAAGACAATAATGGCCGCTCCACTAGCAAAGATGATCTTGAGAGGGGATTAGAAAAATTAGAGAAATTGATGGAGGAGAGGTGTATCAGGGGCTATTAGTGATGACAGCTGATTGGTTCAGAGTCCATAGGCCTCTGAATACCAGTTGCTGGGAGGCAAACAGCAAGGAAGGAGGCTGCCTTCCTGCTTTAATTATGGGCTCTATACCAATCTTGGTCCAAGACTGCAAGTAAATCAGGATGGCCAGTGTTGGAAAGAGGATGATGGACTTGATGGGCATCTGCATTGATCCAGCAGGGCTCTTCTAATCGTCTGTTTATTCTTGCATAGTGACAGCACACAGGGCACCTGTCTTGGCTTGCCAGTTGCAGAGTCTGTAGTCAAAGTATGCAAAAGTTAGGGAGTACAGCAGTGGGTTCTAGCAAACTGAGGCTGTATTGCATTGGTAGAACATCTGCTTTGCATGCAGAAGGTTCAATATGCATTAGGTCCAGGCAGAGATATACAAGTTCAAAACATCTGTAGAATACCGGGGCTAGATCTAGACACATCAAAGAAGTGCTTCAGAGAAATGTGTTGTAACCTTTATAATGAGAAATCGCGTTGGCAAAAACGGAACTCCACAGCGCTGTCTGGTATCACATATAAAACACATATAAAGCACTTTTTCTTTACCAATCTAGCTGAGTCCTGGGTTAGGGAAGTCTGCTGTGCAGCATCCTACACTATACAGCTTTATACGGTATCATAGTTGCATACAGCAATACTAGCCATTCTGGCTCAACATCTAGAAGGCCTTAGAATAGGTAGGTTTTCTGTAGCCCTCAGAACGTCTTGCATGTTGAGTCCCACAGTGCCACCCCCCAATAATTCACACTTCACACTTCAATTTTTAAGGTTTTTGGCATAATTTTTGGCCACAACTTTATTCAAATACAAAAAAATGTGAGTGGTTGCTTAGGCCCTTGGTTATGACTATCTGTCCTTGCCCCCCAAGGACAGAGCTGGCACTTCCGGACACCACCGGAAGCCAGCGTGGGAAACAAGTATTGGGTGAGAAATGAAGCTGGGAATCAGACCAACACTTCTCACCCTCATGTTCCGGTGGGGCTTGCACAGCCCAAGTCCGGCTCCACGGACAAGGATGAAAGAATGGCAAGCCCCTGGATTCCTTTAACGGAATTCCCTTTCCGCATCATTTGGAGGGATAGGCACTTACCCCTCCAAGCACCAATTTAACCAATGCCTAACCGCCAACCTTACAAGTTGTGACGATTTGCTACGCAGTAGGCAAAAACCAAATGGCAACAGCCAATCAGCCAAATGGCAAAATTCCTACCAGGCTCCCGCTCAAAGGCGGATGACCCCATGACAGGCATAGCAAGGTCAAGTGAACAAAAAACCACCCTATAAAAGGGAGGGAGGGAGGGTGATCCGGTGCAAAACGGCCAAGAGGACGTCCCATCGTCTGGCCCCTATATTTAAAGCCTCTGACCCCTCCTCCGAATTGGCAACAATCAAAAATCCCCAGCACCCCAATTAACCCCTTAAAGGCTTGGGTTCCACCAAATTTGCCTAGTCATGACACAGTGGCCTGTTCCCCCAACCGCAACACGTGCTCTCTGTTAGGGAGAACACACTTTGCCCATTTACTGCTTCCTTGCCTCTTCCAGGTCTGCATAAAAGCTTTACATTGCCATTACACTGCATCCAGTAATGATGACGCATGTTGGGATGTTTCACTGGCATGGTAATTCTATTATCTGACTCGGCACATTTATTTCCCACCATAAAGGCTCAATTTTCAGGTCACAAGATCTCATGCTTACTATAAAGTAATGCGTTTATAGCAGCATATGAAGTGATATATGTGCAGTTGAAGCTCCATACCCAGATTTATTAAGAGACATTAATTTTTTCTGTAAGAGCATGGAATATGGTCATAAAGGTCGTGTTCCACATCTCTCTCTTTCTCTGTGCTCTATACCCCCTGGTGATGCAGGATTGGGGAGAAAAGGGCATAAGACACAGCAATAAATCTTTAAAAATGTGTGTGTGTGCATGTGCATGTAGAAGAGCTAATATATTATATTGTTTTTAAATCAATTTAAAATTGATTGAACTTCAGCTACAATTCAAAGATCCTCTATGCGAACAAATGAAATGCTGAAAAGTTCCACATTTAATGCTACAAAAATTTCACTTAAATGTGTTTGGCAGACTTTTGCTCTGTACAGGAAAAAATACATTAGAATTTGAGCACTGTTTGCTTTTAATCTCTCGGCTGAACTGCTTCAGTGACATGGCCAGAAATCACTATCTTGTTTTAAACACAAATGACTGAAATTGACAGTGAACACAACATCTCCACCTACTTACCTGTATTTCCTCAACTAGACTCCGGGGAAAACATTCAAATCCAAGGGAGAGAGGAAAGGGAAAATACTTCTCACTGATCTGCCCTGTAAAAAAAAACCCTGTTGAATATGTGGGGTGCATTAGGTATATGAAGCTTCCATTGATGGAGAAGTTCTGAAAACAGTGTAAGGGTTTCTTGTATCCCACACCCTTTAAAGACAAATTCTGCCCTTGCAAAGGGTCAGATAATAGAATTACCATGCCAGTGTAACATCTTATTGTGTTTGGTCAAAATAAAACATACATTTGAGCTCTCCTGAAAAATATATCCTTGATCTAAGAAAAAGTGTGACTTGTAGATACAGTGGTAGGTCAGTTTTTGAATGTAATCCGTTCTGGAAGACCGTCCGAGTTCTGAAAACTCAGTACAGAAGCCATGTGGCATGTTCGACTTCCGAGGTGAGTTCAACAACTGAAGCATCTACTTCCGGGTTTACGGCGTTCAAAAACCACAATGTTTGTCAACTGAGGTACCACCTTATATAAATATAATGAGATAAAAAATGATTGACATAACAAGTTTCTCATTTCATGGGTGGAGGAAGAGTGTATAGTTAATTCTACATTGCTGATGTGGTACTGTGATGTACAATGATTTTGCATTTGATGACCTTCAGTGAAATTATCATTATGAACAAAACATAACTGACCAATTTCTACATAGTAGATAAGGTTAATTCCATAAAAAATTATTCAAAGGAAAAAAATGTAGACCATGTATTTTATTGAAAATGCTGATATTACAGTACTTGACATGCACTGAATGTTAACAGTATGCTTGGCAGCAGTACACAGAGCAGTGAAGTGACAAATTCTCTGCCCCAGGGAGTCTGCAAATCACAAAGTAAGAAATGGCACACATTCAACAAGGGTGTTGTTGAAATTAGGCAACAAGACTTCAAGCTCCAAGCAGACAGGTAGAATATGAACTGTTTCATGGGCCACATTGGCAAAATTTCCATCATCCATCTCAGCTGTTTCATATTGGGCTCTATTTTGCTAGCTGTCTAGTTCATTTCGAGGCCTGCTGTAGCCTAAAATCTGCTCACTCTTGGAGCATGGGACTTACGCCTAAATGCATCAGTGCAACTAAGCCAGATTGCAAGCTAATGCAAAATAGATGAACGCACATCATGAATACATGCTTGTGAAGGAATGGACCTGCACAATCAGTTATACTGCACAATACTTATTCTGACCTTCCTTCAAGAAATAAATTAAAGTTCTGTTAATGTACAACATGTTTGACATGTACTTGATCAGGCTTTTTGCCATGCCAGAGCTGAACTCCTGAGTTTCAGGCCTAAATGAATTCATTTTTTATATCTCTGTTGATTCAGCTAATGGGTCAACTATTGAAGGAGAGTTTGGGGCTTAACTCCTGGGCGAGGGTACCTAATTGGGCCAAATCAATGGTCTAAGTTCATATCAAGTGCAAATTAGGTAGGGTCTCATTAAAATGTGAACCAAATGGAATTTCCCTTCGCATGCCTACAGGATATGTACGGTATGTGGAGGGGCTGGTAGTAAGGAAAAAATGGCACCATCTTATCAGTTCTTGGAACTTTCTTAGAGATCCTCCTCCTACTTTGAGAATCACACACCACTCCTGAACTC
The DNA here is from genome assembly GCF_964106915.1 of Podarcis gaigeae. Lineage (NCBI taxonomy): Eukaryota > Metazoa > Chordata > Lepidosauria > Squamata > Lacertidae > Podarcis > Podarcis gaigeae. The sequence continues at coordinate 70,900,122 of NC_139680.1, forward strand.
CAGAGTATATTTCTGTGCTATTTGATCAGCATGAAATAATGTCCACCTTGCCCACTAACCTGCAACTAAATGGGAAACTGTCTTTGAAAAAAGAGGGGAATTTGGAATTGACAGAATTATAGGCCCCTGTGTGGTTCTTTAGTCAGTTGTTCTGTGTTAAACCTTTTATGATTCTTCTAAAAAATAAACTGCACACATTTATAGTGCTATGCACTGGTGAATACTTTTGTCAGAGTTTAAAGCACATCAAGTGATCTTTGGGATCAAGTTACCCTTGTGAAAGTACTGTGATCAAGTAACCCATGTGAGAGTGTTGTGAAGTGTATGTGAGTTTCTATGAGGTGAGACACATTGATAACAGCAAGGGACTTTATTGAACTAACAGAACAGAAGAACAGGGGCAAAGCAACTGCTTATGTATTTTTTTGAAGGCCTGGGCCACTCTCTCTCTCTCTCAATGTGATAGGCTGTCTAAACTCCCAAGATGCGAATCGTAACTCAGGGCTTAAGAGCCAATGCCAGTAGCCCAAACCTTGAAATGTTCTGTGATTGGATATCATGAATCAAATCAGAACACAGGGGCTCAGAATCTTTAGTCCAGACTCAAGCTCAGGCAAACACAGACCACTGAATACATAACAAAGTGACTAATTATTGTCGACTCCCATGACATTCTCTCTGTATGAAGGGAGTGGGTGGCGCTGTGGTCCTAACCACTGAGCCTCTTGGGCTTGCCAATCGGAAGGTTGGCAGCTCGAGTCAATGTGACGGGGTGAGCTCCCATTGCTCTGTCCCAGTGACACTCTTTCCCATTTCTTTTTTCAGTTCCATATGCTTTTCAAGGCTCAGATCATTTCCACTGAATCCAGCTTTTACAGAGAACCCTTGGAAAAGCAAACTAAGTATGTGTGTACAGTGGTACCTCTGGTTAAGAACTTAATTCATTCCGGAGGTCTGTTCTTAACCTGAAACTGCTCTTAACCTGAGATACCACTTTAGCTAATAGGGCCTCCCGCTGCTGCGTTGCCACCGCACGATTTCTGTTCTCATCCTGAGGTAAAGTTCTTAACCCAAGGTACTACTTCTGGGTTAGCGGAGTCTGTAATCTGAAGTGTCTGTAACCCGAGGTGTCAGTAACCTGAGGTACCACTGTTTTTTATTTCTGTCACTCATGGAGGGAAGACTGATTGGAGCGGGGAGAAATGCACAGAATGGGTAGTGCCCACAGCACTTGGTAAACAATCCAAATGTGTCCATGGACCTAAAAGGGTTGGCAACCATAAATGAAAAAAGACAAGCCTATGTCCAAAGCAGATCACAATCTGAATTCCAACAGGGATGAAGAATATTACAAGGGTTGCAGATGGATAGATGCCAGCTAGTTAGATGTACTAACCTTCCTTTTGTTTGACGTCAAGGAATATGTTATAGTCCAGCCTAAGCAATGTTTGTATAAAGTGTTTGTAAGACAGCTCATGCTAAATACCGTTTTTTAAAGTCCCTAACATGCATATCAATTAAGTGTTTGGGCATTGTTCCCCCTGCAAAACAAATATATCTATAAAATTTGATATTTATTTAAGGTCTAATTTCTGAATTCAGCTTCTGGTAGGAAAGAAGCTTGATTTCCTTTGTTTTCCCCCAATTATTCTTAGACTGAAACTTCCCAAGTGTATAATTGCAACTGAGTCATTGATGCATTGCAAAGTGACAGCCATTGAGGCTTATTATGGGCTAGAATTAGCCATAGGTCTCATTGTTTGAGTTTAAAAGTAACATTTTAAATGGAAAGTCCCAACTGTTCATTTAATGTAGATCTAATATGACAGATATTTGTTCATTAATGAAAAATACCCACCACTACATATCAAAACATATTGTTTTGAGTGTGTGGAGAGGTTAGGCTGAATGCCTGTAGCCACTTCTAATTCCTGGATCTGGCACAGATTAAATTGCTGGAATAAGTGGACCATCCTGATAATGGCCTGTGAAACATGGGTCAGTAAGGTAAGGGAACAAAGGAAGTGGCTTAGTGGGAGAGAACAAATGGGTGGGCCTCCCTCTCTCAACTGTCTGCTAGTTAGAAAGACAAAAGGTCAGAGGGGGGAGTTGAGTGATGTGATCTAGAAGCTGGATGCAAAAGCCACAGGATGGAAAGGCAGGGCAGATTTCTCTTTGAATACAAGGCCATAGCTATGGAAGAAGCAATACCCTTTTGGAGTGTTCATGCTGTGAACCCCTCCAACACAGGATCGGGTTGTATATATATGTAAATAAACCTTAAAGCATAAAGACACCACAGTCACCACTGTGCCTCATTTCCAAAACTAAACACAAATCATGGGTAAGCACTTGGAACCCCTGGAATTTTGCACTGCTCAGAGATTGGAGTGGGGTGCAACTATATGAGTTCACAGAGATAGATCTACAGTCGTACCTTGGTTGACGAATGCCTTGCGACTCAAACGTTTTGGCTCCTGAATGCCAAAAAGCTGGAAGTGAGTGTTCTGGTTTGTGAACGTTCTTTGGAACCCGAACGTCCGACACAGCTTCCACAGCTTCCAGTTGGCTGCAGGAGCTTCCTGCAGCCAATCAGAAGCTGTGCCTTGGTTTCTGAATGCTTTGGGAGTCGAACAAACTTCCAGAATGGATTCCATTCAACTTCCGAGGTACCACTGTAGTTGATTGACCAACTCTCCATTCAAAATTGGCATTAGTAAAAACTGATAATTGAAAACACACTTAAGGTTACATCCAAGGGAGGAATTCAGTATGGCTCTATGGCAATTGCTCCATCAGCACAAGCATTTCTGCTTGCCAGATAAAATGATCCCCTTCTCTGGGGGGTATGATTAATCACATTCAGGACCATGGAGCATAGCAAGGTATGTGTGTGTTAAAACTTCCTCTCATCTATGCCAAGGTCCCAATTAAAACTGCTCCTGAATTTGCTCTTTGCCCTGGGAGAGAAATTGCCTCTTACCCCAAGGTCAGATTCCATCCCAGAACAAATAGTTTCAGGAACAGGGGCAGTAATTTTCAAAAGGGCTGCGGCAGATAATAATTTAATTATTTAATATTTATATCCCGTCCAACTCCCATTTCTCCATGCTGTGGTCCTGATCCTGACTGCCCCTCCCCTCTGTGTCTGCTATTTCCTCTTTTTAAAAGTGACATGTAAAATTGAATCAGGTTCCTGTCATCCAGCTTGACCCTTGGTCTACTCTAAGAAAGGTAAAGGTAAAGGACCCCTGACAGTTAAGTCCATTTGCAGACGACTCTGGTGTTGCGGTGCTCATCTTGCTTTACAGGCTGAAAGAGCTAGTGTTTGTCCGCAGACAGTTTTTCCGGGTCATTTGGCCAGCATGACTAAGCTGCTTCTGGTGCAATGAAACACCGAAACCAGAGCAGCGCATGGAAACACTGTTTACCTTCCCGCCAGAGCGGTACCTATTTTTCTACTTGCACTTTTTGGCATGCTTTCGAACTGCTAGGTTGGCAGGAGCTGGGACAGAGCAATGGGAGCTCACCCTGTCACGGGGATTCGAACCACTGACCTTCTGATTGGCAAGCCCAAGAGGCTCAGTGGTTTAGACCACAGCACCACCCACGTCCCTTTGGTCTACTCTAATGGAAGCTAAAGAGGAATTGGGGAGTGAAATTAGGGGACGTTTTTGAGCTTGGGTCCAGCTTAACTGGCACAGCCATTAGCTTAGACCATTATCTTTCCTTGCACCTGAGAAGGGCTTGATTAAGGGAAGCATTGTGTGCTGTGATTAACAATGGCCTTGTGTTTCGTTCTACAGCTCCATTGTTCTTTTCTAACTCAAAACCAGTGAGGAAGGAAGAAAGCCAGGGGAATTGTGCAGTTTCATGCTTCCTGTCAAACATCCCCTGCTGGCCTCCTTTCCCAACTTATGCTGAGGCATCTGCTGCAAAGGGATGAGTGCCCTGCTCTGTCTCAGCAGATCAGTGAATGCCCCAGCAGTTTCCTGCCCTTGTATTCAACTTTCCGTCCTGCCTACTTACTACCCAAGTTCTAAGTCAATGCTGGGGATGCACAATGAATCTGATTTGATGACATGGCCATTCTCTTGTGTTCTGTGAGCCGCCAGACAAGTGTTTCGCATGATCTTGCCTCAAGGGCTGCAATGCACTCTTGTTGTACCGTCTAGTAGGCCTGTATTATTATAGCTTTTTTTATCATGTTTATTTCACTTTTCATTCACATCTCCTCCAATCTTTTTGATTGTTAGCCTCTGGGCAGATTTCACTTCTCTAGCCAAAGATGCAGCTTTACATTGAATTAATGGGTGTCTCTCTGCCAGTTAAGAAGTTAACAAAATAAAGGAGTAGGTGTCACTCTTTTGCTTATGGTGGGGAATTGACGACATGCTGAACCAAGCGCAACCACACTCCCCGAATCTTAACCAACCTGATTGCACCGTCGACACTGTTATTTCGACAGCCCTGCTCTCCCGGCATCTGGCATAATTGGAAGCAGCAGCCAGCAGGTATCAAATGTCAGTATGAATTGTCTCCTGCTGCGTGAGCACCGACTATGAAATTGATTTGCTGTCTCCCCCCCCCCCTTTTTGCACAGTTTCGTAATGGCAGTAATGCAAAAAGTCCAGCCTGTGCAAATTTACTATGGGGTAGATGTGGTTAAAAATACTTGCATGGTAATAAATTAGAGGCCAGCCCCCTGCACTCAACATGTTGTCATAATGAAATTGTCATAAACAAAAGTGGAGTTAGGATTTCTGAACATGACACATCCTTTTTGCTCACTAATAAATTGCACCAGTGAACCTCCAAACAAGTCCGGATTAATCAGTACACTACATATGCTGTGTATCACAGGTGTTCTGCAAAATCCATTGAGGAATTGAGAGCTGAATGGTGAAAGAGAGTCTCCCTGCTCCTCTCACGGAAGAAAGAAAGAAAGAAAGAAAGAAAGAAAGAAAGAAAGAAAGAAAGAAAGAAAGAAGGCTGTGTTGTGTTTCAGAGAACTGGGAAATGAAGGAAATAATGATTCTAGAAACAGTCCCAAAGAGACATTATTATTATTATTTATTTATGTTGTATACTGCCCTTCATCCAAAAATCTCAGGATAAAAACACAAAATAAAAACACAAAACAAGAGCAAGAACAAGAAGAAACCAACAATCCCCTCCTCCCACAAACACATTTCAAAGAATATAGGATCTCAATCGGCCCAAGGCCTGGTGAAAAAGAAATGTTTTCACCTTGCGCCGAAAGATATGTAATGAAGACACCAGATGAACCACCCTGGGGAGAGCATTCTACAAACAGCCAAGGTAGAAGGCACTCCTAGCCACTGAGTTAACTTGTGCATCTGGCAACACTGATGGAACAAGGATCAACCCATTTATATACCTGTTCCTTGAGAGGGAGCGCAACCCCATTCAGGATGGGCCAACCTCAAAGTTTGTGGATTTGAGAGCCACCGTCCACAGCTGCACCTGTTATGGAATTCTGGTGTTTACAGGAGTTTTTCCAGCTGTAGGCCTGGGGGAAAAGGTTACCTGACAGAATACCTCCCCACTGCACGGTCCATTCACCATAGGTGCCAACTCCCTGTGGCCCTGGGTGCCCGAGCACCCACAAAGTTCCCTATGAAGGAGCCGGGCATCCACAAATTTCAGTGCCAGGGTCATGCATGCTACATGGCACCCACAGTTGTGGGGCCTAGTTGGCACTCCTGCCATTCACTAAGATCTTCAGAGGAGGCTCACAACGACTTAGATTAGGGCTTTAGATGTGTTGGTGAACCAGGTCCACAGTATAAAACCATGTTGGCCCCCAGGACATCGTTCTCCAAATCTCTCAGAGTTCAGCGAAAAAGAAAAAAGAAAGAAAGAAAAAAACAACAACAATCCAATCTTTTTTGCTACCTCTGAAGTGTTACAAATTATCAGATTTCCAGTGCAACCCAACACAGAAAGCCGGATACAGTCAAACCTCAGTTGTCCATTCGGCTTCCGAAATGTTCGACAACCGAGGCACAGCTTCCAATTGGCTGCAGGAGTTTCCTGCACTCAAGCGGAAGCGGCGTCGGATGTTCGGCTTCCAAAAAACGTTTGAAAACTGGAACACTTACTTCTGGGTTTTCGGTGTTCAAGAACTGAAATGTTCCAAAATGGATGTATTTGGGAGCTGAGGTTTGACTGTAGTAGGGTTTGTTCTTCAGTAAATGAGTACCATATTGAAACCTTATTGTCTGCAGCTGCAGCTGCTTCCGTGGGTCTGAGTGGGGCAGGAGGAATCCATATTGCAACCTTAGCTACTAACACAAGGGGAGCCTGTTTGGCCTATTATGTATATATAATGTATGATGGGATATCTAATGTATCCCATCATGCTCTCATGTATTGCTTTGCAACTGATTGTTGGAGCAGAAACACAATTAAACTCTGGCAGCAAGACCCCGCTGAACACACCAGATGTTCTCATCACTTTTCTCCACTGTTCTCATTTTCTAAACTGAGAGGAAATTCAATTATCAGTGCTTACTCTCACTTTTCTGAGGCATTTTATAGCTGTTCCTGTGGAATTTGATCTGTTTCTATTTGAAGGTGATTTTTTATATTTTTTTAAAAAATTCACATCATTCAAAATATAACAACGCACATTTGTAAAGTTTCCACATGAACCAAAATAATGTGTTTTATACAAGAGAAGATATTGGTTTCTGTCTCTTGGAATATAAATTGGACTAATGTGTAAAAGAGTTTGCATAAACAATGACTCCGAGTTCATGTTATGTCACAGAAATCGGTGTTTTAGAAAGAATGGGGGTTCCCATAGTTCTCTGGCTATCTTACAGGTCTGTGTACTAGAATGTATCCCTCACTTCTTGCCCTTATGTCTGTGTCCTGGTCTGTGTCCTGGCCATCGCTGTCAGACAAAGAATTCAAACTCCCACCTGTGTTTCTGCAAAATGCTTTAATGCGTAAATCAGAGCAGCACCTAGCGAAGGCTCAGATTACAAGGTGCAGCAGGTACATCATAGGTATAAACACATGGCTAAGCACAAGTTAAGACATTGATCCAATGAGCGGCATCTCCTCACCTTCACCTTCCATTTGAAGAGCAGGGTGGGCACAGCTCTCAGCATGGCATGCAGCCAGAGTCCTGGGACTGGACAAACAAATAGACACTCCTTGGTGTAGGCTAGTTTTGTGAGGTTTGCCCATTCTAACTGTGGAATCTCCATATCTTTGGAAACAGAGGTGATGTCAGTGCCAGCCCAACACCTGTTTTACTCAGTCACATGCCCAGAAGAACAAGGCTCCTCAGTGACAGGAGAAGGCACTGATGCCCTCTCCACAGCAGGAGTTAGGGGTGAGTCTTTTCTGCAGTAGCTCCCCCAAATTTAAGACATAATAATTCCCCAGTTAAAACTGATTCTGGACCAGAGTTGGTTAGCCACGCAGACCCCTGCATGGCCAGTCCCAGGCCCAGATTATTGCAATGCACTGTATATGGAGCTGCCCTTAAGGTTGGTTCCAAAGCTACAGCTGGTGCAGAATAGAGTAAGCAGGTTGCTAAGTGGAACATCCTCTTGTACATATAGGACACCTGTGCTGAAAGAGCTGCACTGGCTGCCAAGTAGCCAAAACGTTTATGGGTTTTTTTGCTGACATTTAATGTCCCAAACATTTAGGCACAAGCTTATCTCCCCACCATACAGACCTGCCCATCCATTAAGATATTCAGAAGATATTCTATTTGCTGTATTGTAGCCTGTGGAAGTTCATCTCACAAAAACTTGGAACAGGGCCTTTTGTGTGGTGGCACCTTGTCTGTGGAATGATCTCCCCTTTGAGATATGACTTCTTGCTCTAGTGCCAGGGTTCCCAAAGTGATCTGTGGACCACCAGTAATCTGCAAGCTTTGTTCAGGTGGCCCGCAACATGCCTGTTGAAATACAATAAAAAAAATATCACACCACTTCTAGCACAGAACATTACAATTGCTACAGCAGGCAATTTTCAAGTGGTCTACGTGTCTTTTGGTTGCACTGTTTGCTCTTCAAGTATTGGGACAATCGAAGAGCGAGGTCCTCCAGCCCTTTTCCTCCTTGTCCTCCTCCTCTGTAATGGTTTAAGGTATCCAGATCTTTTCTAAAGGGATTTATTTTAGAAATGTTTGTTATTACCAAATGATGAAAAAAGTCCCACAGCAGAAGTACAATAAGCAGCTAGGGTGAAATTTATAAAGCAATGAAAGAAAAACAAATTTAAAAGCTCAAAATGTAATAATCCAGCAACAGCAAAAAGCAAGCAAGCAAACAAACAAACCCTGTACGATATTTTATAACCCATTTAACTTCAGTCACATCTTAATACACTTTTATTATTTGTTTCACTGGGTTCTGATTCCGGTCAGACTCGTTATGCTGCAGCTCTTTGTGAAGTAGGACTGTCAAATAAGCGGCTGGTTTTATAGCCTGTCCCCACTGCTACACCAGATATTAATTCAGTAGGTGGTTACTTGCTGGTTCAGACCAACATCACAAAATTGACTGTCAGTGCCGCTGCTCTGGGGACCTTACAGGGGAATTCACATAAGCAAATGCTTTGATGAGAATGAGGGATGAGTGGGTCTGTGCTGGAATTAAATATGGAACAGAGCTGTTGTGTAGGAGTTTCATCACATACCCAGCAAGCAACTCAGCCTATATTTATTGTGCCGCTGAAGAACTCAAGCAGTATGATATGTGTAGGCCAAACTGTATTTATCAGTTCTGCTCTTATTCCACCCATCCTTCGGTAAATTAATGCTCATGTTATTCTCATACCAACCCTGCAAGCTAGATTAGGCTGAAAATGAATGAGTGGTCTAAGGTCCTCTTGACCCACAGTAAGCTTTATTGTGGCTGAGGGAGGATTTCAACACAGGTCTCTCTAGTTTGTGTCCAATTCTTTGTCCAGCATATTTGGATTCAGAGGTACAAGGAGACCAATTGCCCACACAGCCAGTACAGGCTACCCTGACAGGCAAAGGTTATATAAAGCAGAGGTGGGCAACCTGTGGCCCTCCATATTGTGTTAGACTTCAACTCCCCTCATCCCTGACCTTTTGTCATGCTGGCTGGAACTGATGGGAGTTGGTCTTCAATGATATATGGAGGGCCACAGATTGCCTGGCCTGTTCTAGAAGATCAAACAGGCTCCAGAGGCAGGGTGGTTTTTGCTAGGAAAGGGTCTGATTCTATATGAGACAGTTAGTTGTTGACATCTTAACCTATGTTCTGCTCTGTTCCTGTGTGGAACAAATCTGCACATAAAAACGGTCAACTCCCCTGCCTCAACTGAGGAGTACTTATAAGGTATACTAAGGGCTGTTCTTAATTTTAAAAAAAACCCTTTTAACAGTGTGAAGCACTTGGAGCAGCTTCAGATCACAGCACCTCCACCATGCCAGGTAAAAAAATGCTTTTAAAAATGATGCAGGAAGTGACTGTACATTACTTCCTGTGTAATTCTATGAACAAAGGACCATTGCATGTGTAACAAAATGTTGCCCCATGTTGTACAGTTGGTGGCAGCCATTTTGTTGTATGTTCAGTGGCCCTACACAGGAGTGGCATGTGGTCACTTCCTGCACCATTTAAAAAACATGTTTACTATTCTATGAAGCTGTTCCAAGCAGCTTCCCATCTATAAATACAGGAGGGGGAATACAGAACAGCCCTCAGTGCATCCTGTAACTCAACGAGCTCTCCAAAAGATCTGATGACTAACATCACTTCCACACAATATATTTTTAATGAACCTTTGTACCTCATGCCATAGAAAAGAAGAATCCTGGGAACTGTAGTTTGTAATGGGTGTTGAGACCTGTAGGTCTGTAGTGTTGTCAGTACCCTTAATAAAGTAGAGTTTCCAGGATTTTTGATGGAAAGCCATGACTGTTAAAGTGACACAAGAGTGCATTAAATGTATGGTGTGGATGTAACCGAAATCTCAGATCTGCAGTCCATGCTGACGACTGGTTTGACAGAATGAATTGGGGAAGAGGGGGTGTCACCATAAAATCTGGCCTGGTTTACAATTGCCTGCCATCCTCAGCTAGCTGTATTGGTACTTTTTGAGAGCCTCTCACTTGGGATGCCAAAGACTTTATTCATATTCCCTGTCCCTGAGTGATGTCCCCTCCCTTTTACTGGAACATTTTACTAGCAGAAACTAAGTAGGTCTCACTCTCTGGAGATTTCAGTTCTATTTTAGCATACAGTATGTGGTATTTTAATGGATAGTTTAATCAGCTGGTGTTATTGGATTGCTATTTAATGTTTCGTTGCTCGTTCTAAACCTTTTAATTCATTTATCAGATTTATATCCCACTTCCCGTCCTGAAGGCTCTGAGTGGCTTACTTAAATATTTAAAATTGTGTGTTTCTTTTTTAAAAAAAGGAAAAACAACAACCAAGAAATGGAATCTCCCTGAATATTTCTGGACACCCCCCTCCCTAAATAGCCAATGCCAGTTGAGGCAGTTGTGTCACATATTCTCAACTGAAAGGAATGTGGTGTAACCTTCCAGTAGCTCTTAGTCCTCTGACCAGTGACAGAAGCCAGCCTGTCTTTCCCCCTCATTTATAGAGCCACAGGGCAGGTGGAATTCTGACAGAATGCTTTCTGAATTCTCCCTCAGTGGGAGGCTGAGAAAGCTCACAGCAGCTATTGCTCCTCTGACCAATACCCCAGGCCTGCCTGAATTTTCCCTGGCTCTAAGGGTGATATGGAAAGCATGCCCTAAACAGCTGGAGACCAGGATAACCTGCTGTTCTATTCCTCTATGAACCCTTACAATAATGTTTGGAGCATTCTCCACCTTCTGAGGTATGGTAGGTGGCAGGCAACAAAGAATCAGTCTTGTGAAGCCTGGCCTCTTGACTATCCATCCTCCATCCATTCCCCAGCCCCCCTGTTTGCCATTCTTCAGAACAACACAGGACCTGTGAGGACTTCTTCATTTCACAGAATGGACTTGGATCCCACAGAGGCTTCTCCTAACAGAACCGGATGACAGTTTTCACTGATTCCCCCATCTGTCCTCTGTGTCACTTTCCACTTAAGGAAATAAGAAGAGCTTGCTGGATTGGGCCAATGAGCCCTGTTGCCCCCTGTGGTTTCCAGCAACTTGTATTCAGAATCATGGCTACCTCCAACTGTGGAGGCAGAACATAGTAACCATCATGTGTACTAGCTTTCGATCGCCTTCTCCTCCATTAATTTGTCTAATCCTCTTTTAAAGCTAGCAAGGTTGTTCCCACACTGTTCGTGAGGGTCCCCCAACATTCCAGAGCAGATTCTTGTTAGGGGTGTGCAGGTGGCTGCAGGGGAAAGCGTGGATCAGCAAAAATTGCCTGCCCCCTTCCACGAATGGGACCTTCTTCTGACCCCAACACCTGTTTGCAAATGAAGAGGCAATGTTGGATCAACCCACTGTCTCCCCCCGCGGCCTTCAGCGCCGTTTACTGCAGCAGCTGAATCCATATGATAACATGTCAGGTCTTTCTACTGCAGAAACGTCAGTGGCTTTATGCATTTTTATGATTCTTAGTCACCTTATGAGTCAGTATGATGATGAGACGGGGCATAAATATTTAACGCACAAAGCATTATTATAGGATGCCACCTCTCATTTCCCTCTAGCCTATTCTTGTCTCCGCTTCTGTAACGACAGATTTCTCTTCTGGGAGGGAGGTGGAAGACGTTCCCTGCAGCTGCCCCATCCTATGACCCTGGCAGGGTTTTCTTTCCTTCACTTTATGGGGCAGCTATTTAGAAATCTAAATAGAATTAATGTGTTCTCTCCATGGACCTGTTCCCAGAGCGCAACAGGCATTACTTTCAGAATCTCTCACTTCCACCATTCCGTATCCCTTCAAACCTATCTGGGTAATAATTCCACAAGCAACAAATTGGATCAAATTCAGTATTTAAATCTATCGTGGCAAGTAGAATAATTTCTAACAACAGCCCTGGAGAATCTTAATGCCTCTTGCCCTAATTCTCTCGGATGACCACTCAACTGTTGTTCCTCTCTTCCCATTGCTAGATTTGTGGAGAAGAATAGCCCTTCCTCACTTGTGCTGCCTTGCCCTCTTAGATCCTTAAAGGCAGGCTGTCAAGGAGATTAGCCTTAATGGAAGTTGCACAGCTGAATACGCATCTGTGCTTCTTGCTGAAAGCTTACCCCTCAGCCATTGTTTCTCTAGCTGTGCAATTTCTCCAAGTGCAAGGGGAGGTTTAACACACACACCTTCGCTCCTTCCAGATTCTTAGTTCTCCGGGGCACATTGGCAGCACATGTGCTTCATTTCAGATTCCCCTTGTAAGCATTTGATTTCTGGTGACATAAATATGACACATACAGATGCAGAAGCTCTTGACCTTTTTCTTTGTGTCTGTGACCGGAGCGTGCAGTACAAAGAGCTTCCTGCTGAACTCCATGCAGCTGCCTTACCAAAAAACCATGCAAAGGGAGCTTTATTTGCCCTGCTTCCCGTCTAAGATTGCCTTGGAACTGCCCCACAGCATTCCTCAGCAGGCTGTGGTCTATGATATCACCATTCAGGCTTCTGAAAGATCCTAGCCTGTTTGGACATGGCATCCACGGAACAGGACTATATTTCAATGTGATGTTCATGGTGTTTGTTACTCCAAATAAATCACTTTCATAACTGTCCATAATCTGAGCCAGTTTATTTGGGTTTAGTTCCAGGATTTATTTCTCAGCTTTGGATTTCTGAAGTGCTCAAAGCCATCCTTGAGTATGTGCAGAGCGCCTTTTGGTTAAGTGCAACAAGGTGCAGCAACGTCTGAATTATAGCATCTTCCAGAATAGAAATTAACTGCTGCTTCATAATAATCTGGCATCTGGTGTATTAGAGAAGCTTCTGTGATTTAGAGCCCCTGTGGATCCTGCTGCCTGAGGTGGTCACTTCACCTTGCCTCATGGGTGGGCTGGCCCTGTCTCAGTGCTCCAAGTGGAATGGAGGAGGGCTGTGGGGCGGTTTTTCTTTAGGTTACACCAGATCTGAAAACAAGGGAGATGGTTTTGGGTCTTTTTAAAACAAAGCGAGGCAACATTGGACTCCGTTCTGTCCCACTTTCAGCACTAAGTGCTGATGGGTTGACAGGAACACCAACCAGTTTTGTAGCACCTTACAGACTAATTTATTATGGCATTATGTCTCATAAGCTGCATTATCTAGCATTTTAATACAATTTTAGGAATGCAGCCTCAAAGACTTGACAGTGCACCAGACTGGATTTTTCAAAGATCCACATCCTCCTTAGCACCTGTCTTCTAATTCCCTATTTAGAGATGCTAATGAATTAGCCTGCAGAAGAGAAGACTGAGTGGCAATATGATGGCTAGGTTCAAATATCTTAAGGGCTGTCACATGGAAGATGGAGTAAGCTTGTTTTCTGCTGCTCCAGAGTGTAAGGCTCCAACCAATGGATTCAAATGGCAAGAAAGGAGATTCTAACTTACGGTAATGTTGGGACTAACTTTCTGATGGCGAGAACTGTTCAACAGTGGAACAGACTACTTCAGAAGGTGATGGACACTCATTCATTTGAGGTTTTTTTAATGGAGGTTGGGCGGTAATATGTCTGGGATTCTTTAGTTTTGATTTCTGCATTGCAAGGAGTTGGAATAGATGTCCCTTGGGGTCCCTTTCAACACTACAGTTTTATGGTTCTATGCATTTCTTCCAGGCTATGCTCAAAGAAGAAACTTGGTGCTTAGTAAAAAACCAGCCATGAACGAGGTGAGACCATCTTGGCTGTGAGTCTGGAAGTCCTGATCCATGCCTTGCAGGCCTTTTTCCCATGTGGCCTGCAAAAATGGGGATCTGGACTGACTCCATCTACAAAACCTGAGGCTGCTGAACAGACTCTTGGGCTGTAATGTTGTTTGCTGTAGTTGCTGTACGTTTTTTGTCTCTTTATTTTAGATCTTCTTGTGATTTATGTGGAAATGTTTCAGTTTGGCTATGTATTGTTTCAATGTTTTATTTATTGTTTATGACTACCTTTTGTTAAAAGGGACATGGGTGGCGCTGTGGGATATATCACAGAGCCTAGGACTTGCCGATCAAAAGGTCAGCGGTTTGAATGCCCACGACGAGGTGAGCTCCTGTTGCTCGGTCCCTGCTCCTGCCAACCTAGCAGTTCGAAAGCACGTTAAAGTGCAAGTAGATAAATAGGTACCACTCCGGTGGGAAGGTAAACGGCGTTTCCGTGTGCTGCTCTGGTTCGCCAGAAGTGGCTTAGTCATGCTGGCCACATGACCTGGAAGCTGTACGCCGGCTCCCTTGGCCAATAAAGCAAGATGAGCACCGCAACCCCAGAGTCAGCCATGACTGGACCTAATGGTCAGGGGTCCCTTTACCTTAACCTTTTACCTTTTGTTATGCTGTAGTTACGCATTATTTCATGCTGAAAGCCACCTTGAGCATGGTTTGAACTGTGGAAAGATGGCATACAAATAAAATTATGTATGTATATATGTATGTATGTATGTATGCATGTATGCATGTATGTATGTATGTACAAGTACTGGAATTCTTCTGTCTTGGAATAAAAACTGATCTGGCAAAGGGTTCTTGGTTTCTCTTTCCCTTCTCTCTCATTCGGCCTCCACCAAATCCCACACACCCTTTCCTTTCCTGATGTTTTCTTGAGTCTCAGGTTGCATAGGGAAATTATCTGTTTTGGGAAAGAACCCTGATCCATTTCTGAGGTGTTACAAGGTTAGCAGGGGAAAGCAATCTCATATCTGTTCACTGTAATGAGAAACATGATGCCTACCTGGACATTTTCATAATCGCACTCCCACTGCTGTTGTGGCAGTGGCTAGCTGGTTATATGTAAAAAAGGTATTCAAAAATTGTTTGGTGTAATTTTAGATGATATGATGTCCCAGTTTAAAGTGCAGAAGGGAGCCAGCATCATGTGACAAAGCAGCTGCCTTCAGACCACAATTTGGGAACCTCTGTTTCAGGGGATTGGCAAGTAGTGCTGGAAACTTTGAGGTCAGTGGCTGAAATCTACACAGTGGTGTCATCAGATGTTAGTCTGCAAATTTTGCTAATCATTAGCTGTCTCTGCCCCCTTACGCCTGAAGTGTTTGTTGTCTGGGACTGTATTCTTTTTTTAAAAAGTTTTTATTTGATTTTACAAATTCATTCACATTCATAATCACAAATAATAAAAATTACACAAGATTCTTCTGAATCTCAAGACTTCCCTCCTCCCCTCCATGGGTTCTTCAGGAAGCTTTTTAAACTGCATATTATAAGTCCATCTAATTTACAATCTTCCATTGTATCCAAGGTCAATATATCATTGCAAGAATTATTTACAACCTGCCAAAGAGTTCAAGTGTTTACTGTGATCTTTCAGATATGATATAAATTTATACCCTTCTTTACTGAAGTTTTGATCCTCCTGATTTCTGATTTATCCGGTGAATCTTGCCACCTCTGCGTAGTCCAATAATTTCATCTGCCAATCCACCCTGGTAGGTATCTTGTCATCTTTCCAGTTCTGGGCAAGGAGCATCCTTGCAGCTGTTGTAGCACATATAAACAGTCTTTTCAGTTCCTTCCAGAATGAAAAGTCTGGGACTGTATTCAGATGAACAAATGCAAACTGCATTAGATGCTTTTGCGTTGGGGTGGGGGGTGTTCAGCAGCCACACAACTTACCTTCTGTGCTTTTCACATGTGCATTTCATATACAAGTACATTCCCTACTTTTTCATCACAAACAGTAAAAGACAGGGGAGTCCTGCTCCAGATGGAGCATTTCTGTGTCTTAGATATCTGAAAGGGGCCTTCTTTTTAATCTACAGTTTGTGGCCTCTATCCTTTATTCTACCCATACAAGGCATTTTGTACAATGTTCCTTTCTGTTCTCAGTCATATAATCAAACTCAATCTGCTGTTTCCACATTTCACCACCTGTGGCTAGGGAATCTGAACACAATTCTCCATCCTACCCAGACTTTTGGTTCCAAGCTAATCTACAGCATATTCCAGTTTTTGGAATGCTTATATATACTTTATATATACAGTGGAACCTTGGTTTTTGAGCGTCTTAGAAGTCAAACTATTTGGAACCTGAAGGCTGAAAACCCGGAAGTGAATGCTTCTGCTTTCAAATGCGCCTCGGAAGTCAAACAGCTTCTGAGGTGGGTTTCTCCATTTTCTCAATGGAATTTGCCAACCGCCTATTGCATCTCAGTCGTCAAACGTTTCAGAAGTCGAACGGTCTTCCAGAACAGATTACGTTTGACAGCCAAGGTTCCATTGTATATACAAATGAGAGGGAGAGAGAGAGAGAGAGAGAGAGGGAGAGAGAGAGAGTGCAGTACGTGTACACTTTTGAGAAATGAAAACTTATTTAGGGCAATTTGACTACAAAAATCACTAAGTTAATTTTGTGTAGCTGTGTTAGATATGTCAATGGCAATTGCTTAGTAAACTGACTATGGAAAATTAAACTATTGACTGTGGAGGGATGGCCCCACGTATTCCTGCTTTGCCTCATTTTCTAAAGTTCTCACATTGGCTTTGCAAAGATCTACTGCTCACAGATCCTTGTCACCTTCTGTCTTTCCCAGGACTTGTAGAGCAGGCAGGCAGGCATTGCCTACCGTGTATGTTCTACTTATCTTCAGCATGTAGCAGTCATGCTTCTGCCTGATGAAGATGGCCAAAAATACTTCAGCTAGTGGGTTCTTTTTCTGTTCCCTGCTTAAGTATCTATCTTGTGAAATGGGACACTATCAGAAGAAATAAACCAGACAAAAACCAAACAGGTGAATTTTCACTTTAATTCAGAAAAAATACTGAACTCTTCCTTTTTTAAATTCATCATGACTGAAATATTTTAGCTTTGAACTTTTCTTCCTTACAAACCAAACTTTAGTAGTTCTGATTTAGGGATCTCTATTCAGTTTCCAAGAGCAGATTTAGGTAAGGGCAAGAATTTTTTTGCACCCCTTTAAAAAAGAATACATATTGGAATACATATTGAACTATTCCACTTTGGAAGGGTGTGTGTTTTTTTAATGCTTTCATCTCATCAGATCTTTGGTTTCTGCTTCTTCCCAGGACCTTTTGAATTCCTGCTGTCTGGAAGCACAACCCATTATGAAATCACACAGCCTTCATTCTGGTAGCCTTTCCCAAAAAGTATTGGCTCCAAGACACTTTCCTCTTTGAAGCATGAAAATATTTAAAGAATGACTTCAGCGGGACATTTTTAAATGAAAGAGCTTGCTGAGAATCCATGCAACCATGGAAGACCATAATTACAACAGCAGATTTCAGACCAGTCAATTTTTACAATCAAGGGTCCACAAATGCAATTATTGGCAGGAGCCAGGTGTTTCTAAGAACATCCTCAAACTGTGCTCAATGCATATTCATATATATATATATATATATATATATATATATGCGCATGTTTCTGGTTTTTTCTAGTATTTGTTTGCTTGGATAAAGAATGTCTCCATCTGGTTATTTTTGATAGCCTGATTATATTTATAGCTCAAAGGAACTTCACTTTTGAAAGTCGGATGACTTCACAATTTGCATGAATTAGAACATGAAAAACCATCCATCAATGATGACAATATCAAGTGATGATTTCCAGCATGTGAAACAGCTATTGCTGTTAGTGATGAACAAATCTGTTTCATCCCATTTCTGAATCAATCTGCACGAAAATTCAAAAAAATGCATTGTCTCACAAAAATATGCATTCAGATATGTATCTTATCTTAATATATACATTCATAACCTATTTCATTCTAAAATACACATTTTAAATAACATTTTGGTACATTTTTTGAGTTGAGATCTGTTCACCACAACATTCAAAGAATGAAATCCAAAGCGTAATTATGATCTGATCCACACATTATTCCAGGAGCTATAGATCAAGTCACTTTGCATCAGAGTTGACTTTTATTGAATTCTTCAAGCTTCCCTATTGCTAGTCAACAGATGAAATGTCATGACTGATGGTCACCATTTATCATCACTTCTCATTGCATAGTGATTCTCCCATGATAGACATATTTAATGAATCAGTATCATTGGCTGGGGTTATATACAATCACCACAACATTGTCCTCTCAGAAGAATATTCAGGAGAACCTGAATAGGCCCCAAAGAGGTGAACACCACCTCTCTTGTCCTGAAAACCTACCTGTGTTTTGCAAGCTGTCTTGGTTCTCACTCATGCAGAAGGCTTTATTCCACAATCTGCTAGTGTCCAAATGTAAGTCTGATCACAGGTTACTAAGTCAAAAAGTATGGCGGAGCTCTAGAGTATATGGCTATGCAGAAGCTAAGATGTTGACTCAACATTTCTCTCTCTCTCTCTCTCTCTCTCTCTCTCTCTCTCTCTCTCTGTCATACCTGCTGGGACCAGACATCAGCAATGACTGTTCGCCCGATACACCCACCCACACCCCTTTTGAAGAGCAGAGTGGGCACCTACATTCATGTGGCTGATGTCCTGAGGCTCAGATCTTGGCAAGCAAGCAGCCTGCCAAGTAGGGTGAGTGTGTGGAGGAGGCAGTCTGTGCTGGTGCACTTGTCTCCTTGTCCTTGATGATGGAGGTAGGTACGATGAGACCATCTCACTGTAAGATTTATCTTTTAGTCTCTCCACTGAAAAAGGTGATTCTTTACTGGCAGAGGGGGTGGTGCTGAAGGCAGCATTTGATCAGCTGGGATGCTGCACTTGGAGTATCCAATGACAATGCAACCTATTTGCCCCTTGCCATGGGTCAGAGATCACCAATGAGTTCTGCTCACTGCCCCCCCACTCTGCTGGTCCCCTCCCCTGGGTTGAGTCCCTTCAGTTCTCCAGTCTTGTCCCATTTCTCCCTGTCTGACCACTCTCACCAAGGCATCTCCCCTTGGCCCATGACACAAGCACTCCTTGTCACAAACACTCATAAAATCCCTACCAATCTGCTTTACAGTATTCAGCAATCTGCCAGTAGTTCCCTATCCATCTCTCTCCCCCTCCCTTTCCCCCATAGCTAGTGCAATCTACACTGAGTAGAAGTTGCTCTCTGGCCTTCCCAAACCTTGCAATCCTTTTAATGGAAGTTATCAGAGAATGAACTGGGATTTCCTGCAGTCCAGGAATGCATTCTACCGCTAAGCTAATCACCATCCCAGATGAGCTAACGGTATAGGATAGTTTACTTGCTTTAAAATGCTCTAATAATTTGTTAATATTATGTAGCATTATTCAGTCCTCTACACATCTTATTAAAGCTAAAAACATAACTGCAGTACCGCGCAAGCCATTCTTCCTCTGCTACACCAGAAATGCTGCTGATGGACAGAAGAGCATGTTACTGATTAGATCTGGACCAGCGACTCACAGCCTGGGATTATAGTTTCGGCAATTTGCTTGAGTTTGTACAACCCAAATATCAGATAACATTAAGGTTTACATTTTCCATGGAACGCTGTCTCGAGAATATATTGATTCCTAGAGTATCAGATTACTCCAGAGCCAGAGTAGGCCAAAAGGAGAGTTTTGCTTTTTCCCCCCCTGCTGACCTTTGAAAAACAGAATTGTATGACTACATACAGAGACCCGAGTGACCTTCAAGAATCCAAGCAGGGCCTCATGAATTACAGGGCACTTTAAGTGAGATTGTAAACAATAAGGTGAGGAGGGAAGAATAAAAACCCAAACAGAAGCAGAATTTTAAAGGAATTCCCCAAATAAGAAGAAACTGCAGATTAGCAGTGTGATGCTATATACCCCCACTTAAAATGAAGTCCCATTGAGTCCAATGGGGCTTACCCCCAAGAAACCAGGTGCAGAATTGAAGCCTAACAGCAAAATCCTAGACATGGTTAGAAATAAGCCCCCTTGAATTCAAGGGGGCTTACTACCAGATTAGTTTGCAGAGGATTGCACGGGCAGATTTTCCAACTCAGATGCTTTTTATATGCAGCCCTAGGAACAATTCAGTGGGGTTTACTTTTCATATTGTTTGCCATTTTGTTAGTGCTAAGATTCTTCTTTCATCTCATGCAGAGAACCTCTGTTTTGCATATTACCTCACATCCTGATATCGTATTCTTACCTCATCAGGAGACCTTTATAAATAAATCTCACAATTCATGGCGTCCACTTTAAATTCACTTTGGTAACTCATGAGCCATTTGTACGAATTACATGCTTATGTGCCAAACCAGACTGATGCATACTGTTCTGAAGCTTCAGGTAAGTTGACAGTGCCAGGGAAGAGAGCTGGATTTTTAGATGTAGTATATACCTCATAGAAATGCCTTTAAAGGCCTACACATCATGGGATGTAGGCAGCATATACACCATACATTTAAATAATAATAATAATAATAATAATAATAATAATAATAATAATAATAATTTATTTATACCCCGCCCATCTGGCTGGGCCTCCCCAGCCACTCTGGGCGGCTTCCATAGAAACCAAAAATACACTAAAATATCACACGTTAAAAACTTCCCTGAAGATGTCTTCTGAATGTCAGGTAGTTGTTTATCGCTTTGACATTTGCTGGAAGGGTGTTCCACAGGGCGGGCGCCACTACTGAGAAGGCCCTCTGCCTGGTTCCCTGTAGCTTTGCTTCTCGCAATGAGGGAACCGCCAGAAGGCCCTCGGCGCTGGACCTCAGCATCCGGGCAGAACGATGGGGGTGGAGAGGCTCCTTCAGGTATACTGGACCGAGGCCGTTTAGGGCTTTAAAGGTCAGCACCAACACTTTGAATTGTGCTCGGAAACATACTGGGAGCCAATGTAGGTCTTTCAAGACCTGTGTTATATGGTCTCGGCGGCCGCCCCCAGTCACCAGTCTAGCTGCCGCATTCTGGATTAGTTGTAGTTTCTGAGTCACCTTCAAAGGTAGCCCCACGTAGAGCGCATTGCAGTAGTCCAAGCGGGAGATAACCAGAGCATGCACCACTCTGGCGAGACAGTCTGCAGGCAGATAGGGTCTCAGCCTACGTACCAGATGGAGCTGGTAAACAGCTGCCCTGGACACAGATTTGACCTGTGCCTCCATGGACAGCTGTGAGTCCAAAATGACTCCCAGGCTGCGCACCTGGTCCTTCAGGGGCACAGTTACCCCATTCAGGACCAGGGAGTCCTCGACACCTGCCCGCCTCCTGTCCCCCCAAAACAGTACTTCTGTCTTGTCAGGATTCAACCTCAATCTGTTAGCCACCATTCATCCTCCAACCGCCTCCAGACACTCACACAGGACCTTCACCGCCTTCACTAGTTCTGATTTAAAAGAGAGGTAGAGCTGGGTATCATCCACATACTGATGAACGCCCAGCCCAAAGAATCCTAGAAACTGTAGTTTAAGGGTGCTGGGAACTGTAGCTCTCTGAGAGGGTGGACTATAGTTCCCTGGATTCTTTGGGAGGGGAAATGTGCTTTCAATCTAATTTCAATATGTGGTTTGTACTCAGCCTTAGGTACTGAAGTTCCTACATCAGTCTGCCCCTGTGTTAAGATGATTGGCAAAGGCTGTTCTTCAGATAGCTCCACCGTCTGAGATGAGGCAGCTGGTGACCACAGGAATCGCCTTCCAGTAGTGACAAGGAACATTGTTAAATACCTAAAGGGCTCAGGGCATGCGTCCATGATGCAAATTTCCATAAAATCTGTGCATCCGAATGTATATGTAAAGAAGCAAAAGAAACAAATGCATAGTCCTAAATGCTTTTGAAATCATAGTCTTGCACTGACTTAATCAGAAGCTCTCCCAGAAGTGCTGCAGACCTATATTTCCTATGGAAATTAGGCTTAGAAGAAGTGCAATGCAGAGCTTCCCAAAACAGAACCATCTTCATTAACGTGGCTTCCCTTTGGTCTGCATATGGAGAGTGTTGGCTTCTTATATTGTACACCAAGGTGTCTAGCAGCAAGTGCTTTGTTTAGAAGTCACAGAGGGCTCCTTGTCAATGTGCAGCTGTGATGCAGTTTCATACCCTCCAAGTGTCCCAAATATGCTGGAATGGTCATGAAAACCCTTAAGTCATCACGGCTTCTCATTTGGACACAGATAGCTTTCTGGTTTCATTCCCGAATAACAACTGAGGTAGTCATTGCTTGAAGCAATGACTGGGCTGGCTGGGGCTGATGGAAGTTGTAGATCAAAGCATCTGGAAGGCATCAGGTGGAGGAAGGGTGGCCTGGAGGAATGCTCAAGCATCCAACATGTTTGAAGGAACATCATGGACACAGCTCCATTAGGCATTAGCAAAACAGCTTGAGCAGTAGATACAACACCTTCCATAATGTTGAAATGAATTTAATGAATATCAATTCATGAAATTTCAAAGCATTTTCCAAATGGAAGTTTGACTTGAGTGGTTAGATCTCTAGTTCTTGCTCTTGGTGGACTGCAGATCCACCATCTGGCAGAAATACTCTGTGGGTGAGGGATGGAATTGGGTGCCACCAAAACACATGGGTCCATTGTCAAGAGCTGGGCATTTCCTACCACCACAAAACTCTCAAGATGTCTAACAACATCTCATCTCGCTTTTGAAAGTTCTGCTATGTATCATATAATCAACTGCATTGTGCAACTTGTTAAAACTAATGTGAACTCTTAAAGCTTGGGGGGGGGGCTGTGTTTTGTTTTTTTATTAAGGCATCTCAGGGTGGTTTTTTTTGTCATTTCAATTTATAATATTGACTTTCTACCCGTTGTCTAAGTATTTTATTTTTTTCTTCAGAGGGCTGACACTAAATATCTCTGCAGTTATCTTTTTTTATATTATCGAGTAACTGCTTTCCCCCATAATGATGTGCTGTGTATGCCACGGCTGGGCCTGAAAATACAACAATGCCATAAATTAGAGAAAGCCAATGATTGATTTAGGAGTCCTATTATTTTTACCATAACTCTGCTAGTGGAAATCCAGGACTGCAGTCTTCCACTAGACCTTCCACTGCTATCAATGTCTTTGAGATAAGCTTTAAATAACCACGGGATAAAAGCACACACATGCACCCTGGACAGCTTTATGAAGATAATAACAGCAATTAAACCATGATTCTTTGGGGAATCTCAACCTTCTGCAAATCACTGATGCAAATTTTTAAGTGAGATATCCTTGGAAAGATGTACATTGCACAAAAAATAAAACCAAGCTGATGAGCTTCCAGAGGACAAAGCCTTGTGTGTGTGTGTGTGTGTGTGTGTGTGTGTGGTAGGGGAACAGTCATTGCTGACACGTCTGGTCCCAGCAGGTGTGGCAGACTTGCTAATCAACCTGATCACAATTACAACTCAGTCATGTCCCTAGAATTCTCCCCTCTGTTTTCCTGTTGCTTTCCGACAGCTGCTATGCTTAGCTGCCCTGCTGCTTCCCAAGCTACCGTGAAGCCCTTCTGGCAACTGAAGGTAGGCTCAGGGGCTGTAGGTCGGTGCATGAAATTGGAGCAGCTGAAGACAGCAACTGTTGTGAGGAAGCAGGGCTTTGATAGCCATGGTTTCTCAAAACTCACCACTCCCTGTGCTTGCACACAGAAAACTGTCCAGTTGATGATGGCTGGTGGGAAAAGGTCCCATATTTTTATGTTGTGAACTGCCCTGAGATCTGCAGGCTGAAGGCTGGTGTACAAATTTAATAAATAAAATAATAAATAAAGGCAGAGGGGATGGAGAGATCTTTGCTGTTGGCATCTATCTATCTTGAAAGACAGGGGTAAAGTCAAACTGCTGTGTTAGCAGTACTGAAGTGACGTCCCTGTGGCAGAAGCCCTGGCAGTGTGTATGAAGGTCCTGGGCTGCCCCCTTTGGCCTTGCTGATGTAGTTCAAAGGAAAGCAGAGCAATATGTTTGGTACCAGCTTGGCTGCAGGAGCTGTTAGGAGGTGGAATCCAAGATGCCATCCAACCATCTTAAGACTCCATTCCGGATTTGTGTAGCGTCTACTGGTTAGATCTTTCTTCTCCCAGAGATATCCCATGAGGTAGCGGAGGTTTAGGATTATAGTTTTCCTTCTTCTAGATTAGCCACCTTCCCGGGTTGATGACCTCATCTGCCCCTCACTTCCCTCTGCAGCATGTGTAGAAACCACTTTCTTGAACATTGGACCCACTGTTAATCCTGTCTGCTTAATCCTCCAGAGCTTGGGGAGTCCCTAACTCACTGAGTGTTTGAGACCCATCGGCTACCCTCACCTGGTTTAGCCAGCCAGTCGAATCCATTCCCAGGGTGTGGCTTCTGTCACATGCTGACAGTGTCTAAGAGCCACAGGTGAGAGCTGAGTGTTGGATGGGGACTAAAGGAGCACAACATGTCCCCTAACACCCCATACACCCCAATGGAGAGACAATTTTATATTTTAAAATGTCTGCCTTTTCCCCTAACAGGGACTCAAAGCAGCTTACAGATAAAAACAAGAATAGCTAAAAACATAGGAAAAGCATGAGCCCTTTCATTAAAACCAATTAGTTCCCCAAAACCTGTTGGAGCAGGAAAGCCTGCACTTGCTGGCAGAAGGAAGGGCAACAAGGAAGGAGTCTTGATGGAAGAGTATTGAGGACTGGTTATTTCTTCACACTTGCCCATCAATTTCTTGAAGTTATGTACAGTGATGATGATGCCAAACCAGTTAATTATAACTGTTTGTAATGCAAATCTAGCCTATTCTAATTCCCATATGTATAACGACCCCTGACTCTGAAGTTCCAGAATTGTAACAGGCTCATAATTAAAAAGGAGGTTTCATGTTCTGCTTTCCTGTTTTATGGTGGCTGTATGATGGCTCTCCCTCTTTGTCTGGACTGCTGGAAGAGAAACAGATCACTCTTGCTGGAGATCTGAACCAATCACTTGTAGAAAGCTTTCAAAATTACCTCAAGGTTGCCCACCCCTCTGCTAAACACACATCTAACCAAGGTACACTTCAATAATGTACAGGTGTATAAAAAACAACAACCACCATGATTTGAAAGCTGAAAAGAAAAAGATGCACTTTTACTTTTTCATTCCACTGGGCTTGTAAATATGTCTAATTCTGAATCCCAACATGGTTAGTTATTTAAACATACTTTAGAGAGCGTGACTGTTTGGGAAACAGTGGTCTTTGTTCCTTGTGTTATTTGTTTTGACTGTTAACTCATTAGCAGGAATATATATATATATATATATATATATATATATATATAATCTCAAATAAAAAGAATTATAGCAGGCAACAGGCAGCAGATAGGATAAAGGTACAGATAATTTCAGACGATAATTTCAGACAGAACTAGTAGAGTCTTCCGCCAGTATAGCAAAGCATCATGCTATTTATTAAATGAAACCAAATTTGAAAAGCTAGGATTGCGATACAAAAAGCTCCAGGAGACAGTCCTGTTCAATTCCATGGAAAGAAGTCTCAAATAAACATTTTGGCATTAACTTATCTGTGGATTTAAAGACTCTGAGAATAATTATGATCTATAGTAAAGAAATCAAGAAGGATATCAGGAGATGGAATGAGATGAATTTATCATGGATGGCTCAGATAGATGTAGTAAAATCTAATGGCCCTTTGAAATTGCCTTTTCTGTTTCCCACATTACCTATTAGTGTATCAGATAAAATATGCTTTTAAAAATGGAATAAGATGTATTAAATTTATAAATAATGGGAGGGGGTAGAATTGAAAATTCTTGCAAAATCAATATAGGAGTTTGAATATTCCTGACAATTGGAATTGGTGGCAATCATATATTGGATTATTATGCTGGGTTAGATATCGTTGATCTGTGGAATGAAAAGGTAAGGGGATACCCTTGGAATTCACATTCATGGTCAGAGCAAAAGAAAAGACTAATGAATATTGATAATAATCTAATACTATATTTCTTATTTTGGAACTTGGATGAGATTAAGCAGAAAATTGCTTTTGATTTATCTCTAAAAATGATAATATCTTCAATGAGCACTCTAAGATAAGAGGTAGTTCTATATATATGATGAGTTATGTGTTAAAATTATGGAATTCCCTCACAAAGGTTGTTCATCCAGCTTCTTTTACTGTTGTTTTAGATACCTGGGAAAGGCAGCAATATGTCAGAGAATTTTTGAAGTTCTTTGGACAGGGAGCAGGGGTTGTTCCATTTGGTTTGATTATTTCCTGGATATAATGCTATGTATTTTTTAAAGTTATATTATGTACTTCTCTGTTCTCAAGGCAGCTTGAGGATTCCATGATTCCAAAGGTGAAGTGTAAGTATTTTAATTTGTAAATAATGCCCATTGGTTTTTTTTCACTTCTTCCCACAGGTCAGGGAGACCCAGAAAGCGCTGGATCCTTTGCATCCTTGCCTACTTTTGTTCTGCCTCCCACCAACATGCCCTCTATCTGCCCATGACATGTAGCTTTTCTGCCTTACTGATATTGATGCTCCAACAGAAGATCAAGGGCCCCTGAAAGTACCATGGTGGTAGGGAAGAGGAGACA
Organism: Podarcis gaigeae; assembly: GCF_964106915.1. Classification (NCBI taxonomy): domain Eukaryota; kingdom Metazoa; phylum Chordata; class Lepidosauria; order Squamata; family Lacertidae; genus Podarcis; species Podarcis gaigeae. Next base: position 70,926,684 of record NC_139680.1, read on the forward strand.
TCCAACACTGGCTGTCCTTCTCTAGAGTTTAACAACTTTTTGTGGCCTTAGAGAAGGAGATCTAATGTTTCTATTTTTTTTAAAAAAATTATTTTTATTAACAGGCCAATCACATCACATTATCCACATCACATTGATTCCAAATTATACAGCCAAATTTTAAAAAAAAATTTTTTGGGGGGGATACCCATACATCAAGCTCAGCTCGAGTCCAAAACTATCACTTGTCTTACTGCATTAATTAAACAATTCTGTCCAGTTTGATCCGGATAGTCCTTTGTTACTTCCTTTCTCTTGTTGTTATCATAAATTCCTTTCTTTGCAATCTCTGATGATTTTCACAAGCAGGTTAGAAGCTGGCATTCTATGTGGGTTTTGTACTCTTCCAAAAATCATATCAATCCGGGACAGCCTCTGTACAACGCTTCCATAAACAAAATTAATCTCCGATCTGTCCTTTATTTTTCTCAGGCTTACCGAATAAATCAAATGATTCTGGGGGTTCTGTCAGGTCAAAGTTACATTCCAACATTCCTTCTCATTTAAACAATCCTGAATCTCCTCCCCCAGTCCTCCTTCCTTTCCGGCAAGCCTGTCATGGCGAGACGCCATTTTTTAACTGTGTCATAAGTAATTTTCCTCTTTTCTCACCGTTCTCCAATCTTCTTTCCTGTTATGCTCCGTCCCACATAGTTCTTAAAATCCTGCCTGTGATTCATAGAAATGCGACGATCTTGTTGGAGATCTAGTGTTTCTAGCACCCTCTGGGATGGCTGGGCCCATTGAAAGTATCTTAGGATTGAAGGTTAAATCTTTAGCTGAACATAAATTTACACTTGAATGGGGAAGGAACTGAACTATAATATCATGTTGGATATATGTATATATTTACTCAAGAGGTTAAAAAGTCTATAGCTATTGCTTTAAGAGAAAAACAATTTAAATGATGAAAAATGAAAAATAAATGAAACAATGACCAAACAGCTCTTAGCTCAAGAAAGATACGTATATATCATCAGCCCTTTGGGGCTCTCTGCATTCGTTGAAAAGCAGTAAATAAAGAAACATTAATTATTATAATCTTATACAAAATAATCCTTGTTGAAGATTTGGACAACCTCAGGCAGACAATGGTTATATTTGGTGGGCCTGCCCTAAAAATGTCTGGTTTCAGCAAGCTATAACTGTGATAATAAAAGACAGACCAAAAGTTCTCATTAAATCCAATAGTTCTTCTATGTTATATGAAGGAATCTTTTGAGACAGTAAAATGAAAAATAAATGATTAATTTGTTCCTAAAATCCAGGACTGAAACAGAATCTAAACAGAATACAGTGGTACCTCGGTTTACAAACTTAATCTGTTCCGGAGGTCCATTCTTAAACCGAAACCGTTCTTAAACCGAGGGGCGCTTTCCCTAATGAGGGCTCCCACCGCCAGTGCCCTTCCACAATTCTGATTCCATTCTTATACTGAGGTAAAGTTCTCAAACCAAGACACTATTTCTGGTTTTGTGGAGTTTGTAAACCAAATAGTTCTTAAACCAGACGGTTCTTAAACCGAGGTACCACCAGACTGGGGAAAGGCCATAGCTCATTAGTAGAGCATCTGCTTTGCACACAGAAGGTCCTGGGTTTAATGTCCACCATCTGCAGGTAGGCTTAGAATGGACCCCCATCTACTGGAAAGCTACTGCCAATCAACACCAACAAAACTGAGCTAGATGATCCAACTCAACAGAAGTCAGCTCCCCATGTTCTTATGTTTTATCTAGTGAAGCTGGGCTAGGAGGAGGATGAACTACATTGCTGGTGGCAAAACTTACCCATTTATGTACTCAGATATAATCCCCATGGAATTCAGTAGGTTTACCTTGATGTATATAGGATTGCAGCCTTCCAGAGGGAAGGGAAATAAACTCATACATGGAAAACTGGATTTAGTTTTTAGCCCACTGGAGATTCAGAAGAATTGTTAACTAGGGTGAAATTATTCTGTTGATTTTCATCAAGGGATGTGCTTGTTTATGTAATATATGTACACATATGGAAATATCTGAATAATTTTCAAAAGCATGTGAACTATGTGGATGGGAGAAGGGAGCTAAAATCAAGTGGACGATGCCTTGTGAATGGCATTGAAACATGTCTACTTCTGTGAGGTTGTCCCCACCCACCCAGAATTAAGATGAGTAAATAAGAAACGCTACATTGGATGAAAAGGTATTTGTGTGTCCCAGTCACCTCTGACAGCTACAGCCCAATAAGCTAGGTGCTAGCATCTGAAACTAACTTGCATTAGTGATGCTCAGTGGGTGGCAAGTCTTACAGCTGGTGCTCTGCTTGAGGAAGGAAACTAGCAGTAAAAACACTTTAAGCATTGCAGGAACGTAGCCCACAGGAGGGCTGCATGTCCCAGGTCCAACTGTCTGGTCCCATCTAGGACTTTATTAGTGGCCACCCACTGAGTATTGCTAAGGCAATTTTGCTTTTAGCATTTTGAAACTCTTTGGCTCTTCGTTCGCCGGTGTGTTGATTCAGCAAGTCATCTGAAAGAATAGGGCGATAGTGGTGAGGAAATTAAGAGTTCAGTGTTTGGGTTGAATAATTAGCAGAGTTTCCTTTGTGATCTTTTGGCAATCAATTATTTCCTGATCTTCATCCCTCTTGGGGACCCAAACTGTAGAGTGAAATGAAGGGTATGGAGGCAGCTTTGTAGCACTGCTAAGGGTGTGAACCAGGCCTGATCTACATTTCATTCCACTTCTGCTCGCTTGATAAAGCAGCTATGTACTGCCCCATAGATAAACATAACAAATTAGCCCCTAATAAGCTTGAAGCAAATATTTTATGTCTGTATTTACACAATTTATAACCCTCATAATCAACAGCTATTTAGTGTCACTATTTAGCATCTACTGATAAATACAAATATACATAAAAATACATATATCCTCTGCAGTGGTCCCACTCTGGGTTGAGTTCCCCATGCCTGCAATTTGCATTGGGAGAAGAAGCTCCCATTTGAGTGAATAAGCAAATACATTGGCTGTACAAAGCTGCAGGCGCCACTCTGTTGTGTTCCTCATTAAATCTGACAGGATTCTTGGTCTATCCTGTAAATCTGTTCCTACATATTGCTACTGGTGTGGAAACCCCCAATACATTGTGTCCAACCCCCCCTTACATCAGCGCTGCATGACTTCCATTTATGACTCACGTTCTTTAATAGGCCTGTCATGTTTCCACTCGCAAACTCTTTCGACAGCCTCTTCCTTGGATTCTGCTTCATGCTTCTATGGACTCACTATGATCTCACCTCTATCAGGATAAATGTAATATATACATATATATTTATTTTAAAATTGTGCTAGTAGTAATAAATACAGGCAATACAGTTGACATAATGATGGTTAACAGATGAGAAAGAAAATGCAATTAGATGCAGCAAACCTCATGAAAGGATAAATTGTCAAGAGCATTCAGAAGAAATTAGCTGTTTACATGCCTCAAAGTGCAATCCTATGGTTCCTCAGAAAGCATTTCAGGAACCAAAGAGATTTTGTTGATCTCTCTCCCTTTGGGTGGTGGTCTGCCCTAGGAAGCCCCCTCCTAGCTGTCGAGGAAAGTATCTCTGCTGCTAGTGTCCCACCATTAGAAAAGGTGAAAAGAGGGCAGAAAGGTGACAATCCTGGGGCACGTCAAGGACTGAGAGTTGTTAAGAGCCACCTGTTCCCCTCACAAAGCTACAATTCCTAGAGTTCCCTGGGAAGAGGGGTTGATTGTTAAACCACCCTGAGAACTGTCATGCTATAAGAGGAGTAGGGATCTCCTAGCAATTTGCAGAACCCTTAGCAAACTCCATTTCCTAGTACAGTGGTACCTCGGCTTAAGTACTTAATTTCTTCCGGAGGTCCATTCTTAACCTGAATCTGTTCTTAACCTGAAGCACCAGTTTAGCTAATGGGGCCTCCTGCTGCTGCCATGCCACCGGATCACAATTTCTGTTCTCATCCTGAAGCAAAGTTCTTAACCCGAGGTACTATTTCTGGGTTAGCGGAGTCTGAAGCGTATGTAACCTGAAGTGTATGTAATCCGAGGTACCACTGTATTATTTGGGGAAAGCCATGGCTGTCTAAAGTAGGGTCATAGAATTATAGAGTTGGAAGGGACTCTGAGGGAATATCAACTTTATATGTATAATGCAGATATGACCTGAGTGTGAGGTTCATCACTTGCAACATTGCACTGGACTTTGAGGCTTAATTTTTTTCATTTCACTTTTAATTTGTATACCGTCTTTCTATTTTACAATACTCAAGGCAGTTTCCAAGCTGAAGAAACAAAGAATGTACACCTTACAGCAATCTAATCCAATACAAAAATGTGATAATAAAACAGTTGTTTGTGGAGTTTAATTCCTGCCCCTACAGGCTATGAATATTGTAGACCTTAGGATACCTGTGTGATCTCTCTGTATCCTGATCTCTCTGATGCAGCATAAACATGGTTAAAAGACCTATATGGTCTGGAGGGATCAGAGAATCTAAGTGAATCCTGGCAAAATGAACCGAGTTCAACACAGGATAATGTGGGACTTCTGCAAAACAGGTCCCCCCCCCCCTGAATTGAGTATCTCCTCTATTTCCACCACATTTTTAACTTTTATAATATTCAAACCGGGCTGGGCTGAAAGATCCATGCCCCTTGGTATTATAAGGTCACTTGAGAAGACATTTAGAAGTTTTAAAAAGAGACTTCCACTATGACTAAATAAGCAGGAGAAACTTCAAATGGGTCTTTCAGGGTGGTGATGAATTACTGTTATGCGTTTGTAGGGATGAGATGCTGTCTGTTGATTAATGACCAAGTGTGGTGCATCAGATTTAGTTATTGGAGGGACTGCTTCATAACCACACTCCACTCTTGTAGAAACGGGCCTTGTTTTGCCCACTTATGAGATGAATTCATCCATCAAGAGGGTTCTTTTTGTCAAAAACGTAAAAGGAACATATGCCAAATGGCTGTGGGAAAGTGGTAAGTGCACTCTTTAAACTGATTTATTCAGTCCCGTGCATAATCAATGCAGTGGACATTTTGTTCTAAGTGTGCCTAGATGGGTGACTATGGATTGCCAGGGTATTGAACTCTGGTATAATAAGAATTTCCCAAAAAATAAATTTTAAAAATAGCCTCTTAAATCTTCCCGTTTTCCAGGCTACCACTGAGATGCGAGATCAGGAGCATTCAATTTGTGTCAGAATCAATTCCAATCAGCATTTAGATGGCTTCGGCTGTAGGACAGTGAGTGGAGTATGGAAAGGATTCCGCCCCCCTTTTATTGATGACTTGGTTATGAAACATGGGCTGAGATCCTAAGTACACTTGCATCAGGAAAAGCATTCTCCTGAAATCAATGGTGTTGACTTCCAAGCACTGGCAGGAGTGCCAGAATATTTAAAGCTAGGGTAATAGTACCAATGCCTCTCATTACATCCAGTAAAGTCAACAGTGCCTCTGGATAATCCATTTGGACAGTAAATTATCGTGCTTTTCAGGGCATGTCAAAAGTACAAATCTAATACAATTTCAAACCTGTTTAAATGTTGCGTTACAAGTTGCCGGCATGCAGCCCTGTGCTGGGGTTAGAAACCTCTCAAATAAATGCCTTAAAATTCAACAGAACTACAGCAGGTAAAAGTAAAGCTGAAGGACCCCTGGACAGTTAAGTCCGGTCAAAGACGACTGTGGCATTGCGGCACTCATCTCGCTTTCAGGCCGGGGGAGCTGGCGTTTGTCCACAGACAGCTTTCCGGGTCATGTAGCCAGAATGATTAAACTGCTTCTGGCGTAACAGAACACTGTGAAAGAAGCCAGAGCACATGGAAATGCTGTTTACCTTCCCGCCACAGGGGTACCTATTTATCTACTTGCACTAGTGTGCTTTCAAACTGCTAAGTAGGCAGGAGCTGGGACAGAGCAACAGGAGCTCACCCTGTTGTAAGGATTCGAACCACCAACCTTCTGATCAGCAGGCCCAAGAGGCTCAGTGGTTTGGACCACAGCGCCACCTGCATCCCTAGAACTACAGCACACACACACACACACACAGAGGGAGGGAGATTTGGGGGCGGGGAAAAGAACATTTATTTGAGAAGGGTGCCAACTGCTACAGTACATCTCATGAATAGGAGTCTTACTAGCTCCAAGGATAAATTTGGGAGAGATGGTCAGACAAAAGATGTGTTGGGTTTGATAGTGCAGAACATTGTCTTGAATTTTTCTAAAGAGCTTTTTAAACTAAACCAAATGGTCCCACTTAAACACAAAATGAAGAATCTCAGAGCATTTGTACCTTTGACAATACAACATAAATGATCTTAAACAGATTATTTCCAGCTTCATTTTAAACTTTCTTGCATTAAGAATTGTGCCAAAAAAACCTCATATCAAAACAAGGTTCTCCTTGTCCTTTGATTTACTGTTGGTAAAAGAGTTTCTCAGAATCCAAAGATGTGGGAAGGGTACATTTTCCCAAAGCCTAGAGATCTTGAAAAACCAAGCTGCCACTTCACTACAATGGAAGGAGAACTGAGGGTGAATGGTAGATTAAAGCAACCATATAATTTGTCTTACATTCAGTTCAGTCCTAAAATGTGTGACACTAGAGGCTGGGGAAATGGAAGAACCTTCAAGATATCTACTTCGCAAATATCCTACAGCTCTTTTAGAGAGGTTTCCTTGTGAAATATTGAATTTTAAAACAAAATGAAGTCTACTTTGGAATAAGATTTGCAAAAAAAAGAAAGAAAGAAAAATAAAAATAATAATTACAACTATTTTTTTAGTGAAGTGTGCATAACCTACAGATCTTTTGCACACTGCCAGTGTTTCTGGCAGAAGCTAAAAGGAGTTTTAGCAAACTAGAAATCATCAAATACTACAGGAGATCTACTATGGGCAAGAGCAGTTAAGCTGTCTAGCTATTTGTCTATCAAATCTGACCTTGTAAGGAAAACTGACTTGGGGGGAATAATCCATGATTTTGCAGTGAAGGACAGAAAGCCCAAGCCTTACAGTGCATTTGTTTATTTATAAAAGGTTTGCAGCTGCAATAGTATAATATTTTTTTAAAAAAATAAATAAATCAAAACTTTAACAGGATAATCATACCTTTATTAGGAGCAAACAAATTACAAGGTAGTCTGTAAACTCATATTCAGGCTAGATGTTATGTTAAACAAAAATAGCATGAGAGAGAGACAGCAGGCATGTGTTGGGACGTAATAGAGAAGCCCCAGTAGCTTCAGAATTAAAATAGAAAAATTTCTTTCAGGACTTTTGAGATTGAATGTGTACAGAATGGCATTGTGGCAGGCAGCACTGTCTTTAGGATATGTGGCGCCAGGGTGCAAAGATCCGCCCAGCACCCCCAAATTTAGTTTAGCCCCAAAATTAACTTTTATTATGCTTATGTCAGACACCTGCTTACGCCTTATCTCTTGTTTGCGAAAGAAAGTTTATTTACAATAGACTTATATTTAAGTATACAACACCACCACACTTAAACTTATAAGCATTGTTTAGGCACCTACTTAGGAGAAACATCAGTCATGTCAAAGTTGCTCCTGACTCCGCTGCCGCATAGCAGCTCAATACAATACATAACATAATAGTTTGATGTAAGAGTTAATTTCGCGTGCACGGTGCCTTTGTGAATGACAAGCGCCTTTGCTGGCACGGCGAGTCTTTGGTAAATGAGCGCACAAAGTCAAAAGTCCTTTAGTGAAACAGTAAGTATACGTTTCTGTAATAATTAGGTATATATATATATATATAGTTTTTCTAGCTTGATCAAAATTATTTATTATTTCATAACAGGTAGATAGCTAAGAGCTTAGGTGGCTTCAGCGATGGGCGCCCGGCGCCCCCCCAGGATTCAACACCTGGGTGCCACGCACCCCTTGGACCCCCAGGTAAAGACAGCCTTGGTGACAGGTCCAGCCCACTGATGAGGCAGGGTGAGGCACCTGCCTCAAGTGGCAGAAACCTAAGAGATGGCACCTCCTTGCCTCCACCACCTGCCCTGCAGCCTCCACTGCCAGTGGTGAAGCAGCGGCAGCAGCGGCACCGGTTTCTTGTGAGACTTCGTGAGACTTTGGCAAAATCTGATGAGATCTTGCCAGAAGCTGCTGTTGCTGCTAGTACTTCACAGACAGGCACTACCTCCACTTCGCAGGTGCCACCACACAATGCAGTCGAGAGCTGCATTGCCAGCAGTGGGGTGGCAGCAAGGGGGCAGGGAAGCAGCAGGGGGCACATTCCCATTTCGTCTCATTGACAAAATGGGACGCATCCCCCTGTGGTATGTATGTAGGTTGGAGCTCATGTTACAAGTTTGTAAGGCCCCTGAAAATAATCCCTTAAAAACTGATGTGTCAGTGATGATGAGTCAATTTCCTGATTATCATTTTTAACTTGAATTGAAACAGGTATTCATCAGAAGTAAAACACAGTCTAATTGTTATTCAAGATTTATAAGTGACTGAAGTATCCTTCATGAACCCTGTTCTTTAAAATGATTCTAAGTTTCATGAAAAATAAGATGGAAAATTCCATGTTGAATTCCACCCCTGGAGAAATCAGAGCGAATAACAATGATAAAGAAGGTAGCTGAGACAATTTGGATTACATAATCTTTCTTCTTTTTGCTACACTTTCCTTTGGCTCAGGCAAGCCACAAATACACTTTCTCCTTAGCAGAGCAATCTCTGTGCCGCATTGATTTTCAGCATATAAGTAAAAGCTTGGTAAAATATCACCGTCTCTATTAGATCCAACATTTTGGCTTCCAGTCTTGATTAGAATGAATTTGTGGGTAAAAGAGGCATCGTTGCTGAAGAGATGGAAGACATACTGTATTGGGGTCTGGTAATAATGGCGTGGGGATAGAGATCATTACTGCAGAGGTGATGAAAAAATATGAAAATTGGTATGAAATTAGAGGAAATGAAGCAGAAATTCTAATTTATGTAGGAACGATCTCAGATGGATAGGAGAAGAATGAGTTGTTGCTGCAAGTTCGAACATGAGTTACAGATTTTCAAAGCACAGTCAAAAGACCCACAATAAGTGTGTGTGAGAGAGAATGAGAGAGTGAGAGCGAGAGACAGTTCAGATGTAACAATGTTGGTATGATAAATCAGGTACCAACATGCTAACCCTTTGGCTCTCTGTATCCCTCCTCTACTTATGTGCCAACATGGGAGTCTCCTAACAGCATCCTTAGCAAACTACAGCTCCCAGAATTCTTGGAGGGCTGTTTAAAGCAGTATCATAGTGCTTTAAGTGTATGATGTGTGAATGTGGCCATTGTAAACTCAAAACACTATAGATGGAAGTTAAAGGTGGTCTTCTGTTCTCCAGAGGCACCCATCCATTCATAGAAGGTTCAGTTCCATCCAGGCTTTGATGCTTTAAAGCTTTTTGCAAATGAGAGTGTATGAGTGAATGTGCATAAATCTCTCTCTCTCTCTCTCTCTCTCTCTCTCTCTCTCTGTGTGTGTGTGTGTGTGTGAGAGAGAGAGAGAGAGATAATTTTCATAATTCCCCCCTTCTTCCTGAAGCTTCCCCACCTTGGAGGAAGTGTTCAAGGGTTGCAGGGGCTGCAGAGAGAAGGAGGAGCTAAAAAAGGAGAGAACCCTGTTCCATGAGTTGAATTCCCCTCACCAAATGGATTGATAGCTGTCTATATCACTTCATTTCTTATCTACTTCTGATTACTCTACCCATGAGCCCCTTTCAGGAGCTCATTCATGTAGAACGAAGATGCTGATTGGATTTATTTATACGGCCATAGACCCATTGTAAAATACAACTGGACTAACAGACCCCAAATAATATGGAGTGTTTGCTTTTGGTGTGAAGGATAATGCAAGCAAGACATACAAAACTTTACATCTGTTCACTCAGACTCTCCCTTTGTACAGAATGTTAACATAACATCCAACAGTCTACCAGTGAAATGCGTCAAAGTGGGAGGATCAAATGCTTCCTAACTCCACTATAATATCTATTATGTATTTTGGGAAATGGTTTGTCTGTTTGTTCTCTGTAGGTTCAGCCACCACACTTGGCATGAACTTTCCTGAGGTAGTTAAAGCTCGTGGTTTGGGAGAGCTAAAGCTTGGGTTTAGATGACATGCTAAACCAAGCAGTGACTTAGCTCAGGGCATCCCAGCAGCAAAACGACCACAGAGGAACAAAGTGACCACGATCTCCTCCCTGAGAACTAGAATGTTTGTGTGTTAATGCCAAGCATGCCAACTCTAGGGGGTTGAGGTGTCTTCGGTCCTCTCAGTATCTGTTGGAAGGGGGCAGGACCCCCTCAATGTTGAGGGGGAAGTGGAGGGCAAGCATGGAGATGAGTGCAGTGCAGCTTCATTGGCTGGCTCCTCCAGAGCGCTCAGCCTTCTCCAAACAACGAGACAACACGTGTGTATCGCACGTGTGATGTCACACACATGTGCCACATGTCACACCCCTCAATCTAGGGGGAAACTTGGCGCCTCTGATTCACACTAAGCCAAGGTTTGGCTTAGAGCAGGCCCCTGCGTTTCTTTAACTTTGCCTTCATTTCTGTACAGCTGGAGGAAAAGAATGAGCACAGAGCTGACTGTTTAGCATTCATTTGAATTAAGCTTTGGCAAATGCCAGATGTCGACCTCCTGCTTTACCTTTGTTTGGGGAAATGAAAAGGTGTTTCCCTTATGCTCTTCTTTTGATTTTCCTAAGATAATAGGTTTTATTTTTGTTCTGTGCATTGCACCCAAGAACTGTGGTTCATTTGCAAGAAGGCTGCCAGGCATCTCTTTCTCTCTCTCGCCTGACTGCAGGAAGGGGTTGTTATTCTCTCCCTCCATGGAAAGCCCAAAGGCTACATTTGTCATGCAGTCACTTTGTTGTGAGTGCGTAATTAAATGTACAGCACTTTGGGATGTTCGGAACTATAAAAAATTACCATAGAAATTCAAGTTGTTGAACTTCCTCCCCACTTCCAATAGAGAAACACAAATGCAAACAAAGCAGACCTAAAAAGGTTCCTAGGGATAAAAATGTGAACATTGGTATATAAATAAAACATTAGAAGGAAAAGAAAATACTTCCGGAAAACAAATCAATAAAGAAAAGAAGTCATTTGGGGAAGCTGATCAGAAGAGAGAGGATTGTCCTGCTCCAATAAAATAAGAAAAATATGCCCATTAAAGACAAACTCCCCCATGGAACCAAATCTCGGTGCCTCAGCTGGGTTGTTAAAATCAGGTGCGTGCCATGTTCACCCTGGGGGTGGCCACAAAATGCTCCATCTATAGAAGCCAGTGCTAAAGCTCTAATTGAAATGGTTGGCACAGAGTTTCCTGTGAATGACTATATTGGAGAGACTGGGCAGAATCCAAAAGAAATTTCTCTGAATAGGCCTTGTATGGGACTTGCAGAAGTCACTCCCCAACCAGCTGCCCAGGGCACATATGCCCCCTTGCAGAAAGTAGTGGATGGGCTGGTGTGTAGCTGCTGATCATTTCATGGCTGCTATAGCTCAGCAACAGAGCATATGATTTGCAGGCAGTGGCATCTATTGGAAACATGAGAATAACCTCTGTCAAGGTCCTCTTTAGGCACAGGGTTTAGGTCAGGTTTGGTGCCTGGCATCTTCAGGCAGGATAAGGAAAGTCTATTATTTGAAATCACCGAGAGATGCATAAGATTCTTATGTTCTTAAGAAGAGTCTGCTGGTTCAGGCCAGTCGCCCATTTAGTCTAGCATCCTGTTCTCACAGTGACTAACCAGATGCCTGTGGGAAATTCACAAGCAAGATTTGAGCACAAGAGCACTCTCCCCTCTTTTGGTTTCCAGCAACTGGTATTCAGAACCATTGCTGCCTCCAACTGTGGAAACAGAGCACAGCCAACATTCCTCCACAAATTTGTCTAATCCTCTTTTAGAAGCATCTAGGTTGGTGGCCTCACTGCCTCCTGCGGGAGCAAGTTCCATACTTTAACTATACATTATATGAAGAACTGCTTTCTTGTTATCTGTCCTAAATTTTCCCATGTGCATCTTCATTGGCTGTGTTGTACTGTAATGAGATGGGGGGGGGGGAGACTTTTCTGTATCCACTTTCTCCAGGCTATGTATAATTTTATAAAATTCTGTCAAGTCACCTCTTACTCATCTTTTATCAAAGCTAAAAAGGCCCAAACACTGCAACCTTTCTTCACAGGATCATTGCTCCATCCCCTTGATAATTTTGGTTGTCATTTTCTGAACCCTTTTTCAACTCTACAATATCCTGTTTCAGGTGAGGTGACCGGAACTCTACATACGTAGTACAGCCATACCTCAGTTTACAGACGCTTCAGGTTGTGTTTTTTTGGGTTACGGACGCGCTGAAACCCGGAAGTACTGGAACAGGTTACTTCTGGGTTTTGGGGGTCGCGCATGCGCAGAAGTGCTAAATTGCTCTTTGCGCATGCACATAAGCGCCAAATCGCAACCCGTGTGAGTGCAGATGCTGCAGGTTGCGAACACTGCGGGTTTGCTAATGTGCATCCCACATGGATCACATTCGCAACCCAAGCGTCCACTGTATTCTAAAGGTGGTCGCACCACAGATTTGTATAATGGCATTGTGATATCAGTAGTTTTGTTATCGATTCCTTTCCAAATGATCCCTTGTCTTTTTCACAGCTGCCACACGCTGGGCTGACATCTTCATCAAGCTATAACCACCCCAAGGTCACATTCCTGGTCCATCACCTTCAGTTCAGACCCCATGAACGTATATGTGAAATTAAGATTTTTTTGTCCCAGCATACATCACTTTACACTTTATATTTTGAAGCATTCCCACCCCACCCCACCCCATTTTCTGACATAGTTTGTTTTAAGCTGGTAATGTGTACACATCCTTGGTTTAAGGCAGCTTTCCATGCTCCTGTGAGTTCACTGGTACTTACTCCAAAATCAGTGCACATGATGGCAGCCTTTAAGGAGAATACTGATTTAAATCCTTCCCTCGGCTAAGCTAAAGTACTTGAATTTAAGTAGAATTAGTCCCATTAAACTGATCAATGCGATTGATTGGCTTCAGTCGAAACACACTGGCATAATCGGTTTGTGGATTGCAGGCATCAACATCATCTCTTATTGGGGGTGGGGGTGGAAATGTCCCTAAAATTACTAGGCATTGCACACCAGGAATTGAAAATCACATGGCCCTTCCCACAGGTTTAAAATCTAAAAATGACCTATGCACACCGGGAATGAGGTACAGTAGAGATTTAGTAAAATGTTTTCATTTAACGATAATCATCCTTTGGATTGGCAGTTTTGTTCATTGTGCATTGTCACCTGACTGTTCTTTGTTGTCATGACTACCATCACTCTGCCCCACTGTCTTTAAACAATGGACCTTATGAACTTAAGGCCTTGGAAAATGCAACAGAATAAATTAAGCATTTCATTTGTGATATTTGGGAAGATGTCCTACACAATTACCTTACTGGAAGGCAAGGCAAGGACATTACGGTGACTGCTACCCCAAAACGGTGTGTGTGGAAGCATCTGAATAATGGATTCCTAAACAGTTTCTCCCCTGACACCCACACCCACACTGCTTTCCTTAAAAGTCTTAGAGTGTCAAATTACAGCCCTTTGATCCAATGGAGTAGACAGACCATGAGTTCTCATGTGACCCGACTGATCTTAGGTCATCAGATTTCTCCTCCTGTCATGTGCCAGCTTTAATAGGCATATCACTGCTGTTGCCCTAAAGGCTCGACATGTGCTGTCATTTAAAGCACAGAACAAGTCAGGTAAACCTCTACATAGTTTGACCATTTGCTAATGCTGCTTGTCAGAAGAGCTGGTTCAAGCAATAATGGGTGCTTTTTTCTCTGCATCCACTATGTTTATGAGTCGCATCATTTATTGACTTGTTTCATACAAAGGGTCCCACAGCTAGTGTTACAGGCCCATGAAATCCCACAGGTGCTGTTGTGTGTGTGTCTGGATTTGCAATTTTTAAAACTTGTTTTATACAAGGGGTCGCATGAAATCCCACAAGTAGTGCATGTGGGGATGTGGAGGAGAGCACTGGCCCAATACATTTTTGCTGCCTGAGGCAGCAAATACTAATACTACTAATACTACTAATATAATACTACTACTAATAATAATACTAATAATAATAATACTAATACTACTAATAATAACAATAATCATAACAGCAACAATCATAAAGCAAATTATGTTTATACAGGTGCCTACTGAGAAGATGCAGGAAAAAGCAGCTGTACCAAAAGAAATTATTGTGAAAATAAGAAAGAAAGAAAAATGGGGGGGGGGGATGCACCAAATTTTGCCCTTGCTCAGGGCGCCATTTTGATGTCAGGGACTGGGCAGATGAGGGGGACTGGTGGAGACCGCCACCTCAAGAGCCTTCTAGAGAGGAGGAAGTGGGAGAGAGTATGGAGTGGTGGTTTGAGACAGGTCACACCCCAGAGGAAAAAGAGGGAGCTGGGAAATAATGGGTGACGACAAACAGGAGCAAGGTAGTGGTGAACCGAGACAGGAGTTAGAAACAGTACATCAGCCAAGTGACATGCTGTCTCTGGAGCCACCTCTTTTCCCTAGGACAAGACATGTATTGTGTGTCTCAGAGCAGAAAGCCCCAAAGAGAATTGTCCTTAGCAGGCAGCAGGAGGGATCTGATTGCTAGGATGTATTTGCTGGGGATTGGAGCGGCACTCTGAGCAATGTCGGCTCAAGGAAGAGGGTGTATTTTCCATGTCTTCCTGTGTACCTGTGGATTAAAATTAAAGAACTGAAAAGCTCTCTCTGCTTCTCTGATTTCACTAGGCAGATAGCCAGTGAACTGTTGACGGCACGCCTGACAATTACCAAAGTCCGTCCCTGCCCCTACCAAGTCATGGCACATAATACCCAAGGTCATGTTGGCACTTGAGGCAGAAAACCCCACAAGCACCTCTCCTCCTTCCAGGCAATTATCTAACAAGAAATCAAATAAGTAAAAATTTGCTGCCCTATCTGAGGGAGGCAGTGGAAGACAGGAGTGCCTGGCGTGCTCTGGTCCATGGGGTCACAAAGAGTTGGACACGACTAAACGACTAAACAACAATAATCATGACACCCAAAATTTGCCACCTGAGGCATATGTCTCACTCTGCCTGCCGGTCTCTAGTCATGCCTATAACAGCACTGGGTCTCCAGGCAATAATTGTGCTTATAATGATGATGTAAATATGAAAGATTATACCCAGAACAAACTTAGTTGGACTCTAGGGTGCTACTGGACAATTTTGTGTTTTTGTTCATTTATTTCGACTGCAGCAGACCAACATGGGTACCTACCTGAATCTTTATCTGCTTTTTGCTACATATCAATAGGATGCCAAAAGTATACAAGCAGGCTTTGATAATTCCCCTCCATCAGTTGGCAACCCCAATGTTTCAGTGGAAGGTTCCATTGTGGGACTGGGAAGGAAGCAGAGGAAATATTTGTGGCATAATATTTGCTGTGATGGACAATTTAGTAGTAGTATACTGTATATTATAATCAGGATCATTCAGTCTCCACACAAAGTACTAAATTTATTCCCATGGAAACTTGTGTTTGGGTATGAATAAATAGACTGCCTCTTGACAGTTTCCTTTCCTTTCTTTTTTTGCTAGGATGTTTTGTGGCTGCCATTGAGGAAACCAAACACACATGCACACACAGAGAGAGGGAGGGAGCTCTTTACCTCAAAGCAGCTGCTAACACTTTTCCTAGTCATAAGTTTGCAATTAATAGAACATCGAGTATTTGCCATTTTGCCAAGTTAAATCTGTTTAAATAAGAGAGTGATCAAAACATTAGATGGAATTATGTAGTGTGTGTATGTGTGTTAAGCATAAGATGTTTTCTCTTACCAGCATAATATATTTATTTTTAAATGATTCTTATCCTAGGATTAGGAGTGTCTTTTTGCAAGGGGGAAAATATGTTTGGCATGTGAGGAAGGGAGAAGGGCAAGGAAACAGATTTAGACTACAATCCTAGGCATGACAACTGAGAAGCAAGTCTCATTTTGTTCTTTCCTCTACAAAATACACGGATGGGGAATCTGTGGCCTTCCAGAAGTTGCTTGACTGCAAAGCCAGTCATCCCTGACTACTGACCATATTGCCTGGGGCAGATGGGTAATGAAGTCCAGCCAGACCTGGAGGGCTACTGATTCCCTCCCATTGCCCTAAGGAGCCCTTCTGGTTTTAAAATCTGGCTGAACCCATGAAGCATGTATTGTTTTCCTTTTATTTTATTTTAAAAGCAAACATACTGTCAGGGTTTCAGGGACAGAGAGCGAGGGGGAGGGGTCCCAGGGCGACGAGGAAGAGGACGACGACGACCCGAGGTTGTCAGTGAGTCCGTCAAGTGAATCCGAGGATTCCCAAAAGGGAGCCCCCCTGGTCAGGCCAAGGGGCAGTAGAGAGGGAAGCAGTCAGAAGCAGGGGAACGAAGAGGGAATCCCCAGTGGGGGTTGGAGATCGGGACCGGCCTCTCCGTCGGAACGGAGTGAAGGGGGTGGAGTTGCCAGTGTGTCAGAAAGAGCAGAACAGGAAGCAGAGAGGGGAAGGAGTTCGGAGCAGAACGTCCTGCCGGAAGGGGAGGAGTGTAGTACCGAGAGTAGCGTAACGGTCGAAAGGAAGGTCAGAGGCAACGTACGCGCGCCAAGTTCAAATGTGGAGGCGCGCGGAAATGAGGAGAGCCCTGAGGAGGAGCCTGGTCCCAAAGCACGAAGGAGGGGGGAGCAGGCGTCAGAAGACTCAGCCTCGGGGGAGTCCCGGAGGGAGGGAGCACAGGGGGGCAGGAAGACCCTGCGGAAAAGGAAGGAGAGGAAAAGGTGGAGCAGTACAAGCCTCTTAAGCTGGTGCAGGGGCGGGACTGACTCAGAGGGGACTTCTAACGTCTAAGGGTAACAGATGCTGAGCCACGGAGCTTGGATGTAACGACAACAATGTTCTTCAATAAAACCTTTTGTATATAACTTGGACTGGATTTTGGTCTCTTGTGAGCTGGGACCTCGGGTGGCTCTGACAGTAAGTCCCCTCCCAAAGAACGCAAATTTTTTTTTTGCAAAGCTCACAAACGGTGACAGCCATGAGTGCGGAGGATCAGCTGACAGCACTGCGAACTACAGTTTCCGAACTCACCGCTGCAGTCCTTGCGTCTCAGAAGAAGCATGACGAAATGGAGAAGCGCTGCCAGGACCTGCAAACAAGGTGGGAGCGTGCAAACAGGGAAGGGTTCCCAGGGTCCAGATCAGAGGGCATTGGACTTGGAAGGCGGGGGGGCAGCCTAGTCACCCACTTCGATGGGAACCTGAAGCACTACCCCAGTTTCAGAGCAGATGTTTTGTATGCATTGCACTTGCTTCGTCATGACTTTAAAGATGAGGAGGAGAAAGTGGGGTTTATTGTTTCTCACTTGCATGGGCCGGCCAGAGACTGGTTGCGCAATTTGTGGCGTGAAGATGGCCCTGCCCGCCGCGATTCTGATGAATTCATTAAAGCGATGGATGCCTGCTTCCAGTCAACCGTAGATTTGGATCTTGCACGCAGGGAGATATTTGGACTGCAGCAAGGCAAAGCCACTGTGCATCAGTACCATTCCAGATTTTTTGCTTTACTGACTGCGTTACGCTGGGAGAAAGACTGCACACCTGTGAGGGATTTGTTCTGGGAGGGTCTCAGCGGTCCCATAAAGGACGAACTTGCCAGGGGAGACAGACCTCAGACCCTGGAGGAGGTGGTGCAGAGGGCTCTGGCGATTGGGGTACGTCACGAGGGACGTCCTTGGCACAATGAGGAAGAACGTCAGGTGCGTCCACCAGCGAGGACGTCTTCTTTCATCCCCAGGGAGTTCAGTCAGTCACATCCCTCGCCGCTGGGGAGGCAGGGGGAGGAGCCGATGGAACTTGGTGGTGCTAAGGCTCAAGCAACAGCCAGAGCCCCAGCTTCCGGTGCAGTAAAGGCGAAGCCTCCTAGAGGGACCAGGAAGTGTTACATCTGCGACAGTGCACTGCACATGGCGAAAGAGTGCCCCCAGAGGCTCCAGAAACACACTGCAGCTTTAGCGACGGTAGCTGCAGAAGTGATCCAGGAAGAGGAACCTCAGGGAAACGACAATGCCTGGCTGGAAGCAGAATTGCTGGGGCTCAGCCAGGCGAATCTGTAGAACAGTCCCCAGCGTCTTTGCAACCCACAGACCCTTTACCACCCAAGCCAGCGGTGCAGCTCACTGCAACACTTCAGTTGCCAAATGGGACCACCCTAGAAGTGCCCCTCACGATCGATTCGGGGAGCAACGCCGATTTCGTGGGGATGCAATTCGTCAAGCAGCATCGCATAGCGCTTCTGCCCACCACAACGCCTCTGAACGTAGTCACGGTGGATGGCAGGAAATTGCTAGGAGGGCAAGTTGTGCAACAGACACCTCCCATGGTGATGCGGATTGGAGATCACCGAGAAGTCATTAGCTTCAATGTCACCCACCTGTCTGACACGCCTATAGTATTGGGCATGAGTTGGCTGGAGAGACACAGTCCTGCTGTAGCGTGGTACCAACGCCAGATCACCTTTTGTTCATCGTACTGTGCTCAAAATTGCATCCAGTCCTGCCAGGAGGAGGGGGCTGAGCAGCAGCTGCGACTTGGCATGGTGCAGGCAGTACCTAGCAAGTACGAAGGGTTCCTGGAGGTTTTCTGCGAGAAGGAAGCTGACCAGTTGCCGCCCCACAGACCTTATGATTGTGCCATCGATCTGGTGCCGGGGGCACAGTTGCCGACTGCAAAGCTGTATTCCATGTCTGAGGACGAAATGCAAGAGCTCAGGGAGTTCATAGAGCACAATTTGAAGCGTGGATTCATCCGGGAATCGAAAGCAGTGGGGGGCAGTCCTGTGTTCTTTGTGAAGAAGAAGGACACGCCCCAAAAGAGACTCATTGTGGACTATAGAACCATAAACAGTATGACCAAACCCAAGGCCTTCCCCATGCCTAAGATTGATGATCTCCTAGCAACCGTGAGGAAGGGGAAGATCTTCACCAAATTGGATCTGCGTGGAGCGTATAACCTCATACGCATCCGGGAGGGCGATGAGTGGAAAACGGCCATGTTCACGCCTCTGGGCACGTATGAATACAGAGTTATGCCGTTTGGTCTCCAAAATGGATCTCACGTCTTCCAATCCTTTATGCATCACGTGCTAGCGGGACTATTCTACAAGAAATGTGTGTGTTTCCTCGACGACATCCTGATCTTTTCGGAGACGGAAGAGGCCCACGAGAGGGACGTAAAGGAAGTCCTGCAAAGACTACGGGAGAACAGGCTCTACGCCAAGTTAGAGAAGTGCCAGTTTGATGTGACGGAGGTGGATTTCCTGGGCTACAAGCTGTCCGACAAGGGGCTGGCCATGGACAGCGTCAAGGTCCGCGCGGTGTTGGACTGGAAGAGCCCACGCAATCGGAAGGAAGTCCAGAGATTCGTCGGCTTCGCCAACTTCTACCGCAAATTCATCAGAGGTTTTGCAAAGGAGACGGCAGCGATCACGGACACTCTGAGTTCCAAGAAGAAGAGGTGCGTGTGGACGGAACAGGCGGAGCGCTCTTTTCGGAAGCTTAAAAGCCTTTTCGCCTCCGAGGAGCAGCTGCTGCACGTGAATCCAGGCAGGCCCATGCGAGTAGAGACCGACGCGTCAGACAGGGCGGTTGGAGCCGTGCTCCTGCAAGAAGATCCACATGGGAACTGGAGACCCGGTGCCTTTTACTCCCGAAAGCTCAGCAAGGCGGAGCAAAACTACACCATATGGGACAGAGAGCTGTTGGCCATTCACGCAGCGTTCAAAGCGTGGCGACACTTCCTCATAGGAGCCAAGCACACAGTACAGGTCCGCACGGATCACAAGAACCTAGAGTATTGGCGCACGGCGAAGCTCCAAAGCCAGAGACACATGCGCTGGGCGGAATTCTTCGCGGATTTCGACTTTCGGATAGAGTACATCCCCGGAGATTCCAACGTTATAGCCGATGCGCTATCCAGGAAACCGCAATATCTCGATGAAGCGACACCAGTAGCAGCCAGGCACATTTTCGCACCGCAGGCGTGGTCGTGCGCTGCCATCACAGTAGATCTGGACGCGGTGCGACGCGCGTTGCAAGTGGATCAGTTCGCACAGTCCAAGATGGAGGAGTTGCGCAGAGGTGTGCAGAGTGGCGAAGATTTCCAACTACGCGACGGGCTGCTAACTCGCAAAGGTGCCCTCTACGTGCCAAGCGATGAGCTTCGCGCAAAGGTTCTGCAGCAGTTGCACGACGCCCCCAGTGCGGGCCACTTCGGCAAGGAGAAGACAATAGAACTGGTGGCAAGGGACTTTTGGTGGCCTCGGATGCGTGGAGAGGTAGCGGATTACGTCGCCAGGTGTGACACTTGTCAAAGGTCCAAGCCAGTACACCAGAAGCCAGCGGGGCTGTTGGAACCGCTGGAAACGCCACAGCAACCGTGGGAGAGGGTAGCCCTGGACTTCGTTACTGACCTGCCCAGCTCCAGAGGGAAGACGGCGGTACTGGTGGTTGTGGACCTGTTCACCAAGATGGCGCACTTCATTCCGTGCGCAAAGGTGGCGACGGCGGAACAGACTGCCAAACTCTTCATTGATCACGTGTTCAAGGTGCATGGGCTGCCGCAGTCCATCCTGTCCGACAGGGGGCGCCAGTTTGTTTCCAATTTTTGGCAGAAGCTTTTAGGTATCCTGAATGTCAAGATCAACCTGACGTCGGCGAGACACCCACAGACCAACGGCCAAGCTGAGAGGGTCAACGCGATCATGCAGCAGTACCTGAGATGTTACGCCAATCAGCGACCCGCAGCTTGGGTGGACTACCTGCCGATGGCAGAGTTTGCCTACAACAACACGAAGCACGCGTCCACGGGGGTGACGCCATTCTTCGCGAACAACGGTCGTCATCCCAGAACCTTCCCGGGGTTCGGGGCACCGAGAGAGGGGGTGCCGCAAGAAGCCGACCAGTTTGCAGCGGAGCTGCAGGAGGTGCACGAAGAGTTGCGGAGACATTTGGAGCTGGCCAAGCAAGCATATAAGGTGCAGGCAGACAAAAACAGGAGAGCGGGGGAGGAGATCCAGGTGGGGGACTGGGTGTGGTTAGCGGCCCAAGCGATGCCAGCCAAGTCGTTGGCCAAGAAGAAGCTAGGGCACAGGCAGTTAGGGCCGTACCAGGTGGAGGCTAAGATCAACCCTGTAGCCTTTCGACTAGCCCTCCCCGAAGGTTCCAGAGTGCATCCGGTATTTCACAGGTCGGTGCTCACCCCCTACAAGGCACCGCACAGGTTTCAGGAGTCTGAAACAGTCCCGCAACTACACACTAAGTCACAGGAGAGGGAGAGGGCGCCTAGGGCCGAACCACTCAACGAGGTCACAGAAATCCTGGACTCGAGATGGGGGAAAGAGGGGGTAGAATACTTTCTAGCCACAGAGGGCACTCCAGCCAGTGCCAACGGTTGGGTGCCGGGCTACGCCTTAGACGAACCTCTTCTAAAAGACGAGTTCCATGCCCTTTTCCCGCATAGACCCATGCCAGCCGAGTACTTTGATGACTGGCTCTTTACGCCCACACTCTCAGACAGTACTTTCCGGGGTTTTTCTTCAGCCGAGGAGAGAACGCCAGAATCTAGCCCGCCCAGGGGATCGTGCTCAGGGGTGGACACAGAACCCTCTTATTGGTGGGACGAGCAACCAGAGGAGGACTGGCGCAGGAAATGGCTGACGGGACCTTGGCCGGCAGCACCAGACGAGGTACCAATGGAAGAGGGAGAAGAGAACACTTTGGGTCAAGAACCCGAATTCGAACACTCATACACCGAACTGCAAGCAGAGGATATGGAGGTACACAACCTGTATCCTGCATCCACCTCCGAAGAGCTGCAGCTCCTACAACCTGCACCCGATGGGCGGGAGGGGGGAAGGGGGGCTTCGAGGGGGGGATGGATGTCAGGGTTTCAGGGACAGAGAGCGAGGGGGAGGGGTCCCAGGGCGACGAGGAAGAGGACGACGACGACCCGAGGTTGTCAGTGAGTCCGTCAAGTGAATCCGAGGATTCCCAAAAGGGAGCCCCCCTGGTCAGGCCAAGGGGCAGTAGAGAGGGAAGCAGTCAGAAGCAGGGGAACGAAGAGGGAATCCCCAGTGGGGGTTGGAGATCGGGACCGGCCTCTCCGTCGGAACGGAGTGAAGGGGGTGGAGTTGCCAGTGTGTCAGAAAGAGCAGAACAGGAAGCAGAGAGGGGAAGGAGTTCGGAGCAGAACGTCCTGCCGGAAGGGGAGGAGTGTAGTACCGAGAGTAGCGTAACGGTCGAAAGGAAGGTCAGAGGCAACGTACGCGCGCCAAGTTCAAATGTGGAGGCGCGCGGAAATGAGGAGAGCCCTGAGGAGGAGCCTGGTCCCAAAGCACGAAGGAGGGGGGAGCAGGCGTCAGAAGACTCAGCCTCGGGGGAGTCCCGGAGGGAGGGAGCACAGGGGGGCAGGAAGACCCTGCGGAAAAGGAAGGAGAGGAAAAGGTGGAGCAGTACAAGCCTCTTAAGCTGGTGCAGGGGCGGGACTGACTCAGAGGGGACTTCTAACGTCTAAGGGTAACAGATGCTGAGCCACGGAGCTTGGATGTAACGACAACAATGTTCTTCAATAAAACCTTTTGTATATAACTTGGACTGGATTTTGGTCTCTTGTGAGCTGGGACCTCGGGTGGCTCTGACACATACTGAGAGAGAAAAAACTGATTTGGGAGGGGGAATATTATTAGGTTATTGTTCTTATTTTTACTATGAATTTTGTAGTTATTATATTGTCATTTTTTGGGACGCGGGTGGCACTGTGGGTTAAACCACAGAGCTTAGAACTTGCCGATCAGAAGGTCGGCGGTTCAAATCCCCATGACGGGGTGAGCTCCCGTTGCTTGGTCCCTGCTCCTGCCAACCTAGCAGTTCAAAAGCACGTCAAAGTGCAAGTAGATAAATAGGTACCGCTCCAGCGGGAAGGTAAACGGTGTTTCTGTGCTCTGCTCTGGTTTGCCAGAAGCGGCTTAGTCATGCTGGCCACATGACCCGGAAGCTGTACGCTGGCTCCCTCAGCCAATAAAGCGAGATGAGTGCTACAACCCCAGAGTCGGTCATGACTGGACCTAATTAATGGTCAGGGGTCCCTTTACCTTTATATTGTCATTTTATGTTGCGAACCACCCTGAGATCTTCAGATGAAGGGTGGCTTACTACTACTACTGAGAATGTAACATGCCATGTAAATTTTACAAACTGGCAAACTTTATGGTATTGCTTGCACAACTTTTTGAAGTCTCTTATTCCCATTTGGATTGAGGGCCTGATCCTGAAGGGTACAGAGCAACAGCTGCACCTGCTTTATTAGTTAGATATGGCAAGCATCCAGTATCTTTCAGCTTCTGTTCCTTTATCAGCCACTAGCAGGTCACAGAAGGGTTTTCCTTCCTTCCTTTTCTGAACTGCAGTTAGTGGAATGGTTTCTCCTGGAAGAAAAGTGAGAAACTGCAGTTCTCTCTCCGAAGAAAAGGCAGAGAGGAGCATTCATCTTACCAGACTGTCCCTAACCAGCTATTCTCAACATATACAATGAAGTGTGGTGTAGTGATCTATTAATAAATAAAACAATATTTTCTCAGTGGCCTATCTGTCATTCAAGTCTGTTCAGCCGCAGAGCCGTATCCTAACTTGCTTCATGTGCTGAAGGACAGACAGCTGGTTTTGCATTTGGAATATTAGACGACACTGCAGTGCAGCCATTTTGCTCTGGGCTGACTCACCAAACTTTCAGCTTTCTCTGTGAGGAAAGAATACACTCCCTGTTTTTTACTGCTCCGTCATGAACTTGTATGTTGCTGGATTCTCTGAAAGAAAGTTGGTGCCATTTGGCAGTCTCAGTTCACATTCATTACTTACTAATTTGAGGTGGGGTGAACATTTCTCATCACCAAGCCATAAAAGGAATTAAATACTGATTAATATTTAATCTTTTCTCAAGGGCTGTTTGTTGGCTTTAGATCAAACCAAAACACAATAGGAGCCATGCTAGTGACCTCTGTACAAAAATGTGCTGTTGTTTTTCAAAGGTCAGTGAAATGAAAAGAGAGTAACTCGTTGAAACAGTTTTCCTTTAGCAACAAATCACACTGCACTCAAAATATTGAGTGTGTGACAAATGTATTTATTTATTGTATCATTTTGTGAGGTCCTGATATGACCTTAAACTTGAGGGACCTTTTTCTTACAGTGGGAAATGTATTCATTCTAAGAGCTTTCCATCATGTGGTGTTGGGGAGGGGCCCTGAAATGTCACCTTACGTTAAGCTTGGTATCTTTTTTCTTCTTCTGTCAGGACTACTGTGCTTTTCAGAGCTGTGTGACTTGCTGAAATTTCTACCCCATTATTGCATCTGCATGCCAGGATAAGATTCAGCTGTTGAATTTCCACTTGCCATGTAGCTATTAAAGTCACACAAACCTTATTCTCCCTGCCCCTTGCATTTAAAAGCTGACAAACCCTTAATTTAATGATCTTTAGTATACATTAATTTTTGAATTTTCCAGCTTTCCTGCTCTGGTTATTTTGGCTTCAAACCTGCACTCAATTATCTGCACTCATGAACAAGACTAACAAATGTTCAGATATGCTCTATGATATATACAAAGTTGGAAGGGCTGCAAGCACATGGACTAGTCTTCTGGACTGGCTAGAGATGCACCTGTCCTGAAAGTGGCATATTCAACATATGAAGAAAACTTTGCCCTTCAAATCATAAACACGTTTCAAAAAGAAGCATTAGTTCAATAGTTCAA
Source organism: Podarcis gaigeae (assembly GCF_964106915.1). Lineage (NCBI taxonomy): Eukaryota > Metazoa > Chordata > Lepidosauria > Squamata > Lacertidae > Podarcis > Podarcis gaigeae. Next base: position 70,951,675 of record NC_139680.1, read on the forward strand.
TACTCCTCTCTCAGATAGGTGTACACAGAAATACCGTCCTAGCAAATTCATTTTATTTCCAACAGTCAGGCTGAGTGTCACTGCCTACCTAGCCAAAAGGTACCACCCACACAGAATGTTAAAGGCATTAGCAGGCGTGGAGGAATCCCAGATTAGAAGAAGTGTGAAAAACTTTAGGGGGATAACAGACCAATGAGGACTGAGCATGCTTGGAGGGCACGAAATGCTGACTGACAGGGGTGAGGTGAGAGAACTAAGTGGAAAGAAAAACTACTGCACTCCAGGCCGCAATGTTTTGTTGCTGGCCCTGCTTGTCACAGAATTAACTTTTAAGGAATGGATGTGGAAACGATGGTTGCTAAACGTTGCTGCTGGATGCTCCACCACAAAGTTGGTGCCGTAGTCGCTGCTGAAGCTGCTTGTTCTTATTCACAGATGAGAAGATAAATAAAATGCAAAAGGTGTCACTGTGACAGGTCAAAGTCTTTTAAGTATCCTTGAGGCACATGCTGAGGTTTGTCCCTATGAAATGAATTATGACTGCAAGCAGTCGGACATTGAAACTATAAATAAGTGAAATTGATATGTATTTTTAGTTCCCAAATAGGAGCTCTTGGGTGGGTAGGAGGTAGACCATACAAGAATGAAGTCAGTCCATCTCTCCATGGACACATGTGTGCCCCAAGGGAAAGGTCTGGCATATTCTGGGGTGTCAAAGATGAGAGAAATGCCAAAACACTATCAGTGATCCGAAGGGGAAAGTGTACTCCTGTCAATTGGCTGAAGATGAAAACATGGTGTTGATTTGCACTAACAACTCTTATTACAGGTTACTGAAGCCGTGGGCTAGTGCCCCTCACACATTCAGAATAACCACTTTAAGAATGTAGCGCCAAGTGGTGACATGTAAATGAACCAGCACAAATAAAAGGCCACAAACAGAAATTTCATACCCGCTCCCCTTCCATGAAACACAACAATGTTCTACAGATTCAGTTCACAAAGACATCTGGGGGTCCTCAGGCATGGGCATGATCAAATGATAAGAAATTGTGGGCCTTGTGAACCAGCTCTGTATGCTCACACAGACCAAGGACTCAGCTATACAGCTGCAAATAAAACATTTTAAGTGTGTTTTAAGTGCAATATACAATGTGACGCTAGATGGCGATGGCGAGCCTTATGGGAAATTCAATGTATTTTTTTTTATAAAAAAAACACTTAAAAAAAGCATTTTCAGAATGGTTTTTTATATGTGTTGTAGATTCCATCCAAGTCAATGCATGGATGTAGTATTGTGCTGAAAACCTCTCCCTGCTCTACACTGATTGGAAGTGCCTAAGTAAAATTTAATTGGCAGAAAAACCTTGCAGTATTTGCAATACATGAAATGCAATTCAGATGTCCTGGGTGTGTGTGACAAAAACAGTTGCAAGAATAGCACAACATAGTCCACTCATATTGTGTCTTCACCACCGATTCTGAAACTGCAGTCACCATGCATAAAAGCCATGTGGGAGGAGGAAGCGAAGGAACTTCTATTTTCTGTCCTAAAGCTTAATGTTTTACAATTTCCTGTTTTCTTTGCTCGAGAACTAAACAAAACTGCTTGTTTTGTCCTGAAATAAAAGGGATCTGCTTGCCTAGAAATACCATGATTCATAAGCCTCTTGCACCTGTCACACTCCCTGTTTTGCACCCAGTGGGAATACATTCTTTTCCTAAGCTGGCTTCTTCCTCTATAACCAGAGCAGGAGATAAAGTTACATGTGTCAATTAAGTCTTCAGTACTGCTTTGATCTTTGCTGGTTATTTTTATTACAACGATCTTTTCAAAATGTTTTAGCTGAGTGATGCAGCCTTAAATCGAAGCAACTTAGTGGGTGGGTGGGTGAACGAAGAGTTTTTCTTTTCTTAAATCCATAAGGAATTGAGAAACAAAACACCATTAAAATGAAAGATGGACTAAAATCTATGCATAATGTGGAAGTCAGGTGTGTTTTGTGCCAAACCAGGCAACTTAAATTACCTTAAAATAAAAATATAGGATTGATTTGTTTGATTTATTTACATATGAAGAATTTATTCAGTTGAAAATTAATGTGCTAAAATACTTTCTTTCCATTTTTATGGAGCACAATTCCAAATGCTAAGGCAATCTAAGCCCCCTTGATTCCAATACAAGAGATTTATGCATGTGCGCTTAACTCTGCCATAGAAATCAATGGGGGATAAAAGTAATTAACTTTTGCTGGATTGTGGCCATTTAAATGTTTTTTTTTGAAAATTTAGTTGGTATATTTGCTGTGAGTTCTGGTATTTGTGTAAAAAGATAGCCATGCTTGAAAATCGCTAGTGTTGATTTCAATAAGAATCTATAGGCCTTTCAGCTACTGATTATGCCATCTGTCAAAAATGCTGTTGTGTTCTAAATTTCCACACTGCAAGGAAATATTTTAAAAATTAACAATACTTTTTGGGGAAAAAACGAGTAGCTTTTTAATACACGTATATTTTATTCTAAAGTTATATCACATTAAATCTGCAATCCTATATCTAGCACAAAATCCAATTGAATAATGGGACATACATCTGCCTAGATTGGTGTGCTAATCTATCAACCTCTAGCCAATATTTTGGGATTTGTGTGCAATACATTAAAATAAACAGATTTCGTTAATGAACTTCTTTCATTATGTGAACGTTTAATGTTGTAGTTTTGAGATTTCAATGTACGGATAGCAATTTCAATGCAGTGGGAGGTGTTCATTAGTTTCACTATCATGCAGAACATGTATGGAAGTACAACCCTCATCACTCCTGACCATCAGCCAGGCTGGCTGGGGGTCGCATAACATCTGGAGAGTTCCCCACTCCTGCTGTAAAACCCCATGCACAAATTTGGTTGTGTACATAGAAGTTTTCTGGAGCTGAACTGAATTGAAACTCTTCATTTTGGAGGTCTACAGCGCTTTGGATTGAGACATCTCTGTCTCTTTCTTGAGTATGTAATATGATGCAGTTCTCACTGGCAATGAAGTTACAAAATATTGATGCTAAAACCTCAGTTGATTAGGGCACTAAATCCATTAATCATGGGTTAAAATGGATTTCTCCTTTTGCAAACTTATTTGGAACATATAGCTTCATGGTGACTGATCTATGCCTCATATCTTAATTGAGGCAATCACTCCAATGCAGTATTTTCTTACTGTTATAACAAGCAGTGATATCTGCTGGTGCTGCTAACAATGGTTGCTCCATTTTGGATTTGTTAGTGAACACCCCCACCCCCATGCTAATTGATGACTATTCTATCATCTATCAATCATCTATCTATATCTATCTATCATCTATCTATCTATCTATCATCTATCTATCTATCTATCTATCTATCTATCTATCTATCTATCATCTATCTATCTATCTATCATCTATCTATCTATCTATCTATTATCTATCATCTATCTATCTATCATCATCATCTATCTATCTGTCTATCATCTATCATCTATCTATCTATCTATCTATCTATCTATCTATCATCTATCTATCTATCATCGATGATAATCTATCTATCTATCAACTATCTATCATCTATCTATCATCTATCTTATCAATCATCTATCTATCTATTGTGGCTGGGGCAACCCAGCCAGATGGGTGGGGTAGAAATAATAAAACAACAACAACAATCGTCATCATCATCTCCATAGCATTGACAGAAGTTAGCAACTGCCAACCAGCTCCCTGCATATCAGGGTTTCTTTGGCCTCACCTGATGAAATGTACAGATAATTTCACACTCCTTTTTTCCCCTGCCACAGTTCCTGTTATGTCAGCACTAGGATGACACCATAGTTTTTACAGCGTACAATGGAGGGTAAGAGAAAAGACGGACATTTCTGATGGCATGACTATTCCCTCACTGTTCCCTTCTTTCTCACACTAGCAGCAATTGCAAATGCAAGCTCTTTCAGCCTAGAGACAGGCCATCTGCTAAGTCTAGTTTGGAGGCAATCTGTTGTGAGTCAGAGCCACCATTATGATGGCAGTCAGGAGGAATCCTGACAATTAAAAATACTGAGAAGCACAGAGTGGGTGGGATGAGAGTTACAGAAAAAACCAGGGGATCTGTGTCTTTGTCCTGTGGTGCATTTCAGAACATGTCCCATGTAAGAGAATTTCTGCTTCGCATCAGGAGACACCTTCCCTTCCATGTACTTTGAGGATGCTATTTAAAATTAGGACAAGATAAGATTGGTGGGACTATGTTAAATCTGTCATATTTGTAAAGGCTGGTCAAATACTGTGGTGTGTTCTCTTTCTGATAAATGCTTAGATCAGCCTTTGCCAACCTTCTGATGTTTTTGGACCTCAACTCCCATCAGGATCAGCCAACAAGACTTGTCAAGGCTTTGCTAGATAGATACAGGTCTAGGGATACACAATCAGGGTTTGTGAAGAAGCTTTGAGGAATGTTCAATTGTTGTTTGGATAACATTGTCAAGTGACATTGTTGGATCGCATTAGCATTCTCCACCACGCAGCCGAAGAGGGAAGAAGTGATGTAACGCGATACGCCTGCCAAAAATCTAACACGCTTCTTTAAAAGTCAGAAGGCATTAATGCACTTACTGAATAATTGACCCACGGAATTTATGTCAAACAGCACTAAATTATTCACTGGCCCCAAACGTGCAGGCAGTGCCCTTAAAAATGTACGGGGAAATGTCAAAGAAGCACTTGCAATTATGTACAAATGACTTTATTTATTCAGCCTGCCTGGAATTTGTCTGCTGAGGAGCAAAAGTGGGCTTGGGATAGTTAAATAAAAGTCCTAGCTGTATTCCAATCTCCTGTCCCAAACATACCTAGGTGGTGAGAAAGCCAGAGTTAATTTCAGTTTGGATGTCATGAAACCTAATTTTACATGTTTACTTTGTTCAGGTTCTCCTCCCCCAGTGTTTAAAGGACTGGTGCTTAGATATTTGGTTTTCTTTTTCATGTTAATTCCATATCAGCATCAAGTCGCTCAAGATTGGGGTATGGCATCCCATAATGCACTGCCAAAGTTGTTAAGGGCCCTGATATTCTATACCTCGAGGCTTCCAAGTATCTCTCTCTATGTGTGCATTATAAGATAACAACCTTGCAGGATCAATTTTGGTGTGGAAAATAGGTTTCCTGAAGAGCAGGGCACCCCAGGAGCAGGAGTCCAGGCCTCCCAATTACTGCGTCTGGCTCCTTTCCCCTTGAAGGGCAGTATGCTGAACAGCCACACCATGTGTGTATTTTTAGATTGTTTAAAAAGGATGAGGACAGGTTTGAGATAGCTTACCTTAATTAGTCCCATTCCTTCCCCCCTTCATGTACTTCTATCCCCTAATTATACTGCATGCCACCCCAGGAGAATAAGCCAGAGCCCAGAGATTAATACATAGCCACAGGAAGAAGGCAAAGACCCTTTGCGAGCTTAGACACATCGGCAAACCTACTCCGATATGCTTTGGATGCTAATATTTTGATACATTCATCAACTCCTCAGCATCTGTGGCAAGCAATATTTACACTTTTCAGGCTCTACCAGGAGCAAGTGCTCCTATTACTCCTATTAGTCCACTCAATTTTCCACCTGAAGTACCACATTAGTTTAGCTGTGGGTTTGACATCTATTTTTCAGGGGGTTCTGCCTTTTAATCACGAGTTTTATTTAATTGTATGTTCTCCTTCTCTCAAAGAATATGCTAGGCAATCTGTTATGCATTGTCAATCAGGTCCGATTCACTTGGCTGCCCTCCTTGTGTTTATTATCTCGGGCCTGATAAGAAAGCATTTCTGAGTGTGCATCTGGGTGTGTTGAAGTGTAATTGTTTATCTGTTCCACGGCAACTTTATTTAGACTGGAACACGCTGTGATGCCCTCACAAGTACAGGAATGTTGTACAGATTGTATGCAAGCACATGCTTTCAGGGAAATGATTAGCATTTTTCACAAGGGTGTGCTATTCAGAGCTCTCCGTCTTGCCACTGTTGCAATACAAGGAGACAGTGGGGTTTTTTTTACACACGGCAGCTGAAAATATCTTTAAATCTCTTTCGCACACTTCGTATGCCTGGATGTGATCAGTTTGGGATAGAAAGTTTCATTATTATTTTTGTAGAAATGCTTTATTGAAATTTTCATATTACATATATAACATATACTGTACATCATCTTACATATACAAAAATCTCAACCATATAAACAAAAATCTCATACCATTACGATATTTACAGAAATCAAATTAAAGTTGTATATTGATATCTCTTATATTCTTGTCTATTTGTTAACATAAATTAAACAGAAAGAATAAAGTTATACTTCCTGCTTATTCTCTTTCTAATAGTGAATGTACATCTCGTTATTAGCTTGCTCTTTGTATTTTTATTAATACATTCTTACAACAATTTGTGCCTTTTATCGTTTTTCTCATATATATCTTTAAACAAGGGTCAACAGAATGCTGCCATAGACATTATACTGTTGTTGTGGTTTTGTAGATATCTCCTATACTTATCTCACTTCTGAACAAATATTTGCCTTGAATTGCCCCTCAGGCTGTTAGTCAATTGTGCCATTTCTATATATTCCTGAAGCTTGCTTTGCCAGTCCAATATAATTGGAACATTTCCCCCTTTCCAATTCATTGCCACCAATGTTTGGGCTGCAGCCATGGCATATAAAAAAAAAATTCTCTAAGGTTTTTGGGCTTGTCATTGCCTAAAATGCTGAATGTGATCAGTCTGGGATAGAAAGTTTCCTATGTGGTAGAGCTGCCATAAGGACAGCCTTCCAGATTTTGTGGGACAGCAACCTGCCCTGACACATGGCATAGGTTTTTGAACCGTGTATTGTATACACCTACATATCCATTGCCAAAATCAAAACAAACACTCAAAAACCTCTAAAATGTGAGGAAAACCTGCTTCCAGATCCATGCGGTTTTCTTCCACTCCCTCAAAGAAAATCAAGTTCACTTTCCGTTATCAAAATCACCTTTCCCCCTCTAAATTAAAAGAATAAAGTATTCCTACCAGCAGACAAAAAAAAAGATTGTTTCATTTGAGTCAGGGCACATCAGAGCACAGCAGAACATATTTGCAGTGCATACCTTTGTCCTAAAAATGTGAAGCAATAATCTCTGTATCGCATCAGTCTAATCATAACCAGCCTCTGTTATGTTGCCTGAGATTAGAGAGAGTATCTTTCCAGGTTTGGGGAAGGATCAGAAGTCATAACCAGACAGGCACAGAGCCCAAACTTTTCATTTTAGAAATTCACTGACAAACTCACAGGAAAGCTTGAGCTGAGATTCCTGCCTTGCAGGGCGCTGGACTAGAAGATGCTTGGGGTCCCTTCTAAGTCTAAGATTTTATGATTCTAAGTAAGCTAGAAATAATAGTGACAGCATTTTCTCTGTATTTGAGGTATTCTCTGAGTTTAAGCTCGGGAACAGCTTGTTGGAAGCAAATCTGCACACCTTTCCTGGAAATACTCTGGAAAATAGTCTGGAGTTGCATGTGGCTCAAATCAAGCTGCTCTGTCCCCACCCAGTAGCTGCTGCAGCTTTTAATGAGTGAATGTCAGGAAATGGTTAATACAGGTTGTTGCAACACACACCCAAGCCACCCACTATTTCTCCTCCAAATAAATGAATGAATAAATGCAAAGCATAACAAAACAAGCTCCTCAAAGTAGGAAATGCTCCCTTTTGCTACCTATGGGGAATCCCAGACTTCAAGGAAACGTCTCTGAGCATGCTATAGTTTAAAGCTACATGGATCTATTCTTGATGCAGTCCTAATTTCTCCCATATCTGTGCTGGATAGGCCTCATAACATCAGATGGAGTAGGAGCCTTCCTAACAGGGCTACAATTCAGGTAGCCCATTTAATCCCATGCCTTTTTCTGCTTCGAGGTGCATAGGAGAAACCTCTTTCACATACCTCTACTTCAAGACTGGGACTGGCTGACTGGTGCAGAGAGCTGATTGGCAAGAGAAGAGGAGATTAACAGAAATACCTCTGTAGCTTTGAGTAAATATAAAATGTATGTGGGACAGGAAAGAGTATGTCACTTTGAGAGTTTAGGGAGAATTTGACATTTTCTGTGGGACGGTTGTGCCCTATTAGCCCCAGTGAACCAGTCTTCACTATCTGATGGGCCACAGGTTAACTACCCCTTGTCTAACTGAAAGGCTGTCTGGCCAAGTCTGGTTTAAAGAGCCATAAGGAAGACCAGAAGTATCAGGTTACCTGGTTGCAGTCTTTCCTTCTATGATGAGATATAATGCGTTTCTATTTAAATTATAGTAATTATTTCTAAATGTGCACCAATGCGTATCATGTGATATGGAAATTACATGGAATTTGATATGAAATTATATACATTATCATGAGGAAGTTTTATGGAAATTTGTGCCCTATTTTTTACGATGAATTTCCTCTTTTTGATGTTGCATAATTGGCCATCTTTTCCACTGGTCTCTGGAATCCTCTTGGGGCTATGGGTTCTTTGCTATGGGCCCAAACAATGACTTGGACTAAAAATAAGCATGACTGAGAACTAGATCTGTGCACTGGATCTGGCTGCATCCCAGATCCTGAACCAAATCAAGGCTGATTTGGCTGGATCAGGTTGAGACTGCTGCAAATTGTCCTGGCTCAGATTGGGTACACCCAGAACTATCCAGTCTGTCAAAAGAGGGAGGCAGTGTGGCAGCAAGGAAGTGGGAGGGTGAGATGTGCAGGCTGCATGCATTCCTTTATTCTGTTAACACAGGGGTGATAGACATGTTCATTTGGGGACCCTGTGTGAAACTGTCACAAAATGGTCACCCCAAAAAGGATCTTTAGCTGGAATTAAAACAAGCACTGTCCTGTGTATCCGTATGGGAACCCATGCAAAGACAGAAGTGATGGGCCCATGAGTACTCACCCGGTGCTTCTCTCTGAATATGGCTCTGAAGGTAAGACTGCAAACACCATAATATGGTGACATGATACCCATTCCACTGAATCAGTCCTGAAAGATAGTCTATGGTATCAAAAGTAGCTGAGAATTTAAGCAGAAGTGACAGGGTCACACTTCCCCTGTCTCTCTCTCATGATAAAAACCACCCAACAGGGCAACCAAGGTCGATTCAGTTCTGAAACCAGATCTGAACTTGTTAAGCAAGAGATGCCTGCTTAGGGTCAGTCAGATATTAGGAGATATAATATCTGCGCCAGCCCGAGACACATTGGCACCCGAGACGAACCACAAAATGGTGCCCCCTCCCCACTGGGGAAGAAGGGAGGATTAACATCAGGAACTACGGGAGAAGAAAGATCTACATCAGGATCTGCTGCCTGAGGTGGTCACTGCATCTGGACCAGCCTGTCTTACTGAAGAAAGTTTATACCTGGCCTTTCAATATGAATTCAGAGATGTGTTCATGAAGCCTCTTACCATCCTAAGAGCAAAAATTATGAGGGGTTGATTAATGATCTGAGCTCCTGAAAAACTATAGTATTTTTCCTTTGTTCTTTCTTATGTTTGCCAAACAGTCAGTAGTACCCTGTGGCCGGAATTGTGTAATACCTGCTCAGGTTTTTTTATTTAACAGAAAGGGCTACAAAGCAAACTGGAATCTAGTGGGAAAGCTCTGGAAACAGAGCAGTTAATATAGAAACAAGCCAATAAATCATTCAACATGCATGGAGTCAAACAGAAAGCCAAGTAGCTTTTAAAAAATAAACAAATCGTAGCAATATAAAATGTGAGCATGCAGCTAATTCCTCCTTGGCGTCTTACTGACACCTCATAAAATGTTCAAAATGTACCAGCTTCACCTTCAAAAGCCACAGCCCCAATTGTGTCTTGGCCATGACCAACACAACCCAAAGAACATACATAAGAGCTGGCTGGCTCATCTAGTCCAGCTTCATGTTCTCACAGCAACCAGCCAGGTGCCTATGGGAAACCTACAGGCAGGAGCTGGCTTCAGCACCACTCCCCCCAAATGCGATTCCCAGGAACTGGTATCCAGATGCATATCAGCTCCCATACTGGAGGTAGAACATAGCCATTATGGGTAGCCACTGATAGCTTTTCCCTCCCTTGACTCCCTTAACTTTACCTTGACTTCGGACTGTCTGAGGTCTTTGCTGCATTCTCATTATGATATTTATATGTTGGTCCACAAGTTCCATTCGATATAATGGAAGATATTTGACACGGTTTACCCAAACACAAGGCGAAAATCAAGGAAGGAACGCTAGAAGATTCACACCACAAGTAGATGAATGCATTGTTGTGTCCAATTTTTTTAAACAATAATATTGATGGAAGATACAATGCATTGGACTGGCTGGCAGTTGGGTTGGAAGGAGGTGTACCTTCATCAATCCCTGCCAACTTCTGCCTGCAGAGGGATGGAGCATCACTCTTCCAGCATGGAGCTCCCTCTTCTGTTTGCCAAACATACAGGAATTTGGCAGTGATACCTGCAGGTTGTCCACTAGAAAGCCCCCAAATAGATCATTCTGGGGGTAACAGTGGCCTGAAGTGGCCTAAGATCCATTGGGCCCTTAGCCAGCTCCACTACCATCATGAGATTCCATCAGGCCCAATCTGGGTCCAATTGCTGTACCAGCTCCAGGCTTACAGAACAATTTGCATCTTCCTCCCCACATCTTTGACCCTGGCCAGTGCGTGCAGCAGGTCTGCAGATGCAGTGGTAGTCCCATTGCTCTATTAAGCCCTACTAGGCAGTAACCAGGGATAGGATTGCACCATTAAAGCAGGAGTTTCTTACTATCTCTTGATAGATTCTTTGTATTCCGTAATCACATTCTTCCTTGCAGATCAGAAAAACAGTAACAAGAATACATTAACTTTATTGGGGGGGGGTGGTTCTTAAAAAAGCTAATATTTAAATGGATATTGCATTGGTTTTGAAGAATTACAGAGGATATTGTATTTTTAATGGCTGGTCATTCAGAACACTAGTCATTGGTTCTTGTGCAATAATTTATTTATTTTATTACTCCTTCAGGATATTGTAATGCCAGGTATTAGCAAATCTTTTCCACCCAAAAATGAGTTGCAGGTGTGGAATTTACTAAGATGTAATACCAAACATCAAGTATGGTGACTTTTAAAAATGAATTTGTTGCATTCTATCATATCTTGCTTTGTCAAAGGCCAAAACCGGTTGTTCGAGTTCAAGCTGATCTTCTGCATGAAAGCATTCTTACAGAACACTAAGTACTGTAAACCTTTTCATTGGTGATGGCAGTTCCTGGAAGGTAAGAGTCATCGAAGATTTTGAAATAGCAGTTACATTGAATACCTGCAGGACAGAGTTCAGGGAACACACCCATCTTTCTAAAGCCCCCAGATGCAGGACCAGAGACCATGAAAGGTAGGAGAAGGAGGTGGAGGAGGGTTGAGCAAAAAGGGGAGTCACGGGGCAATTGACAGTTTTGACACATCAGTGGCCTGCTCCATAGGTTTGTTTCTGTTGATTCTGAGCAAGAACTCCTCACAAGTCATATGCTACTCAAAACTAAAGTCCTACTGATGAGCAAGGCAAAGGAAGTAGGAAATGAGTGTGCCTGATCCACCACTGAGCAGAGGGTTGGACTAGATCCCTCACAGCTCTAAAATTAAATGAAAACAATACTTACACATTCAGAACGAGAAAAGGGCTGAGTTGTGGACAGATCCATGCAAGTCTCCTTTCCAGTCTCTGGGCATTTTGGATTTGCCAGTTGGATTTGCTATATTTTTCTGTCAAACTTGAGGATGGCAGCATGTCAAAAAAGGCACTTTGGTGTCCATCACCACATATCAAATGAAGCCTGAACTTCAGATTTCAGATGCCACTTTGCATGAGCATTACTAGGGCGGAAATGAAAGACGGCAAAATGGAGGCTGTAACGAAATGTTACTGACAGATGTCATCACTGCACGTGATCAGCTCTCTCCAAGTAGATGAATGGTCCATCTAGTTCATTATCTTGTCTGTGACAATGATCAATGTCAGTTGTTTCAGGGGGTGGAAAGCATAAATACCAAAAGGCCTTAGCTATACAGAAGGGCCATCAGAGAGATGGATTCCTGACCCTAGGCTAATGATCAGCAAATGCCAAGCAACAGAAGGGGAAGAACAGCACAACTGTATGTCTGATGCTGAAAATAAGAGAACAAAGGTGTACAATCAATCTCTGTTGTTATCTTGCCTTCTTCCCATCCAGCCCCAGTATTGTTTCAAAGTACTGGGGTATAGTATGAGTTCACAAGATGGAACCTGAAGGTTTAGACACAGATCCCTTACTGCTCAATTTATAAACCACTTCACCCAATAATCCAAGCATTTTGACTTACTGACCTTAATAATTGGACATCTTAATAAGAGGACATCTGTGTGAGCAAAGGGCTGCTTTTCTTTTCTTTTGAGGAAAAGTTGTCCCCTTTGCATCACTTTGAAGTTCTGTTTGAACTCTGATGATTTTGAAGACAAAAAAGCTGGAGGAATTGCAAAAGTAAACCAAAACCTGCTGCATGAATGCAGTTCTTTCTGGTGATATTAATAGGGCTGACTCATTGAGCGGGAAAGCACTGTTGACCTGCTGGCCAGTGTCTGCACAGCTCCTATGAGATAGCTGTTCTAGGTATTGTGATTTATCAAGCCAAATGCTACTAGGCTACTAGGGAGCGTGGAGAAATTTGGTTGAGTTTTGATTTTAATGTGAACTGGCCTAGTTCACGCCTTCTGAAAGAATATCGGAACTGAAAAACAGTTATCCTTTAAAATTTACACTTCTTGGAATTTTGTGATGCAGTTCCCATACCAAATAACGTGTACAACAATGTTTATGCGAAGGGAAAGTGTGCATAAAAGTCTTACATTAGTGAAAGTACCATACAAAGTGCATTATATTAGGGGGAAAGACCAAGATGTGCATACAAATAAAATGAAATTTGCATTAAAGGTTGACAAATTTTCATGAGGACTTAAAAAAAAAAGTAAACTGATGCAGACATGTGGAGAACTGAATTTAAGACTGGGGGGAAATGAGAAACTGAAACTGACAGATCCATCCATCCTCAGTGGTTAGCCTACAAACAGTGTTGCGATGCTTCCTGGTTTTGCCACTTGCCTGGGACAAGGATTGTGTTTCCCAGTACATAACTCATGCACTGTGTTTGCATCAGTGTGCTGTGCAGGCCTAAATTAGATTATACTCTACCTTTACACTGGTATAAACAGACACTTCACAGTGTAACTTCACCTTTAGTGAGTGTGAATGCATAACATTTGAAAACAAACAGAAAGGGGAATGCTTGTTATATGCTAATGGTGGAGGTTTATTTCCTCATTTGTGTTTACAAGCTTGTCTTCAGCTTGTGGTATGGGGCACTCTGGTGAGTTGTGGCCTGATCAGAGGTAGGTCACAACAGGAGCATTACTACCATGCAAATAAAGAAATGGATCCCCACATGCCTGTTTGGATTAAAAGTAGATCCTGGGTCTGACTTATGATAGTTTTGGCTTTTGGTCTTCATTCCACACCCATTGTGGAATCCAGACCTTCTAGATAAAGAATGGACAGTATTGTTATCTGTACTACCAGTACAGAGGAATTATTAGAAATGAATAAAGTCCAGTTTTTCCTATCAACTCTCACCTGACTAGAGGCTTCTTTTAAGCAAAGCTACCAAAGGAGTATACCATAAAAATCCACTAAAGAAATCATGTAATAAGAATTAGAACAACAACAACAATAATGACATCAAATGTTAGCTGTGCATATAGGTTTTTCAGTGATTTGTTCTTACGTCTTCATTTTTAATTGTACTGGAAGCATTTGGCCCAAGTGAAATTATAACTGTGAGGTGTCTCTCACATGGCTTCCAAAAAGCACAGGGTCACACATGGGAGTGTAGCCTATCTTTAAAGATCTAATGTTGTTTGCCATTTCTAAAGCACTTTTGGCTTCGTAGCTGAGCAACAGCTTGAATGTGAGCTTCCTGCACCAATGGAAATATTTTAAAAATGTGACCCCTAGTTGAACTCTGAAGTGGTGCAGTCCATTCTTTAACCGAGGTTAGGGGGCTACTATCTTATTTTGCTGCAGGTGCAGTTTGAACCAAAACCTTTCTCCCAGTATAATCAGAATGTGGGTTGCTTCACATTTCCTTTCCATATAAACAAAATGTTGAGTCCTTTCAAGGAATGGTAATATATTTTAACCAATTTTGGGGAAAAACCTGAATTTTCCGCATTTAAAATCAGTGGATAGACTCCAATTGCTCAAGCAAAGGTGCATGCTTAATGATACGTCGGGTGATTTTTGCTAACCTGCCACCCTTTTGAAGACCCCAGTGACCCCAGAAAATCTATTATGGTGGGTCCCGCAACCCTCTACCATAGATTTTAAGAGGGGTGGGGTCACTGAGGTGGGAAGGGGAATGAGCAAAAATTTTTCTCCACTATTCTTCCATTAGTGGTCTACTGGATCAAATGTTATTGTACTAAGACAAGGATACCAACTGGATACAGCCTAGCATAATATGCAGCAAATACACTTGTTAAAGTCACTTTGTATGGTTCTGCATTTGTTTTGGCTATAAGTTCTTGAAAAGCATCAGGGACATGGAATTATCAGACTTCAACAGAAATACATTGTGTGGCCTTAATTATTCAGCGACTGCTGCCATTTTTCATAATCTGTTAGTCTTTATGGTGTTATTAAATGTGTATTATTGATGAAATGTTTAATTGAAACAGTGGAACTATGCAAGTTGTTCCCTCAGCAATTACTCTTAAGTAAATTCTCCCTATGTTGGCTAAAATCTTAGGGGAACAAATTGTGCCATCCAATTATCAAGAGAAGAAATACTTGCAATTTTAAAACTTGTTTTTGGTCTTACTTTGGTACACCCTCTATAGTTTTAATAAGAAGACTCTTTTTTATTTTGATTTTAAATGTCTTGTTAACAGTGTGGGAGTTATAAACACTATAATAATTTCCCCACTTTCATATTTAAAAAATAATATGCCCTCTAAACATTTACATTCAAGATTTGTTTTTCTTCAGATGTGTAAATAACACATAGTAATTTGCATCTCATGCATAAATCTCACTCCTGTTGAATACAGATTCCCCACCCTCCCACCACCTCATATTTATGGCAATTTAGCGGGCTAATTTTTCCAAGGAGAATTTGAGGGAGGGGGCCGTTATTTGTGGCTGAAAACATAATCTCTTCCTGCAGTTTTCTTCCACTGAGTATTAAGCAGCTCAGAGCTGATTACCAGATCTTTCATTCGCAGTTTCACTGCAAGTGTTTTACACTTTAATTTTTCCCAGATAAAACCACCTGAAATATTTCTTGTTTATACACATGTGTAGTTCAGTTCAGGCAAATTTTCCCCATTCATAGGGACTACTCATATTCACAGAACGTCTGCCTCGCTGTTCGTATCCCACTACAAATCGCTTGCGTTCACTGTCATTAAAGTGGGCGGTGCTGACATCAACAATTGGCTGTCAGTTCATTTCTGGGCACAATTCTAATTGCTCCTGTTAGTGCCTACCCCTAAATGACCAAGACTCTAAATATCTGAAAGACCACCTCCTTCCCTACAGAACCTCCTGGGTTTTAAGACAAGCAGAGGGGGCCCTTTTGGAAGTTCCATCTCTCTTAGAAGTTCTGGGTGGTAGTGACCTGGGAGATCGCATCCTCTGTATCAGCCCCTAAATTTTGGAATTCTTCTTGATCTGTTTTCTTCACTACACAACTTTCAATGAATGCTTTAGATGCACCTCGTTACCCTGACCTCAGGACCCACCATATTACTGCAACTGTGATTTAACTGCTTTTTTGATCCTGGATTTTAAATTATTGTAACTCAGCCTGGGACTTGAAGATGAAGGGCAAGTAATAAATCTACTACTACTACTATTACTACTACTGCTGCTGCTGCTGCTGCTGCTGCTGCTGCTACTGCTACTACTAAGTCATGCAATATCCATATGGCTGTCTCAACATCCAGGCAGTGACATTTTCTTTTTCACTGAATATAACATTGGCGCAAGTTTGTCTTTAAGCTAGCATAGTCTATCTGACTGATACAATACTATGCATGTTTACCTGGGAGTAAACTTGTAAAACACACACACAATTAAAAAGGTGTCCAACTAACTAGGGTATTTTCCCCTTTAATTTAAATTTAAAAACAAACAAAAAGAAGTCATTCAAAAAACCTACAGGTGACATGCCACATTTCAGAAGAGACATTTCCATTTTTCACACAGCTGGCGATGCATCTTTTAAGCACGTGTGTTCATCATCTGGAAGTAAAGAAAATATCCTTTTTTGCTTCAGTAATATTGTTCTTACATGCATCCAAATTTAACCAATTAAAAGTGCAAACATTTACACGTCCCCTCAGAAGTAAATCCCAGTTTAAACAGGGCTTGCTCACAAGTAAGTAGTTATAGGATTGCAGTCCAAGATTCAATCCTATACATATTTAACTGGGAACAAGTCCCATTCAACTCAATGAGACTACTTTCTGAGCAGATGTGCAGAAGATTACACTGCATGATTTCTTTAATGTGGTATCAACTCTGCTACTTGGAAATTAGTACTACCGCTGTATTCAATGGCACATACTCTTTGGTAAGCACAGGGCAGCAGGACAAATGTCTTAATAAAAAGCAATTGTGAAAGTGGGAACAAGACCAGCTTTGATATGAGTGGTTAACTGCAATGCATATGTTTCAAACTGTGACGATAGTTGTGTTTTATCTATAAGGTTATTGTCTATGATGTTTATTATGCTCAAATAATTCTTTTCTTTTGCAAACAGTTGACTTTAAAATAGGGCAAGATTTTGTATAGGTGGCATTGATTGTAAGACTTCTTTTCTGCTGTTAGAAATCTCCAAGACAAAGAACTGAAATGGCCGTAGACAATTGCTATAATTTTCTATAGACTGATTCTCACTGAAGTCATTCTGAAAATCACCGTTTCTGAATACGGTAATTTCTAAACAGTATTCCACCCTTGATCCTTCTGCCATAATGATTCATTTGCCTCTGACTATATGAATGATTGAAATTCCCAAAGGTCTTAAAACTTTCTGTTCAGTCACTGGTGTTTTGTGACAGTTGCCTGGTTAAACTAGAGGCATGATTCCAGGAGACTGAATTTCACTTATAAGAATGTTCTAGAGTGGAAAGAGAACTTTGCACACATTTTAAAAATTGAAACATGTTCAGAATGTTTAAATTCTGAACCTTTTAATTTTGCTTTTAAAACAATGGACAGGTTCTTTGAAGGGGAAACAAGTCATAAAGATTCTTTATTTTAAAGTTTGATAAAACAATTTTCCCTTTTTTTGTAAATTACAAAATTATCATTGTGTACTGAAAATAAAGGAATAACCACTTGAACAATACCATCCTTCAGAATATATTTTAAATGCATTTTTGAAGTAAGAGTATTTAGAATCAACTTCAATATTTTTCCATCTTACAACTTACATTACCATCAACTTCTCTAATTGGGAAAGCTGATTTTAAAAAAGAAAAAGAAAATAGCAACATATATACTCAATTTTGGGTAGCACAATTAAGTTTGGTTTACTGATAAATTCACTAGATGTTAATTGCAAGGTAAGAACAAAGGAGAAGAATAAAATTCCCCCTTCCATCTGCAACACCCCCTTCAGCCATCATAAAGAATTACAGTCAAAACAAAAAATTTTTTTTTCTTCCAGTAGCACCTTAAAAACCAACTAAGTTAGTTCTTGGTATGAGCCAGATACAGATACTTCAGATACAGATACTTCAGATAAAGATACTTCTTCATACTGTGTATCTGAAGAAGTGTGCATGCACACGAAAGCTCATACCAAGAACTAACTTAGTTGGTCTTTAAGGTGCTACTGGAAGGAAAAAAAAATTGTTTTGACTATGGCAGACCAACACAGCTACCTATCTGTAAAAGAATTACAGGTCCCACTTCTACCTCAGTTTATCAGACTATGGGGACAAAGGACAGGAGATGTCCTTCTCTATCATGGGACCATGTGTGAAGTCTTGAGCATTTGGGTGACCATCGTTTGAGACATAATACTGAATTAAATGGATCTTTCTGATCTGATCCAGCACGACAATACCTGTTTTCTTCTTTAACACTTGCCATTAGGAACAGTTTTGAATGATCTTCATTTCCAGTGCAGCATCCTTTGATTTCAAAGGGTCACTTCTACCTTTGATTTACGGACCTTCTCAAAGCAAAATGGATTAAAGTTGAACCAAATCTGGACGAAAACATTTCCTCAAGCGTATTCTCGGGCTCTTTTTTTTTTTTTAAAGAGCTTTGAAAGCCCATCACATTTTGATATTGCACAACATTCGCCATTGTGGATGCTGTTGGATCTGAGGATGTTTAGGCAAGAAGGTACAAAGTTCGAAACCGCACATTAACACTTGCCACTGAAGCCTTGGAAATGATCTGGACTTTTAAATAAACTTGTGTGAAGATGCTGACATTGCAGATTTCAGATTTGCACAATACTTTGTTCTGGAACTAGCACTAGAATTGCATGGAATGACATTAATTTGCTCCTAGCCTGACCATCCATGGGGTGAGATGGATTGGATTGGAAGCTGGTGCCCAGCAAGAGGGAGTCACGGCATCACATTCAGGTTCTAAAATCAATGTTAGAATGAACAGAATGGATGCAGGATTGTCACAAGCCTGATATTGTGGGCCACACTGACTCACCTCTGTTGGCCTGGCTAAGGCTGTTAATCATTAATGCCACTGCTGTTTGTCAGCTGACCTTAACCATCCTTTGTATATCGCAGCTCATTATTCTGGGTATCCCCTGTTTAAATCCTTCTGGACGTCCTTTGCAAATATGCTGCTACAAAGAATTGCCTTTCTCTCTATTCAAGGTGGTCTTTTATTGTACAGATATTTTATGTCATGCTACCAGGTGTCCGGGCAGCGTTGGCTTGAAATATATATCTTCCAGTTAAAAGTCTATTAAAAATGTGTGTGTGCTTTTTCAAAAGCTATACTGAGCATCTTCGCCGCATTCCCCTGTTGACTGTTTTACTTTCTGCAGATAAAAATGCAGGCGGCTTTTCTTTTCAATCCAATTTCATCCGAAAAAGCAAAGAACCTCACATATGGCCACAGAGGTTTTCATTCCCCCCTCTGTTTGCTGCAGTTTCTGCTAGTAGATCACGTCCCCATTATACATGTGCTTGTCAGCCACCAACTCTGCAGGCAGAGGTGAAACTGGGCACGGAGTAGAACACAATTTTCTTTTGCTCAGACAGGAGGAGATGACGGATAACATGATCCTGACCTCTGAAAGTCATGGACAGCTTGCAGGGATGGTAACATGAGCCGGGGCTTCTGGCGATCATATCATAATAACACATGCTGGTTTTGTAGCAAAGGCATAGTTTAAGTGGTGGTGGCAAGGGAGGGGAGGGGGAATTGATGCTAAATTAAACTGGCTTTGAACTTTTTCAGACCTAGAAATGTATTATTCAGCAGGAATGTGTGTGATGCATTGAGAGCGTGGGAGGGTCATATTCTCATTAATCATCCAGAGGACCAAAAAAAAAAAAAGAAAAAAAAAAAAAAAAAGAAAGGTGGGGGACGGAAATTATTTTGAGACAGGATTTGAGAGCTAAGGACTTGTGGGAGGAAAGGAAGAACTCAGAATAGATTGGTGGGGTGTTTTTTTTGGGGGGGGTGAATTATGCTATGCCACAAAATCTGAGATGGCCTCCAGGTTGTTTGGTCACACTGACGTGGTACTGGCATGGGTATGATTCCTATTATCAGCTCTTAATTAGAAACTAAGTAAGTTACCATGGGGCCCAAATAATAGGTTGCTGATCAATCCTTCAAAGGTAAGGGACACTCTGGACTGATGATGGGAAATGAAATTAGAGAGGGGGCAGGGGCTGGAAAAATATGAAAGGGCAGAAGCAGAGCTCATTGCTCCGTAGGACTGAAAGTATTGGAATAAGCAACATATTTTCCAAACAGGTGATGACTCTTACAGTACAAATAAAACTATGGGGATAAGTTGCCTGATGTACATATATCCAGTGCTTTTTTCCTAAAAAAATGTTTGGGGGTACTCTCATTTTCCTACTCATTGAAATACCAATACCTCAATGAAGCCAAACCTAGATTCACAAAATGTTTAGGGGTATGCGCCCCCCCTGCACCCCCACCCCCGAAAAAAGCACTGTGTATATCCACCTCTGAAGCTCAGCAGATCTGGACATAGGAGATGACTTGGAAACTATGTATGCAAGGCTAAATAATTTTGTTATTTACAAAGTAGTACTGTATGTGTCTACTGAATTTACAAATCTTTACTGTTTTTCATCAGTTTTCATAGCTGCATTATCTCAGTGCTTCTAAAATATCTGTTATCAGCAAACCACTGTATAACTTTGCATGATGCCTAGAGAACTTGTTTTATAAGGTGCCTAAAATTATAACAAAGCTTCTTTCATATTCAAAACAATTGTGTGTATGTGTGTGTGTGTGTGTGTGTGAGAGAGAGAGAGAGAGAGAGAGAGCATTTTTACAGAGAGATAACTAATTTTAACACAAGAGGTCTTACATATATACAGTATTGTGCCCCCAACAAGAACCATGATCTGGTTCTGTAATCACAGTCTTTTTCTGGACTGAGTGGCTGCTGTCAACCTAAAAACACATTGCAAGAATTTTACTACTGGCAAACTAAGACCAGTACTCCCCTACCCCACTTCATATCCTCCATACGCCATCCATGTTGGTGGCCATTGCTACTTTTTGAGGGAGCAAATTCAAGTATGTATAAAGATCTGTCAACTAAATCAATAAATCACTGTGTTTCATATATAGATTGCTATCTCTGTCAAATTCTGAAAAGGTGAAGGATGGCTATTGTACCAATCTGCCTTTTGAGGGGATTCTTCAGGAAACAGCCTCATTCCTCACCCCCCTCCTTTTGCCATTGTTCACTTTATCCTCTCTCGGTCCATATATCTCAAAGTTGTAAGGGAAATCTGTAATAATTCTAATTCATCTTCAAGCCTTCTTTTAAAAGGATTGCTATAGATGTCCCAAATGGGCACAGAGTATGGTAACTTGAAGAAATTAATTAGCAACTCTAGAAATGGGGAAAAGAGAATAGACCCTGTGCACGCTGTATACTTTAAAATTGTTCCACCCTAAGAGTGCCTTCAGAAAACGCTGCCCACATTTATGCATTCAGAATCTTATGGTGATCCAGGATTTATTGACATAGCAAATCTTCCCTGTGAATTTATACGTGCTCATTTTGAAGGAAGGCTTATATGCTTCTATTTACTTAAGGGCCTTTCCCCTACAAAGATGTAGTACATTCTGTCTGAAACCTTTCCATGACACCATCTCTAGAGGCACGTGCTGTACTTATAATATATTGCACTTTATCAATGGATTCTTGCAATGCACGCGGCAGATGCTATATATAACTCTAGGTTATGCTTACAAGTTTGACCTATCTGCTAATAGATAGGAAGAAAGGCCTGGATTGGAATGGAAGAATGGAACGCTTGGGGATTCATTTAGACCCACTTTGTATTTTGATCCCATTTTTTTAATAATAGTAGACAGGCACTTCCATTTTCTCCAACATGTAGTATAATATTTCCCATGCATATAATGCTGGAAAACTGTACCTGTTGAAATCCTCAGTGACTTGTAGCTATTAAAGGCGTAGAGCCTCAGCCAGTGGGGGCAGGGAGGAGGTAGCTGGCGTGTTATGCTCTGCTGAAAATATTGATTCATCAGAGGCTTCAAGAACTCATTCCTTCTGACACATGCCGATTTATTTAGGTGTGACCGCATCACAGAACTGATGCTGAGTAGCCATGTTTGTCTCTTGTAGGGAAAAAAAAAGAGAGGAACAGTCTTGTGGCACCTCAAAGACTAGTAAGGATATTATTATGTCAACATTTGTGGACTGAGGGCCACATACGTTGCATTCTGGGATAGCATGGAATATTCCAGCCATTACCAGTAACATACACTGATGCTGTACAAGCTATATTACGGACACCAGTCTCTGGGCATAAAAATTGGTGATTTGATGTTTCAAATCTTCTGTAACTCTGCACAGCCACCACCCACAGAAGTTGTCCTTTGAATGATCCTTTAGAGCCAGCTGTTGCATTTGGGAGAACTTTGCTTATGTCATATGCTCAGGCTAAATGAATGGGCACATAGCATGGATTTGCATGTAGCTGCGAGGCAACTGCAGGAGGAAGGAAGCAGCTCTAGTAAGGCCTGTCACTGGCAGGGACGAACAAGTGTTTGGACACTTTAGAGAGGGCAGGCAATATAAGCTCCTCTTCAGTCGTTATTGAGAAACGAGCCTGATTAGCTAGGAAGCATGCACTTGCCACTGATGGCAGGGGAGTAGGCTGTCATGTTGACCCAAAGCTACCTGACTCTGCGTTGCACATCAAATTAGGAGAACACATACAAAGCGCTATAATCCCCACTCTCTGTTCCTGTGCACTGATTGGTAATAATTACCCTTTGCAGTTGGGGGTGGACGAAGATAACCCAAGAACTCTCAGGTTAATTATTTTTCTTCAGCACTCTGTAACAGTGCTGATGTTTTAATAGCAGGCAACCTTTTCGTGTTGGGAACCTTGGAGATTTGAAATTGGCAAGAGCAAAATACCATTTATCTCTTTGGACAATAAGTAATTGTCCTGCAAGGCCTAAAGTGAAGTAAAAACGTAAAAAAAGTAAAAAAGCTTGTTGGCAAGCTAACGCATATTCGTTTTGCTGCTTCAGTCTCCCGTACTAAATAAATGCAGCAGTAACTGCAGTTTTGCACTGGGAGTTTCTGTCACTCCCATCAGCTGGAGAGTTTATAAAGTTGAAATGGAGAGTACCTAATTGCCAGGAAGCCAGAATAATTTCATTTTGTGTCATTATTCATACATGATATATTCCCAGCATGCATTCTCTTTAATTACTTACACACATAATGCAAGTATGCATATGGGCCAATACATTTCTGATCACTGTGTCTCCTCATGACAACTCCTTAATGATTTGGTGTCAGAGCTAATAGCAACATCTGATAGGAGATCTGAGGGCACTGATGATCCTTCTAAGATTTAATGTATTCATGCAAAACAAAGAGACATAAGCCTATTTGAGAAAATAAAGTAGGGGAAATGTCAACTGTACAATTCGTGATTAAACCAGCAAACACAGCCTAAACTTTGCCAGGACATAATGTATTCCAAAGATCCATGTCATAAGAAGATATGTAGTTATGTGGCTCAAATTAAGCACTCATTTCACTGTGACATCAAGAGCCACGCTGAGCTATAAATGTGCATTCATGCTTTCAAAATCTATTTATGAAGGACAAAATAAAATCAGTGGAAACATAACGTATATTTAAACCAGAATAATGGAGCAGCAGAGGTTGTCAGAATACTTCTTGTCATTGTGTTGTTGATTACAATAATTTGTATTTCACCTCTCTGCAAAAAAACTTGAGAAGAGTCCCATATTCTGTTCTCTAAGTGGCCAAGCAGATGTCCATTTATAGCTTTCTAAACTGATTGGGTGAAATGCAGTGCATATTTAGGGAAGTTTTTAATGTTTAATGTTTAACAGACCATTGTATTTTAATATTTTGTTGGAAGCCGCCCAGAGTGGCTGGAGAAACCCAGCCAGATGGGTGGGGTATAAATAATAAATTGTTGTTGTTGTTGTTGTTGTTGTTGTTGTTGTTGTTGTTGTTATTATTATTATTATTATTATTATTATTATTATTATTATTCTGTTCATATACTTTAGGGGATGCAATGTAATGCTTGTGCATGCCAGTGTTCCTGCCAGTACATCCTTTGGCTCTTGTGAAGATCTCCATAAATACTCCCATAAATATCCACAACCCATGAGAGATGGTTTGCTTTTCCTGCTCAGTTCCTGTTTGCGGTGCCTCAGCCTCTGCTAAATTGAATATGCCCCCTTCAACACCCCCACATTTCAGAGCAAGATAGGATTGGACATTCTGTTCTGAACGGAGGTAGTGGTGCTCGGTCTGTGGAATGCCCTCCCATCAGATGTCAAACAGATAAACAACTATATGACTTTTAGAAGACATCTGAAGGCAGCGCTATATAGGGAAGCTTTTAATGTATAATGTTGTAATGCCTTTTTGTATTTTGCTGGAAGCCTCCCAGAGTGGCTGGGGTGGCGGCTTCTTCTTCTTCTTCTTCTTCTTCTTCTTCTTCTTCTTCTTCTTCTTGTTAATAAGGATAGTTTGAAACTACCCTATTTGTTTCCCTTTGCATCTATTCCTTATGTTTGGTCAGGGTTGAATGATATTCATTCAATATATTTTGTGAATTTTCTGCGGACAAATAGCAGTGGATTCTCCTTTCCCTGGAAATTTTCCATTTTGGAAAAATATTCCCCCCTGATCATTGCATAGCACAGTAAAAGTACTATATAAATGATTAGTTGTTATATTGCTTAAAGGTAAAGGTACCTCTGACCATTAGGTCCAGTTGTGGACGACTCTGGGGTTGTGGCGCTCATCTCGCTCTATAGGCCAAGGGAGCCGCCGTTTGTCCGCAGACAGCTTCCAGGTCATGTGGCAAGCATGACTAAGCCGCTTTTGGCAAACCAGAACAGTGCACGGAAACGCCGTTTACCTTCCTGACGGAGCGGTACCTATTTATCTACTTGCACTTTTTGGTGTGCTTTTGAATTGCTAGGTTGGCAGGAGCAGGGACTGAGCAACGGGAGCTCACCCCTTTGTGGGGATTTGAACTGCTGACCTTCTGATCGGCAAGCCCTAGGCTCAGTGGTTTAGACCATAGTGCCACCCACGTCCCTGTTATATTGCTTAGAGATGTACAAAACTATTTTTTGTATGTTTCACTTTCTCATGTAAACTATAATTCCATTCTGTTCTGTACCATTTCGGCATAACTGCAATTTTAAAAATAAAATAAAATAAAGCAGACATATTCTTTAAACATGTATTTAAATGCCTATTTCCTTCTAACACACATATTTACTGGCACATTTTCTCTCAAAATATATATTTATCTACATGTTTTCTCTCAAAATATCTGTTATGTTTCAGTACTGAGAACTGTCTTCCAACATGAGAGAAGTGAAAAATCTGTTGAAAATCTCAGTTTGGAACTACACATTTGTCTGAGAGGTTCAGATCAGGATGTTTTATATAGGAAGATTGAATTCTTCAAACATCCTTATTATAATAATGCTACTATTATTACTCATAGAATGCCGCAAACCCGGGAGTGTTCCGGTTTGCAAATGTTCTTTGGAACCCAAACGTCCATTTTGACTTCTGACAAGCCACACCTTGGTTTCTGAACGTTTTGGAAGTCAAACGGATTTCCAGAACAGATTCCATTTGACTTCTAAGGTACGACTGTTCTGAGGTAGCATTCCCATGGCAGCTTAATTTCCACATTGTAGCTGAGCTATTGTGGCATATTAGGACAAGTTTATCCCTGGTTTCCATATTATTTGATGTTTTATTCTGTTTAATATTCTGTTGGGAGCCATCCAGAGTGACTGGGGAAACCCAGCCAGATGGGCGGGGTATAAATAATAAATTGTTGTTGTTGTTGTTGTTGTTATTTGCAAATTGATTATTTTTATTTATTTATTTATTTTTGCTTCCAGGTAGACAGAAACTTTCAAGATAAAGGCTTCTCTTCCCCTTAATGAAATATTTATTTTCACACATTCCCACCATTAAAATTCCTTTAAATGTATCACAGCTGTCATAAAATATTCGGGTGTAAAGTTCTTAAACTGAGAAGACCAGAAACAGTCGCCACCACAATCCATGACATAGAACACAGCACCTGACATGGCGTTCATTGCCATCTGCTTCTATCATTAAAAATATATGGAAAAAATGTTAAAAAGCTATTAAAAATAAATTTGATCTGTCTGCACGTTTCAGCCTTTCCCCACATGGCTCTCCATCAACAGCCTCCTCTGAGTAAACACACTTTTCGCCTTATACAGTGAGGAGATAATTATACAGTCTCAATTAGACCCTCAATCACTGAACTATAAACAGCTAGTGGTGCAGAACTGTATCACCTACTTTATAACTGCACAGCCCTTTCCTCTGAATTTAATTCCCACAGGGGTATTGTACATTCATCTGAAATACATCATCTTCCCTGCGTCGATGGGACGATTCTTCCAATGCAGATACAAGGTTGACCCTATTGTGCACCTGTTGCCTTAGATCTGCTTGCCATCCTACCAAGGAACACAAAGCAACATTTTGGCCATATAACAAGAACGCCATTTCCCTTGTGCTTGATCTGGAAGCAGCAGTTAGTGCAGAATGCTGCAATACAATTGCTGACAGGAGTAAGATATGGTCAGCGTATAATTCAGAGAGCTGCACCGGTGGCCAAATTGCTACTGGGACAGGTTTGTATTGTTATTTTTAGTATATACAGTGCTTAACAACAACTGTTTGCAAGCCTAGATTAAGTGGCTTTCAGACCTTTGAGCTATACTATATAACCTATCATTTTAACAATGAGAAATTCATTTGATGTTTCTACTAGATAATAGTACTGATTCCACAGAATTCTTTTCCTGTGCATTTCAATGTCAGAATTCAGTAGGAATTTCATTTGTCAATGAAGAGTAATTAATGCTCATTTATTACAACCCTGCTTTTTGTTTCAGCTCAATGACATTAGTTGCTAATCTTTCCTAAATAATGTATGATTGTCTGAAATGCAACATGTATTTAGAAACCGTAGTTCCCGAAGACAAGAAAACTTTTGCAATGTGTGCTGTGGTTAACCCCCTAAATCACACGTGTGCTTTTCCCCAAGGAATTGTGGGTATGGTTTTATATATTGATGCTTCCTTTAGCCTCGCAGATAAACAGTTTTTCCAATTGTTTACATATCTTAGAAACTCTTGCATTTAAATAGCTCATTATGCAAATATTTATAAAATATGTGGATATTTATTTATTTATTGTAACCTCCAGTCAGTCACTGAGCTGAGATTTTAACGTCAAAACATTGTCTGCAATGTTAAATGTGCTGTAATGACGTATGAGTGAATATTGCCTGCAATGCGAAAATTGTAGACAGCATGCTGATACTGTACCGAGTTGCAAGAGATGGGGCAGCTCAGAATGGCCTTCGGTTTTTCTGAAGCTGCACACTGAGTATGTATAACATTCAGTTTTGATGAGAAATTATTCAAATGTCCTTCTTTTCAAAACGAATGCAAGGGTTAGGTTAGAAGAGGATTGGCTTCCTAGTGATTTTAGAATATCAGGAGCTGCTTTATACTGAGTCAGATTAGTAATTCATCCAGCCTGTATAGTTAAAGCTATGGTTTTTCCAGTAGTGATGTATGGAAGTGAGAGCTGGACCATAAAGAAGGCTGATCGCCGAAAAATTGATGCTTTTGAATTCTGGTGCTGGAGGAGACTCTTGAGAGTCCTAGGGACTGCAAGTAGATCAAACGCATCCATTCCTAAGGAAATCAGCCCTGAGTGCTCACTGGAAGGACAGATCCTGAAGCTGAGACTCCAATACTTTGGCCACCTCATGAGAAGAGAAGACTCCCTGGAAAAGAACCTGATGTTGGGAAAGATGGAGGGCACAAGGAGAAGGGGACGACAGAGGACGAGATGGTTGGATAGTGTTCTCGAGGCTACCAGCATGGGTCTGACCAAACTGCGGGAGGCAGTGGAGGAGAGAAGTGCCTGGCGTGCTCTGGTCCATGGGGTCACGAAGAGTCAGACACAACTAAGCGACTAAACAACAACAACAGAACTATCTCCTCTGATGTCCTCTTCACACTTTACATTTCTGAGTGCACACTCAGGAGGTACACTTCAAAATACGCAGCGGGAATATGAAAAATGGGTGATTTGAAAACATGTGTGGCTGTGTATGCACCACCCGTTTAAAACACACACCCAGTTCCTGGGAAGCATAATTTACTAAGAGTGCTGGGAATTGTAGTTCTGTGAGAAGGTAGGTGCTTCGATTGTGCTTTATTTTTTTTTTAAATAATATTTATTAAGATTTTCAAAAATACAGAAAGAAAAGATTAAAGTACATTCAAAGCCTTATTTTCATACACCCACTTTCCGGGACTCCCTCTTTCCCCCACCCCTACCATATTCCCCTATCGTATTGTTGGCTCCACAAGCTCTCAGTTCTAATTAAAACTTAGTTTGTTTAAACCATTAGTCAAATTTAAGTTTAAATTTGTACAATCCCCATCAATACCCTTACTAACAAAAGAAAAGTTCTTTCCCCAGGGCCCACCCCCTTTCCATTCCACAATTTCCCTTTTTTTTAATGATAAAGACACCCCACACAATAGAAATATAAGAAAATAAAAAATAGAAAGTATAGTAAGTAAAAGAAAACCAATTCAGAAAATAGTTGACAGGCCTTTGGATTCTATTTCTCCCCCCCCCCCCCGTCCCCGGTTTAGTTTCCCCCTGACCACCAATCCATGTTGTCTGCCTGGAATTTTTAAAGTCCATAAATCACATTTTCCCCCCAACTCCTTGCTGGTTTTTTCTTTTTATAATTATTTTTAGAGTTATTTTTAAACCATTTAGCATCAAATCTTTAATAACGCTCCCCCTATTGTTCTTTCCAAGTTGTAGTCCAGTTTCCTCTTGTTCCGCTGCTAAAACGTTCTAGTTCAGAAATTTAGTAAGTCTGCAGGGGTTATTGTTATTCAGGAACAAAAACTTGCGTTCAGTCCCTTCCTTTCTTCAATAGAAAATTCTATTGTCTCCTTTAGCTGGACACCCTGTAGACACAATATTGTTTCCGTTTTGCAGCTTTCCCAGAAGATAACCAGTCCTGTAAAATTCCGATGGTATTTTTCCACTTACGACCTTCTTTGTAATGTCCCGAAGCTCCTCTAGGGGATTATTGTAACTTTGTTTTCTCTAGTCCAAAAGTCCGAATGTTATCCATGTTTTCGCCATTTTGTATCCAAGTTTTAACGGGTTGTAACTAATTGTAACAAAATTTAACCAGCTTCGATTGTGCTTTAAATGTATGGTGCGTACACAGCTGGTATCGTATAAGAGATGGGAGAGAAATGTTGGCTGGAATTCAATACCACACTACCATCAGTACAAGCATTTCTGCTGGCCAGATGGAACTATCTCCCCTCTCTTCCCTCTGTGCAGTTTTCTGGGGGATTCTCCCACACCCCAGAGTGGCATTGAGGAAGTCCCTGGCAGCACACAGGAGAAGAAGAAGGGGATTGCCCTATTGTGCTTGTGGGAGTCCTTGTACTGGCTTCTGCTAACACATCGGGTTAGTTGAATGTTGGTTCACATTTCAATGCAAATGCACCAATTATCCTTTTCCAAAACAAGAAACACAGTTATCCTTCAAAATGTATACCTCTTAAAGTTTTGCAATGCAGTTCTCAAACCACAAAAAGTGCGAAAAATGCATGTATTGCAGACACCATGAGAGAGCTGGGGCTGCGGCTATTTCTTTTTGAATGCACACTTGCACCTGGTTCATACTATCAATTTCTGACTTAGTAAGCCAGGATGTGCACATGCTGGGTGGGTGGGTGGTGGGGCATGGAGTTTTGCTTCTGCTTCCATATAGGCGGCTGAAGAAAACAGGACGCATTTCTTAGTCAGAGTTTCCTGTTGCATGCAAACCCCCAAACTGTGGATAATCAACCATACACATGCCAGTTCTCAAGTATCTTAATTTCCTGGCTTGTTTGTTCCCCATTAACCATAGTTTCCAGGTTTGCACACAATGGGAAGCTGAACCCTGGCTTCTTTTATGCTGTTCATTGTATATTATTTGATTTGTTGGTTTTCCGCATTGTTGGGTCTTTCTTATTAAGGGTGGGTGGAAGGAAAGGATCTAAATCTATCAACTAAATAAAAAAAAGTCAAGAACTATACAGATTCCATGATCATATTGCACAGTGACAAGACAGGGGCAAATGGCTGCAGGTTGGTGTTCCCCAAATATCTTGCTGGAAATGTACCATATGCATGCACTTAGCAATCACTGAAGAGGGGGTGCCTGAAGATCCTTATCTGTAGAAATGCCTTTCTTTCTGAATTCAGAAAATGCATCTGTCAATCCTCATACTTAGCCTAGCCACCTGTCCTTCAAAACAATGTGTGTTTCTGCATCTGACATCTCCCCACAGATGTCCCATAAGGCTTCCCTTAGATGCTATTTCCATTGATAGCCCAGCTGCTGCTTCTTCCAAATCACCTTGCCATTGCAGGACTCTCCTCCCCCCTCCCCTCCAGTAACCAGCCTAGTTCCAGGATGTTGTGAGTCTCAGACAATATTTATTTATTTGTCGGGAGAAAATATTTTTTTTTAAAAATATTTTTTATTGCTTTTTAGAAATACAGAAATACAGAAAAAAGAATAAAGAGTGGTTATAAGAAAATAGAGTAGAAAACTAACAAATTTCCATATTCTTTTTCCATCTAAGCTATAGGACTTCCCCACATCCTCCGAACCCTGCGTTCTCTGTCTTATAAAACATCAGCAATTTGTTAACTTATTTCAAAACTTATTGTAACTTCCATTTTATCATGTTCCCTTTTTTCAATTTTACTGTAACTCAATTCTTATATGTTTTGTATTAAACACAATAAAGTTGTTTCATTATTTTACCTCTGAATTCTTGTGTCTTAGTTTTCATTTCTTTAACTTACATTTGCTGAAGCTAGAATTTCCTGAAAGGTGCATTTTTTAACATTCATACAGCTTATAGTGTTTTTTCAAATAGTCCTTAAACTTTTCCCAGTCCTCCTCAATTGTTTCTTCTCCCACGTCTCGGATTCTGCCAGTCATTTCAGCCAATTCCATATAGTCCATCAACTGCGATTGCCATTCCTCCAGCGTGGGTAAATCTTGTGTCTTCCAATATTTTGCAATCAGGATCCTTGCTGCTGTGGTAGCATACATGAAAAAGGTTCTGTCCTTCTTAAGCACTCCTGGTCCACCATGCCCAGTAGGAAGGCCTCTGGTTTCTTAGGTAAGGTAAATCTCAGTACCTTTTTTAGTTCATTATGGATCATTTCCCAGAAGGCCTTCACTTTCGGGCAGGTCCACCAGAGGTGAAAGAATGTCCCTTCCGCCTCTCCACATTTCCAACATTTGTTGTCAAACAGATGGTATATCTTAGCTAGCTTGACTGGGGTCATGTACCACCGGTATACCATTTTCATAATATTTTCCTTCAGGGCAGTACATGCCGTAAATTTCAAACCGGTGTTCCATAACCTTTCCCAGTCTACAAACATAATGTTGTGCCCCACATCCTGCGCCCATTTTATCATGGCGGATTTGACTATCTCATCCTGTGTATTCCACTTAAGCAGCAAATTATACATTCTCGAAAGTAGTTTACTTTTTGGCTCTAACAATTCAGTCTCTAGTTTCGATTTTTCCACCTGGAATCCAACTTTTTTATCTATTTTAAATACCTCTTGAATTTGCGCATAGTGCAGCCAGTCTCGTACCTTAGTTTTCAATTTCTCCAAACTTAACAACCTCCAATTGTCTCCAATTTTTTCAATTATTTCCCAATATTTAGGCCAATGGGCCTCCATGTTGAGTCTCTTACGTGCCTTGGCCTCCACCGGTGAGAGCCACCTCGGAGTCTTACTCTCCAATAAGTCTTTGTATTTTATCCAGACCCTCCAAATTGCTCTTCTGACAATATGGTTTTTAAACAATTTGTGCACTTTAACCTTGTCATACCACAAATATGCATGCCACCCAAACGCATTGTCAAACCCTTCCAGATCTAGGACGTCAGTGTTCTCCAATATAATCCAATCTTTCAACCAGCAGAAGGCTGCAGATTCATAATATAACCTCAAGTCTGGCAGGGCAAATCCCCCTCTTTCTTTCGCATCAGTTAATATTTTAAACTTTATTCGGGGCTTTTTGCCCTGCCAAACAAACTTAGAAATATCCTTCTGCCACTTTCCAAAACATTCCACCTTGTCCACGATCTGTAGGGCCTGAAACAAAAATAACATTTTCGGCAATACATTCATCTTTACAGCAGCTATTCGGCCTAACAAGGAAAGTTTCAATCTTGACCATATTTCCAAGTCTCTTTTGATTTCTGACCAGCATTTCTCATAGTTATCTTTAAACAAATTCAAATTTTTGGAGGTCAAGTACACCCCTAGGTATTTTACTTTTTTAACCACATTCAACTCCGTTTCTTTGGAGAACTCATCTGTTTCTGTAACTGTCAAATTTTTTGCTAAAACCTTGGTTTTTTGCTTATTTAACTTAAACCCCGCCACCCGACCAAAATCAGAAATTAATTCTAGCACTCTTTTAGTGCTGGAGACTGGTTCCTGAAGTGTTAATACCAAGTCATCTGCAAATGCTTTTAATTTGTATTGTTTCACTCCGACCTCGATTCCCTGAACCAACCGATCCTTTCTAATCATATTTAGCAACACCTCCAGAACTGAGATGAACAATAGGGGGGATAGAGGGCACCCCTGACGTGTCCCTTTTTCAATTTTAAACTCCTCTGTCACCACATTGTTTACTATCAATTTAGCTTTTTGTTCTGTATAGATTGCTTCTATACCATTTTCGAACCCCCGCCCCACTCCCATCCCTTCCAAATTTTTCTTCATAAACATCCAAGAAATATTATCAAAGGCCTTCTCTGCATCAACAAAAATCAAAACCGCTCTGGTGTTCAGATTTGTTTGTAGAAGCTCCAAAATGTCAATAATGTTTCTTGTGTTGTCAAACAAATGCCTACCAGGGAGAAAGCCGGCCTGGTCCTTGTGAATCACTTCATTTAGTACTTTTTTAAGTCTATTTGCCAAAATATCAGCAAAAATTTTATAATCCACATTTAGGAGTGAAATGGGGCGGTAATTCTTAAGTTGGGTCTTTTCAGTCTCTAATTTAGGTATCAATGTGATGAAAGCTTCTTTCCACGTTTCCGGTGCCTTCCTTCCCTCCATTATCTGGTTACAAACCTCCATCAAAGGTTGTATCAAATAGTCCTTTAAAACTTTATAGTATTTGGAGGTTAAGCCGTCCGGGCCTGGGGACTTGCCAAGTTGAAGATTTTGAATGGCACTTTCAATTTCTTGCTGTGTAATGTTACAGTTCAGGTTTGTTCTCATTTCCAGGGGTATTTTTTGTAATCCATTAGTTTTAAGAAATTGATCCACCTCTGAAGCTTTTTGCGGCCCTTGTGAATAAAGTTCTTTGAAGTACCCCTGGAAGCACTTTCTGATTTCCTCGGGTTTCTGAACCATTCTCCCTTCGATCTCTAGATTTGTAACCGTATTAAGCTTTTGTCTCTTTTTCAACTGCCAGGCTAGCAGTTTCCCACACTTGTTCGCCGATTTGAAGGATCTTTGTTTCATTTGTTTAATTTTCCATTCCACCTCTTGATTTATCAATTTTGAATATTGCGCCTGGAAAAATTTCACTTCTCTTAACACATCCTTCGACTTAGGCCTAGATCTTAATTTTTTCTCTCCTTCTCTTATTTTCTCCAATATCTTCTCCTTCTTTTCATTCCAGAGCCTTTTCTTAATCGTGTTTTGTTGTATTAGAAACCCTCTCATGACTGCCTTACTTGCGTCCCAGATTGTTCTTTTTTCCACGGTAGTATTCAAATTTATCTCAAAATAGTCCTTTAAAGTTTTTTGGGCCTTCTTCACAATCTCCTGATCTCTTAATAAAGTGTCATTCATTTTCCATCTAAAGGAACCGGTTGTATTAAGTCTCAGTTCCACTTTCAAAGCACTATGGTCGGAGCAGGTTTTTGGGCAGATTTCCACTTTTCTAGTCTTAGGTGCCAGTCCTCTAGTTGTCCAGATTTGGTCGATTCGTGTCCATGTCAGATGAGCTTCAGAAAAGAAAGTCCCTTCTTTCCCTAGAGGGTTCTTAACCCTCCAAATGTCAACTAAGTCCATATTGTCTGTCATTTCAAAAAAAGTTTTAGGTAGTCTGCCGTCTTTCGATATGTTGGCACTTTGTGACTTATCCATATTTACAGACACAACCCCATTCATATCACCCAGCATAATGATGTTACTATAGTCCAAATAATCCAGCATAGTCTCATGCAGCTTCCTGAAAAATTCCGACTTTCCCTCATTTGGAGCATATATTCCTAATATCAAAAATTTTTCTCCTTGTGTCTGTATTTCAATCGCCAAAATTCGGCCATATTCATCTTTGAATAAAAATTTCGGTGACAGGCTCTCCTTTGCATAAATCACCACTCCTCTCTTCTTAACTTTGTCCGAAGAAATAAATTCTTGGCCTAGTCTTTTGTTAATTAACACTTTTCTATGGAGCCTTGTCACATGTGTTTCCTGTAGGCAGATAACGTCCAATTGTTCCTTTTTCAGGATGTGAAAGACTTTTCTTCTTTTTTCCGGGGAGTTTCCGCCATTTATATTCCAACTAAGAAGCTGCAGAGACATCCTGAATCAATTGACGGGTTCTACAATGGGGTATCTAAGCTTCCGCCCGATCCCGGGAGAGGTAATGCTGGTCCTGATCCAGGTGGTATAGCTCTTGGAGGTGGTCCCGGTGGTGGTGGAGGCCAAGAAGCTGCTGCTCCTTTTTGCAGGTCCTCCTCGTGGTTAATCTTTATTTTCCTTCCTTTGTAAGTAAATGAAAGTCCTTGTGGAAACTCCCACCTATAAGGAATTCCGTTGTGTCTCAACAATTTGGTCAGATCTATATAGGTAGTCCTAAGTTCCAAGAGATATTTGGGTATATCTCTGTAAATTTCGGCCCTTTTGCCTTCTATCTCCAAAGATTTCTTAAAATGTAGGCCTAATATCTTATCCCTTTCTTCTCTTGATCTCAGAGCAACCAAACAGTCTCTGGGCTTGTCTTTCTTTACTGATTTTCCCAGTCTAAAGGCTGTCACAATTTTAAAGTCCTTTTCTTCCTCAATTCCCCAGAATTTGGAGAACAAAAGTGTCAAAAATCCCTCTAAATTATTTTGCTCCAGTTCCGGGATAGCCCTTATCCTGAGATTACTATCTTTACTTTTCAATTCGACCAATGCCAGGTAGGCTTGTTGTTCCCCTACCTGCCTTCTCAGAGGTCTTACCTCTCCTTTAATTTCATCAACCTTTAAATTCGCCTGTTCTGCTTTTTGGTTGGCTTCCACAGCTAATTTGTAGTTTTCTGCCGTAGCTCCTTGCAATTTCTCAATTGCCTGAGTGTGCTGCGAAACCTGTTCAGTTAATTTGCCAATAGAGGATGTAGCTTGGTCAATCTTTGATGTTTGATTGTCCACTTTTTGGTTTAAAACTGCCAATTGTTCCAAAATTTGTTTTAAAACTGTTTCAGATCCTCCAGTTGCCATATCTTCTGCAGCAGGCTGCACTAGTTCCACCTCCTGTGCTGTCAGCACAGTTGGGACAGATGATCTGCGGTGATGAGTTAAAGTTGTTTGCAAAAGTTGCCCAGATTTTTTCTCTTTTTCTTTATCTTTGGCTTTAGCTGCTCTTGTTCTCCCTGTGCCGCTCATTCCACACCTGCCTCTGTTCAAGGTCAGATGGTCTTTTGTCCCATGGGAAAAACAAGTCCCAAATATAAACTAATGAAACCACAAAAAGTTTCAATAAAACTCAATTCCCATGCCACTATATTTCCACAGTCCTATAGGGGGAGTATTTCAAAGTTTCAAAAAAGAAAGGAACTATTTTCCGCCATTGAAGTTCCTCAATTCCCCATGTTAAGTTTTGTAATTCCCAAACGCAAGAGGAAGGTTTCCAGAACTTCTGATCTCTTAAAATCCAGCCACAAGGTATCAATATAGGTCCATGCGATAATGTTTAATGTTAATATCTCAGTCTATGCAACAATTTCAATCTCTGCAACAATGTCGTCAGTTTGACAGCAGTTTGACAGTTCTTTTTCTATGCACTGGCAGCCCGATGACGGGGTTATCTCTTTCAACCCCGTTTAGCCCAGAAATAGGAGGATAGTTCCAAAGAATAAAAGTCTATAAATCACACAGTTCTTTCCTTTTTATCTTCAAAATGCAGAGTCTATCAATGCACCCTTTCTTCCATTTTTACAATCCCTTTTTAGATACTTCAGCTCGTTTCCGAGCCCTTGCTTTGATCTAATTAGCAGAGTCGGGAGGCGGACTTCCTGTTACTCGCCTCCCGTTTTCAGCCAAATTTCTTCAATTTAAGTTAAAAAATTTAGGTCCCTTACTCACGGGTATGTTGCTCCAATTCCGATAATTTCAAGAAGAAAGGTCAGCGCTCATCAGCAGCAGCAGCGCGGCTTTGCTTCCACGAAAAGAGCGATGAACTCACAGCGCCGCTCCCCCTTTCACGTTCCGGAGCCTCTTACGAGGCTCCTTCCCCGCTTCTGGGGGGGCTCCAGGCGCCCGCCGAGTCCCACGGCCGCAGGCTCGCTCTGCCTGCGGTTTTTCTTAATGGGTCTCCGCTTTGCCGCAGCGGACGACCCTTTTTCGCGGAGCCCCTCTTCACAGCGCGAAGAGGACCGCCATTGCTGTTTTGCGCCGCCTCCGGAAGTCTATTTGTCGGGAGAAAATAGACCCCATCTTTCCATATATAGAGGTAAAGAGGAACAATACAATATTAAAGTCAGATGTCCATCCCCAAAAGGACAAAAGAGGACACATATCTGTATAAAATTTGTGTATGCTAATTTATATGCATAGATGCAAATGTGGAAATAATTGCTATTATTTAAATAGAATCTCTCCAGGTGTGAATTGTGGATGTGAAATTTCAAAGCTCCTGCTCTCTCTTTTTATGGTCCTTAATCTTTAAACTGGACTGGAGCCCCATCTGCACCATACATTTAAAGCACTATGATACCACTTTAAACAGTCATGGATTTCCCCAAAGCATTCTGAGAATTGTAGTCTCAGTGCTGAAAGTTGTTAGGAGACCCCTACTGTTGAACCATCTTGGGGCCTATGATCAGCAGGGGAGGTTCTGTTGGTGGTGCCAAAACCGGGTGCTGCCCGGTTCAGGCTGATCAACTGCAGGGCCTTCTTGGTAGTGGCTCCCCATGTATGGAAGACTTCCCTTGCTGTAGTGCACCTGTCTCCTTCATTCTTAATATTCAAGAAGAACCCAAAACATTTCCATTCACTGAGGAATTTGATGGCTGAAATACAGTGTTCTGTGAGAGCATGTGCTTGTTTTCAGATTGCTTTTAGATGCTTTAAAAGGTTTGATTATTATTATTTTTAAGTATCATTTGATCATGCTTTGCTATTTGCTGCCCTGGGCTGGGAGGAAGGGCGAGACTGAAATGTAATAAACAGTAAATAAATAATAAATGCTTGTATGCATTTATTAAAGTATTCATGCTCTATCAGTGGAACGGCTGCCAAGGGTGCTCACATCGATGGTTAAAACAGAGAAATGAAAGGACAACTGAAAACTTATAGAAACAATAGCACAAAACAACAACAGGCATGGTGGGAGTGGGGCACCTTAACACAGAGAATGAAACACCAACATTTCTCAGTGTATAAACTAGTGCTGGGCTGCAATATTTCATTTCGTTATTTTCCTTTCTCAGATTTTGTTGGAGGGCAAAACACCCAGATTTCTTTGTGACTCTTCTCTTTGTATTGTAAGGAGGCCATAGTCCATCCATCCAAAAGTGGGAGGTTTCTGCACATGCATCACACACATTTCACCATCCTCTGTTGAGGCCGGCAAGGTGGAACACGATCATAGTTCAAAGCACTTGAGAAGTGGTATGGAGCAGGGCTGGGGAGGAGCCTGGCCTAGAGAGAGTTTCAAGGGCCAGATTCAGGAGCCCATGGACCACATTTGGCCTCTGAGCCTCAGGTTCCTACCTCTGGTCCACACAGAGTGGCATCTTTCTCAGCCCTGCCTTGAGATACCAGGGCTTGAACCCAGGACACACTGCATTCAACACAGGTGCTTTAAACCCCTGCATGTGACGCTTCCCTGATTGCAGCAGATAAATCACTCACAAACCACACATTTTTGGTGGCTTAGCAGTCTCCAGTCCTCACCCATCATCACCTCCCTGTTTTGCGGCACATGTGCTAAAATGTCAGGGTCTTCTCTCCATGCAGTAGCATGGATGAGGTGTGCTAAGCAGTTGAATCGAGGGAGAACTCCAGCAGTGTGCTTGGAACTTCATCAATCCTGTCCACCGGCCAAGCAGTTTACTAACTGCCTTCGAGGCCGTAGCGCTGCACCTCCTGCTTGCAAAAGCACCAACTTGCCACATGTACTGTGTTCAGAGTGGTGAGTTTCTAGGCAAAGAAGCAGAGGGGGGCAGATCTATCTGGAAGCCTCTGCCGCTAATCCCAGATGTGTGTATGGCAGCTGCAATGGGAAATTCTGAACATGCTTCAGGTCATCATTTTCCATTAGTCATTCACGTGCATTGCATTCAGCGCAACATGGTTAAGCCATGGCTCAAATTAAGCTCCGAGCAACTGCTAAAGCATCTCTGGAATGGGATCGCCTCGTTTTCCTAATATTCATCGACTCAGCATATTTTTATATTTGCTATTTTTGCTTATCCCAAAATGTAATGTTTCTCCTTTCCCAACACACAGAGAGTGCTTCCAGATGGGTGTTTATTATGGTGGTCAGTGCTTTCGGGACATGCAAGTTTCTTGCAGCATCCATGGGACATCGCTGGCATCAGAATGCCACCCTGCATCACTCCTCCTCTTTAATCTGAATGGCGCTGTGGGTTAAACCACAGAGCCTAGGACTTGCCGATCAGAAGGTCGGCGGTTCGAATCCCCACAATGGGGTGAGCTCCCGCTGCTCGGTCCCTGCTCCTGCCAACTTAGCAGTTTGAAAGCACATCAAAGTGCAAGTAGATAAATAGGTACCGCTCCAGCGGGAAGGTAAATGGCGTTTCCGTGCACTGTTCTGGTTCGCCAGATGCAGCTTAGTCATGCTGGCCACATGACCCGGAAGCTGTACGCCAGCTCCCTTGGCCAAAAAAGCGAGATGAGCACCGCAACCCCAGAGTCAGCCACGACTGGACCTAATGGTCAGGGGTCCCTTTACCTTTACCTTAATCTTTCTGGGGGAAAGCTATTAAAAAATAACTTTATTTATTTTTTAAAAAATAACTGTTTTATTTAAAAAATAAATAAATATTTTTATTTAAAATATTTTTATTTAAAAAATAACTGTTGTCAACAACCCATAGCTTCCCTGGGAAGAAGGACAGGGTAGGCATTAAATCAGTAAAATAATAAAGATCGCTATGCCCATTTACAATCTGAGGCCCCCATCTGGAAACACCCACATTTTATGTATCTATGTCTCTTCCTCCCCTGCCCTTTCGCTACACAGAACCACACATCATGTACATGCAGACAACACACGTCTCTGCAGCTTGTAAATAGGAAATGAAGTTACAATCCTCAGAAATTATAATGGCAGGCACACAAAGACGTCGTTGCTGGCACAGAATTCAATTAACAGATAGCAATCACCCTTGGGTGACTGTGTGAGGTAGAAATATACAGGCATGCTAATAAGTAATATCTTAAAGCGAAGGCGTTTATCAGCTAGCAGCCAGACTTAGGCAAGAGAGCGGGCAAACAACATTGCTCTGGGATATTTAATAAAACCTGCTCTCTTCATTTAAGGATTTTGTGTTTAATCATTTGGTAACATTTTAGAAAACGTTGAGGCTGCAAACATCTCAAACAGAACTGCTTAGGTCAGAAAACCTATAGTTATTTACTGATATGAAAATAGCCACAGGAACAGAGTGGATTCTGGGTTGATTTTTAAAAAAAGAAAAATAGCAATTCTTCGTTGCCACCTTTCTGCCCCGCTGAGCCTCTGAGTCACATGTACTACATGAATCACAGCCTTATCTGGGGAAACATGCCGAAGGTGTTCATTAATACTGGCTAAGCAAATGACCGAACGGCTGTTAAAATAAAACTAATACGTTAACTCCTGATTTGGTTGAGCGCCTGAAATTAAAACATTCTTGCCTTCCAGTCCCTTTAGCTTTACTTTGTATCGAATCCTGGGTAGAATTTAGGGAACTGCTGAGGAGAGGGAGCCCCCCCAGATCAATCTTGTGAAATGCAAACTTTTTTTTTAGATTGTTGGGGCATGGCTATGGTTAGGGGGAGAAGATACAGCCCAACCCCATACTCCCAAAAAAGTCTGACAGGCTTCAGTTGGGTGTCTTCAATTGGATGCTTTGCCTTGCCTCCCCATGCAGAAATTAGTCTAGTTTAAATTAGTCTTGGTTTTTTGTTTTTTTAAAAAATCCATTGGTTTCTAATTGCCACATGAGTAATGATTTTCAGTGGGGGAGGGGCCACAGCAGAGGAAAGAGAGGTTAAGTCTCTAATCCCTCATTGCTACCCCCCCACCACTTAAATGAATTAGACATGAAAGAGCACCTCATTTACTCCAATGGGATGCTATTTTAAGTCCTAACATGTTTAGGGATGGGCATTGAGGGGTGGGCATAGCTAGAAAGGGAAGGGTTAACTGTTCCCTTCTCAATGAATGTCTTCTTCTCACTGAATATATTCTTGAAAAAAGGATTAACACATTCATTCTTTTTTTAAAAAAAATCTCACTTTGTCCTTGTTGATGAATCAACAGCCAAGGGACAGTGCTTACATTGCACAAGATAAGTCAAAACACGTGAATCAGCCCCTTCTTTACTCAATGGTGAAAGGGGGGGGTTGAAGAAGAGGATTGGCTTGCCTTGTTTTGCTGAGGATTGGGCATTTTACAGAGATTTTCAGTTTCAGCCGCTCAGGCTTTCTAAATTCATGAAATGTATGATAAAAGTAAACGACCCAGCAAATCTGAACAGCCTCCCGGTGGGAATGGAGGACAAGTGCCAAAGCCATTCCAGAGACAGGCTACTAACTGAATAACCTCTGACCTTTGTGGGGCTGTAAAACGGTCCCAAGAGATCTGGTTGGAAGACGGCATGAAAATGTTCAGATCAGGCTTCAGCCTCAATTTTTGTTTTCCACTGAGGGTTGCTTATGCTGTTAATTTCATTTTTAAATTTCAT
This sequence comes from Podarcis gaigeae, assembly GCF_964106915.1. Lineage (NCBI taxonomy): Eukaryota > Metazoa > Chordata > Lepidosauria > Squamata > Lacertidae > Podarcis > Podarcis gaigeae. The sequence goes on from NC_139680.1 coordinate 70,992,925, forward strand.
TTTTTAAAAAATCACTGTGGACATATGTCTGTAACTGCCCTCCTGTTCTCACCACACATCAGTCTTCCCTTCACTTGGAAGCTAGTTAACTTGTCCAAAGTTCCTTCCCCTCCACCCCCAGCTCCCAAGCCACTGCTGACTGCTTACACTTTCTCATGCCTTTTACAATTAGCTGGATTTATTCCCTTTTTCCCCTTCCCCTGGTGTTGTTCTTCCCACCCTCTCCTTTTTGGCAGCCCAAACATAGGCTTCCACAGAAAGCCACAGTGTCCTTGGATAATTGAAAGTGGCCCATTCTCAAAGATACCCATCATCTCATTGTTCTTTCCCCCTTTTTTGCCCATCACTCCTTTCCCAAACAAACAAACTGAAACAAAAAGCAAATGCTCATATCTGTTGTGGGTGGTGACTCACACACTGACTGATTTCAGAAGTCCATTGAATTTTTTTTTTCATATGCAAGATTTCACAGGAAAAAAATTATTCAGCAGGGAGAAATGGGGAGAGAGGAAGTAGCTGTCTGTTCTATTTTTGTTCAGCCCTGGAGAGCTGTGTGGTGCCCCCCCCCCTTTTTGAAAGAAAGGCACAATGCCTCTACTTTTTCACCAAGCATCACTGCTCTGCCGCTGCCCAGCTCCTCTCATTTGCATTCTATTATATGCTCTGAGCTGCAGATCCCCTCTGTCAAGTTTTTGCAGGTGTACAAAGCTTCCTTGGGAACATGTTGTAGCTTCCCAGTTCCTGCATTTGCAATTCTGCCGTGTGTTTCCCCTGCACACTCCCTTCTCTGCGAAGCAATGAATGAGCCCGTTGTGCAGGCAGCTGGATACGTCAGTTTCTAAGAAGGTCATGCTACCAAAGTAACTGTAACAAGAAAATTTAAAGAGCCAGGATGACATCTTTTCAAGTTGCTACTGTGTTATTTCCCGTTTCCTCTGAGAAACGCTGAATGTGGTTGGATCTAACTTCCCAAGGTCTGGCAGGATCACTCAGAGTTTTCTGGATGTCTTTGCTGTTGTTTTCCTTCCTTCATCCCAGTACTTAGGACTGAAATCTAAGTACAAATTGATGAAGCTGCTTTTAAGTGCAGGGAGAGAGGCTCAAATTAACCACAACTGTGGCTCCTCGGTCCTTCTGGGATGTCTGATTCACAATCAGCCAATGAAGAACCTCTGCCTGGAATTACTCAATTTGGGAATGGGATGTGAATTACACTATCTGATTTGTAGATCAGCAGTAAAGGGGGAGGCAGGTAAACAATAGGTTTTTTCAGTGCTATTTTTCTAGAAAAAGAGGTGCCAGAATGCACCTGAATGCCTCTTTTGTTCTCTTATAATAGCAATGGCACTCACTTGAGGGGTGTCGGAACTGAGTTCCCCATGAGTTTTGGCTGAAAAAACCCCTGTTGTTGTTTTTTTTTTAAAAAAAAACAGCAGCAGCAAGCCTAATTTTAGCTATCATTATCCATATTTTCAAGCCTTAATAAAATTAACACCAAACAAGAGACCAACTTGTGGAAACAGTGTAGGGAACTTGGGGGATGGCTGGCAAACTGATCTGCATAAATTTACCCATTTTTATTGGTTTGCGTCAATATTATGTGGACTGCCTAATTTCTCTCCATCTTCATTTGCTCTCTCTTTCCAAGAAAGGGAACCACACCTTGCTCTTCACTTCTCCTTGATAGAAATGATCACATTCAAACTAATTGCTCTGCATTACTTAATATTTAGACTGCAAAAAAGAAGAAAAAAGATAGGAATGAGAGGGAGATTTTTCAAGAAGGAAGGAGATGCAGAGTCACCATGAAGCTGGAAAACATATTAAGAATGTATGAATTAATCTTCCAAAATGACATATTAATTTAGGGTTCAGTCCTATACCTACTTACCTGGGAGTATGTCCCATTGAATTCAGTGGGTCTTGGTTTTGTGTGAACCTTTAGACAATTGTGCACACTTACTTGGTGTAAGCCCTACTGAACTAAGTGGGACTCGCTACTGAGCAGACATGCAAAGGAGTGTGCTCAGGAATGCCTTTGGGCTGGTAGATTTTAGATATTATAATACACATCTTAAGTATGGACCCTAGAATATTATGCAGGAGTGGATAAAAAGCAAGTCTTGAAAGCCCAAGTCCTTTTTGAAGACACTTTAAGAAGAGCTTCCTCTTTGAGCTTACCTTCAGAGCTTTGAGACAGATTCAGCTAACCTGGTGCACTAGCAGAAGCCAGCACAAGGATTCTTGCTAATGCAATGGAATTTTCCTCCTTCATGTCCCCATGCCTCATTCAAATCCATTCTGGGGTGTGTGTGTCAGGAGTACCCCCCCAGAATGGTGTTGGGGGATCATTCTATCAGGCGTGCAGGAATACTTCAACTGGTGGAGCAATCACCTTAATGCAATGTTGAATTCCATATTCAGGGCTTAGTTGCAGAGGGTAGCCATTCTAGAAGCAGGGTGGAAAGGTTCCTACATCTTCAAAAGTTGTGTCGAAGAGGGGATTTCAGACTGAATTGTAAACAACGCTTGCAGAAATTCCATTTTCTACACAGCTATTTAAGGTGACCTCTTCTTCACCAGGCTATACTGTTGCATCAGAAACAACTTGCAAGCATCTTGCGTGTGTTACCATAAAGCAGCAATGCTGCAGCAAGCAAAGGCTCTAGCAGCTCAGTCAGCTGCAGGTGGCTGCAAAGCCAAACAGGATGTTTGTGACTGTTGCCATGGGAACAAAGGGGCAGTCCATTCTCCTTATTGAGCACCGGATGTGAGCTCAGTGTGTGTCATATGACCTGTACAGGATGTACATGGGTGGAGTGAGATTCTCTCTGTTGTTCGAAGAGTGCAGACATCTTTATCTGTATGGCTGCGAAAGACAGAAATAAAGACATGTAAATACGTTTCTGTCTGAGTCTGATTCCCCTCCCTGGGGAGCAGGGAGGAGGAGAAGCAGTGGTGTGTTTTTCTCACAGTCTGGGAAAAATCGCCGAAACGGACCTCGTCTGTTTCCTGCCGGGAGTCGCGGGAGGGAGGTCTGGAAAGGAATTCTGCCGGTGCCTGGAAGACTGGCGCATCCCTCTGACCGAGGCAGAATTCCAACAGCGTGGCACCTTAAAAACTATGCCATAATAGGATTGTAGCCTCAGAACCTTCATTTCTAAATGATGTTTATATAAAGGTTTTCCCGGTGCCGTTTTTGTGTCAGATTAAAATAATTGAATCAAAAGTAATTGTTGAACATTTCTGCGACTCTGTTGAGCAATACCATGGCCCTTGAGGACACTGCAGCAAGTAACCTCTGTGAAAAACATCCACCTTTCTATTTTTAGAAAGGCGTATTTGTACCAACAGCTGTTGCTTCCGTTTCACATGATCTAGGCTAACTGCTGCAAAGTTTCAATATTATCTGAGGAAAATGTGTGGTGTGTGAAAAACGTCATGTTGCTCTGTAAACTCCATTCAGATGAAGGGCAGAAGATTGTGGCAAAACAACTGGGCACAATGCTTTAAAGAAGTATATTCTAGAGTCAGTCAGTTCTTGCAACAGAAATAGAAAGTGACTGGATTTTCTTGCCATCACGAGTACATAAGGATTGCTCTGCTGGAGCAGACCAAGAACCTATGTAGCTCAGCATCCTGTGTTCAGTGAGAAGCCTATGGGAAACCTACCAGCAGGACCTGAGGGCAATTGCACTCTCCCATCACTGTTCCCCAGGAACTGGTATTTTGAGACATGGGACTTTTGACCCCTGACGTAGCATGCAGCCATTGGAAATAGTATTCATTATCCTCATCCTCCCAAAATTTACATAATGCCCTTTTAGAGCTGTCTAAGTTGTTGGCCATCACCACATCTTGTGGAAGCAATTTCCATAGTGTAATGATTCATTTTCTCTCAGATGTGCCTGCCTTTTTGTCATACATAGAATAGTGCCTCCGTATGGAAATGGATTGTTGCCTGCAACTTGTTTTCTATTTTTCTCCCTCACTCTAAGAAATATTGCTGTCCTGCATCTTCAACTACAGTGGTACCTTGGTTTACAACCATAATCTGTTCTGGAGGTCTGGTTGTAAACCAAAACAGGTTGTAACCCAAGGCGTGCTTTCACCATTGGGGCCTCCCCCCCACCAAATTCGTTGTAATCCAAAAAAAGGGACACACACTTCCGGGTTTGACGTGGTTGTAATCCAAAACGGTTGTAATCCAAAGTGGTTGCAAACCAAGGTACCACTGTACTTGAGAGGACTTAAAATTCCAATTAAAATAGCAAAACAACAATCAAAGCAACAATAAATTACAACATCTAACCATTTAACTAAAAATCCCCAGAATCCTGAAATATTAAGCGTGGCTATTTCATGCAATGGAATGCTCACGAACATTCTCATAATTGCTAAGAAGCAGGACTTTCAATGTAGCTGCCTCTGTGCTGTGCATTCCTGTTTAAATATAGCAGGTGTGCACTGTCTGCACTTTCTGGAAACAACTAAACATATGTTTGTTTTCATGGGCTTTTGCAATTGGATGAGTGGTTCTCTGCCATCATGTCTATTTTATGTATTGCTAGATATAGATACACACACACATGCATAATCTGTTGTTTATACTGTTTTTGCTATTTTTATTGTATATAGTCATGAAACATTTGTGTAGAAGATGACTATATAATTATTAAATAATCAAATAATCAAATATTAAATAAATTCATCATCATCATCAGGCGTTGAAATATCTTAGCAATAAAGTAGATGTACTGTGGCCTGTATTCCACACAACTAGTATATTTATTGAAATATTTTTATTATTTATTATTATTTAAAATATTTATATTTTATTGAAATATTTCCATTGTAAAACAGCTCGCATCATATTAAACCAAACAAACAAAATATGCATTTCAATGGTAATTTTTTTTGGAAAGTGTGGCACTGGAAGGATTGATGAGGGCAGGGGGCAAGCTCCCCAATGCTTGTCATTTCCAAGCTTTACTGAGAAAGCTTAGGAAAAACCAAATTAATTACAAGACATGTTAGGACGTGTTCACCCATCATTAAATGGGACTCAAAGGTGCACTTAAATGCTTAAGTAGCATTAACTTCAATGGGATGCTGCAATTAAATATTGATGGGACCATGCAACCATTTTTCCACCTGAGGCTTTGAAGAAAATGAGAGGGACATTTCTGTGAAGGATGCTAGTGACTCCCACAGGCTGAAATGGATCATTTGTGATCTTTGTTCCTGACCTATAATTTTTACAAATAAAATGCTCTCTTACCTTGGTATTTGTGGGGTGGGGGTGTGTGTGGAGATACTTTGTGAGATACTGCCACACCCAAAGGGAAATGATATATTGGGTTTGCAGGAAAGGGAAGGGAGCCCATGCTGAACAAGAAGACTGTGGTGTCTTTCAGAGCTTTGTGGGCAGGAAAAGTTCATCAAGTGTGGCTCTTTCTAATTGCAGTGCCGCAGTGAGTCACAAGTCACACTGACAGATCTTTTGCTGCCATTGAGCCTCAGGAAACACAGTGGAATGGGATAGGTTTGGCAGCCCTACTGTACTGCAGACTTGATAAAGTATCAAAGAATCTTGTGGCAACTTAGATACACAGCACAAGTTATTTGGTCTAAAATCTACTCCATTAGATGCTCAAAATGGTATTTACTGGTATGGGGAGGGCTCTAAACAGTGAGGTCACAGGGAAATGAATGCAGGCAATAAGGACAGTGACAATTACATTATTGGCAGATATTTTGATTCTATTAAGTTTTCTAGAGCACATGCACATCTCTGGATCACATCATATAAGTGCAAGAATGTGCTTTTGTGGGTAAGTGGGGGGAAATTGAAGAGAGAGAGAATGCTATGCAATTTCTATGTTTACATTCTCCATAAATGATTTTTGAAATTCATTGAGCAAAAGCACACTTCAGGAATCCTAAATAATAACAGTGAATTCATCTTCCTTCTAAGTTTATGCAAAACTATTGACCTTGATCTGAAGATAGACCTCTTAACATAATCAATACAGGTGCAATCAGATAAGAACATTCTACTGTTTTATTAAAGTGTATCTAATTCAAAACTCAATAACTCTTGCAAACCCTTAATCAGAGAAGACACCCTGGGAGGCATTTAGGTGAATGATCTTATAACACTTGCTCTTTCTTCTTGTTAGGGTGGCATTTAACACAGTGACATGTCCCTTACTTTCTGTTTACCATTCCAGCCATAACTCTTTCTCTCTCTAGCTCTGCTTTTGTAGATTCTGATGCATTTATTAAGGCTTTCATTTAACAAAATGAATTTCCAGCTTCTGAATCTGGTTGTTTTTTTTAAAGGAGGAACATTGGAAGAGCCTTGTTAGGATAGACCAAAGGTGCATTAATCCAGAATTCTGTTTCCACCAGTCATCAGTCATGTGCCTCTAAGGATGCCAAAATCAGATGCCAAAGAAGACACATCTTATTCAATCTAGGTATATCATGATTGGATTATGAGTCTACATCAGAACCCACAGTCCTGTGGAGACTTTTACAAGGCTGTCTGGCTTTCAGGGCTGCCCCTGCCCTTGTCAAAGCTATTTATTGCCTTTCAAAAAGTTGGTCAGATGCCCACAGCCAGGAGTAGTTGGCATGTGTGTCTCCCTCCCATTACATACTTTGATTACAATACAGTCCTGGAAGAGTTTGCATAGGCCCTCCAGATGTTTTGGGACTACAACTCCCATGATCCCTAGGTAAGAGGACCAGTGGGCAGGGATGGTGGGAATTGTAGTCCCAAAACATCTGGAGGGCCGAGTTTGCCTATGCCTGGGCTTGATGATATTTTGTCACTTTCAGTGGGCAGTGTATGGGGATAGCAGGCCTACCACCATGTTTTACATGAGGGCAGTCATGTTTTTGAACCTTGGAGACTCAAATAGAACTGATGGGACTGTCTTAAAGCTCTGTGCAAAAGGGCTCTTTGAAGCAGCTCCAATATACTCCTTTAAGTGGAAGGGCAGGTGGTGATGGGGGGAAAAAAGAAGAGTAGAAAGAAGCCTGCATTGCACAGTCTTCATTCTCCACTAGCTTAAGCAGAAGAGTGGAGCAGTTTCAAAGAACACTTTTGAAAAGGGTTTTAACCCCTTCCTATCAGCTGATGAGAGGGGATTAAATCATGCTGCCTTGGCTGTGTGAACCTGTTTGCTGCTAGCATGCGAAGCTCCTTGCCCTTCTGAATACATTTTTACATTAGGGCAGCCATACAATTTCCCCTGAGAGCAACATATCCTGCCAGAGGAACTTGTTATATTCAAAGCACAAGGTAACTGCTCCTGGCTGTGGCTGTGAAACCTACTAGCCATTCCAGACTGTGGGCAGCTGGATGTTCTGTTTTTTGATCCTTTTATAAAAGCAGCAAATAGCCTTTTCAAGAACAGAGGCAGTGAGTGCTCTGTGTATCCTCCCCATGTGTAACTGGAACAGACTGAGATTTAATGGGTCAACTCCTCCCTATCTACCCTGAGCTCTAATACTTGTTTCAGAGTATAGGGGACCACTTTCCACTTCCTAAATTAATGAGTCAAAGAATATGCATTTTCAGTTATTATGAATTATTTCCATTGATTAGGCATTGGGTCTCTTTGATGCCACACCTTTACACCTAATGCCTTATATTGAGAACTGGTTCCACTGATACTTTCTGCTTTCGCCTGAGGTTTGAGCCATCTTTGATTGGAAAACATTATCCCATACATCAAGCCAACCTGGTCTTAATCATCTGAGGGGAGCATCAGACATAATATTTTAAAGGTTTCAGCTGCATTCCCACATCGAGTTAGATTGCTCAAATCCCATTAAAAGAATGTATTGCTGCCGGGGGCTCATATCATTCTCACGTCCACAAAAACAAGACAACCTCTTGTCTCAACAACAGATGTGCATGTCTGGCTCCTGCACATAGCCGTGAGCTGTAATACCCTGGAAACATCTTCATATTTCATGGGTCTGATGGAAATTCAGTTCCATTTATTATTGATTTAGAGCAAGATGCATGTCATTCTTTGAGGCTGCATGAATTGCTCATGACAGTCTTCACATGAATGTAAAATTTAACATGAGAAACAGACTGGTGTTCCTTTGCCCTTCCTAATTCAACATGTATGGTTCTTGAATTATGAAATGTCTGTGCTGCGATTTCAGGCCAGAGTCTAACCTTTTCCTAAATGAACATAAAATGGAGAGAAGGAGAGATGGATCTGTTCTGCGCTGTGTTGAAAAGCAGAGATGAAAATGTGTTTGAGGTTGAATCCTGACAAGGCAGAAGTACTGCTTTGGGGGGACAGGCGGCACGGTGGTGTGGAGGACTCCCTAATCCTGAATGGGGTAACTGTGCCCCTGAAGGACCAGGTGTGCAGCCTGGGAGTCATTTTGGACTCACAGCTGTCCATGGAGGCGCAGGTCAATTCTGTGTCCAGGGCAGCTGTTTACCAGCTCCATCTGGTGTGCAGGCTGAGACCCTACCTGCCTGTGGACTATCTTGCCAGAGTGGTGCATGCTCTGGTTATCTCCCACTTGGACTACTGCAGTGCGCTTTACGTGGGGCTACCTTTGAAGGTGACCCAGAAACTACAACTAATCCAGAATGCGCCAGCTAGACTGGTGACTGGGAGTGGCCACCGAGACCATATAACACCTGTCCTGAAAGACCTACATTTGCTCCCAGTATGTTTCCGAGCACAATTCAAAGTGTTGGTGCTGATCTTTAAAGCCCTAAACAGCCTCGGCCCAGTATACCTAAGGGGCGTCTCCACCCCCATCATTCAGCCTGGACACTGAGGTCCAACTCCGAAGGCCTTCTGGCAGTTCCTACACTGTGAGAAGTGAAGTTACAGTGAACCAGACAGAGGACCTTCTCAGTAGTGGCGCCCTCCCTGTGGAATGCCTTCCTGTCAGATGTCAAGGAAATAAACAACTATCTGACTTTTAGAAGACATCTGAAGGCAGCCCTCTTTAGGGAAGGTTTTAATGTTTTAATCGTGTTTTAAATATTCTGTTGAGAGCTGCCTAATCATCATTATCATCATCTCAGGAAAAAAATGCAGGTCCCATTGCAGGAGCAACATCGTAGGAGGGGTGTTTCTAAGACTAAGGTGAAACTGGGAGGCTCCCTTGTTATTTTTGGTATTGGCTATTCCCCAGTTTTCTGCAGTTCAACATAGCAATGAAAGTTGTGAAGCAAAATCTTTTTCCCCTGTGGGTGATCTCCATGCACTTTTGAAATGTGTGCCATTCTTTTCCGGGAATGAAAAAGCTGTTCCCTTCAGGGTGGAATAAGGAAGCCATTGTGGCGGCCGCACAGATATTTGGCTAGGGCAGGAATAGGAGAGTGTGCAATGCATATTCATGCTGCAGCGGAATGAACAATTGATGGGGGAGGGCAGAGCCACATTCCTGATGCATTATTTTGTGCACAGTGACATTCAACAGTTCTGCATTAATCTAATAAGGCCATGGTCTATGAGCAAGCACTGTGCTTATGCCTTGCTGGTTTGGCTCTAAATGATTCCCACACCCCCTGGAAAAAAATAAGGATACTGGAGATCTAATTGGAAGTGGGAGCTTGAGCTACACAACAAGACTTTAAACTCTTCTGGCATTTAACAGAATTTTCCGTAGTGCTAAAATAGCATTTCCCCCCACCCTGTCATTTTGACAAGAAAAATATTAGTGAATATTTGATTTTACTGTGGAACAAATTAGGGTAATAATAAGCCTTTGAAAGGGGAAGAAATGTGCACCAACCAGTTTAATCTCATTTAAAATGTGCATGTTAAAAATAGTGTGTGTACAGGAAATGCTGCCTGCTACTTAATCAACAGATGGTTATTTGACGAGAGGCATGTTTGGTAGGTGTAACGTTTGACACTCCTTAGCATTTGTTTAGCTCAACACACTTTTAATGCAGGTATCATAATCATGCCCTATGTAATTCAGGGATTTGGAATGGCATGAATAGTCTTGTTCTGCAAGACCTGCTAGGTGACCAAAAGTTCAATGGGCAGTGCTAGTTCTTTGCAAAGTCACCTTGAGAGTCTCTTGACAGACAGAACCATTGATTTCTATAGAATCACTCCTTTCAAGTAAGGAGAGACAAACCAGTCTATTTTCAGCCTGTGTCACTCATGTTCCATCCCGTTTCAACGTTAAACTGCTGTTGATATGTATATTTTAAAACCTGCATGAAAATTTGTATTTTAAATGTCTTTTTAATGCATTTTTTTCTGTCAATATGTGCATTACTAAACACATTTCCCCTTAAATGATGAATCTTTTAAATCAGATTTTAATCTGTTTTTTTGAGCTGAGAACAAAATATTCAAGAAGGACAGAAGCAAGTGGATAAACATTTGCTATGTTCTACCTTCACGGCTGGCGATGATAGACCTCTAAATACCAGTTGCTGAGAATCCTATGCAGGGAGAGCACTGTTGGACTCTAGTTTGTGAGCTACCAATGGGCATCTTATTGACCACTCTAAAAACCAGGATGCTGAACTACATCATTTATTGATCTTCCTTCCTTCCTTCCATCCAAAGGAGCCCAGGGCAGGAAACCACAAAGTAGTAAAAATAGCACAATTAAAATAAAATAAAAACAAATTTAGAACAATTAAAAACAATTAAGAACTTCTAAAAGCATTTTAAAGATGGCCTTCACAGCTAATAATAGATGCAATCTTCTTGTGTTCAAAGTCTAAGAAGTGCAGATCAGGTCTGTTTCTTTTAGGATCCACAAAGATCCACAAAGATCAAGGTCTGTTTGTTTTAGGATCCACAAAGATCCATTCTTATCCTGGGGCAAAGTTCTTAACCTGGAGCAACCACTTCCTGGTTAGCGGAGTTTGTAACCCGAAGCATCTGTAACCCGAGCTACTACTGTACCTTGAAGTGCCCACCAATGGGATGTTTTGTTCTGGTGGCAATAGCCACTGTGTGTTTCATATAAACACAGTTCCGTTTAGTACTAATCATCACATATAAGGAAGGAATATTAAAAAGGGGAATCATAGATTTGAAAGATTCCCGAAGAGCAGGAGAAAATAAGCTTGCTTCATCTTCCATGCGGCAGCCCTTAAGATATTTGAAGATGAGAGAATGGAGAATCAAGGGCATAGGAAAGAGGGATGCGGCTCAGGGCTCCACATTGCCTGAAACAGCAGTGTGGGGCTTGCGTCCGCCAGGCAGACCCCATGGGCAGCTCGCAGCAGGGCCCCCCTGGGCGGATTGCCGCCCTGCCCCTGTGGGTGGATTGGCCTGCCCCCACCGCTCTGGGTGCCGGAGCACCTAGCTACGCCCCTGTGGAGAATCACATTGTGGGGGTGGGGGGAGTCAATCAGGAAGAGTTAATCCATACTGAGGTTGTGTTCACACCCCGTCCATTGTCAACCTGTGTGAATAATCTGAACATGGACATGAGCTTCTGCAAAGAGAGAGCTCTGTGGCGGCAGGGGATGTAGCAGACTGGTGCACAGAGGGAAATTGACTTCAGTCAAATTTGCTTTCAAGCAAGTGTTTTTAAGGCTCTAGATTTAGATGAAATATTTGTCTTTTTAAAAAGACGCTATGGCCACTTCTCCTTATCAAGAATTCATCCTGTTTCGTTTGCACAAAATTTGTGAGGAGGTTAGAGGAAGCCAGCTACTCATTCTCATTTGTTTGCATCTAAAGTTAGATGGCATTGCATCAAGCAAACACTTTACAGTGGATTTCTCCATCGCTTGCCTTATCACAAAAAGCCAGGGTTTGTTTGCTTTTTGAGAAAGCATGTTTGCAGCGCAAGAAGAGTCCCCAAACCAGCTGTAACTGAACAACCCAAATTTGCTGGTATATGAGTGGATCTCATTTGGAAACTAGAGATTTTTTGGAAGTGCCCTATTAAAGCAAAGACAAAAAAGTACTAAGCAAAATACTCCAAGTGGGAAGGGCTGTGCCCTTAACTTTCACATGCAGGGCCTGAAAGTGACGGCCTTCCCTTGTTGCTTGTCCATGGAATCTGTATTCCGAGGTAGTTTGCCTCTGCATGTGGAAGTTCCATTTTGCTACCAGGTTCACTGGTTCTGGGGCATTGCTGGAAGCAGAACACTGTGTTAGTTTAGATTATCAGTTGGTCCAGGAGTATGTCACAAAAGTGGTTCCAAAGAAAAAGGGCTACATGTGCAAGGGCTTTTGTTTGTTTGCTTACAGAATAAGGAATAGAGTTTTGCTAGTCAGTGTGGCTATCCAAAGGTGGCTACTAATAGCCGTGAGTTAAGTGCCAACTCTTAAGCGCTTACACACCAAGGAAGCATTTCTCACTTCTAGCAGATCTCACTTTGTGGGGTTAGAGGATGAACTTTAGAAATAAATCAAAAGATGCAGGTGTGTACATTGTCCAGGAATGCTTCTATATTAATTTGACTAATTAGGCACAAAAATTCAGGCTGTGAACATCTGACATGAATTAACTCAGCAAAACAAGTCCTTTCTTTCAGGGCCCTATATGGAATGGGGAAGAATGGCACAGCCAGCGGCCTTGTGTTTAAAAGGTTTTGGTTGAGAATGTGGGTCACCGTGGGGTGGGCTTATGTGGCACGCAAAAGAACACAGTCAAAAGGAGGCTGTCAGAAAAGCTCAATGACTTTGCACAAGTCTGGGCTCATGAATAGAGGAAGGAAGGGAAATACCTCATCATCAAAGATTCCACTGTCTCCATGGTTAGCGGCTCTTCCAGACAAAAAATGTATGACGCATTTCATATAATCTCTCTACAATATAATGAGACTGTCACAGGGATGTCTAATGTGACTCTGGTAGTCAACAATCAAATGTGGTCAAGGACTGTCAGATTGCTTTATCGCACATGTAACTTCATGAGAATTTCATAATTCTCATGAAAATATTGGTGGAGATTTTCTTTACTGTGTTGCCCAACAGGTGATTTGGGAAAATAGCACACTTCCCTTGCCTTCAAATGCAAAGTGAAAAGGTGGTCTTAAAACATTTGATTGGGAGAGTGCCTTTCTACACTTACTATTTATAGTGGAATAGCTGCTGGTTTGGGAGGTTGGGGGTTGGCATGGGGCCGCATGAAGTTGGCGCCATTCAGCTCATATTCCAGAAAAAACCTACTCGAAAGCTCGCTTTTTCATTTCCTGGGGGAAAATAAATCTTATTTTTGCGAAAGATCTGGAATCGATCCTCAATATTTTCAGTTGTGTGGCATCATCCCACTTTTTGTGTGGAGAAGGCAGTGGTTGGTGGGGGTGATTTGGAAGACGTCCATTTCATGTCAGTTCCCTCTGACTGCTGCGAGCTGTCACTTTGCTAGCTATGTTCAGAGGACAGATGTGACAGATAGAGATGACGGTACTGAGTCAAAGTATTGCCCATGACAGCAATCAGGAAAAAAAGTCATGACAAGACTGCAGTTGTTGAGGTTCACCATATCTCAGGCAGACATGTAGTCCCTCTTTTAATCTCCTACACACCTACAAGAGTAGTATCCTATTGCATTAAATACAGTTTTTTAAAGCCCTAGTAGGGTTGTCCCCTAAGGGACGCGGGTGGCGCTGTGGGTTAAACCACAGAGCCTAGGATTTGCCGATCAGAAGGTCGGCGGTTCGAATCCCCACAATGGGGTGAGCTCCTGTTGCTCAGTCCCTACTCCTGCCAACCTAGCAGTTCGAAAGCACGTTAAAGTGCAAGTAGATAAATAGGTACTGCTCCGGCAGGAAGGTAAATGGCGTTTACGTCCGCTGCTCTGGTTCACCAGAAGCAGCTTAGTCATGGTGGCCACATGACCCGGAAGCTATACGCCGGCTCCCTCAGCCAATAAAGCGAGATGAGCACCACAACCCCAGAATCGGCCACGACTGGACCTAATGGTCAGGGGACCCTTTACCTTTACCTTAGGGTTGTCCCCATGTCCATACTCATAACGTTGACATTCACTGGCTGGAGGAACATGTGGGCTCATTAGGATTGTGACTGCAGTCATGGAGCTTTTCTCAATTTGGGAATGACGTATCATTAGTGTGGAAAGGAAAACTGTACACTCACTCACTAATAAAAGCAACATATGAGTAAAGATTCAGAAGATTAGCTACAAATTCACTCTTATCAGCCCTAGGAAAAAGAAGATGATGATGAGCCACCATGGAGCCCACAGGCGCCTCCATCACGTTGACATCAGCAGGCCTGATGTCAACCCAGGAGTGCTGCAAAACCATGTGGCCTGGGCACCTAAGGTTGGTTACGTGCCTCACAAGTGAAATAGGTTGTATACAGTGCTTTGATTTGCACACAGCTGAGAAGTTAGTACTTTTCTAGCCTGTATCTTGAGATCTGTGCAATGCAAAGGTGTTCATATGCTTTTATTATAAGAATGGCTCCCGATAAGGAAATGCTATATGCAGTGAAAGCTCTTTGTATACAATTGTGCAGCAATGTGACATTTAAGCACAGGATCTGGTTGAACAAAAGCAGGTTTAATATTTTTAATAACAGGTTAATCTTTTTAGTAAGAGTTGGGTAGGCTTGGATTTGTTTCTATGGAAGTCCTTCTCTTTCTAACCACCCCCAGTTTTCAATGAGTACTTTCCCAGAAATTTCCTAAAGCAGCCTTGCTGAATTTAGTTCCCTCCAGAAGTTTTGGACTAGAGCAGGCATAGGCAAACTCGGCCCTCCAGATGTTTTTGCCCTACAACTCCCATGATCCCTAGTTAACAGGACCAGTGGTCAGGGATGATGGGAATTGTAGTCCCAAAACATCTGGAGGGCCGAGTTTGCCTATGCCTGGACTAGAGTTTTCATTGACACTAGTCAGCACAGTAGCAGACAGCTGGTCGAAACATCTCACTGGCTCATCTGCTAGCTGTGCGGATTTGCAGTACCCATCCATTTGCATGAGTCTGTTCTAGTGAGCTCAATGGCTACTTGAACAGTGTAGTGGTGCCTGAGGCAGCGGTGATTAGATTAGTCAGCTTGACAGGAAATCCAGCATCAAACAAGGCTCAGGGGTGGTGTACTTGAGAAACAGCAGACCATGTATTGGACTTGGCCTGCCAACAGCCACTTCCATGGATAATAATCCATAATCCTGGGTTGCAAAGCCAACCATTTTCTCAGCACAAATTATTCAGACTCAAATGGGCTGTTTTTAAATTTTATTTCACATATTTATCATGTTTTATATTTATTTCATATTACATGTACAGGGAAGCAAGCCCAGTATTTATAACTGTCAACCATTAGAATATAAACGAGAAATTCCAGAAAATTCAATCATCCTTACAATTGGAGCTGGATGAGTGGGATCTGCAAAGGAATGATGTGGAGTTGACATGCAGGTTTTGATATGAGTTTTGAACAGTTTCTCTCTCTCTCTCTCTCTCTCTCTCTCTCTCTCTCTCTGTGTGTGTGTGTGTGTGTGTGTGTGTATTCCCTGTCTGGACAGTCTTAATACATATTAAATGATGGAGTTGGTGGTAAAGGAAATACATGGCATAAGGAAAACACACTTGATCTAATAAATATCCCACTCCTGACTAATTTTGGATTTGGGCAAATGGATTTCAAAAGTAGTTTATTAAAATAAACACTTGTAATTAGAAAAGCAAGAGTACAGTTATTGTTTTCCTAACCCCTAATTGCTAACAGACATCTATTTAGGGTACAGTAGTACCTCAGGTTAAGAACCTAATTCGTTCTGGAGGTCCGTTCTTAACCTGAAACTGTTCTTAACTTGAAGCACCACTTTAGCTGATGGGACCTCCTGCTGCTGCTGCACCGCCGCTCCACGATTTCTGTTCTCATCCTGAAGCAAAGTTCTTAACCCGAGGTATTATTTCTGGGTTCGCGGAGTCTGTAACCTGAAGCGTCTGTAACCCGAGGTACCACTGTATTTATATGATTCCCCCCCCCTTCTTTTCTACGGACAGTTTTTCACATTTTTCTAGTTTTTCACATCTAGTTGCTAAGGGTAACTGCACATGATCATTTTTAAACTGTAATGATTGCAGCTCTCATGGTCTGCTGGCTCTCATAGGGTGCCTTCAAACCAACAGTGGATTCACAGGAGCTCACCATTTTCTGGCTTGGTCAACATTTCCACTCACAGTCAGTCACTGCTTTGCTGGTTCACCAGCTCCGTCAGCAATTCAGCTTAGGGTGGCCAAAGAAGAGGAAACGCTTTGCAAAAAACAAAAGCAAAAACAAGTTACTCCCATAGAGTTCAATAAGGCTTGCTCCCAGTATGTAAATATAGGAGTCCAGCCTCAAGCAATTTGATTCTAGTCCTGTTAATGAGCAAACACATTCTTTCACTGCAAAGTGAGCCATGGATAATGATGGTGGCTAATTCGTGTGGTAAGATTATTTCCACCTGTATACAGTGGTACCTTGGTTCTCAAACACCTTGGTACTCAAACAACTTGGAACCCAAACACTGCAAACCCGGAAGTAAGTGTTCCGGTTTGCGAACGTTTTTCGGAAGCTGAACATGCTCTGCTTTGAGTGTTACGCTTCCATTTCAAGTGTTACGCTGACGTCTGTCTGTTTTTGCTATTTATTCTGCGTTTTTGTGCCTGTGTGGAACCCAGTTCAGCTACTGATTGATTGATTGTGTGACTGCAGTACATTGTTTATTGATTTCATTTTATGGATCAATGGTCTCGTTAGGTAGTAAAATTCATGTTAAATGGTTGTTTTAGGTCTTGCTTTTAAAAGTCTGGAACGGATTAATCCATTTTGCATTACTTTCTATGGGAAAGCACACCTTGGTTTTGGAACGCTTTGGTTTTGGAACAGACTTCCGGAACGGATTAAGTTTGAGAGCCAAGGTACCACTGTAATGCTAACATTTCCATTTGAATTCCCTTATGGTTGTGGCTTTGTATTTCACAGTTGACCTCAGAACTGTGGGACTGAGCAAAGGTGGGGACCTAGACCAGGAAGCATCTCTAGGGAGGCCCCCATTTGTTGGAGAAAGAGATCAGTGGCACAGAACCTCAGGGAAGCACCCAAGGCAGAAACAGAAGTGACAGGGAAGTGAATTAAAGTAGCTTAAATCTGAGGCTTACATGCAGATCAGACTCATTAATAATGCAATGGAAATATTTCAGTCACTTCAAGTAGATAAAAGCTTGTTGTTAAGGCATTATCTACCTGAAGTGACTGAAATATTTTGCATGCTTAATTAACGTAACTGGTACGGATTCAGGCACTGTTTCTTCTGCTTTCCGTTCTTCCTTAAACCAAAGAAATGCTTATTTTGTTTTTGCAAAGGTTTGCTGCAAAAGAATATATCTCCCCACAGCCGCCTCTTTTAAAGCTGCATAAACTTGTGACTGTCACCACAGGCTTGCTCACATGTTACATTAAACAGGGGTGCATACTGTCCCTACATGTACATGGCTGTGTGTCAGAGGGTCCGCTTGTTGTTTTGTACAGTGCAGCTATTGCATACACAGGAACACAGACTCTACATTTGGTGAAGTTTGCGTGTAAATTACTGTGAGAGTGCACAGCTCACTTGTACATAAATACACAGATGGTACACTCATTGAGTGTGAAGTGTGGGGTTCTGCTCTCTCCAGTGTGGCGTAATGGTTAGAGTGTTGGACTAGGACCTGGGAGATCGGGGTTCAAATCCCCACTGAGCCATGAAGATACCTTGGGCCAAGTTGCTATCTCTTAGTCTGACCTACCTCACAGGGTGGTTGTGAGGACGAAATGGGAAGGAGGACAACCATGTACACCAACTTGAGATCCTTGGAAGATGAAGGTGGTTATAGAAATGTAATAAATAAATAAATAAATAAATAAATAAATAAATGTATTAATAAATACTAGGCTGTGGGAAGGTGGGTGGAGACCGACTTACCTTTTAATTTCTGTACAGTGGTTCCTCAGGTTACATACGCTTCAGGTTACCTATGCTTCAGGTTACAGACTCCGCTAACCCAGAAATATTACCTCGGGTTAAGTACTTTGCTTCAGGATGAGAACAGAAATTGTGCTCTGGTGGCGTGGCACCAGCAGGAGGCCCCATTAACTAAAGTGGTGCTTCAGGTTAAGAACAGTTTCAGGTTAAGTGCGGACCTCCAGAATGAATTAAGTACTTAACCTGAGGTAGCACTGTATAGCACTTGGAAAAATACAAACTATTATTATTATTATTATTATTATTATTATTATTATTACAAACAAGAACAATAGTAATAATAATGTTGTAGGTCAAAGCCAGGGACGCGGGTGGCGCTGTGGGTAAAAGCCTCAGCGCCTAGGGCTTGCCGATCGTCAGGTCGGCGGTTTGAATCCCCGTGGCGGGGTGCGCTCCCGTTGCTCTGTCCCAGCGCCTGCCAACCTAGCAGTTCGAAAGCACCCTCGGGTGCAAGTAGATAAATAGGGACCGCTTACCAGCGGGAAGGTAAACGGCGTTTCCGTGTGCGGCTCTGGCTCGCCAGAGCAGCGATGTCACGCTGGCCACGTGACCCGGAAGTGTCTCCAGACAGCGCTGGCCCCTGGCCTCTTGAGTGAGATGGGCGCACAACCCCAGAGTCTGGCAAGACTGGCCCATACGGGCAGGGGTACCTTTACCTTTACCTTTAAGTCAAAGCCAATTCATGGCAAGTCCTGGAAAATGTGGGACCTCATCCCAACTCATCCATTCAGACCTGAAGTCATCTCTGAAGATGACTCAATATATTTCCTTTTATAATATATAGCTGTGGGTCATATTGGTTTATATATGAAATCCCTAGTGCAATCATACCTGGTTTACAACATAATGTTCTCTGGAATTGGTTTAGAAGGCACATGGAATGGGGAATGATTATCTGGAGAAACTCTGCTTGAAGTTGTAATCAAATTTTCAGCCACATTATACTGCTTGCTTTACGAAAACATTTAGAAGTTGATTTGCAAGTAAAATATTTTATTATACTAATATTAGGGCAGTTTATGCTACTAGTAAATTTTTTTGCATTGTTTTAGAGACCACTCTTGGGTTGTAAAATTAACCATGTAAATTGTAAATCAAGTGAGAGAAGAAAGCACAGTGGCTGGCAGAAACATTTGAAGCATACTGATTTTAATAATACTGTGTGTTCCTGTTTAAATTTTAATTTGCTTAACCACAGCATTTATTCTAATTTAAGGCAATAGCTTGCCTGCAACATGCAAGAATATGAATCTTTCTCCCATGTAATGATATGAATATTTCCCACATAATATAACTTGCCTTACGACATCTTATGTCACCCCGCCCCCCCCCCAGCTATTCAGATTAGTGCTGAATCTGATCATCTGTTTGAGAACTGTGAAGAGGAAGTAAGAGACTTGATTCTTGCTAGATCAGATGATTCACACAATTGCTGGCCATTTGCTGGTGATGCATATGCATGGCTCCATCTATCCATGCAGGATAAAGATGGCTGCCATCCATTAACAGTGGTACCTTGGTTCTCAAACACCTTGGTATTCAAACGCCTTGGTTCTCAAACACCAAAAACCCAGAAGTAAGGGTTCCGGTTTTCAAACATTTTTCGGAAACCAAACATCTAATGCGGCTGTCAGCTATTGTTTCCGGGGCACCAATTAGAAGCTGCGCCATGGTTTTTGAACATTTTGGAAGTCAAACGAACTTCCAGATGGATTAAATTTTTAGCGCTTTTGTTTTTGCTATTTATTTTGTGTTTTTGTTTTTGAGGCTTTTTTGGTTAATTTGTTTTTGTGACTGTGTGGAAGCCCCCACTGCCCCTAGGAAATGCCTCCTATGTCACCCATCTGACTGGGTTGTCCCAGCCACTCTGGGCGGCTTCCAGCATATATAAAAACACAATAAAACATGACACATGAAAAAACTTCCCTATACAGGATTGTCTTTAGACGGCTTGGGGGTTGGAGAACTCCATACCCTCATACATTTCTCCAATGAAAATAGGGATGTCCTAAGGAAAAGTAGGACATTCTAGGATCAAATCAGAAACTGGGCTGGCTTCTGTAAATATGGGACTGTCCTTGGAAAACAGGGGCAATTGGAGGGTCTGCCCATACATAAATTTATCCATACACACAGTGATCTCCGCTACTGAACCAGGAGACTTTGCAAAGAGGGCTCTTCACTAGCTGTGAATCAAATCTGAGCTACAGCAGTGACAGCTTCTGAGCACCCTGGACTGCTCTGGAAAAAATGGTTTTGCATATGAATTGCCTTAATAAAGGCAACCTAAAGTTCAGGCTTCGCCCACTCCCTGCCTCTGAAAAGGAGGATATACATTCCAAATGGTGAACTAGTGTCTGGGAATGCCTGTAGACAGCAGCTTCATGCAGTCTGACTCCTCCATAGTGAAGGCAGTCTGATTTAAATGTAATAAACTCATTAATCAATTAATAGATTTGAAGGGAAATGGTTATTCAAGTAAAATTTGTTTGAATCAGCTGGCAGCCCTGATGAAAATTCAAGGCGATTCATTAAAGCCAGCAATTAACAATACTGAAAGATGAGATTCAAATGGGCAGAAATGTATTTAGATTTTTAAAGAAATTGAGCAGAAATATATAAAATATAATATATATATAAATAAATATATAAAAGTATAATTTGTTCTGCAGGATTTGCATGTAGCTACTGTGGGTTGAAAATGTGCTTTATTTGCTGTTGCTGTATAGGTATTGTTATTGTTACTGAGCCCAACACCGTGGAGCAAGGCAGAAATATCAACCCACCATATGTCTACAGATCAACAGATGTTGTCAGAACTTGGTCAAGCAGGCAAAATCAACTTCCTGGATGAAAAACAGAGAAAAATAAAGGGTTTTGTTTTTGTTTGTAAAATGAATTATTCCAACAACATTTTTAAACATTATGAACCAACATGGACCCTGCTTTCGACATCTGAGGTTCTTCTCCGTAGGTCCCTTCTAAGGGAGGGTGGCAAAACAAAGACAGGCCTTTTCAGTGTTGGCTCCCTGTTTAAGGAATGCTCTCCTCAGGGAGAGGCGCCTGGCACCATCACTAGCTTCTTTTTTGCCAGGCAAAAACATGTTTCAGCCAGGCTTTTGGACTTTAGCTTGGAGAGTGTTAGATAATGTGGTCTTTTTAGTGGGCGGTGTGCATGAGACTGCTCTTTATGTATTTCAGTGTTTTAAGTTTTTATTCTGTTCTAGCCTTATATTGTTCCTAATTTTTGTATTATGTTTTAACTTTCTTTCTTTCTTTCTTTCTTTCTTTCTTTCTTTCTTTCTTTCTTTCTTTCTTTCTTTTAAAAAAGACCAATAAATAGAGTAATTAATAGTACTTGACTGGTCAAGACATAGTCAGATGAGCACAGGGTTCAGAGCTATCCCATAATCGAAAGGGGGGGGGGAACTACTAGACTGCAGGCAATGAATATGTACTGCCTTAAGAACAGTTTATTCACCTAGATGTATTACAGGGACCCATACCTAATGCCTGGCTTTCTTTAAGCCTTCTTTATTGAACAAATGGATACTGTTAAAACATAATTTAAAGCTAACAGTCCCATACTGATACAACCAGTTATTGAAAGACATTAAGCCAAGACATCTAGGCTGGAAATCAGAGTCGATGACCTCAATCCCCTTTCATAGATTATAGGATTATTCAAGCGCTTACAGGATAGAAGCCTGTCAATAACTACTCTGCCTGAACATCAATGGCTTTGTCATTGCTTGATTGTTTCTTGTTCTCAAAATAATCTGTCTAAAGTGGATCTCCCACATTTGATCTGAAGAGCAAGAGTGTCTAGGACAGCAATAGATGGTGGCATGCATTATTCTCATGCTCCTAGAGAGAGTAACGCTGTTAAAAAAAAATAATGGTGGGAGTTTTGTTAGAAGATTGTCAATCATTTATATAGCATATTTATTCCATAAAGTGCTTTATAATAGGGATGTCTAACTCCTTCCATAAACTTACACTCATCTTCTTGAAATTCTTTTAATGCCTCTCAAAATTATTTGAAAGGATTCTCCAAATTCATTTTGAATGCTCACTTTAGGTGAATCCGTTTGATAACATAGGGATAACTATGGTTATATTTTATCTAGTCTGATCTTTCAGCTTCCATTGAGATTCCTCAGATTTTTTTTACTTCATAAGAACATACGAGGAACCCTGCTGGGTGAGACCAGAGGCCCATCTAATCCAGTATCCTATTCTCAGAAAGAACATCTTTGGGGATGCCTTTGGGAAACTCACATGTGTTGGATTTTTTCCTTTGCTTGAAATGCCATGACAATCCATTGCCAAGGGAGAGATGTGCAGAATCTCATTGATAATATTTGCTAGTCCTTTCAAATCGTTTTGCCTTTGCTTGGAATTCCTCAGGCTGTACTTAGTAGAGGTGTGCGTGGGCCCCAAGCACCACTTGTATTTGTACCTCTGCTTTTTTATATATGCAGTGGTACTTCGGGTTAAGAACTTAATTTGTTCTGGAGGTCTGTTCTTAACCTGAAACTGTTCTTAACCTGAGGTACCACTTTAGCTAATGGAGCCTCCTGCTGCCGCCGCACGATTTCTCTTCTCATCCTGAAGCAAAGTTCTTAACCCAAGGTACTATTTCTGGGTTAGCGGAGTCTGAAGCATCTATAACCTGAAGCATCTGTAACCCGAGGTACCACTGTAACCTGATCTGTTTCTGGCTCACTCTGAGTTTTGTCATCTTCAACCTGTGATTTCAGGTCTAACCCACTCTTTGTAAAACAAAGCTCTGCATTCTCCATTCATTCTTATGAGAAAGCAATATGATGGCTATAACCCTTTCCCCTTTGGGCAAAAGCAGATGAAATTTGCAGGCACAAGAGTTCCTCCAGAGTTGATTAGTTCTGCCAGATTGCAAGTCAAGAAGCTTTTCTAGGGGATTAAAAAAGAATTCACTTTCCTCCATAATCAGTATTAGGGAATAACTTTATTAGGGCAATTAAAACCACCCTCCCTGGATTCGGAAAATCTAAGTAACTACCAGCCAGTTGCTAATCTCCCTTTCTTGGGCAAGTTTCTTGAGTTGGTGACTGCAGACCAGATCCAGGCGCTCTTGGAAGAAACTGATTTTCTAGATTTCAGTTGTGGCTTAGGCCCGGTTTTATCACAGAAACTGCTTTGGTCACTCTGTATAATGACCTTTGTCGGTAGAGAAACAAGAAAAATATATCCTTGTTATTTCTCCTTGAACTCTCAGTGACTTTTGATACCATTGGACATGGTATCCTTCTGAAGTGAGTTAGAAGTGAGTGACACTGCTTTGAGGTGGTCCTAGTCCACTTGTATGGACGATTCCAGAGAGGGAAACCTATACCCTTTTATGTGTGTTTGTGGCAGGGGGTGGGGGGAAGAACGTTATTGCTTTGTGTGTATGTGGGGTGGGGTGTTGTTCTTGTTTTTATTGTTTATTTCGTGTTTTTAGCTTGTATTTTTATGTTGTGAACTGCCCTGAGATCTACAGATGAAGCGCGGTATACAAATTTAATAAAATAAATAAACAAACACAGCAGCATAGATATTACTTTTATATTTTGAAGGATGGGAGAGCAAGGTTTGTCTCTTGCTCTCTCTTACTTTAAAATAATTGTTGTGAGTATTCTTATTTCTACACTTTTTATAACATTAGCAACTTCACACCAGCCAGCTCAGCTTTCTGGTTGTTTGCATAGAGAAGGGTCATTGCAATAGGCATTAGAAGGCAAGGCTGTCCTTAATGATGCCTGAAGAATGCTGAGGTCAGGATGATTTTTTTCCCCAAGCAGAGCAGCAGGTCTTGGGTTTTTTAAAAAAAGTTAAAAATGAAGCTCCTCTGGGTGTCTCCTGCTGCTGTTTAGCAAAATAAAAACAATAACCCAGAGCTCTTAGTGTTTCACAGGGAACATGAAGAGTTTTTACAAAAACCTATGGGCTGAAAGTGGAAAAAACATACAGACACAGAAAAACATAGATATACGGTGGTACCTCAGGTTAAGTACTTAATTCGTTCCTGAGGTCCGTACTTAACCTGAAACTGTTCTTAACCTGAAGCACCACTTTAGCTAATGGGGCCTCCTGCTGCTACCGCACCGCCGGAGCACAATTTCTATTCTCATCCTGAAGCAAAGTTCTTAACCCGAGGTAATATTTCTGGGTTAGCGGAGTCTGTAACCTGAAGCGTATGTAACCCGAGGTACCACTGTAGTGGCAGAAAAGTTGAGAGTACAGCAAAACAGACTGACAGAGCTGTTTTTGACAGCCTGACAGAGCAATATGAGGCTTTGTGGTGGGAGTTAGGCTGATTTTATTAAAGATGCTTTGCTTATGCTGCAGTTTGACTCAAGAGATAGGTAAATTCGCCTCAAATCACCCCAGTTTGCCTCATGTAGAGTTGCTTGGCACCCCCCAGTTTTTGCTCCTCTTTGTTTATGTATTGTGCCTAGATTTCCCAGGGCTTCCGGCTAAAAGTGTCCACAGTTGAGCAAGGTAATTTTAGAACAGGCATGTTTGAGGGTCACATTGGAGATTATTGCTGCCACCCTGTCCCACCTGTTCTGAAAAACAGCAGCAATAACCAGTGACGGGCAGCCAGCTGCACAGGGACACCACATCATGCCATCTACTTGAGCCAAGAAGCTGTAATCTGGAGTAGAAGCCACTTGGGTATGAGAGGAAAGGCTTCTTAGCACTTTTCCCCTTGGAGGCTTAAAAACCAGCTGCTTTTCCCTTGTGGGAGAGGAGGAATATCAGCATGTGTGTGTATTTTTAGGAGAGAAAAACAATGGAAGGGCAAGAAGCCCTGTACAGACATACTGTGGCATATCTCATAATGTAAACGTATTGCTGTGCAAACAACACTTGTTGCTACAATTCATTTTATGGAATGCACAAAGTGGAATACGATCCTTTTATCATTCATCTACACTACAATCTTGCAAGATAGCTCACTGTTATTCCCCCATTTACAGCTTCAGATCAGTGCAAGCAATGAATTATATACCTAATTAAAAGAGAAACTCATTGAGACGAATAACATTAAAGAGGAAGCAATAATGCTATTATCTATACCAGTGCTTGATTGCCAGGATTATCTAATTGGGCATGCCTAGATCCTAGAGTTAGGAGGATTATCTGATTGGAAGCTTTTTAGTAGATCCTAGATTTGGGGTAGAAGTTAAAGCTGATGAGGCTTAGCTTTAATTCATTAGTGCTGCCTTGCCAATGGACTTGATTTTCTCAGGAGAATTTTCTGTAACCTGTTCCTTTTTAGCAAATGGAAAAATTATGGCTGGTTTCAGCAGACACAGAACTTGACTTCCACCTTTCCCGGAATGAATCACACCTGTTCTCTGACACAGAATTACCCTAGAATAATTTGGTTCAGAAATAATCATGTTGAGTTGTGGACTATTATTTGCAGACTTGCATTGTACAATTCAGGGATGCAGGTGGCGCTGTGGGTTAAAGCCTCAGCGCCTAGGACTTGCCAATCGAAAGGTCGGCGGTTCGAATCCCTGCGGTGGGGTGCGCTCCTGCTGCTCGGTCCCAGCGCCTGCCAACCTAGCAGTTCGAAAGCACCTCCGGGTGCAAGTAGATAAATAGGGACCGCTTACCAGCGGGAAGGTAAACGGCGTTTCCGTGTGCGGCTCTGGCTCGCCAGAGCAGCGATGTCACGCTGGCCACGTGACCCGGAAGTGTCTCCGGACAGCGCTGGCCCCTGGCCTCTTGAGTGAGATGGGCGCACAACCCCAGAGTCTGTCAAGACTGGCCCGTATGGGCAGGGGTACCTTTACCTTTACCTTTATTGTACAATTCAGTCACAGAAGAAGACTCCCCACTGGATTCCATGACCTGGCAGACATCAAGCTCGAACTTCAGATAAACAGTAACAGCCAATGTCCACACATTCCCAGAATCTGCTCTGGAGGTTCTCCCTGGAACTGATTTTGAAGACAAATGGGTGGCTGGAAGGGGCAGGAAAGTAAGATACATCCATTGTGTCAGAGGATATGTAATTTTGGATACCACTCAGAAATAATACCAAAAGGTAAATAAAATGTACACTGTACTATGTACAGTTTACTGAGTTTGCCTGCAAGCTGCATAGAGGAAAATGCAAATTACAAAAGAAAAGATATATGGAACTATACAGTGGTACCTCGGGTTAAGAACTTATTTTTTCTAGAAGTCCATTCTTAACCTGAAACTATTCTTAACCTGAGGTACCACTTTAGCTAATGGGGCCTCTCACTGCCGCCGCGCCGCCAAAGCATGATTTCTGTTCTCATCCTGAAGCAAAGTTCTTAACCCGAGGTACTATTTCTGGGTTAGCGGAGTCTGTAAGAAGAAGAAGAAACACTTCCTAAACACACTCATATAGTAAATTATGGAACTCGCCCCTACAGGAGGCAGTGATGGTCACCAACTCAAGTCTTTAAAAGAGGATCAGACCAGCTGTCAGGTTAGCACTTCTCTCACACAAGATATGACACACTGGCAGTTTAACTAGTTGAGATTTATTAGCAATAACAGGCTTCCAGCAATCCGAGCTTCCCACAGCTCACTCCTCACTGTCGGAGTCAGTTGACTCAACTGGCTTCCTGCCCTTCCCAAGGCCAGATACACCTCAGGCCTGCCCTCGCTTCCTGCTGGTCCTCCTTGGTTCTAATTGCTTGCTCCGCCTCCTACTTCTTGGAGACTCAGGTGCAGCCAGTTCCTCCTCCTTGGGAGTTGAATCCAACTCCCTCCTACCACCTGCATCCTGCTCCTTCACCTCTGTGCTGCTGCAAAAACTACAGGCAGCGTTCCAGAGCGAGAAGGGCTTACCTCACTTTCGTTGTGTGAAAGAATCAAGTTTCTATTTCCCTCTGCCTCTTCCTCCCCCTCTGCAGATTCCACTCTGCCGGCCATGTCTCTGACATCAATTCATGCAGGAGAGGGCTTTAAATGACAACTATCTAGGATGGCTAAGCTCTCCCTTCACAGTTGGAGGCAGTAATTCTTCCAAATCAGTTGCTGGAAACGACGGGAGGGGAGTGTGCGCTTGTGCTCAGCCCTTGATTACAGGTTTCCCACAGGCAGCTGGTTGGCCATTGTGAGAACAGGATGTTGGCCCAGATGGGCCATTGGCCTGTTCCAGGAGGCTCTTACGTTCTTAAATGGGTTATAAAGGAAGGAATGTCACTGCTTTAAATTAAAACACAAATATTTGTATTTATGGAGCCTTTTAGGTGTATAGGATGGAGCTTACATAACATATCTAAAACAATTAGTAGGAAAAATGCAAATGAAATGCAATTGCCTTTTGAAAATGAGTTGAACTCCTTCCCCAGCAAATCCTTTAGAACAGCCTTCCTCAACCTGTGGCTCCCCAGATGTAGTTGAACTACAACTCCCATCACCCCTAGCTAGCAAGGCCAGAGCTCGGGGATGATGGGAGTTGTAGTCCAACAACATCTGGGGACCCACAGATTGAGAACCGCTGCTTTAGAACAATTTCTACTAATTTTACTGGAGGAAATTGTTTTGGTGGTACAGAAATGCTCCGGAATGTGCGTCTTGGTGCCACTCCACACTCTAAGCTTTCTCAGGGATTGCTAACATCACATATGAAAAATTCCCTTTTCTGAATCTCTTCTTCTCCTAACTGCACAAGCAATATTTTCAGGAACATGTCAAAGCAGCCGTCATGGGGAGGCAGGAGACCAGCCTTGTGAAAGCAGGAGCTGTTGCGAGAGGGTTAGAAGAAGATGAGGCGATGGCAGGTGGCAGACAGGAAGTGGAGACGATTCGAGTACAGAAGATGACTCGGCAGGAGCGACAAAGCTGAGTCCAACAGATGGTGATAAAAAGAGATTGTTTGAGGTGAGAACCGGGAAAGGCAGAAAGAAGTGGAAGAAAAGCAACATTAGGTGCTGGCAGGGAATTCACAACACTGTGAAGCTAGAAAGAAGCCTGTAGAAAAAAATAAAGAGAGAAATGTTCCAGCACAGGTCTTAAGTTTCTTTGTACCTGGAACTGGGCCCCAAAGCAATTAAAATATCCCTACAAGATATCCCACCACTAATCCTTTTGTAGCCCACACTATAATTTTAATAACAATTAGCAAAGGCCCCTGACAAAAAAGAAAGCACGTTTCAAGGAGATGCTTCATTGGATGGGTTTCCAAAAGGCAGAATTATTAATTCTAAGAGCAGCCACCAGTCTTGGTGGAATAGATAGGTGCAGGGATATATGAAAAATGCCTTGAGAAATCTGAATAATCAAAACTGGCTTTCTAGTACTATGTTGCCCCAGGGGAACCTCTGTATTTAAAAACCTATGACGATTCACTAGTCCTCATGTGCAAAACTCCTGTGGCTTGTCTTGAATAGTTTGCCTGAGGAAAACTTCCTGAATGCCACTTTAGAAGGATTTTGATATCTTAACATCAGATTCTCCTGCCTCCATGATCTTTGGATATACTGTTCTAATAGTGCAAGCCTATGCATGTTTACTCAAATGTGAATGCCACTGAATTCAAAGGGAACTACTCCCAGGTAAGTGTGTATATGATTACAACCTAAGTAAACAGTGGTTTTCTACTTTCTGCTTTCTTGAATCCAACTCATTGTAGAAGGCAGGGATGCCTATTGTTTTATCTGCTGTGTTTCCCGATATACTAAAATCTTAGTCCTCTAGGTGCCAATCTTTATGTTGGAAAATGGCACCACACACACATGTGCACACATGCAAGGAGGGTATCAGCAAGGAACCCAAAAGTTTGCAGTAGTGTAAAGGTAAATAAGGTGGCGCTGTGTTCTAAAACCACTGAGCCTCTTGGGCTTGCCAATCAGAAGGTTGGCGGTTCGAATCCCCACGACGGGGTGAGCTCCCGTTGCTCAGTCCCAGCTCCTGCCAACCTAGCAGTCTGAAAGCAAGTCAAAGTGCAAGTAGATAAATAGGTACTGCTGTGGCAGGAAGGTAAACGGCGTTTCCATGCACTCTGGTTTTTGCCAATGGTGTCCTGTTGTGCCAGGAGCCACATGACTCAGAAAGCTCTCTGTAGGAAGGGGGGCAGTCCACCCCGGGTGCCATCATAGAAGGGGGTGACAAATTGTCAAAGAACAATTACTGCCCTTCTAGGGTGTTCATAATTTATTTATTTTTTGAAAATGCCTGCTCCAAAGGTCTTATCTTACTACACTAGGGATTATATAGCTATATATGAAACTTCATGCATATCAGTTAATATCTTGACCCTCCTCCACGAAAATATCTATTTACTTGGGCGTTTTCCTATGGTCGTGAAGGCTGAAATTTCAGTTCGGTGGAGCACTTACTGATCCCAACCCTAACCCTGCGGAAAGCCATCTAATTAGACTTTAAATTGATTTTGACATGTTTTTAGGAGGTAATTTAATTATTGTTTGATTTTATACCAATGTTATGTATCTGATGTTAGACGAAGTGAACTCGACTTCAGCCGGGGAGGGTGAGATATAAATAAAAGTTGTGGTTTTTAAATTATTATTATTTCCTTTGTAAGAAAATATGAAATAACAAAAAACAATTTTTGCAGGCAAAAAAATATATATAAATCAATCAATGGGGGGGGGGTTTGACAAGAAATTGTCCGCACCAGGTACCACCTGACCTTCCTACGCCTCTGACTACAGGCTGTGTGTGCGTGTGTGGGGTGTGTGTGTGTGTGGGGTGTGTGTGTGTGTGTCTGTGAGAGAGAGAGAGAGAGAGAGAGAGAGAGAGAGAGAGAGAGAAATCAATGACTGGAGTCCTGAACAGGAGCACTTCACAGAGCAATATTTTGTCACAGGTCTCATTGAACACATGAGCTGCTTTGTTTGAAGATTGCCTGGTCCATCTAAGCCAGTTCTGTGCTTCCTTATTGCAAGTGGCCCACTAGCTTTAGATATTTTTGATTGGAGGCCTTGCATCAAAACTATAGTCTTCTGCATGGTCTCCCAGGGCAGGGGGGTCTTTTGCACTGGGCGCTAGATCTCCTACTTCTTTTCCCTCCTTAAAATAACCCCTTTGCTTACTTTTGCTCTTTTCTTAGAGGGGAGCTGAGAGCACTGCCAATTGCTGTGCTAGGGAGACCTGAGTCACCTGCCTTGTTACTTTACCCAGAAGCCATTATGCATATGAATCCACAAATGCAAATGTTATGCAAATATGTATCCAATGCCCTTTAAATACTTAGTAATGCCCCTGAGTACTCCCAAAATACAAACCCTTCTCTTTAGAGGACCATAGAGTGGCTGGATGAAATGATGCTGACCAAAGAGCCAAAATCTAATATCTTCTCTGTGACATAAGACTGGGGCTGACAAGGTGTGCAGCTTCATATTCCCTTGTTCCAAGCAAAATCAGACTCCATTTACCCTTGGACTACGATTCAATGTATCTATTGCATTAATCTTGGTTACTCTTGTATTAGGATATCTGTATTTTGAGTGAATTGTTATCTTGTTTCTCAGATGTTATCGCCTTTGACTTGGGCAATAAAAAATAAATATGACCTCTGATTTTGTATTAGAAATGTGTATTTCATTCTGAAACGCACAAATTCCATGCTTCAGAGCTATTGTATTATTATTTTCTTGCTAGGCATGCTTTGCTGGACTGAAGAACAAAACATTCATGGAAAACACAAATAGTTCACTCGGTGTATTTTTAGATTTTCCCAGGCTTCACAGGAAAAATGTAGTTTACACAGCTATTAATAAAGACCAGCTAAAATCCTTGTTGATTGCTCAAATTAAAATCAAGTAAAGAATCATTCTGTTTTCTCCCACCAGCAGCACTTTTTAATTTCAAATTCTCTCCATGGCTGACTGTATTAAAATTAGATTTTGAGCCAGAAGCATATTTATACTTGTAGCTGCTTTTCTTAGCACTGCTTTTTTCCAGACACTCACTGCTAATTGATGCAGACCAAAAAACCCGCTTTATTTCTGTTTGGGGTGGATATGACGAACATGTCATTGTTGGTTTTAACCCACGGAGAGGAAGTTTTGCTTTTGTTTACCCAATCATCAACACAGGGAGAAAGAATGCTGCTTTATATGAGTCAGACCATTGTCTCAGACGACCTCAGTATCCCCTACAATAACTGGCAGGGATTCAGCTACAGGTCTCTCCCATCCCTACCTGGAGAGCCAGAACTTTCTGTATGCAAAGCAGATGCTCTCCTCCTGAACTGCAGGGAGCTAGATCACATTAAGGCCTTTGACCACTTTTGCCCTTCTTCATTGTCTGAATAAATGTCTCTTCCAATATAGACCCTGGATACTGATATCTGCAGGGGAGGCACTGCAGATGTTTCACCACCATGTGATGGCCACCTGTCATTTCATTTCATTTTTCACTTATTGAATTTATATACTGCCCTATACCCGGAGGTCTCAGGGCGGTTCACACAAAAAGATAACAATATACAGTGGTACCTCGGGTTACATACGCTTCAGGTTACATATGCTTCAGGTTACATACGCTTCAGGTTACAGACTCCGCTAACCCAGAAATAGTGCTTCAGGTTAAGAACTTTGATTCAGGATGAGAATAGAAATTGTACTCCAGCAGCACGGCAGCAGCAGGAGGGCCCATTGGCTAAAGTGGTGCTTCAGGTTAAGAACAGTTTCAGGTTAAGTACGGACCTCAGGAACGAATTAAGTACTTAACCCGAGGTACCACTGTATAATATCAAAATTAAAACAATAATCCAATAACACCCCCCCCCCCCAAAAAGAGCCACATTTTAAA
This sequence comes from Podarcis gaigeae, assembly GCF_964106915.1. Taxonomy (NCBI): domain Eukaryota; kingdom Metazoa; phylum Chordata; class Lepidosauria; order Squamata; family Lacertidae; genus Podarcis; species Podarcis gaigeae. Next base: position 71,024,695 of record NC_139680.1, read on the forward strand.
GGGTATAGGATACTGATTAGGTCAGCCAAAGGCCTGGTAAAAAAGCAACGTTTTTGCCTGGCGCCTAAAGGTGTACAAAGAAGGTACCAAGCGAACTTCCCTGGGGAGAGTGTTCCATAGATGGGGAGCCACTGCAGAGAAGGCCCGTTCTCGTGTTGCCACCCTCCAGACCTCTCGAGGAGGAGGCACACAAAGGAGGGCCTCAGAAGATGATCTCAGGGTCCAGGTAGGTTCATATGGAAAAAGGCGGTCCTTGAGGTATGTCATGGATGCTGTAGCTAAGATTCCTGCATTGCAGGGGGTTGGACTAGATGACCCTAGGGTCCCTGGTCCAACTCTAAGATTTTATGATTCTGTGATTCTGTGTGTCCTTGCTTCTCACCCTGCTATATGTAACATATTAAGAATAACTTTGATGATTTGCTCATTAGGCAAACTGGTAGTATTTTCTGCCAGGAAACCCACTCTGCAAGAAATTGTTTTTTTTATAAATCCTATAAATGTTCAGAGTCATATTCCAAATCCACATGATCCTTCAAAAGGGTCTCCTGTAACAACACCCACCCACCCCATGTTCCATACGAAAAGCAACAACCAAAAGAAGGTGCATTGTTCGAGTGACATTATGTTGTTATTCAAGGAAAGGCTGGTTTGGTTAGAGGTTAGATTGGACGGCTTTCAAATGTCAATCGTCAGGGCTCCTTTAGTTGAACTTGATATCCTCTTTAAGTCAGAATAGGTCTCTCAAAGTGCAGCAGGACCAAAAAAGGACTTGAGATTAAGGCGACCTTGCATCCTTGGTATACTGGAAAAGTTCCAGAGTATGAGATGATATTTCAGTCAGTCCTTTGCATTTTCCAGGATGTCCCTTTGTCCCGTGAAAGGCTGACATCTTCCTGTGTCTTATAGCAAAGACAAGCCGTATGACAAGCTGCTTAGTAATTGCCTTCCCACTTAAGCCACAAATGCATGCCTGTGAAATGGAGGCATACAAGACTCACACTCTTCATTCTCACCATCGGACTGCTCACTCTTGACTGAAAATATTTATGGGCTGGTCTCTAGTGGTTTTGAACAGACCATTAAGTAGAATGACTAATCTGGAAGGCTGACAAGTTCCAAGTTATCTCAATGAATTTAAGATTAATTAATAGAATCACAATACCTTGCTTTATTAGTTATCACGGATTAGCCTGAAACGCTATTGCTTATTTTTTTGTATGCATTTATGCCAAGATAAATTGTTTAATCTGGACTGAAGAATTAAAAGTGCAAGGCTGAAGCAGTGTCTTGTGATGCAGTATTAATTAAATTAGGAGCAGCTTCTTTGTCTAGTTTGGATTTCCTGTCAAAATCTCTCATGATCCCAAAATCGTTACTGAGATTTAGATTAAACTAACAAAAGCCACGCAATTCTGTTATTAAGGCCATGCAGTTTCATCTAATTCTGTTATTTAGTCTGTATCAGCAATGCTGGAAGATAAGAAATGATTAGTACAAATCAAATGTGTGAAAGGAATAAGGCTCAGAAACTTGTAAATGGAGGGTTTAATTTTCCATGCGAAGGAAATAATAACATTGAAATAGCTGTTGACAATTTAATTGAGAAGCAAACTGGAGTTTGGGAATCCATTCAGCAAAAGGTGTGTCTGCAACTTCCTGACAGGAGTAGTTTACTTTTCTGCATTAATTTAGCAACAAGACACTTTACTTCTGTATTGTTCACATTTCCTCTGGAATTCAAATCCTTCCCAGCCATGTACATGGATCTCTGCATGGTAGGAATATAGTTTTATCCCCTTCTTTGAATATGATATACCATCATGGCTGATGGACATTGTTGTTGTTGTTGTTTAGTCGTTTAGTCGTGTCCGACTCTTCGTGACCCCATGGACCAGAGCACGTCAGGCGCTCCTGTCTTCCACTGCCTCCCACAGTTTGGTCAAACTCATGCTGGTAGCTTTGAGAACACTATCCAACCATCTCGTCCTGTGTCGTCCCCTTCTCCTTGTGCCCTCCATCTTTCCCAACATCAGGGGCTTTTCCAGGGAGTCTTCTCTTCTCATGAGGTGGCCAAAGGATTGGAGCCTCAGCTTCATGATCTGTCCTTCCAGTGAGCACTCAGGGTTGATTTGCTTAAGAATGGATAGGTTTGATCTTCTTGCAGTCCATGGGATTCTCAAGAGTCTCCTCCAACACCATAATTCAAAAGCATCAATTCTTCGGTGATCAGCCTTCTTTATGGTCCAGCTTTCACACCACTTAGTTGTCCTATATGCTGGGTCATCACTTGATGTTATGGAAGCAAATGCCTGACTCATCCCCATTGTGTTGTGTTATGAACCTTCTCTCCAAGTCATCCTATAATGCTAGTCAATGAGCAATGGATATGCATGTGTGAACTAGTTTTCATGATCAAGTCACAGTTAAAAAGAGCCATTGATTCTAATGGAGATACTTAAATCTCTCATTGACTTCAGTGAGACTTAGAAGTGCTTGACTGGCTATATTGCACTTTTCCTCTCATTTAAGAAGTGGGAAAGTGTTGGACATCAGACAGGAATGCAAAGTTGGTAATGAACTAAAACGCTGGACTTGAAATGAAAACTAAGAAGGCTCACGCAATGACATAAGGGATCTCCTTCTCCCCAGCTGCCAGCCAGCTGTGTGGGGCAAATCACCTCTTCCTCCACCACATTCCTACCCATCACGGTGTCTTATCAGCAACCACTGAATAAAGACTTCCTGAGGTTTCAAACTCTGTGGTTATTAAAAGCACGGAAGTCTAAAACTAAATCAGAGTAAAAGGAAGCAGGGAGTCAAATTAGCTCCTGAGCAGAGAATTTTTTTACAGTAGGAAGTAAGAACTGATAATAGAGGTGTGGAGAAAGGAGACAAAAGCTTTACATCTGCACCCGCCCTTGATAATTTAATGAATTCCTTGCACCCTTTTAATGTATGCAGAGGCTTCTCTCACCAATATGTGCCAGTATGTGATATTCGCAGATGGTGTATCAAGGGAGCACCAATGGCCAGTTCCAGCAATTCCTGCACTAATGCACTAATATGAAGAGAGCTTTTGATTTCACGGTTTAAAACAAAATGACCCAGATATAATTACTGAAGCTTATTAATTTATTTGTTCTGGGTCGGTAACCCTTCACAGACTATAGTGCTTGTTACAGGCAGAACCGAGAGGATTAAAGCTTTAGTTTAGCACAGTTTGATTCCTGTATGGAAATTGGAAGAAACGAAGCACTAAATTGCATGTTTTACGATTGTATCTTATTAAGGAACAATTAATACCCAACTTCAACAGTGTCAGTTTTGGGCCAAGGAAAAGGGGAAAACCCAGAAGCTTTGCAAATGCTTCTGTTCCACAACACAGTTGCGGATTTAACCAGTTTGAAGGGAATGAAGGTTTTTATCAAATGTGTGGTGTAAGGAGACCAATAAGCTGCTCTCTTGGTTCATCTGGCTCAGAAATGTCCACACTGAAATATCTTTGAAGTCTTCCCATCCCCCACTTGAGAAAATGGCCAATATTTCTGTTTCCCAGGCCCCAAAAGAAAGCCACTTTGCTGAATTTTCTCTGAAGATTCTTCCTCTATTTAATACCCAAGTTGCATGCTGTTTTAAACTGTTTCTAATATTGTACTTTAATGTTATAAATTGGCATGGGACCTTAGGGTGAAGGGTGAGTAAATAACAAGAATAGCAATATTTGTGGGTGTGTGGATCTCTCTGCCTGTCACTTACTCACATACACACCCTCCATTGTAGGTAGGTAGGTAGGAAGGAAGGAAGGAAGGAAGGAAGGAAGGAAGGAAGGAAGGAAGGAAGGACACGTGGGACCTTTTGAGAGTTTTCTGAATTTAGCATCACATCAACTTTGCCCCAAATATTAAGGGCCCAAATAGAAGTTCAGCAAACAACCATAGTAGTGTATAGTGTTGGTCTCACAACACTTGAGCTTGTGGACACCCAATGAAGCTGAATGGTGGAATATTCAGGCCAGATAAAGTACTTCGTCAGGCTTCAGGGAATCGGCTTCCTCCCCCCATGGCAGTAGATAAGCAGAACAAAGGAAAAGGAGTTTTCTTACCAGAAACTTTAATAATCACAGTGAGAGAACAAAGAACACATCTCCTAGAAATGGCGGTGCTCCCAATTAAGCATTCCACCCCCTTACGTTCATATTAATATACGTCACTTCTATGTTTTGTAATCTGAGTTTGTACCCTCTGTGCTTTCTGTTCTGTCACTTCTGAGCTCTTATTGACCTTGGGCTGAGCGAAGGAATGCTTTCCAGAGACAGTGAATTTATTAACCCTCTCTCTTCCAGGATTTCTTCTCCTAGCTGTTCCCCATCCAGTATTTCCCAGCTTCTGCCTTCTGAACTATGTCCCTCTGCAAACCGCTGTTCCAAATCTATACTGGCCTCCTGCTCCTGGGAAGATTCAGGATCCGGAGAAGGAGCAGGGGGAAGGGAAGGCCCCCACCACTCCTCCTCAGTACGGTCCGTGACATACTTCTTCACACAGTGCATAGTCAAACTAAGGAACTTGCTGACCAAGGAGGCAGTGATGGCCACCAACTTGAATGGCTTTAAAACATGATTGGGCAAATAGTTGGAGGAGAGGGCTAACAGTGGTGACCAGCCACAGTGTCTATGCTGTACTTCCAATGTCAAAGGTATTATGCCTCTGAATACTGGTGTCTGGGATTCACAGGTGGGGAGAGTGCTGTTGCACTCATGCTTAGCTTGCAGGCTTCCCAAAGGGTAACTGGTCAGCCAGTGTGAGAACAGGATGCTGGACTAGATAGGCCATTGATCTTTGATCCAGCAAGCTTGTCTTATGTTCTTATATTAGGGAGCTCTGCCCAAGTTCTTATTTTGATACTTCATTCCCATAGTGCTGCACTATAAAATAGTGTATGCAGTGCAGTATTATTGCATTCAGCTGATGCTTTTGGCAGTAGCAGCAAGGGCTCAAATAAATAGCTTGGTACTTGTGTTTTCATTGTTCCCTCAGACTTTGGGGGAATAAACTCTCGAGTTTCCTTTCATGGATACGTTTCACCCGAAAATCTGAGCCACACAGGTTATTTGTGGACTGGTAGCTTTAATCTGTGTTAGCAAGGAGAGGAGGAAAGAGAGTGCTAGGAATGATAATCGTTCCAAATTAATTACTCTGGAGTGAAACAGTGTTATTTTGTGAAAGTGCTCTTTATCAGAGCCCCATAGCTTCTTCTCTTCCATATCTCTGAGTTGTTTTTGTCTTAACAGAGGTATCCCTGATGCTTCCATTTCTCATGTGTCTAAAGGGAATAATTACGATGTACTTCTAGGCTGGTTGTAGGGATGAATGTAACACCACCAAAAGCCCTTTGTGAATAAACACGTGCTATATGAATGGCTGTCTTTAATTTTTAAAGTGTTTTAATTGGGTGGTAAAAGTGGATCTATGAGCAGAAGAAGAAAGTGAACATGTGAAATTAAAATGATAAGCTTTATTATACTTACAAAGTATTTCAAACTGCTGCCACAAACAGCTGAAACAGCCCATCATTTTGTTTTTGCATGACATTTAAAAGCCTTCTGGGGGGGGGGGGTGAAACAGTTACTTGGGAATAACACAGCAGGACTGCTTTTTGGTAAATATGCCCAGGATTGATCTGCGAGGATGCAATCCAAATTTGAGTTCTGCTGGCTGAAGGGCCATAGGATTTTGTGGAAGTCTCACTGTGTTGACAGAACATGAGACACTACCGCCATAATAGATAATACTGGCAGAATGGTCCCAAGATAAGGCACCCAGGTGTTCCACTCTCTCTTCCCTCTCTCACTCCCTCATGAACACCAACTCTGCATCCATCCATCCATATTCTGGAACTATGTGCTTCAGGTGCTCACTGTTGTTCTATCTACGTGTGATGGCCTGGGAATCTGATTCAGAGGCTGAACCGGAGGAATCCCAGCCTGCACAGAAGTCCCCGCCTCCAGGGCCGGCTGAACCGGGGCAGGGGCTTGAATCTGAAGGGCCCGCACCTGTGCCGGATCCTCAGAAGCAGACACCAGATGAATCCACTCTGGCTCCGGAGGTGATTGAGGACCCATTGCCTGCAGGTGCTCCTCTCCCAGCCCTGTCAGGGGAAGGTGAGGCTGCCTCTGGGTCCAGTAACCCTCCAGCCTCTCCTGAGCTGCAGAGGCTCAGGGCAGAGAGGCGGAGGGAACTAAGTTCTCTCAGGAGGATTGCTCACCTTAAGGCCAGGGGAGGTGAGTCACCTGTGGGCCGGGACCACCCCAGGCCCCAGAGGAGATAAAGGCCAGTCAGCCCAGTCCCAGGTTGCGGAAGCAACATCGCTGGTAACCTGTTCCTGCCGGCACCCTGACCTGCTCTCCTGAGTTCCTGACCACGCCCGACTCCTTGCTTTGGATCTCGCTTCGCCCCTGACAGACAGCCTCCGTACCCTCGACCTAGGACCAGACCTAGACCACACCACACAGCAACACTCTCCGGGACCAGCACACTACGTCTTCCTTTGGTCTCCCCAGGCCACTGTTCAACAGGTTCAGGTAAATTCAGTGGGAGGCTGGTTCATTAACCTCAGCCAGCTCTCACTTCCTTCCTTTTTATTTAGATCCAGACAAGAGGGTGGTACCAGCTGTTAACTTCTTCTTCCTCCTCGTCCTCCAATCAGCAGAGAAGGAGGATAGAGAGGGGGAAAGAACTAGAGTTAGTTGGCTCCATCTGTCAGGTGTTCTGGTGCCATCTACTGTTGGACTCCCTGCCTTCTGCCCTATGGGTGGGCACCAGCCACCACCAGGTACATAATGCACAGAGGCAGTGGGCATTCCAGAGCTGTTCAGAACTATGAATGAATGAATGAATGAATGAATGAATGAATCCAGACCAAACTCAGCCTGCCTGACCAGTGCTTTAATGCAGGCTTCCTCAACCTTGGTCCTCCAGATGTTTTTGGCCTACAACTCCCATGAGCCCTAGCTAGTAGGACCAGTGATCAGGGATGATGGGAACTGTAGTCTCAAAACATCTGGAAGGCCGAGGTTGAGGACCCCTGCTTTAATGAACCAAGATTTCAGCTTTTCACTCTGACGCAACACCCCACCCTCCTCTCTCACACACCGTGATACAAATGTAAATTTCTGTTCACAAGGATTCTTGTGAGCACACTGGAAGGCTCTGGGTAGGGGTGTTTAATTTCAAAAGGAAATACACAGAGAGGTCACCCTACAAGCTGTACTGAAGAGCAAAGACATCAACTCTCTAGAATCTAGATCGTATAAATGTAATGTTTGGTGGATGTTAACCTTCAGTCTATATGAAGATGCAGATTACTTATTGGATCTTTCTGCTGTATGATACACTGTAGTTAACAAAGACCTGGGCAAAGCTGATGCCTAATATAAGATTTTGATGGAGAAAAGCCGTTCTGTTAAATTAAATGACTGCTCCATTTTTTACAGGATCTGGGCTATTACACACGGCTGTAATGCTTTCTCCAAATTGGAATAAAGATGATGCATTTGTCTGGGGCAATAAAATTGAACCCTGCAGGTGATTATTTTACTGAAACGAATAGAGGCTTATTGCAGGATTGTAACTAAAGATGAAGAAACTAGTTTCGGAGAAAGAAGAAACAAATCTATCTCAGGCTTTGCCTCTCTCCTCAAAAAGAACTCAAATTTACTTCAGATTATACCCAGGATGCTAACATTTCAATTCCTCCCTGTGTTCATGGCTACCTTACATTCTCCATACCAGCCCTCTTTTCCCACATCTCCCCTGACAACCCAATCCTATGTATATTTACTCAGAAGTAAGACCTTTTCTTTTCTTTTCCTCCCCTTCCCCATTTTATTTCAAGGAGACACTTTCAGCCATGTATACTTAGGTTCATAGGCATCGGCCCACAGATACAGCAGGTCGTGTGGGATAAAATTATTCTTGGCATGTACCATGACAGGCAGCAGGCGGGGGGGGGGCATAATCATGCTCCCCTCACAAATTCCTCTAAATTGTTCATCATGTCCATAAGTCACAATTTTGTACCAGATCAGTAACTCCTGTTAGGAATTGAATTGTAGCATATAATTGATACTGGATAACAGTTTTGATTTTCTTTTTTTTTTAAAGATCTTTATTAAATTTTCAAAAGGTTACAAATAGCAGAGCAAAAGAAAAGAAAAAAAAATAAGAAAAAAGTACGAAGACCAGAGAAGAAAAAACAGAAAACAACAACAACAACAAAAGATTTCCACCTTTTAAACTCATTTTCCTTAACTTCTTTTCAAGACTTTCCCACATCTCCCCCTATTGTATTCCATCTTCAGTTGTTTATTCAAGCAAGTTTTCCACTTAATATCCTAAAACATAGTTTATTTAAAATCATTTAACCCTAATTTAGTTAAGATAATTTTTCATAATAGAGTTAAGCTTTAATTCATTATTATACTTTAGCCATTTATTTGAATATATACCTTAACCCTATATATAGAGAAAAGAAAAAAAAAAGGAAAAAGATTAGATATACCCTTCCTAAGGTTGCCACTATTTCCCCTCCACGGATTCCCCATTTTTATAGTAATAAAAAAGCCTATAATTTTTATACTCCTAAAGCAAAAAAAAGAACAGACCCCCTTCGGACTGTTAGGTCCCACCCTTCCCTCCCCGGTTTCCATCCCTGACCAAATTCCATTTGGTCCATCTTTTTAGCCTGGTGATCTTTCGTCCGAGGCACGCAAGTCTCTCTCAGTCCCTTTCAGCCGGTTTCTTCGAAAGTCTCTCTTGCTTAGCGCCCAGGGTCGAAAATATATTTTCTCGATGCTGACCGTGATTCTTCCAATGAGACCTACTTGTTTACAGGTGGTGCTCCAACACTGTTTCCAAGATCTATATGTCCCAACTAATCCGACTTTCACCTTGGTCGATTTAAGATACTTCTTAGCAGGTCTCCAGTTCTCTTTTCTCTTCTGTATCATCTCAGCCATCCCTTCTTTCAGCTCCTCCTGCTTGGCAGATGTCTTCTCTTCCTCAATCTTTGGTTCTTTTTCTTGTCCAGCTGCCTGTGTTTTGAACAACGAGTCCTTTTCCAATTCAGTTGGTATATCTTCAGATAACTTCGGGTTTGAGGGGCTCGTAGACAAAACAAGGTGTTTCTCATTCATCTCTAACAATTTTCCCACGAGAGAAGTCAGCTTTTCCAAGCCAGCACGTATTTCCTGTATTCCCTGTTTTAGTTCCATTCTTGTAATGTCCAAGAATCCCCTCTAGAGGGACTCTGGTTACTTAATGATCTTTTCCCCTCCGACCCAAAAGTCAAGTTTGTTTGTAGCAATCTTTCTTTGTTTCCAATATTTTGTAACGGTATAGCCGGTTAAAGTTTCAATTTTCAATTCTTCCGACTTTGACAGCTAGTTTGACAGCTGTCAAATGTTTCTATAAGTCCTCAGCAGGCTCTTAACTCGGGATACTCCCGGGTTTGAGAAGAATGGTACTTAAATCAAACAAAATAAACTCTAGTCCTCCAGCACGTTAGCTTAGTCCTTTTAAATCCGTGGAATTTGTATCTTTATCAAATCCCGGCGGTTCTTCCCGCAACCTTAGTTGACAGGTCCTTGCTTTGAGCTGTTTACAATAGGGGGGAGACGGACTTCCTTTTTTTTTCAACTCCCCCGCTCGTGCCAAATCCAAAGCCAAATATATTGTAATCCAATTTTCAAATTACTCACGGGTTGTTGTTCTTGCTTTTAAGTCCAAATTTAATAGGAAGAAGTCGGCGCCGACCGAAGAATGGCATGCGACTTCGCTTGGCAGGGGAAGCGGAGGACTCACAGCACCACGCCGCTCCCTGGTACCCGATCCGTAGCCTTTAAAAAGGCTCCTTCACGAGTTGGGGGGGGCGCTTATGGTGCCCGCCGAGTCACCATGTCCACGGGCTCCGTGCCCGTGGTTTTTAAGGGTCCCCGTGTCGCCGGCACGGCAAGACCCAACCCCCTGCTGAGCCGATTCCCTCCAGAGCTCGGAGGGAATCCGCCATTAGCCAGTCGCGCCAACCCGGAAGTCTTTGATAACAGTTTTGATTTTCATGGTGTTATGCAACCTGAGGGAAAGTGTGTGTGTGGATGGGGGGGGTGGAGGTGGAAGTGTGGGGCCAGCCAGCCAGCCTTCTGAGAATCCTTATACAACTACCAGGGCCAATTTCAATTTATGTATTTCAGGTCTGATACTTAAAAGTTTCCTGCTTTGAGAATGGGTTTTCCCTTCTCTATACTGCAAGAAGCAGCATCACTTGTTTCTCGAGGATCCACAACTTTGATTGCTAACGGTGTCTCTGAGACCTTTGAATGTTGAAATCTGCTACCCTAAGTATTGCTACGTGCTACTCCAATCTCTGAGTGGGGAGAGATCCAGGTTTTAGTCTCTTTGGAATGAAGGATAGTGGAGACTGTGGTGTCTTTAGGATATATGGTTTTATTTATACATACCTGCAACCTGAGCATAGGATGGAGGATGCCATAGTATTAACATCCCAACAGATCTTGCTTCCCCATTGGTTTCCAAAGAAGTCCTACTTAGGTTCAGTGCCAAGCTAGACATGTCTCTCTGCCTGCAGCTTCCAGGGTTCAGCATTTTCCTGCCCCACACAACTCTGGCTATTGTTCCCCTATGTGCAGCCAGAGGAGGGTGTTAGGGAAAGGCCTAGCCATAAGTTCTATGGCACAGAGCAAATTCTTTGGCAAGGCTAAATCATGGTGCTTACCTTGACAAAGGAACTCACTTGGCAAGCTTCATTCTACCCTCACAGATACAGGATCCCAAGGACTGGAAGGGACCCAGGGCATCATCCAGACTGGCCCCCCAACTCATAACAATATAACTCATCACAAAGAAAATGCAGATAGGATCAAGATAAATATATATGGAGTAACTGATATGCCTGTAAAGGCATCCTTCCCCAACTGGGCAAAATCTGAATGACATAGAGTAAAGCTCTTGGCATTCTTGACCATCAGGCAAGATGGCTGATAGGGGTCGTATTCCAAAGATTTGGAGGGCACCAGGTTGGAGAAGGCTGATGAAAGATAAAGAGCAAGCCTGCAGTCTACAGCAGGGTTTCCCAAAGTTGGGTCTCCAGCTGTTGTTGGACTACAATTCCCATCATCCATAACAAGGAGGACCAGTGGTCAGGGATGATGGGAACTGTAGTCCAAAGCCAGTTAGCAACCCAAGTTTGGGAAAGCCTTTTTAAAGAGCATATAATCTGAAGTGAGAGGGCAGACACAGCAGCCTGTGATGGTTGGCCTGATTCATTGTGTGATGGTGGGCCAGAGCCATCAAAATGGTCTATCAAATGAATGTGAACATTAACACAGTGCCTTGCATTTGCAAAGCATTTCCCCACTTTTATCACATTTGCCCTCCCAGGGCACCAGAGATAGAAAATTGCTATTCCTATTTTACAGATGCATATGACATTGTATTTCTCTCCTGCTTCTAGAAAAAGATATCAAATAAATTTCTTTTAATGGAGAGGGTGCATGGAGGAGAGAGGGGAAATACCTGCAGGGAACCTTTAAAAGAAAAAATAACCATGAGAAATTTGAAGGGGGAGAACTGTAAAAAAAGAAAGAAAAGGAGGCTGGTCACTATGAAGGATGACAAAGAGCAGCACAAGCCCTGTAGGCTCAGTTGGGACTATGCAAATCCCTTTTCCAGGGCTGTGTCATCTTCCCAGGAAGCTGTTTTGAACATGAGTAACATAATGAATGGTTGGTTGTTGTGTGACTAAGGCTCAGTTAGACGTCTGCAGTGGTAGAGAAGGTCAGATGCTTGAAAGTAATTACCAGCTGGGTTCAGGGGAGTTTGTCAGCTATTTTGTGTGCTTTGCAAAAATGCCCCGATTCTCTGCCATAATAGAGGAATGGAATGGGAGTTTCTCTCCTACATCTCTGCCCCGGTGTCTTTATTTGGAGGTATGTGTGTGTATGCGTGTGTGCGCGTGCACATGCATGTGTGCGCATGCGTACATACACTTGCCTCTGCTGTCTCCCTGCACAGCTGTCAAACTTCTTTCTGAAATGTCTGTCTTTAACAGTTGCTTCATGCCTTGATTCCTGTATATTTGAAGACACACTTGTTGAACTGGCAACCTTTTGCTCTCTCAGACTCCTGTTTTAATGGCTGCGTTGTTTTAACAGTGTTGTTTCTTCTGTATTTCATTATGGGTGTTTGAATTGAATGTCGGCGTAACAAGTGTTTATACTTTTATACAGCAATAAGAAGACTATTTTGGCATTAAGTTGTATACAAACTGTGTGTGTGTGTGTGTGTGTGTATCTACATATAACCTACACACACACACATATACAATCAACATTTTAGAGTATTCAATAGCTACAAAGAAAAAGAATAAACAAAAGGAACAAAGAAGAGAAGAGGAAAGGAAATCAATCTTGGGAAAAGCATACGTGTTTGAGTTATAAGGAAATTAAAATGGGAAATTCATAAGGGGGCAATGAAAAGAGGAATAAATGCTTTGGGGAAATGAAGAAAAAAGAGAAGAGGAAGTTGGTTGAGAATCTGAAGTCAGATCTGCATTGTTATGCTCTCATTCATAATGTCCTTGATTGCTTAAACTCAAAACAAGTCTTGATTGTTTAAATGCAGAAGTACTTCTACATCAGGTGTGGTGAACCTGTGGCCCTCTAGATGCTGCTGAACTAGGAATCCCATCAGCCCCAGCAAGCATGGCCCATGGCCAGATAAGATGCAAACTGTAGTTCGGCAAGATCTGGAGGGGGAAAGGTTCCCTGCAAAGGTTCTACAGGGTACCAAAAAAAATATCCAGAATGAGAGTTAAAGAGTGTGACTCAAGAAAACGGGAATTGTCCTCAAAAACGCCAGGTATTTTTTTATCCCAGAATGCCATTGTGCAGGAAATGAGCCATGCAGCATCATAATGAACACTAGTTCCCATCAGCTATGTTGGCTGGAAGGAGATATGGGTGGGAACAAGCTTGTCCCACCCAATTCTCACCATATGCATTGGAGTGTTGAAACAGCACATACACAGTTTGAGCTGCCTATGTCATTGGATAAGCTGTTGGGTCTCGTAGAAATTCCTCAGTGAGCTTCAACATAATGCTGTCAAGGTCAAGGTGTCATTTTGTCATGAATTGTTTTCCCGAATGTTGACACTGGAGCCAAAAATAATTGTGCTGACTTTTAGAGATTTGGCCATGGGAGTATTCCCTGTTTCTCTTTACCTCTTTATCTTTTAAGGCCACATTCCCTCATGCTTTGTATGTGGCGTGATTAAATTATAGGCCTGCTTAATAGGCAAAGATAATTGCGTTACCATTGAGGTTGGGTGTATTTTATCGCTTCAGGTTTCCACACATCCGTGCATTGTGGACTTTCCAAGTGGAAGCTATTTTACCTTAATATTTGCTTGAATGAAAGGAAAGTCTACCCTGTGCGGCAGACTTTTTAAAATCACACACACAGACTTAATGCATTTCTTTTTTTTAACCCACATTCTCATATAGCTCTTGACCAATATTGATAAATTGAATTTATTCATTTAAAAAAAAAAAAATAATTGACAGAGCAATGAGGTGCTAGTATTTTTTTATTTTAAGGGAGGTGTTTTTTAATACACTGGGAGCTTTGCAAATGTCCCACTACTCACCTGCATGGTACAGCCCATTATCAGCAAGTTAATCCCATCAGACTTCTGCTCATCAGTTCATGTGATCAGCTATAGCCAAAGAGGAAAGGGTGAGGAAAGAGGCTTGGAATGACTTGTGGCTCTTTTCCATGCTTCTTCTTTGGCCATAGATCAATCCAGCAGCTCCAATGGAGTGCAACTGTTCATGCAAGCTAAGAGAGCAACGGATCTCAAGCAGATTTTGTGAGTCTCTGGTCACATGCACACCAATACCTTTGTATCACACCACTTTAACAGTCTTGGAAACTGTCATTTCTGAAGGGTGCTGGGAATCGTAGCGCTGTAAGGGGCACAAACTACAGTTCCCAGAACTCTTTGGAGGAAGCCATGACTGTTAAAGTGGAATAAATGTATGGCATCAATGTGATTTCTAATGGGAGTCTTTCCACTACAACTCAGACTTGGGGTGGCTTTTGTCCTCTTAGAGGGGGACAGGGAGATTTGGCAAAGTTTACTTCTAGTCCATTGATGCCCATGTCTCTAGGGGGCCTTTGGTCACTTGTTGCAATACATGTTAAAATGCTGCAAGCTGCCACCTCACACAGCCATGCCACGTTCAGTGAACACACTGCTTGCATGCTGCTGTTACACGCCGTGGGGTAAACACCGAGTGATGCCTTCGTGCTGGATTGCCTTGTGGGTCAGAATATCCGTTCGGTGTCCACTTCATAACCTGAATATAGCTTTGCATAGTGTATTGTCATGTTTCAGTTTTGCCTCAGGATGGGCTTCGCCAGAGCCTCTAACGTTTATTGGCATGAACAGTTAGCGTTTCATAAAAAGGCAGGAAGAAAACATTAGGGTTATTCTGGGTGGGTGGGAAGGCTGGTGATCATGGCTGAAAGGCCCATTGTATCATTTACATGAGGTAAGGAGGATGTAATGAATGCTCCTTTCACTTCGCCATTGGCAGTGTCAAGCTAGTGTTGCACAGAGGCTTCTTAACATGCTACAGATGCCCTGAAAATGTGATAAAACTAGAGACAGTATCTGTCACATTAATATATATTGCACATTTTCTCTTTCTGTATATGTATGTATATATACACCATGTTCCTGAGGAAGGATGTACAGCAGTCCCAACTTCTTGTGTCATCGTCATCATCATCATCTATGTATTATTTTAATCACCAGTACATTTGTTGGCATTATTCAAACACAGAGCAAGCTCTAAAAGCTTTTAATAAACTCTTAATTGATTATGTTTCCCAAAGCGACATTCTGTGGTTCCTGAAAAAAAAATGCATTATTTTCAATTCCTCAGTGGGCCTTCAGAAGTGCAGAGCTTTTCAAGAGAGTGAAGGATTACACATTTGTGTTTCAAAAGATGCCATCCCTCTGCCCCCTCCCTTTTGCCTGCCAAAAAATAAAAATAAAAATAAAAAAAATCCCTGCTGCCAGTTCCATTCCTCATGCTCTTCACTTTGCTCAGCTCCAGTTCCAACTCACTGTGCCAAACTCTCTCCTTTTCTTTCAGGCTTTCTTTTTCTTCGGCTTTTCCCTTTAAAAAAGAAGTAAAAACAAGTGTGTGTTGCCATGGCAATAATGTGAAAATGAGCCATTGGTGTTGATTTGAGTCTGTCCAAACTTTTTTTAAAAAAGGCCTTTAAAGAACAGGAAGGAGCACAGAGAGGGAGATAGGAGAGAGAGAGAGAGGGAGAGGGAGAGATGAAAAGTGGGGCAAAATCGCTGGAAATGCATTTGGGCTGACATAATTCCTCTTTCCCACAGTGGTCATTCACTTGGGAGGCTCCAATGTCCATTCACTGTCTTAAAGCTAGCTTTTCAGAGCCTGGGGAGGCCATCTTTCGCTGCCTGAATGCCTTTTTTGTTGCTAAACAGTGAACTGTTTCTGAAGCCCAGCATAAAGGAGGTGAGTAATTCATTGCAGTTGCCAGGAAGTCTGAGCCACTTGTGAGCTAACAATAGTAAACTTTATCTCCCACCCTGAGCCGAAGGTTCCAGCTGAAGATCCAGAATTCTAATAAGGGCCTTTTACTCTCTCATGCCTCCGAGGTTATGGTAATAGTTTAGACATCTTTTTTCATTAGGACGCAGCCATAGCTACAACCACGGCTGTCGAGGCAAGCAACTGCGTGGAATGAAGCTGGGGAGAGGTGGGATTAAAAGGGAAACGCAGAAAAATAACTTTAAACCAATTCATAAATTAATAACATATACACTGACCACTAATAATGAAACATATGTTTTCCATATTTGTTATGCTATTTTTGTGATATACAAATGACGTGAGAAAACTTGGTATACTTCTTTGTATAACATTCTTCTTGTTTATAAAACCCAATTTTTTAAAATTGCCTGTTTCATATGAAATAGAAAACCTGTGTTGAAAGGAATGCGTTCTAAGCCTCTGAGACAATGGAGATCTACCCCACCCACAGTGTTTGAAAAAAGAGCATCTCTGTGAAGCTTGCCTTCCTTCCCACCTCCCCTGGCTTTGAACAGGAAGGACAACTTGGTGCTAAAGAACACAGAGTGACTCATGAGCAACAGCGATGAATCTGTTTGGGCTTCCCTTTGAAACCGAATTTGGGTGTCAACAGCAGAAGGGCTGAGAAGACTTCTGCACGATGACAGCCGCTCTGAATGTATGTAGGAATGACACACAGGCATGTGATTCATGCATCAGGACACCAAATGCAGAAAACGATGAGTGCTTTGAAAGAAGACACAGAACAGAACACCATTTTTTCCTAGCATATTAGGAGTCTGCTCAGGAATGAAGAGTGCTAGACTCATGGCAGGGACAGAGCCACAGGAGCTACTTTGTGGGCTCATGTGTGGCATGTTGAAAACAACCACCTATTTATCCTTTTTGAAATTCGCCAGCCAGCAAGATGTGTGGGTGGGTGTGCGTGTGGGTGTTTCAGTGTGTCTGCTAAAATTTTCTTGCTGGATCGGAAAGGCAGACCTATTCAGAGAGCTCTTCCATGCCTTTGGCTAGGGCTCCATCCATCCCCATGGTGCCTTGAGAGAAAGCTTCAAAAATGTCTGGATGGATACAAAGCCAGGCAGCTCTGCAACATCCACTTAGCATGCTATAAACTAAGGGGGGAGGGAAGGGAAAAAATGGATTCAAATGTGAATACAAATAACAAATAAGTTTTGATCTGAAAACTGAGACAAAGACATTTGTGCCTGTTGGCATTCCTTGCACAAAGCAACAGTGTGCCCTTGAGCTACGGAGGATTTTTGCTGATGCCGGTGATGTGAATCAGATCACTGTGTGGCTTGTCCATTTGTATGTATGTTCAAGCACTGGAGGGTGTCAGGGAGAAGAGGCACCTCACTTCCTGGAAAAGGACCCCCTCTGCCCGCTCTAGTAGGGAACAAGTGAGGTCACACTATCCCTAGATATCATAAAATGCTGTTTGCTAACTGCTAGAAATTTGGTCAACTTGTCCCCACAGCACTTCCTCCCTCACATACGTAATTTCCCTCATTCTGCTCTAGAGGACAAGTCAGCATGGTCTATTAACCTCTCTTTGAGTGGGCTGTCCATGTGGTTTAATGTCAAAATCCTGTAGGATGCTTTTATAGGAATGCTGTTCTCCTATCCAACATTTTCCCCTGGTTTGGGGGTTCCATTAGTGCAAATCTATATGAAAAAGTACAGTGGTACCTCAGGTTACATATGTTTCAGGTTACATACGCTTCAGGTTACAGACTCCACTAACCCAGAAATATTACCTCGGGTTAAGAAGAAGAAGAAGAGTTTGGATTTGATATCCCGCTTTATCACTACGCGAAGGAGTCTCAAAGCGGCTAACATTCTCCTTTCCCTTCCTCCCCCACAACAAACACTCTGTGAGGTGAGTGGGGCTGAGAGACTTCAGAGAAGTGTGACTAACCCAAGGTTAACCCAGCAGCTGCATGTGGAGGAGCGGAGACGTGAACCCGGTTCCCCAGATTACGAGACTACCGCTCTTAACCACTACACCACATTGGCTCTCAAGAACTTTGCTCCAAGATGAGAACAGAAATCGTGCTCCGGCAGTGGGGCAGCAGCAGGAGGCCCCATTAGCTAAAGTGCTGCTTCAGGTTAAGAACAGTTTCAGGTTAAGAACGGACCTCCGGAACGAATTAAGTTCTTAACCTGAGGTACCACTGTAAGCCCTATTGAGTTCAATGGGACTTTCTTCAAGAAAACTGTGCATCTGATTGCAGCTCAGATTTTCTAGTCTTGTTCGTGGAGTGCACCTAAAAATTTACCAATCTGCTATGCTTCCATTTTTTAACCCCCCCCTCCGACTATGCAAACATCATTGTGCATAAACATTTTGTCATTGTTTTTTTTTTTCATTCATTGGTCCCTACTAACCATTGCATCAAGATGCCTTTGTACAAAATATTGCATGTATGTACAGAGATTCTTGTGCACATTGGCAACCTAGACGGACAGTTGGGGCAAACTGCACATGCTTGTACCGCTCCCAGAATTTTAAAAGAATTTTAGAGGAGATGGTTCTGTTAGGCAAGCAGAAATACTTCTGCTGATGGAGCCATCGCCTTAGTACTGTGTTGAATACAACCATAACTTTACATAAGGCAACAAACCAGGAAGCAGATCTTAGGGTCATGATGGACAGCGTAAGGGAAACTCAGATATGCAGCCCCCTTGGGGGGTGGGGGGTGGGAATCCACACTATGGATCATTACAAAAGGAACTGGAAACAAAACTACAGTGGTGCCCCGCAAGACGAACGCCTCGCAAGACGAAAAACCCGCTAGACGAAAGGGTTTTTCTGTTTTGGAGGCGCTTCGCAAAACGAATTTCCCTATGGGGTTGCTTCACAAGACGAAAAAATCTTGCGTCCCCCAGCGGTTTTTTTTTTGCTTTTTTTGCCCTTTTCCTAAGCCGCTAAGCCGCTTATCAGCTGTTCCGCTGATAAGCCGCTTAACAGCTGATCGCTGGAAGCCGCTTGACAGCTCTAGCACTAATCCGCTAAGCTGTCAATGGGCTTGCTTCGCAAGACGAAAAAACCGCTAGACGAAGAGAATCGCGGAACGGATTAATTTCGTCTAGCGAGGCACCACTGTACTAGTATCATAATGCTCATAAATAAAATTAAGGTTGGCTTTGCAAACTGCGTGAATGGATCTGCCTGAAATTTGGCAGGCTTCACCCACTCTGGAGGGCTCCTTTGCCTGCAAATTTCATCCAGTTATGTGAAAAGCGGAAATATTTTTAGATTTCCCATTATAGACAAAAAAAAAAGAGCTTTGGATTAACATATCAGAGTTGGACCAAACTGAAATAACACAGACAGGATCCAAAAATGTTTGGGCTGCTTCCAAATGCTACAGATGCAAGGCAAATCATGTGGTTGCTGTGCCTCCCTCCATAGAATGTACTACAGAAGACAGGCCAAAGTCTGGGGTCTTCGGGAGGCTCTTTCCATGATGTAGTATTTCTTTATTAATCATGAAATGACTCCAAAGCCTTTCTATCTATTTCATGAGAACTAAATGGAAATATTGATTGGATCAATATGGTCTATACTGGTATTCAGAAGCATTATGCTTGTAGGTTTCCCACAGGCATCTGGTTGGCCACTGTGAGAACAGGTTGCTGATCTAGATATGCCATTGGCCTGATCCAGGAGACTCTTCTTGCATTCTTAGCTAGCTGGGCATTCAAGGCTTATACTGGTGCTGCACTTGATCTGGAGTAGGAGGCCTGAAGCTGAATGCGTCAAACATTTAGCTGAATACAAGGAATTGTTTCCAGCCAATCATTCCCAGTGAGAGTAGCGATCATATATGCTAATAGCCAATGCAAAGTAACACCTTCCAAGATCAGGAGGTGATTCTATGATTCTCAATACGCTATAATTGTTGAAAGGTGTTTTTAACATACACAGAAAGCTACCTGTACATATGCATAGTGTGTATCTATATGAAAGTATGGTGATAAATATATATGTATATACAGTAGTACCTCGGTTTTTGAACATCTCCGTTGACAAAATTTCGGTTTTTGAACGCCGTAAACCCGGAAGTAAATGTTTCGGTTTTCGAACACGCCTCAGAAGTCACACGGCCACACGGCTTCCGCTGAGTGCAAGATCCTCAGGCCTAGCTGTTGGGTATTGAGTTTTTGAATGCTTCAGAACTTGAATGGTCTTCCGGAACCGATTACGTTCAAAAACTGAGGTACCACTGTAGTTTTTTTGAGCAAGAACTGGGAGGAATTGCCTTCTCTTCCCTTTAATAAAATTAAATAATCATATATATTTTTGTCTGTGGCAGCTGAAATGGATATACACCCAATGCCTGAGCCTAAAATCCACCTATATCTGCAATCAATAAAGTTGCGAACATTTTTAATCCAGATCATTGTCTGCTTGAGTTTATTAATCACATCTTACATTTATCCACTGCCCAGGGCAGGGGCAGCACTGTGACTGGGCCTGCAACAAACCAACAAACTTCATGGTGAGTCCCCCCCCCCCCCGAAAAAAAGCATTATAATATATAGGGCTCTGCCGAAAATCCAAAATGCTGGAATCTTCCAATTAATGTAGATCAGTGCAGATTTTCAAAACATCAGTTTAATTATTTGACGTATGCATTTTCAATATAGGTATGCATACCAAAGACCAAAAATTCCCCTTAAGAAGCAGCCCATAATGAAGCTTAATGATGATGAGGGAACATATGCTGTGTTGGGGGTTGAGCTCAGTTTGAGGATGCTGGCCTTTTAAGATCTTTAAAACAGTGGATGATTGATTTGGTCTAAATAAAAAAAAATTCCAGAAGTAAATGAGTAATGTTCTACCTCCGGCTACAGCAAAGAAAATTCGGAACTGTACTAAAGTCAATAGCTAGAACCTTCCCTTTCAATTTTGCCTGCTGGCAGGGGGTGATTCAAAGCTCACACCAATTTGAGGCTAGTGTAAATCTTTCTGATTCACACTTTGCAAGCAGGATGCTGAAAAGAGTGAAATGATTCTTTCAGCTGAATATCCAAGCAAACGTGCTAGCGGGTGAAAGGAATAAAAAAGAGAGATTTGTGATTTCTTAGAAGCACACTGGAAATACTGTCAGAAATCTGAAGACTAGAGTGATGAGGGGGAATTGGCTGAGGTGGGCGCAAAACAATTAGAAAGAGAAGACCAAGGAGAGACCACCTCTCAGCCTATGATTTGGAAATAGGTATGGTTGCAAAGCACAGCAGGCTGTGTGTGTGTGTGTGTGTGTGTGTGTGTGTGTGTGTAAAGAGAGAGTCTATCAATGTAACATAAACAGAAATCTTCATCTCAGCATTGGGAGATGTTACTCAGGATCAAGCTATTTGTCCCTTATTTTGCAATACAGTGTGTGTATGTATTTTGTGTGAGTGTACTGTCTATCCTGGATGTATTCCCTTGCTGTCTGTGGCGGTAGTCTAATTTTAACTCACCCTGTGTGCTTGTGTGTGTGTGTCTTTATCCTTTTCGAAGCAGGAAATATTAAATTCTAAATCTGATTGGTCTCACTGTTGCTTACCCCAGGGCAGCTTTTTAGGCTTATGAAAACTGGCGTCAGTTGACATTGTCATCCCTGTCATCAAGTGAGTGAGAGCAAAATCCTCGCTATTTCCATTCTAACGAGACAATAAGGCAGAGGAACTGATAAATGCTGAGGTAGGGCAGATTTCTGTAGGGAGGTTTTAGAGAATAAAGCTCTTCGCTCCCCACCTCCCCCCGCCGGCTTCATGCTCGGCTGTGTTGCTGCTGATGCTACTGACTCTGTCAGGGTATTTTTGTTTTCATTAACAGATCCCTTCAAAAGAAATGGGTGGGAAATTGTGCAAGCCCTGTGGCCAATGAAGATAATTGAGGAGCTGAGGATTATGTATATCCTCCTGTTTGCCACACTGCTTTCTTTTATTTTCAGTTGTCATTTTGGGGGTAAAGCTGTCATTCGGCTGAGTCCTCCAGAAATGTATGTTTGCGCCAGCCATCTTCTAGATACAATACAGAAACCTTTGCCAGCCTAGGGCCCTTCAGCTGTTTTGTGTGACCACTCCCATCAGCTCCAGCCAACATGATGAAGTTGTCGTCTAAAACACCTGGAGGGCACTAGGTTGGCAAGACTTCTCTTACTGGAAAATGATCATCAAAGTGAACTGAGTAAAAATGGCTTTTTGAAATTCTTCACCTTATTTGCAGATGATGGAATCATGATAGATTTCCCCTGAATTTTCTCATTGGTTTCTTTGGGGGGGTTGGGTAGATCCTTGGACAGTTTTGGAGAAAAGTCTCAGAATATTATTATTGTTGTTGTTTTTATTATTATAATTTATATAACGCCCTATACCCGGGGGTCTCAGGGCGGTTCACAAAATAAAATCAAGATATAAAAAACCACAAAATACCAAATTAAAATAAAAACAACAGCCCAATAGCTCCCTCCCTCCCTCCCTCACACACACACACACACACACACACACACACAAAACACACACACATTTTAAAAGGGCATAGGATGTAAATTGGATCAACCAAAGGCCTGGTTAAAAAGGAGCATGTTTGTCTAGCACCTAAAGGTGTATTATGAAGGCGCCAAGGGAACTTCCCTGGGGAGAGCTTTCCATGGATGGGGAGCCACTGCAGAGAAGGCCTGTTCTCGTGTTGCCACCCTCCAAACCTCTTGAGGGCCTCTTCCATTTTATTTTATTTTTTACATTTAGTTTGTAAATGAACACAAATTAGAACCTAACAACCAGAGGACAGAAAATGTGTGTGGTGTGTACACAGCACCAGCAACTTCTTGTTACACAAATGTTGCTCAGCAGCAAGAACAGGATGGAGGGAACAAGGGGAGAAATGTTAGGAGTAGTGGTCAAAATCTTGAGTTCCTTCAACACTACTAAAATATATTGGATTGAATCCACAGTTGCACCAGAAATTCTCTACTCTGTTTTCAGGCAGTGGAATAGGGAGCAAAACAGGAGCGTGTCAGCATCGTGCAGGTTACATCTAATAATCTCTGGTAGATGAAATTCACCAGCAGTATGTGGAACTCCACCCAAGAGAATTCTCCAAATATGTTGCCCCCCCCAATTATTTTCCCATGCAATAAAATAAATTGCACACCAATTTTGTGCGTATGTGCATTTTTCTGTGGAAGGTGTCCATGGCTTTCACCAGATGCTCAAAGGGGATCATGACTCCCCAAAAGTTTAAAAACCACTGGTTTATGGTATTCTGAATGGGGGGGGGAGAGGATTAGGCACTGGAGAAACATAAAAGCAAAGAACGAGTTCTTATAGATTTAATCTGTTTTGAAATTAGTTTGCTCTTTACTTTCAAGGGGACTAGCCACTCTTTCCCCACATCTGAGTATTTTAGAGAAAACAGCATCAAAAGGTCAGAGGAGCCAGATCATAGGAGGGATCATAGGAAGGATGTGCTAGATATGGGATTTAAACTATCATTTTTTATTTATGTCTTTCATGCCATATACCTTCTGAAGGAGAATAAATTGTGATAAGACCAAAACGAAAGAAAGCAACACAACCCCCACAAGAAGAGGCAGGAGAAAGATGTCTGAGAGAGAGCCAGCTCTCTTTAGTAAAAATTAGCATATTTAAGTGTGCACAGCACACCATATATACACACCACTTTGGTTCTGTAAACAAAACCCTATAAAACCTAGCCCATACTGGAATTAGTGGTTGTAACTTCATTCTACAATCTTGTCATTTTAGGCCCCATGAGTAGCATATATTTAAAACATCATGCCACTTTAAACAGTCCCCCAAAGAACCACAGAGACTGTAGTTAAGGGTGCTGGGAGCTAATAGAAGACTTCTGTTCCTTTCACACAGCTACAATTCCCAGAGTGCTTTAACAGTCAGTCCCTCTTCCTAAGGAACTCTGAAACTATAATCTATGAGGGGAATAGGGGTCTCCTAACAACACTCTTAAAACTACAATTCCCAGGATTTTTGGGGGGGAAGCACTGACTGTTAAAAGTAATTTGATACTTCTGTAAATGTATAGTACAGATTGTGCTCTTTCTGTGTGTATGTGTGTACATACATATGCTCGAGGGGAAATGGCCAATTATTAACCACCACTTTCAGTTTTTTAGACTTAACATTTTTAGGTTGTTTGCCCTGCACTATTTCCGATCCCAGGGTTGGGTAACCTGGTATCCTCCTGGATATTGTTGAAAGCTTAACTCTCTCCAGCTCCTGCCAAAATGGTCAGTGTTGGGGGTTGTGGTCAATATGTGGAGGGCACCAGGTTGGGGACGACTGGCAGAAGCTCTGTTCCATGGCCAATAATCACGGGACACCTTTGCCTGGCGGCGCTGTGGCGCAAGGATTGCAGCAAAAAACTGGGCAAGGGTTTGCCCAGGATCTTCTCTGTGTGATGGGCTCATGGGAAAAAGCTGCCCCATGAACCCTTGCTGCAGAGGGGAAGGGAAGCCTATATAAGGCTGCTTCCTCTGGAGCTCAAAGCCATTTTGCTTTGAGAGCTTCCTGCCCACACACCCTTGTGTTAAGAGCCTTCACAGAGCAATTTTTGGGTGCTGGTGGACAGGGCCGAAATGAACCTGCCCCTCAACCTGATTGGCAGTTGGTTGGGTTTTTTGTTGCCTTTCCCTCAGTGAAATTATGACTTTCATTTTTTGGGGCAGAAGAACATTGTTTGTATGAGGGCAGAAATGGCATTGGTCAGGATCAACATAGTATAGGTGCCCCCCACAAGAGGTCTGAGGGGAGGATGGGCCATGGCAAACCCAAGCGTGGGTTTGGTATTTGCCTGCTTGTTATCTGCACCCTGGTCCCCCAAGTGAGAACTTGCTTGCTTGGCTTGCACAATAGCCAGGTTCAACATTGGCCGACTCCCATTTTATAGGTTTGGAGCGATCCAAACCCAGCAGATCCATTCCATCAACATGGGGCCTGTGGAATGATGAACTGATCATAGGACCCAATGCCATGCCAACCCTTTGTCCTGCCTGCTGCTGTCAATAAAGATTTGGCCTGATTTTATCCCATCACCATTGTACAGTCTGGTTATTTTGCTGCTCTCATGGGTCACATAATGCATCTGCCTGGGCAAATAATCAAGCCATAGGGGTGATGCATTCATTTTGCTTCATGAAGAATTAAGTGTGCTTCATTTCTCTGGTGAGTGGAATTTTGACCTCTTGGCATCTTTAGTAGCTTCTCCTTACCTAGGGCCTTTGCAATGGACTTGAAGACAATTGTTCACATTTCTGTCAGGAGACCAGTGGTTCATTGACAAGCTTATCAATTGACAAGCAAAATGACACCGGTGGGGCGGAATTAATACGCCCTTCCTCTGCATTTCCTAGCACTGAATATTCCTGTGGTTCTGTCTTAGCTGTTGACATTCATATCCTTTCTTGTTTGTTTGTTTAAGTACGGGTTCCAACTGTGTGACTACAGTGGGACAATTTCCAGAGGGGAAGCCATGTTAGTACCTCACAGCAAAGAGTCTTGTGGCACCATAGGGACAAACACATTTATTAC
This sequence comes from Podarcis gaigeae, assembly GCF_964106915.1. Classification (NCBI taxonomy): domain Eukaryota; kingdom Metazoa; phylum Chordata; class Lepidosauria; order Squamata; family Lacertidae; genus Podarcis; species Podarcis gaigeae. The sequence goes on from NC_139680.1 coordinate 71,049,971, forward strand.
AGCATAAGCTTTTGCGGACTGTAGCCTACTTCCTCAGATGGTGGGACTGCCCCTGTATATTTCTGTTGCTGCTGATGGTCTTTCTCCCATAAGCGTCCATGAGAGATATTGATTTTTCTTCTTGTTGTGAATTTTACTTCCACATGAATGTTCTCTGGTTGTTCTTTTACATGGGAATTCATTGTCCACAGGACTGGAACAACAAAAATCAGGAAGCAGCATTCACTGTGAACCTTATCAAAGGGAATTAGCTATGGTGAGTGAACAATAACTTCAAATGGCAGGCCTACGAAAAGAACAGAGACTGATAAAGGCAAACCAGTAATTACAATATTAGCACTCCACATGCTGAATTCTAATACTGCTTTAAAAGTATAATAAAGCTTTTCCTTCCAAAAGTGTCTTGCAGAAAAAAGAGGAGTGTGTGTGTTCATGAGGGAAATCTTCTGGAAAGCTCTGTACTCTATAGAGAAAAAGTAAGTATAGGATGAAAGCCTGAAAGGTGCAGCAAGGAAGATGTGTGTGCTTCACTTTAGGCTAGGGCAGGGCAATATATCAATATATCATGCAAAACTGGTTCGAAGTCCATATTGTGATATTAGTTTCATAATTTTTGACCTGGCAATATATTGGTAATCATGATGTGTATGTGTGTACTATGCAAAAATCAAAATGTAGGAAAAACTGTGAAGCCAGCCAATGCCTCTACATAGCTCCATCCTTATTTCAGACATTGTGATATATCAGTATATCGCGATGTTAGCTGGAGATATATCACAAAGTTGAAAACCAGCTCCATCCTTATTCAGACATTGTAAAACCAACTATGAACACTGAAATGGCTGTGCACAGCGATGTGCAGTCCATTAGGCATTAATGGCCCATCTTCAATCTCTATCTTTAATTAAAATAATTAAAGAGATGTAAATTATTGTTGTGGGTAAGGCCCTTGGGCTTCAGCTTTAGGTACACTTCCTTTGTACTCCCATTGATTTGTGGGACTTACTTCTGAGTAAACCTGCATGAGTCTGCATGGCAGATGATATACATTTCGTCTGGCCTCACTGATTTGATGAATAGTCAGACAGACCATAATTTGCCAGATTACAACATGGCAATGTTATACCAAGGTCCCATGCATCCCTCCTCTGTATTTATTTCTATAGACACCCGATGAATCATATCCAGTATTGCAATCCAAAGCAACCTTACCAGCAACTAAGCCTCAATGGGACTTATTTCTGAATAGTATAGTTAGTATTGCCCTTATGCTAAAATGGTTCCTGGCAAATTAATTTTATCTGCCTTTGGGGGCAATATTCCTCTGTTGTTGTTGTTTTTCTAAAAGGAATTACTAGCCACTTATTAAATACTACAAAAATCAAAATATTAACCGTTCATTCTGTACCGTATACAAAAATATATCAAAACCAAATGGAAAAGATCAATAAGTCTTAAGTGGATTTCTAAAATTTACAATACTTGTCAATACATATACAATAAATCATTCAAATTACAGAGCTACAAAATCATCAGAATCTTCATGATGCCATCAGTATAAGGAGCTGTTTCTCTTATTCTTTCCTAATGCACAGAAATGGCAGGGTGTGTGTTTGGGGGCGGGAGACACAAAACCTCTGCAGGAGTTTCTCCAGTGACACTCGGGACCCACTATGGACCATATTCTTCCAGCTACTCCCTGCTCCTCGATTCGATTCACTCACAGTCATTTCTTATAGTTAGTCTAATCTAGCACCTACATGGCTCCAGTGCTGCTGAGTGTCCTTTAATGTTAGCATACATCACATGTTTATTTAAGATAGTCATATCTTGCCTTTAAACATAGGGTTCTTTTCAGGGTATAATAAATAACACATGATTTGCCCAGTGCTAGATATATGCAGGGACTACAATGCAGGGGTGCTGCTTCCTATTTCAGAGTAGGGTTCAGGATCGGGTGGTATTTGTGCTTTCCATAGCAACTGCACATCGTTCCCCATAATTAAATAACCAGCTCCTTACATTTAATAAATCGAGCTTTCATTCAAATAATCCACATAAAGAGAATGTGCAGTTCCTGTCTAGTTGCTTCTTCTTCTTCTCCCGAGAGAGAAAAATAAAATAAAAGCTGGGTTGTTACATAGAACTATTTTGAAATACTGTGTCAAATGGCAAGAAATTAACTTTTCCAAAAATTACATATTTTTCCCCTAGCAGCTTGAAGGGAGAAGACTAACATATTTAATTTTGCACAGTGTTCGTCTGGGAGGAAATGGACTCCAGCCTTGTTCTTTAATATTTAATAAAAACTTTATTAATTTTTTTAAATAAAAGATTTCATTTCTGATTTAGCCCTACCTCTAAGGATAGCAGTAACATTTTTCTTACATGCTGTCAGGTCTGCATTTATTTGCACTTGGGGCTTTGCTTAATTATTATTATTATTTGTTCTGCTTTCCTTCAGCATTTAAACGCTTGAACTAAAAGGAAGAGGCCCCTTTTGTGCTACATTTCAACGCAGGCCTGCTTTGACTGTTTCTCATTGCGAATAAGCTATGACCACAATTCAAATATATGGCCACTGGAATCCAATCAATGGGCTTAGCTTTGTGTAATTCTGTGCTGGATTGAGGCCAGTGAGCAGGATCCAAAGGGCTAGGAATGCATAACTTCTTGTATATGCCCAGTGGGATCCTTTTCTTAAAAAGGAGAGACCCATAATATTATAAACCATATCACAGATTGCTTTGGAAAGTCGCCGCGGTTTCAAAAGTGATGTACTATGTGGCGTGTAGTTCCAAATCCCTCTTGGATGCATGGAAATGTTATACCGTCCTTTGTATAAAGACAGCTAAGCCTCACTGATTCACTCACTGAATGAGAGGAGTGTCAATAGCTTTACGTTACTACCACAACACACAGAAAGTTAAAATTTGATATATGTGTGGTGTTAAGACAATCTGGTTACTAGAAAAATCTAAAAATGGGACGTTCTTTTTCTTCCTCCATCTCTGAACAGCAGCCAATATGTATACTGTGGTATACATGCATGCATGTACTTTACAAAATATATATTCTGCCTTCCCACTAACACATAACAGAACCCATAAGGCCAGGAACGCAACCCCACACCTCCTTCTCCATTCATGCAGTCTGTTTTTGGAGAACAAGGGAAGAGGGCTAATGGTCAGACACAGTAATGCTTCTGGACAGTGCTCCCCCCCAAAAAAAAATGTTTAGGGGTACTCTCCTTTTGACTCAAGAAAATCACAATGTTATAGTTTGGATCAGGAAAAATAAATACAGTAAATACAACGAAACTGACCAATCACTGTGCTAGAGTCGAACTCCTACTTCACACATTAAACGCTCGCTTCCGTCTGAGACTCAGGAAACACCGTGACAGGAAATGAGGCCGCCATCGGGGGTAGGAGCGGAACTGACAATTCACCGTGCTATTCAATGGAACTGATTTATTTATTTTTAGTTTCTTCTCCCATTAGATTTACAAAATGTTTAGAAGTATGCGTACCCCTGCGTCCCTCCAGAAAAAAGCACTGCTTCTGGATAGCAGTTTCTGGAAACTGCAGGAGGGGAAAGGGCACTTGGGCTTGGGTTCTGCTTTCAGGTTTCCCCTCAGGCAACTGGTTGGCCACTGTGAGAACAGGATGCTGGTCCAGATGGGCCATTGGCCTATTCCAGCAGGCTCTCATGTTCTTAAATTGGATTATAAAGGAAGGGATGTCACTGCTTTAAATTAAAACACAAATATTTGTATTTATGGAGCCTTTTCGGTATATAGGATGGAGCTTACATGTTCTTGCTGAGTAAATAGAAATAGGAAGGTCTAAACCTTCATCTCATGATCCATCCTAGCATTAGATTCACATGTGGAAGAGGAGCGGACTTATGCTAGCTGGTTCTAGCCCCAAAATCTATGCATTCAACAGTGTCAAGGACTGGGCAGAAGAGGAATGGTAGAGACTGCCTCCCCAGCTTGACCCTTCCAGGCAGGAGGAAGAGGTGGACAGGAGATTGAGGGAGGTCACAGCTCAGAGGGGGAAAGATGGGAAATAATGGGAGAGTAGGAGGAGGGAGCACCAGTGGGGCGACAGCCGGCAGATACAGTGTCTTTAGAAAGCATCCCAGACTCCTCCTCTCCCAGAACCCGGCGAGCCATGAAAGTAGGAGAGCAAAGAGCTCAAAGACAGAGGGCACTTAGCAGCACCCCTAGGAGAGACAATGAAAGTGACGAATGAGGAAGTGGGAGAGACACGCAGTGGAGATTCACTTGGGACAACGTCATTATCCAAGAGGCTGGGTTCTATAGCCTCTCTCTGTAAATACTGAATAAAAAGTGGACGGTAAGAAACATTTCCTTGTCTTTGTACGTTCCTGGGAAACTGGCCAGGAGTCGCTGGCAGCAGCCTGACAAACAGTGGCAGATTTAGGGGAGCATGACTAGTTCAGTCACACTGGGCACAAAGCCTCAGGGGCGCCGCAGGCTGTGCCACAGCTATGAGGTAGAACAGAAGGCAATAGGTAGGGGGTGCCAAATTTGGCATCACACAGGGCACCACTGATATTTGAGACTCCAGAGTCCTCCACTGCATTCAGCACAAGTGGAAAAAGTGCTGTATGTGAGGATAGTGAATTGGGATAGTAGGTGTGATCCTGCTTCATGATCAACACATTATCTGTATGCTATGGATGGATCATGAGAAGACACTCTAGCCATCTGTTCTGAGTATTAGCATTAGGAAATTAATTACGAAGTTCCTAGATTGGGGAAAATGCTTGTGAAGCGCCAGCACACTAAAAAGACCGACTTCCCACTGCATTAAATATAATTAGTGCCCACAGGAGCTGTGAGGGGTATGAAAGCCACACGGCCCTTCCTCAAATTATGCTACATTTGAATGGTCTGGAAAGGAGAGGGGCTTAATGTGGACCTGCATGTACTTAGTATTGTATTCAGGTGAAATAGGTTTGGGAGACCACATCTAAGTTCTCCTTGATTTCCAGCACTTTCAAAATAGCATGGTTATTTCTCAGGTCTAGCCCAAAGACTGCACAAGAATTTCACTGCCTTGCAAAGTAATTGCATGGATGTTAATTGAGCTTGCGCTGATGAGGTGCAGAAGTCAGATTATTGCCACAGGGCCCATTTGGGGGTGTAGAGAATAAACAGACTCAACTACGCAGGGAATGTAGCAGTAGGATGGTGGTGCTCTTTGCAAGAGCATCACTGTACTCTCCAGTTTTACAGCTGAGAGCAGGGGGAATGGCATCTTGGCAACTCCTAGTACAGTGTAAAATCGACTGCCAGGTCCCATATGCTGCAGATGGCTGTGCCATGCACTTATTTCATATCTCATATATCAGGGAAAGAGGAACTGTGAAGAATTCCCATGCAGAAAATGGAGAAGGCTTAATTTGCGGTTGGGCAGGACACAGATTTTCACTGGGGGTTAACTTCCTAATAATGGGAAGGGGTGTTAGACAGCACAACAGACTGCCTTGGGAAGGGTGGAGGGAGCTTTCCTTCACTGGAGGTCTTTAAGTAAGGGCTAGATGGGATCCTGTAGCTGCTGTTTACACCAGATGGGCTGGGTATAAATAATACATTATTATTATTATTATTATTATTATTATTATTATTATTATTACTATTACTACTACTACTACTACTTTAGATTCTGCACTGATCAGGGGGTTAGACTAGGTGACCTACGAGGTCCCTTCTGACTACAGATGGATAAATCTTGTCAATTTCAATTTCTCTTTTTTTAATAATAATAATAATAATATCAGGGGTTTTTAATAGGTTCAGTTTACCACATTTCCACAATCAGTTTGTGGATTATTATTTTTTAAAGAGTCTCATGAAGATTCATCAGCATTTTAATGTGCATTTCTTCTAATATATTACCACTACTGTACTACTACTATTACCAGGAACAGAATACAGTAACATTAAAAGCATAATTAAAACACTAACTAAAAAAAGCCATAACACACAGGCACAAAACTATAAAGCAGTAGATGGCAATAAGTCCTGAGCAGTTCAGTCCCTTACTATGAGCCAGAAAATTGGCATTTGAAAGCAATCCAAGAGAGGGTCTGCCTCCAGAATTCTGTGACTTCTAGTACTAGAAAAGATCAATTTTAGAACATGAAAACCTGTATTCTGCAAGCCAAATGTTCAAATCTGGTCACATTACCATATAAGAACATAGTGAAAAATAAGTAATGCACCTAATAAATAGGTATAGTGGGAGACTATAGAAGTGGCATGATCATGTCAGTTGCAGTTCTAAACAACCTGTGATGAGTGCCATTCTGGAGCTCTTTTAAAAGACACAGAATCAGCCTCTTTAGCCCGTGACAAACATTGGAAGTGCACAAGCCTTCTGTGAGGAAAGGAGTAGTCAGTGGATTTGCTCTGCATTTGTACTGGTGTAATTGAGAGGACAATTTGCCTCCAGGACTACAATAAACAAGAGCAGCCACAAATGAACTGTGAAGGTGATTGGGTTATTCTCTCATGTACAAAAGCAAAACTACATGGCAGATTCCATTCCTGCAGGATGTGATTAACTCCTGTTGACTTAATTGTGTCTTGTGGGGAGAACTGGGCCTTGCAGGGGGGAAAAAGTGTTGCTGCCAGTGTGGTTCCACAATTGTAAAGTCACACACACACAAGGATAGGAGGATTTGTTTGTTTGTTTTTTAAGATGCTATTTTCGTGTGCTTTTTACTGGTCATTGGTTCTTTTCTCTACAGCTGAGGTGGAGAACCCGTCACCCTCCATTGTTTCCCCATACCTGCTTTACAGCTTGTTGCCTTGTTGGAAAAGACTAAGGTCCACCTTGTGGGTGCAAAGGTGATAACAGACCCTCCAAGTGTCTCTGTTTTCCAGGGACAGTCCCGGATTTTCAGAAACCATCCCAGTTTCTGATTTGATCCCAAAATATCCCACTTTTCCTTAGGCCGTCCCTATCTTCATCAGAGAAATGTTGGAGGGTATGTGATAACCCTCCCAAGTTGGTTCTCTCCAGTTTCTGGTCTTCAGAGGTATACTACTGCTCTGTAGATGGAAGTTCATGGGCAATAATTATACACAGACAGATCCATGAATTTTCTAATCTTTTAAAAAAGATTTTCTTGTGAACAAAATAGTACATATATTGTAATGCCTCCACTTTCAATTCGTAGAGTCTTTTTCAGTGTTTATATATATTTGGTATGAGACACTTGTAGACATTATGCGGTTGGTGGGAGAGAGGGAAATGATCAGGGCTTACCCTGATTAACTTTCTATCGCACAGTGTTTGAGCAAGGTTTTTGTGTCACTGTCATGTGAGTAGGTCCTTAATTTATTTACAGATAGGTAGCCGTGTTGGTCTGCCATAGTCAAAACAAAATAAAAAAATTCCACCATCTTTAAGGTGCTACTGGAAGGAATTTTTTTATTTTGTTTTGACTTAATTTATTTGTTTGTTTTTGTTGGCGGTGTGAGAGATTAGAAGGTCCAGAACTTGGTTAGTTGCATTTGGTTGATTGCAGTGTGGTTTGTTTGTTTGTGTGTGTGGTGTTGTTGGGTCAGATTAGCCATATCGATCCATAGGCTGTGAGGTGGGGGTGGGGGAATAGGTCATTGTCTTGTTGTGCTGTATATGTGATAAAGGGACGGCACACCAGGGTAGTGGTGTCCATCTTTGCTTGCCCCTGTGCTAGTTTAAGTTTGTCAGTTAACTTTTCTAATAGGGCAGCATCCTATACATTTTGGTGCCAGTGGTCCATATTCACTCCTGATAGGTCTTTCCAGCAATAAGTTTCTAGCTGCTGAGAGTTAGTGACTTATGAGTTCCTTGTTGTGTGGATGTGCATGGTTGTCCAGGAAGATTTTTTTTAAAAAAAAATATCCATCCAAGCTAGTGGATCTATCTTTGTTTTCTGAGTTAGAGATCCACTTGGAAAGCAAAACACAAATGACTTTAGTGGTGGTAAACCTGTAAGAAAAGCTCCAACATCTGTGACTGTTTCAAACCATTTGAATTGTCCTCATTTTCTTCATTTTTTTTAGGCTGGGTTTGTTATTATTCTTTTGGTAAGGCCAATGTCAATGGCAGACCAAAGGGACATTTTGGATTTGCATACCTGCTAATGAATAAACACATGCAAATGAGCAGTGGCCTATTTTCTTTTCCCTTTGAGAGAGGAGCAACCCTAAATCACACTGCTACCAACATGGTCGAGAAGCAGCAAATGCATCTCTTGCTTTGGGTCAGAGAACAAACTGCATTCGGCAGGCTTGTTTTATCACTATTAACCATCAGCTTCTAATACAAAAACAAGATTTCCTTTTGTACAAGAACCTAAACAAATGAAGTCTTGGAGAACAGTTAAGGAAACCCAGTCCTGATGCAGAAGGTCTTTGGTTCAGATCGTACCCCTGTTGTGAACAAAGCAGTAGGCAGACAACACAAGACACCACCTCTCAGGTCAAGCTGCCTGTATGCAATTTGCCAGTGATATCAGGTGAATGACACATGTCAAATGTGGACCGACAAGGATGGGGAGACAAAGATTTGGCCTGCCAGCCGTAAAAGATTCCCCACCCTTGCAATATGGGAACAATGATCCAGTTTACAGGGTTGCTGTAAGGATTGCTGAGGTTAGTGATCACTGAAGTTGCTAAAGTCCCTAACTGTGCTGGCTTGGAACAGGAATTCATCTCCCTTTGAGCAGCATTTGATGGAAAAGTAGGTTTGCCACTTTGCGAGTCTGTGCTCTAATGGTATTAGTTATGTGTCACTCTCAAAAACAGCTGGATCACTGTTGTTTATATGCCTCCTTTTCTATTTTTGTGGAAGGGTGTGTGTGTTTCTCTCTCTCTCCCCCCCCCTCTCTGTATATATATAATTAATAAATTCTAGCTTCTGATGCATAGCTATGCTACATTTCCCTCAAAAAATTATTCCCTGGCTCAGAATGTAAAAGAAGGTTCCTGTGTGTGTGCCATTAGCTTTGTGCAGCAGTTCTTCTGAGTCAAATTTTTATTCTCATCTTGTTGATTGGTATGAATTACATGATCACACTAGTCAACCAAGCAGCCTTTATTGGGTGAGCATCTTCTCAATTTCAGTCAATTCACTTGATTGTTATTTGCAAATGTTTTCTGTGGTTGCCATCCTCTTTCTAGATCCAAAATGTCTTATTGTTCCAGAGTAGGTTTGTTTTGAAAGTGGGAGTATAGTTGGATTCCCACAGCTGTTACTGGGAGCTACAATTCCCAGAGGACAATTCAGTATGGCACACAATGGAACCACAAGTATGCATGCACAAGAATTGCTGGTTAGTTTAGATCTTTAAAAAAACCTATTTCTTAGTGACAGTATCCATATGAAAGGCTTTGGATATTTTATTGATGATCATCATTTGAATGGAATGGTTATTTTTTTTCTTTCACCTGTGCTGCTCCCCCCGATGAGTCCTGATCCAGGAAAAGGATAAAATATTTCAAGACCGGACAATTTATTGTCCATTTCAATACCGCATTGTAAAGCAAGGTGGTTCTTTCCTCAAGACATCATCCCGTACATCCTTTGAAATGTGCTTGAGAAGCATCTTTTAGCTCTATAAATGGATATTGTCCATCAAGGACACACAACAGTTTGTACTCTCAGAGGAGTCACTCATATGTGGTGAAACAAAGAACATCACAGGAGATCAATATTGTCGTGCTTTTTTCTTTTTCTTTTTACAATCTGTCAAGAGTTGGAGGTCTATGAAGGAGAAGGAGCTGAAGGTCGTCTGGCTTTACAAAAACACTTTACAGATTCCAATGTTTGAAATCCCTCATGGGATCAAAAAGTGGGGTTGACATTTGACTTCCAATAACCCTCCACAAGTTGGAGGAATAGCATCTCTAGTGGGGAGCCTTTCTTCTCATGTAGGCTTCACAGTATGCTTTAGAACCCTGATCTTCAAAAATCCACTATAATATACAAGTCATACTAACCTTTGTTTACTGCTCACTGGAGTATACTGGTAAAGAATCTGATACTTCTTGTGATAACCCCCAAAGAAACTCTATAGAGGTGTCCTCAGCCCTCCAGCTGTTTTGGGACTACAATTTCCATCATCCCTGACCACTGATCCTGTTAGCCTAGGGATGATGGGAGTTGTAGTCCCAAAACATCTGGAGGGCCGAGTTTGGGGATGCCTGCTCTATAGCTATGGGGCAGCCACCAAGAATGTCTCTACATACAGTTGTCAGCTGGTCCATCTAGCTCAGTATCATCCACACCAATGGACTTCACCAGGTGGGTCACGATCCATTATTGACAGAGTGGCTCACATCAGTAGCAATACGACCATACACATGTTTAAAAATGAAAAAGTGGATTCCCCACATGTGTGCTTTGGCTAAAACTGGGCCCTGGGTCTGCAAAGGTTGAAGGAAACTGGTCAACTGATCTATATTAAACTGTCATGGTTTCAGGCAGAATTATTTTCCAGTTATTAGGGTATGAACCGGAGACCTTTTGTATGCAGAGCAAATGCTCTACCACTGAACCACAGCTCTTCCCCACACTGTGTGAGAGAGATGTTCTCACTTACACAGTATTGAGCATCGGTGTTGAGTTTGCATCACTGTGTTGGGTTCACTGAATGATCTGAGATGTGATTGCAGGTCCATGCATGCTGTCAGGAAATGTCCCTCTCAAGATTCTGGGGGCACTAAGCAACATTGCTGGGTAGAGCTGAATCTGTGAGAATAAAACGGAGCCACTGCAATGATGGTCTTCTAAAGATGATTAGAATATTCAAGAAGCCAGAATGAGTTGCTGGGAAAATGTCACTCCTCAGCATGTTACAGCAGGAGGCTCTTAGCAGAGCTCCATGTACTACTCACAGCAGGCTCTGATAGTACAATAGCTTCTGTAACCTCTGCCTGTTCTCTGTCACTTTTCTTGTTTGGTATTATTTGTTTTATGTTGATACTGTCGGTGCACTTAAAGAGATTATATATTTTTCCTGTGGCATAAACAAAATGACTTGGATTGCACAATGAGAATAATGGTAATGACTAGTCAGACTTGGAGGAGACTGATAGCAAGGGGAAATAAATCTTCCGCATTCAACGGGAGTTAGGTACCACTGCTTCATAACAAATATCTTGTCAGCTTATGAGAAGGAAGCAGACCACCGCGGAGCTGGGGGAGGAAGAGATTCATTTCCAAGGGGCCCAGTTGATGGATTTGGGCTGGCTCATGTCACTGACAGCCACACAAGTGCTCAAGGAGTGTGTAGGTTCCTTAAGCTCTCACAACTAGGCCCAATGCTAACTGAGTTATCATTTGCGTAAACTGGGGGTGGCGAGAGAGAGAGAGAGAGAGAGAGAGAGAGAGAGAGACATTCACTCACACTGAGCTACACAAATCCTTCCTTTCTCAGTTGAGGAAGCAGGGATTTTTGCCTGTTCTCCTCTCATCAAATGATTTACCTGATAACTGGGGAGGGGCTGATTTGCATCTCTCTAAGGGCACTGTGTGCATCTCTCTAAGGGCACTGGGACGCAGGTGGCGCTGTGGGTAAAAGCCTCAGCGCCTAGGGCTTGCCGATCGAAAGGTCGGTGGTTCGAATCCCTGCGGTGGGGTGCGCTCCCGTTGTTCGGTCCCAGCGCCTGCCAACCTAGCAGTTCGAAAGCACCTCCGGGTGCAAGTAGATAAATAGGGACCGCTTACCAGCGGGAAGGTAAACGGCGTTTCCGTGTGCGGCTCTGGCTCGCCAGAGCAGCGATGTCACGCTGGCCACGTGACCCGGAAGTGTCTCCGGACAGCGCTGGCCCCCGGCCTCTTGAGTGAGATGGGCGCACCAACCCCAGAGTCTGGCAAGACTGGCCCGTACGGGCAGGGGTACCTTTACCTTTACCTTTAAGGGCACTGTGTTTACTTCATTTTTTCTTTTTGCCACCATCACAAAGTTAAAGTGTGGCAGAACCACTCATGCTGCCCTACATCCACATCCGATGGGACACTGCCCCATCAACCTCAGTCTGCCCTCATCTGGTCCCCACCTACCTACCTGCACCACTATACTTTCCCCTTCATCTCAGAGTTCCCCTTGTAGGACGGAAGTGGAGGAGGATGGGACTAAAACTAGACTTAGTTGATTTAGTCTGCCATTGACTCTGTCTCTACCTATTGTTCACCTCTTGCCTTCTGTCCTACCAGTCCCAATGGGCACCAGCTGTTACTGGTCTTTGAGATCACTTGGATTATATTGTCTCAGTAACTTTGAAACCACCCACATCATATATTTAAAGCACTCAGGGTCCCCCCTCCAGCTGGAACTCACTGGAGCTCAGTTCTGGGACTTCTCAGATGGCTGCCATTGCCATTATAAGAGAACAAGGAAGAAGTTCATGGTGAGTTCTGGCACCTATTTTTCTAGAAAAATAGCATTGCTCTTGAACCACTTTAACATTCCTGGCTTTCCCTAAACAACCATGGGAGCTGTCATTCATTAAGGATGCTGACATCGCAGACCTACAGTTCCCTGCACCCTTAACAAACTATAGTTCTCAGGATTCTCTGTGATTGTTAAAGTGAGATAAGAGTGCTTTAAATGTATGGTGTGGATGTGTCTCTATAAAGCTTCCTGGTGCCTTCAATATCATTCTACATGTCCCCATTCAAAAACACAAAAGGTGTTTACCATGAAAATGGAATATGGAAATGCCCAACGACAGGACATAGCACACCGTAGCATCTGCCCTGGGTTGAAATATGGTTCAAGAGACGACAGCTTTAGCACACTGGAGTCAGTACTCTTGAAAATCCCTGAGCAGTTTATGGCTAAGAGCAAACAAAATGATATAACCGCTTCAATCGAGCTGCATAAATTTAAAAGTTCAACTGGAGATCAGCTGGGTAATGCTCCTCTTCTGTCCCTCCTCACTGTGGAAAAACAAAAGTGGTCAGGGGGAGAGGAAGTGGTGTGCACCACAAAAGGCTGCTGTCCAAAACTGATAGGGTTAGCCTCATTCAGAGAAAGGGCAGCGCACTGTGCAGCTCAGTCATTTGCTGGGTTCTGTTTTTGTTTTGTTATTCCTCCTGGCTCCCCCCCCCCTTTTGGGTGCCACCCAAATGGTGAATGGTGGCAGCTGAAATGCTGCGTGAGAATAGCATTAAATATGTGTAATGTGCCATAAATAAACAGAAATAGACAGCCAGGAAGCTGCGGTAATCGCTGCTTTGATGTAGTATGAATTATGGTCCCTGTGAAAGCTTTGTGTCCCTGGGTATACTCATTTGTGCTCAGTTGCTACTGCCTTGGGAAGACACTGAATCCAGTTTTCCATCTCCAGATTTCTCCCTTTTGCATGAACAGCTGTTGTCCCTTGACTCAGAGGAATGTGATCTCCCCTCTTCTCTCATTTCCCCGCATGCTTGCTCTTTCTCTGCCCTGCAGTTGGGAGCAGTGACACTAGACCACTGGCCCTCTCCCAGGAATGAGGAGCCCTCCAGATGTCCCCCTTCCCCTGATGTTTGGAACTACAACTCCCATCAGTCTTAGCCAGCAAGGTCAGACGAGAGGCTGCCACTCATGTTCCTGTGCAAATTTCCAGGCTGAAAACACACCTCTTGTAGAGAACAGCTTCTTGAAACCTCGGGTTTTGTCTGAGTTTGTATCTTTCCTTAAAATGCCCCTGTGCTGAACCGACACCAAAACAGCTCCGCTGGGGCTAACAGCAACACAGATAAGTCTCTGGTGGCACTTTAATCATCAGGCTGTCTAGTCCTGCTAGGAATAGGGTTTTTTGTTTTGTTTTTTTAAAGGGCAGGCAGTTAGATCATTGCAAATCTTATGCTCTTGCCGTTGCTTGCTGTTTCCTACAGATATGGCACCGTCGTGTCAACAGGTTTCTATTGACTTTTTCACAGAGTTGCATAGCACGCGGCTGCTTGGAGTAATCTGCTGTCAGATCCTGATACAGTAGTGAAGCATCTTATTAAACCAGGCTTGCCTTTCCCCCCGCAGCTTTTCTTAAAAAAAAAAACTTTTAAAAAAACAAAATATGGTACATTGCATTATCATTTTACCTTCACTTGACCATTTTGCTGTTATTTTGATTATGTGTTTTTTTATCTTTTCAAATTGCTTAGCCTGGGTGGCCACAAATGAGACGAAAAGTGCTTAAATGCTGCTGCGGTTCAAGCAATGCGCTGACCTTATGATAATTTAGGTGTCACAGGGCACCAATAAATGCCAAAGAGCTGTCTTCCGTTCCATAACTAGCTAGATAACTGCTCTAGGATGCGATAAAGCTTCCACCCCGCCTGCTAGTACTCTTAATGAACTATGAGCAATAAAGGTTTCTTCTTTAGACTGGTGTCGACGAGAGTCCTCTAGTGGCAGAAAGTATTAAGGCCCCAGATTCTAAAGCAATACGCATTTGGCTCAAAAAACTCCATTATGCAAAGGCTCCTTCAAATCCCAAACTTAACAAAAAAGCAATTTTGTAATCAGGGATGAAACAGGGGTGGTAACATGGGAGATTGTTTCGGTTTTAAATAATTGTCTGGAATGATGGTACTTGTTCAATTTACATACCGTTACCTTCAGAAATTTCTCGCATGCTATAAAGCCACTCATACCATCTCACCTACCAGTCCCAGTCCTCCATATGTTCTTAGCAGGCCCCAAAATACATACATTATGGAGTTTCCAAAATGATAGACCATTCGTAAGAAATCGATCTTTTAGTGTGGCAGCACCTACACTTTGGAATTGACCTCAGATAGGCGTCTTCACTGTGCTCTTTTCAGCACCTGCTAAGCACATTTTTGCTTAGACATGTCTTCCCAGATATGTAGAATATTTGAATGCCTTTAAATATCCCTTTATCACTCACTGGCAGTCACACTGGACTTTGCCAACTGTGGGATTCTGTTCCTCCCAGTGTGGGCCACTTGTAAATGCAGAAACCAAGGAAAAGTTTATCTTGATTGCGACAAACTCTTATCTCAAGCTGATCCCTTCCTCTTCACCTTCAAACAGGCCCCTTCAACTCCATCTTCCTGCAGCCATCTTTCAAGTTGGATTCTTACTGTCTCCCTCTCCGCCATACCTTTAACCAAAGTGCTCCATCTTCATATCTGCTTAACTTCAGCTCAGCACAACAGGGAAAACCAAACAAAAAAAGTCATTGTTGTTTCCCAAAAAGCAGCCTTGTGGAGCTAGGAGGGCTTGAGCAGGAGGGCTTGCCTCTTGTTCTGTGAACCGCCCTGAGACCTCCGGTATAGGGCAGTATATTATTATTATTATTATTATTATTATTATTATTATTATTAATCAATAGAGAAAGGGTCAGAAAGGAGCTTTTATGGGTGAGTGGTGATCACTGGAGATAGTAGCCACTGTTTGTCATCTCCTGCTTCCCCCCCATCACCTGAACTTTGATTCACAGGCTCCTGATTGAGCAAGCCCTTGAACCTGGTGCCAAGGATCAATCTCAGCTAATGGATATGTCTTCCAATCTCAGTGATACAATCTCTGGTTGACCACTTTGGAGGGGTTGAGTGAATGCTGGCTTCAACTGATCTTTAATTTGATCCAGGAATTAATAGCAATCCTTATATTCTCATGTTTCCAATTACATAATAGAAGTTATCTTATAATTTGATTGTGTTGTTATCTGTAAGATTATACATTCCCCCCCAAAAAAATTTTTAATGGTTGATTTCTACTATTTTTATTTGCAGTGTGTCCACCATAGAGAATTTCCTACTCCCAATTGCAGCCTTCTCTGTGGAGGCTGTCATCACCCTGGCTTCAAACTTAGAGGAGGAGGAGGAGCCAGCTGAGTTCAGGGCTGCTGTACCACTAGCTGGGGAACTGGACTGGGTTCCTGATGCTAGTGATTCAGAGTCAACAGAACTTGAGACAGATGGTCTGGAAACCTCAGCCTCTGAGTCTGGTGGCCCAGAATCTGCAGAGCCTAATCTGGGACTCTCACAGGTGCTCAATGATGCAGGCAATGAACCAGGCAAGTGGTTAAAATAAAGTAAAATAAAATAAAATAAAATAAAATAAAATAAAATAAAATGTCAAGGCCAATGGGGTGGAGCTTGGGAAATGTAAACTGGAAGATAAAACTTACATGGTCTCAGCTCACCCCTGGCCATTGTTGGAGCTATCAGTGATATTGCAGCCACTGGCCTGCCTTTCCCCCATGAGTAACTGATGCAGATGGGTCAAAACATGAGCCAGGAAATCCCCCATAAATTATGCATCCATTCCCTTCTATGGCAGAATAAAAGGGTCACTTAGAGACTCTCTAAACTAACTGGTGTCCCCACCAGCATCAGGTCGTATCCCTTCTCAACACTGTCCACTGTTGCATCCCATTCATTTTGTCCACACAAGGGGAGCCACAGGACTCAAAGGGAGCCATTGGGAATTCAGTCTATTTCTGCTTCCCTGATTCCACCATTTCCTTTGCAGAGGCCAACTTTGCCTTCCACTTCACAGTCATGTTTGTGTATGATAGAACCCAGGAAACTGACTTCTGTCTACCTATCCATCCATCTGAGAAAGAAGCCTCTTTTCCAATCTGTTTTTGGGTCATAAAATTGTCAAGCTGTCAGTTGCTTGTTTATTGTATTAACTAATCATTTTAATTATATTTAAGACGTGAACAATAAATTTTCCTGTGATTTATTCTGCTTTGCAATAGTCGTTAGAATATAGCTTAGATTGCACGGAAGTCTTCTGTTATGTGCTGCATACATTAACCTTTCATTGGTGTGTGTTTTGAAATCTTACATTCATCCAAAGAATTCAAATACGTCATTAATGGGTACTTGCAAATTTTGGCCTAAATGGCTTTTTCATCAGACTCGAGAAGAGGTAGATGTAGTGTAAAACCATTTCAAGGTTTCTCTTGGTGTTTTCTATATTTTATTCCCAAAACTAAAGGAAGGAGAAAAGTGTTCTATAAAACTTATTATAACATGCCTTTTATAAAACCGCCTTTCACAACAGCTATAACATTAAAGCAGTTGAAACAAATCGCAATCACAAGATTATTAAAATGTTAAAACAACACTATGTAACACTAACAAGGTACTGTGTGTGTGTGTGTGTGTGTGTGTGTGTGTGTAAATGATTTCTCACCATTCTTTTTATAGTTCAATTGTCAAATTTGAGGCTCATGTGTCCTTATGTAGTGCTTGGTCCAAAAGTCAGATAGGGAGAGGAGTTTGATTTTGAACCAATAGAAAAATTCTGAAAATTTAAACACCATGCGTAGACTTAGTGCATGAATTTTGTCGGCAACAGATAGCCCTCCCTGTCTTGGAAAGCAGCAGTGTGGCTGCTGAGAGGACATCCCTGCTGCACCATCCTCCCTCACATGTCACTGTTTTCTGAGAGACCTTATGTCTCTGAAATGCTTCCCCAGGTTTGCTCCAAGAGGCTCCTTTGCTGCCTACCAGGAAGGAGAGGTGGGGGGACAAGGTGACAAAGAGGATAGCCTGGTGCAAGCACACCATCAGGAGGGCCAGATGGGCTCTGCTGGGGCGCTTGCACCTCATCACTCCCCCTTTTCTCCCAAGTCAGCAGCAGCAACTCAGTTATCAGGAGGGATCACTGCCATCCCACCATGCCATCCACAACTGCTCTAGAGAATGAGCAAGCTAGTGCTGCTCCCTAGAAGCTGATTCAGAGCAATCTGAACCCTGGCTGACTGGAGCTCCTTTCCTGTGGAGGGATCCAGATGTACATAGGCCCCTATCAGATTGAAGCCAATTCCATGTCAGCCAGGGGCATGGTTGAGATGTGCCTAGGCATCAAGAGAACAGAGCTAGGCTGCACATCCTTAAGAGCATTTGTACAGAATGCCCAAAGTGGGGTTATGATCATATGTGGTCAGGATTTTCTCTAAGGGTTCAAAGAAGCCCTGAAGGCCTCTACTCTCTGTGAGAACTAATCTTTGCAGCAAGTCCTAGATATCTTCTTTCTGGTGAGTGACAAGCTCAGTGTTCCACTACATTTTACTGTGTGCGTCAACCAATGGACCTTCCATTCTACTTGTTCCCCCAGTTTCTTCTTTCAGTAACTGGGATCTATGTTTCCTCTCATCTCTCACTTTTAGGAAATCCACTTTCCTTCATCTGCTGTTAGGCATTTAATAAATCATAAATGACAGTATTGGGATGGGAGCATGATGTACAAGTTTTCTGGTCTGAATCTCAAACAGAGCTAGAGATTTTGCCAGTCTGGGAGTTAGAATGTATTTAACTAGAGGTAGAGAAGTATGAGGATTCCTACCATACTTCCATGTGGGTCCTAAGTGCCATCAGAACTCCAGTACATCTCTTACATTTGGAGCCACTTGGTGAGCCCCTTCTTATTTCAAGGCTATGGCTCTTCTCAACTATAGGCATATTTATTTATACTCCTGCCACTTAGCCCGCCAATGGGGTCGGCTGCCCCAGACTTTACAGACCTCCTTCCTTCTTATCTGTTTCCTCCCTCTTTGATAATCCTTGCCATCCACTTTTACTCAGGTGCACTCTCTCATTTTCTTATTTCACACAGGTAATGTTCTTTCCCCTTATTCTTGCTTCAGTAAATGTCTTACTTGTATCTCTTGTTACTTTCCTTGGTTCTTGTCTGTTTACTACCTGGCTTCCCACTTGTTTCTCTTCCTCCTCCATTTCCTGCTCATTATCACCCACCTGCAGTTCCCCTGCCTTCATTCATTCATTCCTCCACCTTTTCTCCTGCATGCCTGATTCCTGCCCTACTGTCACATGCATGTACACACATGCTTTTACCTTCCTCTCTCATGAGCATCCATTAATCCTCACTTGCTCCATTGCCACATTTCCAACTCTGACTTCCTTCCCTGTGTGTCTATTTGTCATTTCTCTTCACATTCTCAGTGGCTGAAACCAACCCCCAATGCGTCTCTCGACCCACCTCTGTCAGGCTGCGCTGCATCCTCAGTGAACTCTTCCTGTGGCATAACTTTCAATTTGACCAGCTCACCTTCCAGCTGGACTGTCAGCAACTCAGTGCACTTGAGAGGATGCCTTCATGGCCTCTCCTCACATGGACATACCATCCATACACAATCTCCCTCAGTGTTAAAGCCTACAATATACCAGAAGGAAGGCCCAGGTAGATATTTAGGCACCAGGCAAAAACAGTTCCCTATAACCAGGCTTTTGGCCTTTTAAATGTGCTTGTGGGAGGAAGGTTACTGTCTGTTCTCATTTTATTATGTATTTTGTGTTCTCATGTTTATGTTGTGAACCGCCCTGTGATCTTTGGATGAAGTGAGGTATACAAATTTAAATTAACTTACTAACAATTCCCGATTGATATTACTTACATATTTTCAGGAGGGGTGGGGCGGAGAGCAGGGTTTGTCTCCTGCACTTTTTTACCTTAAGTTGTGATTATTCTTCCTTTGCCAAAGAACTGATGCTTATAGTGCTGGAGGAGACTCTTGAGAGTCCCATGGACTGCAAGTAGATCAAACCTCTCCATTCTTAAGGAAATCAGCCCTGGGTGCTCACTGGAAGGACAGATCCTGAAGCTGAGGCTCCAATCCTTTGGCCACCTCATGAGAAGAGAAGACTCCCTGGGAAAGACCCTGATGTTGGGAAAGATTGAGGGCACAAGGAGAAGGGGATGACAGAGGATGAGATTGTTGGACAGTGTTCTCAAAGCTACTAACATGAGTTTGACCAAACTGCGGGAGGCAGTGGGAGACAGGAGTGCCTGGCGGGCTCTGGTCCATGGGGTCACGAAGAGTCAGACATGACTAAACAACAAATTCTTGCTTCTACACTTTTTAAACAAATAAATGGTTCACAGTTTAGCCCCTTGGTCACTCTTCCATGTGGTGGTGATTGTGGGGAAACCAAGCCAGAGATCTGTTGTTCTTCTAATCTTACTGGGGATCTTCATGCCTTGCGCTACAGGTGAACAGCATACCTACAAAGAGGGAGCTGGACCACATCCACTGGCTCCAATGTCCACTTGCTTTCTTGTTCTGCCTCCAAGGACTGCCGATTAAGTGGACTGTTGGAAACTAGAGAATATGTCATTGTTTTGTGTGCATAGGCAATCTCCCCAGTCAGGAACAGACAAGATGCCTATTTGGGAATATACCTCATGCTGATATGTTGTCCTTTCCAAGGGTCTGCTGAATTCATGGACATCAATGGGGAGAGGAGCACACTAACATTGAGGGTAGAGCCAGCACTATGTATGCAGTGCACATGTGTAGCTCTAACATGGGAACAGCCCTATGGTAAATGTTTTTCTTGTGGCCCAAAAGACTGCTTCAATAGAAAGTTGCAACGTACAATCAAGCTCAAGTCTCCCACCACTGACTGTTTCAGCTACTGCAGCAAGTATCATTGAAACTTCAAGCGCAACACAAAGGATTTTCTCTATCTTCACCATAAATCTGACTGAGCGGCAGACATTACACCTTTTGAAAGTCAAATCAATGTTTACACAGTGCACTTCTTTCCATTTAGCAGTTTTTAAATGCTCACATAAATTAATAGATAAACTTGTTAGCATCGGCAGAAAAAAAATCTAATTAGTTTGTTGATATAAATTGTAACTCAGCAGGAAATTTGGGATTGCAAAAATAATCACACAGTTTTAGTTGTTGACAGTTGCAATGCTTTAAATCAATTATTTTCACAACTCTCATAAAACACCAGAGAGTGAGTTTGCTGAATACCCTTACTTAGCACCACAATGCAGCTATTTTAGGATAGCTTAATTCTGCATTGTATCTTGGCACCTTTTCCTTCCAAGGCCTTGTTTACACACATGAGAACATGTAAACCAAACGTTTATGTGAACCACTTATCTGGGATTGCTAAGATTGCCATAGTCACACTAGCTTCAAGCAGGAGTGGTGCAATTGTGACAGATTTGTATAACGAAGTATTTCTGCTCATTTGCAGCTTCCTCTATGCAAACGGTAACAAATGTCAGCCTGTTTTCTAGTATGAAGGTTAGTGGCTCCCTCACATTTGAACCATTGTGAGCCTGCAATGCATGGTCAGATATGAAGAAGTCATACAATTTTAAGTAAATGTAAGCATTGGAGTTGGGCAACAGCTAAAGGCTTTAAGGTTGGCTGCTTGCAGCTTATAGGTATCTAATAGTGCTAAAATGGAATGCTAAGCAGTGCTAAATATTATACCTGTTTTCAGTACAGAATGGAGTTCCTTTACTGCTTGTTGGAGTTGTTCTCTCGCCTACATTTGCTGGTTTTTCAGCTTAAACCTGATTGCTCTTCTATTTCATAGTTCTATGTTGTTTTGGGTAAAAAAAACCCCACACCCACCATTTTTAATTTTTAAGGTGGTGGTGGCACTAATCCATTTGATTTTGTCATTATGGATTTCATGCTAACAGATCATCATGATTAATCATGTGCTTTCATTGAAACCTCAAAAGCTTTGAAACCCCCAGCTTTTCCCAGGCATTGCAGTGCCAGTGCATATCTGGCATGTTAATTTAGGAAGAAGTGCTCAGAGCTACACTACATATTACACTGTCCATTTGCAAGCAACTTAACTGAATACTGAAGGTTCCCTATACATTGCCTAGGGACAAGCTGAAACGACAAAAAGTTTGAAGCACTTAACATTATTACACTCCTGGGAAAGTGGATGTTCCAAAGTAATATTAATAAATGATTAGTGAATGAAAGGGGGGGGAGTTCCATGGCTTCCTCTGGATTTTGTGTTGAAAGTTTTCACTTGTGAACATTCAACACACCTGTAAGTCACCTTGGGAACCTGTTGATAGAGTGGAGTAAGAGGCAGAATGGACCTTTTTAAAATAAATAAAATCATAAAATATGTGGCAGGTACATGTGAGGGATACACTGCCCTGTCCCTAAAATGAATGTACAAAATTCTGGCAATGCCTACACTGTTTCTGAGTTTCAGGAATGCTATCAGTATATACCCAAGCAAACCTCAAAAAAATGACTGAATGCAAAGGAGAAAAACAGGCTTCAATACAATGACTCTATGATGGCTCCCTCATTGATTGGGAAATGTCATTAATGGTTGACTTGTTAATAGTATGAGCTCGTACAGCTGGCCAGGCACCTACAAGCACACCAAGTCTTCTCATCAAAGGGCCTCTTTGGCTTAAACTAGTGTTCTGACTGGGAAGGAG
Source organism: Podarcis gaigeae (assembly GCF_964106915.1). NCBI lineage: Eukaryota > Metazoa > Chordata > Lepidosauria > Squamata > Lacertidae > Podarcis > Podarcis gaigeae. The sequence goes on from NC_139680.1 coordinate 71,072,219, forward strand.
AAATATAAAGGTGAAATGCTCTCCTTGAACAAATGTGTAATCTTTCATATTTGCATGTGAAACATCAAAGCCCCACCATCTTGGCTGTCCTCACCATTGCATAATTGGATGTAGATAGTCATTTGGCCATCTGCACTGGCTCATCTCAGGACAGCTGAGACCAGAGCGCTTAGATATCCTATCCCATCTAGATGTGACTATGAATAGACACACCTTTATTTCAGGGTCAACCTTTAACCCTTCTATTTTACCTTCACAGTTGGAAAACTGAACAGCAGAGCATGGTGCTAGCTGATAGAGCTTGTACAGTGACTATCGGCTGGGAAGCATTCCATGCATTCCACTGGCAATTTACTGCATAATACATCTTTTCCAGAACTAGTGGCTAGCCAGCTGCTTTGTCCTGCTAAAGGACAGATTTGAGGGCTTTGTTTTTTCAACAATAGGAGATGGGCTGGGCTGGCTGTGACTCTGCCACGGGGAATATAAAGCATCATCACCCATTTTGCTGCAGCTGCTGAGCTCATTATAAACCACGCTCTTCTCTGGATCCAGCAGATGAACATGGGAATTCAGTTAAATGCATTCTTTTATTAAGGGTGACTTAATTCCTGTTAGAATTTAGTGGACTTTGTTTATACACTGTCATGGCTAATTGCAGATGATTATGGGTGCAAAGGTCATCAGTTTCCTAGATAATGGGTAATATCAATGCCCCTGTGTTTTCATGTAATTCTTTTAATTGCTAATTTACTTATTTAGGAAAACTTGTACTGCAAGGCAGAATCTGGTCATTAGCTTCATGAAGCATTTTTAATTAACTTTCTTCAAGGGCAAAAGTAGACAGCATTGCACTCCAGATCTTGTGAACTATAACTCCCACCAGCTCCACCCACCATGACCAATGGCAAAGGATGATGGGGGTTATAGTCCACAACATTTGGAGAGTACAACATTGCCTATCCCAGCTCTGGAACATAGAGGTTATGCTACTAATATACGTAACCTAGTAGTAGTATTAATTTATTACTTATACCCTGCCCATCTGGCCCAGCCTCCCCAACCACTCTGGGTGGCTTCCAACAGGATATTAAAAACACAATAAAAGATCAAATATTAAAAACTTCCCTAAATAGGGCTGCCTTCAGATGCCTTCTAAAAGTCAGATAGATGTTTATTTCTTTGACATCTGATGGGAGGGTGTTCCACAGGGCGGGCGCCACTACCGAGAAGGCCCTCCGCCTGGTTTCCTGTAACTTCACTTCTTGCAGTGAGGGAACCACCAGAAGGCCCTCAGAGCGGAACCTCAGTGCCTGGGCTGAACGATGGGTGTGGAGACGCTCCTTCAGGTATACTGGGCTGAGGCCGTTACTTGGATGTTGCCAATATTCTCCCTCTATCCTTTCACAGGGGATTAATGGTCCTGCAGAAGTGTGTACATGTGACATTCAACCGAGTCTTTGTAGAAATTGGTATTGCACAGCAGCTGAGAGTGTGAGGAAGGCAGTCCCAGGTTCAACTGGAACAAACATCTAGCACAATATTTTGTGTAAGGGTGGCTAGTATAGAATTTGATTGTCAGAGCTGGGAGTGGTTTACCCAACTGGAAACATGTTACACAGATTTGGCATGAACTGCACTGGCTGCCAGTTCCAAGTCTGATGTTAACAGATAAAGAAAGCCCAGAACAATTTGGCCACCTCTCTCTAAATCTGCTGTCCCAAGTTTTGAGATCTGATGGACAGACCCTTCTGAGGATCCAAACAGAGGAAGGTCTTTATGTGCTAACATGGGGGCCTTCTTGGGACAAAGAGAAACTCAGCTACAGTCGTGCCTTGGTTTATGAACAGCTTAGTTCACGAACAACTTGGAACTCGAATGCTGCAAACCTGGAAGTAGGTGTTCCAGTTTTCAAACTTTGCCTTGGAAGCCGAATGTCTGGTGCAGCTTCCACGGCTTCTGATTGGCTGCAGGATGCTCCTGCAGCCAATCGGAAGCCGCGCCTTGGTTTCTTAACGTTTCAGAAGTTGAATGGACTTCCAGAAAGCATTCAGTTCGCAAACGAAGACTGTATTCTCCAAAATTCACACCTACCCCAATTTTTCAGTGCAGTTCTTCAGCCAAAAGATGGCAATGAAAATGCAGCTGTTCGGGGAAAGTGTGCATGAAAATTCATATATAGTGATATTTGGTGAAATTGCAGAAGAAGAAGAAGAAGAAGAAGAAGAGTTTGGATTTGATATCCCGCCTTTCACTCCCCTTCAGGAGTCTCAAAGCGGCTAACAATCTCCTTTCCCTTCCTCCCCCACAACAAACACTCTGTGAGGTGAGTGGGGCTGAGAGACTTCAGAGAAGTGTGACAGGCCCAAGGTTACCCAGCAGCTGAATGTGGAGGAGCAGGGAAGCGAACCCAGTTCCCCAGATTACGTGACTACCGCTCTTAACCACTACACCACACTGGCTCTCAAATGTATATATTAGGAGAAATGCATACTAAAATGCTGATGAATTTTTGTGAACACTTTTTTTTTTTTTGAAGTGAAGTGATGAGAAATGGGGCCAAAAGATGACTGGAAAAATGAGAAGACATATTCACTCATGCCTAACGGCAGCCTTATTCTTTGGCTTTCTTTGCACTGCCTGGGAGGGAGAGGAGCAGATGGTAAACTATGATACACGGGGCAGTTTCAGGATTTGGTGTGAGTGGGCAGGCTATCAAGCAGGGACATCTCAATTGAACTCCCCCCTCCCCAGGAGGATATGCAAATACAGAATTCCGCCATACTGCTTCTGATCTTCTTAGGTGCATTGTGGCAAGCGATAATGACAGCACACTTGCACCAGTCTTGGGACCTCAAAAACGTCACCAGCCTAGGGAGCTAATCCTCACAGCAGCATCTAGCTGTTTTAAAGAAACTGTACCTGACTCCCTCTGGCAGCAGCTGCAAATATGAAACCACTCTCAAATTTAAAACTGAGAATGAGTGCTCCTTTCTGTTCAATAGGAAGCATTTTTTACAATCCCTGTGTTCTTTTTTTGGTGGCCATGCAGGCACAGTGTGTGTGTGCTTTAAAAGGATTTAAAGAGCTGGTCTTTTCAAAGCCTGATCAGATTGCCTCATTCTGTGGGTAGTCTTTGAGGCAAGCACCTTTGCAGCAGCATATGTGTGTCTCTGATCCTCCTTAAATAAGCAAGCTATTCCTTCCACAAAATCGTTCCAGACCCGTTAAATGAGATGTTGTTTTAAAATGTATCTTTCAAATAAACTGCACCATAACTGTTGCATATGATGATCATAATTCTGTGCTGAGAATCTGTTTGCAAAGTATATTGGCGATACTTAGGGCTATATTTCCAAACCTTATGCCTGCTTAACTGCCATTCTGGGGCACTGTTGCTAGCATTGCTCTGCAATTTGCACTTCCAGTTGGATGCAGCTAAACAGCAGTGTGTTTGGATAAGAAATGCAAATATTTAACTTACGGTGAAATAAGGCATAAGCAGACATATTAGGAGAAGGCCTAGGTAAATAATTATCTGAAGTGGGTGTAGGAAAGCATGGTGTTTACTGTATTTGCCTGTATCTAACACTTGCCTAAATCCAACTGTTATTTGAATCCAAAGAAATTTAAACTGGATTTAGGTGATTACAAAACACACTTCCTCCAGGTGAAACATATTATTACACTAAGGGCAGCAATGAAGCTTAAAAAAATAAAAAATATAGTATAGTATAGTATAGTATAGTATAGTATAGTATAGTATAGTATAGTATAGTATAGTGGTACCTCGGGTTACAGACGCTTCAGGTTACGGACGCTTCAGGTTACAGACTCCACTAACCCAGAAATAGTATCTCAGGTTAAGAACTTTGCTTCAGGATGAGAACAGAAATCGTGTGGCGGCAGCGGGAGGCCCCATTAGCTAAAGTGGTACCTCAGTTTAAGAACAGTTTCAGGTTAAGTTCTTAACCCGAGGTACCACTGTATAGTATAGTATAGTATAGTATAGTATAGTATAGTATAGTATAGTACTATATATATATATATTTATATGTTAAATGAGTATAGGAATATCACGTTTCTGCAAGGATTGAAATGGAGGAGAAATCCATTGAGCTGCATTTTCAAGAAAACTGTCCTCATTCACAAGTCTTGTCTCAATCAGAAAACACACTTCTCTGAATTTTGCAATACAAAATAATGGTTTAAAATAATGAGCACAAAAATGTTACTTTTATGGGGAAATGTGTACAAAATGCATATTTCAGGGAAAGAATGGGTGCAAAATGTGCACAATTTAAATTTAGATTTTGGTGTGTGGTTGTTAAGATAATCTGCAAAGAAAATCCACCTGAACATACCTATGATTAAGCGCACTGAAGGGAAGTAGGCTTTTTTACCCATCCTTTGAAAAATGCACACAACACCATTAAACAATAATAGATGTTTGTATGATCATGGAGCTAGGAGATCCATGTATTGCAACTCTTCCCCTTCTCCCTTGATGAAACCACATCTGCATTGCACATATTTTTATAGATTTTGCATCCAGAATATTCAAGGAAAGGAACAGAAACAAGCAAGGCTCACTATACACCTGAGAAAAGAATTCTGCTCCCTTTCTAGTTACCACCACTAGCTCAATGCAGCAAATTTTAAGAACCTATTTCATCCCCTGAGAGATTCTCCCCTAATTGCTGCACAAAAGGTGATTGTGGTGGTGGTGGGGATTTTGCACTGAGATTTCCACTGGAAAGCTAATAGTTTAGGAATGCAGTTAATGGGTTAATTCTCCATGAGTCAGCAGAGATGACTCATTCCCCCACAATGTACCTCAGGCATCTTGTTACTCTCTTATTGGACTACTGGGCTGATTTGGCAAGTAACTGTGTATAAAAGGGCTCCGGTTACAGCATCATGGTTGGGGACTGCAGGAGTTGTTGAAGGCTAGCTGTTGAAACTGTGGAGTTGAGGGAAGACTTTTTGAAGAGCGTATCTGAGGAAAGAGTTGGAAATTTCAGAATTCAGAGAACTCGTATCAGTTGCAGGACTTTGCAGGCAACTGAACTGGCTATGGACTTCAATACAGCAAGAACTCAGAAGCAAAGAACCCTCTCTGGGCTCAGTGAGAGATGGCTAATGTACGGTCTTAAATAGTGTGTGTATGTAGCCTGGTATGTGTTGTTGCTTAGTAAAGACAGCTTTGCTAAATGGCTGTTTCCTGTGGTGAGCTTAACCACTTAACTGAGCTTCTGCAGCACATATACACAACTCCAACACAATTCCATGCACACGTTTGCAAATTAAACCCACACCATGTTTAGTATTGAACTAAAATTAAAGGGGGACGACAGAGGACGAGATGGTTGGACAGTGTTCTCGAAGCTGCAAACATGAGTCTGATCAAACTGTGGGAGGCAGGAGTGCCTGGCGTGCTCTGGTCCATAGGGTCACGAAGAGTGGGACACGACTAAACGACTAAACAACAACAAAATTAAAGGGAGAGAAATGTCAGCAACGAGTGACATACTTTAAGCATCCCTTGCTCCTGAAATTTTCTTAGAAATTTCTCTTCCACTCTGCAAAAAAAAAGGGGGGAGGGGGATTTGCCAGGGATATGGTAATGAATTGATATGCAAAAATGGAAGAGGAATTACAGCTCATCACTAGATGGCATTGAGTCTCCTGCATGGCCACTCAAGGTAACACACATTTTCTTTCCTTTGCACCAGGACAAAATACCACTCCATCCCTGCGAATAATATGACATATTTAAATTTGCTTTAGCATCTACTGTATATGTAGTGTTTACCTGAATTTAAAGTTGAGATTGGTTTTTTAAAAAGTTGATGCTATGTGCATAAGGGACTCCACAGCACCTTTATAGGAAGGATTTGGCTAGTTCAGATCGAGGTTGGAGATGCTGGAAATGAGGCCTCTGATGCAGGCATGTCCCCTGGTGTTTTCCTTCTGGTCAGAAATAAATTATTATTCTGTTTTGTTTTGGAGAAATCCTTGATAATTTTGGGTGTTCACACACTCTTACATTATATCCCTTTGGTGTGGGGACTAATAGATGGACAACAAAAGTGAATTCTGAAAGCTAGTGGCTAGGAGACTTACACTGAAAAGCTAGAAAGACAAATACCACATACTGCTTAGTGGTCTGAATATCTCACTGCACTTTCTATGGTTAAATGCATGGATTAGAATTGTCAGTCTCATTTAAATACCTATTTGGACACATGGATGGCCTGTTTGTTTAAATTAGGACTGATATGTTTAAATTAGGACTGACTGAATACTCTTTTTGTTATATAATAACTTATAATAATAATTTATTATTTATACCCCGCCCATCTGGCTGGTTTTCCCCAGCCACTCTGGGTGGCTCCCAACCGAATATTAAAAACACAATACAGCATTAAACATTAAAAACTTCCCTGAACAGGGCTGCTTTCAGATGTCTTAATAATAATAATTTACCTGTAAGTGTTCTTCTCTTCTCTTCCTGCTATATCTTCAAACACATGAAGATATAACACATAAATTGTGGACAATGGATCTTTTCTCTTTTCAAATTTGTGCCCTCAAATAAACTTTGGGACACATCAATCTGGCCACAGGTGAGAGAACTGCGTGTTATACACCTGAGCTGTAATCCCATATATAGTCTGCCTCACTTTCAATGTGTTTTAAACCCCAAAGCTCAGTGCTGGATTTGGCCCTTGGTTATTCCATTTTTTGCCAGAGCAGCAGAAGGGGACTTGATTCTGGCCTCTGCTATTGGCTTATACCTAGCATTCAGTTCAGCCTGGTGGCAACCCAGGATTACTAGCCAAAAGGCTCATTCTGAACATACAAGCATAGCCAGACAAATGAGTGAGAATCTTTTCATACTCCTCAAAGGAATTTATTTATTTTATTGAAAACAGAAAACAGGCAGATACATCTTAAAGAAGTGAATATGAGGAGGGTGGGAACAAGGGAATAAGATAATTCCCCCCTCCTTCCCACCACACTGACATATCCAATTGGGAGAACAGTACAAAAACTTGGGGTGTGAGGAGCGACAACAGAATGACATGAATGCCTGCTATTAAAAAGTAGGCGTAGCTGGAGGAGATGCTAACATGCTTTTGTCTTTGCTGAAAGGGATGGAAGTTCAGAACCTAAGGGAGAAGAAAGGCATTGCTGTGCTGTGTCGTGCTGCAGTAAGAGATGTTTAGCAGCCACAGGCCTGCAGTTCACATTGATGCATATTTTTATTTTTTATTACATTTCTATACTGCCCTTCCTACAAGGATCACAGGATGGTTTACAATATAAAAAAACCTTAGCTAATGTATGTATTTACATGTGTATGTACTCGGAATGCTCACAAAATATTTTCCCATCCAAATGTATGAGGTATGGAATTACTTTGGTGTTGCTTCAGGGCCGGATTTAGGTTTGATGAGGCCCTAAGCTACTGAAGGTAATGGGGCCTTTTATATGTCCAACTGTCCTTTGTCAACAACAAATTGTTGCGGTTTTTTGTGTTGAATATATGGTAATTTATGGACCTAATAGGTATCTAAAGCCATTTGCCACTGTTGCTGTAGGTAGGTTTTATTTTATTTGTTTTTTATCTTATATTTTGGAAATGTACATCCAGTTTTTTTCCTTTAATTTTTTTTTGCGGCCCCCAAGACAGTGGGGCCCTAAGCTATAGCTTGTTTAGCTTATATGTAAATCCGGCACCGTGTTGCTTATCAAACCCTTCTCCGATTTTCAAACATTTTTGGGCTTCAGTTTGCTGCTCCTCAGGCCTGTCTTTCCCATCAACACACTTTAGAGGCCACTAATGCACAGGAGTGCAAATGCACATTGACGAAATCACAGAGCAAAGAGGGATTCTGCTGTCACCAGGGTGCTCCTGGCAAAGACTTTCAATTGCTTTGTCCGCCTTGTCCTAAGTGAAGTTGTCACAAAGCCGATGCTGATTGGCCACTTTTAGCGCTGTGATAATCAGACAGTTGCTTTTACAAGTTTTTGCATCAGGTTTTAAATCAGGTTTAGTTAGGCACTCATGCACAGTGGTCACCTGTAAGGAGAAAAACAATAGTGTGAACTAAAAAGTGCTGCCCAAGGTGCATTGTATATATATAAACAATTCTGAGATTAAATTTAGAAATTTTCTATGCCAAGCCTGAAAGCAGGAAGAGGGGAATACAAGGCACAGAATAATAGAATAATCCACTCATCCCTAAAAATCTGGGCTGGTCCAAGACATGTTGCCCATTGAGGTAGAATGGCCATAGTTCCATACATGGAGAATGTTCCAGGTTCAATCCCCAGGTTTGGTTTTGTCTTTGACCCTGCCCACTTGTGCCCACCCTCTTCAGTCTCTGACCTCACCCACTTCTGCATCTCCCCCCCCCTTAGAATGCGACCCTCAGAAGTTTAGCCACCTTAAAATCCTGCCCTCAGGCTTCCAGTTCCTGGCGCTGACAATACTGAGCTAGACGAATCAAAGGCCGGTCTTAGTAAAATGTTTCCCACACTCCTATGTTGCCCCCTCTCCTCCAAGAAGGTGCAGGCATTGTATCCAAATGCCCTAGTCAACTAAGTTTAGACCAGGGGTCAGCAACCTTTTTCAGCCGTGGGCCGGTCCATCGTCCCTCAGACCGTGTGGTGGGCTGGACTATATTTTGAAAAAAAATATGAACGAATTCCTATGCCCCACAAATAACCCAAAATTGCATTTTAAATAAAAGCACACATTCTACTCATGTAAAAACACCAGGCAGGCCCCACAAATGACCCAGAGATGCATTTTAAATAAAAGCGCACATTCTACTCATGTAAAAACACCAGGCAGGCCCCACTAATAATCCTGAGGTGCATTTTAAATAAAAGGACACATTCCACTCATGTAAAAACACGCTGATTCCCAAACCGTCCGCGAGCTGGATTTAGAAGGCAATTGGGCCGGATCTGGCCCCTGGACCTTAGATTGCCTACCCCTGGTTTAGACTGTATTTCTTTCTGAAGGAATAAAAAGTGAAATAGTCACTTGTTGGGAGCACCAGAAACCACAATGACACTGGAATTTAGAGAGTTCGTGAACCAATTTAGGATGATTTGTGAATGGCAGAACCTGACACCGGAATGCCTCACCCAAATTATTCCTGTTTGTACATAGAGCCAATGCACACCCCTAGTTAAAATAACAACACAGTAATAATAAACCGAATAACTAAGAATAGGTGGAACAATCTGACCTCCCCCCACAATTGAGTGGACAGGTTGTCTTCAACCTGCCAATCACCAAATGTGTATGCAAGAGGCATCCTGGTGCAGTGGCGTAGCGTGGGTTGTCAGCACCCGGGGCAAGGCGAGTAATTTGCACCCCCTAACCTGGGGCAAGGCAAGTAATTTGCGCCCCCTAACCCCTAACCTGCCGCCGCTGCCAGCTTCTTCTTGCTGCTGCCTGGTCTGGTCTGGCGTGGTTTTCTCCCGCGCTCAGCGCTGCGCTGGGCAACCGCTGCACTGTCCCTCCCCCAGATAGTCCCTCGCTCTCTCTCTGCACCGCACACCTGGCACCCACCCCCTCCACAGTGGGCGGCGACCCGGCGGCTCGGATCGGATTCGCACAGCCAGCACTGCAGTGAGAGAGAGTGAGTGAGCCAGGTAGGGGCAGAGAGCTGCGAGTGCAAGCGCGCGCCCCCAGATGTTGTGCCCGGTGCGTCCGCCCCCCCCTGCACCCCCACGCTACGCCACTGTCCTGGTGATATTCCAGTTGGTGGTGGTCAGAGGAATGCCCCCAAACGGGGGCTTTCTGAAGGAGGGGAGAGCTCTGCTGGATACTGAGCTAATTTCACTGTTGATGGCATCAGACCTGTTCCACACCCTGGAGGAGGGTTGGACCCAATTGTTTGTGTCCTTCCCCCACCAGCTTTCGCTGTGGTTGCCACAGGCCTCCAGGTTGCAAATGTGGCTATGCCACTCATCAGAGCCCTGCTGGCACAGATTGGGGGGGTTAGCTTGCACCTTTAGCTATTCAGTTTGTTTATTCCCAAAATCAATTGTCCGGGCCACTCTGCCTCATGGTAGGGCTGCCCTTAGTGAGTGGTATTATCTCAGCCATAGGAACACACATGGCACTTTCATTAATGGGGCAGGGACTTGGTTGCAGTGCCAGGATGTACGGTTTTCCTGTTTGCAAAATTGATTTATTTATAGAGCAAAGTGAATGAGAATCCCTCTCACTCCTCCCAGGCGCTCTCTCTCTCTCTCTCTCTCTCTGTGTGTGTTTTATGGCTCCCCAGCTCAGAAGTGCAATAACTTTTCTACCAGAGAATGTAATTTCTCCCACATCTTTATATATAGCTGCAGCATGAGAAATCGTTTGCTAAATATATGAAAAGCAAAAACAAAATGCTCTCAGTCTGCAGCTTGAGGTTTTCTTTCAGTGGCTTTCACCAGCCCACAAATCCATCAACAGACATGCACAAATGCATCTGTGGCTAAGAGTCCTGACCTGTCCAGACAAATAAATTAGAGGCAAGGCAAACAGATTCACGTATTTTATTGCATTTATTTATTTTTGGTAAACAACCATCCTCTGTGGTGGTTTGTTTGTTTTTTAGTCCTCCTTGCAAAAATATTCACTTACTTATCTCTCTCACATTCTCTCTCAATGAAAGTACCGCACAGCCAAATCTCGTTGGCCATGGAGTACTGTGATATTATCCCATAATACTGTGTGATCCCTGATTGAGTTGGACCACTGATGTGGAAATAGCTCCAAAGAAAGCATGCACCAGAGGAAGCAGTAATGCTGAAAAGGGTTTTTAAAAGGTAAATATTGCAGAATCGACTTTTTTTTTAAATGAAAAGGTTCTGCCCTAAATTGCTAGAATCAACACAAAACTTAAAACTGGATATTTGGTGCTGCTTTAGATATCATAGATTATAAATTATAGAATCATAGAGCTGTAGAGTTGAAAAACACCACAAGGATCATCTAGTCCAACCCCCCAATTCCCAATGTGGGAATTGAACCACAACCCTGAGATTATGAGCAGGGCCAGATTTAGATGAAGAGAGGCCCTAGGCTACTCCACTTGTGAGGCCCCTCCCCATCCCCACCCTCACAACTAGAAGAAAAAGTTATAAACAAAACTGAGTGAAGCCAAGGATGGTGACAGATTCTGCAATTCACAATTTCTCCTCTAAAGGACATTGTTAAATGTTACTGTTAAAAAAAGGCATAAATGTTAAATGAAAAACTTTTGGAATAACTGAACTTTGTAAGCCTTTTATGGAATAAGCATTAATTTTTAGGAAAATTAAGTTGTAATGTTATTCTTAAAAAAACAACACCTTGAGTTTACAAATTATATTGCCCGGGAAGTGTAAATAATATGATCATAGTTACCTGACAGTGTGGCACTTTTAGAATCTATTTCATGTTGTCATCAAACAGTCATTTAAGGAGACTGAGGATTAGAAACCGCCTTCTCACGTCTTCCCTGTTTGGATGTTCAGATTGTTTGGGGTGATCAAAAACTACTACAGAGGCTTTAAATATCACATTACAGGGGTAAGATGGAGCTTATCCACAACTTTCCCCATCAGATGCACACTGAGCCGAAAGAACTGATTTCCCAGCACCTGTCCTGCAGTTAAGATATATCATGTGATTTTTAAAAAATATGCTCCTTGCTTGTCTACTCACTCAAATGACATTAAAATTAGTCAAAACAAACAAATGAGAACTATAAAGGACCCCAGAGATAAAAAATAAGCTTCAAGCTGCCTTGGGAGACAGGTGGGGTGGCTTCTCACCTGCATTTTGATTTCTGCTTTGAAAGAGGCAGAGATTCATATGTTGTCAAAGAGAAAGAGTACTTGTTCATTTGTAGTCTCCAGTCCCCCAAATTGCAAATCAATTGGTATAATGCAAAGGACACCTCTTTTTCTTGTCTTACTAGATCTTGGGCTGCCTCCAGTTTTAGGGAGACATATGTTCCCCAAAAGAAACGATGTTTTCATTTAGCCGAAGGTCAAATTGCTGCTTCTGATGAAAGAGCAGAACCTGGATTGTCAACGAGAAAGAGTGCTTGCTCATCTTCTAGTTTCCAGTCCCCAAAATTGCAAATCTGTCAGGATATTGCAAAGAGCATCTGTTCTTCTCATCTTGCTAGATCTCGGGCTGCCTCAACTTCTAAAATGGTAAACATTCCCCCCAAGAACCTATGTAGTCCTTTAGGCAAAGCTCCAGTAGTACCTGTAAGAAACAACAGTAGTATTTTGTTCTCACGAGGAGCTTTGTGCAGAATTGCAAAAAGAAATTGCAGCATCCCAAATAAATAAGTGCTTACAATGTGCAGGGGGGTTGAGAAAAGTCTGGTCTAAAGAGATTGGGACCAAAGTGTAATGAACTGGCAGGACAGCGGAGAGGAGGAAGAGGATACCGATGAGGGGTGTGGCTGGGACTGGGATGCACCAGGGCAAGCTGGGGATGGGGAAGGAGAGACTGGTATAGGAAGTTCTCTTGGATTGTTGAAGGAGGGGATGGGGGGGGTCAGTGTACAGGAACCAGAGCAGCAGGACCCATCACTAGACGAGTCAGAGGGGCCCTGGCTCCATGAACACAGTGGGCTCTGAGGCATAGGAAGCAGTGGGTGGGGCACTCCAGAAGGCTAAGGCAGGCATAGGCAAACTCGGCTCTCCAGATGCTTTGGGACTACAGTTCCCATCACCCCTGACCACTGGTCCTGATAGCTAGGGATGATGGGAGTTGTAGGCCAAAAACATCTGGAGTGTTGGCCTAAGGCAAGCAAGGGCCCGGAGCCCAGCTCCCTAGCTGGCCAGGTGGGGCTCGCTAGCTCTGGGACGAGGTGTGTGATTCCTCAGCTAGAGTAGGCTTGGAACAGGTGAGGGTCACATGCCTTATCAAGCCCAGATGCTGCAATCTGCATGCAAATAAAAAAGGGCAGCAGAGCTAAGGAGCTGTGTCTGGTCAACTTGGATGCTCCAGGATCTCTGTGGAACTGTGCTTCCTTTGGACACTTGGGTTGACTCAGGACTTGACATACTGACTTGCCACCAGGTCTGCCAGGGGTTCAGGACACAAAACATCCCAGGAGACTTCTAGGTATGGTTAGCTGTCAGATTGCTGCTTCTAAAGAAACAACTGAACCTGGGTTGTTAATGAGAAATAATCTTCTCGTCTCCAGCCCCCAGAATTGGAAATCGATCAGGATAATGCAAATGATGCCTCTTCTTCTTGTCTTACTAGATCTCGGGCTGCCTCAACTTCTAAAATTGCAGGTGTTTTCCCCAAGAACCTATGTAGTCCTTTAGGCAAATGTCCAATAGTACCTTTAGAATCAGCAATGGCAATCTGTACTTGTGAGGAGCTTCGTGCAGAATTGCAAAAAGAAACAGCACCACCACAAATAAAGACAAATGCTTGCAATAGGCAGGAGATTTGGGAAGAGTGTGCTCTAAAGAGATCAGAACCAAAGGTGGAAACATCCTAGGAGGCTTCTAGGCATGAGAGCTGTCAGGTTGCTGCTTCTGAAGAAACTAGGGAACCTGGACCTTGGGGTACCTCAACTTATAGGGTTGCAGACACTCCCCAAAAGAAACTATGTATTCATTTAGCCAGAGGTCCAATAACAATAGTAGTAATCCGTATTAAAGAGAGGCTTTATGCAGAATTGCAAAAAGAAACAGCAGCACCCCAAATAAAGGCAAGTGCTTGCAATGTGTAGGAGAGTCAGGAAGAGCTGTCAGTCTCATGCTCTACCAACCGAGCTATTAGTAATGATATTACGAAATATCAATTCACCAATATTCATATAATACACTGTATGAAGTGGTATCAGATGATGGGATATGTCTGGATACACAGGTAGCAGAGGGTTATAAAGATGCTGCCCCAGTTTCGGTGGTGGTGGGCAGGGGAAGGTATAGTCAGAATGGAGGAGTTGACCAGCATCTGGGGCTGTTTCAGTCCACTGACTCCTCCAGAAGTTACTGAAGTAGCTCATCTGTTGAGCCCTTGGCTCTGATGGTGCTGTTAGTGAGTTCCAAGTCAGTCCATGATAAGGCCATGTTCATCCACAAGTCATTCATGGAGGAAGAAGCTGACACAGAGGTGCCCTCAAGATTAGGGGGGACTGGTGCACATCACGTGTGTGTGACATCACATGTGTTGTGCGTCGACACTGTGCAGGCTGGTGCAGCATTCTGCTAGGCTGTGCTGGTTCCGCAGTGTTGGGAGACACTGCGCAGGCTGCTGTGACCTCACGCCAGGCCAGGCTGGTCCTTGAGGCATCTCCCAACACCATGCAGCCTTCCACAATGTTATGCGATCCAGACACACAGATGTTAAAGTGTTTTAAGCTGCCTTAATGTTAATTTTAATCATTTTTTAAACATTTGTAATTGTTTTTAACTTCCATTATAATCAAATGATATAGAAATTATGATAGTAGATAGGTAGATGATTATGATGATAGATGATAGATAGATAGATGATAGATAGATAGATAGATAGATAGAGAGAGAGAGAGAGAGAGAGAGAGAGAGAGATAGATAGATAGATAGATAGATAGATAGATGATAGATATAGATGATAGATAGATAGATAATAGAGATAGATAGATAGATAGATAGATAGATAGATAGATAGATAGATAGATGAGATGATAGAGATAGATAGATAGATAGATAGATAGATAGATAGATAGATAGATGATAGATAGATAGATAGATAGATGATAGATAGATAGATAGATAGATAGATAGATAGATAGATAGATGATAGAGATAGATAGATAGATAGATAGATAGATAGATAGATAGATAGATAAGATAGATGATAGATAGATAGATAGATAGATAGATAGATAGATAGATGTGTAGATGTAAATTTTATTTCCTGCTCTCTATCAATTTAGGCCAGTAAAGCACTGGACATGGTATTGCTGGCAGATACACCACAATTTAGGCAACAGGTAGGGCTCTGTTTAAACATATTGATTAGTTTTTATATTTTCTTGAATCTTCATCCTGCAGTTAAATGATACAATGATAGAAAAAGTTATTAATCATCAGGACAGCTTCCTGTGGACTATTAATGTTTGTGGGCTCTTTTGTGAAAGTAGCTCCAGACTTTGGGTTAACCTGTTTCAAGCTACAGGAATATTTTCCAGAAACCCACTCAATTGAGAGAATATAGACTTTAAAAATAAATAAATCTGATTGCTGGAATTGCTTCCTGTACCTCCTGCTGCTTTGGCACCGTATTTTGCTTCCCATAACTATTGCTTGTTTTTCCTGAGTTGGTCACATGGGTGAGCCAAGCCAATTGGCAATCACATAGTGGGGATGACTTCAGAAGGCACAATAAGAGATCACAGTCAGATTTGCCTACAGATTTGCTACCACTGAAGGCAACCAAAGAAAAGTCACTCTTGCCCAAGCAAGCACTGAAAATTAATTGACAGGGGCTGCTTTTGAAGTTGTTGAGCATTTTTATGGAAAATGAGTCACTCTGTCCTAGTTTATAGAAGTGTTGTATACTCTGCAGCTAGTCCCAATATTGTAGTCATCGGTACGTTGCCCAAGTACCATTAGGATGATTAAATCGCGAGACTCTCACTCTTAGTATCTCTGCTACTTAATGCTACACTTTCAAACTACAAAGGGAGCTTGCTAATGGCAAAGGAGAACTGAACCCTGACTTTACCGAGCATGTTTTGTATCAAATGCATGCTGAATTGCTTTGGAATAGATTATGGGTTTCCCGTAGATGGAGCATAGTATATTTTAAATGCAAAATTCTTAATGAAACAATAAAGCCACAGATCTAAAAGGGGAAAGACCACAAAGTGCAAAAAAAGAGAGAGTTTCCTATAGCATCTTTAGCCTGGCTGCATTTTATGGATGGAATAACTTAAAAGAGCCATGGAAATGCAGAACCTGAATACAATTCAAGATCCATCTAAGCTTAATATCTACATAGGATTAACAAAGCACCCACTAGTAAAGCAGTGCAAACTTGTCAGCTTCACAGAGTTGTTCTTCAAATGGAACGGTGGTCCACTTTTGCTACCAGAAACTGATGGAAGGTGACCTCTGTGGCAGATGAGAGATCATTTTCATCACTGGGCACAGGCAACATTTATCAGAATTTCAGGGCACTGTCCAGGTTTACTTCCCCCAAGCTGCTATAAATGGAAACCATCAGGTCTGACAAAACATGCTAGACATGACCCAGTTTTTATATCATGCTTAATGACCTGGTTATGCAATTCTGAGAAATTATCTCCCATCCCATGAAAATTCCCCCCCCCCCGCACAGCATTTAGGCAGATTCTTCTCAAGCCTAATTGCTTTGGGGTAGTGTGTGTGTGTGTGTGTGTGTGTGTGTGTGTGTGTGTGTGTGTAAACTTCATGATACAAGTATATTTAATCTGTAAACTGCCATGAGACTGTTAGGTAGAAAGTGGCATAGAACTCCCCAAATAAAATAAAATATTAGAGATTAAATATAGATTGAATAATGTACAGATTCAAGACTAATGTACAGATTCAAGACTGAGAGCCAGTGTGGTGTAGTGGTTAAGAGTGGTAGTTTCGTAATCCTGGGTAACCGGGTTCGCGTCTCCGCTCCTCCACATGCAGCTGCTGGGTGACCTTGGGCCAGTCACACTTCCTTGAAGTCTCTCAGCCCCACTCACCTCACAGAGTGTTTGTTGTGGGGGAGGAAGGGAAAGGAGAATGTTAGCCACTTTGAGACTCCTTAAAGGGAGTGAAAGGCGGGATATCAAATCCAAACTCTTCTTCTAATGCATTATTCTACAAAATTATACATTATGCTTAGAAGAAAGCCCCACTGAATTCAATGGGGATTACTCCCAGACAAGTGTATATAGGATTTCAGGTTTAATCATTTTTCTTCATAAACATAAATAAACACTATTAATACAGACTCAATTCAGATCTATATTTAAAGAGGCAGATGCTATATAAATAATAACAGACAAGAGAAAGAAAGAGAGAACTAAAACACACATTGCTGGAATTTAAGGGTGGTTAATGTGACTCACGGTCGTAAATATAGCTGAGCAGAGCTCTTTTAAATTTTTATTGAGAATAGACAAGATTCATAGAAAGGTTTAAAGACCTGCTCTTGAATGTGTTCAGAATTCAACTGCCCCAAAGCAGTGCCTAGACGGGCATTTGCTGTTGTTCCTTTATATATACATATCACAATAGCCAGAGATCAAGGTGCTCCTTCAGAATAGCCCTGTGTGTTCTGAAACCCAACGGGAAGTGGGCAGCCCTCACCTCTGCCCTCCCAGAACAGGGCCCCTGACAGAAAGCCTTTTGTTTTGACCGCTTTGCATGTCAAGCACATGCCATGAGAACTGCATTCATTTAATAACCCTGCTCCATCTCCTCGGGGAGGAGGAACAAAACTTCTGAAAGGACGGTGGCATGCAGCAGGGCTTTGAAAGGTAGTTTCCGTCACTCTCAGACATGGGCTGCCTTAGGTGGGTGAACAAAGCCGTTGTTCTGTTTGGTTAGGATGGTCACCCATGCCAAACAGCCCATGCCAAATCGTCTGTCACAGCTCAGAGGCTGCTGCCCAAATTTTATTCACTTAAGAGAAATGTGTTTGTCTCTGGGTAATGCTTCAAGTTGGACCCTGAGGTTTCCGGGGCATGAGAATTTCTCAGTCCTGGAAAGTGAATAAAAGGCCACTTCCATTCTCTGCAGGCAAGAAGAGACTCTAAATTCCCTCTCTGTAGGCTCTTCTTTGTTTTGAGTCCAGATACTGTCTTAGATCCAAGCCAACCCCAACAAAAGCTGATTATCTCACCTTTTATATAGAGGGATTGCTGTAGAAAGCATGTGAAGCTATGGAGAAGCTGGGGGCTGCACTTGAGCAGCTGAGAGTACAGTGTTGCATGCAAAATAAAAGTGGAGGGAGAGGGGAGAACTGCTGACATCGGGCTGTAGTTTCAGCCATTTGCACTTCTGCATGGGAGACAGAGATTACATTCACAAACATGCATTGAAAGCAGTATGATCCCACTTTAAACTGTCATGGCTTCCCCCAAAGAATTCTGGGAGCTGCAGCTTGTTAAGGGAGCTGAGAGCTGATAGGAGGCACCAGTTCCCCTCACACAGCTGCCACTGGTTTAACAATCAATCCTTCTTCAATGGAACTCCGGGAAATTTAGCTCTGTGTCCTTCTGTCTCTTAGGGCCCATCTTGCCTCTCTCTCACTATCACCCTCCCCAAAGTGAAAATGGTTACCATTTCCCTGCATTTCCTCCTCTGCTAACCATCTCTTGCCATCCCAAGGACAAATGTCCAGTCTGCTCAATGAATGACATGAGTTGGGTCTAGTGAAGTCTCTAGACCAGAAATCTTTAGAAATCTCTAAAATCTGCAAATGTTGTTGCCACCTCCACACTTCCATTTAGATTTCAGGTTATTTAAAATGCAGGTGGATTACTTTTCAGAACAAAATTGCAGCGAAGCTACATTCCAGTCTCCTCCCATTTGTGGTCCTTAGACAAACCTGCATTTCACACAATAGCACATGATACAGTGAGCAGCACCGATGTCAAGAAGTTCGCTGTTAAATGTGAAAATATTGTACAGTTCAAGTGTCAGAAAAGTGTCACAGAGGTTCTATTTGTAGCTGAGGTGAAGTGTCAGAAGTCTTGAGTGCACCTGAAGTATGTTTCTCCCTCAAAGAAACTGTTATGTGGACGTGATTGTGGTGCAGACGAGTTTGAAGAAGTCTGTTTCCTTTAATTAAAGGGGCCCTTTGAGTCTGGCACTGTGTTAAACTTATTTCAAACAATCAACTCCCTACCCCAGAATGAAGTCCTATTGTTATCAAAATTCCCAGGGGTTACAGTTTTAGCTACTGTCTGTTTAAGAGCAGAGCCAGTACATTTTCTTTGAGAATCTATACATTATGATCTTTCCAAATGGATTTCTTCAGCGTGCTGTTGATAGAGACTTGTCACATTTTTGGAACAATGATGAGGTTTTTTTAATATTTGATGTCCTGAACAATTTTTTAAAAATCCTTCAAATGACACATTTAAGGTAGCATGTAGTTAGAGAACTTTAATTTCACTAAACATAGGGATCAGTACTGTACTGCTATTGTGCTAAATGAACCAGAAGAATTTTTACCCCATTATCAAGACAAGACAATGCCATTGGAAAAGTAACATTTTGAACATGTCTTCATGACCTCAAGATATAATCTCTCAGCACAAGAAATAGGCTTAAGGAGAGCATACAGAAATCTCAGGAAAAGTTTAAAAAAACAAACAAAAGCAGCACAAAATAATAGGGAGCAGCAATAAAGTTTGATTGTTCCAGTTAGAAGTCTGGCTTACAAGGTTAAAAAAAACACCCTTCGTGATGATCTCAGCTCTCCCTTAAATAGGCAATTGTAAATATAGACAGGAATCCATTAAAACGAAACAGTCGTTTGACATGTTGTACATTATCTTGATTCACTGTGTATCGTTAAACTTTGTAAAAAGGTACTTTGTTTATTTCATGGGCAAGACAACAATCAAATTCAAATTATACTTTAAAGGAAATGTATCCAGTTTAGATGTTACAGGGGAGGGTATCTCATTATTACTGCATTTCTGAGACAGGAGAATGAATCAAACCATCAGGGAGATCACCAGGACTCATAGAAATTCTGACCTCTTTTGGCCAGAGGGTCGGAATCAAGCATGGCATACTTTCCAAGGGCCATATTTTAGTGAGCAGGACAAGAAACAATAAAAAAGGAAATAAGATCTTCTTCAGTGGAATGAAATGGGTCCACCATTCATTCCTCTCCTTCTGTTCCATTTGAGAAGTATGAGTGGCTTCATGGAGCCTCTGCTCATCTTCTTCGCCACTGCCTGTTTGTAGTCCTGCCAAGGGAGATGGTTGTACTGCTAGCTGCAAGAGAGAAAGTAAGAACCATAACACTCTGATTTGGCTTCAGTTGTCATTGTATTGGCCTAGATATGTGGCCCCACTTTAGCATCTTGTTGGTAAAAGAAAATGCCACTCTGCTGGAAATGTGATTTCCTCTGCTGCAAAGTTCGGTTCTTACACCTGTTTCTAGCCTTTCCCAAAGTCCACAACTTTGCAGTCTGTGAATAGTGTGGAAAGTTGGGCAAAGTGGCATTTTGGCTTAACTCTAATATTTAACATTACAGGGGTGGGGAACCTCAGGTCTGGAGGTCAAATACAGCCCTCCAGGCTTGTGTCTGATCCTTGGAACTCTGCTTAGGCTATGCTTCAACCCCAGGCCATATCCCATCGCCCTAGGCTACATCTCTTGTCAGCCCTGCCCTGCATCTCCCTTGGTTGTTTCCTGGCTGGAATGTATACTTGTTAAATGCCTTTTTGCCTGTCTGGATGAAAGATGGAGGAATGTGCATGTCTGTAAAATCCTGTGTTGTTGTTGTTGTTGTTTTGCATGACTGAAACATAGCCTACTGCACAAAAGTACAGTCACTTCTGTTGCTCCACCTACTTTTGCCTCTGATCCTACCCACCCAACAAGGAATGTGACTCTTAGGCTGAAAAAGGTTTCTTGCCTGGTATCATGCAGACACAAAGACACTTAAAGCTGTTCCCCAGACAAAATTTCCTGAGGACCAGGGTCCAGAAAGACTTTTTCCAGGGATCGGGCAAATGCACCAAAGTTTTAACAGAACAGCAACTGCATCGATTCTAGCAACACTGTCCACAACATGGCTGACTGAGAGAGTCAAACAGTGAGGGACAGGCATAGGCAAGAGAGATTCAGGAGGGTTAGCAAGTGGGCTTCTTAAATACAGTATACACCCAAATATAGCAGAACCTCCCTCACTTTGTAGGCCCATTGAATGCAGGGAAAGGGGGTAAGGACAGGTTCTGCCCTGGGTAGTGAGTCATCAGAGGATCTTTGGCCTGAGTGACTTTGCCCACCTGGGTAGTTCATTGGCTTTCTCCTGTGGTCTGCTAGGGCTTTAAAGCCTTTCTGCCCAGATTTGGCCCATGACTGCCTCAGCCACCTTTTGAAAGGGGCTTCCTCACTGTTTCCTTGTCTGCTGGATTGTCCATCAGTTATGCCTCCTGCTTCTCCTGTTGTGCTGGCTGACTGAAACTGTCTAAGACCCAACACCACAGCAGCTAGTGTCATTTTTATACTCATTGATTTACGCTCACAATCAGAGTGCTCAAAGTGTGGCCAAAGAGCAATTTCCTCCCACCTTTCAGTCTATGTTTGTGGATGCAGCAAGGATTCTACTTTATACTAATGACTGTGAGTCTGGAACCAGGGATTTCAAGTGAGCGAGCCTGTGTGTGTGTGGCATCCGTCATGCATCTGAGAAGCACGACTCGAAATCTCATTTCACTGCAGATACAAAGTTGTCATTTGCCATTAATTTGAGGGAAATTGTGTCACTGCATTGCTTTCCTCTGATCTTAAGCATTTTGTAGCATTTAATAAAGTATAAAGGGCAACTGCATAATTGGAAGGATTTGTACAGTTCTTAAAGGTCTTCTAATTGCTGTTGCAACCTCCCCCAGGCTCTCTTCCCCTGGCCCTGATAGTCTTCGCATAAGTACTCGGCTCGTCATGTGTTTTTAAATGACACCCTCATATCCAAATATAGTATTGATGACAACGGCAAGATTTGTGATGGGACTTATCATCACCTAAAGCCATTTTGAGGGATTAGTAACCCAGGAGAAACACAATGATTCACTGACAGTGTTTCTTATACCTTGTCTTGGACATGCATGTGGTGAAAAGTTTACAATCAATGTCTATCTTCCTGGTGTTGGCTTAAAGGTATTATACTGTAATTCCACTGTTGACTCTGTTCAAGAGTCTGGGGCCCTTGTGGAATTTGGTTCCTCCAACCCAACCCATAACATTTTGTTCTGGTCAGAGATAAATCACTGATACGGAGTGACCTTCATGGATTCCTTTTAACTTCCCTGTCATTTTTTTATTATAATGTTCTGCTGTTTGCTAAAATCCCATTAAGGTACTAAAGATAAGGCTTTCTATATGATGGTGTTGGATTTTTATTCACTGAAACGCACCGTGTCCAAAGTCAACCTTAAAGCTTCTTTTCTAATAAATGCTAACTGATTAAGATAACTGACTGTGAGCACAGAACTATAATTGAGAGACATGGATAGATTGCACCCATAGAAATTCAAATTCTACATACCTTGAAATTAATGTTCCAGATAATATCTGCCAGGATATTTAATCAGAACCTATAATTTTATTTTATTGTGTCAACAGCAGCTTTTCTTCTGAGGTATTTTTATCAGGACTCTGGTTTGGGAGAAAAGGTTGAACTCTCACCCACCACAACATGGTCCTAATCTGGATTGCTCCTTCCCAATGGCTTCTTTAAAAAGAAGAAGAAGAAAACATAAATGGAAACTACACATTTAATTTAATTTATTGTATAATTTGGACTATAGTTCATTCCTTTTGTTTGCTCATTAACACTGTGCTTGGGAACTTAATAATTAGTCAAAATGCTCATCATATTTTCTTATTACAGGCAAACAACAGATTCAAATAGACCGACCTAAAAAATGAACAACTGTGCTTTCAACTCACAGCCTCTCTGATTAAAATTGGACCTCACCACTCATAACTGGCCTCTACTGCTTTGGTGTTTCCTTAATTCTCAGCTCCACTGATTAAAATTTGCCCTCACCAATTAAAATTGGCCTTGTCTATTAATCAGCTAAAGCTTCAATTGATTAATATACCAATTTAAGCTTGAAGCCCACCTGTTTTCTTTTGTCAGTTCTTGGAAGAAAAGTGACTGTGCTTTAAACATGAGTTCCTACTAGAAACTATCCTTCTAGCAGAAGTTTAAGTACAAGATGGTTAATCACCCTACCAGTCAAGAGGATGCTTAGAACTGAGACAGACATGAAAGCACCAATGGGTAAAAACAGCCTACAAATTTCCAGTCATTATAGCTCTGTGCAGGGTTGATCATTGGGGAATCTTTATTTTTTACTGTAAGGTGAAGCGAGTATTCCTCTGTCTGGGAGGGTATGCTACCAAAAGACAAAAAAAGCATGTCTTTTGTTATGTAGACTCTTGTTTACGTGTTCTATTGATCACTTAAAGCTTGTATCTTCTTAGCGCACACCGTTCCCCTGATGAAAGGCCATCTGTGGCCCAAAACATGCTGGTTTTCTGGAGCTGATTTATCTGTGTGGTTTTTAAAAGTGTGAATCAATCTGCTTCTGCATCCTGTGAGACTGCTTCTGTTCCACTCTTTGGAAGGAGAATTTCAAATTATAATGCTGACTTTCATGGGCAGATTTTGTAGCTTTCATGGGCTTGCCAGATCCTCGTAGTCCAAAAAGTAGTATCACAAAATATCTGTGATGAATATCCACTGTAGTTCCACTATTCTTTCTGGTTAGATTCATTGAGGATCTATTTCAGCATTTCTGGAAACTGGAGATAAAATTCCAAAGCAGGTTAAATACACACATGTACTATCATTTCCAGAGGGCTAGCTGCCTTAGGGCATGTTCAGATGTGGGGATTATTACATTAGATTTACTGGTTCTAATGCTAGTGCTTCTGTCTCAGTTTCAAAAATTCCTTTTATACTGCATTACCTGTTATGTTATGGACCTGTGGCTTTTTGATTGATGTACTGCCTATGTTGTGCTAAATTTAATTCACACTAGTGAGTGTGGTGCGACACAACTGCAGACATCATTGGATATGTCATAACCTTCCTCTACCTTTTATGCACATGTGTTCTTCTGTGCTCCCTTGTTCTGCCCATGTAAATTGTGAAAAATAATTGCACCTCCCTAAATATCATCCCACAAGGTTACCAAAACATGGCCGGCACAGCCATTAGGCAGGGTGAGGCTGCCGCTTAAGGCAGTGGAAGTCTTCAAGGCAGCACCCTGGTGGGCATCCTGCCTGCTCTGCCACTTCCACCAATGGCAGAGAAGCAGCGCCAGCATCAGCACCTATTTTGGGCAAGGTCTCGCCAAAATTTTGCGAGATCATGCAGAGCGCCTGAGATCTCATCCAAAATCAGCCAAGTGATGAAACAGGACATGCCACGCCTGCTGTTAAATGTCTATTAGAGTCTGCTAGATTTCCAGAAGTGGCGTTTACAAAATGGGAAAGATCACATCAAACACACACACAAAAATCAAGCAATGTCGGGGAAACAGAGTAAATTGCAGCCTTAGTCCATTGCACAAAAAACAAGAGAGTTTAGTGAAGACTAATGCATTTATTAGGATATAAACTTTTGTGGGCTACAGTCAACTTCACCAGTCTTTAAGGTGCTTCAGGGCAAATTCACACAAAATCATATGTTTATATTCTTACTTAGAATCATATAATCATAGAATTGGAGAGTTGGGCAGAACCATGAGGGTCATCTAGTCCAACCAACCTCCTGCAATGCAGGAATCTCAACTAAAGCATCAATGGGGAAAAAACATGCTTCTTTTCTAGTGTCAAGAATTTGTGGTGGTGCTTTTTTCTTTTTTCCTTTTTAGCTGTGTTCAGTTGGTCCAAACAAAGCTTTGTTAGAATGATAGACTTTTAAATGGTATTGGACTCATGTAGTTTATTATATTTATGCTATGGCATAATTTTTTTAATTATTTTTTTTGCTAGGATGCCATCAGCCAGATTGCACCACCTCCTCACTTTGACTTCTGTGAAAGCTTTCTCCATTCCTGTGAGTTGCATGATACTTCTATATTGCTTCCCAGGTCTATGACTATATACATAGAGAACTTTCACAGATGGATAACAGCACACCACCAGACAGAGGTATACATGCCAGTGTGTTGGACACATGCTGCAGCATTATCTGCAGTCAGCAATTTAGGTGCAAGTTCGTGCTCCATAAAAAACATAAAGAACAGTCATTCCAGGCGGGTCCTGTTCAGAAGAGACTGCCAAAGAGCTGTCATGAATGGAGGTTCTTGTCCATTTCAGAGTAGGGAGCAAAAAAGGTAGACCTTTTAATGCACCAATACATAGCTGATCTGGGCTGCCAACAAAAAGAAACAGGTGTACAGGAAGGCTGGGAACAATATTACCAGTATGGGACCATCCTGTTTTATTTGAGCTCAAGTCCAAGAGCGGTGAAACTGCCATCAGCAAAATATCTGATTAAGGGGCCTGGTGTTAGATGGCAAGGTGAGAATGAGGCATCTAGTCATAAGCCTGCATTTTTTATCAGAGCTTCTATATTTTATCAAGGCTTGTATTTAAAAATGAGCTTAAAAAAAAGGATTTTCAAATGTTT
The DNA here is from genome assembly GCF_964106915.1 of Podarcis gaigeae. Lineage (NCBI taxonomy): Eukaryota > Metazoa > Chordata > Lepidosauria > Squamata > Lacertidae > Podarcis > Podarcis gaigeae. Next base: position 71,097,604 of record NC_139680.1, read on the forward strand.
CATGCCAGGCAGAAAGAACCTTGGCAAGAGGTTTTTCTCCTAAGACAAGGGGGCCCCATTGATTTATAGTAGAAAAACAATTCTCAAAGTCATAAAAAGGGAGAATTACATATGCTGCCCTTGCAGACTGAGAAAACACAATTAAAGGCAAGGGTAAATAGTAAAATAATACCAATGTGCCTCCCAGTAAAATGAGCCAGATCTTCTTTCTAAGGTTAAAAAGGCCAAGAGCAATGGAGAGGCATCTAGCTGGCTAGAAGAAAAGAGAGCATTTTAAGGAAATATTTTAAAGCTGTTTCTTTTTCTTAAACTGAGAGAGTTAAAAAGGTTAAATGTGGGAAAGGCAACTGGCTTGGCTGGAGAAGAAGCTTCTTTCTATTTTATTTTGAGGCTGGAAAGGAGGGGGAAAGGGGGGAGGTGTAAACTGAAGAGGCTTCTTTTTAAAAGCTGTTTTTTACTGAGTTCCTTTTTACTTTACAAAGGCTTTATTCTTTTAAAAGGCTACCTATGATAAGTGAATGAAATATATTAGCTTAAATATATTGGCTTAAATGTAATTATGCAAAGGATTTAAGGAATGCTAGATTCTTATTTCATATGGTTGTAAGAGTTGTATTTATCCTGAAATTAAGTCAGCCACCAGCCTAGCCCCCCTGCCAGACAGAAGACGCCATCCAAGCACTCTTGATATATGGTTGTCAGGCATTTGTTTAGAAACTTTCAAATGAAGGAAATCTTTCAATATTGATGTGAAACTCAAGATCCTTGACATCTGTTGAACATAAAAATGTAAGATTAAACATTTGTTTTAGAAGGCAATAGGGCAAGGAGGGCAAGAGGTGAGCTGGTAATTAAGATTCCATGTAAGATATATTATTACTTATTTGTCACATATATAGCTCTTTGTCTCCCTTATAAGGGCAAGGAAGTGGGTGTATCTTTTGTGGGTGTATCTTTTGTGATTGGTTCTACCAAACAGCCAATAGGAATTTCAACCAGGCTGATTGGACAGAGGCAGCCACAGGAGGAGCAAAGGGGGCTGGATTAAGGGAATATAAGTGCTGGCCAGGATGGCAAGAGGCCAGGCCAGAGCTTGGTAACCATATACCACTGAGCCTCTCATTTATTTGTCTGACAAATAAATTATTATTTTAATTTCTCTATTGCTGCGTTGAATATTTCATTCCAGCTAAGCGTTAACCACAAGCAGGGTGCTACATTTTATGGTGCCACTGTGACTCGGATAAGTGGTCTGCTGGAACGCAGCCCCTTCGCCCTACTGGGCAGGGTACAAGAGAGAGGACCACTGCTTACCCAGCGCGCACTGGTAAATTTTTCCAGGGGGAACGCAGAAGACTCGTCTGTCTGATACCCTGCTCATTGGCGGCGACGGACCGGGGGAAACAGGGAACCAACCAAGGGTAAGTGCACAAAGGGATTTTTGGCCCTCCAATTAATTGGGAGGAAGAGAAGTCTTGATCAAACTTCTGCGTCTCAGTAAGGGGAAACTGAGTACGCTAGGTGGTTGGGTACATCAGATGTTGGTCTGGTGGAGGAAAAGGGAAAATTGGGAGGTAGAGTGTGGTGAAGTATCTAGCGCATTGTATGTGTGAGAAAGTACAGAGCAATCTGTAGCTGACCTGAGTGTGGAGTGGGTAGTACTTCGGTTCCCAGTGAGGCGACTCCATCTGGGCAAGGAAACTCACGAAGTGTGTGTGCGAGTGACTGAGTGGATACTTCACAGGGCCATACAATGGGAGTTGGGGGTTCAAAGGGGGAAAATACACCTCTTGAGTGTATGTTAAATAATTTTAAGAAAGCCTTCTCAGGGGCATATGGAGTCAAAATGACGCCAGAGCGCTTGAGAACGTTATGTGAACTAGAATGGCCGAAACAAAATACTGAATGGCCATCTCAGGGAACTTTTGATATAAATTTAGTAAGCAAACTTTGGTCTAACATCGCCAAAGAAACTGGAGGGTGCCCAGAACAATTTCCATATATAGATTCCTGGCTGAGCACATTAAATAAAAATCCTCCATGGATAAGGGAATGCAAAGTCAAACGATGCAAATTATTGGCTGTAAAAGCCGAAGCTAGGAAAGGAATCTTGCCAAATAAACTCAAACCCATTTTTGAGGGACCAGAGGAAGAGGTGCTTCCACCTCCACCCTATGCTCCACATCGAAGGGAGCTTAATTCAAACACTCCGCCAGTTGTAACCCCAAGGCAAGAAAGTGGAATGAATAATGGGAGTGGAGTCACAGAGCTTGATTCCTTGATAGATTATGATAAATATCTTCAGGAGGCATTGGAGTCCTATAATAAAGCCCAAGCAGAAGTGGTTATTCCACCTGTGACTCCTAATAGACCTGCATCTACAGTCTCCTTTAGTGGAACAACTGATTGCCCACCCCAAACCCCTGTACATCCAAGTCCCAGAGAAATATTACAGAAGTTACAGGGAGACCTTGATCGGTCAGCAAGCAATACAGCCAGGCGTATAAAGCTGCTAAAAGAACGCCTTGGGACAAATACCATCCCCTATGATTTGAGGCCCCTAGAGCAAAGCGAAGAGAAAGGTCACGTAGTAGCCCCTCTTAGAAGAGTATTTGATGCACTTGAGGAGCCTGCGCTGGTTAATGGGCAACCCGGACCACGGCCACCTCGAACTTCGACCCTGCAATATATTCCATTCACAACTACAGATTTGATGAATTGGAAAACACACACCCCATCTTTTGCAGAAAAACCTCAGGCTATGATGGACTTGGTGACTTCAATAGTAAATACTCATAGCCCTACTTGGACAGATTGTCGCCAGCTCCTAAATACTCTTTTCACCACTGAGGAAAGGAGAGACATAATTGAAAAGGCACAGATATATTTGCGTGAGCAGGCCAGAGTGGGAAATATTTTTAATATTGACCGTCATCTCCAAGATAACTTTCCCTTGGAAGATCCTAATTGGGATCCAAACAATGGAATTCACCTGGCCAGACTTACCACCTACCGCCAGACACTTGTGCAAGGTATCCGCAGGGCATGCCAGAAGCCCACTAATATGTCTAAAGTCTCAGAAGTAGAACAGAAACCAAATGAGAGTCCAGGAGACTTTTTAGAGAGGCTGCAAGAAGCCTATCGTATATGGACTCCTTTTGACCCTGAAGCCCCTGAAAACAGCAGAATGATTACTGCTACATTTGTGGCCCAGTGCGCTTCTGATATTCGTAAGAAAATTCAGAAATCAGAAGGATGGGAAGGGATGCTGATGAGCCAAATTATGGCCATTGCACGCCGAGTTTATCGGAATAGGGATGAGGCTGAGAAGCAAGAGAAGAAGAAGTGGCAGAAGGAAAAGATGGTAATGCTAGCCACAGCAGTGAAGCAAGACCACCGCCCTCCTTTGTTCAGGATATTCCAGCTGACCTTAAACAAATAGGAGATCATGTGACACAGGGACAAGTGCAATCTCTCTCCCGTGTTTTTGTTTCTCTTAACAGGTGGGCCCTCGAACGCACGCCGTGCAGCATTGCCGAGCCGATTCATCAGTTCCAGGCTGGCGATAGCGTATGGGTGAAAGAGTGGAAACGCGATCCACTTGCACCTAAATGGCGTGGACCTTACACCGTCTTGCTCTCTACTCCAACAGCGGTGAAGGTAGCTGAGGTGACCCCCTGGATTCATCACTCTCGTTTGAAGAAGTCCGAAGGCAGTTGGACGTGCAAAGGTGACCCCTCTAATCCTTTAAAACTAACTCTCTCCAAAAACCCCTGTATCTAGCCCTACCGGGAACGGGCTAGGTCACGGGCAACATTTGACGACCGGCCTGCTGCAGCCACAACCTGGAAGCTGGCTGACCTGCGCACGCCTGAAGCTTGAGGAGCATCTGAACCAGCGACTGTGAACGGAAAGATTCTCTAATACAATTGATTGACTGCCCCCTTGTGGAACAATTATCAGAGATATTACTCATTGGGGATCCTCGGGATATATGTTTTGGTCTTGGTGGTACCCCATTTCTGTCACTGGGGGAATTATATTGGGGCTAATAATTATTTGCTATCACAATAAGGTAATCTTTTGTGGAAGGAATGCATATACTAGACATCAACATGATTTTATTATTAATCCTGATCCCTTGGGAAGGGGAAGGGTCCTTGAATCTGACCAAATTGGCTAAATATGGATTCAGCCATGACCACAATATGTGGGTAGGTTTAGCTGAAATGGTAGCCAATGTTGCAAATAGGACCAATTGCCTTGTTTGCTCTCTTGGGCCAGATGATTCAGAGGGAGGTATGCCCTTATTACCGATACCATTAGATGCCATTGGTATGGTAAGCGAAATGCCACACCAAACAGAAATACAGAATTTCCCCGGATGGAACTCAACTAAACCATTACGAGTTATACCTGTACAAGGGGAATTCTGTGTACATAAATCATCAGATGCAGCTGATTCTCCCATGATAGGCTCTTCTCATTGTCACTATACTTGGGATTATATTAAGAATAGTCATACCTGGGCACACGGTACTACCTATCGAACTCGGAATACCTTGCCCTGTGCACCTCCTTTTATTCACGCATGGAAAGTGGTGTGGAACATAACTGTGACAGAAAAAGGCAATCTAACATACTGCACTGTGAACTCTCTACCTCTTTTGGTATTTCGCCTTCTGTACTCCACGTACCAAAAACCTCAGACCCGATGGTTGTGGTGGATATGTGGAGAATGGGCATACAAAAAGCTCCCTTCCAAATGGAGTGGGACTTGTTTCTTGGGTTGGGTATTACCACCAATGTGGATTATGCCCACTAGTTCGGCCAGGCGAACACGAAGGAATGCTGATATTTCTCATATAGCAGGAGGAAGTACCCAAAGTTGGAGCGGTACTGATGATTGGCCGCCAGAGCGCATTATAGCCTATTATGATCCTGCCTCCTGGAATCCTGGTGAGCTCATACAAGGGGCACGGGATCCTATTTATAATCTAAACAGAATAATTCGATTGCAAGCAGTAGTGGAACTTGTAACCAATGCAACGGCCCAGAGTTTGAGACTTATTGCACAACAGTTGGATGAAAGTAGAGCCGCCATTTTGCAGCTGAAAATGGGAATGGATTATGTACTTGCCAGGCAGGGAGGCCTATGTGGAGTCTTGAACTTGACAGGGAATGCCTGTTGCTTTAACATTTCAGATAATGGTGAGGCAATCCGTGTGTTGGCCACAAAGATGGAGAATATAGCACATGTCCCAGTACAAACATGGGAAGGATGGGATATGGGATGGCTCACCAATTGGTTACCTAATGTCGCAGGACTCAAAGGGATACTATTGTCTTGCTTGTTTTTCTTGACAGTAGTGGTAATGGTTTTGTGTATGATGCCATGTATCATTTCATGTTTTAGAAGTACAATTAGCAAGATGGTTTCAAATGAAACTCTACCTCATATCATGGCCCTATACAGAGCTTTACCTCAGGAATATGATGAAGGTCAAGCTATCAAGGACACTTGGGATGAAGGTCCTTGAGCTTGAAAGGGGGGAATGAGGCATCTAGTCATAAGCCTGCATTTTTTATCAGAGCTTCTATATTTTATCAAGGCTTGTATTTAAAAATGAGCTTAAAAAAAAGGATTTTCAAATGTTTCATGCCAGGCAGAAAGAACCTTGGCAAGAGGTTTTTCTCCTAAGACAAGGGGGCCCCATTGATTTATAGTAGAAAAACAATTCTCAAAGTCATAAAAAGGGAGAATTACATATGCTGCCCTTGCAGACTGAGAAAACACAATTAAAGGCAAGGGTAAATAGTAAAATAATACCAATGTGCCTCCCAGTAAAATGAGCCAGATCTTCTTTCTAAGGTTAAAAAGGCCAAGAGCAATGGAGAGGCATCTAGCTGGCTAGAAGAAAAGAGAGCATTTTAAGGAAATATTTTAAAGCTGTTTCTTTTTCTTAAACTGAGAGAGTTAAAAAGGTTAAATGTGGGAAAGGCAACTGGCTTGGCTGGAGAAGAAGCTTCTTTCTATTTTATTTTGAGGCTGGAAAGGAGGGGGAAAGGGGGGAGGTGTAAACTGAAGAGGCTTCTTTTTAAAAGCTGTTTTTTACTGAGTTCCTTTTTACTTTACAAAGGCTTTATTCTTTTAAAAGGCTACCTATGATAAGTGAATGAAATATATTAGCTTAAATATATTGGCTTAAATGTAATTATGCAAAGGATTTAAGGAATGCTAGATTCTTATTTCATATGGTTGTAAGAGTTGTATTTATCCTGAAATTAAGTCAGCCACCAGCCTAGCCCCCCTGCCAGACAGAAGACGCCATCCAAGCACTCTTGATATATGGTTGTCAGGCATTTGTTTAGAAACTTTCAAATGAAGGAAATCTTTCAATATTGATGTGAAACTCAAGATCCTTGACATCTGTTGAACATAAAAATGTAAGATTAAACATTTGTTTTAGAAGGCAATAGGGCAAGGAGGGCAAGAGGTGAGCTGGTAATTAAGATTCCATGTAAGATATATTATTACTTATTTGTCACATATATAGCTCTTTGTCTCCCTTATAAGGGCAAGGAAGTGGGTGTATCTTTTGTGGGTGTATCTTTTGTGATTGGTTCTACCAAACAGCCAATAGGAATTTCAACCAGGCTGATTGGACAGAGGCAGCCACAGGAGGAGCAAAGGGGGCTGGATTAAGGGAATATAAGTGCTGGCCAGGATGGCAAGAGGCCAGGCCAGAGCTTGGTAACCATATACCACTGAGCCTCTCATTTATTTGTCTGACAAATAAATTATTATTTTAATTTCTCTATTGCTGCGTTGAATATTTCATTCCAGCTAAGCGTTAACCACAAGCAGGGTGCTACAAGATCAGGGCCAGAACAAGCCAAAAAGGAACTGATTGCAAACAATGCAAAAGCATCAAGTTCAAAGTCCGAGGGCACTGGCAGGTGGGATGGTGAGAACGTGCTCTCTGAGTCACAGTATAACGTTTCACAAATTTACTCCTATATCCACTTTGGGTTGCAATGAGAATTTGGCACAGCTGAGGCTACTTTGCCTATCAAGTGCATCAAAGCTGGATGAAACGATAAACCCTGAACTGCAGAAAGGATCAGTGCATCTGCTGCAAGTAAGATGTCAAATTGTGCAAGGCAAAACTACACCAATGAATACTTGACCTGGCCCATATCTCAAAACAACCAAAGGCACTATATGAATTCCTGAACAAAAACATCTGGTATAGGGTAACACTGAATTTTATCTTTGCTGTCACCAGGGAGGAAGTAAAACATACATTGCCACCATTTGCCTGGGCTAAAAAACTGGAAGCTCCAAAGAAGAGCATAACCAATCTGCAAAGATATTAGAAATAAAGAGAAAAAATCTATGTTCCCCTTTGCGCTGCCCCTACTCTGATGAATTCAGCTATTGATGCTGCTATTCATGTAATTATGCTGATGATGTATTGCTTAGAGTTCGGAGGTTATAGGGTAAATCTTTTGATAAACTCTTTTTGTTGCTTGAATGTTAATTTCATTGGATCAATTGACATTAGCATAATAATGTGAATAATTGATTCAGAATGTCTAAGTAGTGATAATTTGGGGGGTGCTTCCCACCCCCACCTTTCCCACTCACTAGATAATCTATATCCTAAATCATACATGTTTGAAGAAAGATTGATCCCAATGTACTGCATCTAATTAGTAGTTCTGAACTATACAAGCTTGAAAAGCATCTATGTGACCCATCAGGGGAAAGGTTTTTGTGAGGCCACAAAAGGCATGGGAATAGAAAAGGAGATTGCCCTCCAGTGTTGTATGTAAGAGTGAAATATGCGAGGGTACAAAGAGAGCAATGCAACACACTTGCCTTTGGACAATGGAGAAATAGGAAGTTGCAGCATGATGGATCACATTTCCAAAAGTTAGGATATGAATACAATACAATACAATGCAGATTTTGTGCCAGAAGAGAACTTCTGGTGTCCCGTGTGAAATGTTTAGTACTCATTTTGTGAATTTGCATAGCCATTCAGAGAGGCTGCGCCACAACTCCATATACACCAGTGTTCTGCCCTCTCCTCCGTCCAGTCCATGAATCCAAACACTAGGCAAGAGTAATTCTCTCTAAGGCTGTGTCAAAATTACAGCCACCCCATTTCATTAAACCATATGCAGGCAAGAAAATTAAGTGCATTTTAGTGATGTAGAGGGTGGGGGGAAGTAAGTGTGTGTGCATGTGCGTCTGTGTGGAATTTCTTGGTGGCAATGTTCTTCCAGGTGGCCACCAGCTGGCAACCAAGTTTTCCCCTCAGAAGTCCCTTCAGAGCAAGGAATTTTCTTTGGGGGGGGGGGAATTGAAAAGGCCCTCTTCTTTGTTACCGCTCTCCAAACCTTTCTCAGAGGGTATGCATGAAGGAGGGCCTCCAGTGTCAATCTTAATGCAGGTTGGGGTTTATATCAGGAGAGAGGTACCATCAAGTAGTGTGGTCCCAAGCAGAATAACTCTATCCACATGTTCCACAATCTGCACAGTTCTCCCTGTCCTGTTTTCTGTTAGATTCAGGACACAGCACATAGTTAAGCTGTGAAATTCACTACACAGCTTGGGTGGCTTTAAAATGGGTGTAAACAAATTAATAGAGGGTAAGGCTATCAATGGCCACCAGCCATGATGGCTACCATACTACCTCCAGTATGGAGGCTGTATGCTTCTGAACAGCAGTTGCTGACCATTGCAAGTGGGCAGGGGGCTGTTGCTTGTGCGCTTCCCACAGATCCATGAGAACAGGATGCTGATCTAGATGGCATTTTGGTCTGATACTTCTGCATTCATCTTTTGAAAGGATTGTTAACTGCAAATGACATAGAGCAGGGGTTCCCAATTGGTGGTCCATGGACCCCAGCGGGGTCCGTGTAATCCACCTGGGGGTCTGTGGCAGCATTCACATAACAAAAACTACTACAGAGATATAAGAACTTTCAAAAGTAGGGGGTCTGTGGGTTGGGTTTTGAAAAACAGGGGGTACACGGTACGTAGCTAATTGGGAACCACTGATATAGAGAAAATGTTATTTGGAGATATTTAGTAAGTTGCTTCTCTCAAAAATACTGAGAGCTTATCCACTCTTTCCAGGCATGGTCCACACTTTAAAGCTTCCTGACCAAGCACCCTTCCCCACCTCCACCTGAAAAACCCGCTCTTTAAAACTGAATTGGAGCTAACAGCAATCCACTGAAAACCAGAAATGACATTTGCTCCCATTGAGTGCTAAAGATCAGGTTTTTATGTAGAAAGCTCAGGGCAAAAAAGAGAAAGCTGTGTGGACCTGTGCCTGGAAAGTGTGGGGTGAAAGGAAAGTGTGGATAAGCCCCAAGATACAGGTTTTATAGATCTGATTTCTAAGCTCCAAATGTGTTGTCTTGAATTGCTTTGGAAAGACTGTTTTAAGTGCTATAAGTTTGGCTACAACTTATATTTGAAGAAGGCGATTAAGTTTGCAATGTGTATCCTTTTAGTAAAACAAACGACTAGCTTTTACATCCCAAGAGTCATACAAACAGGACTTCTTAGAAATGTCTCCCTTGGAATTGTTCTACCAATAAAATGCCACCCATACAGATGATTGAATGTTGCAGCTGGACCAGTTTTAACAACTTTCTGTTTTGTCTTTGCTGTCGTCTCCTCGACTTGCATTATCAGAGACCTCCTAAATTGTTTGCTTTAAGGAACAAAATTGGACAGATGTATCATCTGTCATGGGACCTGAACCCACTGTCATCCTGGGAGAGAGCTGCTATTAATGGATGAAGATGTCAAACTATGTTACAGCCGTATCCACGATGGCATATTTATCACGGTGTCAGAGGGCCCCTTACAAACCGAAGGATTTCAGTGTTTATTCACAGTGAAGGCACTTAATTAATGACTCGGCCTAATCACGCTGTTTTATTATTTACAGGGATACCAGCATGGCTTAGCTCAACTGATATGCAAACAAACCAGCCTCGTCCCGCTTTAATTAATAATTCTCAACCAGGCTGAGAGAGTGGCACTGTCAAGTTGCTCTTCAGTGATTTACAACACCTCCTTTGCGACATTCACATCTCTTGCATGCAAATGAGCAGCCACCTCTGCAAATCTTACCATTTAAAACACAAGCTGTCACATTGGTGGCTGCAATGCCCTTATCTTGCGCATGACTTAATGAAGACAAATGTCTGATTTGGCCAAGTTCCTTGGGTCTTTCATGGGCACACACCTACAAGGGACAACGTTTCAGAAAAAGTCAGGGGAAGGAACTGCATGAGCAAGTTTCCTCCCCCCCCCCCCCCGCCCTGGCTACATTCTTAAATACTTCTGCAGTGAAATGTCTTGGCTAGGGTTGGACGAATCTGTACCTTCTGGTTTCTTGGGTTCTGGTTTTTCCGATCTTAAATTCAGTTCTCAGCATTTCAACATCCGTTTGCAAATTGCATACAAATATTACATTCTCTAATATTTGGGCATGCTATTTTAACTAATGCATACATTTTCTATGGACACTTTACCGCATTGCATGCATTTTTGTACACGGCACTTGGGTTGAGAACAGCACTGCAAAATTTGAAGAAGTGCACATTTTGAAGAATGGCTGTGTTTTGGTTTTCTTTTTGCTTCCAAAAGTGCAAATTTGGTTGATTTACCTTTAAGAGGCATGATTGGGAATACAGGAATATTGTGAATGAGAATGACTAATGGATCTTTGTGTGTGTGTGTGTGTCCCCCCACTTGCCCTGCATTGTTCACACACAACGGCTAGCTGATAATTGGCCAAATGGGGCTACAAGGAAGTTCAGAGTAATTCAGTATAGCTGGAAAAATTCAGTAGTACATGGAGAATCATATCTGGCTTTCTATAGTAAAATCTAGGCCTTCCTTTGGGGCTCTGAATCCCACCCCCAACTGTGATTAATGCCCTATTTCATCCACAGCTTGTAGTAGCAAAACAGTCCTTTCTCTCTACATGCCCGTTCTTTTTCAGAGGGCGATGGAAAGCTGCCGAGAACAGTTCAAAGGAATGAGTCATGGCTTCCCTGATGAGGCTTCAGTCACACGCTGAACTCTCTCTCTCCATTGGCATTGTCAGATATATGCAAATCATGAGGGGAGATTGACCTCCACCTTATGTGTTCATTTCTTTCTCTATGGAATGCTCAAATTAGAAGTTCTCAGTTCAGTTCTAGGGTGGGGAGGCATACAGAGGGTCTCTGGCTCTTTGTCTTTTGTCTTAAAAGACAGTGGAGGAGTCTTGAAAGCATCAATAGTTTCCCAGTCTCAAACTATGAGGAACCCGGCCGGCCTCATCCCTGCTCCTTACCTTCATACCAGTATTGACTAAAAGCAGGCAGAGAGTTTGTTCAATCTGCTGTGACTTACTGTTCTTTCGTTAGTAACTTGGCAGTATAAAAGAAGAACCACAGGGCATAGAAAATATTCCAGAAATGGCAGTGGATTATCCCATATTGTTTTGAACTTTGTCCCGAACCCCTTCTTTTGTTATTTCTGACTCTTAGTCCTGGCTTATTTCATTTAGAAAAGCTTGAGGAAATCAATCTTAGCAAAGCCCAGTGTGAACTGGCCTGATCTGCAGTTACTGGACTGATGTGCAGATAGCCTTCATGGTTGTGTCACAGTACTCAGCTCAAAAAAAGGTATCAAAACCTGCTTCAGTGAGTATTTTGGGATCAAATTAATTTAGGAATGCAATGCACATTTTCAGAGAAAATGCATTAAAAATGTGTATGCACATTTATATTTTGAATTGCAGATTAAGTTATAAATGGGGCAGAGAAAATTTAGGAGTGAACACCTATGCAAATGGCATGGACTGGAAGGAGATTAACTCATCCATCCCAAGCTTCATTGGTCTTGCTTCTCAGCCTGCATTTCGCAATCCAACTGCATCCAGGGATCTCTGCTGGCCAACTATTAGCAGTGGCCTACCTGCTATAATGCAGGTGGTGCTGTGGTCTAAACCACTGAGCCTCTTGGGTTTGCCAATCCGAAGGTTGGCGGTTCAAATCCCCACGACGGGGTGAGCTCCCATTGCTCAGTCCCTGCTCCTGCCAACCTAGCAGTTCGAAAGCACGTCAAAGTGTAAGTAGATAAATAGGTACTGCTCCAGCGGGACGGTAAACGGCATTTCCGTGCGCTGCTTTGGTTTGCCAGAAGTGGCTTAGACATGCTGGCCACATGACCCGGAAGCTGTACGCCGGCTCCCTTGGCCAATAAAGCGAGATGAGCGCCGCAACCCCAGAGTTGGTCACGACTGGACCTAATGGTCAGGGGTCCCTTTACCTTTTTACCTGCTATAAATCCCTTTGGACTGTTTACATGTGATTTAGGGAAAGGCCATAGCTCAGTGGTAGAGCACATGCTTTGCATGCAAAAGATCCTAGGTTCAGTCCCCAGCATCTCCAGGTAGACTGGGAATGAATAATCTCTGAAACCCTGAATAGTTGCTGCCAGTGTAGACAATACTGAGAAAAGTGGATCAATCATCTGGCTCAGCTTATATAAGCTGCCTATGTTCAGATTTGCCCATTCTTCCCCATTAGTATTGGTTACCCAGACCAGTTGTACTCTGACCAACACCATTCAGACTGACACCATCCACTGTCAGGTTAGCCATAATAGCTGGAAACTGTGTGGTAACGTCAGGGCTAGCCCAAGACATTTTGCTGCTTGGGGAGGGACCCCAAGATAGTACCTCGCTCCCATTCAACATACAGAAGGTGACCAGACTTGTAGTTGAATCTTACCTCAGCACTGGCAATGAAACAACATCTTCCACCACACCTGAGGGTAGCAGCTTATCTAAAGGGGTGCACACTGGATGCACTGCTCTGTCCTTCAGTGTCTCCCCATCCCCAGCAAATGCTGCCTGAGTCAGCTGCCTCTTTCTGCCTAATAGTAGGGCCGGCCCTGGATAATGTGGTGCAAAGTTAAACAGCTGTGTCTCATTTACAGGTTTCAGCATTCAGTCTGTTTGACCCTCCACCATTGAGTAAAAGATGGGAAATTACAAAATAAATTTCTTAATGATTTTTCTTTCTGCTGCATTTTTAAATCTCAGAGCCAACAAGTGACTTATAGCTTGCCCTAGAATAGCATAGAATATTGGAGGGCATGTTGTGTTGACAAAGAGGCAAAGTAGCTCATTTTAGTGCCTTTTGTTGAAAAGAATATTCTGAAGAAAGAGAGTAGCTTAAATTAAATGCACACGGAGGGGGAATAACATATAGTGGTACAAAAACCAGGCCATTTTAACTATCCCCCTTATGGCTCATTTCCTCACTAGCGGGGATAAGTGTGTTATCCCACTGTAACTCATTATGTTTTCTACCTCCCTCTGTTCCTTTGTATCATGACAGTCATTAGTTAGTTCTGTGGCATACTGTTAGACATGAAAATGTATTTGGAGAGTGATTTTCTTTTTTAAAAAAAATAGCCCGGTTAAAATCTCCCTATTCCATGAGGGAATACAATAAATACAGTAGGAATAAAAGATCCTGTTGTGAGAGCAGAACATGAAGGCTTTAGAAAACAGCCTGGAACATGATATTCCACCAAGAAATGCAAAATGTGACACTTACTGGTCCATTGTATCAACACCTGCAGTTTATTTGACTGCTTAGAGGATATTTACTTCCTTAAGAACTTTATCTTTAAATTTAACCCTAGGATTGAGCGGTGCTCATAGCTTACCATACGACCATGTGCGTATTTGTGTTTGTGGAGTATTACCTCAGGAAAACAAAATGGTAGAAATCCCACCATGGGGATTTTGTCTCATTTGTTACCAGCAAGATGTCTCAAAGTAAATATGGGCATCATAATGGATGTGATGTTGGCCCTGCGCTAGTGTGTGTATGCAGTGGTGAGATGGATGAGGGAAAATCAGCTGAGCTTGAGTCATGGCAAGATGGAGGCACTGTGGATGAGTGGTTCCCATGTCTAAGAAACTGGACAACTGCCTTCCTTGGATGGGGTTGCGTTCTCCCCGAATAAGCAGGCATGCAGTTTGAGGGTGCTTCTGGATCCAGCTCAATCACTGGAGGCTCAGAGACCCTCAGTGACTAGAAGCACATTTTGTCAGCTGTGCCTGGAACGACAGCTATGACCTCCCAGAGCTACGATTCCAATGAGATTTAACAATCAATCCCTCTATTCAGGAAACTCTGGGAACTGTAGCTCTGTGAGGGGAATAGGGGTCTCCTAACAACTCTCAGCATCCTTAGCAAACTACAGCTCCCATAATTCTTTGGGGGAAACAATGACTGTTTAAAGTGAAATTGTTGTTGTTGTTTAGTTGTTTAGTCGTGTCCGACTTTTCGTGACCCCCTGGACCAGAGAACGCCAGGCACTCCTGTCTTCCACTGCCTCCCGCAGTCTGGTCAAACTCATGCTGGTAGCTTTGAGAACACTGTCCAACCATCTTGTATAGTACTTTAAATGTGTGGTGCAAATGTGACCTGAGTTAATACATTGCATTTTTTAAAAAGAAAAAAGAACAGATTCCTTGAATCCTAACCTTTCATTCTGTGGTGCCAACATGCTGGCCTCCTGCTCCTGTATCACCTCATGTCATCTGGCAGCCCATTCTGCTGCTCGCCTCTTGACAGCCCTTCCATCCACTTCCATGGCTAACATTACAATAACGCGCGGGGATGTGAAACCAGACAGTGAGGGAAGGAAACATGGAGGTGCATAATGTCTTGACATGCACTGTACAATGTTACGATGCCAAAGACGAACAACTGGCACCAGTTAGGTACTAGCTGTATGTGAAGCAGCCCATCCTGCTTCACCATCTGAGGCAAAATAGGACTGTGCTGCCCCCTGCCCCACCCCACACTTCTGCCATTCGCCAGCATGCTCCCCCATCTCACCAAACTTGGCAAGAGGGGGAGGCATTCTGCAAGGCATTCCCGCTCGTCATCCCCACTCAGGAACAGAAGTTGTGGGGTGGGTGGGGTGCTGCCTCTTGCACTTCCACCGCCTGAAACAAGTGTTTCATCCTGCCTCACCAGTGGGTCGGCTCTGATGTGAATACGCATGCCGGGGAGATGATGACATCATGCTATATTACACACTACTTGAATGTTATTTCTTATGTATTAATTGGCAAGTATTATCCACTTAGCTTGCTTTTGGGGGTTTCAGCTTGCTGTCCCTGCCCACCTGTCTTTAGGTGACAGGCAAAACCATTCCTCTTCTCCCAGGTCTTTGGCTTTTAAAACTGTGTGTGGGGTATTGTTTTTATTCATTATTAGGCTATATATTTTTGTGTTTTTACATTGTAAACTGACCTGCGATCTTTGGATGAAGGGTGGTATAGAAATTTAATCAATAAAAATTCATAAATAATAAAAAATAATCAATAATTTATAGCATGGGGATTGGAAGCTCAGATAAAACCCTGCTTTTGCATGTGCCACAGAAAAAAGGCGGGAGGAAATTGAGCAACATGTAGGACACAACAGTAGCACTTCGGGTTAGGGAATTAATTCAATTCCATTCTCATTTATAGGGAAACCTACCAAATTTGCATTTTTCCAAACAATACGCAAACAGAAATGTAGCCATTCTTTTGAAATTTGCACTTATCTGAATTTAGAAATGCAGTTCTCTGGACAAGTAATGTTTACAAAGATGGACATAGGAAAGTGTGCATAAAATGCATATATTAGTGAAAGACATGCAGAAATTTATTCCATATGGGGAAACTGCTTTGTAAAAATATGTATATTAGGCCAGATTGCAGATAAACATGAACATATTTGGATAAATTCACACAAAAATGCTGATGAATTATTTTTTTAAAAAGCAAACTCATATGGAGACATGGAGAACTGAACGTAAAAATGGAAAAGTGAGAAACTGAGAAAACTGAAAATTGACAGTTTCATCCATCCCATTCCAACCTGACTCTTTTGTTTACAAGTGCAATTTTATTTCTAATGTAATGTAGATAAGTTACATTGCCTCATAATCTTTGTCAAAATGTTACTGTGTGTTCCTATATTAACTGCCCTGGCTGGGCAACAACTCTAAATTGGCACAACATATCATGAGCCACATAGCTAGAACGTGTGATTCCCCCCCCCCCCCCCATTGATGTGACTGCCTGTAAATTTGTGCCAGGATGTTTGATGGTCTATTGGATGAACTCAGCAGTACAAGGCAACAACATCTTTGCCTTATTAAATCTTCCTCTCCACTCCATTCTCTCGGTTACATTTGTCTGCATTTGCTCTTTCTGAAGATATTGACACAGCAAAGCAAGTTTTGCTGCAGTTAGTTTCTCACTTCTAATAAATTCCAAAAGCCTGCTTCAAAAAATGCTTTGTCATCAGGCCAGCCGCCCCCCTTCCACCTACCCAACCAATCAGAAAAAGAAATACTTCTGGAACAAAACCTTCCTTCTTCATCTCAGGTTACATTATTTTGCTTCATCGTTTAAATTTGCTGGCTAAGGGCTTTATCCCGAGACATTAAAAATATAAAGAGGTTCTTATCACCAAAATTGTTCTGGGGTAGAGAAGTATAACAGAGAATTTACTTCATAATGCCCCTCCAGATCCAAGAAAACACTTCCGTCCTGCTATGATTAATAGATACGTATTTTGGGTTTTTGCTATTTCATAACATCTCTGTGTGTGACGGCAGGTTTGCACGTGTACTTTGCTGGCTGGGATCTTAGGTTGGGTCATGGTGTTCATCTCTGAAGAGAGTGACCCAAGGAGTTCAAAGGAAGCATACTGGGTGACTTTGAGCCAATCAGCTCAACTTCATGGGGTCATTGTGAAAGTAAAATGGGAGGAGGCCATTTATGTACTGTGGCTTGCCGTTGTTTTATTGATTATAGTTTAGAAATTATTTATTGTAACTGTTGAGTGGATTTCTGTTTAGCTTTTATATGTTATTATTATTTAATACTATTCTAATGCTTGTTGAACGTTACTTTCTTGATGTAGGTTGCCTATTTAAAAGTTTTATTATCACATTTTTGTATTGCATTAGATTGTTATAAGATGTACATTTTTAGTTTCTTCAGCTTGTAAACCACCTTGAGTATTGTAAGATAGAAAGACAGTATACAAATTAAAAAATGAAAAATGAAATGAATAGACACACTGAGCTGCTTGGATTAAAAAACAGGATGAAAGATTCAGGACAGACACGAATTTACTCCCACAAGTTGTAGTGATGGCCACCAATCTGGATGGCTTTAGAAGAGTTCTGATAAATTCATGGAAGAGAAAGCTATCAATGACTGCTAGCCATGATGATTATGTTCTACCTCCACTGTTGCATACCCTCCAAGTGTCCCAATTTTCCAGGGATGGTCCCAGAATTACAGAAGGCATTTCGGCTTCTGATTTGATCCCATAATATCCCTATTTCCCCCACCAGCGCTACAACCACCAAGCTCAGAGAGGAGGATGCAGTAGCGCTTGTTCCGAGCGGCAGCTGCTGTGAGGGAGCATCCCACGGCAGTTGCTGAAGAGCGGACAAGGAGGAGGAAAGGCTGTGGCCCCTGAGGCCCTGCTCTGTGTGGCGTGCTGACTCTGAGGGGCAGGCAGAGGGCAAGGCTGCAATCCTACAGACACCTACCTCACAGTAAGTCCCATTGAATCCAGTAGGACCTCCTTCTCAGTAAATATGCATAGGATTGTACAGTGGTACCTCAGGTTAAGTACTTAATTCGTTCCGGAGGTCCGTACTTAACCTGAAACTGTTCTTAACCTGAAGGACCACTTTAGCTAATGGGGCCTCCTGCTGCTGCCACGCCGCCGGAGCACGATTTCTGTTCTCATCCTGAAGCAAAGTTCTTAACCTGAAGCACTATTTCTGGATGAGAGGAGTCTGTAACCTGAAGCGTATGTAACCTGAAGCATATGTAACCTGAGGCACCACTGTACTGGTAATGCCTTTCCTCCAAAAATGCACATTTTACGTCAGGCGTAGGCAAACTCGGCCCTCCAGATGTTTTGGAACTACAACTCCCACTATCCCTAGCTAACAGGACCAGTGGTCGGGGTGATGGGAATTGTAGTCTCAAAACATCTGGAGGGCCGAGTTTGCCTATGCCTGTTTTAAACGGATGTTCTGTTTTGTTTTTTGAGCTAAGAACTCTGTTGAATTTTCAGGAAGCATGAAAGCTGATAGATAACTGAATTCTGACCCTCACATTAGTCAAGGAGGTGCATTTCAGGTCCTCCTGTATCAAAATTCACAAAGATCAAATTTCTACATGCAGAAGTCCTAGGTCAAGATGGAACCACTCATTTGTTATTTAATTTCTTGAGACTTGGGTAAGGGAACTGAAACCATCTTAATATTGTTAAAAAGCACAACGGTTTTGCCCTACACATTTTCATGCAAGGCAAATAAGGACAAAACAGGAGCAAAGTTTTGACCTGGACAGGTAGAAGTAAAGTGAGGTTGTCCCGATAAGATAGGCAGCATGACAGGGACAGCGTTAAAGTAAAGCTAATCACTGATTTACTGGGTTCTCAGTATTTGGGGCATGACAACCAAAATATGTGCAGTATTTGGTTGATGCCCAGCACTAAATGAGTAATAGCAGGAAATTTCTGTGGTGCCTACTTTCTTGTGCGTGTGAACAACAAACCTAGAAGAAGGGTTATTATTAAAAATTATGGAATAATCTGGAAAAAAAGAATTATCACAGAATAATATTCCAAAGCATAGCAAATTAATATGGCTATTAAATGCTGTCAAATATGCCAGCATCCAGCAAAAAATAATAATTGATATTCGTTTATCTGACAGTATTTGTCACACTCAAAGACTAGGCATTTTAAGTAAAGGTGTTTCTGTAAATACCAATAGATCTGTGAAAGCATATTTTAAAAAGAAATTATTCTTGATTTAGGTGGTGTAGGTGCTTTTAAAAACTCATCTGTTTCTACTGAATCACATCTAGTAAACTGACTTTGCAAGTATTTTCAATAACCTCCCAAAGCGAAAGCATTTAACCAAGGCTAGTTTGTGAGCAGAACAACACCAAAACACTCTGTACACTGAAAAATCCTATAGACATAGGCATACAAACAAGAGCTTGTATGTTGCATGTTGCCTGCTTATGTACTGTATTTTTCGCTCCATAAGACACACTTTTTTCCTTCTAAAAAGTATGGGGAAATGTGTGTGCGTCTTATGGAGCGAATGCAGGCGGGAGGCTCTTGCTGGAGCCGTGCTCTCTTTAAAGAGCTGCGCCTAGTGTGTTTGCGGCTCTTACGGGGCTTTTCCACGAGGTGGGAGAAGGGACTGGTGACCTGCCCTCTGTTCCTTCCCCACTTCCCAGAAAAGCCAGCAAGAGCTAGGCGCTCTTTAAAGAGCCAGGCTCTGCTAAGTGCTCCCTTGTAAGGACTACCTTTTGTCCCTCATCCTGCTTCAGTGAGAGCTGTGCAGCTTGATCTGCTGGCTTCTCAGTGGAGCGGGATGAGGGACGAAAGGGGCTCCATGTAAGGGCTCCCTTTTGTCCCTCATCCCGCTTTGCTGGCAAGCCAGCAGAACAAGAGGCGCTGTGCAGCTATCACTCTTGTTCTGCTGGCTTCAGTGAGAGCTGCTCAGCTTGCTCTGCTGGCTTCTCAGTGAAGGGGTAGGAGGGACGGAAGGATTTAAAGCAAGAAAAGCGAGAGCCGCTTACATGCTCTGCGCAGAATATTTTTTTCTTGCTTTCCCCCTCTAAAAACTAGGTACGTCTTATGGTCATGTGCGTCTTATGGAGCAAAAAATATGGTAACTTTGCCACTTCATCTGTTACTCCTTTAATCATGTGCCGGATTTATATCTCACCTTTCATCATGAATGGTATTAAGGCAGCTTCCCGGGGCAACCGAAGAGAGTGTGCAGCCTAAGATGGACAACATGGTGGCACCCCTTCTCATTCCACATACACAGGCAAACTGTACCAGCAGTTGAATCTCAATTCAATACTAGCGAAGAGATCAGTGTTCTTCACCACACCTGGGGCAGTTTAGTGAGGCCAGGACAATCTATATAGCATACATAGCTCTTAGGAGAAACAGCAAAGGAACTGCAGCAGCAGCTGCTGCCACCTGAGGCAGTCACCTCACAGTGCTTATTGGTAGGGCTAGCTGTGCTGTTTCCAAAAAGAGTAAGAGTTTTATTTATTTTTAAATACCAATAAAGCAGTGTCGAAATCTTTTCCCCTCTGTTAAATATTTTTAAAAATTAATTTTCAATTACAAAAATCCAATATATGCCACAAAGCAGTGTTAAAATCTAGATAGCTCAGTTGGTTAGAGTGTGGTGCTGATAATGACAAGGTTGCAGGTTCGATTGCCATAAGGAACAGCTGCATATTTCTTCATTCCAGGGGGTGGTATTAGAAGATCCTCAGGGTCCCTTCCGACTCTACAATTCTGTCATTCTTTGAAAACAACAATAAAAACACAGGGATCACATATAAATCAATATCCCCATTCATCCTTCCCCCCTCTCCAATACTGTGCTCCCATAGAATGTTTCGTTCCACTTTGTAAAAGGGAGCATAGTCACACATGGTCAGTTTTCTTCACAAAATGCATTGAAAGGAGATATTTCAGTGCTTCATCCTTTGCTTATGGCCTTCTTAGGTCATGTTGCTCTGATTCTCAGATTCCAGTTGCTTGTGTCTGCCACCCCCTAATAACCCCCACCCCCACCCCGGACTCATCTACATGTAGCCATTTAGTATATGACGCCATTCTGGTATAGACAGCGCTCTCTGGGATTTAGCAATGCAGAAGAAGGTCTTTATCTAATGGCTTCCCATTCATCTCGCAGTTGGCGAACTATCACAGTTTATGTAATGTCTGCTCTGCTCTTGTATGCAGCACAAACCCTTTGATTTTACTGCATAAATAAACAAGGAAGGAACAAGCTGCAAAACACATCATAGCTTCGTCGATATCAAGGTGGAATCTGCAGTAGAATTAGAGCTGGCTTAATATATTATGCATGGGAATAGTAGAAATTCTAACAGCATCTATATGACAAGACCTGGGGAAACATTGTTAGCAGTTAGTATTCCTGAGCATAAATATAACGGGTGAAATTTCACTTGAACTCTCTCCCCGAAACACACAAAATTAGATTTTTCT
This sequence comes from Podarcis gaigeae, assembly GCF_964106915.1. NCBI lineage: Eukaryota > Metazoa > Chordata > Lepidosauria > Squamata > Lacertidae > Podarcis > Podarcis gaigeae. The sequence continues at coordinate 71,118,802 of NC_139680.1, forward strand.
TTCTTTAAAAAAATAGCCCTACAAGCTGCTCCCATTAGTTATAAACTCATCATTTTCATGTTCAGCTCTGTGGCTGAACTGGCTCCCCGACCTCTGAACTCCTTAGATTTCAGAAGGGGGAAATGCCTGAAGAAAAGAGATGTTTGTCTCTCATTTTCTCAGCAGCAAACTGGCTGGCTGGTTTTGACTGCAGTCCTAAAAGCTGCAAAGCAGCAAGCCTCTTAATGCCTATTCTGGAGCAGTCCGCTGGGAAACTCTCCTGGGCAAACCCCATTGAAATAAATTGGAAGTGTTAAGGGCAGCATCTTGGCAGAGTGTGCCTGAAGGGTCTATCACAGTTACACAAAGATTTCACTGAACTTCCTGGAATCACAGAAGAGAGAGCAGCATTTCTGTTGGAGCCACAGAAGGGAGTTTCAGTCGGTTGGCATTGCTTCTGTGACACTGAGAGGGAGTGAGAGTTTTAGGGCTTTCCGTGGGATCTGTAAAAATTTCTCATAATCTTGGTGCAATAACCCTATATTTTAAGAGCAAGCTTCTTATCCAAGTCTGGGTCCTTGTGTAGCCAAAAAGGCACCATCCCACACACAAGAGAGAGCTTTTGGCAGGCGTGAAGAAGTACAAAAAAGGAAGCCCCTTTGGGAGGACCATTAAGGGAGGGACCCCAAGCAGCCCAATGAATACTGAGCATGCTCAGAGGCCACAAAATGGTGGGTGGCAAGGGGTAGTGGAATGGAGTGGCTGGCTGGCTGCAATGCTGCAACATCTTGCTGCAGGCGCTATTTGTATTTCATTTGTACACCCCACAGGAATTCCAAATAGCAACACACTCAAATTGCTACCCCCTCCACCCCACAACCATCATTGTGTCTCACACTTTAAAGAACAAAGATCCTGACGAGAGTAAGAGAAGACGAAAGATGCAAAAGTACTAAGGAATTAATGACAGCTCGTCCGGCTACATGTACGTAAGCGCCATTTCAGCTGGGGATGAGAACTAAGGAGTTAAGCCAAAAGCTTTGCAGAAATGGATGGTTTTAGAGGAGAGATTTGAAGGAAGAGGTGGCAGGGCACAACTATCCCGGGAGGGGATTCTGAGGCAAAGGTCAGAAGTAAAGATAACACAGAAAACAATGGGGAGGGTAGAGCCACGGAGAGCTTTATCAGTGAGGATTAGGTTGAGATGGGAAGACAGCGCAGGGATTTAAAGTCTAGACTATTATGAGGTCATGCCATTTCTTGCCATTCACAGAATCATAGCATCATGGAATTGTAAAGTTGGAAGGGATCCCATGGGTCATCCAGCCCAGCCTCCTTAATTTTTTAAAAAAAGTAGTGTAAATATTTCAACAAAGGATGCACAAGAGCATCCCATAAAATCAAAGGGAGCAAAAATAAACAGAACAAAAATGAACTGGATACTTCTGTTTGTTTATGATTTTTATTTATTTAAGATATTCCTAGGTCACTTAATTGCTGGTGTTTCTAAGCAGCAGAGATAATAATTTTAAAAGTAGGCAAAGGATAAAAATTAATCAGAACAGAAAATTTACTCAACTGCGGAAATAGCAAGGTATCGGTCAAGAACTTCCTTTTCAACAAGGAGGAAGCTTGTCTAATCTCAGCCAGGAGGGACTTCTACAGCGTTAGATCCACAATACAGAATGTGTAGCTTCTGGTGGTTATGAGCTGTGCATTGGAGCCATGGGGAACCACTAACAGACATTTGTGTGAGCAAAGAACAGAAAACAAAGGGAAATGCAAAGCATTAGGTGACCGGAATGGGAGCAATGAAAGGAAATGATCAGCCATAATGACAGAAAGAGGCACTCTGTCCATGCATGGAAGTAGATTTGGTGGCTCCCCAGTGCTGCTGTCAACATTCATGGTCAGCTCCTTCATGCAGCTGATTCCTCCAATGGTGACATTAAGTGCATATCAATTATTTAAAAACAGAAACAAGTTTGAATTTCAATACTATGGGAGATACACAAGAAGGTCTCCTAGTGGCCTGTAGTACTTGGATCATTATATTATGGAACCACAAATATAAGGAAGCTTCCAAAAGTTTGGAATCTGGCAGAAACTCTTAATGCTAAATAAAAATAAATAAATAAACCTGCCCTTTTTATATGATCATGGCTTGAGCTAACTGCAATTCAGCAAATGAATGAAAACTAGAGTCCAGAGCAAATGAACAGATCGATCCACCAGGTCTCTTCAGCTGGGATCTGGAGCATGTGAACCATCTATTCCAGGCATAGGAGCTCTTTATTTTTATTGCTATGAGAGTATCAAGCAAAGATAGAAAAAAAAAGTGAAATAAATCATATTTTCCCAGACAGTGTATCTATGAGTAAAGGCATATGTGAATCCCTGTTCTTAGAAAATACTGTGCTTTGTTTCAAATTAGCCATGAATCCTACTGAGTGAACTTTGGCCAGTCATTCCATCTCAGCCTCAACTTTTTCACAGGACAAATGAGGAGAATCAGAACCTGTACGCTCCTTGGAGAAAAAGGTGGGCTATCAATGCAGCAAATAAAAATATTATGAGGTGGCAGGGTGGCTCTATTTGCAAGCAACATTAAGAAACTAACAAACAAAAATATGTACGAATATAAATGTTCATATTTGGAGAAAGTTTATTTGGGAGTTTCCAGGTGTATTTTTTAGCATAATGGTAGTTACAAATCCAGAAACAAAAGAGATGATGCTCTATCAATGCTCCTGCCTCTGTTTCTACCATTCACTCCCTTTCTAACATATAAAATCATATAAATATAGAGTTGAAACCCCCTGCAATGCAGGAAACTCAGATAATAATAATAATAATAATAATAATAATAATAATAATAATAATTTCATTATTTATACCCCACTCATCTGGCTGGGTTTCCCCAGCCACTCTGGGATATTTATTACAGCATATATTAAAACATAACAAAACATCAAACATTAAAAACATGACAGATGGCCACCCAACCTCTGCTTAAAAACCTCTAAGGAACGAAAGTCCACCACATTCCACTGTCGATCAGCTCTTAATCTTACTGTTTGGACTAGTAGCAAATCAGTAGCTACACTGTTGATGACTTGTGTAGATTGTCTAGCATGCCTGTGTGCATAGAAGATCTTAACATTAGCAGATCTTAACATTTGAAAGCATATTTATTTGCTAACATGTCTAAGGTATACGAACCAAAAATAGTAAGAGACTACTGAATGCCACAGAACATTCAGTGCTGAAGATTTATACTTTAAAAATGCCTTGGTCCTATAACATGTTTTATGGGGGGGGGGGGATAGAAGGTGCAGTCCCTCTGACTGAAGCTGAGAACAGGCCATATTTCTATAAGATTTAGCTCTTTCCAAATACCCCTGAAATTCTTTAAACCATTGAAATCATAAATGATTGCTCAACAGAGGAATAAAGCGTATAGCTGTGTCCAAGGCTGAATTTCATTCACTCTCTGCAATTGCAACAGAATCTTCAAGACCTAAAAAGACTTACAAATGAAGAGGGATAAGGATTATTATTTCCTAATGTAATTATTCAGTAAATATAATTTCCCTCTAAGAGTAAAAGACTGTTAAGAGTTGGGTGGCAGGATCCCCCTAAATTCCTGGATCTAATAAAAGTTAGAATTAATCAATGCTTGGAGTGCTAAACTGAAAGTTAGACTATAAATTGTTAGGCTTTGCTTTCCCTGCCCATGAAACTACTTGGGAGAAGAACGTCAAGAAGAACTAACAGGAGGTCATCACGGGAATGGTCGAGTCATTGATCGAATAAAAGACAGGGAGAGAAGCCAACAGAAAAACTAAGAATATGTATCTCATCCTGCACTCTGGGTAGTTAGCAAAAGACAATGTCGGAGTTGAGAGAGGGAGGTTCCAGGCTGGCAATATGGATGATGTAAATGAACAAAAAAAGGTGTCAGTTTTGCAAGTTGAGGGGGCGGAGCCAAGGAAGGCTGTCTGTTTTATGCTGCAGAGAGGGCCAGACACAATGTTTGAGGGTCTCTTGGAATTGGAGGCTGTGGGATTGGAACTCTCTTGGAATGTGAATGCTCTGCACTTTCTCCATCATAAGCTCAGGTAGTAAATATGTTGAAATAAACCATATAGCATAAAGACCCCAGATTCTCCACTGTGCCTCATTGTCCAAAAGGAAACACAGTCTTGTTAAGTTTGCCTGATGCCCCTGGAATCTTGCAGAGCTCATAGACTGGGGTGGCATGTAACAATATGAAGGATCTCTAAATATATACAACAAGAAAGGTCTAGGTCTATAGCCCAATCAGCCAGTTTTCAAGAGCCTTGTATATCCCATCAGAGTGAGAGCTGAGATCCGGATAAGGAAGACCCAGGCTCAAGTCTCAAGAGAACTACAGATATATTCATTTTTTCTGTCCCTTAGTTCCCATCTACAAAATAGAAATAACCGAACTGTTAAGCATTAGTTGTTGAAAGTGAAAGGGAAGAATAGCATGCTAAGCAGTGAATGTAATTTGCACATTTGCTCTGTATTAGTACATTTACCAAGCACTAGAATTTTAAAATATAAGTAAGCCACAAAGCCAAAGAATAATTTTGAATGCTGAAGTCATTCTTGTGCTGCCTTTGAGAAGTGCAGCCTCTTTCTTGTTGAACTATGGAGCTTGCTCCTACAGGAGATAGCAATGACCACCAAGCTAGATGGTTTAAAAAGACGATTGCGCCAATTCAGGGAGGATAAAGCTATCCATGGTTACTAGCTGTGATGGCTGCTCCCTGCCTTCACAGTTGAGGTAGTAAGGCTTCTGAATACCAGTTGAAGACCGCAGAAAGGGGAGAGTGATGTTGTGCTCAGATCCTGCTCGATCTAGTGGGTCAATGTGAGAACAGGATACAGTGGTGCCCCGCAAGACGAACGCCTCGCAAGACGAAAAACCCGCTAGACGAAAGGGTTTTCCATTTTGGAGGCGCTTCGCAAAACGAATTTCCCCATGGGCTTGCTTCGCAAGAAGAAAGCCCATAGGGAAATCTCCGGGAACCTCTTTTAAATGCTGGTAGTGGGGAGCAAAGCCTTCCCCCCCTCCGGCCTTCAGAAGAGGTCCAGGAAGGCCGGCGGGGGCCGAAAGGCTTTGCTCTCCACCGCCAGCATTTTAAAAGCAGTCCGGGATAGCAGGGAAGCGCTTCCCGCTATCCCGGATGGCTTTTGAAGGCAGGCGGGGAGGGGGAGCAAAGACTTTTGCCCCCCGCCCGCCTTCAGAAGAGGCTCTTCTGAAGGCCGGCGGGGGGCAAAAGTCTTTGCTCCCCCCTGCCTGCCTTCCCGGGAGAGCGGAGAAACGCAGAGTGGAGAAACGCTGTCCGGGACAGCGGAGAAACGTGTTGCGTTTCTCCGCTCTCCTGGGAAGGCAGGCAGGGGGGAGCAAAGACTTTTGCCCCCCGCTGGGCTTCAGAAGAGGTCCAGGACCTCTTCTGAAGGCTGGCGGGGGGCAAAAGTCTTTGTCCCCCCTGCCTGCCTTCCCGGGGGCTTTTAAATCGCCCCGGGACAGCGGAGAATTCCTCCGCTGTCCTGGGGCGATTTTAAAATGCTGGCGGGCGGCAGTGAAGGCGGGCGGCAGCGAACCATGCTGGCGGGCGATTTTAAAATGCTGGCGGGCGGCAGCGAACCGTGCTTCGCAAGACGAAAAACTCACAAGACGAAAAGACTTGCGGAACGAATTAATTTCGTCTTGCGAGGCACCACTGTACTGGACTGGATGGCCATTGGCTTAATGCAGCAGGCTTTTCTTAAGTTCTTTGTTTCCTCACAGTACTAAGTGAAGGAATAGGTTTCCCATACCCCAAAACTGACTGTGCAGGCAGTTTGAAACTGCACCAAAATCCCTATTTTTCCTTAGCTAAAATGCTTTAACTTGAGCTCTTGAGCCAAAACCCAGCTGTATAAAGCTGTGCTCGGAGCCCTCTCCTTTATCAGTTTGTGACGGCAAGTATGGCCTTCACTGTACCAGTAGAACAGAGAAGACACGTCTGTGCCTTACCTTACGTCCTGACCACAAAAACGCACAGACCCAGTCTGGGAACAGCGCCAGAATGTGTTCTTGGAGATGATGACCTCTTGCTCCATGATAAGAGTAGGAACAGGAAGATCCTTTTATGGTCAGAAGTACAGGAAGGAATACCCTTTTATGGTTAAGAATACCAGAGCAGGAACATATGTGATGATAACCTGCGTACATAGGCTGATGTGGTTGGATTCCTGGGGAAGGAGGGAGAGGGTGCCTGGAGGATATATATACTGCATGAAACTTCTCATTTCTTTGGACTTGCTGTGGACTGACCACGCAAGTGCCTTCTGCTATCCGGAGAGCAGAATATACTCTTCCTTTGAACCAGCCTCAGTGTCATTTGACTTCCTTCCTCCTGTCCAGGAGCAACGCAGACCCAATCGGTGAACTCCAATAAGGCTACACTAAGTACTACTGGTTCTCAACCCTGGTGATTTCACAAGCAGGCAGGGCTTTTTCCAGCTGAAATTCACCAGAACTCAGTTCCAGCATCTTCTCTCAGGTGGGCGTCATTGCCAACGTAAGTGAAAAAAGGAGGCATTCACGGTAAGTCCTAGCACCTCTTTTTCTAGGAACTGCAAACAGGAATATGTTTACTTTCTGTTGTTTGGAAAGAGAAATCTTCTGCAAGAACAGTCTAGCATGTACCACTATTGCTCAACCTCTAAGTGGATTCAGACAACCAGTTGTGCCATAGTAGCAACATGTAAACTTTACCCCATGGCAGTTGCAACCATATGGAAAGCTAGTTCTCTGAACCATTTTTCTTTGCTCGCTTTGTTTGAATCATTTGTGGCCCATAATGGACATGCAGCACGCTGACAAATACGGGGAAGGGACTAGAGGGAAGTCAAGTTGCTTTGCTTTGGTATTGCTGTTTTTATTTTTTTTTATTTTTGGAAAATCAATAATATATATAATGAATCATTTGTGGCCCACTCATGAACATAAGGATTCTCAGAGAAGCTCACAATAACTCTTAAGAAAGTGACAAAAAGGTACAATTTAAATGTGTTAAAAACAGCAGGGCAGCATATTACAATAGGTTAAATACACAGAAAATCTATTTTTAGGTCAATAATAAATCTTCACCTGTCACCTGAAAGACACCAATGTTGGCACCAGGCAATCTTCTCGGAAGAGGGCACGTTAAAGATAGAACGCCACCAAGGAAAGTGCCTTATCTGAAATAACAGGGTCTTTAAGTGCAGAGAAAGTACAGGAACAGCCTCCAACACCCCAAAGATCATCAAATGTTACCAGCATTGCAGATGTCTAATTTATATGTAACATGGAATTTACATGTGCATTCATAGTAGCATGGGTTTTTTTTTGAGGGGGCGAGGATCTATAACCTGGAGATGGTGGTGAATCACAGGATTACTGCACTTATCTAGAAATTCTGACACAACAAGTATTGCTTGCTTGGGGGAATTAGCAAGAACCAAGAAATGTCTAGATAAAAATGCAGATAGAATATATATTCACACAAAATGAAAGTTAGTGAGTAAAACGGTTTCGCAGCTTGCAATGCTAATACTGCCTCCCCCTTTCTGAAATGGTCTCCCAGTGGGGACTGCATTAGCACCTTCATTAACATCCTTTTGGCACCAAGTATTGGACTAATAAATGTTTTGTTGTTTATTGCTAACTGTTTTCCGCTGCTGAAGTTTTGTGGTTTTGTTTTGTTTTTTGCTGGGGCTGTTTATGGGTTGTTGTACTGGCTCTATTGTAATGTGTTCTTTTCATTTTTATGCTATGCCTTTGGTCTCTTAGAAAGACTTTTGTAGTGACTAATAAGCCGAACAAATAAACTATGAGACCACTACAGAAGAAAAGATCATCTGGATGCACTTGCTTCAGCGGAGATCCTATTGAATTTCCAGACCGGATGCATGAATGGAGTGAACACAGCAGTATTTTCTAGACTGCACTTGGTCTTTCTTGACAATTTCACTTTGCCCTGCACCCACCAGTGGTGGACTTTGGGATTTAAAATTTCAGGGGCACCATGTGTGATGCCCAACTTCAGAACCTCTCACCTCTCGCCATCCATTGTTTGTCTTTGTTGAGCTTCCCCAAATCCATCTCTGGACGTGGATGAGATGAGGCAATATTTCTTTTATATGATCAGTAGAATGAGAACGGGTACCAGTCTAGAAGCTTCATCTGGCATACAAGGGGGACAGCTCCTTTCCCTTAATATTCCCAAAGCAAACACTGCTACTATCATTATGTATCACTGTTCTTGATGAGTCTAATTCTTCCTGCTGCCATTATAGCAGATGCTTGCATTTCTATCCTCAGTGGCCAAATCAATCTTCCCCAACACCTTATAAATATTCCAGCAGGAATCCAGAAACTATAACTGTCTCTACTGGCTTTGGCAGCAGATGATGGAGCCCTTCTCTCACATTGCTTAATCTGGGAATCCAAGCTTCATGGCAATGCTGCCTCTGGCATAGGCAATATGTGCCTTTGAATGAATACAGTAGCGCAGCTCTTGGGAGAACTACTATTGTCTTTGCAGACAGAAAGATGGCAGTTATGAGAGCCAGAAAAGACTAGGTCATCCTGTACTTATCTCTTTCCTTGCCATTTCCGTATCTTCTTCTTCTTCTCTTCTTTTTCTTCTTCTTCTTCTTCTTCGGTGATCACTTGTAGCTGAGTAAGATTGTCTTCCATGAACATGGTCTTAACAGTGAGTCCGTAAGTGACTGTGGAGGCCAGTTCTGGATCCACATGTCCTTCCACAGTGGGGACATAGGTTTCCGGGCAAGAGTTGATCACAGTGAGGGTTTGCCAAATGTGCCTTCCTCTTAACTCATTTCTCCTTTGTGCCCTGAGTTCATGCTTCTTCAAAGTCGATGACACCTTTGGTAAAGGCTGTTCTCCAATTGGAGAGCTTGCAGTCCAGTGTTTCCCAGTTATCAATGCTTATATTGCATTTTTTTAAAGATTTGCCTTTAAACCTCTTTTGTTGTCCACTGGCATTTTGCTTTCCATTCTTGAGTTGGGAATAGAGTAGTTGCTTTCAAAGATGGTAATGAGGCACCCAAACAACATGACCAGTGCAACGAAGATGTTGAAGAATCATTGCTTCAACACTGCTGATCTTTGCTTCTTCTAGTACACTGACATTAGTTTGCCTGTCTTCCCAAGTGACATGTAAATTTTTTTGGAGACACTGTTGATGAAATCTTTCAAGGAGCTGGAGATGGTGTTTATAAGTAGTCCATGTTTCACAAGTTGGTAAAGTTGGTAGTCCATGTTTCACAAGTTGGTAAAGTTGGTAGTACAATAGCTTAGCAAATTAGCATTTTCGTTTCCCTGCGCTTCAATTGGGAGAAAGCTGTGCTCGCAGATCTCAGGTGATGCTGCATCTCGGTATAGATTCCTTATCATAGTCAATTGGATGTCATGCCCACCAAAGCAGTTGGTTGGTTGTTGTTAGTTGTGAAAGGAAACTGCTCTGTGCATGCTCTGATGGACTCTGTAATGACTTCACACATCCTAGGACTGAGTCCTGACACTGAAAACATGAGGCTGAGCTTGGTTGTGAATATGCATTGACAAATTTGTCAATTTCGGTTTCTCTCAGTTCCTTATTTTTCCAGTCTGGTGTTCAGTTCTTCACATCAATTTGTGATTATTATTTTTTAGGGGGGGATTACTCATGAAAATTCAACTGTACTAGTGTGAAGTTCTGCTAATAAGATGATCCAGTCAAAACCCTGGAATCAAAAGAGAAATTCCCACTTTGTAACACTTGTAGAAAGTCTTCCATTCAGCTCGGTATAAAGCAGCTTCCTACACATTTCAGCAAATAAATTTTCAGTTACATAATATATATTTTGTATGTTGTTCCCATTAATATATGTTTTCGTCTGCATACTTTGCCCTAGTATACATGTTTTTGTTCATATTACTTGACTGGAGAACTGTACTGCAAAATCCTGAGACATGCAAATGTTGAAGGATGCCGGTCTTCCATTTTTCATATTGTTTCAGAAAGTGTGAAGTTCACATTAAAACACAAACTCAGCTGAATATCTCCCTTATCCCCAGTTGTGAGTTTTCAGTACAAATAAGTCTTTCAATGTAAACATTGCCAGGTAATGCTAAAACTGTTTTGCTTTGTGTTCACACTGATATTCATATGACAACAACAATGTGCATGTTCCCATCCACGTGTAATGAATGAGGAAGAATTTATTAATATGATCTGGTTGCCAGCCAGCATGACTTCTACACCTTGATTTGTGCAGCAGAATATCTGCAAGAAAAGTTAATATAACTACAGTCTCTTTTTTTCATTATTTCTCCTCAGGAACCAGTGAGCAGAGCCAAAAGGATGGGGAGCAGGGGATGGGGGGCAGGGGAAATCAGATGCAAAAAACGCTTTGAGGTCGTTGCTGTTCTTTTTAATCAAGTGGTGTATATATGTTATTAAACAAACAAACAAACAACATCAAAAGAGACACAACATACAAATGTGGAAAGTCAATACTGAGTTGCCCATGTTGTACAGGTAAATATATTCATAACTAGATGCTTGAAATGTCATATAACTCAGGAAGTTCAATGTCTTTTTTGATGTAGGACACGGGCGGTGCTGTGGGTTAAACCACAGAGCCTAGGACTTGCTGATTAGAAGGTCGGCAGTTTGAATCCCCGCGACGGGGTGAACTCCTGTTGCTCGGTCCCTGCTCCTGCCAACCTAGCAGTTCGAAAGCATGTCAAAGTGCAAGTAGATAAATAGGTACTACTCTGGCGGGAAGGTAAATGGCGTTTCCATGTGCTGCTCTGGTTCGCCAGAAGTGGCTTAGTCATACTAGCCACATGACCCAGAATCTGTACACCGGCTCCCTCAGCCAATAAAGCGAGATGAGCGCCACAAAGTGTGTTCCTTGCTATTGCCTGTCATGAGGTTGTCTGCTTTGGGGCAGGGGCCTGGTAGGAATTTTGCCATTTGGCTGATTAGTGTGTGCCACTTGGTTTTCGCCTACCGCGTAGCAAATCGTCACAACTTGTAAGGTTTGAGGTTAGGCATTGGTCTGGAATTCGTTGCTGGAGGGGTATGGATTCGGCTGTGCCTGCCCCTCCAAAATGCTGCTGCTGCTGCTGCTGCTGAAGGGTTTTACCATTAAAGGAAACCAAAGGCTCCCCCATGCTTTTGTCCGAAACCCCCTGGCAAGGGCCTAGGGCCACGCAAGCCCCTGGGAGCATGCTGGGGAGAGGTGAGGCATGGTTCCCAGTCCCGTCTCTCCCCCCAGGTGACTTACCCTTCCTGACTTCGCGGGGGGTGCGAATGTCAGAGCTGTCCCTGTGCGGAGGTAGTTAGTGCTACCAATGCCTAAGCAACCACTCACATTGCTGTAATTTGAATAAAGTTGTGGCCAAAATTATGCCAAAAACCTTAAGCAAAAATTAAGTGTCAGTTGTGTTTTTCTTTGGGGGGGGGGTGTCTTGGGGACCTCGACGCGCAACCCCAGAATTGGTCACGACTGGACCTAATGGTCAGGGGTCCCTTTACCTTTACGGAGGCCTGTAGGTCGTTGGTTGAAAGTTAGTGTGAAGACCAGTCAGATTACATAAAAATGTTCCACATATTCTTTTCCTTTCATGACTTGGAGATTGTGGATTACTTTCTCAGCAAATGCAATGTTCCATACATTTTTGTACCATAATTTGATAGATAAGTCTTGCAGCTGCTTCCATTTTTGTGACGAAATAGCCAGTGACGAGTGAAGGCTCTGTTCTCACGGATCTGCAGTTCTTGTTTGTTTGCTATAAATGCAGCCAAAGTGGCAAAGCCCTCACTCCAGCTTGCCTACATTTATGCTCAGCGTTGTCATCACACAATGTGATCCCTATATAGCTGGGATGAATGCAGGAATGTTAACACATCAGGGGCCTAGGTAAACAATGGCCGCAAATAGTTGCAAAAAAAGATAAAACGGGAATTTCTAAAGGGTAATTTCGACCCCTCAAAAGCATAATGTTTGCCCAGCAATTGATCCTAAGTGAGCATTCAATGCCACATAAATTGGAATAGAACAGAGGCTTCTTTTCTTTCCCTCTTTTTTAAAAAGAAACAGTTCAAACAATATCTGAAATGGACCTTTCTGAAGGACAGAAACATAAACCCAGTGCTCAGCATGTGCATTATGAATCTGGGTTAAAGTATCATTTCTGAACAACTTTTAATTAGCTGGGGTAATCGGGGATGAAGCCCTGGCTCCTGTTCTCAGTGTTAGTGTAGGGGTCAGCAGCCTGGGTATATATAGTAATAAAGCACTCTGAGGATACAGAGTGCTTTCTCTTCACGGCTAGGATAAGCAGGGTGGGTTTCCATATTGGCTTGGTCCTCTCACGTTTCATTTCAGAAATGAATTCAATGTGTAAACCAAGCCATCCACAGTTGAAGTCATCATAGCCCCTCCATGACGGTTCCTACAATTGATTTCAGTCACTTCATCGTATAAAGAGCCCTTTTGCAGCGTCTGAAGTCTCGGCCATCTTTCAATTAAAGCTGCCAGAAAAGCAAAAGCATAGCTGTATAAATAAACTAAGATACTGCCCTTCTCTTTCTGCCCTCCCTCTCTCCCTCTGACTTTAAAATTACTTACTTCAGTTATTCACGTTTAAGAAACCCTTTGAGCTCAGACATCAGAGAGAAAGGTAAACAGGAGGGTAAGTAATGTATGTCAAGTAAAGCTGTCTTAAACAAGCACACCTGTGAGGAACGATTGCTGTACTGGGGGGATTTCTGCAGCTAATTAACTTCACGCAGACTTTCATAATGTCAGGCGTAATGTAATATATATATATATATATATATATATATATATATATATACACGGTTCACTTTGGCACTCCCGCTTATCATTTCGGTATACTTTACAGACGTTTCTTCGTTTTGTTGCTGTCTTATGTGGAAATGATACCTTTTAGATAGCAGCCTCTTGACCTGGCATCATGCCAATCACTCAGCATTTACTAGAGCGCCTCATGGTCATAATTAGATGCAATCAAAATCACCTGTATTTAGGATGGTAGCTGAGACAATACAGGCTGCACTATCTTCTGTGGCCTCTTGCAAAGAGTTTTGCAGAAACAAGGTTTCCCAGTAACCCCCCCCCCCCCTGCATCTCTAAGGCTTCCCTCACTGCAGGTGCCCGACATCTGCTTTGGTTTACAATGACAGACTCACCTTTCCTGATAGAAAATTATAATATGTTTTTGTTTCTTTGTTTTTTTGTAAATATTTTTTATTAATTTTCCATTAAATACATCCCAATTAATCACAAATCAAGTCAAATCATCAAACAGAAAGAAAAAAGAAAAAAGGCCAAATTACATTCCAAATTACAGTGGTACCTCAGGTTATATACGCTTCAGGTTACATATGCTTCAGGTTACAGACTCCACTAACCCAGAAATAGTAACTTGGGTTAAGAACTTTGCTTCAGGATGAGAACAGAAATCGTGCGGCAGCGGCACAGCAGTAGCAGGAGGCCCCATTAGCTAAAGTGGTACCTCAGGTTAAGAACAGTTTCAGGTTAAGAACGGACCTCCGGTACGAATTAAGTACGTAACCAAAGATACCACTGTATTAAATTTCAAACAGACTTCCCATGCTCTGGACCTCTGAAGAAATTGTCTCACATAGTTATATTTCTGAATTCTTCTTCCAAATTCCTATCTTAAACTCTCAAAATATTTCAGTCACTGGAATGTGATTCTCAATCATGTTAGACAAGCATATATTCATTCATCAGCCGGGTACAGTTTAATTTATGGGGGGGGGGGGGTTTGTTCATCTGTAAATGATAATAATATGGAGGCTTAATAAAACAAATTAGATTTGAAAGTTAAGAAATAAACTTCAAGCACAAGAAAATATTTTATTGTACATTTTGTTTCAAGACAGTATATTAGCAGCCCATTTTCCTGACAAAACACATGGGGAAGAGACCAGAAGGTCCCAGATTCAAACCCTGGTTTCCAGTGCTTTTTTTCTGGGGGGATGCAGGGGTACGCATGCCCCTAAAGATTTTGTGAATCTAAGTTTGGCCTCATTGAGGGGCAGTATTTCAATATGAGTAGGAAAATGAGAGTACCACTGAAGATATTTTTTTTAAAGAAAAAAAAGCACTGATGGTATCCCCAGGTAGCCTTGAGAATGTCTCCTGCCTAAAAATCCTAGATTAGTTAAGAAAGATTTGGGAATAATTAAACACAATAAAATGAACTGCAATGACAAAAGATCAAGAATAATATGGAGAGGTTATAAAGTAACAGGATTATGTAGTCCAGTATGTACAGTATGGCGCTGTGGGTTAAACCACTGAGCCTAGAGCTTGCCGATCAGAAGGTCGGCGGTTCAAATCCCCACGACAGTGTGAGCTCCCGTTGCTCGGTCCCTGCTCCTGCCAACCTAGCAGTTCGAAAGCACGTCAAAGTGCAAGTAGATGAATAGGTACTGCTGTGGCGGGAAGGTAAACGGCGTTTCCGTGTGCTGTTCTGGTTCGCCAGAAGTGGCTTAGTCATGCTGGCCACATGACCCGGAAGCTGTACGCTGGTTCCCTCGGCCAGTAAAGTGAGATGAGCGCCGCAACTCCAGAGTCATCCGTGACTGGACCTAATGGTCAGGGGTCCCTTTACCTTTCTGTACACTAAGAACTAAGAATAGTGGTAAAGGCAACAGAACAGCTGTCTTTTCTGGGACAACTTAAAAATGATGAAAGGACATATGCATTTGCTAAAGATTTTCCCACTATTCTAGGGAAAGCAAATCTACATTATTACAGAGCAGAAATTTACAATAAGGATTTCATCTAACTATGGTTGACTGCTGAGCATAATTTGCCTAAATGGCCATAATCTGCCATTGTTCTGTAAGAACTAAAAACAGCTAAGTGCTCAGATAATTTTGCCATTTTTTTTTGCTGCTGATGGCAATAAAATAGATCAAAAATAGGAGGGAAAGATAAGGATAATGCTTTAAGATTTTTCTTTAAAAGCAGGCAATCTATTAAAGCAGTGCTAGTTATCCTAAATTTGGTGAGCATTAAGCAAGTGCCCTGTTATTATTTTGGGTAGAATGAATGAAAAACTTTGGTGCAATAGCAATAAAGTAGCATGGCCCTAGCCAAAACAAGTTGCATTCTAGGCTGTGGAATAAAACATTTGATGCCAGAATGTATGCTAATAAAGAAGACTCTTGTTTTATGATTGTTACATGAATGCCTAAATAATGTAAGAAGCTGTCTTATATTGAAGGTGGGTTGAAATTCCAAAGAAGTTTCTCAGAACTTCCACTCTCCCCTGCCCTATGCAAATGATGTGTGTTTGTGATCTGCTACTGCTTTCTTGAGTGGTGGGAAAATGTCCTGAAATTTTCAGGAGGAGGAAACAGCTGTAATCTAATTTACTTAACCTTTCAGGGTGATTGATGCATTATCTTGGATATTCTTGTAAGCCCCATCCTCATATCACTCCCAAGGCATTTCGCTGCAGTGAGCACCTCACACCACTTCTCGTAGGCCACACTTCCCAGAATGCTTTGGAATCAACATGGTGTTTTGTGCCATCATGAGGCTCCCAATGTGTTCCAGGAAGTGTACTGCTGGCAAACTGTGGAGACAGCCTTGTGATTCCACGAGCAATGGGGGACTAATTTAAAAGTTTTAAAAGCTAGAAAATAATGAAGCCCCGCCCCCTCACTCACTACCTCCTAACTGTAAGTATAATGTGTGGCAATTCCCCTTGAAAAAAAATGTATATGTGTATATGTATATATATATATATATAGAGAGAGAGAGAGAGAGAGATTCATTTCACCCACCCACCCACCCACCCACCCACCCCATGCCCTGGATCATGATACTACATTTTCCCCACTACTTTCCTAGCAGCATTCCAACGCTGCTGAGCAGGCTCAAGGCTCATGAGGTAACCATTTTGGCTACTTAAGCAGAAGTACTCATGCCTGAACGTCAGACTGATAGGCTTCTTCCTACATGATGGAGGCTGCTGCGTCCTGAAGTTCCATTTATGCTAATGATCAAGGAGCACCAAAAGTCTCCTCATCTGAGCAAATCAGGATATCCATAAGCTGCTTCTGACAGATGTCCCCCATGCTGTCTGAGACAAAGTGCTGCCAACAATTAGCATTTCAGTCTTGTCTAGATTCAGCTTCATTTGGTCCTTTCAGTCCTCAGTCATGGTCAAAACTAGAACAAGCAGTGAGATGGTGGGATTGGATTGCCAAGTCATACATTACTGTAGGATGGTGGTTGTATCAAACAATGCTTCTATCAAAGAGTCCACATGGTTATCATAACACACAAGGCACTCACCACACGGATTAGAGGACAATTTCTATACCAGCTCCAGGATATACTTTAGATTGGCCTTCACCCATCTGGTGGCATGCTGGCTAGTGCTTGTGAGAGTTTGTTGTCCTTCAAGCCCTGCTTTTGGGCTTCTTTGGTGCAATTGGTTGATTACTGTGGGAAGCAGAAACTAGGTGGGTACCGGTATATGATGAGATCCAAAAATACTCTTATATTCTCATGTCATTTTCACACACATTGATCAATGATGTGATATCAAAGTATCTGATACTATTTCTACTATAAAAAAAATATATTCCGCTAAATTCAATGGGACTTTCTTCCTGTTAAGTATCCTTCGAATGGAATTAACCCAAAATAGTAATGGCAGAAATTATCCAAAGTAAAGCACTTTTAAAGACTTTGAAATTGCTTTGATATCAATAGCAGAGAAAGAGATAAACTTATCCCACGGAAGTCAATAGAAGTTTGGTACTTATCTTTGGCTAGATGACATGCTTTGTATTATTCCTTGCTCTGATTGTGAGAAAATTTGATCTCCTAAGCAGGAATGAACAGAAAATTTCACAGTTATTAGCTTTAAATATGCACTGTTTGGAAATTACACTGTGAAATTTAGCTCCCATTAATGTAAATCATATTGCACAGAAAATATCTAATTATCTTTCAAAAATAACAAATATATATGTAAATGTTTTAATCTTAAAATAATAATATGTCTGGACAGGTTATTTAAAATGGAAAATACAAAATGAGCACAAAAGTTTAATACTTTGGAAACCTTCAGAGGCTGGATCTGTATGCCTGCTTCTTGAATGACTAAATTATAGGTTAGATTTCTGTTTGCTTATATACCTCATTCATTCCCCTCACTACTTATACATTTTAAACAGTTCTAGACCAAAGTGAGACTTCTAACTCAGCAAGTGTTAACCGAAGGGGGTGAATGACCAGAAAATGCAAAAGGCCTAAAGTCAATTCCAGGAAGACAATTTGCATTTTAAAAGCTTTTTTTACAAGATTTTTTTTGTTAGAAAGAACAAATCTGAGACATTTCTCTTCTTTACAGAACCATGCCTAGCAATTACTCTTAATGCATTTATTACTTTTGCCCAACCATAGCCTCCTTTCAGAAGTAGTTTTTAAATGGTTGTTATTATATAGAGAGAGTACCCTTTTACAAAAAAAAAAACAACCTAAACTTTACTTGAAAGGGAAGATAAATATCTTTTTAAAAAACCTCACTGCTTGCTACTACATTTGACACACAGTGCTGAAACAGAAAACTTCCGAGACTTTGGTTTCCCAGATGAGATTCAGACTAGTTGTTTATTTTCTCTAGTTTGCAAGTTCTTGAATGAATACATCAAAGAGGTATTCAAAGAAGGAAATGTTGTTATGGGTGACATCAATTAGCCTCATATAGACAGAGTGAATGTATGTTCTAATCAAGGCGAACAGAAAGCCTAGGGCAGGCTTCCTCAGACTCGGCCCTCCAGATGTTTTAGCCTACAACTCCCATGACCCCTAGCTAGCAGGACCGTTGGTCAGGGATGGTGGGAATTGTAGTCTCAAAACATCTGGAGGGGTGAGTTTGAGGAAGCCTGCCCTAGGGTATTGTTGTGCATTTTGGGGAAGGGGGTATGCCTTGGTCCCTTCCAACTCCTGGATTCAACAGGGACTCAGTCACTGGAATGACCAGACAAGTTTCTTGGAAATGGCCCTCAAAGTATGGGCTGTTAAGGTAATGAAATATACTCGGAGTCGAGAGTGGATTTCATGCTCTTTATTCAGCTCATAGTGGTGAGGAGGAATGGAAGTTCCCCAGAATGTTTGTTTTATATACATTATTTACACAATGGGCCCCACGTGATTGGATAATTCTGGGATTCACCTGTAGGCCAATTAGGTTGCGGATTCACTTCCACCTGGAGCTGGATTGGGTGGCTCTTGTGGACCAATCAGACTGCTGCATTCTGAATCCTATTATTCTAGGACCAATCAGACTGCTGCCTTTTGGATCCTATCCAACTCAGTACATAAAGCGTGTTCTCCTTCATGGAGAGCACGTGTTGTGGTGGGGTCTGCTGAGCCACCCCTCTGTTACCAGGCAGGGTCTCTAAAGATGGTCTGGGGCAGTGATTGGTTCACTGGGTTGCTGGGGTAAAAGTTATGTTGCAATCTTAGTGGGAGGGGTAAAATGTTTAAATACTCTGCACGCAGCCTGGAGCTTTCTCTTTGCTGCGTGCAATGGATCACCAGCCCACCAGCCCTTGAGTAAGAGGTTGTTGCATTGACCTTGCTATGCCTGTCATGGGGTCGTCTGCCATTGGAGCAGGGGCCTGGTAGGAATTTTGTCCATCTGGCTGATTGGCTGGGCCATTTGGTTTTTGCCTACTGCGTAGCAAATCATCACAACTTGTAAGGTTGCAGTTAGGCATTGGTTATAAATTGGTGGAGGAGGGGTTAGGATAGGCTGGGCCTGCCCCTCCATGGTTGCTGTGGAAAGGGAATTCCGTTAAAGGAATCCTGGGGCTTGCCATCTTTTCGTCCAATCCCTGGAATGGGACTAGGGCCGGCAAGCCTTCGGGGAGCATGCGGATGAGAATTGAGGGTCTGTGACTCAGCTCCATTTCTCCCCGACTTGCTTTCCCCCGCACTGTCTTTCGGTGGTGCCCGGAAGTCAGTTCTGTCCCCAGGCGGGGGGACAGATAGTCTTAACCAATGCCTAAACAACCACTCACGGTTTTGTATTTAAATAAAGTTGTGGCCAAAATTATGCCAAAAACCTTAAACAAAAATTAAGTGTGCGTTGTGAGTTATTTGGGGGGTGGCTTGGGGACCTCGATACGTAACAGGTAACTAAGGAAGGGGCTCTGTGCCAGATACCAAACGGGTGGGCTCCCATCCCTCAATGGCCTGGAAGTTAGAAAGCCGAAAGCTAAAGTGGTGTGAATGCAAGCTAAAAGCAAGGATGCGGGCTGAAGCTTGAGAGACAGAGCCATGCCTGATTTCTGTATATATGTAAATAAACCATATATCCTAAAGACACCACAGGCTTCACTATCTCTCATTCCAAGGAAACCGAATCCTGGATAAGCACCTGGAACCCCTGGATTCTGACACCACTCTGAGATTGGGGTGGCGTGTAACAGCATTTTCTAGATACCCTAAATGACAGGTCAGGGAACCAATCAGAGGGGAGGTGACCCCTTAAGTGATGTCCAAGACCTGGGGCAAAATGTTAAACCGACTGAGAACAAATATAATTAAGAGACATTTGTCTGAAAGTCCAGCACAGCTTCCAGATCTGACTTCAAAAAGAGGAAAGGGAAGTTGAAAGGGAGAGCCAAGAAGATCATACCTCTATAGGATGCTTGGGATTTTTCCAAACCACAATATTAGAAGCTCAGCTAGAAGGCATAGCACAGATCAGGAAAGGATACCATTAAGACAGAGAGGATGCCAGCATAGTTAAGGGGCATCAGGTCAGCTGCTGCTGTGAGAATGTGATGCTGGACTACACAGGCCTTTGGCCTAATTCAGAGGGCTCTTCCTAGATTCTTATCTTCTCTGTTTACATAAGAGGAGAAAGGCAATTTTCAACCCTCCCACCGCAGCCCCAAAAATCTGTTCCAGGGGTTTGAAGTTAGGGCTTTCAAAGCAGTTTAGAAGGTGAAGCTGGGAGATGCTGAGGGGGGAAAACCCTCCTCTCCTCTTGCATTAGCTGAGGTATCCTCTGAAGCAAGCACTATCCCACAAGTGCAATAGCTGGATAGGGTTCCACCCATTGGCTTATGCCTTCATTCTGGAGGTATACAGTCGTACCTTGGCAATCAGACAGAATCCATTCCAGAAGTCCATTTGACTTCCAAAACGTTTGGAAACCAAAGCACGGCTTCTGATTGGTTGTAGGAAGCTCCTGCAGCCAATCAGAAACCATGGAAGTCCAGTCGGACATTTGGCTTCCAAAAATAGTCCGCAAACCAGAACAGTCACTTCTGGGGTTTGCGGCGTTCCAGAGCCAAAACATTCGAGAATTAAGTTGTTTGAAAACCAAGGTATGAATGTAGAAGTAATTTTCAATTCTTATAGGTGTATTTTTCATAGTTCTGACAAATGTCAGGTTCAAGTTGTGTTGGTTATTGATCTCAGCCAAAAGGCAGCCCCACCTATATTTTCTGACTGAATTGTACCCCTCTCATGAAGCATGAATACTATCCTTAATTTCGCAATTAATAAATGGTAAGAAATTAAATACTAATTATTGTTTACTTATAAAATCGTTGCAGACACCCAGAATATATGCTGGACAGCTTGTCTCATTCTGCTGCAGACTCCAATTAATTTCCCATAGTTATTACACCTTTTCTAATTGCAACTATTTTTAATTTATATGTATGGGTGGGGGGAAACGATGCACAAACACTCCTATCTAATCCCACCTTCGGAAGCAGGTTTAATCCAGTTCTTCTGTAGAATTCTTCTGTAGAATTCTATGCTCCATTTATGGATGATCTGAATGGCAACCTAAACATATTGGCAGCAGGTTTTTCCTTCAGGTGTTCAGAAGCAGCTTATTATGAACACATTTTAAAAAATAATTAGACAACTACATTGCAAAATTCAGACAAGTGCAAATTTCAAAGGATAGTGGCATTATGTTTTGCATATTGATTTGGGAAGCATAAATTAGGTAAATTGGTATTAAAAAGTGAGCCAAATGGAATTTCTCCCCCTTCCCAGTCAATCTCCTGCAGTAAAGCTGAATCATCCATTCAGGTTGGGGAAACCGGCATAACTTGTTGCAACAGACTGAACCTGTGTTGCTAAGCCATATGCCTGTGACATGCCAAAGCATTCAAGCAACTAATCATCTCACCAAAAGACATCACTATATGGAGATTACACCACCCCCATTAGTCATCATAGCACACTCAGCGCCTGATTTTAGGCTTTGGAGAAGCAACTGTTAGTTGTCATCACTTTAGAGTGCGTTAAAATAAGAGACCATTGGCAACTCATTTGCCTAGGAGACAGTTGCTAAGCTCAACATATGCTTTCCCTCAAAATGAAAATGAGATAACAGCATGACCCCCACAAGCTGGAGCATCTTCAGAAAGAAACATCCCATATGAAATATCATCACATTTGTGATAAAATCAGTGAGTATTAGCTGGGAATAATAGGGTGGTTCAGTGTGAAGTCACCGCGTGCAGCGCAGAACACAATCGGCAGGCGTAATTGCAGAACAAGCTTGTGCAAATGAAGCAAAGGCTGTTTTTGGAAATGTAGATCTATAATATCCATGATATTTTTCTTTGTGGGGTGGGGGGAGATACTCTCTAAATTGTGCAATTTTTCTTCCAAGAAATTATTTCTAATGTGGTTCTAATGGCGATCCATACAGTACTTAGAAAATATTGTGCAATTACCGCAACTGCAGAGTTTAGTGAATGATTGGGCATATATAAGAGTTGGGTCAATCTTCCAAGATGGTGGAAGAAATTCAGCATGGCGCTATGCCAATTGTTTCTTCATCACACGCATTCAGCTTGCTAGCTGAAGCTATCCCCGCTCTCCTCCTCCTGTATGTGGTTCTGGGGGGTTATCCTGGCCTACACAGAGCCAATGCGGGGGGGCGGGGGAGTACAAGCGAAGGAGTACCTAGGTTTCCTTGCAACCTTGGCAAGGAGATGTATTGGTGCCTGCCTAATTCATTTCACCCTTGGCAAGGAGACTGGAGATTGTACCCTTGGCACACTCTTTGTACCCCCTTGGGACTTTGCACTTGGTGGGGGCCAACCCCTATATATGTCCCTGAGTACAGGGGTCACATGGGGGAAATGCCACTGTACTTGCAGGTGCCCTTGTGTGGGATAACAACTCAAGACAACGTGCTATGGGATTAAATTGGCCACAACTTTATTAAATTTCAAATGTGGGTAGACCTTGGCTCAGGCATTGGGCATTCTCCCTCCCCAGTCCCCAGCTGGGGACCTAAGGAGCATCTGGGTTATCCAGTGTGTGTGGGGGGGGGATGGGCCGGCTCTGGAGAACATATGTTCAAGCAGCAGAGATAGCCGCCCCCGTTACGCCGCCGCCGCAGTGGAGAGCAATGACGACCTTTCGGCGTACGGTCAAAGCCTCCCTTCAGAAACCCCTTTAATGGGGAACCCTTGTATCGCTGCCGCAAAGAGGAAGTTGGACT
Source organism: Podarcis gaigeae (assembly GCF_964106915.1). NCBI lineage: Eukaryota > Metazoa > Chordata > Lepidosauria > Squamata > Lacertidae > Podarcis > Podarcis gaigeae. The sequence continues at coordinate 71,141,435 of NC_139680.1, forward strand.
AAAGGATTCCGCCCAAGGCCTGATACCACCAAAGTTGTGACATTTTGCTATGGGAAAGGCGAAACCTGCCAATGCAGGGAAATTCCTTTCCGGCCCTTTAACAGCGACCTTAACGTAGCAGCGCCCACATACCTGTGAAGAAAAGTTAACCTGCAAAACCTGTGAAGGAAAGTTAACCTGCAAAATAAGACATTAACTGAGGGTGGGTAGGGTCGGACAAGCTCTGGAGCCAGGTGAGGATTCCCAGGTAAGATCCTTCCTCTATTGTGTGGGCAGGTAATCCCTCCCCTACCTGGCCTGGTCTCCTTGGCAACGCTTCCCCCAGGTGGGATTGGACAACTGACTGAGGTAGGCTGAGACCTCCAGGTATCCCACCTGAGGGAAGGCAAACCAAGCCTATGCTGATGGAGTTGCTCCAGATCCAGGGGCTGCGCGCGTCCACGCAAAGGTCGCCCCCCGTTTTAAGTGGGGAGCGGTCATTGCAGCTTTTTTGTTTTGCTTTTGTGACTGTGTGAAACCCAGCTCAGCTACTGATTGGTTGTGTGACTGCAGTACATTGTTTATTGCTTTCATTTTATGGATCAATGGTCTCGTTGGATAGTAAAATTCATGTTAAACTGCTTTTTAGGGGTTGTTTTTAAAAAGTCTGGAACAGATTCATTCATTTTGCATTACTTTCTATGGGAAAGCGCGCCTTGGTTTTGGAACACTTTGGTTTTGGAACGGACTTCTAGAACGGATTAAGTTTGAGAACCAAGGTACCACTATATATTGGTCCACTTCTCTTTTGCCTACACCCCAACTCCCATGTGCATAGTGTCCCCTGCTGGTGAGATGATGAACTGGCCCTTAAAGGCTGCTTTGGGCTTATTTCTGCTCATAATGTTTCTTATACCACACAAAAATAAGCAGAGAAAATCTGCAAGTGTTCAAAAATCGCACAGGTTTTGCACCCAAACCACCCTGTGCCCCAACACCTGACCAAGTGTTTGCAAACTGAGTTTCCTAATTTAAACCTAAGCATCCACAGTGCTAGACTTAAGGAAAGAAGCTCAGCTATAGGGACATAATGCAAGCCATATGGCTGCTCGCTATCACCAACCCACGAACAGTACAGGAGCCGACCCAGACAGCTGTGAGACGCCATGAGGCGCTACAGGGATCTTGCAAAATGCCTTTTTAAAACGCGTGGGAAGGCTCAAAGAAGAGTCACATGTATTTTGCTTTTCAGGCAGGGAACAGATCTCTTTTGCTCAGAGCCCCAATCTAATAGGTCACCATGTAGGAAGAGTGTTTGTCGCCCTGTATAAATATGCAGAACATGTCTGGGCAAGATGTGAAGTACAGCATGTTCCTTTCAGGCAGCTTGCTACTAGTAGCCATTTTGTAAATGGGAGCTGAATGTTCCTGTTTGCCAAGCAAATCTTACATTTCAGTCTGTGGGTGGGTTTACTTTGGATTAATAGCAAAATGAAAAGCTGTATTATTAAGCTTTAAAAACAAAACAACACCATGAAAACAGCTCAGCTGAGTCTAAATGGTAAGAGCTGTTTTGACAATGGAATGGATTACCATCTGTCAGGGAGTTTTTAGCTGTGATTCCTGCTTTACAGGGGGTGGACTAGATGACCCCCAGGAACCGTTCCAACTCTATAATTCTTTAAAATGCCTATTTGCATCTCTAGTATAGATTCTGTACAAAACCTACACATTAAATGCAAATATTAAATATGCATTTAATATTGTATCTGGTTTATTTCTTTGGTGTGCTCCTTCTAGATCTGTGACACCTTATTTTTTTAAAAAAAAAATATTATTAGCTAAGTTTTTCTGGACTAGAGTCTGCTCTTGTCCATGAAATCTTATGCCATAAAAAAAATGGTTCATCTTAAAGGGTGTCATGAGTTGCTTAGTTACTTTTGCTACAGCAAACATACATGGCTACCCCCTGGGAAATATCTAGAGGTTTTTTTCTTCCCCTGATGGTTTTATTCATTTTTGATAGTTTTGCTGCCTTAAGGCTTGTTGGGTATTTTGTTTTCGAATGAGCCGTATTGTTATCTATTTCAATAGGATTTGACATTTATATGTTTTGTTATGAACGCCCCTTTCAGGGTTGCAGATGCAGGATCTAAATGATTATTATTTTTTAATGAAGTATTTTAGAATCTATAGTCATGCCCTCAAAAACCACCACATTCTGTCGCTGGATCTTTTGGCGAAAACCTTGGGAATTGCTGCATTGGATACATGCCTGCTCATCTTCTTTGGTGGGTGCTGTTACGGCCAGGCTCATACTATGCAACTGATCCACTGGATCCCTGGCTGCCAGCTATTGACCAATGCTGGCAGAACTTGGGTGGCTGTTTCCCTGGCAGAGGGTCCAATCAGCCAATGGGGAAGCTTGGGCCCCCTCCCAAAGGTCATTAAATTGCAGCCTGCTCAGTCAGTCTTCCCTGCTTTTTCATCAGATCTCATTTGTAGGCTGTTGTGTCACAAGCACCAACCGAGTTTGGTGGCCATGTGGATGAAAGGATAATTCACAGTCCGTACACAGAGCAATCTCACTTTCTTTATTGAGGCTGGCTGTTGTGGCCTGAGCCAGTAAACTCATTTTACGGAGGTCACTGAGCCGCCCTCAAGTAGTAACTACTTGTAGTTCTTTGCCTATGTTGATTCAAACCAGTGATCTAGAATGGAGAGTGCCTGTAACATTTTATCCACTTTCCAGCTCACCTGGACCTTTGCCCCTTTGATTTCGCATACTTACCACTGTGCCAGGCCAAAAGAGAAAGGTGCTTAAGCCGAAGAAGGGAGAGCAAAGGCAGGAAGAAGAGCCAAACAACGCGTTTCATCCGTGGCGTAACTAGCAGCCCCATCTAGCAGTCCCCTATCCCTTTGCCTCAAAAAACAAGGAGCAGCAAAAACTGGACTTTTTCTATCTATGGCCTACAGTGACCTACAACTGGACAAGCGTGAGGCAGGCAGCTGGGCAAGAGGCAAGAAAGCACCTGCCGCCCGCACCCCCTCCCCTTTCTGCAAAAAAGAAAAAGCAACAATACTCAGGAAAAGAAGAGAAAGGGGAAAGAGAGCTCTCAGTGGTCCAAAGGCCTCTCATGCATAGGTGTGTGGCCTGGCAAGAGGTGGGACGTGGCAACATTGGGCCCCCTCTTATTCTGCAAAGCAATAAGGAAAAACTCAAAAAGTGGTGTGTGCATACAGAGTGGCTGCAGTAGCCCATGGCACACACACACACACACACACACACACACACACACACACTTAAAAACATAAACATAAAGCAGGTGCTCTGACAAGACCTTGGAAAAGACCCTGGTAGTGCCCTCCACCAAAATTCTTCAGAAAAGAAGAACCCCAAAAACAGGTAAAATTGAGCACTCCTGTGCTCTTCCTGTCCAGAATGAAAGGGATGGGGGCTAGCTTTACTTTGGAAAGTGTGTATGCTCGCCCAGTGAACACCTTAAAGCCGGCTTTCTACCTATGATTTCAGTGCTGATTATTGGTTATCTTCACTGGTGGTTGTTGGGTTAAAAAAAAGAAGAGATAAAGGACCCCTGGACGGTTAAGTCCAGTCAAAGGGGTTGCGGCACTCATCTCGCTTCAGGCTGAGGGAGCTGGTGTTTGTCTGCAGACAGCTTTCCAGGTCATGTGGCCAGGATGACTAAACCAGTTCCGGCGCAATGGAACACCGTGACTGAAAGCAGAGTGCATGGAAACGCCGTTTACCTTCCCACTGCAGTGGTACCTATTTATCTACTTGCACTGGCATGTTTTTGAACTGCTAGGTTGGCAGAAGCTGCAACAGAGCAAAGGGAGCTCACCCCATCGCACAGATTCGAACAGCCATCCTTCTGATTGGCAAGCCCAAGAGGCTCAGTGGTTTAGACCACAGCGTCACCCGCGTCCCTTGGCTGTTGGGTGCCTTTCATGAACACCAAAGGTGCTGCTTGTAGGCTTGAAGGGAGTGGGCAGGGGGGTGCATTGACAGTTGGAAGGCAATGCCCGGAGAGCAGGAGGAGAAATGCATCTGGAGCAAATAAGATATGCAGGCTTGACTGATAAGCGAAAGGAGTGCACTGCCAAAATGCTCTGGCAACACCCAATGAGGCCAAAGGGAAAGGGGGGGGGAATATGATATGATAGGTTACTGGTGGTGGGGTGGTTGGGAGGTGCTGCTAGGGTATAAAAACTGCTTGCTTACGTGTATTAGACCCCCCCAGCCTTTGGAAATAATTCCGCTGGTGGCCTCTGTGCAGATCACAATAAACTTTTTCTCCGAAGGAACTGAATCCCTGGTGCTTCTTTGTCACCTCTGCGTCCTGGGTAAGCGGGCAAATGGATCCCAAGTAATTAAGGCTTCAGGCTCAATTGTGCCCACAGACAGAAGTTCCTGAGTTAGGCCTTGAAATGTCAGGAAAACCCTGGGGAGCAGTCTTATTGCACCTTGCCTCACCTTTTTGCCCATTCCCATTTATCAGTTGTGTTTTACTGCTTTATGGTAGCCTTGCTTTTTAAAAGTACCGTACTTAATTATTTCTTCATTGGCATCACTTTGTTTTGCTGATAGTTTCTGCAATCTGCAAATACAGGAGACTTACTTCTGGCAAGTAATGACACTTGGGTGAGTCACTCCTTCACAGAGGTGCTATGCTCGCCAACTCACCAACAAATGCTTCCAAGAATAGCAGCTGCAGAAAGATCATCAAACCAGGAGGGTAGACTGGAATCATCTATAAATGTTTGGGGGTTCCAGTTTGGTATTTAGAACGCTTGCAAACTAGAAGCAATGAACTCAGCTGTATCAAAGCAGATGATTGTATGCCGGTTTTTAAGAATGCCTTATGGTCATTCTGGAAAGATTGGGTGAGGGTAATACTAAATGAATGCACATGTTTGCAGGTTCACAAGGCTCCCCCCCCCCGGCCTTGTAAAGAGGCAGAAAGATTGATCTCATCCGGACTATATTGACATTTTTGTTTCACATGAACAGGATTCAGTGATGGAAAGGTTTTTGTGGCTGTGAATGGGAATGATTTGTGTTCTAGAAGCACTTGGATTGTGAATTCCTTTAAAGAGCTGTGAGCTTACAATAGAGGTTTTCAAATGTTCCAGCTCTATTCATGTTTGCTGAGGAATCTCTTGTTTATTGGCTATCATACAAGATTCTGTGGCATGATCCAGTCATGTGGATCTTTGGCTGGGCCTGTTAGACCACAGAATTGTCCCTCTTCAGTAAACCACCAGGATAAGTGGAGCACTGTCCCACCAAACCCATTCTTCACTCAGCCAACCCCCACTGACCTTTCTCCTTACTTGGCATCATCCATCACCTTCCTCCTCCTTGGTCTCACAGTTGCCCTCAACCGATAAGAGGGTGGAGCCAGAATTTGAATTAGTTGACCCTGCCTGTCATTGGCTCTGGCTCCACCTATCATCTGGACTCCCTGCCTTCCACTGGACACCAGTCACCCCGCAGACCCGCTGACAGTAAGTGAAGATTATCCTGAGCTAGATGGCTGCAGGGTTTGACTCAGGGAAACACAGGAAAAACTGCCACTATAAATAAGCAAGAAATTAGATTATTTTAACAAAAGAAAAGAAAAAATCCAATGGGAAATCTCGTTTTATACCATTCCTGAGGTTGTATATTTAAAATGCATTCAATTCATAGCTTCTTTACTAATGTAGCTGAGTCCTCAGTAGAAAGTACGGTCAAACCTTGGTTGTCGAACGTAATCCGTTCCAGAAACCTGTTTAGCTTCCGAAATGTTTGACAAGTGAGGCACGGCTTCAGATTGGTGGTAAGAGCTTCCTCCACTCAAACAGAAGCCGCGTCAGACATTCGTCTTCCAAAAAATGTTTGAAAACCGGAGCATTTACTTCTGGAAACTGGAGTCATTCGGGAACTGAGGTTTGACGGTAGCTTCTTCTCTCTGCCATTTATTCTTCAAAGCCCTTCCCTCCCTGTGAAAAACAGTTTTCCATATGCCAGACAGCTTGCCATTCCTTATTCCATTTTACTAGGATTACCACCCCTAGTTTGTCAATGCAAGAATAATGAGCTTGGCACTGCTGAAACCCAAGATTTACATTGGGAATTGGTTTCAAATCGGGACATTTTGAAAGATAATTGTTGACCCTGAAAACAGCACAAATGTTGGCAAACCGTTCAGTGCTCTTGGGAGCTGCTGTGCTGTATTTGTCTCTTTAACACCGTTGCTTCAAAACACCTTACCTTCTGAACAATGAGAGCTGAAGCTGAGGAAGAATGCATGTTTTAAACCATGAAGACTAAGAGCAAAGCTGGATTGCAGCTATTTTTATGAGTGAGAAAACACCAGGTCAAAAACAGGCCTGCTTTTGAATTTGACATGTCTTGGGCATTGTGTGTCTGGAAAAGGCTGCAAATGTTTGACTACATGGATTTGGTTATAATGAGCCATATGCAGCATGTAACCTCTATACTATGGCATATGCTGCCTGGAACGATGTTCATCTTGAATCATAATGCGATATAACAGTCAAGACGAGGCATACGAGAATTGTGTGTATGTGTTGCTGAGAAGCAGGCAACACACAGCTTTGGCAACCTTCATTAGTTCCTTTTTCCCAAAGATATAATAAGATTTTTTTTGGGGGGGGGGTTATTAACTGTATCCATACACTCCTACAGCCCATATCTGCAAACACCTACACACATCATCAGAATCAGAAATGCTTTATGCTGCTTTTCTGGCAAACAGCCCAGAAATTAAAGCAAATGAGGGTATTTATAGACCATTGTGCAAAACACAAATAAATATACGGTGCCATATAATAAAAAAGTAAGATGCAGCAAATGCCGGAGCTGCCTATTTTTATAAGATGGGCAGGTTGCTGCCACGTCTTCCTGGAAGGCAACAAGGAAGATGCCCAGTGACTGTTGGGAGGAAAGAGATCAGCTTGGCTCTGCCAAGGGTGATAGCGCAAGGGTGGCTACCCTTTGCCCCCCAGTCCTACCAAGCCACAGCTCCCATCATCCTTGCCCAGTGGCCATGCTGGCTGAGTGTCAAGGAGTTGAGAGTCTCATGGGAGTTGAAACTTCAGGCAGGTCACAGGTTAGCCAACTCTGCACTAAAGGCTACAGCCGTGCTCTCATTTTCCCAACACACCAGCACAACTGCATTGTAATAGTGTAATAGGCTGCCATCTTTTTATATGAACCTTCCTTAGGAGCCTTTGGTGATGATCATCCTGTAACTAGTAACAGATGCTCTTGTGGTCTCCATCTAATGAAAAACTTCACTTACTGACTTGCTGTCAAACGCCCAATAACCGGTAGGCCATTTCTCCCACTTTATGATCTCCTTAAGGCTAAGAAGTATCAAACCACTCCACAGCCTCTAAAGGCACAAAAGTATGAAAAGCCAGAAGGATGACTTCTCTTTGGTCTTTCTTTCTTTGTTGGGTCTGTTGGCCATGCAAAACGAGATCAGTCAAATTTCTCCGGAGTTTGTGCTTCCAGCTTCTGGGCATTCCTAGGTGGGTGCTGATGAACTTTAGCTGCAATAATGCATGTCTTGCGGGGATACTGTATGGCATCAAAACAGACAGACTGCCCATTAAGATGTTTGAGTATATGAACATAATGGGCCATGATTACGTTTTATGTCAAGTTGAAGAACAGTAGATATAGCAAGATTGTTGTTTTTAGACCAAAACTCATGGGCATCAAGGCAAACTCTTGTTTTTCTTTCTAAATATCCCACGGGGAGTTATAGCCACCCTGTTTTTCATCACACATGTAAGTGGCCTTGTATACATGGGATTTCTTCACCCAAAGCATCCTGGTTTTATAGCTACAGTTGTCTGAGTGAAGGAATAAAACCTGTTTACCTGTTTTCATCTTTTACCCATAAGAAGTTTCTCTGTCTGCATGTCTCTGTCAAATGACTGTGAAACTGACCAATTTTCATACACTAGACATCATTTGAAAGTCAGTGATGTGTAGGAAGTACCGTAAATAAAGTCTAGATGGATAACTTACAGTACATGGGCTGAATGATGTGGCTCCTTCCCACATGAACGTTTCTGATGGCTTATATTTCTTTGGAAGTCATTGACCCCTTTCAGAGAAATGTGGAGGCTGATCATGGTCACTGTGTGCTGAGCAAAATGGGTACTGTTACTTAGAAACATGTAACTTTCCCTTTCTCTCCCTCCACCCCAGACAGGATAAACATTTGAGCACATGGGAAAGCAGTGCCATCAGGTTGTTTCTTTATTTTTAAACTGTGCTCTGAACTTCATTTGAGTGGTGTTATAAATTTAAGTTTTTGTCCATGCTCTGTAATTATTTTATTTTTTGTTGATAGTTGCCAACTGGAATCACATAAATGAATGAGTTAATTAAATAAAGACCAAAAAAACCCCAACAACACAGAGTGGAAGGCAAATTTTCGCAACTGGTCCACAAACAATTGTGACAGATCCCAGATGGCCCAGATGGCACCTTGTCTTTGGCCATCTAACAGGGAACTGAGATTGCCAAAGGAAAGTCATTTTGATGAGCTAGCTACCAGAGTGAATCTCATGAGAATGTTTGGAGACTTCTAAGTCTGGGGGTGTTATCTTTGCACCTGGCTTTCAAGACTGACATGAGTTCCTAACTGCGACAGCAACTTCGTAGCCCCAAGGGTCAAAGGAGGTGTATTTAAGGTAAAAGAGAGAGGTGTGCTTTCCCTGCTCTAAGATCGAGATGCTGGGACTTAAACAGAGAAGGGAGATGAATTATATCTGTATAGACTATTGACTTTTATTTATTATCCTTGCTTTTGAACCATTTTGATCCCTCCTTTAAAAAAAATATATACAGTTAGAAATTATAGTAAAAGGCTAAATCCAGGAGGACACCACTATTTAATTGTTTAAGCAAAACTCTGTTATTTAGAGAATACACAGCCCTCATGAACTCTGAGAATTTCAAGGCTAGTAATGCTGCTGGCCTTCTTTTTTCTTGAGAAAGGCTGTCTTCCAGGTAGGTCTTGGCCTCTGACACAATAATTTCAGGCACTTATTAGATTGTCTCCTTCAAACACAGTTTCACAACCAGTGCCAAATTAAACCCTGTGGAGGCCCCTAAGCAGTCAAAATCGGGGGGGGGGGGGGGGCTTGCAAACTTTATCCTAATATGTTTTTATAATTTTCTTACAACATCAAATTAGTATTATTTTCATCCATTGTCACAGGCCCCTGCCAAGTCATGTGTACAGAAATGCATATTGCACTTTAAAGTGTGCATAGGTAAAGGTAAAGGTACCCCTGCCTGTACGGGCCAGTCTTGACAGACTCTGGGGTTGTGCGCCCATCTCACTTAAGAGGCCAGGGGCCAGCGCTGTCCGGAGACACTTCCGGGTCACGTGGCCAGCGTGACATCGCTGCTCTGGCGAGCCAGAGCCGCACACGGAAACGCCGTTTACCTTCCCGCTGGTAAGCGGTCCCTATTTATCTACTTGCACCCGGAGGTGCTTTCGAACTGCTAGGTTGGCAGGCGCTGGGACCGAGCAGCGGGAGCGCACCCCGCCGCAGGGATTCGAACCGCCGACCTTTCGATCGGCAAGTCCTAGGCGCTGAGGCTTTAACCCACAGCGCCACCTGCGTCCTAGTGTGCATAAAGTGTGCATAAAAATGCATAAATTAGGGAAAATCAAAATGAGAATCTGAGAGCAACTGAAACAGAGCTCACCCACTTCAGTGGTTGCCCCTGGGACAAACAGTCCTGCAACAAGTAACAGGTAACAGCAAATTTGATAGTGCACCCATTTAAACAGGCAAGCATCTTATAGGGACTCAATCTCTTCACCCCAAACTTTGTCTTTCCTGATCCAAGCACTGAGCATTGATTTGAACCTTGCCTTTTCTTTTGTGTTCCCTTGGGACTTGCATTCTCTGTAGGGTGTGAGGCCTGGGGGAGTTCTGATGGCCAAACAGAGATGCCTAGAAGGCCTCATTCAGCCCCCAGGCCAGAGGTTGAACCAAGCTGTAGCAAACACATTTAAAAGTAAGTCAGGCTGTTCCTATTCGAAGCCAGCTGTCTAGCAGCAACACAGAATGATACCGGGACTAAATAAAATTTGATGTGAATGAGTCAAGAAAGAGTTAAATGAGAGGGAAGGGGGAAGAGATAGAAAAAGAAAGTCTAGAGAAAGGAACAGAAAGACAGAGAGAGTCAGAGCGCAAAGGGAAGCAAATGAGAAGAAGCCATCTATTTGGCTTTCATATAAATCTACCAAGACACTGCTATTACATCTGATTGTTACCATGTGTGGGAAACAGATGAGATGATTTTTGTCATCTTCTTCCTGAAAGATTATCCTTCACATTGCTGAGAGGATAATTTTATTGGACAAAGTATTGGCACCAGCCTGTGTGGCCCACACAAGTAAAAGTCTTTCCTCAGGCTCCATAGTCGTCTGAGTCACCAAAGGTGGGAGTAGCAAGTGTGTCACTTATTATTCTCTTTCAAATGCCTCTTCCGTGATTATGGGAGCTCTGTATGTAGGCAGCCTGTTCAGTGTTTTAGCCATCAAACAAGGACTGTCACCTAGCAGTCGTGAATATCACTCTTCCTTGGAAATGATGTGCAGCAGGCATACAAAGTCATCTTAAGCCTTCTGTGGGGCTTAAGGAGGGACTTAAGGGGGACAGGAGCCCTATTCAAGTGGATTTTTTGGGGGGGGATGGGTGGAGGCACGCATGCACACTCCAAAACCATGCCCAAGCATTCAGTGTGGAAGGGGGATTCTGAGGATATTTGTGTGATGCAACCAGGCCATGCAACCAGGAGCCCAGAATTGACTGGGATTTGGAGATGGAGTTTGCGTGCATGGCTTCTCCACCTGAAATGCACAACAGCTTCACCCCAGATGCTGGAACAGAGCATAACTCAATCCTGACATGCGCTGTACCAGCAAATAGATGCTTTCAGGACAGAGCATGTAAATTGCAGTGTCACAGCCATAGAATCATAGAACCGTGGAGTTGGAAGGGACCATGAGGGTGATCCCCTGCAATGCAGGAATCTTTTGCCTAAGGTGGTACCATGACCCTGAGATTAATAATTTCATACTCAAACCGACCATGTTGGATGGGAATTACTGCAGGGATGCCACCAGGTGGGACCATGTGTGTGTATGTGAATGAAGAAAGGACTCCTTTAATGTGCAATGGGAAGAACAAGTGAGGAATTTTCTTATACTTTCTCCAATATTGTGTGTGCATATTGTGTGTGTACAAAGCATCAGAATTGGGATAGTCATCCATTGCTGGAGCAAGTTTTGCTATGAGGGCCAGGTGGGTTGGCCTTATTGGGAGCCGTAAGGCAGAACCCCATATGTCTCCGACTCATAAGCCAATACATTTTCCTCTGATAATATTCAGAACCAGATAAAGAAGGCCTAAAAGAGCAGAGATACCTATTTGCTGTTAGAATTCCTGCTCCATGATTGCAGTAATGAGGTTTTTTGTCTATCACATGATGGTGTATGTTTTGACTCCACAGAGTGGTAAGTGACGGAGACAGGATGTTTGTGTTCCATGAAGTGGGACTATTGTCCTTTGTTCTTTTCTTCTTTGCTGTCTGATGCTAGAGAGAGAGAGAGAGCCATGTTGCAGTGCTCTGTGTGTGTTTATATGTAAATAAAGTAGATTAGCCAAAATGCTGAGTTACTGAGGTCTGTTACGCAAACTGCGAACACTCTGAGGATCACTAAGTGTGCCGGTGTCTGTTGCCATCGGTCACTGTGATGTTCGGGCTGAAGAAAGCTCTTGAAGCTCCCGAACGAAAGACCAGGAGAGAGAGAACATGCCAGTCAGGCATGTGCCTCTGCCAGGGTCCTACTCGAGTGTCAGAGAGCCAGTGTGGTGTAGTGGTTAAGAGCGGTAGTCTCATAATCTGGGGAACCGGGTTCGCGCCTCCGCTCCTCCACATTCAGCTGCTGGGTGACCTTGGGCCAGTCACACTTCTGTGAAGTCTCTCAGCCCCACTCACCTCACAGAGTGTTTGTTGTGGGGGAGGAAGGGAAAGGAGGTTGCTAGCCGCTTTGAGACTCCTGAAGGGGAGTGAAAGGCGGGATATCAAATACAAACTCCTCCTCCTCCTCCTCCTCTTCTTCTTCTTCTCCTCCTCCTCCTCCTCCTGACATTTGTATCCACAAACAGCTCCCTCCTCCCCTCAGCCAGCCTGCCCTCACCTATTCCAGAAAATATCAGCAAGATTTTGTTCCTCAGCATTAGTGGTGTTCTTGGCTTCCACACAGGTAGAATTGTGGCCCAAGGCAGCCATCTTTAACATGTCACCTGTAATAATTCCACAAGCACCCAGTGGATCAGGGGTTGAGAACTGTATTAGAGGCCAGGCAAGTCTTATTCTGGTTCCTGTCTGGACATAGCTAACACCTAGAAACAAACAGAAAGGACAATGAAACTAAACCAGGAGCAGCCAGCATGAAGGGCTGATACCACAACTCCATTCTTCTTGAAATAAAAATTGTCCAGTCCAGAAATATGGTTCAAAAGCTTTACTAACAGAACTTGCTTCAAAAGAAACAAAACAAATAATGTTACATCCAGATAATTGCACAATATCATGTGCTGATCCCAGCACAGATAGAACATCTTAGAAATATGAAATCACTTCACCCAGAGCAGAAATCAAAGCTCTGCCTCTCCAACACAGTCCCATTAGCCTGAGGCTGTGTTCTCCTAGAGAGAAAATCATTAGCAGTCCTTTCTTCTCCAATGCTTTCAGAACTTACTAATACTCCTAAAATGGAGACTTGTAATTGAATACCTCATGTGACCTAAGTTGAAAACTTCACAAGACTGGCAGAGATATATTCTCAGCTAATCATTAACTGTTAGGCTCTCCATTGAGCTTTCGTTCAGCTCAGTGGAACTTTCCATACCATGCTGTACTTTTAGCACCAGTTTGGCTTTACCACTGTGCCCACATATCCCCAGTCTTTCTGCATCTACTCTACCCTCTGTGTCAGAAGCAATATCTGCTCTGATGTGAGGTCGATAGCATGACCCTGGCCATTCCTGAACTAAGTGAAAGAAGCTGCTTTGCTTCTTGAGAATTACTCAGCTGTTTAGTTGGGCCTGTTTCCTACGGCTTACTTAAGCATCATGGCTGAGCCACCCTAGGACTGGACACTGGAATTAGCAACTTGCATTTGCAATTGTGCTGTCAATAAAGCCAAACACAGACTTTCCCCCCATGTTATCAAGTGCAGCTGAGCCTGAGAAGGGCAAGTACAGCCTAAATGACAGAAGGCCGACTCGTTGGCTGATATCCCCATATCTCACTGGGTTCATATAATTCTGCTGTTCTAAATCAGAACCTCTGATAGCTCAAAACAAGGCTGCCTATTTATATTTCTTAAGTCATCTGCTTTGTTCCATTAGGTAGCTAATGTTGCAGCTATATACCGCTCTCAACTTTATTACTGCCTTCACTTCATCTTTAGTTTCAGCTTCAGCTGCACTTTCCCCCCTCTTAGCATAAAGGCACTCACACTGTGCTTAATTAAGGACACTTACTCTACAACTTTTTTTCCACCTGAGCAGGGTCATTTTTTATTACTTAGAAACTGTATTTCACAGTCCAGGACCTTGGAGAGACCTGCCAAATACTCTGCCATTGTATCTAATTCCAAAGGTTGCAGATCTCTTTTTGAGACTGGTAAGGGGAAGCTACCACTTAGTCAAAGCTCTTGCCTCTGCTTGCTGTCTAAGCAAGTTTTCATGGAGCTGGGAAATCCAGAATCTCTCCTCGAGCTCATAATAGCAAGCCATTAGTTCCTGCTTCTAACTGAAAGTGAAATGATTAGAAGTTCTGATGAACTTGTGGGTTGTGGGAAAGGCAATGAGGACTGTTGCAGAAGTAGTCTGGCTCAAGGATGCTCTCCAGCTGAGCTGCAATCACAGAACCATAGAACTGCAGAGTTGCCAGGGATCCCAAGGGTTATCTAGTCCAACCCACCGCAATGCAGGAATCTCAGCTGAAGAATTCCCAACAGATGGCTGGTGACCTAAAGAAAGCAGAGTGGGGAGATGAATCACCACCCTTTATGCATGCTTGGAGAACATATTTGGAAATGCCACATAGTACAGCCTTCTTGGGAGAATTACTATTTCAGAATTCAGCAAAGAAATACTATCAAAGTGCAGAAAGAATAGTATGTGTAGAACAAAAAAGAGGAAGAATAATATACAAGGTAAAAAAAATGTATACAAGACCTTCTGCAACACAACAGTGTGGATGTTGAGGCTCATGCATGAGTTTCTTCCAGCTTGTGTTAATTATCTTCTTTGAATTCTCTGACCTCTGTTCATTTCCATTTCTCACGTGAGGCAGCTGATTTGTGGGTGTCCCGAAAGGGCAGCAAACTGTTGGTGGTTTAATTTACTATTGTTGTATTTTCACTGGCAGGGAAGCGGGGAGACACTTGCGGGATTTTCTGCCTAAGGCACCAAAAGAACTCGGCCAGCCTTGAGCACTGCGCACTTGCACTTGTTGTGTGTTGCCATTTGCTGCATTGCCTCAGGCAGGAAAAATGTCTGGGGTCAGTCCTGCATTAGCATCTTGGTATTCCTAGCCGGTTTCTCATCTTATATACTTGTCATAGTCTATAACTTTTCCTCCTGAGATTTATACCATTGTGCTCTTTTCTTTTAAGGTCTTATGGCTCTATGTTCCTACCTTCAAGCATGCTATTCACCTGAGGGGTAGTTGTATGGTTCACAGTGGATCTTATTTTCCTTATAGTGTTAATTAAAGTGTTGATAAGATTTTACATTGTAGAATTGCAATCCGTTCTTTTCCTCATCTTTAAAGAATGTGGTTCCTGAATACTATTTGGTTTGTTATTACGTATGCTGTTGTTTTAAGTAAAATACATATTTTCAATGGTTTCCAGCAGAATTTCCCATTTTACCCACAGTAAGTCATTATTGTTGTTATTATTAGGTGGAATTCAACAAAGCTGTTGCATGCATGGAATGAGGTCTACTCACACAATAGAACTTCTCTCCCTCTCCTCCCAACATATACCCTATGCCATCTGCTCTGGAGAGTTGGAGTAATCCCCAGAACACCTTTAGGGGTCACATGAAGTGAGAAGAGGAGGGTAGTCCCATTGCACAAGTGGATCTCATTCCCCACATGCATACGCCACTTAGTGCTATAGTGAATTTCACTTATTATCATCATAAATTTATTCTATAACACACAAACGTTACCTGGACCATATCCGTATGAGAAAAGATGGATGCAATTGCATTGTGCCATTCAAATTAAAAGGTACCAAGTAATAGTGCACTTTTTGCAGTGAAACCATGGATAAGTGCATAATCTGACTGGAAGTTGCATTCTGATCTGCAAACAAGTCTGGGCACACGAGATTAGATTGGCCCATTGCACAAAGTGGATTTAACAAATCCCTCCTCCATGTCCCATATTATGACAAGTTTTGGGAGCTATGCCCACACAGACACCTGGACTCAAAAGCAATCCTCTCTTCTCTGGGTCTGTATAATTTAGAATTTCTAAATTATTCTTAAATGCATGCCCCAATTTTAATTTATTTATAGCTCTGTTTGAAAAAAGGGATCAAACTTTCCCACACCATGTGATCGAAGCTTGGAGGCCTGTTAAGCATCTGTTTGTTCACTTACTGCAGATCAGGCTTTTCAAACAGGAATCCATCTCAAAGGCTGAATATGCTCATCCTTCAAACACTGGGCTTTCCCAACATGTGAGGACAGAATTCTTGGAATGGACTGCATGTCTCTTCTCGGGCCCAAGAACATGTTTCAAGGCACACACATGAAGACAGAGCATTTCAAGAAATAAAGGGAAAAGATGAAGAATTGCTAAAAGTCAATTGCCTGGGAATAAAATGTATTAATAATTGGTAGAGAATATTTAATAAGCTCTGATATAAAAAAAACTTTTAGAGATATGTTCAAACTATCTAAACTGGGAATCTCTCAAAAACCAATTTTCTCTTATGCACTGGGTGATGTTGATCTAACCCAGCCTGATGCCTGATATAAATATGGACAAGAGAGAACATAACTAGAAACAGCAGCAATCTGTCTCAGCTCAGTCTCCTGCTAATGTACTTAGGACTTCTATAACTGACTTGTATGAGTGATGATTTTATAGCTGGCCCTGTCTGCCAGCGACCCAACTGCAATGAAATTGCCTCCTTCCTCTTGAGAGGCACAAAATTTAACTTGCATCCATCAAAGAAGCTGCCTGTAGAGAGGGCAGGAGCAGTGAGCCGTTTAGCACCAAAGGGGGAAAAATCCGTGTACAATTTGTGTTTCCTGTAATTTAAATCCATTACGCTCACAGGAGCTTAAAATAATGGCATTTGTTAATTTAATTTATAGGCCTTTTTTTTAAAAAAAAGGCAATGTGTTTATCATAATTTAGGGGGGGAATTGGTAGACTCACTGTAGTAAATCCTTGTGAAAGCCTCAAACAGAAGTCTCTTCCTACAATAAAGAAGTAACAGGACTGAATCCTCAGGTGG
Source organism: Podarcis gaigeae (assembly GCF_964106915.1). Lineage (NCBI taxonomy): Eukaryota > Metazoa > Chordata > Lepidosauria > Squamata > Lacertidae > Podarcis > Podarcis gaigeae. The sequence goes on from NC_139680.1 coordinate 71,158,039, forward strand.
AACTACACATAGTATAAAGTGTGTAGATACCACCATAAGCAGATACCTTGGGTCAGATTCTCCCTCCATGAAAGCAACTGTCAATATTTTGCAGGAGGGATTTGAGTCCATACCAGAAATTTAGGTTTGTGCAATTAAATTATGGTGCTGGAGGAGACTCGTGAGAGTCCCATGGACTGCAAGAAGATCAAACCTATCCATTCTGAAGGAAATCAGCCCTGAGTGCTCACTGGAAGGACAGATCGTGAAGCTGAGGCTCCAATACTTTAGCCACCTCATGAGAAGAGAAGACTCCCTGGAAAAGACCCTGATGTTGGGAAATATGGTGGGCTCAAGGAGAAGAGGACGAAAGAGGACGAGATGGTTGGACAGTGTTCTCGAAGCTACCAGCATGAGTTTGACCAAACTGTGGGAGGCAGTGGAAGACAGAAGTGCCTGGCGTGCTCTGGTCCGTGGGGTCACGAAGAGTCAGACACAACTAAACGACTAAACAACAACAAACAAAGAGCTCTGATGCCCTGGTGCAACAAATCCACTTTTTAAATATAAAAAACACACTTTGTGCTTAGGAGAGTATGGGATGAGTGACTGATTAATGGGAAGTTGTACAATTAACCTGCAAACAAATCAGGATGAATTCAGGGTGAATGCTCATTGTTGTATACACCCATACCAGATCAATAAAGACCAGACATATAACCTCTACATAAGATTTGTGCAGGCAGATCAAAATCAATCCTCAATAAGTGTTGATAAGTAGTACCTTTTTTTCATGTCCTGCGTCATTAAGCCACCTTGAGCAGGCGTTTTCCTGCAAAGTGGCTTAAAAAATCATTTAAGCAGCACTTTCAATCCAAGTGAGCTGTGTTTTCCCACCAAACCATTGGCAGCCAATGCTGCAGTGACGTTTTCTTGAACTTAGTGCTCTGCAGACATTTTAGACCAAAATAGCCATCAGCCCCAACCAGTGAGCCCAGTGGTCAGGGATGATGGGTCCAAAGCAGCTAGAGGGCAGCAGGTTGGGGAAATCTGATGTAGTGTAAGGGTTAAGAGAATGAATACTATAATATTGGGATATGAGGTATGTTGTACCATGTTACAGACACAGAGGGGGGAATATGAGATCCTGTCAGGAAAACCCCACATGGCCCCTCCATCCCTACCAGAACTTCCCTCGATTTCTTGCTCACTATACTCAGTCTACCTCTGGAGTTCATGTTTCATGAGTCTCATGGAAGCATCCTGGAGGAGCTGGTCAGGGAGGAGCTCAAGGAACTGGAGTCTGATGATCCTGGAGAGGGACTTAGTGGGTGTGGGATGGGTCTTGTCTGGTCCCACAGAACTCTCAGAGTTGTCTGAGGAGAAGACTTTGGGCATTGAGTCTAATCCCAGGGGATCCCAAAGGAAAATCAAGATGGTTGTCAGGGAAAAGAGACCCACCCAGATGCCACCAGATGCTCCTGGCGGCCCTGCAGGTGCCTCCCACTTCAGTAAAGGAGATGCCAGAAGATAAATCTGGTTCTGAACTATCTCCTTCCCCACCGCCTAGGATATGGCACCACCAGCACTGGTGTGAACAGGCAGCCCAGGCCTAACCCACGAGAAAGAGTGCTAGTCCATTTACCTAGTCCAATATTGCTTGCCATGGTAAAGTTGTGCCCACGCCATTAAAGTAGGAGTCGGGATGTGTGTTGTTCATTGGATCAACATCTTAACTTGCTTAGCCATTCATGTCACCTGCTGTGTCTTTAACCTATACCTTGCCTATGTACCACACTGATCTGAGCGTTGACTTTTTGGCAGAAACCATCATCAGAGTTCAAGTGCTTCATCCAGTGAGAGCCAGGGCACAAATGGCAGAATGGGAGTTGTTGCGCAATTGGCGGTGTTGTGTGTGCTCAGTGTTCCTGACACTCTCCTACTCCTCTTGAAATGTTTTAAGGTGCCAAACATGCTCCTTCAGCTGCTCCTGTTAGGAGAATTTGTATGTTCTGTTATAATGTCTCTGCAAAGGCAATTGTCAATTGGAAGTAGCCATGATTAGCCAGCTTTTTTGACGGATAGCCTTTGTCAAACGTACGGGAGAAAAACCCATACCAGACCTATTATAATTGTATATTTATCAAAGGCAGAAAAAGTAATTGCATCGTTCTGACAGCTATCCACCTTGAATATTAGTCACCCTCAGAGAATTGTGCAAGACCAGTTTGTCTTAAAATGAATGAATCTTGTGAGGATTCCAGGTAGTTTGCAACTACTTCATAAATTCCACTCTGTGCTTTGCATGCACCTCACACACCGTCTTCTACAAGAGGAAGAAGAAATTAAATGAACTCTTTCTTTCCCCCTCCCACACTGCCCACTTCTTTATTGGTGCATACTTTCAGTATGCAAGCATGCATGTCCAACACACATCTCCCTCTACATCTTTTACAGATAAAAATTACAAAGTTGTAATATCAATGGATATCTGAAATAATGCTGCACACAAAAATGACACACAGACAATCCGTTGTAGACAGTTTGCCAGAAATCAGGATGGAAGGGTTGCAACTAGAGTTGTACCAAACTTTGGCAGTGTTTGATTGTTTACGGGAAAGCTGCCATTTCAAAAGGCATGGAAAGGTCTGTAGTGAAAAACTCACCTTGCTTTATCTTTGTAACTTTTATGTGCTCATTTACAGCTATCATTTTCTCAACCTGTTGCTGCCTTGGTGCCTTTTTGTTGTGATGTTGTTAATTGGAAGGGACTTTACCCATGCGCTCGTTCTCTCTCTCTCTCTCTCTCTCTCTCTCTCTCTCTCTCTCTCTCTTTAAGAACACCTTATTCCTGTGATTAGATGTACTTACAGATTTTTAAACTGCCTTTAAAACAGTTCTATCTCTCTCTCCCCCCTTCCCCACCAAAGATTTCTGCTAGTGTAGAATTGTTGTGCAGTGAGACTCTCCTGCCTTTCTTCCTCCATGTACCCCTCCCAAAATCAGCTCATGATGGGAGGAGAGTGGAGATTGTTCCTTTGGAGAAGCAGAAATGCTAAATTCATAGAGCAATCTCCTTAGTGCAATGATGGATGCAACTCAATGGGTGGACTACAGCATAGTAGAACTAAGTCTCTTGTTCCATCAGCACAAGGACAACGCACAATGTTCTTTCTCTCTCCTCTGCCTACACCTCCCAATCCGTTCTATGGCTTTCCCAGAATTTGGGAGCATATTAGGGGAGGAAGTGGGGTGCATGCAGGAGATGATGGAAAGTTCCACTGTATAAGTGGAAATCCTTGCCCTGATGGGACATAGGATTTGAATAATTCCCATTTTTAAAAAAGCCTGCTAATGCACATACTGAGATTTTTTTTTCATGGTTCCAGACATTTTCCTGGCACATTCATGCTTTTTGAGGCAACCCCCAACCCAAATTGTCAATGTTACATCCATTGTGACAGGATCTTGGGGAAGGGGACCCTCTAGGCAACTGCTGTGGAACTCATTCTAGTGGGTCTCACTCACTGAAAGGTTTAAGTCCTTGTAGAGCAGGTTTCCCCTGTAGGTGGGAAACATATTTAGCTGCACAGTCAGATCCTTATTAGTACTGGCATTGCATGCCAAATTTGACAGGAAATTGACACCAGTCAAAACCCCTTGTGTGGTTTTGCAAGTCCTCCCCAACTCCTGCTCTGAAGTTTTAAAAGGGAGACTTGCAAAGGGCTTTAACTTTGAAGCAACCCCAATCTCCTTTAAATGAGAAGCTGTGTGGCTGCTTCAACCAGAGGGAGCGTAGGAGCTATCTTAAAGCCCTTTGTGAAAGCCCTATTCCCCTCCCAAAGCTACAATTCCCTGGGAAAATGGATTGATGGTTAAACCACTGTGGAAACTTTAACTTTGCGAAGAGTTTCCTGACAGGTCACAGCACCCTTAAGGTCATGCATTCTTGCTTTAAATATATTGTGCACTTGGGGGTATGTGTCAAGACGGAAGATGAAAGCCAGCAATTTTGCCTTAGGAGAGCAGCAAACATGTTGCCTGTCTGCATCAGGAATTGACCATGTCCCTCAAGTCCATTTCACACATAGGGGAGCGGGTGGCACTGTGGTCTAAATCACTGAGCCTCTTGGGCTTGCCAATCAGAAGGTTGGCAGTTTGAATCCCCGCGACGGGGTGAGCTCCCGTTGCTCGGTCCCAGCTCCTGCCAACCTAGCAGTGCGAACGCATGCCAGTTCAAGTGGATAAATAGGGATTGCTGTGGCAGGAATTCCATGATTCCATGAGCTCTGGTTTCCGTCATGGTGTTCCATTGCAGCAGAAGTGGTTTAGTCATGCTGGCCACATGACCCAGAAAGCTGTCTGTGGACAAATGCCGGCTCCCTCGACCTGAATGCTGTAATCCTATATCGCCTTTGACTGGACTTAACCATCCAGGGGTCCTTTACCTTTTTCTTACCTTTTATTTCATACTTCACACCCAGATCAAGGGCTCAAGCATGCCCAGTGATGAATCCCACAGCAGGAGTCTAGGCTGGTTCTTGAGCAAGTGCTGTTTCATGTAAGAAGTGCTCAATTCTGTTTACTTCCTTTGCCCAAAGGTTCACTACCCCTGATTCGCCTATTTTGAAATATTTATTTGAAGACATCTAGATGCTGAAGGTGGTGGAGGCTGACTTTTGTTTAAACCCTGCAGGAAGTTAATAAACACACTTCTGGCATCTTGAGCATAATTATAAAAAGATCAAAATTTACTGGCTACAAAATGCTCGACTCAATAACACAATGAAAAATAATTTTTGCTAAAGCCTGCAATGCTGGCAAATATTCCTGCAATAAATAACCCTGTGCAGTGGAGTTTGCTGAAGTCTCTTGCTGTGTTTCATTTAGAATGGTATACAATCTATAGTAATTGGCAGCTCATACTTGTATCTGGCATCTAGTCCTCAATCTCCTTTATTGTGCTATTGCTATTCTCTGCCTGTACTGCACAGCCTATCAAATGCATAATCTCTTTGCACAAAAAAGGTGGAGAGAGTCTTGCAAGACATGAGATCAGATACTGATGATGTTTTTTCTCCTTCTATATCCATGCAGATTTTAAAATATAATCTTGGTAGGCATGCATAAGAGGCAAAGCTCCATGTTTTCCAGAGTAATCAACAAAGAGATTGGTGGCAATGTATTAATTGTCTTTTGGTAAATATCTATCTAATCTATTGCTTTATGCTCAAATGGACTGAGGAGGGGTAGTACCTCTGGTGTGGGACATGTCTTGCTCCTTCTGGGGTAGTTTGCTCCACCTTTGCTCCCCACCCTGAGAGCACTCAGCTCTCACCTGTGGCCTGAAGCCGTCAGCATGCAATAGGGGCCACACCCTGGGAATGGCTTTGACTGGCTGGGTGTGACAGCTGAGGGCAGGCAATGAGTCTCACACCCTCAGTGAGTTAGGGACTTGGCCAGCATGTGAAGACAGGTTGCGGTGGATTGAGCGGATGAGGCCAATTGTGGGTACAAGGGTCAGGAAGGCGTTTTCCGCACATGCTGTAGAGAGAAGTAAGGGGCAAATGGGGCTCATCAACCTGGGAAGGTAGCCCATCTAGGAAAGGAAAACCTCTGATCCTAATCCTCTGTTGTCTTGCAGGACACCTTCAGAAGAAGAAAAGGCTAAGGAGTAAACTCTAAAGTAAAAAGCTTTCAGCGGTTGTTCTGGGTTGTCAGTGCTAGCAGACTGGTATTTACACTGCTTCCACAGGCCCCTCAGTTGGCTTTAGCATTTGTTTCCCATATATTTCCCTTCCTCTGAAACAGAAAATTGCAATGTGTAATGTTGTGACATATTAAATAATGTGGGGCCTTCCCAGGGTGGAGCAGGCTGTGCACTGCTTTTGGCTCAGATGTTGACCTAGAGCACAATGCATCCTTTTGTGCCCAACTAGGATCTATTGGTTGCCATGTAATTCTCATATACGTTTGCAATTCCACATGCTGCCTACTCAATAAAGCTTAGCTCTAGGGGAGGTAGGGTATCTTGGCACTGGACTCTGAATATATTTAAACACTAGCAACTCACTGAGCTGGAAAATTGTAAATCTGCAATTTTATTTAAAAAAAGGTGGTCACCCTATTCTTTGGAGACAGGTTTGGAGACAGCAGGATAATTAATGGAGCCTCATGCAACACAGATGGGGGAAACTGCAAATTTCAATAACCCAGTAAAATGTGTTTTTGTGTGTGTGTATTTTTGCTTCGAACAAACAGTATTATCCACATCAGCTTTGCTTATTTCTACGGAGAATAAAGGTTAGTTAGAAATGAACTTTGCATGCAGGTCTGGGCGATTTAAATTTAAAAATATGTCAATGCTGATTCTTGTTGGGTTGTTTTTTGTGTTCTTTTTTTAACTCTATGAAAACTATGGACAATGAAAAGAAATCATTCTATAACCATTAGCTCCAAACCAAGAACATGTTTTGGCAAGTGTCTGGTAATACAATTTTGAAGTAATGCATTGCTGTTATTATCCTAATAATATTTACAAGAACACATTTGTGCCAGAGTTGCTGATAAAAGAATTAATCTCTATGGCCACCATATTTTAATGGACACATGATGGAAACCTGGTCTGTGCAAAGAGGTTAAACTCATAAAGACGCAGCCCAAGAGTCAATAGAAGCAGCAGATAAAGAAGACATAATATGCCAAACTCCTTGAACAGCAAACTATGTGTGCACTTTTGCTGATCCCAACCCACAAAACTGCTGTCTTTTTCTATGTGTTTCATCACCAATCCTACTCAGCCAAAAGCAATTGCAACATAAGAGCCATCTCCTATGGGCCAAGGTCCTTTCGCTCCCCCCAATAAAATATTTCTGGGCCCCCACAAAGTTGACGAGCATTGCCATTCAAATGCTATGTGATCAATTCTGTGGGGCGGGGTTTACCTCCCCCCCCCGCCATATTTTATTCAAGTTGGCACCCTTGGATTGCAGCGTAACCTCTTGAATTACGAAGTGTGGGAAGCAAAGTGCATTGGGAGGGATCTGGGAAAACCTTGTGTCTCCCCTGGTAACTGTGTGTATGTCTTTAGGAAGAGCCCTAGCTTAGTGGTGGAGCATCTGTTTTGCATGCAGGAGGTCCCAGGTTCCATCAGCAGGTAGAGTTAGGAGATAGAGGGAGGTGTGTCTGAAATCTTGGAGAGCAACAGCCAGTGAGTGTAAACAGTACTATGCGAGATGGACCATTGATCTGACAGAGTATAAGGCAGCTGCTTATGTTCCGATCATCCTTAATCACAAGTGAAGCAATTTCAGAATCTCCGGTTCCATGGCCAGGTGACCCCAGAAGAGACCATAAGACCATAAGAAGAGCTTGGTGGGTCAGGCCTGTGACCCGTCTACACAACCCAACATCCTGTTCTCACAGTGACAAATCAGATGCCTATTAGAAACCCATGAGCAGGACTTGAGTGCAACAGCACTCCAACCTCCTGTGGTTTCCAGCAACAGGTACTCAGAAGCATACAGCCTCTGGCAGGGGAGGGAGAACATAGCCCCCAGAACTAGTAGCCATTGATAACATTGTTTTTTTCTTAAAGGAGGTTTCAAGATTTGCTTCCTTACCAGAAAAAGTCTCTCTGAACTAAAATACCACTCACCTGTGGCTAGCATATGGTTGCCCCAGAACAGCGAGTTTGATTAACTTCCAAAGATTCATAGGATGTTATGCACATTGTGGAGTCCACAGCAGACTCATTTGTTGCAGATCCCCAGTTTCCTGTCTTCTCATTTAAAAGGAGCTAATTCACACAAATTATACACACACACACATACACACATATATATATATTTAAAAAAAACCAGGAAAAAATCCATCAAATTTCCCAGGTAAATGACTCACATTTTGCTACAAGGGTAGCTGGAGATCTTTTCTCAATAAGTCATAAAAGCTGATTCAACAATTTCATGTACATACTTTGCTGCCTTGACAAAATATACAGTTCTGTACTACATTAATAACCTCATAAAATATTACAAGTAGAAGAGAAGAGAAGGATGTGCTGTTTTTAAAAAGGATTCTTATGGGATTGGCTTTTTATTTTCTTTACTCTCTTGAAACTGAAAACAATTACGGTAAATCGGGTCTCATGCATAATGGGCAATTTTACACCTATTTCCATAGATTTAGTAACCTGTATTCTGCTACACGAGCCATTTGGGCACAGTGACCTATTAATAATCAATGGGTTGCATGTGTAAACTTGGATAATTAGCCACTTGTTTTCCTGCATCTACTTTTTCTCCCCGCTGAAACTGGCTGTCATTGTCATGCACTATATCTCTCCGAATGTTCCCTACGGTCCAGAATCTGGGCAGAAAACTGGAGAAACGGATTTGTGTGGTATGTTTCAATCTGTGATGATTTCCTCTGTTCAGAAGCCACTGCTGCTGCTTGGGAGATGTGGTGCATGAAACCAATTATTTAATCTCAGATCCCCCAAAAGGGTGGCTGTATTGGAAGGGTGAAATTCACATTCAAAGTTTTTATTTTAGCAGTTTTTCCAAGTTATTTGGTGACGTTTTAAAGGCAAAATAGCCCTGTGATGGGCGAGAGAGCCAAGCTAAGGTGCAGTCTTGGGTGGATTTAATCATTTCCCCCATGCCTGATTTTTTGTCCTGATCCCCTGGCCTACCTGGCAGACCGTGTGCCAAGACAAAGTTCCAAGTCCAGAAGCCAATCCACACAAGCCAAGTCCAAAGACCAGGAAACACAGTCTGGGGTCAGTCCAAGTAAGCCAAGTAAGCAGCCAGTCTCGAAGTAGAAACCCATGAAGGTCCAAGGAGAATCCCAGGTCAGGTCCTTCAACATGGGCAGTTGAGCAGACACAGGACCTCAGCTCTGCTGCCTTCTTATACTGTATCTGCTGATGGCAGTATCTGGGCTTGATGAGACATGTGACCCTCACCTGCTCTCACCTTGCCCCAGCTGAGGAATCACATGCCTCCTTCCCCAACTGGCCAGATAGTGAACTAGGCTGCAGGCCCTGGGCTGCCTCTTCTTCCTGGACTGTGCTGTCCGCTGCTCCCTACGCCTTAGGACCCACTGTGTTCATTGGGATGAAGGTCTCTCTGGCTCTGGTGAGGGTTCTCGCTGCTCAGCTTCCCGCCCCATGAGTATTGTTGACAACCTTACTGTTGTAGACACCACAAGCATGGTGATATTTACACAAATTGGGTTGACTAAGCTTTGTTGATGATTCTTCTGGATACCAAAAACCATAACAAAGTAACAAGAAAATAATGTGCACTGTTAGCTTATGTACATGACTAATCAAGATCTTTCCCTCCTTTCACAAGCCAAGAAACAAATGCTTAAATGAGCTGATAATTGAACTGCAAATATAGCCATGTATGCAATATTTTGATTGCATATTTCTTTAGAATTTGTATATTCTTTATAGCTTATATACAGTTCTTTGTAGCCCCGAGAGACTCTCAAAGCGAGATTCTAAAAAGGAAGCTAGGATTATCCAAGCTTCTATCAGTGCCCTTCCCTGGCATCATACCATGAAGCATCTCCCACCCAAATTATTGGAGGCAAGGGCAGCTGGATCTCACTAAGCCCATGTTGGAAGCCAGTGGTCTTTCTGGCAGTTGACAAGGGTCTGTGCATGTGTGCAGTGGCGTAGCTTCAGTTGCTGGTGCCCAGCCCTTGCCACCAACGCCACTGGAGCAACCCCACCTGCACCAGAGCAAAGTGGGGCCATGCTCAACCGCCTGCCTGCCCACACAGAGTGGAGAATCTGCATGGGGTCATCTGGTTTGCGTCCCCACATAATTGTGAATCTGGGGCCATGGCCCCCCTGGCACCCCAAACGCTATGCCCCTGCTTGTGTGTTCAGGCTCCTCCAGGTGACCTATTTATGGACCATTCATCCTGATTTCCTTGCACCATGTTTATGTGGAAGTTAAATTATAGCCAGTCTTTACTGAGCATTCATTTCAGTTTGCTTAGGGGGGAATTATCTGACAATGAACATTTGTGTTGTATTTATCCTGATTTGTTTGTGCAGTGGCTGCACTTTTTCCCATTAACCATTCATTCACCCCACACTTCTCGGTGTATTTCCTTGCCACTTTCCTAACTGCAAAAAGTCAGGGTTCTTTTACAATGAATTACTTTTCCCACTATGGTGACAGAGCACTTTAATGACACAAGCCTAAAGGCCAGCCATGCTCTTGAATTCCTCCCACAAAATAATGACAGTCTGGAGGCAGAGAGTCCCCAATAAACAACCTTCGTTCCAGGTTTTGCTCAACATTCCAGACACAAGCAACCTTCTCTCCAGTTCTGGAACGAAATTTTTCCAGCAGCTTTCCTTTGCTAATGGCCTTGTTGCTGCTGAGATAGATCCTTGCTCCAATCAAAGGGCGGCTCTTAACTGTAGGGGGATTTCCATCTGAGCACAAAAACAAGCTCCAGCACATTCAATTTTTAAAAGTGGGGAGGGGAGAGGAATAATTATTTCTGAAGATCAGTTTGTTGCCAACAAATATACAGTAGCAATTAAAGAATTCAGTTCTGAGGCAGAGCCACATGATCAACAAACTTTCCAGCTTAAATACAGCTTTCAGGGAGTTCAGTTGTTTTTTTACATGTACTTTGCTGGGGCTTCATGTGATTAGACAGGCACTAATTATGTCTCCTCCATTGGAGAGGCGTGGAACAGTTCAATTCTACATCCTTGATGCCTGGCTGATAAAGTATAGGCTGCATCTGAGCTAATGAAAGCTGTTCTTAGTGCTGCTGATAACAAGAGCCAGAAAGGAAAATTCAATCAAAATGGTTTCCCATCACATTTGTGCTTCTCACAATTTCCAACCTCATCAGGCTTCCAAAACAATAAAGGCAAACAAAAGAGGATTGGCTTTGATTTATTTGTACAAAGTATAGATTCACAGTGGCTGTGCTTTGGCTTCCCCGTTCAGTGACAATCTGGGAAGCAGCAAGCCAGAAGGAGATTGAGGAGAAAACATGGGAAAGGGAGACAAAGAGCACCATGTGCCATTTTCTGCATGGGTCTTATGGATGGGGAAGACGTTTGATTTAGCTTGCATTTAAAGGCAAATCTACCTAATCCATGCTCTCCAAAAGCATACGTGGACCGAAAGAGAGCCAGCCTTTAAAATTTGCATTTCTCTAAATTTTTCGTGGTGCAGTTCTCCAGCCAATTACTGCGTACAAGAATGCATATTAAAAGTGTGCATAAATGCATATACTAGTTAAAATAAGATCCAAAAATGCATTATATTTGGGAGAACTGCTTAGCAAAAAATGTGTATATTAGGTCAGATCACATACACAAATATGAATATCAGGATATATTCTCACTAAAACACTGATGAATTTCGCCAATGACTTTTTTTAATAAACTGAAAAACTGAAAGAAACTGAAATCAAACCATTCATCCCTCCTGATGGATCATTGCTAAAGTTAACGCATTTGTGTTGGGGAACAAAACTTAGAGAATTGCACTTTTCAAAGGATAGCTATGTACAGGTTGGTGAAGTGCGAATTAGGTCATTTTGCACTGAAATGTGAAATGAATGACTTCCCACACCCCACCCGAAATTTCTTGTTCCGGCAAGCCTTTGTCTTGTGGGGCAAATATGGTTTTAGACATTGAACCCTGTTCTAGGGTTGTTTGTCTGCTGAGCCTGTTTCTGTGTTGTTTGGTTTTTATATTGTTTTATTATGGATTGTGCCATTTTGATTGTTGTAAACGTCTTTGAGTAATGTGGACACAATAGAAGGGCGGAATATAAATCTCTGAATGAACAAATAAATAAGCAAGCAAGGACATGTGTCTGCACAAGGTCTGAAACAAAAAAGTGTTTCTATACTTAGTATACAGATACAGCAGGCAGATATTTGTCTTTGTGCAGGGCAGGATGGTATTGGGTGGTGGTGATGATGGGGGTCAGCTCTTCTATTGTCAGGGAAAAGTGGGACCATTTGTACAGCACCAATATGCTTACATGTGTATCTGGAAAGCTGAACTAAATGGTCTGCCGTATTCTTCATGAGCTAAATATTAGCTTGTGTTACAATCTGGGAACAGCTTAGGAACCCACCGAGGAGATCTGTTTGGTGTTATGGCAAACAAAGTAGAGTGCTATATTTATTCGAATGTAATGTGCCATCAAATCTAATGCGCACCCTAATTTTTGCGACATAATTTGGCAAAAAAAAGTTGTGCATTACATCTGCGTAAATATGGTACTTATAAAAAATGTTCCAAACTCACTCAGGGAGCTAAATTAGTCATGGACAAAGCAAAGGGAATGAAACATGAACCCTTCTCTGAAAGCACTCTCAGGATATTCGTAAGGCTTGCAACATGGCTGGTATTGGCTAAAGTTATAGGATATATATAGGATATTTGGATATATTCCCTTATATGCCGACTTGAGCACTGACATCATATACAGGGGCATTGTTGATCGTTCCCTGAGTTGGCAAGACTCATTTGTCAACAAGGAACCAAGCCTTTAGCGTCATCAGCCAAGACATGTGGAATAATCTAGCAGTAGAGACCTCTGCTTTAAGTTTTAAATGCCTGCTTAAACCTTTTCTGTTGCGAGCCCACACACTAAACCCTGTCCCTGGAGCCTACCCCCCCCCCCCAGAAATGAGACATGACAACAATGTATGGGTTTAAATTAGGCCACAACTTTATTGAATTTCAGGTGTAGGAACCTTGGCTTAGGCCTTGGAAGGTATCCATCTCAACCAAACAGGGGCTGAGGATGCGCAGGGCAGTCAGGTGCACTGGGAGGTGACTGTAAAGCGTGAATTTACATAGCGTGCCCTCCCACTTCACCAAAGCCGGGAGTTTGACCTACCGTATATGCTGCCGCTCTAGGTCCAGTGACTCCCCCAATCCACTCTTTAACGGGCCCTGCAACACCACCGTGTGGGGGTGCATGAAGATGTCACCCCCCATCTCAAAGATAGACTATAGGATTAGTAATAATAACAATAATAATATTACCCTTCACCAGCTACTCTGGGTGGCTTCCAATATATACAAAACATAATAAATCATTGCACATTAAAAGGCTTCCCTATACAGGACTGCCTTCAGATATCTTCTAAAGGTTATATAGTTACTCATCTCCTTGACATCTGATGGGAGGGCGTTCCACAGGGTGGGTGCCACTACCAAAAAGACCCTCTGCCATACACACATTCCCATATGCTTGTGCATATATGATATGTGAAAGGGTATTTCCTGGGGAATCAGTGCTGCTGCACCTGTTGGGGCTAAATTGGTTAAATATTCTGGGGGCCTTCAATAGAACTGACTGAGTAATTGGTATGGCTGGAATGAAATGGGAAACTGCAGACCAATTTTCTGTAGTGCCTGGAGGGACCCGACCGGCAGATGCTGCAGCATCAATCTATGTGTGATAACATTTTGAAAATAGTGTAAAGGAGAGAGGGAGGGGGGAAAGGAAGGAGGCAAATGCCTATGCAAAGCTTCCCAGCAGTTTATAGATTTAGCCATAGATATCTGGTAATCGGCATTAGTGTTGTAATCTGCAGCGGCTGAGATTCACCAGCCATAATTTCTGAAGTGGTGTGCTTTCGTCCTGACAGACTTGGCCATATGCAGATTGGCCTCTGTCTTTGCAGGTGTGCACACAAACAGTTCCTCTTCTTTTCTGCTAAGCTTGCACAAGAGATACCCACAGGGGATATTCTTGAATTTCCCCTTGGCTTATTTTTTTAAAATAATTTTTTTGACTTGGAGAAAATGAATCAGAAATTAGTTGTGAAATTAGATGCTAAGAATTCTGTAACTCGTGTACATGTTGAGTTTGTTAAGGTTCATGAATAGCTGAAACAGAGTTCCCCCACCAGCTGCAGGTAAGTGGCCATTGTTACATCAGAATTCACAACAGCTTGTACTAGACTGTACTGAATACTGTCTTTCCACTTACACAACAGACTTCCACTTGAATCCCCCTTCCTCTCCACTGCAGACCGCTGTGCACCATCAAAACCTGCTCTAGGTGCACAGGGAAAGAAGAGGAAATGTATTCTGCATGGAATATATCTATGTTTGCTGTTGTCAGAGTTGCAAAGTCCTTTGCAATAATTGTATCCATAGTCATATTAATGTCTTTTGTACCAAACATGCAGTGACATTTAAAGACATTGCCTATCATGAAACAAATCAATAATAATAAAAATAATAAAACAACAACCCACAACTATTATGATATGTTACAAGAGCTCATATTTAGTTGTGGAAATAAGGTCTCTGTCCCTCAAGTCCTTCACATTCTTATCATTCTAAAGGATATCCCATTCAAATGTGCTGAGAGCATCTGCTGAAATCTAAGTTTTGTGAAAGCCCTATAAAAGAATGAAAAGGTCAATGTCTCAGAATGATTGAACTTGATTTGGGGATACACAAAGGAAAACCCATCATCAACAATGGATGCTCTATCTTGATTAGCATCATAATCAAAAATTTAGTTCCTGGGAGTGTGCAGGCTGAGAGATGGGTATTTCCCCATTGGGAGTTTGCAAATCCTTAGTTTATCTTGGCACTTTTATGGCTATCCAGCAAGCTTTTATTACTCCAATCAGCAAGCCTTAGTTGTAAGACTGGTCCTCTAGGCCATTTAATAGATTCTAGCTGCAACTGATGGAAGCCCCAACTCAGCCCTGAGATGGGCATATCTTTGTAGATATCAAGATATCTAGCCAAGATAGAGAGATAGATAGGGCTGAGCTGGGCCATCGATTGCAGCTAGAATCGATTTAGTGTACCTTGGATATTTGCACAGATTATATGGCCTGGAAAAACACTCTTTTAAAATATATTTTTATCTATCTCTATCATCTATCATCTATCTATCTATCATCTATCTATCTATCATCTATCATCTATATCTATCATCTATCTATCATCTATCTATCTATCTATCTATCTATCTATCTATCATCTATCTATCTATCTATCTATCTATCTATCTATCTATCATCTATCTATCTATCTATCTATCATCTATCTATCATCTATCTATCATCTATCATCTATCTATCATCTATCTATCTATCTATCATCTATCTATCATCTATCTCAGTGTTTCCCAACCTTGTGCCTCCAGCTGTTTTTGGACTACAATTCCCATCATCCCTTGCCACTGGTCTTGCTAGTCAGGGATGATGGGAGTTGTAGTTCAAAAACAGCTGGAGGCACAAGGTTGGGAAACACTGATCTATCTATCTATCTATCTATCTATCTATCATCATCTATCTATCTATCTATCTATCATCTATCCATCTGTCATCTGTCTGTCTGTCTGTCTGTCTGTCTGTCTGATTAACAATATAACCATGCATTTCATGTACCATCTAGTTTAGAACACAGGGAAACACAGTATTTAGGAAAATCAGTTAAGTTGGCTCAGTCTGGAAGCTTTATTTGTGGCCTCCTACTATTTTTAATTAAGACATTGTGACCTGCCCTGAATGGAAAGGGCACACTAAGCACAACATAAATAAATACGGGGTGCCTGGGAAAGACTAAGGAGAACAGCCAAGCTTTCTGAATCTAATGAAGAAAAATTATGTTTTCTTTCCTTCTTCAAGCAGGCAGTATCCCTTGTGAATGGAAGTCAGCTAATATATAATTTGTAGGCATAAAAGGTAAAAATGGCTTTGATGCTTATGAATCACTATTGTCAAAGCTATACAAGCAAAATACAGTATGTGGCATGTATATACACAGCGGTCCCCTTCATGTTTAAAACATGACGGAGTGCTTAACAAGCGATAACCTAAGATAAAGCCACTGCTGGGTCAAAGAATGAATTAAAGAATATTGCTTTTTAGCCCAGACTTGAAAGCATTTATAGAGACAATATTCTAAATCTCTCCTGGCAGAATATTCAGAGGTGGCTACGGGAAGAGCACTTAAGATGCAGAGTCTCTTTCAGCAATGGATTTATAATGATATTCCTGTAGAGCGTTTGTAGATCACAGAAAAAAACTGACTTGGGCAGGGAAGAAGTAATACCTCAGCTGGATATTGCAAGCCTAGAAAACAGATGAGAGTATGGGAGGCTTTCAAGACCCACAACAAAGGCCTTCGAATGGATCACTTACCAGGGGTCCTGGAATGGTAGCAGCCAAGCTGTTCCTCCTTTCCTCACTTCCTGCTGCTTTGGGGATTCTCTCCCTGTATACGTTTCTCCCTCCCCACAAGTCCAGACTTCTTGTTTCATCATTTCAACTGAACTCATCGGCACAGTGTTTTCTTTTGTTTAAAAGTTAAATCAGTAGGTAGAGTAAGGCTAGTAAATCTGCGAAACTGACGAGGATGCCTCTATAATAAATACAGGCTCAAACTGCTCAACGATGGGACTCCATCTGCTGATGAGGGAGGAAGTAAAAGGGGTGCTAATTCTTGGTATGGTACAGAACTGGCAATGTGGCCCTGACAGTTGGCCAAAATGTTTCACACTGCATTGGTTTTAAACAAGTTCAGTATTTAAGTAATAGGGCTGTGCACAGGATTCAGCCAGATCCTTGATCTTGGACTGAATTGAACTGATCCACGCAGACGCAGGCTTTGACCAAGTAGGGTTGAGGCAGGTTCAGATCACCACAGGTCACACTACCTGGAGCAATCCAGGGCTTTGTCGGGGTTGGAGTGCTAGATGGGAAGAAGGAGAGGCAGTGTGTGGGCTGTTTGCAAAAGGGCTTTCAACTAGCTCTACACTGTGCTTTGACTGCATGTGCCTGTTCCCAGCAGAACACTCTAGGCAGCTTCCAACAAAGATTAAAAATACAATAAAACATCAGTAATTAAAAACTTCCCTAAACAGGGCTGCCTTCAGATGTCATCTAAACATCTGCTAGTTGTTTATCTCTTTGACATCTGATGGGAGGGTGTTCCACAGGGCGGGTGCCGCTACCAAGAAGGCCCTCTGCCCGGTTCCCTGTAACTTGGCTTCTCACAGTGAGGGAACCACCAGAAGGCCCTCGGCACGGGAGCTCAGTGTCCGGGCAGAGCGATGGGGGTGGAGATGCTCCTTCAGGTATAGTGGGCCGAGGCCGTTTAAGGCTTTAAAATCAACACCAACACTTTGAATTGTGCTTGGAAACGTACTGGGAGCCAATGTAGGTCTTTCAAGACCGGTGTTATGTGGTCTTGGCCACTCCCAGTCACCAGTCTAGCTGCTGCATTCTGAATTAGTTGCAGTTTCTGGGTCACCTTCAAAGGTAGCCCCACGTAGAGCACGTTGCAGTAGTCCAAGCGGGAGATAACTAGAGCATGCACCACTCTGGCGAGACAGTCTGCGAGCAGGTAGGGTCTCAGCCTGCGTACCAGATGGAGCTGGTAGACAGCTGCCCTGGACACAGAATTAACCTGCGTCTCCATGGACAGCTGTGAGTCCAAAATGACTCCCAGGCTGCGTACCTGGTCCTTCAGGGGCACAGTTGCCCCATTCGGGACCAGGGTGTCCCCCATACCTGCCTGCCCACTGAACCCCAAGAACAGTACTTGTCAGGATTCAACCTCAATCCGTTAGCCACTATCCATCCTCCAACTGCCTCCAGGCACTCACAAAGGCCCTTCACTGCCTTCACTGGTTCTGATTTGAAAGAGAGGTAGAGCTGGGTGTCATCCACATACTGAAGAACACCCAACCCAAACCCCCAATGATCTCTCCCAACAGTTTGATATAGATGTTGAAAAGCATAGGGGAGAGGATGGAACCCTGAGGCACCCCACAAGTGAGAGCCCAGGGTCTGAACACTCATCCCCCCCCCCACTTTCTGAACACGGCCCAGGAGGAAGGAGCGGAACCACTGTATAACAGTGCCCCCAGCTCCCAGCCCCTCTAGACAGTCCAGAAGGATATTATGGTCGATGGTGTCAAAAGCCGCTGAGAGATCCAGCAGAACTAGGAAACAGCTTTCACCTTTGTCCCTAGCCCGTCAGAGATCATCAACCAGCACAACCAAGGCAGTTTCAGTCCCATGGTGAGGCCTGAATACCAATTGGAAGGGATCCAAATGGTCCGCTTCTTCCAGGCGTGCTTGGAGTTGTTCAGCAACCACCCACTCAATCACCTTGCCCAAGAATGAAAGATTTGAGACTGAGCAATAGTTGGCCATACTTGCCGGGTCTAAAGATGGTTTTTAAAGAAGCGGTTTCATGACCACCTCTTTCAGCGGGTCTGGGAAGGCTCCCTCGCAGAGGGAAGCATGCACCACCATGCAGAGCCCATCGCCCAGCCCTTCCTGGCTCGCTTTTATTAGCCAGGGTGAGCAAGGAGCAAGGAGACAGGTGGTTGGTTTCACTCGGCCAAGCAGCCTTTCCACATCCTCGGAGGTAACAGATTGGAATTGATTCCATGCAACTCAACCAGACAGGGCTCTTGCACTCTCCCGCCCTGCTGCCATGCTGGAGTCTACCTCTTTTTGAATCTGAGCGACTTTATCTGCAAAAAACTTTGCACAATCGTTGCAGGAGATCTTGGGGTCCTTAGCAGGCCGCAATGGCAAAAGTGGTTCAATTAAATTGTGAACCACCTGAAAGAATCTCCTGTTTTTTCTGCAGATGCAACAGAGGCGGTGAAGAAAGTCCACTTCGCCATTGCTATCGGCACTTGGTAGGCTCGACGTTGAGCTCTAACTTGTATCTGGTCTGATTCAAATGAATCTTCCACCACCGGCACTCTAGCCTTCTCACCGATTGTTTCATCGCCCTCAGCTCCAGGTAAAACCTTGGAGCTGTCCGGGCTTCATGCAATCGGAGAGGGCGCTTCGGAGCCAGACAGTCGATAGCCCTGGTTAACTCTGCATTCCAACGAGCCACCAGGGAATCAGCTGAAAGGTCATCAACATCGTATAAAGCATCCCCCACCACTCTCTGGAAACCATTTGGATCCATTAAGTGGCAGGGACAGACCATCTGAATCGGTCCCACCTCCCTGCAGAGGGGAAGGGTAGCAGAGAAGTCCAGTTGCACCAGGAAGTGATCTGACCATGTATTTCTTAAAATACAACTCCAACTTTGGTCCTTATGGCACGGGGGCCCCATCACTTGATGTGGTATTTTTTGTGACCCTGGTGCTTTCATAAACTCCTCTGCGCAAATGTGCCATAACATGTCTTATTCGTCGTATTTTAACTTGGACCTCTAGCTAATCCTCATAATATGGAGATCACGGTGCACTTTTATCCTTTATTTTCACAGAGCTCTTGGAGTGGTTTCCTGGGCAGCAGATGCTTTCCAAGTGTACATTGTTGTAGTAGCTTGTTAGCATGACAGCAAGGAGACAATAGCTGCCCCATCTAGTCTGAGAAGCATCACTCAGAAATGATGTCATGTCGCTTTCATGTATAGTATTCCAAATGCTAAAAGTTGAGGCGCTTAACTATGCATTAGAGGCTAATTTCCTGAAGCCAAAGAGCACTGCTGTATTGTTGGAATCAAATCCAAATATACATTTGTACTTGCCACTGTAAACAAAGAGACATGCTGGGGAGGTAGCCTCCAGCCAGCCACATTTCCTTAAAAATCCTTTCTGGGAGAACAGAAATATATTTCCATTATTTATCAGCTTGAGAAGATTCATTGTTTGTGAAACAACGGGCAGCCCTTGCGCTACATCTATTGACATAGTGAAACTGTCTTAGAGTCAATTTGCTTTGCTATCCTGTAGAGATTTCCCCCCTTAAAGACAGGGTTTCTGGAATAGATTGCTCAGCAATAATGTACCCAACACAATACCTTAGCAGACGAGGCCACGTGTGGTGACAAAAATTATCAGCAGTGTTGCATCTGTGCTTTTAATAAACACAGTCAAATGTTAATTCCCATGTACAGTATAACAAGTAAAATAAAAATTCACATAACAACAACAACAACAGCAACAATAGGGATCCATTTTCACAGTTGATGGCTCTTCCAGTTGATCATCACAATCTGCTGTCCACCATTGCCATTCCATACTTTCTGCTACAGCTGCTCTCCTGTTATTATTATTGTTTATTAAATTTGTATACCACCCATTACTTGCAGGTCTCAGAGAGGTTCACAACATAAAATCACAATATAAACACACAAAATACATAATAAAAACAAGAACAACCCAACAATCCCCTCTCCCCAACACATTTTTAAAGGGCATTGGATGCTAATCAGCCAAAGGCCTGATTTAAAATGACAGTTTTCACCTGGTGCCTAAAGCTGTATGATGAAGGTGTCAGTCAAACCTTCCTGGGAAGAGCATTCCACAAATGGGGAGCCACTGCCACCTTGTAGGAACACAGGAAGTGGACTTATACCATGCCATGCCACTGTTCCATCTTGCTCAATATTGACTGGCAGCAACGCTCCAGAATTTCAGAGAAGAGTATTTCCCAGCTCTGCCTGGAGATACTGAGGATCGCACCTGCGGGGTCTCCTGCATGCAAAACAGGCACTCTGCCACTGAGCCACAGCCCTTCCTCTCTTGTAACATCCACTATAGATGTCTGCATGGGCACACATGTGTCACAGATACTGCACATAAACAAACAGGGTGATGTGCATGTTCATTGATTAATGAGATTCCTTACCCACCTGTTACCATGAGGGTAGATTATAACAATGAAATATAGAAGTATAAATCTAATAAAGCATTGCAGCCATTCATTGTAACAGCTGAAGCAGGTTTCCCTCCCCGTTTCTGAGGGGATCTCCTCTGGAAAGGAAAAGGGAATTCTGTTCCTTGCCAATGAGTCTTCTCGGTGTGTGCACGTGGTGGTGGGGAAAGGTTCAGGAACACAGGAAGCCTTGTGTGACCAACAACAGTCAAGATGAGGTGTGCAGAAATTCTTGTGGGGTCCTGGCCAGAATGTCCAGGGAAATATTCCCCTGGACGTTCCCACCTATTTCCAGTAGAAAAGACAAAGAATTAGGAATTTCATGGGTGCTTTGTGCCTGTCATGAGCAACTGTGTGAGACTGGTGAGGTGGAGGGTATGGCATTTTACACTATTCATAGTAATATATCTTTGCAGTATTTCTCCCAGTACATTTCCAAGCACAATTCAAAGTGTTGGTGCTGACCTTTAAAGCCCTAAACGGCCTCAGTCCTGTATACCTGAAGGAGCATCTCCACCCCCATCATTCTGCCCAGACACTGAGATCCAGTTCAAGGGGCCTTCTGGCAGTTCCCTCATTGCGAGAAGCAAAGCTACAGGGAACCAGGCAGAGGGCCTTCTCGGTAGTGGTGCCAGCCCTGTGGAACGCCCTCCCATCAGATGTCTGACTTTTAAAAGACATCTGAAGGCAGTCCTCTTTAGGGAAGTTTTTAATGTCAGATGTTATCTCATGTTTTTAATATTCTGTTGGTAGCTGCCCAGAGTGGCTGGGGAAACCTAGCAAAATGGGTGGGGTATAAATATATTATTATTATTATTATTATTATTATTATTATTATTATTATTGCTTTTGGTGGCTGCAAAAACAACATAGATCATCCAAACCAACCCCCTGCAATACAGGAATCTCAAGTAAAACATAAAAGACAGATGACCATCCAACCGCTGCTTGAAAACCCCTCATGGGAGTCCATTTCAATGCTGAACAGCTCTTACTGTCAGTAAGTTCTTCCTGATGTTTAGTCAGAATCTCTTTTCCTGGATCCATTGGCTTGGGTCCTAGCCTGCGAAGCAGGAGAAAACAAGTTTGCTCTTGATTTTGTCCCACACAGTTTCCTGTCAGCTGTGTGGGCTAGGATATAGCACCCAGCACAGCTAGGCTCTAGGGATGAGACCCAGTGAAACAGGAAGAAGGGTCACAGCTCAGGGCACAGACTTCTGTATTTCACATTAAAGCTCCTAGAATCAATCTCTGGCTCCTTCAGTCAAAAATCAACATTGCTGGAAGAGGACCTTGGGAGCTACCATCAGTCACAGGAGACCTCACTCAGCTAGATAAACCTCTGGTCTGTGACCGTATAAGGCTTCTCCTGTTTCTTCTTTTAATAAACCAAAGGATCCTCTGAATCAGAGCCTCCTGGATGTGCTCAAAGAAGCTAGATGATTGACAGCCTATGAAGGGGTGATGCCGACTGATCCCACTTGTGATCTGCTGCTGCAAAGAATATATGTTTGGCACCAAGGGGTGCCCACGTCTAGCATCTTCCGTCACTTCCAAGTCATTGTGAAACACGAGAAGCACTGGAAAGTTTCCCAATAACCAGCAGCAACAACAAAATCATCAGCCTCCGTAATTGGTTCGAGACAGTATCCTGAGTAGATGAGGATTAAAGGCATTGGAGTGTAACCAGTCACAGAGCCCAAAGTAACAAGCATCCAGCATCACATTTGCAACCGAGACAGGATTAATTATTTAACTACAGCATTCAGGATAATTTAACCACAGTAGCAAGAGCACAAAAGCTAACTGTAATTTCCACAAAAGGAGCCAGAGTGTTCAGCGTTCTCAAAAACCTATAGAAGAGCCAGAGAAGAAATATCTCTCTCTCTCTCTCTCTCTCTCTCTCTCTCTCTCTCTCTCTCTCTCTCTTTCTCTTTCTCTGAGACAAGATCTGTATTCACATTTGCAGATAACACAAATGGAAAGTGTTCATTTTCTGTATTTGTTGCTGTTGTGTGATTCAATAAGGGAAGGTGAACTATTTCATTACCAGCCAATTTATGTAGTGTGACAGGCTGACACAGTTTGGTTTGCCATCTGTGAAAGACAAATAACAAGCTACTTTGTAATTTGCAAGTCAAAAGTGGAAACTTCGGCTTGCGGGCTTCTCCCACTCTATGAGGCACCCACACCTGGGCCACTCACAAGGCCCACCTTGGTCCCATCAAATATTAAGGGCAATGTAATTTTCTTATTCAGGGCCAAGCTGTGTGCCACATGCAGCTGTGTGTAACTTTTCCCTGACATAGTCCTGTTTAAATAAAAAATGAAGCTGTGAGTGATAAGAGTTGTATTTTTTCTAGAACTTGGATGATATTTATGGACCATCTATCATCTATCTATCTATTACCACTCTCTGTGGGGGTGGGTGGGTGGATAGATAGATAGATAGATGATAGATAGATAGATAGATAGATAGAGATAGATAGATAGATAGATAGATAGATAGATAGATAGATAGATGATAGATAGATAGATAGATAGATAGATAGATAGATAGACAGACAGATAGATAGATAGATAGATAATGATAATGATGAAGAAACAAAAAGAGAGAGAGAGAGAAAGAAAGAGAAAGAGAAAAAGGAAGGAAGGAAGGAAGGAAGGAAGGAAGGAAGGAAGGAAGGAAGGAAGGAAGGAAGGAAGGAAGATAGATTCTGTCCCTAGCATACAGGGATGCTGAGAGAAATTCCATTATTTCTTTGGTGGGGGTAAATTTTGATTCACTTTACTATTTTTTTTTATTTAGTTAACAACATTTGTATGCTGTATAATCAATACAAACCTCTGCACCACACGTGAGGAACCCATGGCCCTCCAGAGGTTTCTGAACTACAGCTCCCATCATGTCTGACCATTGGTCATGCTGACTGAGGCTGAGGGAGATCCACACTCCTACTGTATTCATGATGATGTTGACATATGTGTGACAAGCTCATTGCACATGTTTTGTTCACTGTATGGAAGCGATGTCTATGTTGTTCCTCTGACTCAAGATTTTTGTGAATTCCTTCGTGAAGTAGCAGTGATTGTGAGTATGTGGTACAGTTTTCTGATCCAGTGAAGGGTTCTTGTAAGTAAAAAGGCTGCCTTGACACTGTCCTCTGCATTTGCCTTCCACCAGGGGTCTGACAAAGTGGCAGGTTAAAAGACTTCTGGGAGTGATGTAGGGCTATTTTATTCATCAAAGTATAATCATAACCTTTTCGTACAGTACATAAAGTTCCTGCTTAGAATGGCAAAGTAGGTTTTGCAGCTGATTGCTTGTTTATAAAAGTGGTTAGCCATACTGAGGCTTCAAATATAAGTGGGCTAAAAAAAAAAAATCATATTAGGAAAGGAAGAAAAAAGCTTGCGCTTCGAATACAATCCATGAACAACTTGTTCCCAACCAATCTCATCCTACCATAGTTATAAATAAGGTTAAGCATCCTTGTCCCAGATGTTTCTCCATTTTATGCTGCAAAGGGATGGTAATTTTAAACTCTGCTAACTAGGCATTAAACTCATGCAAGTGAGTAAGAGGAAGGATAAATAATTAGTAATATACTATCCTACCTTCCAAAACCATCCTACGCCTAAGACAGTGCATGACTTAATACACCCCCCAAGGGATGATGTATGAGTCCCTAGATCTAATTTTGACTCTATCATGTGAAGGCACTAGATCAATGGCGGGGGGGGGGCAGCTGAATCCCTCCAGTGGACCAGATCCTCATCTCTCCCCCACTCTGTAGGACAAGTCTGAACATGTCTGGAAGATGGGATAAGGATATCAAGTGACATGTTTTTGCTTGTATGGACAACCAGCTGAGATTCTTGCAATTAACTGTGATGCTTGCGTTGCAGAGGATTGGACTAAATGACTTCTGGGGTGCCAGCTCTACAGTTCTGTGATTCTATGATTGTCAGGGTTTCCCAGTCACTATGCTCAGAGCTACACAAGCCCTGGCAACCCGATGATTCCCAAGGCTTATAAAGTGGTTACAACACATTTCTCAGGCAACCTTCTGCGATCTTAGGACAATAGCATTGATCTACCTTTGAGGGTTCTTGTAAGATTTATCAAGATCTCATTTGCGATGAACTTTAAACACTCTAAAGTACTATTTAAATGTTAAATGTTATTTATTTCTAGTCTGGCATCCATTTATTACTTCTGTATACTATGATATTGCACATTTGATTCCTGGCAGAGGATCGTTTGCATTAAACAGGATAGGGATTGTGCATGGCAAGGAGAAAACCAAAAAGTGCATTATTTTAGTTTTTGTGTGTTGCATTGTCATTTTTTCTTAATTTAGTGTTATATGTTTTGCAAACCGCTTTGATGTTTTTTAATATAAGCAAGTGGTGTATAATCTTTATTAAATAAATAATGAAATTATTCCTAACCAAGGCTCCTACTTCTATAACAAGACACAGCACATGCAAGGCTGGGAGAAATTCAACAGGTGCGGCTTGCACCCCCCCTTCCTACAAAAGTAGGAAAGGTTGCACCTGTTGAATTTACCCTCCCCACTCAGCTTATAAAGATACAAAATATTATTGGAGGAAGGTAGCTGACAAGGCTAACTGACATGAAATATAAACATGCTTCATTCGTTATCACATTAAGTAGGCTGAAATCTCATCAAAGGAGGTTTTGAAGCCAAGTGGGATTCATGTATGTTCAGAAAACTCAATTATTTTCGTTTCCTGGTTATGAATTGCAATGCAAATGTGATAGGGAAGAAGCACATTTCAAGAGAGTTCAGATTGAGACATACCCTTTTGCTATTAAGAAGTTATTAAAAGTTCATTCTTGGCATGTGGACCCATAGGGGAGAAAAAGCAGGAAAAGGGAAAACTTCGTGCCGCCTTAGAATGGAGACAAAAATGTCGACCTTTTCACTTGGATGCTTCTTCTGTCTAAGGTGCACTTCCTGATCATCTTGTCTCTGAAACAATTTACTGCTTTATAAGGGGCGACAGCACCAATAAGTCAAGGAGGACTTGGCTTTGGCTTTCCACTGGAGGGTGAATGTCACATGATAATTGGCAGCTTTATGCTGGCTTGACAGGAATATTTGAGGGCTGCAAGAGGGCGAAGTTAAAGAGGAACCCTGTAAAGAGAAGAGAAAAGAGAGGGGTGCGATCCAGGAAAAAAGAAATGACTGCAGGAGCCTCAAAAGCTCCTCCACAGCAGCTGCTGTCACACAGGGTGTATGGTCGTTCCCCAATAACCCCTGGGATGCTCCCTAGTTCAGATGCAGGTTGCCTCCTCAGCAACGTATTGCCGGCAAGGCCCAAGAAGCGGGGTATTATCTCCATCCTGTCAGGTGACCTGACAAAGAAATAATCTGCCTATCAGGCTACAGTCAGAAGGCAACACCAAACATTATGCTGGGGGGTTGGGGTGGCAACTGTTATCCAGGCTGCAAAGTATATAGTGGGGAAATTTATCCTTTTCCCCAATCTGCAATTAGGACTAAAACCAACCCAGGAGGATAGGAGGATCGGGAGGAGGGGATCCCCACTGTTGCCAATGGGAACATTTGCTTTTTAGCTGCATTTGGGGAGAGGGGCGTGTTGATGAGAAGTTAGGGGAAGGGCTTGATCTCACCTCCGTGTGTACTATGGCCTTGACGAGAGGCCTGTGGGAAGAATGCAAGCAGGACATGAGCACATCAACCCACCTGTGGTTTGCAGCAGCTGGTATTCAGTAGTACACTGCCTCTGATGTTTGGAGCATAGCCATCATGGTTAGCAGCCATTGGCAGCCTTCATGAATTTGTCTAATCTTCTTTTAAAGCCATCCAAGTTGGTGGCCATCACTCCTGCAGGAGCTAGTGACACAGTTGATGTGAGTGGCTTTGGGAGGAAGGAACAGTGGCTAAACAAGTAATAATATTCCTCCTACACCTGGAGGAATAGTTAACTTGTTATTTCT
This sequence comes from Podarcis gaigeae, assembly GCF_964106915.1. NCBI lineage: Eukaryota > Metazoa > Chordata > Lepidosauria > Squamata > Lacertidae > Podarcis > Podarcis gaigeae. The sequence goes on from NC_139680.1 coordinate 71,184,693, forward strand.
ATCAAGGAAAGAGAGAGACCATACTGTATATAGGAACCCATTGCTTCCAGCATTGACTCCGCTTGAAATACACCAAAAGCAGAAACCAGAATCCACAGAAGCTACTGACGGCAGGCCAAGAACACACTAAGTAAGGCAGCAGCAAAGAGCTTTTTGTTCCCTGTCCTCGGCCTCCAGGAAAGCTCAAAGGAATAGATTTTGTAAGCTACCCACATTATTATTAATGTAGATCAGGTTGCGATGGAGCTGGTTGGTACTGTCTTGGTAGTGTGGATGATATTGTGGTGGATTGTTCTGGGGCTTCATCTACTATTCTTGTGGGGACCAGAGTCAAAAAAAGTCTGTTGTGGAGAGCAAAGCTGTCCCTTGGTCACTCTTGAGCTCCTAGGCAGCTTCACTCCTAGATCAGAGTTTGCATGCTTGAGGAAGCGCCCATTTCCCAGCCAGCAGAGCACTCCTCCTAATGACATCTCTGACTTTGAGCTTTTAAGGACTTATCTTGGCACATCCTTGTCAGTGATTCTGCTGACATTCAGAAATAATTGTTTGGAATATGAATTTCCCTAACTCATGAAGCCCAGATATCTTCTGAGGAGAGCCTCCTTACACTAAAATTCTTACTCTGCTGCTCAGGATGAAAACTGAGACTGTTATGATTTTATATGACCATTCTGCACCTGTGCAGACTTAGATTTCTCAGGGTAGGCACTCAAGCCATAAATTGCTGTTGGTGCATGCGCAGACACTGATTTTTTTAACCTTAGTTTCCCTCCTACACCCCTTAATCCCAATGATTGCTGCAATTGACTAGAACTTGGTTAAAATCCGAGTGTAATTTACAGAACAATACTTAGGCACTTGAGCAATCTACTGGGAATTTCCAAGTTCAAAAAAGTCAGGTACACCCCAAGGGCAGGCAGCATGTAAATGTAACCTTTGAAGCAATTTATAAGAGGGGAGCCTTGTTAAAAGGGGAAACAACCACTGTTACTTAGCAGGAGATGGCTCTGCTTTCGCAAGGAGAGAGAGCAAAGGAAGGAGTTGCATTGTGGAAATGGACATGTCCTCTTGGGCTCTGAGACCTACTCATGGGATGAGGGGCAACACCACTGCCAGTGCACAGCGACCTCAAAAACTGCTGTTCTATATCACTATTATAAGGTTAGAAGCAGTGGGTAAGTCTAGCCTGCAAGGCCTGGGAAAGCAGAGGTTGATGGCCTGTTAGCTGAAGTCCTCAGAGTCTAAGGAAAGCAATATGACATCTTCTGGCCTTAGAGGGTCTGGCATCATGGGCTCCTCTGGTGCTGGAACTCTCAAGGAACAGGAATGTCAAAGGCTGATTCTAAGGACAAATATTCTTCCTGACACAAACACCCCAGGTCTTCCTCAAGTTTCATTGTGCTGTATGTGAGAGCAGTCAAACTGTTGGAAGATTGCAGCACCCGCTGTGAATGTAGAGACTGATACAGGAAAGACATGTTTTGTTGCAGCTGGGGCAGATAAAGGAATCTGGTTGGGGCATCTGGTTATTTACAGAGCAATTCTCCCAGCCCCTTGAGCTCTGCTTTTCTGCTTTCCCTTATTTGCACTTATAGGAGTGTCCTAGCCGCTTCCTGCTCACTAAACTCTGTTGCCCCTTAAGCTTCCTACACCTCTTCCTCCCAGTCTGCTCCCTCTTCTCCCTCTGACCACACATTGACATCCTACTGCCAATCCCCTGACTCTGAGTCTTCATTCCTTGGGGGTTCCCCACCTGGTGCTTCCCACCACTCCTCTGCATCCAGCCAGTCCATGACAACTATTAATGGCTAGTCTAGTGCTACCTGCGATGGTGATGTCTCTGTATACCAGGTCTTGATACTCACAAGTAGGAAGAATCCTGTTGCACTCAGGTCCTGCACACAGGCTTCCCATAGACATCTGGTTGGCTACTGTAAGAAGAGGGTGCAGGACTAGATGGACCTTCGGCCTGATGCAGCAGGCTCTTCTTATGTACATTCTAACCCAAGTTTTATCAGAATTAACCATGTGCGCATGTCAGGCTTCAGGGAATTGGCTTCCTCCCCCGTGGCCGTAAATGAGCAGATCAAACAATAGGGAGTTCTTTCCAGTTAGTTTCTTTAATAAACAAAGTGAAGAACAAAAGAAAGTGTCTAACCAGATGGCGGTGCTCTCAATTAAGGTCATTCCCCCCTCTGTCCCTATTAATCTATGTCAGTCCTACTTCTTGTAATCTGAGTATGGAGCCACTATGTTTTCTGTCCTGAAACTTTCTGAACACTCCGAGACTTTGGGGAAGGGGCTGGATACTATCCAGAGACTGTGAATCTGTTAACCCTCTCTCTTCTAGTGATTCTTCTCCTAGCTGTTCCCCATCCAGTATTTCCCAGCTTCTGCCTTCTGAACTATGCCCCTCTACAAACCACTATTCTAAATCCAGTGCTTTTTTCTGGGGGTACGCAGGGGTACGCATATCCCTAAACGTATTGTGAATCTAAGTTTGGTCTCATTGAGGGGCAATATTTCAACATGAACAGGACAATGAGAACACCCCTAAACTTTTTAGGGAAAAAGCACTGTCTAAATCTATCCTGCCCTCCTGTTCCTGGGAAGGGGAAGGAGCAGGAGCAGGAGCAGGAGCAGGGTGAGGCGGTGGCTCCCACCATTCTTCCTCAGTGCAGCCCTCCTCAGCATGGTACCTGACATTGCACAATTAATCCATCTCCACTCGTCTCCCCACATTCACTACTGCCATAATATTAGCTTGATTGAGTTCTGCAAATTCAGTTGAATGAGATTGGAGGCAGTTTGGAGAAAAAACAAAATTCAGTCATGACACAATCTTCTCTTAGCTGTGCACAGGTGACCTCGGGAAGAAACACTGTTCCATATCCCATTATCAGTCCCCTGAGTCATCCGGTCCCTGAAGAATATGGTTCATTAACCAAACTGCTCTTTTGCTGACTGCCTGTTTTTAACTGCTTCAAAACCTACATGCAATTACAATATTTTTTCTTATCCTCATGGTATGTGTGTCAAACGCCTTACATATCTCTGGCTATATTTCGTTAGCTAGCCTCACAGGAGTTGTGTCTAAATGGCCTCATTGAAAATTGCATCTCCCCGATTCATTATTTCCAGAATTATTATTTTTTCACAACATAGCTGAGCATGTGAAGGCACTATCAAAAGGGCTTTTAAATAAACGTTCTTAATCTTCAAGGGATTAAAAAGAAATAATATGGGTGACATATAATGATTATTTTCACCCCAAAGCCATCACAAATATAAAGGTACTGGGAGTGGGGGGCTGGGAGGGGGGGGGCTGGGAGGGGGACTGGTATCAAACAAGTCAGTACAATAGATAGCACTTCAATACAGAGATAATCGCATTGCAAGATTTGCTTCCACGCAATGGCCTAAATATTGCCCAAAAGTACAGCAAAAGGAACTAGAGATAATAAAGAAGATTAACACTGCACAGTATGCTTGGGAAAATGTGCTGAAGCTAATACCCAAGCTCATTTGCTTTTAAATTACTACCTGAGATATAATCATGGCCAGCCCAACACAAAAATTAAAAGAGTTTAGGAAGCCAGGAAGGTTGATGCTGAGTTGATTTATTGCCAGCATTATTTTTTAAAAAAATATTGATATGCATCAAGCAATTAGCTAATCCATTTACAAGCTATCAGAAGAACTGCAAGGCTGCTTCCTTAAACTCCATTTTAAGTAATACCTTAAAATGTAGAATGTTTTCTGCCATGCGTAGAGATTAATCATTAGATCATATGAGGAGAACTATATACGCCAACTACAGCTCCATGGGGAAAGGGGGTCTACAACCAATAAGTAAATGAAATACTCCTGCGTGCATTCATATCTGATGTTAACATGTGAATATGCATCACACAAAGCACAAAATGTGTCATATGGATAAAACAATGGATCAAGCAACAGCTTTTTATTAAGACATGTCTTAGACTGTAATCGTGTACATATTTGCAGGGTGGCGCTGTGGGTTAAAGCCTCAGTGCCTAGGGCTTGCCGATCGAAAGGTCGGTGGTTCGAATCCCCGCTGCGGGGTGCGCTCCCGTTGCTCGGTCCCAGCGCCTGCCAACCTAGCAGTTTGAAAGCACCCCCGGGTGCAAGTAGATAAATAGGGACCGCTTACTGGCGGGAAGGTAAACGGCGTTTCCGTGTGCAGCTCTGGCTCGCCAGAGCAGCGATGTCACGCTGGCCACGTGACCCGGAAGTGTCTTCGGACAGCGCTGGCCCCTGGCCTCTTGAGTGAGATGGGCGCACAACCCCAGAGTCTGGCAAGACTGGCCCGTACCGGCAGGGGTACCTTTACCTTTACCTTTAAGTTTCATGGAAGCCATTGGGACTCACAGCTGAGTAGACATGCCTAGAAATGTGTTGTCAAACACTTTCTGCCTTTCCAATTAGTATTGTATTACAGTGGTACCTCGGGTTAAGTACTTAATTCGTTCCTGAGGTTCGTACTTAAGCTGAAACTGTTCTTAACCGAAGCACCACTTTAGCTAATGGGGCCTCCAGCTGCTGCCGCACCGCTGGAGCTCGATTTCTGTTCTCAGCCTGAAGCAAAGTTCTTTAGTTGTTTTGATTTTGTGTGGAGTGCCCTACCTGGGTGGATGGAGCAGCCAAGTAATTTCGTTGTCTCCGAGAGGGGGCAATGACAATAAAGATATTATTATTATTATTATTATTATTATTATTATTATTATTATTATTATTATTATTATTAACCTGAAGCACTATTTCTGGGTTAGCAGAGTCTGTAACCTGATGCGTATGTAACCTGAAGTGTATGTAACCTGAGGTACCACTGTACTCTTCAGTTTGCATACAACCCACCAAAGTTCAGTTAAATCTAATGGGTGGCATTCAAGTAAGTTATGCTCAGAGTTGCACATAAGCACATTAAAAGAGCCTGCTGGATCTGTCAGTGACCCATCTAGTCCAGCCTCCTCTTCTCACAATGGCCAACCAGTGGGAAGCATGCAAGCAGGTTGCAAGCACAAGAGCCATCTCCTCTCCTGCAGGTTCCAGCAAGTGGTATTCAGAACCATTTCTGCCTTCACCCTTGGAGGTAGAGCATAGCTATCATGGCTAGTAGCCATTGACAGCTTTATCCTCCCTATATTTGTCTAAAGTTCTTTTAAAGTCATCCAAGTTGGTGAACTTTCCAACGTTCAACTTGGCTGGATGTCCCCACGTTCTAGTGTTAGGAGAGAGGCAGGAAAACTTTTCTCTATCCACTTTCTCCACGCTGCTCCTAATTTCATGAATTTATATCACGACACCTCTGCCTTTACTCTAAACTAAAAAGTCCCAAATGCTCCAACCGTTCCTCAGAGGGGAGTTGCTCCATCCCCACTGAAATTAATGAACCCAAAGTTAATCCTTTTCATTAACTTCAATGGGTCTACTTTGAGTAGGTCTATTATTGGGTTTTTAATTATTTTTAAACTATATTTTTATTGATAGCAGTTTCTTGTAAACAGCCTGGAGGTTTTGTTACAATCAAGCAGTGGATATATTTTGTTTTTTAAAAATAAAACAAATGAGAAAGCTCAAAGGAGGTTGACAGAGCCGTTCTTTTCCATAGTGCTGGGGTCAATGTGACTATGAATATGTATACACCCCAGAGATTATGCACATGGACTTGACAGTGCGGTGAATGTGTACATGTGGTTTTCAATAAGGAATTTTGCATTTTCCCCAGTCTACACAGACAATCATAAAGGATGTTGGAGAATGTGAACTGATCAGAAATGTTTCATGATAAATATGCATAGCCTCCACATAGATTTCATGCATTTTTTTCTGGACAATATTTGCATAGTCCCCAAAATAGGCTGTGTAAATTGACTGGCCACTTTTTGCTTTACTGATTGACACTGACAATTTCTTTATATTCTACAGCCCCATAAGGAGACCATGCAAAGGGAGCGTGAAATCAGGTATATGTTGCCAGTTTCTCCATATTCACAGAACCTGTGTTAACAAGATATACCCTAACTCTTTTCGTCCCAGTATCTTCTCTGCCAAGCTATTTTGTAACACAGCTAGTAAGGGTACCCATTATGAACATACCACCTGTCATACCACCTTAAGGACTCTGAAAGACTAATATCTATCCATTCCCAGACTTAATAGCCTGGCCTTGAGTAATCATTGTAGCAACAGGAGGAGGAATTCCTCTCCCTACTTGCCATTGTTGCAGTATTATTGGCAGCGAAATAGATCAATTTCCTTCTACCACCCCCTGAAAAATAATGCTTGCCTGATCACTAATGAAATACAATCGTCTATTTTGCATGACATGAATGAGTGACATTTCCCCCCCATTTCATTTCATTTTTTGCATTCATCTGGTGGGAGCTCGGATGAAAGAACAAGATCTGAAGGCTTCACTTTTAACAGTGTCTGCGAGGTACTTTTATGGCTTTTGAAACTTATCTCTATAAATTTCAGGATTCCTTTTCACTTTTATGTTGAACAAGCATGTTTTTAAAGGGAGTGCAATGAGTTCTTAAGGGTGCTGCTTATAGATAGTGGGGCACAGAGGGAACATCTGGCGAGAGAAGCTTCAAAGGGAGGTACATGAAGGAACAGTTGAACTTATTTTTGATCCATGCCAGCATCTGAGCAACATTATGTAGCAGTGAGCCAACCTGTTTATGATGTGATTTTCCATGGCTTGCTAGGTAGTCATTTGAACAATCCATAACTCGAAACCAGGAATTCGTGACACTATCGTGAATTTCTAACCCATCCCACCAAACATGAGAGGCTTACAGGTTCATTCCATGACGACTCCCCTAGAAAATGCTCATGCTGATTTACTAACATTTAAGTGAGCCCCACTTTCATTGGGCACCAAGGCTTAACCTTCAGGAGAGAAGGAGACCATTCAAAACAGAGGAATCCGGCATGACTTCAGCCAAAGATGAAAGTCTGATTTTAAACAAAGAAGGAGAGTTTGATCTCTATAATATTTTAGTGTAACCGCCACTGCAATTAAATAAGCGAGCCCTCAGAATGATTCTCTCTTTGTCTCGCCAGGACTTCAAAAGAGAAGCTTGGAATGTGATTAGCTATTGGGACCAAATCACAAGACTAACAATAGAAGAAGCAATTAGGATTACATTCAGGTAAATGCACATGCTTACGACAAGTTAAGAGTTTAGAACAGATTATAGAACTCAAGGATAATGCATATTAGCGCTTCCCTTGAGAGCCACCAATTCATTCATGGCCCTCATTTCTCATTAATCCCCAAATCTTTTGTAGGTTAATGCAATTAACAATAAGAATGAACCTCCTATGCAATTTAAATTAATTGACTTCATATTGCGGCTTCTCTTCAGTTTTACCAGCAGGGATCTCAGAAAGGCCTGCTGCCCTTCCTCCCATCTAAGGAGGCAAGTGTTGTTTTATTTAATAAGTATTCAAGCCAACAGCAGAATAAATCTGGAAATAAGTATTACTAAACACCTCCCGCTTTAGAAGCCAGTGGCATGGTAGAGGTCGTATCAGAACAGTCCTCTTGTTTAGGTAGTCACCTTTAGCAAAGCTACTAGTAAATTGGTGCAGATGTGCTGCTCACCTGGCCTGGATCTACACTGACCTGTTTAATGTTATTTCTCCCTATTAGAATGTTATTAGATATGTCGTTCTAAAGCATCACAGGGCATACTCATCAATGGGAAAAAAATGTTTAACTTGGTTTCCCCCCATCAAGTTTAAGTAATACTGTACCAGACCACACCAATTTCCAAAATGCTGTTTCATTCCCTGCTGCTGGTTGCTGGTTGCTCTGTTAGGATGGAAGAAGCAAAAGCAAAAGGCAGGAGGAGAAACTGAACGTTGCCCCTCAAAAACCATTGGAGGGTGTTTGGAATTTGAATGCAGTTACAAAAAAAAGAGAAAAAAAGAAAGGTAAAATGATGCATAGGGACAGATGAGCAGTGTTTAGCTGAAATAGCAGTTTAAAACAATTAAAAATAAAGCAATAAAAAAGACAAGGTCTTTTACACATCATGAATGTAAAAAGTAGGACGTCATGTTTCCATCTGCTTTATCAAAACCCTTCTTTAACATTTAGAACCATGATTCTAGATTCAGGTAGGTAGCCGTGTTAGTCTGACACAGTCAAAAGAAATTTAAAAATTTTAAATTTATTTATTTATTTAATTTATTAAAACCATGATTGTAGATCTGCTCCTGGCCTGCCTCCCGCTTAGTTACTGCTGCATACCAGGATGTAGAGGGGGAGAGGCGAGGTGGCAGGAAGGTTAGTGTGGTGCAAATATGCCAGCCAGTGCCGGATTTACATATAAGCTAAACAAGCTATAGCTTAGGGCCCCACTCTCTTGGGGGACCCCCAAAAAAATTAAAGGGAAACAACTGGATGTACATTCCCAAAATATAAGATAAAAAAAACATATAAAATAAAACCTACATACAGGAACAGTGTTTTGTGTTGTGTAGGCTCCTATTTGTTATGTGCAAATGGCTTTAGATAACTATTATGTCCATAAATTACCATATAGCATATATTCAACACAAGAACAGTGGCAATTTGTTGTTGACAAAAGACAGCTGGACATATAAAGGGCCCCATTACCTTCAGTAGCTTAGGGCCTCATCAAACCTAAATCCGGCCCTGATGCAAGCAGCTCCAGTGCATGTGCCCTCTGCCGACCTCACCGTTGCTTTGCCCCTCTCGTTCTTGGTCTTGCTATGCCACAGTGACTTGGCAAGAGGTAGGTCAGGTGAGCAGACACCTCCACCACACCAACCACTACCATTACTAGTAATTCTCAGAGGTGGTTGCAGTGCAATATTTCCCTGATAGTTGGGGGAATGTGGTTTCCTCCTGCAGCATAAATACCCATTGTCATGGTGAGTTGTTTTAACAGATTGGATGCACATGACATGTTACAGCGTGGGTCTTCTTGTCTTTTTGTTTGTTTTCATTTTTTGCTTTGCCCCGTGCCCTCATTACTTTGTGCAATTTTTAAAGCACAAATTTTCTTCCCAATTCTTTTCTTTAATGTGTCATAGACGGAGTGCACCTCCACTATTATACGGAGACACTCATTCAGCCTTCTTTTCTTTTCACCAGCAAAGCTATTATCTCCCCACTGCAGAATTGCCTGCTCATTTTGAAAGCCCTTTGAATGTAATTTTTATGGTGCCAAAAAAAGATAGAACTTTCTTTATGTATGTATGCTACAGCAGCAGCAAGAATACTTATCACAAAGTACTGGAAGACACAAGACCTACCCACGTTGGAAGAATGGCAGAAGAAGGGGATGGACTATATGGGATTGGCAGAAATGACTGGCAGAATCCGGGACCAGGGAGAAGAGTCGGCGGAAGAAGATTGGAAGAAATTTAAAGATTACCTACAGAAATATTGTAAAATTAATGAATGTTAGAATGATGTTGGATAGAAATTAAGTGGTTTCCAGCTGTAATGTGTTAAGAGAATACGAAAAAAAGGGTTTGAAATAGGTAAAAATTTAAGGGTAAGAATTTGCTGAACCAACAATTTGAAGTGGAATACAATAAAGGGAGGTGTGAGGAGGTCCGGGAAACAAGCTAAAGGAAAATAAGTAATGGAAAATCTGTGTGTTTTTTAAAAATTATTTTTATTTTGTATTATTTTTGTATTTGTATTTCTGTTATTTTTTTCTTTTATTTTTATTGTATTATTATAAAAAAATCCTAATAAATATTCTATAAAAAAAATGAATGTAATTTTTATTTCTTCTTGCCCCTTTCTGGAGGTGAGCTCCTCCCCTCTTGCACAGCCTGCAGCAGAAGCATGCACAAAGGCCTGCTTCACACATAACAGGAACCCAGAATATAGTTCATTGACCATGACTGTGTCAATGGGGTGGCATCCAGAGAGGAGCTCACAGCCACTTTGCTCCTCTCTGGATTTTTTCATTCATTGTGGGATAGCAGCTAACCCAAGGTTTGGCTTAGCATATCATGGTTAAGAGGTCTTTCCTCTGTAACCATGACTTATAACAATGGGAGAAACCTTGACTACAGATGATGGTTAAAGAGAAAAGACCGTAACCACAGTCCTGGATTTGGATTATATACTCTGCTAACTTTAGCTGCCATGCTGTGCATGTTTGCACTAATCCATGCATCTATTCACATGGCTAAGCATGACCCTCCTGCTCTGGAGGGTAGGATTCAAACCAATGGCATCAAGTTACTAAACATCAGGAAGAACTTTCTGACAGTCAGAGCTGTTTGACAGTGGAATAGACTCCCTCAGAATGTGGTGGGCTCTCCTTCCTTGGAGGGTTTTAAGCAGAGGTTGGAGGGCCATCAGCAATGGATGCTCTAGTTGAGATTCCTGCATTGTGGGGGGTTGGACTAGATGACCCTCACAATCCCTTCCAACTCTATGATTCTATGAATACAGCGAAAGCAAGGCTATGCACCCTGCAGTAAAGTTATGATCTTGTCAACTAAGTACAGCACTATCACATCTTGAAGAACCATTCATTAACACTCTTGAGAAGCAGTAGAGAAACCAGGAAGCAGCTATGACAATATCCCGGCATAAGAACAGCCCTATTCCTTTTGTTCAGCCAGTGTCTCTGGAGATAATCTCCCTACCTGAGCAGTAGTGAACTCTGCAGACTCTCTGAATCAAACAACAAGGCCATGATATATTCTTTGCTGAAAACAAAACCCCCGCTTCTCTGCTTCAAATGGGGGTCATTATTCCTTGGCCGCAACATTTCAAGTGGAAGATTAAACAATTTCAAACAGAGCTCCAGTGCTTAGGCAGCCTTGAAAGTCAAATGTGCATCGTGTTGCTCTCTATCAGAAACATAGCGTTGGACATTCCTCCAATTTGGCAAGGCTATAACTTTCTGATCCTTGCAGTTGCTTGCTGTGAAGAGTCTGGTTTCTCAATCATTAAACTAGGATGCTGGAGAAAGCCAGTCTTCATTCAGGTAGCCCTTAATTCCATTTTGCTGACATTTTCTTACCTGATAATTTTGGTGTTTTCTGTGATCTTTCACAGGACGTAAAAGCCACCTCTGGAAATCTAGTGGAATCTAGGGGGAGTTTAGCACTCATTTCTGTGTTGATTGTTTCCAGAAAAATAAAAGGTAAAGGTAAAGGTACCCCTGCCCGTACAGGCCAGTCTTGACAGACTCTAGGGTTGTGCGCTCATCTCACTCTAGAGGCCAGGAGCCAGCGCTGTCCGCAGACACTTCCGGGTCACGTGGCCAGTGTGACATCGCTGCTCTGGCGAGCCAGAGCTGCACACGGAAACGCCGTTTACCTTCCCGCTATAAAGCGGTACCTATTTATCTACTTGCACTTAAGGGTGCTTTCAAACTGCTAGGTGGGCAGGAGCTGGGACCGAATGACAGGAGCTCACCCCGCCGCGGGGATTCGAACTGCTGACCATGCGATCAGCAAGTCCTAGGCGCTGAGGTTTTACCCACAGCGCCACCCGTGTCCCTTCCAGAAAAATATCAGCTTGCAAATTCATTACCTCAAAAAATTGTGGAAGTGTTGCATTGCAATTTCATGTGATGAAATATGAGGTAGTATTCCAGCATACAGTACTTTCCCACCATTTAATATTTAGCGTGGCCTGGCAGAATATTCAGAATAAAAGCACTTAACACAACAAGCACTGCACTGTAAATGGAACGCTAGAAGTAATAGGTGCCAACTTGAACAAAATGTGGGGGTGCCCCCACCACCCTTCTCCTCCCCTCCTTGCACTTTTGTGGCGCACATCTTCCTCTGCCATGCACAACTGGGTGCCGGCCTCCCCTCTCCTCAAACCCACATGCAATAAGTTTCTGCCCACTTGCCTGCCTCCCACCCTCCGCCCACTCGCCTACTTGCCTCTCCTACTGGCCTGTCTCCCCACAGCGACCCTGGTTCAGAAACACTTGGAAATGGCACCAAAAGCCAGGATTTAAGCAGAGCCCAGGTGGGGGGGAGGGGAGGTGGCTGCTTGAGGGAGAGAGGGAGGTGTCAACCAGCAGAAAATAAAGGACAACCCCCCCTAAGTATTATATTGGGGGGCCAAAGGGACCAAGGTCCCATAGAGTTGGGGCCCTTGTTAAAAGTGCTAGCATTATAACGAGCGCCAGCTGCTTTCATTTATGAAGATGCTGTTTGGTATATTACTCAATAGTTTTGTGGAAAAGAGAAAAGTTGCCTTGCTTGCCCTCAACATCATCCTAAAACTTCCAGATTTTGCATTTTGAATAGTAATCAGGGCCAGCCCAAAGCATTTTGCTGCCTGTGATGCAGGACAAGATGGCATCCTGTCCCCATTTCATGTGGACCGGAATGGAAGTTGAATCTTTCTTCAGCACTGATGATAAGGCCATGTCATCCATGGCAACTAAGGGCATCAGGCTAGTTTAAGGGCATAGGGGGCATGATGTAGCATACACAGCCATTTCCTCCAAGTTTGCAATTAAAGGTGAACCTACCCAATTAGCAATATGTGATTTACTCCTCCAGCATGACTACCCATTGTAATGGTGAGTGTTTGACAGATATGCAAGCACGCAACACCTTACCGAGTTTGTTGGTTTGTCTTTTTCTTTGTTTCCCTTTTTAGTTTCTCCTATGCCCCATCTCCTTGTGCAATTCTAAAAAATGCAGTTTTTCCAAATTCTTTCCTCTAACTTGTCCAAGATGGAGAGCACCTCCATTATCATAAAGGTAAAGATAAAGGGACCCCTGACCATTAGGTCCAGTCGTGACTGACTCTGGGGTTGCGACGCTCATCTCGCTTTAATGGCCGAGGGAGCCAGCGTACGGCTTCCGGGTCATGTGGCCAGCATGACAAAGTCGCTTCTGGCGAACCAGAGCAGCGCACGGAACGCTGTTTACCTTCCCACCTGAGTGGTACCTATTTATCTACTTGCACTTTGATGTGCTTTCGAACTGCTAGGTTGGCAGGAGCAGCCCCGTCGCGGGGTTCGAACCACTGACCTTCTGATCGGCAAGTCCTAGGCTCTGTGGTTTAACCCACAGCTCCACCCACGTCCCTATTATCATATGGAGACATTAATTTAGGCTTCTTTTCCTTTCGAGAAATCACGCTCCTCTGAATTTTGCAGTGCAAGTTCTCAAACGAAGTAATGTGCAATGAGCTGTATATATTATGGGAAAGTATGTGGTATATATGGAATTCTTCATAGAAGTAATAGATCTTCCGTGTCTTGAATATCTCAAACTATAGTTGCTGAATCCTTTAAAAAAGAAGAAGCAGGTAAAAGGGACTCTGATGATTAATCTGAATGTTTTTGTTTGTTTGTTTTGGTTTAGCAAGGCTGTATCTGTTCTCAATATTTTTGCAGTGTCAATCTACCTTTATATATTTTTCAAAATGAATTTTAACCTCCACCCCCACCCAAAAAAATGGGAGTTTCAATTGTGGCAAAAGGCCGATAGGAGTGAAGGGTGGTGTTTGGAGAAAAAAAATAACATGAGATCTTGATGTTGAAAAGCAGTGCAGTACAAAGATGAAATTGCGTCGAAGAAGCTGGGATAAATGACAATGAAATTCAATTAATTGCTTTTACATCAACACTTCTCCAGCAAGGTATATTGTACCACTCATTAACTGGCCATAATTTCTACTAGACTTTACTTTCTAAATTACACTCAATTACTTGCAATTATTCTTAATCTGGACCTTCTCCCTCCTCCTCCCAATCACCTCACAACACATTATCCAGTAAATGAAAACCACATTTGTCATTAATCTCTTTCCCTTGGCAGTTCTATTTGTGAACAAGGCATGTAACATTGCAAGCAAGATTGTGAGAACACCAGTTTTACACACACACACACACACACACACACACACACACACACACACACCGTTTTCTTCAGTGCAAAGAGGTAGCAGTCAGATTCATCCTCTCTCCTCCCATTATTCCATTCTCATTATTTTTAAAGGTACCCTGCAGGGGAAATACAATGTTGCCTCTTCCAATAGAGAAATCAGAAATAATTTAAATACCAACTATTTGACACAATTAATGGCATTTATACATCATGGAGAGATCATTAAAAATGGAATTAACTGCTGAGTGATGGCACAAACGTGGCACTGTGAAGAACTTTACATTTCTTTAGCTTATCTCATGCTCTGCTGAAGCTCATTAACTTATCTGTACCGCAGGATGGGGCTTGCGAGAAGCTCAAATTAAGATTTTGGGTGCATATTTACATGCAGATTATTACAAAGAAATTGAATTAAATTACCGTTTGTACCAAGAAATTCAATTTGGTCTCTTCCCACCCTCCTTCTCTTCAGCTATATGAATAAGAAAACCAGATCATTTTTTTAAAAGTACCATTGTAGGTTATTATAAGTTTGAATAATTGTCCGTTCAAGTATTACTAGCCATTTCATCCTCCCTGCCCAAACACACAAAGAAATTAAGCTGAATTATGGATGCCTCTATAGCAAAATAATAATAATAATAAAGAAAACCATTCAGGCCCAGGCTGGGTTCATTGTTTCAATCTTCGCCACATTTCCTCATCAGCTCTCACTTTGTTTGTGACCCACCCTCCTGCCTCAGGAGACTTCATGAGGCAATTGCTGCCAGAAGAGCTGAGGGGAGAGTTTCTGGCATTTTCTGTATCACATGCTGACCAAGTCAGGCGACCACTAAGGGGTGGACCCAGGGAAAGGTTTCAGCAGGCTTAGGAAATTGCTGCTTGATGCTGAGGATATCCTGGGAAAGGTCCAAGTGGGGCAAATTTCCCTCAACCTTCTCTCACACCCCATCAATAACCTCAGTGAGAGCCACCTCCCTCTCCACAGTTGTCAGTCCTGCTCTGAAGCTCCCACTGTGCCTATTGCTCTGCTCACCCTGCCCTGTAAGTCAACCCATGTCTCTCCAGAGGAGGATGCTGTGGCCGAACCCCTCTGCATCTCAGGAAGGGTGGATGGGACACCTTCTCCTTCACTGAGTTTCAGGAGAGGACAACGCCTTCAAGGCAGTGTGTCAAGTTGCTTGCTAAGGAGCCACTTGTCATGCTTAGCTGTGTCTTGCCGATTCCTTTATAACAGGAATGCAAGGGGTGTGTCATTGTTGGATCAGCATCATAGCATGAGTAAACCATATCACTTGCTGTGCCTTTGTATACGCGTGCCATGAGTAGAGATGTGTATTGCCTGCTGTGCCTTTGACTGGTGATTTGCATATGTATCATGCCGATTTGAACATTAAAGCTTTCAGAAAGAAGCAGCATCTGAGTTTGTGTGTCTTATCCATAGGGATCCAAGACATTATGCATGTTTAATTTTCTTCGATAGGGTTAAATAATATTTATTTATTTATTTATTTATTTATTTATTTATTTATTTATTTATTTATTACACCCCACCTTTCATCCGACGAGCTGAAGTTGGTGCACACCCTTCTACCTCTTCCCATTGTATCTTCACAATGATCCTGCGAATTAGACTAGGCTGAGAGACAGTGACTGGGCCTAGGTCACATAGTGAGCTTGATGGCTGAGTGAGACTTGAATTCTGGTCTCCCAGCTCCTAGTCCAACCACTACAACACACTGGCTCTCAGCTGTTGAATGGTTAGGGCTATGGTGATGCTATAACTTTAACTATGTATTGTGGCTATTGTATTATTTCAATTTGACCTATTAAAATTTAGACTGTTAGCTTTTGTACAGCACTTTGAGCACAAGTCTGTGAAGATTGTGATATGTAAATAAACTTGACTATGACAGGTTGGCCAGAAAAGATAGGCCTTGAATAATCCTGCACTTCCTTCCTGAATAACATAGACAAGAGAAATAACTTCCTCTGTTTGTAAAGCAATCTGAACCATCCCATTGTGTATCTTCTTCTGAAAGTGCTTTCTTGCTATTTTCATTTGTTATCACTAGGTAAAAATGTGGTGTAACTAAATGAATATGAAAGTTTCCATTGCTTGACTGGAGTTGGGATTTCAAAAAAGACTCGATTTTCCCATTCCTTGTGTGTGGTTATTGGAGTTCACTTGTCTGTTCACCCATCCATTTTGCTACTGTTGTGAATTTTTAAAGGTCTGGATATTCTTAAGCAGGGCTTGACAAGAATCCTCAATAATGAATATCACTGTCTTCAGGTTGCATCAGTCCTTGTGCTCATTCAGGCTACAGTTGCAAATGTCACACAGGGTGACCAGACGCAAAGCATAGCAGTCCAGGGTCCCTGTGCTTTTTAATATACTGGTGGGGCCAAGAACTTGTGACCCCCACAGATGCTGTAGGACTACAACTCTCATCATCCTTAACCATTGGCCATGCTGGCTGAAACTGATAGGAGCTGGAGTTTGACAACACCCCAACAGCCAGTGACCAGATCAGGGACAGCTCTGAGCAGGGCCGGATTTAGGTTTGATGAGGCCCTAAGCTACTGAAGGTAATGGGGCCCTTTATATGTCCAGCTGTCCTTTGTCAACAACAAATTGTCACTGTTTTTTGTGTTGAATATATTCTGTATAGTAATTTATGGACCTAATAGGCATCTAAAGCCATTTGCACATGCAGAATGTAGGCACCCTATATACAGAAATGAGCAAACCAGTGATAATTTAGGGAGCAGGCTAGCAGGCGGAGCCCATTACTTACATCATAGGAGCCTACACAACACAAAACACTGTTGCTGTGTGTAGGTTTTATTTTATTTGTTTTTTTATCTTATATTTTGGAAATGTACATCCAGGGTTTTTTCCCTTTAATTTTTTGGGGGCCCCTCAAGAAAGTGGGGCCCTAAGCTATAGCTTGTATAGCTCATACATAAATCAGGCACTGGCTCTGAGCCATAGTATAGCTGCTGTAGCATATAAAGCAGGAATGGAAGAGGGAGAAGTTTGAGAACAGTGAGAAAGGAGGCACACTACCCCAATCTCTGAGTGTCACAAGATTACAGGGGTTCCAGGAGCTCACTCAGGTTTTGTGTTTCCTTTTGGAAATTAGCACAGTGGAGACTGTGGTGTCTTTAGGATATATGGTTTATTTACACATATATACAACTTGAACCTGCAATGGAGAGGTTCACAGCACTGACACTCAAAGAGGATCTTGTTTTCCCCATAACTGCAGCCCTGGATTCAAACAGACATCAGCCATTGTGCTCGCTGACTCTCTCTTCAGCTTTCTGCCTTTAACAGCCTGCAACCATTTTCCCCTCTCCTCTAGGTCACATCACATCCAACTCTAAAAACTCTTATTCAAACTCTGGGGGCCCTTCAATTTGCCATCTGGCACAGAGCTCCCTCTCTTTGGCTTTCCTAATGGCTTATCACCATCCTTTTGTTTTCCTAATGTCTCATCTCCCCAAAGTCATTTAATACAGACATAAACCACCTCATTCCTCTTCCAGCCTTTAATTTTTTGGGGGGCCCCCAAGAAAGTGGGGCCCTAAGCTATAGCTTGTTTAGCTCATACATAAATCTGGCACCGGCTCTGAGCCAGAGTATAGCTGCTGTAGCATATAAAGCAGGAATGGAAGAGGGAGAAGTTTGAGAAGAGTGAAAAGGGAGGCACACCTGCCCTTCTTTCCGTTGGCTTTCGAACCTTAGGAAACATCCAATGAAAACAAGATGATGACAGACGAGCGGAAACATCTCTATAGTATAGAGATATTTGTATATTAACGCATATAATATATGATAATTTTGCTTTTAGTTGAACTGTTTGTAAAAATCCTTGCTTCTCATCACAATCAAAGAGGAAGACAGAAATTAGAGAAATTCCATGTGAATAAAATCAATATTAAAATGTTCAGAAAATTCCATCCTGAACCACAACCAATTCAGCTATCTACATACATGCTGGATATATATTAGAAGGCACATATAATTATGAATGGGATAGAAAAAGCATATGTATTCCTAATCAACCACCCAACTGACTTCACACTGTACTTTTTTTCACTGAAGGAGACACATGCAGCTCAGTACACAAAAGGGAAAATGTAGCAACCTAAACAGACTTAAGGCAGATGGGAAAAGGGGGGGAAATCAAGGGTGTAGATGTTGATATCTGTATGAGAAAAGGACAAACGGTTTGCCTAGCAAAAGGCAGGACAGTGTGGAAGAGGAAGAATATGTATCAAAATCTCCTATGAAAAAGAAGCTCTAGAGATTGTTGATACTTTTGTTTTAAATGTGGCACTTGTTTACCACATTAAATCCACAGGTAGCCTTTATCAGAGAAGTGCTGTAATGCTGCATAATGAAGCTGTGTGCATTTCACTTAGGGGAAAAAGAGCATTTACCAACATAAAAGGAAATAGCTTGTAGTGACCCAGGGGAGCTGCCAATGTTTCCTGGATGAGGGCAATTAACCAAAACAATATTGCTAATTTTGTTACAAGTTTTAAATGATCTAGAAAGAAGAATACTAATGCTGGCTTAATAGAATCAACTAGCTGGTTGCAAGAATAGGGCACTTGAACAATATCATTTAACATTTGGGCTGCTAGTGTCATTAATGAAAAACCCACAGAAGTAAACCAACTAAACATGAAACATTGGTCATTGAAAGAATATTACAAAAGAGTTTGCACTAAAATCGGTATAACGACTTTGCTTTAATTGGGAGTTGGAGAATGTAAATCTTAATAGTCTTGTGGCGCCTTAAGGACAAAGAAACTTATTATGACATAAGCTTTTTTTGGACTATAGTTAACTTAATCAGATGCATGAAATGTCCTGAGTTTCAGGTATATGTGCACATGTTTGTTTTTCAGGATGGTGGTGGTGTTAAACTGAGAGGTCACAGGGAAATGAAGTACAGACCGTAATAATTACATAATTAACCATGGCCATTCACAAAACAGTTGTTGATAACAAAGGCATCCTGGCACTGGTAAGCCAATTAACATGCAGAATATGATTTTTTTTTTTAATTTAAAAAAATTGTATTGAAACAGATAACAAGTGTTTGCACTGAACCTCTTTGTGACTCATGCTGTCCAGGAATAATGGGTGAGGGTGACCACCACCACTCTTTTTAGGGATTCTCTGAAATACTTGAAGGGAGTTTTGTTTCACATCCTGCAAACAGGGCTGTGAAGTTAGGTGTGACCTTCTCCCCTCAGCCGCAGTGAAACTATTATAAGGAAGGGCCCCAGCCACCGAGAATCAATGATGAGATGGAAGTCAACTTCAGCAATGTTCAAAATAGTCCAGAGCAACAGTATGTAAAGCTAAGTCAGCTCCTTACAGTATGTTACCCAAATGGTATGTGGCACTATTGTGCCCGGTCACTGGGGATCCTTGTTCCCTAGTTGCTACAATGCAATCGGTGAAAAAGAAGAGAGCAAAACACAACACTATCTCTTTGCCTTCTCCAAAATCCCTATAAATGTTCTGAATAGCACTTTAAACTGCAGAAACCAGCGACAACCATCTTGGAAGGCTTTTGTTTTTGTCTGGAGTCGCTCTTCTTTTCCCCCTTTTAACTAGATGACAGGGACCAATTAAAGTAATGAGCCTCACAAAGTATTTCCCTTGGCTAGCAGCAGCCTGCATTAATGTTTGCAGAAGTGCAGCATTTTAGCCTTCAGCTTATTTGTTAGATGTTAACGCTTAGCAAGACACCTCAACCCACTATTTACTCCTTTATCGGAGAGCATCTTTCCTTTCTAGAAAAGAAATGAGGGCTGATACGGGGGACAGAGTAGGATTTTTTTTTTTTTTTTAAGGAGGGCAATGCACAGAACTTTTGGTCCCTGAAATATTGGCAAGAGCTCCAAAGAAGTAGTGTGCCTGCCTAACTGAGGCTTTTATGAATCCTCACTGGATCAGTACACACAAAAGCCTGAGGCCTATTCAACCAATCACAATCATCTTGACAAGTTTTGTTGTGGTTGCTACAAGTAGGGCATGTGCCTTGGCCTTGTACTCTCTTTTGCATTGTGAACCACAACTGGTTGAAGCCACAGTAGCCCTACAGCAGAAGCCCTGCTCCCTCCAGCCATTCAACACCCCTCGCCTCAGGCTTTTCAATACAACATCAGCTAGTCTAGGAACTGCTGCTGTGCTTTTTTTGTAACTGTAATTAGAACCCCAAGGTTGCTCCCATATCCACCTGGAATTGCCATCCTTCATGCACACACTCTTTACAGAGAATCCAGATGGGACATAGGAAACTGCCGTATACAGTGGTACCTCGGGTTAAGAACTTAATTCATTCCAGAGGTCTTTTCTTAACCTGAAACTGTTCTTAACCTGAGGCACCACTTTAGCTAATGGGACCTCCCGCTGCGCCTCCATCACACGATTTCTGTTCTCATCCTGAAGCGAAGTTCTTAACCCAAGGTACTATTTCTGGGTTAGCGGAGTCTGTAACCTGAAGCGTCTGTAACCTGAGGTACCACTGTACTGAGTCAGACAATTGGTCCACCTAGTTCAGTGTTGTCTACAATGACCAAAAGATTTAGATAAGGAGTCTTTCCCAGACCTACATGGAAATATTGGAGATTGAACCTTGGATATTCTGTGTGGAAGACAGATGCCCTACCCCTTGTCAAGAAGCCAAATAAATTATGAAGGGAAAGTGAGAGTTAATCCCAGAAATAGTGAGAAGACTTCCCATTCCTCTCTCTATGGGTGTGTCTCCCCACTAAGTGTGTCTCTCCCTTTCCTAAGTTTTTCTTTTCCTAGACAGCGCAACTCCTCATAACTCCTCATAACCATGGTGAGTCCATTCTTTCTACTAGCCAAAGGTCATGCTGCACAATAACATGCTTACAGGGACAACTCAATCAAGAAGCACATTGAGTCCTCTTCTTACCTTTTTGGAGACATATGACTCATCAAGACTTCTGAGTGACTGACAAGAAATGACCACTCTCAGCATGGCAGCAAGGCTGGGTAAAAGTTCCACATGGGACTGATAGCAGATTTCATTCTGTACCAGCATGGTGCCTGTGCTTTCTTCTCCTCCTCAATATAGATCTGCCTCCCAGGTGGCCAAACAGCCAGACATGCTGGAGGTGTGCCCATTTCACTTGTTTTGAAAACACTGTCTCAAGTGATGGAGGAACAGCCAGAGAAATGCTCTGCAATGGCTGTGAAAGGCGAGACAAGCCTGATTTGGGCTTTTGGAATGTCCATTTCTAGCTCTAGAAAACACAGTAGTTCACAGTACCAATTTCCTCCACACAACAAGTGTGTATGTCAGTACACTTAAACAGTTCCAGATGTTGTTGGACTACAATGCCCATCAGCACAGATGGCTTAGGCCAGGGGTGTCAAAACTTTTTTCAAAGAGTGCCAGATTTGATGAAGTGAATATCCGTGAGGACCAACTATTTTGCCTGATGTTCTTTGAACCATTAAAATTAAATGCAAATTAACTATTTCATGCAAAGTTTATTGCAGACGGCATACTTTTCATTTCGTCACATGGATGACAAATCTAAGCAGGTGTTAAATCACTCTCCCTTTCATATCTGAAGGTCAGGTGGGAAAAAAATCCAGGCAGCTGAAATATATGTCAGGAACATTGTAAAGTACATTACATATTATTGGTAATAAAGGTTGTCTGTCAACCTTTAAGTTCAGTAAATATGAACAGGAACATAACACCAGGTATACATGCTGTGTCCAGATATATTTATACCTTATTTTGACCAACTGAGATTTCACAATGTATTCATCTCAATTGAGTACAACTTGTTGTGAGGCTAGCCCCAAAATTACTCTGGAGAACAACAAAGTCTTGGCATTCTACTTGAGTCATGCATGTGTCCTTGTGTCCAATGGTGCTTGCTCTTCGATGGGTATCCCTGGTATTAAAATGGAAAGAATCCCTAAATGTGTAAATGTGATATTGGTGTGATACTTGGGAGCTGTATCCCTTGGCAGAGAGAGAGAGAGCAGTTCCGTGATTGGATCACTCAGCGTTATTTCCTTTCCATTTCCCCAAAAAGTGGCTTGGGGTGCATGTAGTTTGGAGTGGGACTATGGGGCAGAGGGAGTTTAAACTCTTTGCCCCTGCACCAACCATGCAATGCAAATGTATCACCCTCCTAAAGCTGCTGTTAGCATCAGAGGGGGAGAACATACAGAAACACAAATTGTACCTGTATCTCTTTCCCTTTCCTCCTCCTCCCACAGCTCCAAGCCAAATTTGAGCATGGCTGTTTTTTAGAAGAGGAAAATTACACTGGGACTTTTGTGACTGACAGTGTAAAATTCTATGCGTGTCTACTCAGAGTAATAAATAATAATAAATTTTATTTATATCCCACGCTCCTCAGCCGAAGGCGGGCTCAGAAGTAAGTTCCATTTAGTTCAAGGAGATTTACTTTCAGGAAAATGTGTACAGGATTGCAGCCTGAATACGTTAGCTCTAGTTTAGTGTTCTGGTGCTTCTATAGGACGAGAGCTTCCCATCTGTCCCCCTCAGGGCACCCACCCAGGCAGGCAGCTCCCTGCTACCCATCCCTACCAGGCCAATGCTGGTGTCCCCAGAGGTGCAGAGCAGGGCGCCCAGGAGGAGGAGCAGGAGGCGGCACTCTCAGGCAGGGGCTCCATGGCATCCATGCTGCCTCCGCTCCATTCACGCACAAGTGTGTGCGCGCAAACACACCCACACCCACCCACCAGGAGGGGGAAATGGAAGAGTGTCATTCAGGGTCTTAAAACACACACACACACACACACACACACGAAGACTGTGCTGCCCTCTCCTCCCCCCACCCCAGCAGATCAATGGGACAAAGGGAAGGGGCAGGGAGAAGGAGAGAAAGATTGAGGGCTGTTGTTATCTGGGAAGCAAAAAGGGGAGGAGTGACACAGGGGAGAGCTCATGACGAGCCCAAAACCATTTCCCTGGTGAAGGGAAATGGCTTTGGCGGAGCGTTGGCTTCAGGGAGAGCAGAGCAGCAGGCGCTTGGGGGCCGCAACACATTGATTTTTCTGAATTGCCTGTGGGGCCGTTTTAAACCAGGCACTGGGCTGGATTTGGTCCAGGGGCCGAACTTTGGACATACCTGGCTTAGGCTGATGTGTAATTTAGGCCAACAAAACAAAGTTGGTAAAGGCTGCACTAAAGCGTAGCAAAGGAGCTTGGGAATAGAACTGTGAATGTGGGGAGTATCCGTGTCATGAATCCTGTGGAGATGTCAATGAGGGGGTGGTCAGATCCTGAGAAGGAGTTGGAGCAACTCACAACTTGGAGCTAAATATCCCTAAACGGCCTTGGCCCTGTAAACCCGAAGGAGCATCTCCACCTCTGCTGTTCAGCCTGGATGCTGAGGTCCAGCTCTGAGGGCCTTCTGGTGGTTCCCTCACTGTGAAAAGTGAAGTTACAGGGAGCCAGGCAGAGGGCCTTCTCGGCAGTGGCACCCTCCCTGTGGAATGCCCTCTCATCAGATGTCAAGGAGATAAAGAACTACACAACTTTTAGAAGACATTTGAAGGCAGCCCTGTATCAGGTAGTTTTTAATGTTTGACATTTTATTGTGTTTTTATATGCATTGGAAGCAGTCCAGAGTGACTGGGACAACCCAGCTAGGTGGGTGGGGTACAAATAATGTTGTTGTTGTTAACCCAAGAGGATGAAGGAACTGTCTGTGGAACGCACTAAGAGGTGTCTGAGTCGATGGGTGAGGGGTTTAGGTAATGTTGAGCAGGATTGAGTGGAGGGACCAAGTAGTTAGCAATGAAAGGTGCCATCTCTCTTATATCAATACCCCAAGCCAAACACCTCCTCTTATGGAGACTAACTACTGCTAGTGATGAGCCTCCTCTTCCAAGGGAGGTGACTGAGAGTAAATAGGATGCAGAGTCAGTGTCAACCCTTCTTCTGTCTCCAAGGACACAAAGATGTTAATGCCAGCATGAACAGACCTCAGAAGCCCAGCCTATTGGAGGAGGGCCCGTTTGCTTGTCCAGTCCCAGGACTCCAACAGTTTGATTTGATTTATTGTATTTCTATGCCGCTTTCCGTGCAGATGAATCCCAAAGAAGCTTACAAGCAATAAATAACAATAGCATAATAGAACATTACAAGTACTAGATAAATCATGTAATATAATTAAGAAATAATCAGTAAAACTATTATAATCTATAAATCACTATTAACAAAGTAGCAACTAAAAAATAAGCCAAACATCACAA
The DNA here is from genome assembly GCF_964106915.1 of Podarcis gaigeae. Taxonomy (NCBI): domain Eukaryota; kingdom Metazoa; phylum Chordata; class Lepidosauria; order Squamata; family Lacertidae; genus Podarcis; species Podarcis gaigeae. The sequence goes on from NC_139680.1 coordinate 71,208,904, forward strand.
TTACAGGGTAAGTCATATTATGTGATTAACAAATCAATATGACATTTATAATCAATTAAGCAACAACAAGAAAATAATAACTAAAAAAGTAAGCTAAATATGAGCTAAAAATAAGCAGGTGTTTGTCAGCTTAAGTGCTGTACTCATCCCATCCTTCAAAAAGAAGGTCAGGGGGCATGCTGCTTATTGGATCAATGTGCTAGCTTGAGCCTAGCCATGTATCTAATAAACCTTTTGCTCACCTGCTGCACCTTGTAACCTGTGCCCTGCCTGTGTACCAATCTATGCATTAAAGACTTTGGCATAAGCTGAGCTGGGAATTCAAGTTTTTCGTCCAGTAGTAAGGGCCTGGACAATCAGTAGCAGTGACTGGGACCACCATGGGAAGAGTCAACTCCAGGTCTGAGGGGACCCTTGGCCAATGTAGTATCATCACCCTCAGAAGTCAACAAATTTTGTTTTATTAATTCCTTCAGAGAGTTGTGGACTGTCATGAAAGATCAGAACCAATCTACAGATGCATTGATTACTGATTACAGTTGTTTGTGTGTTGAAGAAAAATCTAGTTGGAACTAACACAAGTATTTTGCTTGAAGTAAAAACAATATTCATGAATTCTCTACTGTCTTTTATGTTGCTCTGCCACTGTTGCATCTGGTTTCTCAATTTCTTTTTCATGAAGACAGCATAACCAGAAACTGTGGTTGGACGTTTTCCCCCTATTACACAATAGGAGGCACACCTTTGTAGATGTAACTACAGTATTTTTAAATAAAATGGTCAAAATCCACACGATGCTATATTGAAAACATCCATGTTGAATTAAAATGTCAGTGGTTGTTTCGGTACACCTATTGTTCAGCCTTCACAGCTTGTAAACTATCATTTTAAGAAACAACTTTTTTAAAACAATAACAACCATAAATAAATATTCTTTTAAAAATCTGGTCTCTTTATATGAATTGAGAACACAATTTGAATCTGATCCAATAACTGAAACAGCATTCAGTTCAGCCATTGAAATCAGCAACACTTTGCCATTTAATGTAGTTGGAGCAGGATCAAGCTATTGATGTTCATGGTGCTTTTGAAAAATAATAAAAATGAAACCCACTATGAATTAATCAGTCCATTCTTTTCAACACCCACCTGAAATCTTAGCTAAACAATATCTTTCATTTTACTGCACTGATTGCCATCTGTCATATATTCTTGTATGCTACTCAGTGCTTAAAAGGTTTTCCCCCAAAAGTGTTGTTTTTAACTGACAATCATTTGTAAAGTTTAATTGATTCCTTTAAACAGAAAGTTGGTAGTAGTTTCAAGTTGCCGACCGTATTCTGGAACAAGCTACAGGTAGTGATTGCTTTTACTGAAGAAAATAAAATGGCCCAAATTATATTAAATTGCTTTGTCTTACACCAAGATTTATAATCTGAATTGAGCTAGAAAGAAAAGATAGCACCAGGGGTTCTAGTGACAGATTTGCTTGAAATTAAAAGTGACCGATAACGATTTCCTTTCTTCCTTGTAACAATTGTTGATTGCTGATTGTTTCAGATATATGCTGAAATCAGTCTTCACATTTCATCTTCACTGGCAATGAGTTGGAGAAAAATCAGATCTTTTTGAACTAGACTCAATATTATTTTAATGTGCTTTCTCCATTTTGGATGGGGAAAAAATCCCTCTCAGTTGTTCCTCTATTGTCTAGCCTTTTCTGATGCTAACTCTTGATACTGGAATTTTGCTACCTCTTTGCAACAGCCATCCTCAGTTGCAAGATGAGGGGCAGAGCCATAGAGGCAGGCAAAGGAAGAAGAAAAATGGTTCCTTTGGCTATGGAAGGATGGAGAGGTAGACTGAGAGACACAGGCAATAGCTGCAGCTCCAGTCCAGCTTTTTTCTTCTGCCTGTATCTCACTCTGTCTGCTATGGGTGTCTAATTTGTATTGTCTTAAAATTTATCTGATGTTATTTTCTGTGTTGCTTTTAACTGTTTTTTTCAGTGGTTTTTATTAGATTTTGTACATCACCTTGAGAGACACGTGTATGGAAGGATGTGTGTGTGTGTGTGATTAAAAACAACAACAGAAGTATATAAAGCAAAATCCCCGAGAGGCCAAATTACAGCAGCACATGAGTTAAAAATATAGTTGTCACTTCCCAGTGGCTGAATCCCACCCCACTCCAATGACATCTAAAAGAAAATATCATGCTGTACTGGTAGATATGAGTGTCTATCTGAGAGATCCTTTATCCAAACACTACAGGAACTTTGTGAGAACCAGGCACGGGGAAGCAGCAACTGCACCACTCTGCCAATACATGAATAAAGCCCATGTCTGAGAGCATCCTAAGCTACAGCCATTTCCAAAGCTATTCAGAGAAAATGACAGGTGCAAACTGCAATGGCATCATTGTTCTGTTCTACAGGTAAACTTCAAGAGCAGCTTGAAACAGATCTATACGCTAGTAACCTATGCTTCAAAAGAGCAGGCTTTATGTAAGATCAAACTCTGACGGAAACAATGGCTGATGTAATACAGATCTCTCTGCTTTCCCATGGAATCCCTCAAATCCCACTCTTCAGAGACAGTGTTTGCTATTGATCTTGGCTGTAAATGAAACAGCATCGCCACACACTGGATGACAAAGAGAAAACTAAGCATGCCACACATGTTGCTGTAGTAAAAAATAAGGCAGTGCTGATAAGATCTGTCGACTTCCTGTAGAAAATATGGAAATGAGCTGTGAGCAAAAGGGGGCAGGACAAGAACTAGATCATAAATTAGAAAATTAGAAAGCATCACTTTATTCATCACGTGACAAATTTTCTTACATCATAAATTAACCTTTGAAAAATCATATTTTGTGCTGTCTTCAGTTAGGGGGGAAATCAACAAGGTTTTCAATTAATATTCCCATTTAGATTTGAACATCACTACTGAAGTTCACTAAGGCTGCAGTAAAGGTTAAGATAAAGGACCCCTGGATGGTTAAGTCCAGTCAAAGGTGACTATGGGGTGCAGTGCTCATCTGACTTCAGGGTGAGGGAGCCGGCGTTTGTCCACAGACAGCTTTCTGGGTCATGTGGCCAGCATAACTAAACCACTTCTGATGCAACAGAACACCATGACGGAAACTAGAGCGCACGGAAGCGCCGTTTACTAAGGCTGCAATAACAGGCACATCACAGAGTAAGCCCAGTAACCACCATAGAGCTCACTTCTGAGTAAACATGCATTGGATTGCCCTGCATATTACCATTCAATAAGCAACTTTGCACCAAGATAAATATGACACAAAATATTTTGCACAGAATATTAAGTATAGAATAGAGAACAATGTGAAAATACGATACCATTACAGATTCAATAACTGATCCTTGTTTGAAAGACTGTTTGTCATGCTGGTCATCCTGATTCAAGAATATATTGCAAAGTTGTAGAAAGTTCAAGGACAAAAAAAAAAGGATTTTCAAAAACTTCATACAAACAGCAGACTGAAAACCTTGAGATTGTTTGCTTTGGGGAATAAAGTGAATAGCTAAGAAGACATGATCAAATATATTCAATAATAAATGAGATGGGGGGAAACCAAGTCTCATGGAACAAGGAAAGAATTGATGAAGTTAAATGTCAGTCAATTAGAACTGATTCTAAATCCCAACTTTTGTTTTTTGTTTGTGTCTCCTGTGGAACTTCCTGCAATAGGATTCCACAAATTCCAGAATTGTAATCCTGATCCTAAGCTTGTTTACTTCAAAGCAGGTACCATTAAGTATAACAGGTCTTATTCTAAAGTATGGGTGCTCCCAGACAGTCACTATGTGGGGGAGAGATTCAGTAATGTACTTGCAAATTCTGGTTGCACAATTAAAACTGATTTGGAGCTCTTCCACAACAAACTCGCTTCCCATTAAAGCCAGACTTTTGCAATAAGGAATGTGACAGGGAATGCCCTGGAAAGTGTGGAATCATGTATGCTTGATGCAACATCTTCTGACCTCCCCACCAACAAATCAAAAAGAACGTTCAATGAATAGCTGGTTATCTAACCTCCCTGCAAACTTTATGCAAACCAATCAGGAAGAATGGTCTATAAACAGGGCATCTGGAAGTAAGCATGGCAAATTAATTCAGATTTAATGGAAATATATCTAATTCACACTTTCTAAAACATTGTGAAGTGAAACAGAGCTGTCCAGCAAAATTCACAGCAAAGTTCACATCAACGCACCAGGCCCTTCCGCATCCTGGCTACATTCACAACATACACTTAAAGTGTTATACTACCACTTTTAAAAGTCATGGCTTCCCCCAAAGAATTCTGGGAGCTGTTGTTTGTTAAAGGAGTTGAGAGTTGTTAAGAGAACACTATTCCCCTCCCAGAGCTACAAGTGCCAGAGGTCCTTGTGAAAAGGGCTATATTGTTAAACTACTCTGGGAATTGTAGTTCTAGGAAGGAAATAGGGGATTCTTAACAGCTTTCAGCACCTCTAACAAACTCCCAGAATTATGTGGAGGAAGCCATGACTGTTTAAAGTGGTATCATAGTGCTTTATGCGTATGGTGTGAGTGTGGCCTCAGGGGAATCGCACAGCGTGCCTTGGTTAGTATCTCAACTACGAAAACTGGATGGGTTGGAACCAGCATGCACCTGGGGGTGGAGGTGTACCTGCTGTTCACACACACTGAACTACAGAAGCCTAATCCTGAAAATCAAGTTATCTGGTCAGAAAGCACACGAGAAGCTTTTCTCTGCAGCTTTATCCATTTCAGGCTCATATCTGATTTGGTGCTTGTGATGGTATTAACCTACCCAGCTTGTCTTGAGGGCTCCTGAGCAGCTAGTCTCCTGCTTTTAATGCAGGGTTTCTTTTTTGGGGGGGAGGTTTACAAGTGGTTTCAAATCACTCAATGTCACCTGGACTCCTCTGTTTCATTTTCTGCTTACTGAACACAGAGTGGAGATGGATGCTTTCACCCAGTGTATAACCCCACAAAGCCTTGGCTAGAGGACCCAGAAATAAACACTGGTGATTGTTTTTTCCTTACAGATTCCAGAATATCTCTGAGGCTTCCAGTTTTGTTTTGTTTTGTTTCATTTTTTCACATGTTGAATCCTTTCATTCTGTTCTTCTTCCCACATACTCCTTCTGTATTCCAAACTTCTTAGATAGCAAAACAATATTTCTGGCTACATGCAACAGGTCAGGCTAAATATGCAGTATGGTTCTAGTTTTCCAGTGCAAGTACTTAGGCTCGTATTATTTTTTGTATAACTTACACAAATATTAACAAGAGTTGCTAACAAAACAACAGTTCAGCAGCATTGCTTTTCTACAGTTAGCTGGGAACGGAACACAAACTGTAGCTCTAAAAAAACATTTAATACATTCTTCTATAGCAGGGGTAGGCAACCTAAAGCCCATGAACCAGATCCGGCCCAATCGCCTTCTAAATCCAGCCCGCGGATGGTCTGGGAATCAGCGTGTTTTTACATGAGTAGAATGTGTCCTTTTATTTAAAATGCATCTCTGGGTTATTTGTGGGACATAGGAATTCTTTCATCCCCCCCAAATATAGTCCCGGTCCCCCACAGGGTCTGAGGGACAGTGGACCGGCCCCCTGCTGAAAAAGTTTGCTGATCCCTGTTCTATAGCATGGGCCAATCTTGGTCCCCCAGGTTATTCAAGTTGGCCAATGAGGCCATTTTCCACAGGCCATGGCCATCAGCTGATGAGATAGAGGGCAGGGTTAAATCAGGCATTGGCTGTATGGACAAATGTTAACCTACCACTCACCGGCTGATGAGCGGGCAGTTAAATCCCACTTGTTTTAGCTACAGCCCCCTTTCCTCTGCACTTCAGTAACTCTTTCCATTGGAATTCCCTGCGAAATATGGCCAACGCATTTCTGAATCAATTATTGCGAAAGAAACAAGCAATTAAAAGTATATCCTGAATCAGGAATCTCCTGCAGCCAATTGGAAGCCACAGAAGTCATGTCGGACATTTGGGTTCCAAAGAACTTTCACAAACTGTAACACTCACTTCCGGGTTTGCAGCATTCGGGAGCCAAAACGTTCGACTCGCAAGGTATTTGGGATCCAAGGTACGACTGTACCTTACACTTTCTGCCAATGCTTCCTGTTCAGAAGGATCCTGATATTACAGATGAATTGTCGTGCATTAAGTCAGTTTATGTTCTCTGTGGATGCACAGAGTTGCTGGTTTCCTCTTCTTCTTCTTTAACATTTTATTCCCTTTCTTATAAAAACAAAAAACAGCAGTATTTCACAATACTAGAAAGGTAAGACTTCTCCCTGTGTTCAGTAATTTGTTAACAATGCCAGGGATAAAAAGGAAGCCAGAGACAAAAGTGGCACTACTACACATTATGGGTCAAAAGGGTGTGGATAATAAATAAAGCTAAAAGCTATGTCATTGCTGACTCTAAAAAGTGCCCAACCATGTTGGTATTACATCAGAGGCAGATTTAGGGAAGCACAACCAGTTCAGTCGCACTGGGCATGGAGCGTTAGGGGTGCTGCAACTGTGATGTAGAATGGAAGGTGAGAAACTGGGAGCACCAAATTTTTGGCATTGCACAGAGTGCCGCTGAAAATTGAGACCCCAAGGTCTTCTGCTAAGTACATCTGATCATGCTCTTAAGTACAGATTCCTATGCTCTTAAGTCCAGTGCTGTGAAAGAGATGCATCCACTCTATATGCTCCAACTCATCCAGCTCTCTGGGTTCCGCTATATTTCAAGTTCTCTTTCCCATGGAGTTCAAGAGTTCAGTTTTCCTGTGTGGCAACCAAACATATCACAGCATGGGCCTCTTTGCATATTACATTTTATGTGCTACAATAAAAATGTGATGTGTGTACTTGGCAAAATAGGTCTCCAGCCATGTGTGAGCTCCACCCCGCAGAATCACCCCAGGGCAGCTCATTCATTATTATCCTGGCAAACAAGGTGTTGTTATTTTTTAAAAAGCTACACATTATGTAGTGTGTATTTTTAGAAAGTGTATCAAAACAATCACCTGTATCACCTTGAATCATATGTAGGTACGCAGGTCAGGGAACTGTATTCCAGTTGCCTGTCTTCCATCACATACCACACTGAGCAGTCTTCTTCCTGGCTGAATGTTAGGAACTGTTTGTTTGTTTGTTTGGGGGGTGAGAGAATCTAATTTGCTGAAGCTCTTGGGGTTTAATTTCCCAAGGGGTATGAGTTCTAGGCACCAAAATGGGTATAGGGAGAGAGAGAAAAGGATAGAAGGGATAGAATATAATTTATGAAAAAGCCCAGAAAGGATGCTGTGAGATTGATGTTGTAGAAGTTTACCCAAAAAATCCTCCAATTTTCTTGGGAAAGTGGCCACCAGCAAAATGTTCCCCTCATTTCTCAGTTCCCCAGGCACTTCAGACTCAAATTGCTTTATTTTAATGGCAAGCCAAGTTTTTGCCTAATGCAACTGTGAAAGAGCAAGCCAGGATCCTTGTCCGCTTCATGCATCATTGGCAAAATTGCTAGCTAAAGTCCTGCCTGCAGTTTCTTTATTAGTGGTGATAATGCAAGAGGCAGAAGGGAACACAGCTTGACTGTCTGCTCCCAGGTGGAGATTTCTGCTTAGAAAAATTATCCCTTTACTCATAAACTGAGTGAATGTGCTATGGAGCTGTCAATAGGTAATGCATGTGGGACACCACAATGAGCCTCAAGCATCTCTAGTAAATATCAGTCAGACCTTTGCAGTTAAGAGGATGATCAGATGCAATCCCATCTTTCTTTCTTTTTTAATGGGAAACATTTTCAAAGGCATCAGTGGGACTTACAGCTGTGAGCATATACTTTCCCCAAAGCACTGGTGCACACCACCAATTTTGAGATGGAAATGTTATGTTGATTTGATATATAGCTGCCATTTTTGTGTTATCAGGGTCATGGGAGAGTGTAGTCAAACATAACTGTGCACAACTGCTAGCTGGTGCATGAAAGGGTTAAGGACCACAGAGTTGTATTGCTGGATAGACTCAGACCATGCGTAATTCCTCCAAAGAGGAAATGAAGCTCCTTTCTTCCTCCCCACCCACCCCACCCCACATCATATCTTCTCTTCTTCTTCTTCTTCTTCTTTGATGATCACTTGTAGCCAAGTAAGATTGTCTTCCATAAACACAGTTTTAACAAAAAAAATTCCTTCCAGTAGCACCTTAAAGACCAACTAAGTCAGTTCTTGGTATGAGCTTTCGTCTGTAAGTGACTGTGGAGACCAATTCTGGATCCACACGTCCTTCCACAGTGGGGACATAGGTTTCTGGGTGGGAGTTGATCATGGTGTGGATTTGCCAAGTGTGCCTTCCTCTTAACATGTTTCTCCCTTGCGTCCTGAGTTTGAGTCTTCAAAGACCATGACACCTTTGGAGCGCTCGCAGGCCAGTATTTCATAGTTGCTAGGTGTTTATACTACTTTTTTTTATTTAGATTTGCCTTGAAAGAGTCTTTAAAACTCTGTTGTTGACCACCAGCATTATGCTTTCCATTTTTAAGTTCAGAATAGAGTAGTTGTTTTGGAAGATGATAGTATATAATCAAGTATCTGCACAACATGACCAGTCCAACAAAGTTGATGTTGAATAACCATTGCTTTGACACTGGTGATCTTTGCTTCTTCCAGCACACTGGTATTAGTTCGCCTGTCTTCCCAAGTGGGGACGCAGGTGGCGCTGTGGGTTAAAGCCTCAGCGCCTAGGACTTGCCGATCGAAAGGTCGGCGGTTCGAATCCCTGCGGCGGGGTGCGCTCCCGCTGCTCGGTCCCAGCGCCTGCCAACCTAGCAGTTCGAAAGCACCTCCGGGTGCAAGTAGATAAATAGGGACCGCTTACCAGCGGGAAGGTAAACGGCGTTTCCGTGTGCGGCTCTGGCTCGCCAGAGCAGCGATGTCACGCTGGCCACGTGACCCGGAAGTGTCTCCGGACAGCGCTGGCCCCTGGCCTCTTAAGTGAGATGGGCGCACAACCCCAGAGTCTGTCAAGACTGGCCCGTACGGGCAGGGGTACCTTTACCTTTACCTTTACCTTTACCTTCCCAAGTGATGTGTAAAATTTATCAGAGACAACATTGATGGAATCTTTCAAGGAGTTGGAGATGGAGTTGATAAGTCGTCCACGTTTCACAAACATACATTACGGTTGGTAGTACAATAGCTTTGTAAACAAGCATTTTGTTTTCCCTGCAAATGTCTCAGTCCTCAAACACTCTGCACTTCAATTGGGAGAAAGCTGCACTTGCAGAGCTCAGGCGATGCTGGATGTCAGCCCTTGTGAAAAGATAACTGCCCAGGTAGGAGAAGTGGTTGACATTTTCCAACGTTACACCATTGAGTTGGATTTGTGGTGCTGCAGAGGGGTTGTTTTGTGCTTGTTGGTGCAACACTTTGGTGTTTTGGATGTTGAGCGATAGGCCAAGCTTTTCATAAGCTTCTGCAAAAATATTTAGGATGGTTTGGAGGTCATCCTCTGAGTGTGCACACACCACATCATATAGCCAGTGAAGGACATGTATAAGCTTGCTCCCAAGCTTACAGCATATGTTTGGGACTATATTTTGTATTTTCTACCCAAGAGTATTTTGCCTCTTGCTGCTGCATGGAACAATGCATGACTGAGAACTTGAATCTGTAAGTAAATCAGTTTAAACTTACCTAATAGTGTGTAGTTTGCTCCTCGCAAGAGGGGTAGAAAGAGGTCACCTGCTGTGTGCAGCTGAATGGGATAAAAAGGTTTAACTATTTATATCCCTAACACTATAATGCTACTTAACTTTTGTGAGTTTAATTTCTGCTACTGGGGCTCTCTCCCTGCAGGAGAGCGTGCAAAGCCTCACATTTGGAATCCAGGCTCCTAACCAATTCTTTTGTTGTTCACCCACACATGTGGGTCTACAGGGAGGGGGGGTTGCCTGGTAACTATGCTGCAATCTTTTGGGTGCCAGGCTTTTCAATCTTAAAATATTTTATGGTGAAATCCTATACACAGTTACCTGAGGGTAAGTCCCATTACAACGTGGGTGACACTGTGGGTAAAACCTCAGCGCCTAGGACTTGCCAATCGTCAGGTCAGCGGTTTGAATCCCCGCGGCGGGGTGCGCTCCCGTTGCTCAGTCCCAGCACCTGCCAACCTTGCAGTTCGAAAGAACCCCCGGGTGCAAGTAGATACTTACTAGCGGGAAGGTAAATGGCGTTTCTGTGTGCTGCGCTGGCTCGCCAGATGCAGCTTGTCACGCTGGCCACGTGACCCGGAAGTGTCTTCGGACAGTGCTGGCCCTTGGCCTCTTAAGCGAGATGGGCACGCAACCCCAGAGTTGGACACGACTGGCCTGTATGGGCAGGGGTACCTTTACCTTACCTGAGGGTAAGTAACTGGTGCTTACCTGCAAGTAGGCTTGTGTAGGGTTGCATTGCTAGTGATTTAGCTGTCCTTTTGCATTTATAGTGGTATCTCGGGTTAAGAACTTAATTTGTTCCAGAGGTCCATTCTTAACCTGAAACTGTTCTTAACCTGAGGTACCACTTTAGCTAATGGGGCCTCCTGCTACTGCCGCGCCACTGCAGCATGATTTCTGTTCTCATCCTGAAGCAAAGCTCTTAACATGAGGTACTATTTCTGGGTTAGTGAAGTCTGTAACCTGAAGTGTCTGTAACCTGAAGCATCTGTAACCCGAGGTGCCACTGTAATTGTTCTTATTGAGAGCCACCAACCTAGATAACATTTTGTTACTGAGCAGCATAGAAATATTATAAATAGGTGGGTGATTGGTAGATAGCTGCATTGATCATCACGTGCAGTTTGGTGCTCTGATGTCAGCTTGTAAGAAATTGTACATTAGTTAAAAGTGAAATGCTATGCCTGGTAATTTTCCAGCCCTGACCACTCCCCATGCTTCTCCAAGCAGTTTGGTGCTTTTTTTGTACAGATGCTGCTCTAGCAACCCAGACAGGATTGTGTTCAACCACTGATAACATGCCATCTGCTGTAGGTAGTTCTGGAAGAGTGACATAATACTGATCCTATGTGCTCTGAAGAGTGGAGTACAGAACCATTATAGTATCAGGCCATTAATTTCTGGTAACTTGCCATAGGCATGCTTCTGCTGCTTGTATTTTGTTACTGTGATATCTATATATCTATATATATATTTAAAAAACCACTTTTAGCCTGGATATATAATGTGATATATGCTACTATTTTATTGATGAATCTGTATTTTGTAATCCACCCTGAAAATACTGTTGAAAAGTGGTCTAAAAATGCAATATATAAATGAATCAATGATTTATTTATTTAGATTTATGTCTGCATTTATAGCTGTCTTATGGGAACATTGTTCTACAAATGTGGCTCCCTTTCTAAATATATTATTCAAAGGAATATTTTTTATAACATCTTCAGACAATCTTCTGGTTTGTAACAGTGGCAACTGATGTGCCACACTTTCCAATATTACAAGGCTTAGAACAGTTGCTAATTATGAAGGCTGCAGATCGAAATGATAGCACAGAAACATCTCTGACATCTTTTCTTCTCCTTTTTTCATTATTTTCCTGATCAATGTCTGCATCATTAAAATCCCTCATAATCAAAACTCTCACCTTACAGGGCTATTTTCATCTGTAAAGGCCTGTCTGAAGTATTTATCCGATCAGTCCCTGGGGAATGATTGCAAATGTGCATCATCTTAATTTTCACCAAGCTGTCTCCAGTATGGACGGAGCCAAATTATGTATCTCATTTCACCTTGCAGGCTCTGTAAAAACCATTCCAAAGCAATAAAGATCACAAATTTAGATCGGCATAGTGCCTTTCAGGTTTAAGGCATCCTGAGGGAGCTTTATATTAACAAATCATATAGCATAGTACTCCAGGCAGGAATCATGGAGGCAATGAATTCCCCTTCCCCAACACCCATAAATACATTGAAGTTGTTGAGGTAGATAATTTTTACTGGAATTGTTAGTCTGGATACATTATCCCAGCTCACCACCCACATCTTTCTCTCGTTACTTCTGAACAACTTGTTTATTAAGCATTCATTCTAATTGGCTTGCAAGATAGTCATACAATGTTGCACCAAGCAAAAGTTTTCCATGCATTTTCCTGACACCTTCCTTAGCACAAAACGTCCAACTGTTGGAGTGAAGTGGTTTTGTTGTGCAAGAGACCTATTCTTGAATTGGGCAACCTGAATATACTAGTATACAGTTGAATGTAGAATGGAAGCACCTGGACTTCTTTTCTATGAAAGCAACATAATTCAGAAGTGCTCTCTCTCTCTCTCTCTCTCTCTCTCTCTCTCTCTCTCTCTCTGCCCAACCAACTCCATATCCATACTTTTTCAGTTTCTGTTAGCTAATAGAAACTCTGAAGAAATATCACTTCATTTTCTTATCTCAGAAATGTCATCTGTTAACAGAACAGCGTGATTCATTGATCCATAATATCCTGCTACAATATATAGCTAAGATTAAGATTATGCATCAAACGGCAACTCTTGAATCTAAAATTCCTAAACTGATTATAAGGGATTTGGAGATGTCACCAATTTGAGCCAAGCTTTACCTCCATTATGCTTAAAACTTGTTTCCAATGCTAGGGTTTGGCCCTAGAATATGTTAAGCATTAGAACCAAAGGGAGTAATGAAGGTTGGGAGAAATATATTTCCTTCACCACTGACTAGCACTTATTTACTCAGTGGTTAAGTTGAGGGAAAGAGCTTCCAGCCAGTGCAAAGGACAGGTTTGAGTTCTGATGTCTCCCATTTTGGCAATTATGTGGTGTGATGCAGCTTCTCCTCCTGGGCTATGCCATGTCTGCCTGAGTCCCCCATATACTACCATCAAAAATGTCCATTTCAGGGTTGGAGGAATTGAAACTGGACAGCAGGCCATATCCTTCTTTTGCCTACCCACAGTGGGTTGAGATTGCGCCTGCCTGAGCAAGTAAAGAGTATTTATTGAGTGTTTATATACGGCTACATGCCGTCAACAATTAAATAAATAAACCATACCAGGAAAAATAAGAAAACATACAGAAAACAACTGTAAATAACATCACGTCAGAAGGAAATGTCACATACGTATCTTTGCACATTCAACTGTGGTAAACTGAGTGTATCACTGAACAAAACAAAGTGTTCATTAGTCCTGGCCAGTAGTTCATTCTAGAGCTCCTGGTTCATCTCCCAGCTGCCCATGGCTCAATCCTGTCAAGGACAGCAATCTGTGATATGGTGGGGGGTAACTACTCTGATCCCATTACCACTCAAAAGCATCGCCCCTGAGAAAATAACCTATCTACATGCTTTCTATAAATTTCATTTCCGTAAGTGTAGGAGCTGGGCAAGGTGACATTCAAGATCCTTCTAAATCTACAGTATTGTAGATTCACCCTGTTTCTGCTCCACTCATGGTTTGGTGTGCACTATGTGTAGCTTCCTATTAGACATTATTTCCATTTATTTCTATAGGCTTACCTTCTAATCCACTCCAACAGTGCAAACCAGTGACTACATTACCTTGGTACTTCTAAATTATCTCTTGGGTCTTCCACTGAACCCCCCCAGATATTTATACGCTGAATTAAAATCACAGTAGGGCATCTCTGACTTTGCTTCCCCCTATCTAGCATCGCATCCCCCTACTCATCTGTTGAAAGATGCATGTAGCACAATGTAAGCAGGATATTAAAAACCTATCCCCCCCCCTTTTAAAATATCTGCCTTTTTAAAGGAGCTGCAAATCCAAGCAGCTCTTTTGTATTCTTTTATTAGCTTGCAGCATGCTTTGTTAAGCATGACATAGCAATACAATTTGAAACTGGGAAAGGGTGGTCATGATGAATGTGTTTTTTAAAAAGGACTAATCCACCATTTAGTCTGGTTTCCCCTTTCTTATTGTCTCCTCCCCTCCCCATGGTCAAAAAGCAAAATGTCTTAGGTGGTTTATACAATAACAACAATTAAAATAACAAGAACTCTGGTTGCTCCTGTAGTTAAACTAAAAATCACAAAAAGGACTAGCTTGCATATGCTGAACTAAAGTTATGCATCAATGCTTGATGCTCAGCTACCCTGGAGAAGGCACTCTAGCACAATTCTTGCCCGCCTCCTTCTTCTGGTGTGTACAGGCAGTGCTAGCCCTACAATTAGAGAGAGGCTGCTGCCTAAGACAACATGTACTGTGGGTCTGGCTTTGAGTGCATCTGCTAGACAGCCTGTCCTGCTCCCCTTAAGCCAGAGGCAGCCAACAGCTAGCTTGGCCAAAGTCTGACAATTTCCAGACAACACCACATTGGCTATTCCTGCCTTAAGCTAACTTACTGCTCTCAGGTACAACAGAGGATGTTGAGCAGCCAGACTAGTCAGGATGCACTATCTTGGCATGGAATGTAATGTTTGGGGCCAGTTCTGTGCCTTTGCCAAACCTAATATTAGGGGGACTGGTCAACCAACACCCAACTTTTCCACAAAGTCTGCCTCATAGTATTTAGCTTCTATCCTGGACTGCTGCATCCCTAGTGAGATCTCTTACTCTAATGAGATTCCAGCAGCAGTGTTGTTGGGGATGAGAAGCAAGATAAGCTCTGTTAGAGAAGACCTGCTACATACAACCAGGTTTGTTGCAAGAGTTCGGTTGCTCATGCAGAGATGGCTGATATTGGGGAAAGAGCTCTTTTAGGTACTTGGATTCCCAAGCATTTAGAGCTTTATATGACAGCACTAACATCTCAGCTTGGGTCCAGGAGCTCATTGGCAGCTAGTGTTGCACTGGTGTCCTATGGTCCCATCAGGCTGCCCCACGTACCAACCTAGCATTCTGCATTAGCTGCAGCCTCCAGACTGTCTTAAAGGGTAATCCCGTGTAGAGTGCACTGCAATCAATGAGCTTCTGTCTGTTTTTGACCAAAATAAGATTGGTATGCTTTGATGCAACAAGAGTTTTGTAGTGAAATATTGAATGAGATTGAACAACTACTGTGTTTAATAGAAATACATGTGGTCTCTTTTTATGCAAGAATCTTAAGATTCTTGCTTATCCAGTGAGTATCTGCAGTCACCCCAACTCCCTGCCACCCTTCTGGGGACAATTTGTACCAAGCTAAAAAATATTGGTATACAGTCTATGATGGGATAATGAGCTGCTTGTGCGTAAAAGCTTGATCCCTCTGGGGTTTGGCTGGTCACCCAAACCTAGGCACTAACGGAGCCTCCCAAAGCATGACTCCGTCAGTCGCTGGTAGAATCCGACAGTGGGCGTCTACGGAACTTACTCCAACATAAAAGTTGTTTGACAGACATGCGCCTCCTGGACTCTCTGCGTGACAGCTTCCGGCGAGGGGTGGGGGTTGCTAAAGGGGGTCTTGTTACCTCCTCACTGTTCTCACTAGAAGTATCCCAGAGCCTCTCCACCACCTGTCCCTCCGATGGCAGTTCCCTGACACAGTCTAACCCTACTGAGTGATTGTGAATAATTTGTACAGGTAATTATTATCCGCACTTCAAACTCTGTATTTATACTCTGGTTTCACCTCAGATCATATGGATCTTTCGCCTTTTACCTTTTACAAACTCTGTATTTCTCTATCATTTCCCAGATCTCATTCTCCACTCCACCTTTGTAGGGCCAAATCTTGTGCGATTAACATTTTGAGTAACCCTGTTGCACTTAGGTCACCACTGCAGCCTGCCAGATGTCTCCCCTCCCCAGTAAAAATGCACTTTCAACACCTCCATCTGTCTGTCTGTCTCTCTTCATGCTGTTGGTCAAGGCAGGGTTGTGTATTGGATTTAGCATGCAACGTATACCCATTAACCACTTTTCCATTTGTTTTTCACCCAAACTGGAAACTGTGTCCTATTGCTATGTTCTCACTGCATTTACAGTGCAAGGCAACATCCTTGGGGCACACTGTGCCTCTAAGCACAAGATCTTGGAAACTGGGCCTCTGTTAAAAAGGGTACACATATCAGCAATGGGT
Organism: Podarcis gaigeae; assembly: GCF_964106915.1. Lineage (NCBI taxonomy): Eukaryota > Metazoa > Chordata > Lepidosauria > Squamata > Lacertidae > Podarcis > Podarcis gaigeae. The sequence continues at coordinate 71,224,956 of NC_139680.1, forward strand.
AAATAACTTTTCTTGAAGACTAAACTGCTCAGATTTTCATTGACTGGGAGCTAGTGACAAAGAGATAATGGATGGCAAATGCAATGAACGAGAGTTGCGAGCCAGGGTTAAATTGCAAGATGTTCTGAGGTGTGATAAAGAGCACTAAATGCATTAGCCTACAGTCAAAATATTTCACTGCAGCAGATGATCATTCTCGGCAAATATGTGGGGTAAAACACTATTAATGCTCTGGGGAGATTTAAGTTATTTACTCTATATTAGTCATGAATTGCTTTTGAATTATGGTGCTGGAGGAGACTCTTGAGAGTCCCATGGACTGCAAGAAGATCAAACCTATCCATTCTGAAGGAAATCAGCCCTGAGTGCTCACTGGAAGGACAGAACGTGAAGCTGAGGCTCCAATACTTTGGCCACCTCATGAGAAGAGAATACTCCCTGGAAAAGACCCTGATGTTCGGAAAGATGGAGGGCACAAGGAGAAGGGGACGACAGAGGATGAGATGGTTGGATAGTGTTCTCGAAGCTACCAGCATGAGCTTGACCAGACTGCGGGAGGCAGTGGAAGACAGGAGTGCCTGGCGTGCTCTGGTCCATGGGGTCACAAAGAGTCAGACACGACTAAACGACTAAACAACAAAGTAATGAATAGCTAGATATAGAGCAATTGACTGGAGGAAAGGCAATGTTAATTAGGCAAACTTTTAAGAATACAGTATAAGAAGAGCCTGCTGGATCAGGACAACGGTCCATCTAGTCTAGCATCCTTTTCTCACAACAGCCAACCAGATGCCTGTGGGAAACCCACAAGCAGGATTTGAACACAAATCCCTCTACCCTCCTGTAGTTTCCAGCAACTGGTATTCAGGAGCATTTCTGCTTCCAACTGTGGAGGCAGAGCCATGATGACTGGTAGCCTTGGATAACCCCTTCATCTATGAATCTGTCTAATGCCCTTTTGAAGTCATCTAGCTTGGTGGCCATCGCTGCTTCTTGTGGGAGTGAGTTCCACAATTTAAATGTGAACTGCATGAATAGCTACTTTCTTTTATCTGTCCTTTTCATATATAACGGAATCGTGAACTGTTCTGTACAAAAGGCATTTCATTGGCTAAGTTTGAAGAATGTACCAAAAAATGAAATTTCACTGATGAAATTATGGTGTTCTCTTGAAATTGCTAGTGAAGACGGGGGTTGGGAGTACTTGGTGTGATAGAACTTCCTTTATTTAACCACAAGACAATAGGTTTTTAAATATTTTTTTATCATAAATCTGTATTGTATTAGCTTTTGAGACAAAACTGGATATTTCATCTTGGTGGAAGTATCTAAAACATGTAGCAGAAATCAAGCTAGAGAATTTTCTCTGGGGTGGGCAGGAACTGTACATCTCAAACTGACATTTCTCCAGTTCTGCTGCAGCATCCTTTCTGAACACAACAGGACAACACTCAAGACGCCTACCGATGCCTGTCATTTACATTATGGTCCCTCTATTTGTGAACGAAGGCAACGGAACATTGTGGGAGGGGAGAGCCTTCCTATGAAATAATATTGGGAAAACAAGCCATAGGTGCATCTGAAAACTCTCACTTCAACTGAAAGGATAAGACGGCTTGTGTACTCTTGCATAAAGAAAATACCATCCACCTTTTGCCTGCAGTTCTGCACAAGGTTGGCGCCTCCCCAGGGAATCTGGCCTCACACTGCTTTCAAGTCATACTTCAGGGTTTTTGGGGCAGGCCACAAATCCCTCTGGAGGCAGGTTTGTGATGGAAGCACTAAGAAAATGTGCCTGCCTGATAGGAATTTTGGGTAGCGGTGCAGTTCAGAGCAGACGGTACTTTGTGTGAAAAAACGTTCCCTGCCCAGATTTGTGAGCTTATATTACCAGGCCTTAGAAAAAGCGAGATTTTTTTTCCCCTCCAAGACACCTGGCCTCCCATAAATCATCCCTGATGACAGATACCTTTTAAAGCTACTTACTTTACAAACCCTAGCATGAAAACTGAATATGCTTTTCTTCTCGTTCCCACAAATCTTTATAAGAGGAACTTTTGGCAATTGTTTTATTAATCGAACGTCCCCTTTCCCCTCCTGATGAATTATTCATGAGCTGTTGTCATAGCAATTTCTGTGTTCCCCCCCCCCCCCGCCACTCTCTGAAATGTTTAATAACTGCAGCAGATTCAAGAAGAGGAATCAAGTTGTAAGAGCAGCTTCACCAAGTGAGGTGTCTCTGAACAAGTATAGGCTGCATATTGGTGACCGTTCGTTCCAGTGACACATCTAAGGACAGGAACATTGTTGGCAAGACCTCCAGTTCCCTCTGTAGTGAGAGAGATCTTCTAAATGTTAATCACCGGACATGTTATTACACTAGTGAGAGACACTTATTCCTTCATTTAAGCAAGATATGTGGAATCTGTGGCCCTCCAGATGTTACTGAACTACAACTCCCATCATCCCTGACTGCATGCCTGGTTGGAATGCAGCCTTGAACTCTGGTGACACATTTTGCTTGCCTGAAGGAAGGATAGAGAGGTGTCTATGACCATGTGTAGGAACCAGTGTATGGTAAAATGGACATTTTCTTGCCATGCCCACTTTTGCCCCTGGCCTCACCCACCAGTAGCATATGGCCCTTGGAAGGTTTCCTGGAAGAGCATAAGGCCCTCAGTCTGAAAAGATCTTTAAAAGTTGTGTGAGAAGATGAGAAGGTAAAATCACCAGTTGAATTCCCCCCCCCCCCGGCCTCTGCCAAACATAAAGATTCAGTTAATGCCGAGGGAAACTTCACCCACTGATTTCTCATTCTGTTATGCAGCTACCAAAGACCCTTACCTTTTTCAGGCGGCCAGGAAGAAATAGAGCTGCATCTCTTTCTCTCCTTAGTACTCTGAACTCCACTGTTCCTTTTTCAACCATGCCAATGCTGGTGTAACCAGCAAAGCTTCATCACACACACACCCCTTCTCATTGTATGATTGATTTTTTTAAAAATTGCTCTGCCTAGGAAATGCCTCGCTGAAAAGGTCGGGCTGGTTTTGTGCAGGCTTTTAAAACATGAGGTCAAAATAGAAAGCATCATGCATGTGTCTCTAACAACAGAGTTGTGGCCAGGTTAAAACATTTTTCTGCTTGAGGCAGAGGACAAGTTGGCACCTCCCCATTCCCTGTACAGCAGGGGTAGCAAAGGTCCACATTTCCATAAGGGCAATCTACCAGTGGTGGACAGGGCCAGAGGCAAAGCGGGCACAGCAACAAAGATGGATATTACTTTTGTACAGTAGGTGTCAGGGACTGGGCAGAGGAGGAATGGTGGAAGCTGCCTCCCCAGCCTGACCCTTCCAGAGAAAAGGAAGACAGTTTAGATTTACAACAGGGTGATGAGGGAGGTCACAGCTGAGAGGCAGATGAGGGGGAAAGCTGGGAAATAATGGGAGAGGAGGAGGAGGAAGCACAAGGGGTGACAGCTGGCAGACACAGTGTCTTTAGAAAGCATTCCAGACCCCCCTCTCCCAGAACCTGGCAAGCCTTGAAAGTAGGAGAGCAAAGAGCTCAAAGACAGACGGCACTTATCAGCACCCATAGAGGAGGTGATGAGGATGACGAATGAGGAAATAGGAGAGACGGGGAGTGGAGATTCACTTGGGACAATGGCATTATCCAAGAGGCTGGGTTCTAAGGCCTCTCTCTGTAAATACTGAATAAAAAGCGAATGGTTAGAATTATCAGAGTTCAACGATACATATCTGTTGCAGATATTAATATTGTGCAGTTTGAAGCAACTGGATACATGAAAACTGACTCCTTTCGGAAATGAACCATTGTCCAGGCCTATAAAAATATTACTCAAATTTACTAGCAGAACTCTTTGTAATAAAACAGAAACATCAAATGATGCATCCAATATGAAATAATTTCAACAGACCTAGAAGCAGAGGTCTGTCTCTTCCCATAGCATCCATTTTAGCCTAGAACTATTTTCTGTCTCTCAGTCAGAAAGGGGATTTTACAGGTCCTTACTTCACAGAGCCTTGAGAGAAAGCAACTCCCACTTCCGGAGGCGGCGCGAACGGCAATGGCTGCCCTCTTCTAACCGGGAGAGGGAAGCTCCGCTGAGAACGGGTCGTCCGCTGCGGCGAAGCGGAGACCCTTTTCGGAAAACCACAGGCGGCAGAAGCCTGTGGTCTCGGGACCCGGCAGGCGCCAGGAGCAGCCCCCAAAACGTTGAAGGAACCCCGTAAGGGGCTCCGGATCGCGGAGGGGGTAGCGGCGCTGTGGGTCGTTTCGCAGTCAACGGAGCGAAGCCGCGCTGCTGCTGCCGGTGAGCGCTGACCTCTCTTCCTGAAACTTCTGATTCGGAAAGCAACAACCCGTGAGTATTAAGGACTTTACAAAATTTTGAGACCCAAAAACATTGAATTTGGCTGAAAGCGGAGTGACGAAAAACAGGAAGTCCGTCTTCTGCTGACACTGAACTTCAAAGTAAAGAGCTGGAGGAGTGGAGGCAAAGAGTGACTTTTAACTTAACTGATCTGGGCACCCATGGAAATTATTTTTAAGCAGAATAAGGACTTTAAGCAACTGATTTTATGACTTTTATTTGGACTGTGATACCTTTCGTCTATTTGGATTACAACTTAAGCAAGAAACCCAGGTGCTGGAACTGCCTGAGTAACTGAGCAGCCAGCCTGCAGGGTTGGATACTTTGAACTTAAACTTTGAAACAATCTGAGGGAGTTTGGACTGGCTACTTTGAAGCACTTTTTGGAATACCAGTAAGCACTGTCTGAAACACTGTGGCTTTTTAAATACTAACTCTGCTAAAACCTATCTTATTGAAGGTTCCTGGACATTAAATTAGATCTTATTAATTTTATTGGAATTGATCTCTTCCCTAAAGACATTTTAAGCTCCCCCTAGAGGATTTGGGATTTACAGCAGTGACATTGTTTTACTTTCCTTTTCCCGGCCTCCTGTTTGACTGTTACCATCTGGGCCGTTGTTTTCTCATGGGAACAACTCAGCTTGACCTTGACTTTTAGATAACTTTGGAATGAGTGGCGCAAGAAGAAGGGCAGCAAGAACCAGACAAACAACCTTAACAACTTTAACCGCAGCCTCTCAGGCACGCAGATCATCTGTGCCTACTTTGCCTTCTGAGGAAGAAGCTGCTTCTCTGCCACGGGCAGGGGAGGGAGAAACTGAGGAATTACAATTGGAAGATATGGCCTCAGGAGCAACTGGCTCTATTTTAGAGAAAATTCTTGAAAAATTGGAATCTTTGGATAAAAAAGTCGACCAGCAAACAGCTAAAATCTATCAAAACACAGAATGTTTAAATAGATTAACTGGACAAGTTGCACAGAATGTACAAGCAATTGGAGAACTGAAGGAGGCTGCAGGTGAAAATCGGAAATTGGCTGAGGATACCAGCCAAAGACTGGGAAATTTAGAAAAAGAGGTAAGACCACTCAGTAAACAAGTAGGTGAACATCAGACCTATCTTTCCATGATAGAACTGCGGAACAGGGAGACCAACTTAAGGATAAGGTCAGTACCAGAAGCGGAAGAAGGTAACCTAGCTGAGTTTTTGACTAAAGAATTTTCCAAGTTTTGGAACCTAGAGGAAAAAGATTTCAAAATCATATCAGCCTTCAGGCTTGGAAGACTTATAAAGAAAGAGAAGCCCAGAGACTGTTTAATAACATTGAGATCAAAGGAGGAAAGGGACAAGATTTTGGGCCTGCATTACGGAAAGTCACTGGATATCTTGGACAAAAGAATTGAAATCTACAAGGATATTCCTAAACAACTGCTGGACCTTAGATCTGACTATTTGGAACTAGTAAGACTGTTGAGGAGCAACTCAATCATCTTCAGGTGGGATTTTCCTCAAGGATTATCTTTCACTTTTAGAGGGAAGAAGATTAAAATCAGAACACTGGAAGATAGAGACAAGTTTCTGATCGCGTATGGAGAGGACCTTCAAAAAGGACTTGAACTACCCTCGGGGCCTAGAGCACCAGAGGTACCTGCACCCTTGGATCCTGAAGATCCAGCAAATAAGGTACCACCCCCAGAAAAATAACCAGATTTATTCAGGATGTCTCTGCAACTTTTGAGCTGGAATATAAATGGCTGTAACATCCCGGAAAAAAGGAGGAAAATTTTTCATATATTAAAAAGGGAACAATTGGACATTATTTGTTTACAAGAAACACACATGACTAGGCTCCACAGAAAAGTGTTAATAAATAAAAGACTTGGCCAGGAATTTATATCTTCAGACATAGTAAAGAAGAGAGGAGTGGTGATATATGCAAAAGAGAGCCTGTCACCTAAATTTTTATTTAAAGATGAAGATGGAAGAATTCTGGCAATCGAAATACAACATCAAGGAGAGAAGATTCTGATATTAGGAATTTATGCACCAAATGAAGGGAAATCGGAATTTTATAAGAAGTTGCATGAGATCATGCTGGACTATCTGGACTATGACAACATCATCATGATGGGAGATATGAACGGGGTCGTATCAACTAACATGGATAAGTCACAAAGCCAAAATGTCACAAAAGACGGCAGACTACCAAAGACCTTTTTTGAATTGACAGACAATATGGACTGGATTGACATCTGGAGAACGAAGAACCCCTTGGGAAAAGAAGGAACATTTTTCTCTGAAGCCCAGCTGACTTGGACAAGAATCGACCAAATATGGATAACTAGAGGTTTGGCACCCAAGGTCAGAAAGGTGGAAATCTGCCCAAAGACCTGCTCCGACCATAACACACTGAAAATGGACATGATACTATTACCAACCGGCTCCTTTAGATGGAAGATGAATGACAATTTGTTTAGAGATCAGGAGATTATTAAGAAGGCCCAGAAAGCTTTGAAGGACTACTTTGAGATAAATATGAACACTACGGTGGAAAAAAGAACTATTTGGGATGCAAGTAAAGCTGTGATGAGGGGGTTCTTGATACAACAGAATGCCGTAAAGAAAAGGATACAAAACGACAGAAAAGATAAGATTTTGGAGAAAATAAAAGAATTAGAGAAGAAGTTAAGATCAAATCCGAAGTCACAGCCGATTTTGAGAGAAATCAAACTCCATCAAGCACAATATTCCAAACTGATAAATCAGGAAATAGAGTGGAAGATTAAATTAATGAAACAAAAAACTTTTGAATCGGCAAATAAATGTGGGAAACTGCTAGCTTGGCAGTTGAAGAAGAGACAAAAAATAAATACAGTTACAAATCTGGAAATTGAAGGAAGAAACATTCAGAACCCCACGGAGATCAGAAAGTGTTTCCAGAAATATTTCAAAAAATTATATACTCAAGGGCCGCAGGACGAGGTTGAGATTAAACAATTTTTGGAGAAAAATGGACTTAAAAAATTGTCACAAGAAAATAGATCACTCCTGAACAGCAAAATAACACGTCAATAGATTGAAAAAGCCATTCAGAACATGCAACTGGGCAAATCTCCAGGGCCAGATGGGCTGACCTCCAAGTATTATAAGACATTAAAAGACTACTTGATACAACCACTGATGGAGGTCAGCAATGAAATTATGGAGGGGAAGAGGGCGCCGGAATCGTGGAAGGAAGCATTTATCACATTGATACCTAAATCGGAGTCTGAAAAGACACAACTCAAGAACTACCGTCCCATCTCCCTTTTAAATGTGGATTACAAAATATTTGCAGATGTTTTGGCAAGTAGACTTTAAAAAGTTCTAAATGAAGTAATTCATAAAGACCAGGCAGGCTTTCTCCCAGGTAGACACATGTTTGCTAATACAAGGAACATTATTGACATCTTGGAACTTTTGCAAACAGACATAAATACAAAAGCAGTGTTAATCTTCATAGATGTGGAGAAGGCCTTTGATAATATCTCTTGGAAATTTATGAAGGGAAATTTAAAAGAAATGGGAGTGGGTCGGGGTTTTGAGAATGGGATTGATGCAATATATTCAGAACAAAAGGCTAAATTGATAGTTAACAATGTGGTTACAGAAGAGTTTAAAATTGAAAAAGGAACACGACAAGGCTGCCCGATTTCCCCTTTGCTATTTATATCGGTTCTGGAGGTGCTCTTGAATATGATTAGAGGGGACCGGTTGGTGGAAGGGATTCAGGTCGGAGCGAAACAATACAAACTTAAAGCTTTTGCAGATGACCTAGTTCTGACCCTGCAGGAGCCAGAATCGAGTACAAAAAGAGTATTACAATTGATTCAAGATTTTGGTCGGGTGGTGGGATTTAAACTAAATAAACAGAAAACTAAGGTGTTGGGAAAAAATCTGACAGATACAGAGTCAGAACGGTTTCAGAGAGAAACAGAACTAACTGTGGTGAAAAAAGTAAAGTACCTAGGGGTAAATATAACAGCAAAAAATCTGAGTCTATTTAGGGATAACTATGAAAAATGTTGGTCTGAAATTAAGAGAAACTTGGACAGTTGGACAAAATTGAAGCTTTCTTTGTTAGGCCGAATTGCTGCTATTAAGATGAATGTATTGCCAAAGATGTTGTTTTTGTTTCAAACATTGCAGATTGTGGACAAGACGGAGTGCTTCCGGAAGTGGCAGAGAGACATATCTAAATTTGTCTGGCAGGGCAAAAAGCCCAGAATTAAGTTTAAGATACTAACTGATGCGAAAGAAAGAGGGGGCTTTGCCCTGCCAGACTTAAAGCTGTACTATGAAGCCGCAGCTTTCTGCTGGCTAAAAGACTGGCTACTTCTCGAAGACACTGATGTACTGGACCTGGAAGGTTTTAACAATGCTTTTGGTTGGCATGCATACTTATGGTATGATAAGGTTAAGATCAATAAGGCCTTTAAGAACCATATTGTCAGGAAAGCAGTATTTAATGTCTGGACAAAATACAAAGACTTATTGGAAAACAAAACTCCGAGGTGGCTTTCACCTCTGGAAGCTAAGGCCCGAAAAAGACCCAATATGGAGGCCAAATGGCCAAAATATTGGGAAATATTAGAAAAAGATGGAGATAATTGGAAATTGCAGAGTTTGGAGAAAATGAAGGATAAAGTGCGAGACTGGTTACATTACGCTCAGATTAAAGAAGTCTTTAAAAATGATAAAAAGTTAGGGTTCCAGGTGGAGAAATCGAAGTTGGAAACAGAACTGTTAGAACCAAAGACTAAGGTATTATCAAGAATGTATAACCTGCTGTTAAAATGGAATACACAAGACGAAATGGTTAAATCGGCTATGATAAAGTGGGCTCAGGACATTGGGCATAACATTATGTTTGAGAACTGGGAAAGGTTGTGGACCACTGGGCTGAACTTCACTGCATGTAATGCTCTGAAGGAAAATGTAATGAAAATGATATATAGATGGTACATGACCCCAGTTAAACTTGCCAAAATATACCATTTGTCTGATAATAAATGTTGGAAATGTAAAGAAAATGAAGGAACATTCTTTCACCTCTGTTGGACCTGCCCTAAAGTGAAGGCCTTCTGGGAAATGATATATAATGAGTTGAAAAAGGTATTTAAGTATACCTTCACTAAGAAACCAGAGGCCTTCCTTCTGGGTATTGTCGGCCAGAAGGTGCTAAAGAAGGATCGAACATTTTTTATGTATGCAACAACGGCAGCAAGGATACTCATCGCTAAGAGTTGGAAAACTCAAGATCTACCCACACTGGAAGAGTGGCAGATGCAGCTGATGGACTATATGCAACTGGCCGAGATGACTGGTAGAATCTGAGACCTGGGAGAAGAGAGGGTTGAAGAGGACTGGAAGAAATTTAAGATTTATTTACAAAAATATTGTAATTTGGTTGAATGTTAAGAAGGATGCTAGATCACAAATAATTGTCCACCACTGAATTAGATCTGAATTTGACGATAAGTGAGATTAAGGAAAATATAAACCTTTTGGAGAACTGCTAGATTCTATTTAAATGAGCGGATATAAGATTGTAAACAAGATGGTAATTTGCTTGGAAAAAATTTTTTAACGATGTAAGTGGGAGCGGGAGACGTGAGGGAGTCCAAAGAAGTGACAAAATTATGTTATGATATAAGTAATGTTGTTTATTATTTATGCATTTGTATTCAAAAAACTTTAATAAATATTTATTAAAAAAAAGAGAGAAAGCAACTCTCTTCAAAATGAACCTTTGCATCCCAATGCCTTCATCACATGAGCTAAGGTTACAACACTCACATGTTAGCTACCAGAGAACAACAATCAGTTAGTGTGTAATTTGAGGAGAAAGGAACAGAGAGGTTTTTTGTCTTTCTTACTTCAGGCCTTGCACATAGCAGGAAGCCATTCAGACAAACATACAGAAGACTTCTTCAGAACTACACAGCCAATCAGAGCATATGCTACCTCAGTAAGGATCATGCCACTCTGCTTTATTGTTAAGTAACACCTTCTCCTCCCCCTCTTGGTTAGCTGACTTAACAGAACTAGCCCTCAATCAAACACAATTATCTTGACTGTTGCACTTCTAACAGGAATGCGTGTGTGGGCTATATGTGCATGAGAGTGCTATTTTATTCTTTGCCCCAGGGAGCAAAATATTTAGGGCTGGCCCTGAACAAGCTCATCACTGATCACTCCTGCCTAAACTGTGACTTAGTTTGGACACAGGATGAAGCCACAAACGTATGTGAACTCCGGGGCTGGAAGCTGGATATACACCTTCTCTCCTTCACTGTGTGGATGCAATCTCAGAATTACAGCTGCAACAGGCTGCTGTCTCAGGCATAAAGCAGTCTGTCCGCAGGTGGCCAGTACTCCTTAGTTCATTCTCCAATGAAAATGAAGAAACTGTTTCTCTGTTTATATCAAACACCTGCAGAATATATCAGGGCAAGGCCTCAATATCTCCCAGCCATTTCGCAAGCACAGTTCTTTCATCATATCTGTACATCTCAACACTCTTCAGTCAGTCTGCATTTTTATTTCACTGGGCAGGTGGTCTGCTTCTCCCTTAGACCTAGCAATAACTTGGAAACAGATGAGAGTGAGGTTTCCTCCCTTACTGCGGTCTCCTCTGCAGAGAATCCAAAGCATATTCATCGATAAGTTGGTAAAATATAAAATCCTCTGTAACAGCTTCAGAACCGCAAGACTGAGTGAACTGTGAAGAATCAATAGCCTCATTTTATTTTTCTGCTGCCTATATGAACATGAACCGTCAGCCTACAAAAGGGAATATCCTTTATGCTTTTTCTGAACATCACAAGGAAAGTCTTCTCGCCCCCTCCCAATGGGGCAGCAGAAATATTTTTGAGATACTTGTCCTGCAGACCTCAACACATTATCTGAGCATATTCCCCCGTGATATCTGTGATTTCTGAGGCAGCGATAAAGAACAGCGGGCTTATTATTTCTTTTGCTGGGCAGTCTGGCTCCCAATACTTCATGGCTCTATCCCAGGATGCTCCTGTCATATTGGGGAAAGATAACAACAATAATGGTTACTATTTACTTCATTTACGAAGTGCTTCCCATGAAGCATCTCCAACGCAGAAAGACACAGGCTGAGATAAAGATCTCCACTTAAAAGGCTTGTTGAAAAAGGAAGGTCTTCAAAAAGCAATGCTAAAATAAGGTCTTTTGAGTGCTTACACTGGAAAGACAATAGAGATAGTGCCTGTCGGGTGCGTAATGAGGGTAGATGCCTGTTAAAGGCCTTGCTCTCAAACTGTATGGAATGGGCCTCCTGATAAGACAGTATCTGCAGGAGGCCCTCTCCTGCAAAGCACAGTTGATCAGTTCAGCATATAAGGGATGAGATTGTTTTTCAGGTATCCTGGTGACAAGGGGTTTGGACTTTGTACATCAAAACCAGCACATGGAACTTAGCCTGGTAGCTAATTTGACAGCCAGTGCAATTCTTTTAGCAGTCGTGTGTTGTGACGGTAATATCCTGTCCCAGTGAGCAATCAAGCTGCCTCATTCTGCACTAGCTGCAGCTTGCAGGTCAGCCACATAGAACACACTGTAGTAATCCAATCTGGAGGTTCATATGGGAGCCAAAGGTCATACATCTCAACTGTCCTGATTAAATCAAGGAATTCCATTTTTATACTCCAGGCTGTTGCACAAGAGCATGGTGCCTAAAAATGCATGCTTGTTTGGGGGCTCTGTACTTTCACACATGTCACATGGCTCACCTGGAAGGGTCCTGGTTTTTGGCTGTGACATGCTGGAAGGTTTGAAAGTTGCCAATTCAAATTAAGGAGCTTCTGCCCCAGATGTTGGGGGGTTGAAAGTTAGTTTTTACACACCCTGACATAATTTTCCATTATTTTTAATTCTGCTTTTTAATCTTCCACACTTTTAAATTTTTTACTGTTTGCACCCTTTCTTTCCTATCACGAGCATTTGGCCCTCAGAAGGTCATGCAGAATGGACTGTGACCCTCTGGTTGAAAACATTTCCAGACCCCTCATATAGAGGTTGACAGAAAGGCAGTCATATTGGTTTTCTTTTCTTTCTTTTAAACAATCTTCTCATATCTATGCTGTGGTGAAACTGGTTGTGGGTTTGGCCCTGGAAGCCAACATATTTGAAGAACGAAAATCTTTCAGAAAGACACTTCCAGTTTAGAGCTCCTGCTTTATTAATAGTAAGCTTTAAGGTCAGTTGCATATGCATAATTCTTTAATTACCACAGATGGTGATTCTTCACTTCAGCTTAATATCCAGAAATATAGCATGCATTTGCTGAAATGAACCCAGCACTTAACAGATAATGGAATGTGTGGAAAGCTGCCAGCTTCACTAGACCTGCTGAGTTTCTTCTCTTCAGATGCCATTTCCCTTGCTTTCAGGAAGTTTTTGATTTGGCTCGATTGCCAGAGAGAAATGATTTGTGTCAGGAAGTGGGGGGAGCTAGAAAGGAAGGAAAGTGAAGGTGTCTTATCCTGTTCTGATATGGGGGGGCAGTTTTCTCTCTTAAGACATCTAAATAGGTACAGTGGTACCTCTGGTTATGATCGCTTCTGGTTACGAACGCTTCAGGTTACAAGCTCTGCTACCACGGAAGTAGTTGCTCCTGGTTGTGAACTTTGCCCCAGGATGCAAACGGAAATTGCACACCAGAGGTGCGCGCACAGCAAGAAGCCTTGTTAGCAAAAGCCTGCCTCAGAATAAGAATGGTTTCAGTTTAAGAATGGACCTCCGGAACAAATTAAGTTCATAACCAGAGGTACCACTGTACTACTAAAGTTACTTTTCACCCTATTCTTTGATTATAGTAGACAGACACACACACACAAACACACACACAGAGAGAGAGAGAGAGAGAGAGAGAGAGAGACAGAGAGAGAGATGACTTACTTGTCAGAGATGCATTGTACGGAGAATCCTGTGACAAGCAGAGATGACCTTCAGAGTCATCCCAATTCTAAAATGCTATCCTATTGATTTGTACAGCCAGTGGGCATACGTTGAAAACAACACAAATTAGACAACATCTTTTCCTGTGTCAAATGTCTCCTTAATGGTTCCATAGGCAACCAGATCACAACATAACCTGAACTTTCAAAACTGGTTCAGAAGAAGGAGTTGTTGTCATGATCTGAGTTTTCATCCATTCATTCAGAACCAGTTCAATATGTGCAAATTCACTGGAAAAGTCAACAGCCATGAAATGGTAATGTCAATCAGTTCTCAGGGTCTGTGAGTCTCTTTGTTAAAGTTGGGCCGAATGCTAAGCTTCAGGAGGTTCTTATGTAATCCTCCACCCATAGTGTGCTGGCTATTTATGTGCAAGGATAAAACACTGCAGAGTGAAAGAGCCAGTAGTGGTGCAATGGGCCTTGTATTGCAGACATCTACCCACCAGAAACTGGCGTGTGAAAATGGCAGCCAATGTGAAAGTATTTGTTTATTTAATTGATTTGTATCTTGTCCTTCAACTTGAAGGTTCTCAGGTATACAACAATTCATAAAATACACGCATCTATATAAAGGGCACAAATCTAGCAGTGAATGTAAAACAGAATTTTAAAAAAGAAAAAAGAAAACAAATGCCAGAGACTCCAGCAGCAACTTAGATCTTATATTACTTGATGTTTACTTCCCTTGGAACCCTTTCAGGGTCTGTGGATGCCCCATACACAGTACATTTCTGCAAGTGGAGATGGGCAAAAAAAAAAAAAAAAGGCACAGTGGCAAAGAAAATGTGCAATCTGCAACTCGCATAACATTTGCAATCTGGGATCATTTCATGGAACCGGCCAAACTTCAAAGGCCTTCCACAAGCATTTGTTCACACTGCTGGTAATCTCCTCATTGAAGTAGCCTGTGCCCATAGAAGGCATGGCAGGAAAATTATTTACTTTCAAAACTCTATAGACACTCTAGCTAAATAGGCCTTCAAGGCAGCTTACAATAAAATCTGCATCAACAGGAGGAATAATTTTTTTTAAAAAAAAAATCCAAGTACAAAAAAGTTTTTAAACAAAACAGCAGCAGCCAAGCCAGGAGCAAAGTTAAAAACAGACCTTAACACATATCAGCCATCCATCCCAAAAGCTTTCTGGAACAGTAACAAGGTTTTGCCATCTTCCTGAGGAGCAGAACTGAACAAGCCTGGCAAACTAGCCTAGGTAATCAATCTAAAGCAAGGTTGCCATATCCACAAATGTCATGCTTCCTGTATTAACCTGTCTTCCGTCCCAAGATTGAGGTATTCAGGGAAGATCCTCAACTGATGATTTAAGCACGTAGGGGAACACAAATTATCAAAACAGATATTGTAGTCGGAAAAGGTTCAGAAAGGGGCAGCTGAAATGGTCAAGGGAATGGAGAAACTTGCCTATGAGAAACTGTTGCAGCATTTGAGACTTTTTAGTTTAGAGAAAAGGCAAGCGGAAGGTGACATAGCAGAAGTTTAGAAAATTATGCATGGCATGCAGGAAGTGGACAGAGAAATGTTTTTCTTCCTCTGTTATAACACCAGAACTCACTATTAAGCTAAATGGTAAACGATTCCGGACAGAAGAAAGAAAGTACTTCTCCATGCACTGCATAGTTAAACTTTCATTGCCACATGAGGCAGTGATGTCTACCAACATGGATGGCTTTAAAAGATGATTAGGAACATTCATGGAGGAGAAGGCTATCAATGGCTACTAGCCATGAGCAGCTATACTCTGCCTCCACAGTATGAGGCTCAATACGATTTCCTGGAAACCCCAGGTGGGAAGAGTGGCCTGCCGCTTATATCTTGCTTGCAGGTTTCCTTACGGCTGGCCACCGTAAGAGCAGAGTGATGGACAGTGTGGGCCATTGGCTCCCCCATGTATATTGGACCTTGATCATTGTCCAGCTTAAATTGGTTCTGGAAACTGCCTGGAAGCTAGTTGCCTCAGAATTTGTATAATGTAATCCTCCAATACTTGGCACCAGTTACTAAATGTTTCACCCATATTCTGATGTCTCCAAACACACTTCAAAGGCAGCCCCTGAGAGAGTGCATTACAGTACAGTGGTACCTCGGCTTAAGAACTTAATTTGTTCTGGAGGTCCGTTCTTAACCTGAAACTGTTCTTAACCTGAAGCACCACTTTAGCTAATGGGGCCTCCTGCTGCCGCTGCGCCACCACTGCACGATTTCTGTTCTCATCCTGAAGCAAAGTTCTTAACCCAAGGTACTATTTCTGGGTTAGCGGAGTCTGTAACCTGAAGCGTCTGTAACCCAAGGTACCATTGTAGTCCAAACAGGAAGTTACTTGAGCATGTGTGACACTGGGGTGCATGAGATATTGGATGAGATGTTTTCTCATCCTTTTCAGCCCCTTGGCAATAATCTTGCTTCAGAAGGCAGAGGGGAGCCTGAGAAAGGGAGAGAGCACAACAGAGATAGTAAATACTCAGTGGCTGATGAGCCGTGACATTTATATATACCTGAATTAAGTTTGCTCGCCATGCACTGTATGCAGTGTCAACTGTGGAGGGGATTCTTCCCCCACAGTCCTCTCACCCACCCACAAAAGCAAGCGCTCTTGAGCACAAGGTGTGGGACATGAGAAGCACTTGGGAGGTACGGCAATGGATGGGTCTAAATGATCTTAAATTCTTAATAACTCACAGGTTGCTATGTCATCAGCAGAACAGCAGTAGAGGGGGGGAGAAAGGAGGAATAAAAAGCACACGGAACGCTCTCTGCAGATAGAGTGCCTGTTGACATTCATTTCTTTCCTCACCAATCTTTCTGAAGGATCTTGCTGAATCCCAGCCTTCTGCTCCGGTGGTGAGTCAGATGCTGCTGAGTGCCAGGCAGGGAAAACTTTAGGGAAGCACCGTGTGCTGGAGTTTGGGTGGGGGGAGAGAGAGATGGATCTGATGGGGAAAGTCTGCCTCCCTATTCTGAACCAGCTGTATCCCTTCTTCTTCAGGAAAGCTACACAGGAAGATGGCTGCTTGTCACTGAGCAAACAGCAAGGCAAAGACTTTCCTCTATAATCAGGCCTTTTGCCTTTAACCACCTGTGGCCTTTTAGAAGTGGCTGGGATTCTTTAATGCCCCTCCATAGCTTTAATGTAGCTATGCAGGTTTTGTTTTAAGTTTGGGGACTCCCCTAAACCCTAGAAATTAATAAATGGTAGGTGTCAGGATTTGGATTACAGTCGTACCTTGGTTGTTGAACAGAATCCATTCCGGAAGTCTGTTTGACTTCCGAAAACATTTGTCAACCAAGGCACAGCTTCTGATTGGAAGCCGCAGAAGTTCAGCTTCCAAAGAATGTTTGCAAACTGGAACGCTCACTTCCAGGGTGGCGGTGTTCGGGAGCCAAAATGTTTGAGTCACAAGGTGTTTGGGATCCAAGGTATGACTGTGTTTGGGATATGAAGGGAATATACAAGCTGCAGGGGAATTCCTGGGTTACTCCATGAAAAATGATCTGGCCGAACCAGGGACATTAAGAAACAATAGTGGGCCATTGAGGGGCATTGGCAATGCAAGAGAATTGTCCTTCCCCTCTATAATGAGGTGTGAACAGAGACTGGGGATTGGGAAGGTTGCTGGGATAACTGGATGTCAGGGGACAGGAAAAGTGTGTCTTTAACAAGGTGTGCTGGAGAGAAGGGAGAGAACAAAGGTAGGATCCATGTTTGGGCAAGCTAGCTGAAGGCAGGCTGGGAGAGATGGCTTGGACTCCAGTATTTCACTGCTGTGGGAAACAAGCCCCTCTTGAGATGACCTGGCCATAAGATCTGGACTGCTTCCATCCAAACTGGTTAAAATCATATTTCTTAAATCTACGTCTCCACTGTGTCTTGATTCTCAAAGGAACACAGACCTTGGGTTGTTTGCATGCTGAGGTCCCCCAAAACACCCCTACCCCAATAACTCACACATCACTCATAAATTTTTGTTTAAGGTTTTTGGCATAATTTTGGACACAACTTTATTAACTATACAAATTGTGAGTGGTTGCTTAGACATTGGTTAAGACTATCTGTCCCCCGCACCTTGGGGGACAGCACTGACTCCCGGATTCCAGCGAAAGCCAGTGTGGAGGAACAAGATCAGGGATAACTGGAGCTGTGGCACAGACCCTCAGCTTCTCCCCGCATGCTCCCAGGGGCTTACGCGGCCCAAACCCGATTCCAGGGGTTTGGACGAAAGGATTGTAAGCCCCTGAATTCCTTTAACGGAATTCCTGTGCAGCAGCAGCATTGGAGGGGCAGGCACAGCCAATCCATACCTCTCTACCAACCAATTTAAACCAATGCCTAACCACCAACCTTACAAGTTGTGACGATTTGCTACGCAGTAGGCAAAAACCAAATGGCACACACTAATCAGCCAAATGGAAAAATTCCTACCAGGCCCCCGCACCAAGGCAGATGACCCCATGACAGGCATAGCAATGTCAAAGCACAAACCCAAACAAGGGAGGGCGGGCGGGTGATCTGTTGCCCACAGCGAAAGAGAAAGCAGCTTGCTGTGAACCATGTTTAAATAACCTCTGTTCCCACCCACAAATTGGCAACATCAAATTTACCCCAGCAACACCAACCACCAATCCGAAGCCAGGCCTCTTTAATCTATCCTGCCTGGCAACTACGGGGTGCTTTGCTTGGCCCCATCCGCAACACGTGCTCTCCTTTAATGAGAACATGCTTTGTCGAACAAGGTCCATACTGAGTCCTTAAGCCATTCCTAATTCGTGTCTAGCCAATACCCACCCCTACCCACCCTGTCAATGCCCCATGGTGACTACTTAATCTGAATGAATCTGACACTAATGAAGCAATGCTGATGTTAACTGTGAGGGCAGGGGGAGAGCTGTGAAATGCACTGGAAGAACAACAGCTTCACTGCGCTGTAGCAGGCTGGAATGGACCAATTCCTGAGATCTGTAGAGCACTTGCTAGTCAGAATTTATAACCCTGGGCTAGATGGATCACTGATCTGATTCAGCTTCATATGCTCCTAAATAAAAGTTTTAGAACAAGCAAAGTCATTAATTCTTATATCAGCTGAGAAATTTACTCATTCAATGACTTTCTTCAGCCTTGGCCAGTTCAGCTGTAAAATTGGATAAGAGCAGCCAGGTCTGTTTGATAAAATTCTACCGGCAACATTCTCATAGCAAATATTTCTTTAAAAGAAGAAGAAGAAATGCCTCTGTAGAATTTCATTCTGACAAACGTGGCTAGACAGGGGGAAATCAAATGCTCCAAAGTTTATTATCTCAGTCATTAGATCTCACACTTTTTCTTTGTTTTTAAATTTTGAATTCTCCTTGAGTATAGAACAATGGCTCATGGAGAAACACAAAAGCATGGCTTCCAATGTTTAGTCCTTGGATTTACTTAATTAACTTTTTAATCTTTTTGTTTGATAAATGAATGGTACCTTTTGCACCATGATCTTAAATCTTCTTCTCTCTTTTTTTTAAGCAGCAATGTAGATTCAAAAACAAGATACTGAAGACAAATGTACATTATTTTTAATGTATTTCCAAGTTCAGGGGTGTTTTTTGCTCCTATTTTTCTCTCTGGCAGAATGATTGGAAATAGGGGCATGAATTGAGTTTTTTTAAAAAAAGATAATAGCATTTTATTGACATTATTAACAATGCAAATGTGCATTAGCAGGGTATTGCATAAAAACAAACAAGCAGCAATAAGAAGGAAAGGAAATGATAATACACCCATAAAAATCTAGACATCCGTATTTCCTATGGTGGCATGGATGTTGAATACTGAACGTCTACATCTGAAGCATAAAAAATAAAATCCCACCAGAATGCCTAGAAATGCATCCTGGATCTCCAATCCCCCTGGAATGGACTTCTAATTTGGAGTGGCAGTTGGTACTAATTGGTTAAAAATGTTCTCTTGATAGCACAAAATAAGGCAGTTTTCTATGTCTGATGCTGGTTCAGCATCTCATCTATGGTTTTACCTGTGAGCTCCTGATGACTACAGGGAGCCATGGAAATGATCAGATGTGACCACAGAAGCAGGACATTGCACTCAGCTTTCCCTGCTTGATCTACATATCTGAATCAATGGTAAATTGTAGCAACAATAGCAGTGTAAATTACTTTATAGGGTACACTGTTGTTGTGACTCAGGATCAGTGGCTCAAAACCACACAGAACGTCAACGAATTAAACATGCAAATAGAGTAATCTATGGAGCTACTTGTGAAAAGGATAAATATTTACCAAAAAGAATGCATCTGCTGCTATAATTGAAAACAATCCTAATTTTTACCCTTCTTTTGGTGAGCAAAGGAGCCCTCAAGGTGGATTGCAAGTTGCATAAACAACAACGAAAAATCAGTATGAAAGCATGACCAATAAAATCTGATCCAGCAGATGCCACTTCTAATGTAAGAACTTTCTTATAATCTTCCCCTATTCTCCCTGTAGCTTCCCACGCTTTTCTGGGGGCTCCACCCCACTCAACCACATGGAGCAGATATTTGAGGGTGCAAAGGGACTACAGCTAGAAGGGAAAGGAAAGGAAAATGGCCCTGTCTGCTATTATGCTCCAGAGGAATCCATGGGATAGAATACCATTATGTGAACAGAATAGGGCAGTAAGTTTCACAATGAGAGTGCCACCACTGACAAGACCCTTCTCCCCATCTTTCTTCCACTACATAAAACTCATTGGCTTTGCAAAATGGAGTGGATTTTGTCATATTAAAAACAATGCTTTGAATGAGGAATAAACTACATTAAATGCAAAACACTAATATATTATAATTACTTCTGCTGATTGAATGGCCTGAGCCAATGAGCTAACACGATGACACACAATGACACACAGTTTGCTCCCTCCAAAGCTAACATCCGCATAATCCTTAAATGCACACAAAATCTCTAGCATAATTTGTTGCATTATCATTTCGGCTGCTTAGGCCATTATGATTTATATTTACCACTCCCCATCTTTTCTTTTCTTTTCACAAATTGCTGAGTTATTTACCTTGTGTGACGAACACATTGGGCTGAATACATCTGCATAAACATTATATGGACAAGCTGAGCAGGGAGGAAATGTGCTCTGTGCACATGATGTGACGTGAAAAAAGTCCATTTGCAGATAAAATGTAAAATGCTGAAGATTGTGAAGTGGATAAAGTGCTCCTTCTCAGGCAAAATCAGTATTTCTGAAAGAGCACCCCATACTGTTCCAGTTGAATATTACACAGCAGGTGGACAGTTCTGCATATCTTACAGACAGGGGAAAAAATAGTTTGAGTCATGAATGCCACAGAGCTGTCAGATCAAAATGTCTGAGATATAGACAATGTTTGGGAGAAATTTATGAATACAGTTCAAGATGTATCTAAAAAGTCTGAAACTCTAAATGCTCTTGCGTGTTGAGGTCCCCAATCCAACCCCCAAATAACTCACAACAGACACATAATTTTTGTTTAAGATTTTTGGCATGATTTTGGCCACAACATTATTCAAATACAAACCGTGAGTGGTTGTTTAGGCATTGGTTAAGACTATCTGTCCCCCCGCCTGGGGACAGAACTGACTTCCGGGCACCACCGAAAGACAGTGTGGGAAAACAAGTCAGGGAAGAATCGGAGCTGAGTCACAGACCCTCAATTCTCACCCGCAAGATCCCCGAAGGCTTGCCGGCCCTAGTCCCATTCCAGGGATTGGATGAAAAGATGGCAAGCCCCAGGATTCCTTTAACGGAATTCCCTTTCCGCAGCAACCATGGAGGGGCAGGCCCAGCCTATCCTAACCCCTCCTCCACCAGATTTATAACCAATGCCTAACCGCAACCTTACAAGTTGTGATGATTTGCTACGCAGTAGGCAAAAACCACCCAGCCGGCCAATTTGCCCGGTGGAAAAATTCCTACCAGGCCCCTGCTCGAAGGCAGACGACCCCATGACAAGCATAGCAAGGTCAACGCAACAACCCCTTACTCTAGGGCGGGTGGGCGGGTGATCCGTTGCACGCAGCAAAAGAGAAAGTCCCAAGCTGCGTGCAGAGTATTTAAACCTTTAAACCCGCCCACCAAAATTGCAACATAACTTTTTCCCCAGCAACTCAGCAATCCAATCACTGCCCCTGGCCATCTTGGAGAACTTACCCAGCAACAAAGGGGTGGCTCAGTAGACCCCACCGCAACACGTGCTCTCCCTGAAGGAGAACACGGTTTGCCAGAAAAGAATATGGTGGCCTAACCAAGCAAAATGAATGAAAGTACCCAAAGGAACTCCTTCCAGCCTCTACTGAAGAAAAGAGAAATCTCAACTATACAAATGCATGTGTTGCCATTCCTGTTGATGTCTTGCATTCTCTGCTGAATGCTAATTTTCCAGATCCATAGTCTTTAATATCGTAGCTGGATCAAATGTAAATATGATTCCATAACTAGATTGCTAGAACTTGCTCAGCGTTGACCTGTGACCCCAGCTTATGAAAAAATGGACACGCTTGATTGCTCCACGCCAACAGAGAGCATGTTCAATTAAGGCTTACATTATACAAGCCTGTGCAAAACAACAGATTCGGAAATTAAACCTTTTCACTATCCATCTGCATCTGAACATTCATAAATTGAAATAAGTGTGAAAGAGCTCTACTCAATCAATTTCAGCTCCATTCCCTGACCTGGTTATTTTATGCATGTCAATATACATTTCTTTAATTAAATGTGGTTCAGTGAATGCTAGTGGTTTTTTTAAAAAAATGTGGGCGGGGGGAGCGCAAACTTCGGGGCCTGTTTTGGCTGCCCAAGTTATTGCCAGGGGAAGAGCAAACAACAACAATGGAAGAAGGAAAGAGATGGATGGAGACGATGCTTTGACTGAAGCGAAAGCTGTTGTGTACATTATCATAATTATCTTCTATGCTGGGTGACTTCAAAGCAGGATACTAAAAGCATCATTAGTTTTTCCTTGATGATCCATCATAAAGCTAACAACTGCAAGGATGAGGCAACAAAACAGGGTTTCACTGGGGAGGGAACAAAGTCCTCGCTATTGGGCATGGGCGCTTTCTTGACTGGGGGGGGGAGGAGGACATATCCCTACTCCCGTCTCCTCAGCGGAAGATGTTACAGGACCAACTGAAATTCCTTCATGAAAGTAAGCGCCTTTCATCCTGATCTCCTTTCTCTCCTGCAGTATTTTTCACTCCAGCCTTAATTGCCAGCTACACACCCGTCCACTATTATTCCCTCTTCCTGTGGCCTTTCGCCTTTGTTCCCTTGCACAGGGAGCCACCGAGACAGCCGCTGAAACCTTTCTCTGGCAGCCCTTACCCCATGCATCACATAAGTGGTTTTCGCAAGGGAAGAGAGATTTTCCGTCAATATCACTTGGAAATGGAGGACCACACACAATGGCTGGTTGTGCAGCGCTGCGAAGTGCTGATAATGATGTTAGAGGGCGTTAATTAAGTTTCTTGCCAAGATTGCTTTTTACTCACTACATTGCAGCTCCTCGGAGGGTTGGTGGGGGGAGGTGACAGTCTGGGAAAGTTACAGAGTGCTACCGACTCACAAGTGCCGGAGGGGGTGGGGGAGCAGCGGCAGAGGGAAGCCGTCCCATGGTCAGCTTGCATTTTCTTCGACACGGTGGGCCTTCCATCTGCGAGAGCTGAGCTGCAGACTGCACGGCACTTATGATTCAGAGCGTATGGTTGAAAACATCCTGGCGTGCAAATGAGATTTAGATGATCTCGAATACCTGCTCGTATCAGTGTCAGAAACAGATGGTGAACAACTTGTCCTTTCAGTCCACTGCGGATGAATGTGCCGACTCTGGATGGAACAGTAATCATACTTGGAATGGGACCATTCCCTTCAGCGCATTAAAAAAAAAACAAATTACAATCAGCAGATCAAACATGCTGGAAAGAACTTTCTGGACTTGCCTGAACCACAGTGACTCTTTCATTTACTCTGACACCCTCTGGCCATTTTACTCACATTGTCAGCTAGAACACGCCGCAACACCACTCTGTATAACCTTTCGGAACTTGGCTTTCCTATGTCTTGGTGGACTGTTGCATTCACGCAACTAGTCCTAATTTCTAGCCTCTCTGTGTTGATTGCTGTTTACTGGATCCGACTGCCAGAGAAGCATCCCTTGACATCCTTGGGATATTTTGCCCAAGCGATATACTGCAATGTAGCCCCCACATCCCTGTAGTGAAGACATCAGACAGTGAATACGTTTGAGCAGTGTGCCATGATATTATTAATGTTAATGCATACTCTCCAACATCCCTCCTATAAAAATTGGGACATTTTCATCTGGGGAATGCAAGGTGTTTCTGACTGGGGTAAAATGGGGTGGGGTGGAAATGCTCTATACATGCTCAGAGGAAGTACTGCTGCCTTTTCATTACTTCATATGTTACAGGGCAGGACCCTAGTGCTGGGCACCAGCTTTCCTTTCCTTTAACCTCTGCTCTCCCCCCCCCCCTCTGAGCCAGTGTGGTGTAGTGGTTAAGAGCGGTAGTCTCGTAATCTGGGGAACCAGGTTCGCATCTCCGCTCCTCCACATGCAGCTGCTGGGTGACCTTGGGCCAGTCACACTTCTCTGAAGTCTCTCAGCCCCACTCACCTCACAGAGTATTTGTTGTGGGGGAGGAAGGGAAAGGAGAATGTTAGCCGCTTTGAGACTCCTTAAAGGGAGTGAAAGGTGGGATATCAAATCTAAACTCTTCTTCTTCTTCTTCTTCTCTCTGTCTCTCTGCTTCTGGCTCCCAGTGGTGCCCTGGAAAATGACATCATCAAGTTGCACTACCAAATTTGGAGTCGGCTGCCATGTTGCAAGGGGCAGCACTGTGAGTGAGGGACAAAACCTCAAAATTGGAACACCCCTATTTCAAGTCAGAAGCTGTAATTGCTTTACCATTTTGGGGACCATCCCGACAAACTCAGAACACTTGAGGGGCATGCTAATCCTTGCTCTACAATATACTTAGCTAGTTAAAACCAAACTCTCCAATATTTGCAGCCAATGTGACAGCTGAGCGATGGTGTCTTCTGCTGTTGTTTTTGTTCTTTGGTACCCCCACACCTGAAAGCTGTGCAGAGGAGCATCATCAGAGGCTTTAGTCAGTGAGGCCATCAGAATCCAAAGGAGGTGCCCTACCCTAGCTATATCTGAATTGGTTATTACACTGGCTACATTTGAGGCTTTCTGCTCTCACCAGCCTGTGGTACTTTGGTTGTGCTGAGGCAGGTCCATAGCAAAGGGTAAAAAATGGGGAGGACTTTATTCTAGGCCAAAGAGCCCAAGGCAGAATCAGCAGTACTCAGGTCTGTTGGTTTACATTGCAAATAGTCCTCTGCTGGCAAGTCCCTTCGAAAGCTGGGGCCCTCCCCTTCCCTCATCCACACTAGCCAGGGGTTCATTTAAGGCACCTCCTTTCACTCCAGCAGGAGAGAGGAGTGGTTGTTGCCAGACCTGAAACCCCTCTGGCACACATTGTCCTGCTGCCAACTTTACGTCCATGTTCATGGGGAATAGGGACAGAATTCAGCCCTTCAGGACTGCATATTCATAAGGATATAAAATTATGTTTCATGAAGAGTAATGGCTTGCCATATTTAAAAAAGAAACCTCCAAGTAATATTTTTAAAACATTTAAATAATTCTCCCCCCCCCTCCCACTTTCTAGCCTGGTCTATAAAAACAACTCATTAAGATATCTAAGCACCTCCTTCAGTGATAAGTTTCGACAGTGATGTATTGTGATAGACCTCAAGGACATAGTTCTATTATGATTTTCTTTTTCATTTTTTCCTGATGGATGGAGAAGCAGATGCTTGAAATTGACTGACCCGTATTTTGACTATAAGGGTATTGACATCCAGATAGAACGGCCTTGCTATTGTATTTCCGCAGGGAAGGCAGGACATCTAGAGTGTGAGCAGTAGGTTAATCCTCCTTTTGGTTAAAGCTCCCTATGGATATTTCCCCCAAACAGATCAATTACAATTACAGAGTTGCTCTAAAGTAATGCTCTTTGAAAAAGTGTGTGTGTCCTTATCAACCTGTGATGAACAGTGATGTAATGGGGACTGGAGCTTATAAGACAGAAGTGTGCTAATGGCCTTTCTTGAATATAATAGCCTTTGGCATAGTGTTATTCAAGAAGCACAAGAAAATTGCAAAGGGCTGAACCACAGAAGCCTGTGGCCTTTTTTAGTTTAGGCCTTTGGTCCTTCTCAAAGAATACCTTTAAGCATGAGATGCACGTATAGGACCTTAACCCTACGAAATCATGCACACACATACACATACACAAACACACCCTTCAGATCACAACAGTGGAAGCAATTTAGACAAAAATAAACAAAGGCTGGCATCATACGCACACACAGATTTGTTGTTGGCCTCTGTCTGTCTCGAGAAACAATGGAGTGCGCCTCTGGGGGTGAAGTCAAACTGCTGCATTAGCAGCACCAAAATTACCTCCCTGGGGCCACAAGGCTTAGCACAAGCCTGTACAGTGTTTGTGGAGGTCCTGGGCTGCTCAGACATCAAGACACCCCCCCCCCTCGGCCTCACTGATATGGTCCAAAGGGAAGCAAAACAATATGTTTGGCAACAGCTTGGCTGCAAGGAGTTGTTGGGAAAAGGTGTACAACGCGACATCCAACTGTCTTAAGGACTACGCACTGGATTTGTGTAGAGTTTACTCCTTAGCCTTTTCATCTCCTGAAGAGATCCTGCAAGGCAACGGAGATTAGGGGTCATAATTTTCCTTCTCCTATATGAGCTCCCTTCCCATCTGCCCCTCACTTCCCTCTACAGCACATGCAGAAACTGCCTGTGGCCCTCTAGAGAGTAAATCTGGCTCATGGCTTAACCAGTTGCTTCCAAGGTTGCCATATGTGAAAGAGGACAGGGCTCCTGTACCTTTGACAATGGTGTACAACTATTAAAGTACAGGATCCCTGCTGTCTTTTGCCTCCTCACTGAAACCTCTTTTACTAACTTCCCCTTCAGTCGGGGAAGATTCACTATCAGGTGAAATATTCTTTTGAATTCCCGCTCTTGGAAACAGAAGCAAGTAATTGCATTCCACACCTTCTGGAAGTCTGGTTTCCAGGCAGTTCTGGTCTCTCTACAACATCCCTTTCATGGCTGCTTTACTGTGCGCTAGCCGCTGTCAAATCCATCACACAGCCTACAGAGATTATGCCACTCCTCCATTCACAATTGCTTGTGGTTGTCCCTAAAAATCAACATAACTGAGATCCTGAATGGTTTCCGAGCACCACACACCTGCCTTTGGACAAAATGATAAAATGGCCACTTATTTTAGCAGAGGTGTCTGGCACTCTTCATACCTATCAGGAGCCCAAAATGAAACACAGTGCCAGTGTTTGTTTTGCACTGAATAGATAGTGCAGATGTGAAATGAAGCAAGGCTTTGGTAAACCCCTCACCTCGAGAGTTCTCCCAAATAAACACAACAAATAAAGTCTGGTTGCTTTGCTTCCCTGTGCGCTCAGTGGAAAGAACCCATCAAACTTTTGCACCACCCACTGCTCCGAGATGCATTAAAAACCCTCTCCCAGTCAAGTGCAAAATTTGTCAGCCACCCTGGCCATTGTGGCTCAATTTATGGGCAAAGGAGGGAGAAATTGTTTTTGCTCAAGCTGTCAGTGAAAGAATATTCTGCTAATGTAAGCTTGGAGTGATTCTGAATTTCATGCTTAACAAGACTAATTTTAGGAAGGACCTCGGTGCCATTGGTCGCCATTAACCCATATTGAGTATTGTCAAAATGTAGCTGTGCGTGAAGCATGCAGAATGGAAAGGTGCAGTTGTGGTGGGCAGCCCAGTATAACAAAAAGCAGACATCTCTCTACTTCTTTTACAGGTTAGTGACTCTCTGACATGCGGTAAAAGGGGATAATTGACATGCGGTAATTGCTCTTAATCCACCACTGCAGCGGCAATTAAATGAGAAGTCAGCATAGTTTTTATTATCTGCCTAGGTGAGGTTGATACTCCCAAGTCTATAGCCCTCTTTTATAGGCTTGCAGCAATACACTTGTGACTTGACCTATGTTACCGAGTCTCCCCATATCTAGCAGAATATGGTGAATGCTGCAATAGATCAACCACAGGGACAGTAGTTGTGGAGATGCTCTACACACCAGTTTTCTAGAAAAGCCTCATGATGTGCTATCCCACCAAGCAGCCTTGCTTCAAAACAACAACAACAACAATCCACCATGCACACTTTCTACTAGGTATGCTAAGGGTACTTCTGTAAGCTTTTCTATATTGTAAAAAGAAAAATACCCTTAGCCCCAATGAAACATGTTGCATGGGAAGTTTGAGATAACTGATGGGGTTTCCACCATGGAAGAAGAGGAGATGGAGAAGACCTTTTAATCAATGGCACTGCTAGGGGAAGACCTCAGGGTAAATGTTTGGGGGCCCCATACCCTGTTAAGGAGACAGGGCAAATCATAGCCACCATTGGGACAGAACCATCTTGATAATGAGATAGCCGCACAACCATACCATGCTCTGTCTCCCTCAACTGCCTCTCCTCCTTCAGCCTGAGCATGTGCCTAGTTTATCTTTCTCCAACTGGTTTGGAAGGAGAGAAGGAGGAGCTGAGGATGCATGAGCAGCAGCGACAAAGAGGAGGCAAATGCTGAAAAGCTGGAAGCAAATTCTGAGCCTTATTCTCCGTTTGCCATTCCTTCTGCTCTTCTGTCCACCTTTTGCTTCCCATTCCACACAAGCAGATGCCATGCAAAACGTCCACCAAGTTTGCATGCAAAACTCCAAGTGAACTCAGCCCTGTCCTCAGGAACACACTGGTGTTACAAACAACAACACCACACGCACACACACACACACACACACACACACACAAAACCCCCTTACTCAGGAAAAGCGAGGAGGCATCAGGAGTCTCTAGTTTGGCAACTGAATGACCATGTGGACTGGGGGTGGGGGTGGCTTAAAGTCAGGCATATCCCCCCCAAAATTCCAAGTTTCTCAAAGAAGAGGGCACCAGCTGCAAGTTGGCACCCATGGCTTTTTATGAGTACCAACACCTTGTTTGTTGCCTTCCCATATTTTATGCCTTCCAAAACACTATTCATTACACACAAACACAGAGCTTTTGTCAAGATATGAGTGAGGATTTGAACCCAGCCCTCCGAGGTCCTAATCCAACACTAACCATTGCTATATTTGAAGGTGACCTGCAAACTGCAACTAATTCAGAATAAGCCAGCTAGACTGGGAGTGGCCTCTGAGACCATATAACACCAGTACTGAAAGACCTACATTGGCTCCCAGTACATTTCCAAGCACAATGCAAAGTGTTAGTGCTGACCTTTAAAGCTCTAAATGGCCTTGGCCCAGTATACATGAAGGAGCATTTTCAACCCTATCGTCCAGCACTGAGTGCCTTCTGGCAGTTCCCTCCCTACAAGAAGTGAGGTTACAGGGAACCAGGCAGAGGGCCTTTTCAGTAGTGGCACCCACCTTGGGGAACACCCTCCCATCAGATGTCAAGGAAATAAACAACTATCTGACTTTTAGAAGACATCTGAAGGCAGCCTTATTTAGGGAAATTTTTTATGTATGACATTTTATTATGCTGTTAATAGTCTGTTGGGAGCCACCCAGAGTGGCTGGGGAAACCCAGTCAGATGGGCTGGGTATAAATTATTATTATTAGTAGTAGTAATAGTAGTATTAGTATTAGTATTATTTATTTTGCAGCACACTAGCTCTCTCTATATATATTCCAATGATAGACTTAATATCACCATCCTTTTTTATGTATCTATCTCTGCATTCACTTAGCTGAATAATTCAGATCAGCAGTATGTAAGCAAATACTCAGGAGAGCAGAGGGGCAAGATTATTTGAGTACATGCACGACAAGTGCAAGTAGATAAATAGGTACCGCTCCGGCGGGTTCCGTGCGCTGCTCTGGTTTGCCAGAAGTGGCTTAGTCATGCTGGCCACATGACCTGGAAGCTGCACACCGGCTCCCTCAGCCAATAAAACGTGATGAGCGCCGCAACCCCAGAGTCGGTCACGACTGGACCTAATGGTCAGGGGTCCCTTTACCTTTACCTTATGTGAGAGAGAGAGAGCAGTGGAAAGGGAGGGAGAGAAATCATAGAATCATCAAATTATAGGGTCGGAAGGGACCACGAGAGTCATCTAGTCCAACCCCTTGCAATGCAGGAATATTTTGCCCAGTGTGGGGCTCAAACCCTGAGGTTAAGAATCACATGCTCTACCCAACTGAGCTATGGAGAGTTCTCAACATTGAGCAGCAGCCATGGGAGCAGGGAAAAGTTGTGGGGTGCAAGACAGTCAGAAGCAGCAGCTGTAGCAGGGATTTAATAGAGAAACAGGAGACCGTCATCCATGATGGCTTTAAAAAAAGTTTTATTGTGGGTCTGTGTGTGAGTGTGTGTGTGTGTATGTGTGTGTGTGTGTGTGGATGTGGATGTGCCTGCATGTTTTGGTCTATATGTATAAAAATCCCTTTGGGAAATAGTAGTAAAATCTTCAGAAGTACATTTGCAGCTACATTAATCCTTTTTGCAGTGGATGCCTCCAGCTAGTCATCACACTGAGTGAGCACCCAAATGCTTTAGAAGTGAGGAGCGGGGTGATGCTGTAGTCTAAACCACTGAGCCTCTTGGGCTTGCCGATCAGAAGGTCGCGGTTCAAATCCCCACAATGGGGTGAGCTCCCATTGCTCTGTCCCAGCTTCTGCCAACCTATCAGGTCGAAAGCACGCCAGTGCAAGTAGATAAATTGGTACCACTGTGGTGGGACGGTAAACAGCATTTCCATGTGCTCTGGCTTTCTTCACGGTGTTCTGTTGCGCCAGAAGTGGTTTAGTCCTGCTGGCCACATGACCCAGAAAGCTGTCTGTGGACAAACGCTGGCTCCCTTGGCTTAAAAAGTGAGATGAGTGCCACAACCCCATAGTTGCCTTTGACTGGACATAACCGTCCAGGGGTCATTTACCTTTACCTTTTTACCTACCTACCTTTACCTGCATTAGAAGTGCAAGGGTGTGGGGAGGAAGCAGAGAACATGCCAATCCCCAGAAAGTTTTCTTTTTGGGGAGCAGGAACAGAAAGAAGAGCTTGTGTCTTTTTAAAAAGCCCACCTCCCTCACCAGCTGAAAAAAAAATGAGTCTTAAAAAGAAGCAGCCAGCCTTCCCAAGCTTGTGAGTGTGAATGAGAGAAGGATGTTCCAGGAAGAGCTGGATGAAGGCACAAGAGAAACAGAGTAGGAGGATCTCGGGGTGTCTTATTAGACTACCGGTATGTTTCATTTCTTTTAGTTAAGTAGAATGTTTCCCATGGATTCACTACCTACCTTCCTCCAATAGTGGTTAGAGGAGAAACTGAAGAAATGAAGGAGAAATTCACTTCGGCCTGCATTTTAAGGAGAAGCCCTAATATTCACACCTCCCAAAACAGGACTTAAATGAAATGCTGCATCCTACAAAATTCACCCTTCTGCAAATATTGTGATGCTGTCCTTCAAACAATGTGCATTAAAATGTGCGTATTAGCACAGTATGCCCTCAACTTATGCAGGGGTTAACATTCCAGGGATCATGTATAAAGCCAACATAGTGTATAATCAAAACACACTGGGTTCAATGGTGGGTGGGAAGGGTGGGAAGACCAAAGTCTTTTTTTCCCCTACATGCCTGCCCTCTTTTAATGTTTTTTTTTTTAATTGCCAAGGACATAAAGCTGAATGTGCACAAGTTAAATGCACATATACAGCCTAGGACCCTCACACTTATGGGACCGCCTCTCCTGGTATGTCCCGTGGAGGACCTTATGGTCCGCAAATCATAATATCTTGGAGGTCCTGGGCCTCAAAGAGGTTAAACTGGCCTCAACCAGGGCCAAGGCCTTTTCGGCTTTGGCCCCAGCCTGGGGGAACGCTCTATCGCAGGAGACCAGGGCCCTATGGGACTTGACATCCTTATGCAGGGCCTGCAAGATGGAGCTGTTCTGCCTGGTCTTTGGTCCGGGCCCAGTTATGGGACCCTGTAAGTTACCTCTTTGGCCCTTTTATCAGCTCATGTGGAACTGACATGGATAACTGGTCCTTGAGGTTCCCGATCCCTATGGTTGTAATTCATGAGCAGTCATTTAATTTCATCCTGATTCTAATTTTTAAGCTGTATTTTAATCAATTGTTTGATTGTGTTTTAATGTATTTGATATTTGATGTTAGCCGCCCTGAGCCCGGTCTTGGCCGAGGAGGGTGGGTTATAAATAAAAATTTACTTACTTACTTACAGAAGATGCTGCTTTACTGTATACATTAAATAGATATATTAATGTAAATAGCATACATTCAATCACAAGATAATGAGAATGAGAATAGCTGCCCATCTGACTGTGTTGCCCCAGCCACTCTGGGTGGCTTCCAGCAAAATAGATGTTGTGGTGGCTCCTAACTTGGCAGCTACAAGTAGCTATATGCTTCCTCCAGCATCAGAAACAGTATGCTGAGATAAGTCTGTGCTTCTCAAACCCTGTTTGTGGGTTTCTGGTAGGCATCTGGTTGGCGTCTGTGGGGACAGAATACAGTGGTACCTCTGGTTGCGCATGGGATCCGTTCCGGAGCTCTGGTCAGATCCTGAGGTGTGCATATCCAGAGCATAGCTGTCAACTTTTCCCTTTTCTTGCAAGGAATCCTATTTGGAATAAGGGAATTTTCCTTAAAAAAAGGAAAACGTTGACAGCTATGATCCAGAGGTGCTGCTTCTGCACATGCACACGATGCAGTTTAGCACTTCTACGCATGTGTGTGCGGCAAAACCTGGAAAAATACTTCTGGGTTTGCCACATACGTATCCTTTTTTTTTTTAATAAAATTTTTATTAGGGTTTTTTACAGAATAGAGTACAAAGACAATAAACAACCTTACTTTTATCTCAACAGAATTTCGTAACTTCTTTGGACTTCCTCGCATCTCCCACTGCCATTTTCATCATCATAAATTTTTCCCAAGCAATTTATCATCTTGTTTGCAAATTTTATAACCGCTTATTTAAATATAGTCCTCTGAAAATTTGTTTCTCTTAGTCTCGCTTTACATCCAATTCCAATCCGATTTTGTGATGGCCAATTATTTATGATCAAACATCCTACTTAACTTTCCACCAAATCACAATATTTTTGTAAATAAGTCTTGAATTTCCTCCAATCTTCTTCAACCCTCTCTTCTCCCAGGTCTCGAATTCTGCCAGTCATCTCTGCCAGTTGCATATAGTCCATCAGCTGCATCTGCCATTCTTCCAGCGTGGGTAGATCTTGAGTTTTCCACTTCTTAGCGATAAGTATCCTTGCTGCTGCTGTTGCGTACAAAAAGAATGTTCGATCCTTCTTTGGCACCATCTGGCCGACAATGCCCAAGAGGAAGGCCTCTGGTTTCTTAAGGAAGGTATACTTAAATACCTTTTTCAGCTCATTATATATCATTTCCCAGAAGGCCTTCACCCTGGGACAAGTCCACCAGAGGTGAAAGAATGTTCCTTCATTTTCCTTACATTTCCAACATTTATTGTCTGGCACATGGCATATTTTGGCAAGTTTAACTGGGGTCATGTACCACCTATATATCATTTTCATTACATTTTCCTTCAGAGCATTACATGCCGTGAAGTTCATCCCCGTGGTCCACAACCTTTCCCAATCCTCAAACATAATATTATGCCCAATATCCTGTGCCCACTTTATCATGGCCGACTTAACCATTTCATCTTGTGTATTCCATTTCAACAGCAAGTTATACATTCTTGAGAGTACTTTAGTCTTAGGTTCTAACAATTCTGTTTCCAACTTCGATTTCTCCACCTGGAATCCTAGCTTTTTATCATTTTTAAAAATTTCTTGGATCTGAGCGTAGTGTAACCAGTCTCGCACTTTGTCTTTCATTTTTTCCAAACTCTGCAATTTCCAATTATTGCCCTCTTTCTCTATTATTTCCCAATATTTCGGCCATTTGGCCTCCATATTGGGTCTTTTTCGGGCCTTGGCCTCCAGAGGTGATAACCATCTTGGAGTTTTATTTTCCAATAGGTCTTTGTATTTTGTCCAGACATTAAACACTGCTTTCCTGACAATATGATTCTTAAAGGCCTTATTGATCTTAACTTTATCATACCATAAGTATGCATGCCAACCAAATGCATTGTTAAAACCTTCCAGATCTAAGACATCAGTGTCCTCTAGAAGTAGCCAGTCTTTTAGCCAGCAGAAAGCTGCGGCTTCATAGTACAGCCTTAAGTCTGGCAGGGCAAAGCCCCCTCTTTCTTTCGCATCAGTTAATATCTTAAACTTAATTCTGGGCTTTTTGCCCTGCCAGACAAATTTAGAAATATCTCTCTGCCACTTCCTGAAACACTCCGTCTTGTCCACAATTTGCAATGTTTGAAACAAAAACAACATCTTAGGCAATACATTCATCTTAATAGCAGCAATTCGGCCTAGCAAAGAAAGCTTCAATTTTGACCAACTGTCCAAGTCTCTCTTAATTTCAGACCAACATTTTTCATAATTGTCCTTAAATAGACTCAGATTTTTTGCTGTTATGTTTACCCCTAGGTACTTTACTTTTTTAACCACAGTTAGTTCTGTTTCTCTCTGAAACCGTTCTGACTCTGTGTCTGTCAAGTTTTTCCCCAACACCTTAGTTTTCTGTTTATTTAGTTTGAAACCCGCTACCCGACCAAAATCCTGAATCAATTGTAACACTCTTTTTGTGCTAGATTCTGGCTCTTGCAATGTCAAAACAAGGTCATCTGCAAAAGCTTTAAGTTTATATTGTTTCGCTCCGATCTGAATCCCTTGCACCAACCGGTCCCCTCTAATCAAGTTCAAGAGCACCTCCAGGACAGAAATAAACAGCAAGGGGGAAATCGGGCAGCCTTGTCGTGTCCCTTTTTCAATCTTAAACTCTTCGGTAACCACATTGTTAACTATCAGTTTTGCCTTTTGTTCTGAGTAAATCGCATCAATCCCATTTTCAAAACCCCGCCCCACTCCCATTTCTTTTAAATTCCCCTTCATAAATTTCCAAGAGATGTTATCGAAGGCCTTCTCCGCGTCTATAAAAATTAAAACTGCTTTGGTGTTAATATTTGTTTGCAAAAGTTCCAAAATGTCAATAATGTTCCTTGTATTAGCAAACAAGTGTCTTCCTGGGAGAAAGCCTGCCTGGTCTTTATGAATTATCTCATTTAAAACTCTTTTGAGTCTTCCTGCCAAAACATCAGCAAATATTTTATAATCCACATTTAAAAGGGAAATGGGACGGTAGTTCTTAAGTTGTGTCTTTTCAGTTTCTAATTTTGGTATCAATGTGATGAAAGCTTCCTTCCACGATTCAGGCGCCTTCTTTCCCTCCATAATTTCATTGCTGACCTCCATCAGTGGTTGAATCAAATAGTCACTTAATGTCTTATAGTACTTGGAGGTCAAGCCATCTGGCCCTGGAGACTTGCCCAGCTTCATATTCTGAATGGCATGTTCTATCTCTAATCGTGTTATTTTACTATTCAGGAGTGATCTATTTTCTTGTGATAGTTTTTTAAGTCCATTTTTCTCCAAAAATTTTGCAATCTCTTCCTCATTTTGTGGCCCTTGAGTGTATAATTTCTTAAAATATTTCTGGAAACATTTTCTAATTTCCACCGGGTTCTGAATATATCTTCCTTCTATTTCCAAATTTGTTACTATGTTCAACTTTTGTCTCTTCTTCAACTGCCAAGCCAGCAGTTTCCCACATTTGTTAGCCGATTCAAATGTTTTTTGTTTCATTAATTTAATCTTCCATTCTATTTCCTGATTTATCAGTTTGGAATATTGTGCCTGATGAAGTTTAATTTCTCTCAAGATCGGCTGTGACTTCGGGTTTATTCTTAGTTTCTTCTCTAACTCTTTAATTTTCCCCAAAATCTTATCCTTTTTCTCATTTTGTAGTCTTTTCTTTATGGCGTTCTGTTGTATCAAGAACCCTCTCATCACAGCTTTGCTTGCGTCCCAGATTGTTCTTTTTTCCACTGCAGTGTTCAAATTTATCTCAAAATAGTCCTTTATTGTTTTTTTGGCCTTCTTAATAATCTCCTGATCTCTAAACAAGTTGTCATTCATCTTCCATCTAAAGGAGCCGGTTGGTAATAGTGTCATGTCCATTTTCAACGCGTTATGATCGGAGCAGGTCTTTGGGCAGATTTCCACTTTCCTAACCTTAGGAGCCAGACCTCTAGAAATCCATATTTGGTCAATTCTTGTCCAAGTCAGTTGGGCTTCAGAGAAAAATGTTCCTTCTTTCCCCAAGGGGTTCTTTGTCCTCCATATATCAATCCAGTCCATGTTGTCTGTCATTTCGAAAAAGGTCTTTGGTAGTCTGCCCTCTTTAGTAACCTTTTGGCTTTGTGACCTATCCATGTTCGTTGAGACGAT
This sequence comes from Podarcis gaigeae, assembly GCF_964106915.1. Lineage (NCBI taxonomy): Eukaryota > Metazoa > Chordata > Lepidosauria > Squamata > Lacertidae > Podarcis > Podarcis gaigeae. Next base: position 71,260,954 of record NC_139680.1, read on the forward strand.
CCCATTCATATCTCCCATCATGATGATGTTATCGTAGTCCAGATAGTCCAGCATAATCTCATGCAACTTCTTATAGAATTCTGATTTCCCTTCATTTGGAGCGTAGATTCCTAATATCAAAATTTTCTCTCCTTGGTGCTGTATTTCAATTGCCAAAATTCTTCCATGTTCATCTTTAAATAGAAATTTTGGTGAGAGGCTCTCCTTTGCATATATCACCACTCCTCTCTTCTTAACTGAATCCGAAGATATAAATTCTTGGCCTAACCTTTTATTTACCAATATTTTTCTGTGGAGCCTAGTCACATGTGTTTCTTGTAAACAAGTAATGTCTAGTTGCTCCTTTTTTAATATGTGAAAGATTTTCTTCCTTTTTTCCGGGCTGTTACAGCCATTTATATTCCAGCTTAAAAGTTGCAGAGACATCCTGGATAAATCTGTTTAATTTCCTTGGGATGGTGTTTTGTTCTGTGAGTCTTCAGGGTTCTGTGGTACAGGTACCTGTGGTGGTTCAGGCCCTGAGGGTAATTCAAGTCCTTTATGAAGGTCCTCTCCGTAGGCAGTCAAAAACTTATCCCTATCTTCCAAAGTTCTGATTTTAATCTTCTTCCCTCTAAAGGTAAAGGATAATCCTTGGGGAAAGTCCCACCTAAAGATGATTGAGTTGCTTCTCAGCAGTTTTACTAAGTCCAAATATTCAGATCTAAGGTCCAACAGCTGTTTAGGAATGTCCTTAAAAATCTCAATTCTTTTGTCCGAAATGTTCAGGGATTTTCCGTAGTGCAGGCCCAAAATCTTGTCCCTTTCCTCCTTTGATCTCAACGTAATCAAACAGTCTCTGGGCTTCTCTCTCTTTATGAATCTTCCAAGTCTGAAGGCTGACACAATTTTAAAGTCTTCCTCCTCTAGACCCCAGAACTTGGAGAATTCTTTGGTCAAAAACTCAGCTAGATTGCCTTCTTCCGCTTCTGGTATCGATCTTATCCTTAAGTTAGTCTCCCTGTTCCGAAGTTCCAACATAGAGAGGTAGGTCTGGTGTTCCCCAACCTGCTTGCTGAGCGGCCTTACTTCTTTTTCCAACTCTCCCACTCTTTGGCTGGTCTCTTCGGCCAGTTTCTGATTTTCACCTGCAGCCTCCTTCAGTTGTCCGATTGCTTGTGCATTTTGTGCAACTTGCCCGGATAATTTGTTTAAAGTTTCTGTATTAAGGTCAATTTTCGCAGTTTGTTGGTCAACTTTCCTGTCCAAAGACTCCAATTTCTCAAGAATTCTCTCTAATACAGAACCAGATCCTCCTGAGGCCATCTCTTCTAGTTGTAATTCCTCAGTTTCTCCCTCCCCTGCCTGTGACAGGGAGGTAGCTTTTTCCTCCGAGGGCAGAGTAGGCACAGATGATCTGCGTGTTTGTGAGGCTGCAGTTAAGGTTGTCAGAGTTGTTTGTCTAGTTCTTAATCCCTTTCTTTTTGCGCCACTCATTCCAAAGTTATCTAGCAGTCAAGGTCAAGCTGAGTTGTTCCCATGAGAAAGCTACGGCCCAGGTGGTAGCAGTCAAACAGAGGGCCGGGAAATAGAAAGTAAAACAATGTTTTTGTTATAAATCCTCGATCCTCTAGGGGGAGCATAAAATGTCCTAAGAAGAAGAGTCCATTCCAATCATACAAAATCTGAACCAATACTTAGGGATCTTCACAAAAGTAGTTTTAGCAGAGTTGGTTTTAAGTTTGCCACAATATTTCAAGTTGTGCTTACTGGAGTTCCGTAGTGCAAGAACGTAACCGTTCTGAACTCCCTCAGATTGTCTCAAAGTTTAAATACAATGTATCCAAATTTGCAGTCTGACAGTTCTACTGCTCAGGCAGTTCTGACACCTGGGCTTCTTAAGTAAAGTTGTAATCCACAAAGAAGAGGATATATAAGTCCTGATAAAAGTCCAAAAATCAGTTACTTACAGTCTTTAGGGGGATTGAAAGTAATTTCTGCGGGTGCTCAATCTGAGCTGTCAAAAGTTCTCTCTGTGCCTCCACTCCTCCTGCTCTTTGCTTTAATAGTCAATGGCTGCGGAAGACGGACTTCCTTTTCCTCGTCACTCCGCTTTCAGCTTGTTTTCAGTATTTTTAGTCCCAAAATTTAGTAAAATCCTCAGTTACTCACGGATTGTTGCGTTTTAGAATCTTGTGTTGCAGGAAGAAAGGTCGGCGCTCACCGGCAACAGCAGCGCGGCTTCGCTCCGCTGAATGCGCATAGACCCACAGCGCCGCTGCCCCCTCTGCGATCCGGAGCCCCTTACGGGGTTCCCTCAACGTTTCGGGGGTTGCTCCTGGCGCCCGCCGGGTCCCGAGACCGCAGGCTTCCGCTGCCTGCGGTTTTCCAAAATGGGTCTCCGCTTCGCCGTAGCGGACGACCCTTTTCCAGCGGAGCTTCCCTCTCCCGGTTAGGAAAGGGCAGCCATTACCGTTCGCGCCGCCTCCGGAAGTCTCGCCACATACGTATCCTGAAGGATACATAACCGGAGGTAAACGTATGTAGAGGTACCACTGTACTGGATTAGACAGGGTTTGGGTCTGTTCCAGCAGAATTCCTCTTATGTCCCTTATGTTCTTATGATGGTACGGATTGGCTGGGGAAATGAATGATAAGGTGAAATGTGAATGTGCCTAAATGCTGTAGGAGTGCACAGGGACTCTATGCGGGGCAGCCACTTTTAGTGGCAGCCACACAGTGAGTGTAAGATATAGTTTCATTCTGAAACAGGTTGAAAGCTCACCTCAGGCTACAGTCCAAGGATCATGGCGCAGCACCTCCATTTGGGCTCTTTCAGGAACTATATGCCTGTAACCTTTTCTGACTAGCGTGTGCAGGGAAGTGGTCATTATAATTCCAACTCATCTCCAACCATGAAATTTATTAATACACCAGTGATCTACAGATAGAACAAATTTCTTTTCTTTTCGTGTAAAGCAATTAAACTTAAACTTGTGAAACATAACTGAGGTTAAAGAAAGGGCCATTTAGCAGCATGACTGGAGAATTTAAAAATCACCTTTTCGACACCGTCATGAAAAGGGGTTAATTTCATAAGTTTTCCCGGTCTTGATGCAATCTTAAGCATAAGGGTAAATTCATTTGTTCTGATTATGGTCATTTTTTACAAGGCTCATCTGGAAAATGATGGCATCTCTGTCTAATACACATTAATTTATACATCTTCCGCACTAGCCGTCAGGTATGCAATTTGATTCCCCTCTTTCCCACGTTTGAGATACAAAAAATATATTTTGCTAGCTGAACAGCCTAGGCTGCCTTCGGAAAGAAGCTGGTTTTATTTATTTATTAATTTTTTTTGAGTCTGAGTATTAAAGCAAAAGTATTGGCCATATTTAAGGCAGGTGGCTTAGAAAATGACTTTGAAAAATGAGACCAAATCCATACAGATTTATGGCACCATGGCAAGTGTGGGAGCAGCAATGACATTTAAAAAAGCATCATTCCAGTCCTCAGCCTTATGTAGATATACAACCATGCCCATATGAAATGACATTATTGCTGGTCTAAACACTATATAGTCCACTGAGTACATTTCCCCTAGCCTGCTTGCAACATGGCCAGGATCAGAGTACAGTTTTGGGGGTTGCTTCTACATTTTTTTATATTTTTAAAACAGGCTGATGGTTTGCAAAAGGAATAGCTGTGCCATGATTCAATTAGCAATAAACCTTTCAGTTTAACATGTTGTGTTAAGGGCTTTTCATGCTCATTCAAGCTGCAAAATTGCAGCTGTGAAGGGCTACATTCTTAACAGATGCATTGTTTAGACAATGTTGATATAGAATTGCACTGAACTAAGTCTTACTTCGAGTAGACCCATGGACCTAGATTCAGTGTTCTCTTACCGCCAGCACAAGGGCTGTTGCGCTAGGATAAGGGTGAGAATAATGATTTCAGGTACAACATGGTAGAAAGAACCCTGCCTGGACACTCGTGACCCACAGCTAGCTAGAGTAGTAGAAAACAGTGAGCCATATGGAATAATGATCCCATTCAGTATTAGGCAGCTTCAGATGGAGCCTTGTAGAGGAGCAGACTTCTAAGGGCAATAATTGAGAGAAGAGCTCATAGGGAGAGGCTGAGCATTAGAAATTAGAAAGCAGCACATCAAAAACCATTGAGGTTTAGAAATTGTACCTTCAGGTACTTGTATGTCAAAAGCTTTTTGGGAGTACTTGAAAAAATGTTGACCCCCCCCCCCCCAGTTGTCCCCTCTCCCAGCTGAGATCAGATTTGAGCATGGAATATATCATTGTGCCATGAACCAAATATCACTCCAATGTCTCCATGTCTGGTGTAGGGATGGAAGGATCTATCCATTTTGGCTCTCTCAGTTTCTCATTCTTCCAATCTTCAATTCATTTTTCCATATTCCTGCAGCAATTGGGGCATGAAAATTCAGCAGCATTTTAGTGTAAAATTCTCTTAATAATTCAGTTTTGACTAATGCACATATTTTTGTAAGCAAAGTCTCCTAAGATTATGCATTGTTTGTATTTTTACAAATATATTCATTTTTATGCACACTGGCCCCTAATATATCACTTTTTGTAAATCCTGATTGGGTCGAGAATTGCACTGCAAAAATTGGATAAGTGCGAATTTTGAAGGGTGGCAGTGTGTCCATTCTCGTATTGTTTTGGAAACTGCAGATTTGATGGATCTGCCTTTAAATGTGAACTGAATTGGATTTTTCCCTCATCCCTAGTGGATGTTCTTCTAGGGCATCATGGTACTTAAGAACAATGCTGGTCATATCCTTGCCCTTTCTGATTCATCTGTAGAATCCGATGCTATTATCCCACAAAGGGGCTTTGTGAGACCAGGGCTTAATTAATTTCTAACATGCTTCATCATAGTCATAGACAACTTTGACAAGAATCAATAGCAAAGAATTTTGTTCAGTTAATTTGGCTGGCTTCTGCAACTCATTTCCATTCATCACTTTTGAATGAGCAGGCTTTATTTAACATGTTAATTCTTCCAGCTGTTAACATACAACTTTTGGATAGGGTGAAAACTGAGAATAAACTGTTAAGAAGCTCGTTTCCCTTGAACAAAAATATTCTTTAAAGTTAGAAAGTAAAAGGAAAGTAAAAGGAAAGAAACTTATGAAAACATGAGCAGTTACCAAACTGAAAGGAATTATGGTTCCCCACAGCTTTATGTTCTAGTTTTGAAAAGGTTTGACTTCAGCTGTTCTGGAGCAAGATCCACTGCCAAAGTCTTCAGTTGCTGCTGAATCCCCCCCCCCCTTAAAGCAACATTAAAAGTGACTTTCAGGATTTCTGGTGAGGAACCAGAACCCTGAAACAGGTGTCACTACTGTTTACTTGGGTGGAGCTTTTGGTAGGGTGGCAGTGAGGTTGGGGCTACACCAGTATAACTTCTGCCACCCACCTGGCACTCCCTCTGGTTCAGCCACAGTGCAGCCAATTAAAATGCAATTTTGTACATCTTTTCCCATATATATATATATAGCAAAGTAGGATTCCAACCACAGTTCAGTTCACTATGAAATGCAGACCAAGCAAATCCCACCTCCACCCCCAGTGGTGTCTCTCCTATGCTGGAAGACTGGAAGGAAGAGCCAAAATCAAAATCATTTCACTTTCCCTTATGGTAATGCTGGGGAACCTCAAGCCTAGGGGCCAAATGCAGTCATACTGGCCTCTCTGTTTTGCCCATAGCATACCTCCTCCCCAGCCGTACCCCTTCTCACCAGCCCACTGGCCCTGCTTTGCACCCTTCTTGAGTGTTTTTGCCTTCCTAGAATATGTCCCTGATCTCTGACCATGCCTCTTGCTTGCTTGATCCAGCCAAAGACTGATATTCCATTCCCTCTCCCACCTGGGTTTCCATTTCCTCCCAATGCTCAGCATGCCCAGTCCTCTTTGGGGCCCCCTTTTGGTCTTCCCTTTTATTGTACAGCAGCCTGTGGATGCCTGCTCCCTGAACACCAGGAATCAAGGTTTGCAATTCAGAAGCTTTGGGATCATTGTCTGCTCACCTAAGGCAGATTTTTGCTCACCTCAGGCCACTATGTGAATGGCTATTTGAATGCTTGATGCTATATTTCTTTATTCCAATCTTGTTTTTTCAATGATAAGTACGGTATGTACGGTACTTCTATATCTATAAATCACCTTGCAACTCTTTTATGAGAGGAAGCCTTTTAATGAATAACAATAACATCTGTCTGAGAATAATGTTTCTGGGGACTGCTGGAAAATTAAGTCAGAGGAGATTGCTCTGTGTCCACTATAATGGGGCTTCTAGTCATTTTTCTCAGCCAGCAGAAGCTGGCTGTAAGATGCTCTTATATATGACATTACACTACTGCTTCCTCTCAAAGGAAGACTGCCATTTAGGTGTTCTCACTTGTGTGGCAGTAACCTGGAAGCGTACCCAGTATGAGCAGTCAAGTGAGATTGCACAAAGCACTCTTGTTTTTTATACAGTGCAATGCTCTCTTTTTTTATTAGCGAACAAAAGGCAGAATCAGTGCCAGATTTACGTATAAGCTAAACAAGCTATAGTTTGGGGCCCCACTCTCTTGGGGGGCCAAAAAAAGATTTAAAGGGGAAAAACACACACCCAGATGTACATTTCCAAAATATAAGATAAAAAACAAATAAAATAAAACCTACATACAGTTAGAGCTTAATTATCTCACTATTAATATACTTCTTCTTAATTGTATTTCACTATTAATATACTTCTTAATTGTATTTCAGTTCAACAATTACTTTGTTATGGGCAAATGGCTTTAGATACATATTAGGTCCATAAATTACCATATAGCATATATTCAACACAAAAAACAGCAACAATTTGTTGTTGACAAAGGACAACTAGACATATAAAGAGCCCCATTACCTTCAGTAGCTAATAATAATAATAATAATAATAATAATAATAATAATAATAATAATAATAATAATTTATTATTTATACCCCGCCCATCTGGCTGGGCCTCCCCAGCCACTCTGGGCGGCTTCCATAGAAACCAAAAATACAGTAAAATATCACACGTTAAAAACTTCCCTGAACAGGGCTGCCTTAAGATGTCTTCTGAATGTCAGGTAGTTGTTTATCGCTTTGACATCTGATGGGAGGGTGTTCCACAGGGCGGGCGCCACTACCGAAAAGGCCCTCTGCCTGGTTCCCTGTAGCTTTGCTTCTCGCAATGAGGGAACCGCCAGAAGGCCCTCGGCGCTGGACCTCAGCGTCCGGGCAGAATGATGGGGGTGGAGACGCTCCTTCAGGTATACTGGACCGAGGCCGCTTAGGGCCTTATCAAACCTAAATCTGAGCCTGGGCAGAATACAGAATTGTAACTGGGAGACAATGAACCACTCCCCACCCCACCCCACCCCACCCCTAGCACTGCGTAGCTGCTGATTTATAAAAAAAAATGTGTTTACATTATCAAGGCCCTCTGTGCCAATACTGTTGGTCTACAAATGCCCTAGGCTTAGCCTGTGTGGTGCACCCCTGACTGTATTTCCTGACAAAAAAAATTCCTTCCAGTAGCACCTTAAAGACCAACTAAGTCAGTTCTTGGTATGAGCTTTCGTGTGCATGCACACTTCTTTCCTGAGAATGCATTTGGGACACCACTCACCTGAATTCACCTCAGTGTTTTCAATGCACACAGAAATCTTTAACCAACAGGGGGAAGGCCTGCTTAGATCCAGTCCACATAAAATCACGGTGTAGCGATTCGAGTTTCAGACTAGCTCTTGAGAGACCACAATTCAGATCCATACTTGGCCAGGGAGCTCCTTTTATTTATTTTTATTTATAAAATTTGTATACCACCCTATACCCACAGGTCTCAGGATGGTTCACATGGAGCAGCCTCGAGCCAGTTACTGTTATCTCAGTCTAAACTACCCCATAGTGTTGGGTTGTTTTGAGGAGAAAATGTGTGTCCTTGAACTCCTTGGAGCATAAAGGAGCCAGCTGAGCACACACTCTCTTCTCCTCCAAAACACTTGGGGGGGGGGGGCAAGATCCACACATTGCCAGTCCTCTACTCCCAAGCCTGCACCTCTACTTTTGAAAACATTTTAGATGTTTCTCTATCGTCCTCTATTTGGACAACATCATTGTTACAGTGGGCAACACTGAGCCCAAAGTTTATAAAGTTTATAAATTGTAGTCTGAGCGTATGCATATTAACTAAGGAGAAAACAGCCCTAAATTCAATGGCCTTTACTTTCAGCTTGGTATGTTTAGGATTGCAGCCCCTCATTTTTATTTTTAAGAATGGTGATTTCTTCCACCACTTGCTGATTTTTGTTTTCTATTCCAACGCACAAGCACTCAAACTGAAGGCGATCTGGTGGTACAAAGCCTTCCTTTTCGTTTTGCTTTTCAGAAGGAAGAGCGGCTGTGGTTACGGCAATTTTGTAACCTCATACTTTTTTTCATTCTCTGAGTATTCTCTCCCCCCCCCCTTCACACATCATTTCTGGGATAATATATCATGCCTTCCACCCTCTGGAGCAGCTGGCATGATACTATTGAATAGATGCAGCACATTGATTCTTGACTGCTGGGAATTACCAGCTGGCACAGTGGGTAACAGGATAAGTATTAACTGTAGCAGATAGAGTTGTTTCTCCTGTACAGGAAGGGGTCCCTCAAAAAGTACTCTGGAGGGATGGATTTCCTTTCCTTTAAATCTCAACAACACAGGAAATTTGTCTTTTATAAGTACATTATGAGATGCTCTTAAAACGGGACGTTTTCTTTGGTGTTTACATTCATTTCTTCCAGATCCATATTTAAAAATTGCCTTCTTTCAAGACTGATTTAAAACTCCTGCAAAACTGCTTCAGAATTGTGAGAGTGGAGGGGCTCCACCAGCGACATCACAGACACTAGCCAGACACAACTACTGTGTGTAGAATTGGCTCTCTTCTCCCCTCTAAGAGCAGAGATAAAATATTTCTTGGTTTGGTGCGGAATGAAAACCTGCACCTGATCCGATCTGATCAGGGCACACAGTGCAACAGGGGAGATTAAAATGCATTCATGTGGGGAAAAGGCTGCTGTTGTGTACATGAATTCAAATGCCCCTTCAGATAAGAAGCCAGTTAAGGTGAGCTAGAGCCAGCCACCATCCCTGTCTCCTTAACAGGAAACCTCCGTACCTCTCAGGTAACCTACTGTATTTTTGGTTGGTAAAGGAAATTCAGATGGCATCATCCCTTATCTAGTTCTACCAGGTGGAAGTAGCATAGTATCTTCTTAACCCATAATTTATAATAGGGTATGGACTCTCCTCGTCCCTCACCATAAAGCCTCCATTCCATTGTGCTGTCTCTTGGGTTGTGCTTTGTGTCTATGAACCCTCAGAGTTCCTCTTCAAAGGGGAATACCCCTGGAAGGGGACTTAACTCCTCAGGTTACCATTGCCTCCATTTGTCCTGTGGCTATCACTCTTACAGCAATGGCTGCTGTGGCTGTGGCTGATGATGACCTAGGAACTCCTACTCTTCCCTTACCAGCCCTCAGCAGATAGTTTTTGGCCCCTTACTCCCCCCCCCCCGCATGTGTGTCCTGTAAATTCAGAAAGTCATGGGGCACTGTGAGAATGCCAGAAACCCACCACCACCAGATATGCATCAGTCCCAGCCTAGCTATAATTGCATTCCAATTATTATTCATTCATTCATTCATTCATTCCCTGCCCATCTGGCTGGGGTTCTGCAGTTCTGCAAAGGGTATCTGTCCACCAGAACTCTGGCAGTGCGGATAAAATTTATGCCTCCCTGAGCTCCTTGGGGAAGGCTGGAGTCAAAATGTAATAAATAAATTGTGCAATCATCAAAAGCATTTAGGTTTTCTGGCTAAAGCGCAGTAATCCCACTTTCTCTGGGAAAGAGCTTGTTCAACCGGAAATAGCACCAATTGCTAAGGACTCCTTGCATCTTTCTAGTTTGCAAGCTGTGCAGATGGCAAAATAAGCTGGAGCCCTGGCAAAGGTGGAAGAGATTAGATACTCTGCCACATAATCCTTCTTGGTTGAACGCTGGAAAGCAGGAAGCTTAACACAAAGCAGTAAAGAATATATATATACCTCCTAGTAGTCAGCTCAGCGGCTGCCATTACCTGTGTTTCAATGATGCTTTATCTCTGCTCCAATGTAGCACTGTTGTTTAAGGACATAGGCAAACCTCTCTATTTATGTGTACGAATGCACTCTTGTCCCAGTACAGAGCCACAGCTGTGGTCTGGTGCACACACAGACCGCTTGCACATGGGATTCCTCAGACACAGTTTCCCTTGTACATACCAGTCTGCCTCTTTCATTAAACTGAAGGTGGAATTCCTTGCAGGCATAGATCTGGTCCAACAGGATTTCCTGGACCCAGGACAGTGAATATGAATTGGACCCTCTGAATTCCTAATTGTGTGGTAGACTACAAAAGTGAGTGAAGGAAATAATGTGGACATGGAGGAAAGTGCATAAACAAACATACTCCAGTGCACAGGTAGACTCTTCTTCTCCATCCAGCCTTTGGCTAGCAGCAACAACAAAAAGCTTTCCCTGTTTTCCTTATGCTCTGGGAGGCCTCCCTGCAAGTCCCAAGTGGGGGAAGTTGGCATCCTTCCTCTGATTGCTTAGCAACAGAATCCTTTAGCTGCAGCTGATGCTCTATATCTGCTTTAGATCACTGCCTCCACAGTTTGCTTTCTAACTTTCGTCATAGATGCTTGAGTGAGGTGCTTTTTCAAAAAGCTAGAAGTCCAGGGGCTCTGCTGACTCACTTGTACCCCTGCTATTGGCTATCTTATGAACATCAGAGCTCACATCCTCTGTGGCCAAAATGGTTATCATAATAATTCACTGTAACCAACCCTTCAGAGAGCCCACAGGTACTCCAAAGTTGACAAAGAAGCCAATGCCTGGAAGGGATTCTATCTTCATTTGAAAGGCAGGGACAGATAGTGAGAGAAAAGGCTATAGAATAATAGAATTGTAGCATTAGAGGTGTCCCTTGGGGTCATCTAGTCCAACTCCCTGCAATGCAAAGTTCCCATGTTCTTGTTAACAACAAACTTTCAGATTATTAGTTCCCAATGATATATATAAACTTAGGGAAGAAAAACCAAGTGTTTCTTTCTGTTTGGTAAATATTTGGCATTGAGATGACATTGAGAGCTGATTGGAAAATACCATTTGTGCAATATCATGCATGGCAGCTACAGCTATTTATCATTGCAGAAACCCATTTCTTGAGATACACAATATCTGTGTCATCCCTCCCCATTTTTTTGCAGATGTAGTTAAAGAAAAGTGGATAATCATTCGATGAGGATGAAAAAGTTGCCATACATGATCAGACCATTAGTTTATTTGGCCTCGGGGACCAGCAATACGTGATGCTTGAGAGGAAGACAAACAGCCCATAATAAGCCTCGGCTGTTGGGAAATGCTGCACACGGGATAGAAAATTCCTTCACACTCTCTCTAGGCCTTATGCACTGAAGCTTGAAGTCTGAGTCATTATCTTAGCTTGCATAGCTGCAAACGTTATTAATGATCCTAACATTACCAAGAGCTTCTGAAAAGCAGTTATAATATTTTTCTTTATGACCTCCCGAGGCACAAAACTCCCGCATGGACTATCTGCTTCAATGCAAAAGAAAAAAAGAAAAAAGTATTTTGTTCTAGTGAGTCTAAATTTACTGCCCTCTAATTTTATTGAATGTCTGTTTGCTCTCAGATTGCTGTGGCAGCACAATAATGGAGTGGAGCAAAGCCCCTTCTTATTACATTTGGCATCATGCAAACACTCAGGAGTTAAAATTAAGAGTGGTTCATGTCCCATCTCTCCATTAAAACCAAAAGGAGGCTCTACTATCTCACTTTAATTGGAAAACAAAACACTTACCTGGTTATACACACACACACACACACCTGGTTATATAGTTACTTCTAGACCCCCAAAAATCCATATTATGCAGGCAGAAAAAGTCAAGGTTCATGTGCACAATGAATGATAAAAAAAACACCAATTTGCCAGAAAGAGAAACTATAAAGGTGCCTAACATAGAACCTCCTGCACTTATTGTAGACTTCAACTAGCTTACAATGCCTGAACATTTCACCTAGTTCTGTGAAAAAGAAAAAGTTATAACCTAGGAGTAAGGAAACTTATCCTGAGGGCCAAACTCTCACAGGCCAGCCTTCCAGTGGCTCATACCAATAGTGGGTGGAGCCAAAGACAAAGGCAGGAAGGCCAAATACAAACCTAGGCAAGGTTTTTGTACAGTCCAGCCACACAAATGTCAGAGGTTTGTGACATCTATCCATCCAGGCGAGCAAGAGGCATGACTGCAGTCTGAGGACATGTTCCACTCCAGAAGGATGCAGAACAGGATCAATGAGAGGTATAGCCTGTGGAGGGGGCATGGCTGGGGAGATTCCTGAATAGAGTGGCATGGAGTGTTGCATTCAGCCCCCAGGACTAAAGTGCTCCACCTGTTACAGCCACCTGTTCATTGTCCCATGTCATTGTCTTCTTCTTCTTCTTCTTCTTCTTCTTCTTCTTCTTCTTCTTCTTCTTCTTCCTCTTCGGTAATCACTCATAGCTGAGTAAGATTGTCTTCCATATACATAGTTTTAAAAGCGAGTCCGTAAAGTGACTGTGGAGGCCAATTTTGGATCCACTGAGGGGACATAGGTTTCTGGGCAGGAGGTGATCATGGTGAGGGTTTGCCAAACATACTTTCCTCTTAGCTCATTTCTCCCTTTCGTCCTGAGTTCAAGCATCTTCAGAACCCATGACATCTTTGGTAAAGGCTGTTCTCCAATTGGAGCACTCACAGGCCAGTGTTTCCCAGTTGTCAGTGTTTATACCAACAACTGGGGAAACCATGGGGAAACCATTTGGTGCTTTGAATATCCCAGAGTGTGGTTCTGATTTGAACCCCCTGGCAAAGCAGACCATGCAAGTCCAATTAGCCCAAGTGGGGTCTGAACTAATTCTTGCCTTCAATGCACAATCCTAGCTTGAATTCTCATTCTCTCTCTCTCTCTCTCTCTCTCTCTCAAATCTTATATTTTCAAGATCTCAAAAATTCAGCATTTTCCTGGAAATATAAATAGTCCTATAAATCATTTCAGTTAAATAAGTAAATGTAAAATTTTCCACTATTACTGTGGGACGTGAATTGATCAAAACAATATAGGCCAAAGAGATTGACTTATCCTCCATGTCTTGCATAATCATTGAGGGCCTTGTATATCAACAGCTGAGGAGCATTAGGTAGAAACTGTGAGAGCTTTAAGAAACTCTTCCACATTGGTGGATTCTGGCGTTCCAAACGGAATTTGGGATAATTAAAGAGAGGCAACAAGTTTAACCAATATAACATTTACACAACAATCCTCCATAATTGAAGTCTTAGAAAAGATAGGGAAACATATATTTCTGGTCCATATAACTTTACAAGTTTTTACCCATTATTCCATTTTGTAGTTTCCACATTATTCTGTGAATTTTTATATAAAAAAATGTGCCCTTTGATTTCCATACTCCACAGTGCAATCCTATAGCTCGCTTCTTAAGAGCCTCCTTGCATTGAACAGATCTTATTCCCAGGTAAATGGATAGAGGATTGCAGTCTAAATATGTATTTTCTCTAAAAATACATATTTAATTGTGTGTTTTATATGTTTAAATGGCTGAGAACTGTGTCACAACATTCGGAGAAATAAGAAATCCAGTGACTAGTTAAGAATAAGAATAAGAATAAGAAATAAGAAATCCAGTGACCAGACTGGACATTACTCTGAGGGGTATAGATCAGGTCATTTCATATAGTAATTCACCAAGTTCTAATTCCTCAAATATCCATATGACTCCATACATGCCAAATGAGAGTCATAATAATTAAGTCATCCTTTTGCTATTGCCAAGGCAAAAATAAGCACAGTTTGAGTAATTTCCTTCACCAGCCAGAGGTTGTGATTATTGTGATTATTATACCAATCATTCTCAGAAGGGGTTCTATAACCAAGACCACTATATGTGCAACTTGATGAGAGTATCAAAACCATCTCAAAACAGAAGCAGGGGCAGTTAATTATTTGAAACCACAACTCCACAAGGATGCTAGGCTATGTAGTATGCCAGTCTGACCATTGCACAAATGTACCCTACTGAACTTTCAATTTCTTTAACTAGCATTCCAGAAACCTAAGCCGAACCATGATATTTGAAATATAATTCTTCTGGAGAGAAAATCCTTTTAAAAAATTTATCGGCTAAAAGGAGAAAGCTGTTACTATACCTGTTTGTCTTATTTAATAAGGGAAATCCTGCCTGTGGAATATCTAGCCTGTACATTTTTACCATCTTGAAACATTTTGCACCATTAGGGAAGTATTTATAGCCACCAGTAAATGAACCGCCGCAAAAGATTCCATCTCATGTGTTTTCCCCTCAAAGATTTTTATGTTCCTGCTCCCTGAAATAAAATATATAACTCTCATGCTTGCCTTATTATTACTTAATCTATCAAGGAATTCTGAACAGTTAAGGCTTCTGTAAATCCACAGCAAATGAAATAAAATAACTAGAAGCAAATTCCCCCCACCCTTCTCTTTGGTGGTAAAAGTGTCTATGAGGAAAGGGATGATGAAAATTAATGTATCTCTTTAAGTATCGACAAACCTAGACACACAATTTTGTTTTCAAGTAAGGCACCAGGCAGTCCAAAAGCAACAGGACTCTCTATGAGAAGAAGGGATCTATAGACATAAATGAACACCTTGGGGAGAGTGAGCAAGAGCTAAGACTTGAAGGAAATATTTTATATATGTAAAGTCTTTGGCTTGATCTTCTATTTAAAAGCTCTCGGACAGACGGGTTGTGCAAAACCGCCGTCTGTGCTTGCAGAAAGCTACCTGCCCATCCCTGTAGATTAGTGGTTCTCAGAGGGTGTGGCAGGAGAGGATGGCAAGTGTGGTGGGAAGATTCAAGGACAATAAAAGAAACATTTAAACATTTCAGTGTAGCATAGTATAGTGTCAATTTTTTTTTAATATAATTTGCAGAATATGAATAGATATCTTTTCAAAATCAAGCATTGCTCGGAGTTGATTCTTCACCCCCCACTGTATTTTTATCAATAAAAAATTGGTGTGGTGCAAACAATATTTTATTCTGAAAGTGTGGCCTAGAGAAAAAAGTTTGAGAACTACTGCTGTAGCTAGATGAACCAATGGACCGACTCAGTATAGCCTTCTTCAGGCATGCATTATCACATGACTAACATCAGGGGGCAGCAAACTTTTTCAGCAGGGGGCTGGTCCACTGTCCCTCAGACCTTGGGGGGGGACCTATATTTTGAAGGGGGAAAATGAACAAATTCCTATGCCCCGCAAATAACCCAGAGATGCATTTTAAATAAAAGGACACATTCCACTCATGTAAAAACACGCTGATTGCCGGACCGTCCGCGGGCCAGATTTAGAAGGTGATTGGGCCGGATCCAGCCCCCGGACCTTAGTTTGCCTACCCATGACTAACATCATGTGGAGGGAGAAAGCTGAGACAAGCTTGCTTACTCACCTGTCATCTCTGTCATCTTTCATGACTTCAAGGGTGACTGTAGCGAACAACCTGTTGTACTCATGCATGCCCCCTGCACATTTTAGAACCTTAATTTTTCTAGGGTTCCAAAATGTACTGGGAGAGGTGCGCTTTTGTAACTCATAATTATTTAAATATTCATTCAAACTCCTTTACTCAGGGTCTCTGGAGGGTTCACAACAAAGAAATGATACAGAAGCAAGCAGCATAGCATTCACAAACATTAAAAATAGCAATAGTCTTTCTCATATGTGCATACATATACATGGCAAAACTTACTTTCATGATGCAAAGCAACAAAACAGATCACCACCCTCTGCCTTTCAGGCTGTCAGCAGAGAACCTCTCCACTTGGTCACTATCCCTGAAGCTTAGTCTTGCTGGCCACAGAAGAGAAATTGTCTTTGTTTATTCTCCTCAGCTCCACAACTGTCTTCTCAAAATGGCTGCTGGTACCAATTGCTCAACGAGTAAAATGAAAATAGCATCAGCCACTGCCATACTCTCCTTTGGTCAGAAAAGTGAGGGCCGGGCATCCAATGAAATATTAATATTAATATTAATATCAATGTAGAAAAGGCTGAGCCAATGCAAACAGGAACTGAGCAGGAAGAGTAGGCAGTATTTCTTCTTTTTGCAATTTTTTTCCAATTTGTTTTTACCAATACAAATTTACAGCCAAACAGTTTGTACAATCATCTCATGAGATTCTCTGAATCTCCTGACTTCCCTGCATTCCCTGCATAGGTCCTTATAACAATATTTAAAACTACATATCATTCCGTCCTCCACAGTTTCCATTTTTCCAAATTATCCATAGTCTCCATCACATTACAAGTGAGTCTTAAAGTCCAGCTAAAGTTTTAATTTGCTTACAGAGTAGGCAGCATTTCTAACAACAACAACAACAATTGTATTTGCACCAGCCCATCTGACAGGGTTGCCCCAACCAATCTGGGCAGCTTCCAACATACCATATATAAAAACATTTTAAAAATCACACATTAAAAAACTTCCATATACATGTACTATATTATGAATGTTTTACAGAATATTTGCTGGGATCTTTTGCTGGTGCCATAGGAAGTACTGTTGTGCACCCTGGTGCCTGTGGGTGAAATGAGGGGAAGCCCTGTGGTAATAGGTCAAAAAGGGTCAATAAACGGCTTTTGGGAAACCAAAAGTTTTTAATGGAAATGTGACAGGAAGTTAACAGATGGGCATATGATCTTGGGATCAACTTCAACTATTCTGAACAACAGGAATAGCCAACATAGGGCTCTCCAAGTGTTGTTGGACTGCAATTCCCACCAATTCCCTTCAGTGCCAGTGTGGTGTAGTGGTCAAGAGTGGTGGACTCGTAATCTGGTGAACCAGTTTGCGTCTCCGCTCCTCCACATGCAGCTGCTGAGTGACCTTGGGCTAGTCACACTTCTCTGAAGTCTCTCAGCCCCACTCACCACACAGAGTGTTTGTTGTGGGGGGGGAGGGAGGGAAAGGAGAATGTTAGCCACTTTGAGACTCCTTCAGGTAGTGATAAAGTGGGATATCAAATCCAAACTCCTCCTCCTCCTCCTCCTCCTCCTCCTCCTCTTCTTCTTCTTCTTCTTCATCACCCCTGTGCATGGGCCATGGCTGGGGCTGATGGGAACTGCATTCCAATACCATCTGGAGGGCACCATGTTGGATACCCCTACTATAGGCAGAAGTTATAAAAGGCTTTTTATGTAGCAATTTATTCCTGGAAGCATGTTTGTTCAAATGCATTGACTAATGAACTGAGCAATGTTATGTTGTGTGTTGAATAATAGATGTATTTGTCACTTGACTTCTGCTTCTGCTTCTGTTTTTAAGAAAAGGTTGGTTGAGGACCTCCTGCATTTCAGACTCATCATTTCAAGAGAAGCCCACTGAGTTATAGACAGAGCTATGGCTCCACAAGCTATGGTGCTTGACTGGAAACCAAACAATATAAATGTCATATCTGTTTAAATTTGGTTGTGCTAATTAGAAACCTTATGGTGAAGATGATCTATTTGCAACACTGGGTGTCACTGCATGAGCTGTTCTCCTTCCATGGCTTTCGGAAATCAATCCAAGTCCTACAGGCAGTTGCCCGGGAATTATCGAAGTAAGGCCATTGTTTTGATAATAATAATCCTGCAAAAATCTGTCTCATTAAAGAATGATATTCATTCTACCAAAAAAGGATTGAAATTCAACTCAGTTCACATTTAAAGATGAACCTGTTTAATATGCACTTTCTGAAGTGCTACACAAACTGAAACACTGCCATCTTTCAAATTCTCACTCCTCTGAATTTTTCAGTGCAGTTCGTCAACCAAAGCTGGATCTAGACACATTTTTTAAAAAAAAAATCATCAGGAAAACGTGTTGTAAACCTCATAATGGGAAATCACATTGGCAAAAGACAGAACTCTACAGTGCCATCTGGTGTCGCAGTGTTATAACGCATTTAAAACACTTTTTCTTTACTAATGTAGCTGAGTCCCAAATAATGTACACACAAAGTGCATGTACTATGGGGAGGTGTACAAAAAAGTGTACATATTAGTGTAAATAGCATTAACATGAATTAACTTGGGGGAAATTGCTTTGCAAAAAAAGTGTAGAATAGGCAGTAGATTGAAATAGGAAAAGAAAAAAAAACTAAAATCAGCAGATCCACCCATCCCTAAACCCAAGTAGTGTGCCAGGGTGATGAGATTATTTAGGAGGCCAAATTACAACCTTCTCCACACCTCCTCTCTTTTGTACGTGAATCAAAAACCAGATGGGGGAAATCAGGGGAAGAATTTGTGACCTACATACTAGGAATTTTTGACCTACATATGTTCTACAGGTATGGCTGACACCTCCACCTAGGGAACAACAACAACAAAAGGATTCCTGATTTGCAAGCCCTGGTTCATCCAAGTGTGTGTGGAATTTTATAACTGCCCATTGCAGACTAAAAAGGAGGAATATAAAAAATATTTATAAAACTGGAGAAAATAACCCTCTAGAACAGGCATCCCCAACCCGTGGCCCTCCAGATGTTTTGGCATACAACTCCCATGATCCCTGGCTAACAGGACCAGTGGTCAGGGATGATGGGAATTGTAGTCCAAAACATCTGGAGGGCCGAAGGTTGGGGATGCCTGCTCTAGAATCTCTTCCTGCTCACTCACCCACCCAATAGCAGTCAGGATAGTCAGGTGGACCTATCTTACTCTGATTCATTTTGGCTTCTCCTTCTCCCTGAATAAACTTAATTCCTCTTATTTTTCAAGAGGCTGCCATAGGGTGGTGGAGGAGGAAATATCCCTTCAGTCTTCAAAATGCTTAAAATGCTTAATCCTTTGTAACAGTGGAGAGGAGAGGGAAAGGGCCTGAGTAAAATAAGCTGTTTAAAGTGGCATGATATTGTTTTAAATGCATGGTGTCAGCATGGCCCTAGAATGCATGTTGAGTAATTTTATGCAAGGCAGCCACTATGCATGCAAGCTGATTCAAGAGCGCCTACAGCACATGCCTTCAAGTGCAAGCCAAACCATACAGTCCAGGAAGAGGGAAGCTGGTAGCTAGTGGTGGGGCAGGGCTGGGTCTGAAACAGTGGGTCTGTGGGGGCTTCAGGCCCTCTGCCAGGGCCTGACCTGGCCACCCACTAGCTCCAGCGCAACCGAGCCAAACGTTTCCACAGTTTTTCCATGAACATTTTTGGCAGCATCAAAATATACAATATCTATACATATATATTCCCAATGGGGACTGTTCACCTACTTGGGAAGCTGGCCTTCATTCTGATTAGACTTTGTCCTCAGTGGCATAGTTACACAGGAAAATCTGATTGGCCATGAAGGATCATTACATGATCTCCAATAGCCTTGGATTGTCTATGTGACTTTTCAGGAGGAGAAATATTCTGCAATTAGAAGAATAAAATCATCTTGATGCATGGACAGATAGGGGAAAACTGGCTATAAGGTTTTTTTGGGGGGGAAGGCAAACACCCCTCCCTGCTTTATTTTTTTACTCCAAAATTAAAATGAGATGACATTAAGATTAGGCCTTCTAAAAATTACATGGATCTGCAAAGAAAAGATGTAAAGCAAAAAAATTGGCAGGAGGGTGGAACTTGAAATATTTGTTGAAGATATCATTTCATTCCAGTTTCTACTCATTAGAAAATTCAGAGTTTTAAGTACTTACTGGGAAAGCAAGGAAACATGGGTTGTTGCTACAGTCTGCTAGGGGTGTTTGTGAAGTGTAATTAGCGTTTGTAAAACACTTTCTGATTCTTCGATGGAAGTGTAACATAGTCTGGTGAATAGGAACTAGTGCCCAAAGCAATGCAGAGTGTTAATTAAGATACCCTTTAAGGTGAATTACTTATGGTAATTTTATCTGAAAAGCAGGCTTTCCCAACAATCACATCATCAAATAATACAAAAATGGAGTGTATGTTTATGATCTTTTAAGACGGCAAATTTGTTTTGATTACATCAAATAACATCTGCTTAGTTTTGTCTGTATTCAAAAGCGCCATGCTTATGCATAATAATGAAATATTGCTTTTGTATAGTTCAGTAGAGGTGGCCAGCCTTTGTTTTTCTCTCATTAACAGAGTGACAGAGCTGAAAAAGCTAAGGATACATTCAAAATGTTGCCTTCCCCTTATCCAGAGTTTGCTTGGGATGATTCATTTTCACACTGCGCTGAAAGAATTTCCATTGGGGGAAAAACATTCCTTTTAGAACAACATGATGCCTCCCAGCAAGCAGTCCACGAATTCCAGTGAGTGACCAGTGCCTAAAAATACTATTAAAATCCAAAGAAGAGTATATGCCAGGGTATGTTTGCCTAAACAACAGCACAAAGTTCTCAGTGATGAAAACAATACCTGCCTAATATCAATGTGCAGTGAGTTCCAATGTGTGCTGCCACATTGAAGCATTGATTCACTGCAAATGCAGGACTGTTTGTGTCTTGGGAACAAAATGGTTAACTGGACACACATGGAGTAAGACAATCCTTTAAGTAAACTGGACCCAAGCTGTTGAGGGCTTCATAAATGTGTTCAGAGCAACAGGTTTTTTTGCTGAATCTATCTGTAGGGTAGTTTGTTACCTTCAGAGTCTTTCCTTTCTCTCTCCCTTCTCTTGCCCTTCATGGAGTTTTTGGTAACATTTCAGTAACGTACTACTGCAGATGATGCTCTCTGGTTGCACTCAGTGCCAGCAACAATGTTGTCTGCAGAGGCAGATCTTCCTCTGGCAGATTAGGAGTCTCAAATGAGCAGGGGGCAATTGACTTGTCAGAATATTTACCCATTTCAAATTGCCAGCTACACCCCTTAATGACTTTTGCAATAATAATACCAAAAATATAAAAAGTCTGTCACTGTATCAGCGGTGCTGCAGGGTATGTGGTAATAAGGAGGAGAAGATGGATTGAGTCAGGGGGAAGAAACCTTGTTAAAAACAAATTGCTGTGATTGACAAGATGAGCTGTGACAAACAGGTAGGAAAATAAGCAGTTCTGAATGGCTGAAAGTTGTGTTTGGGCTCGGGTTTTTGCTAGTCCAAAGTCCTGATACTGTGACCATTGCAGGTGCTTTATTTAAATACAGATCACGTGCATCTGAAGTGGACTCCAATTTGTGAAAGTTTATACCACAACAAATTTGCTAGTTTTTATAAGGTGCCACAAGAATCTGTAATTTGAAGTCACTCTCGGCACAGTTTGACCCCTAGGACAGAATGATGGGGAGAGTGGGGTTTTGAGTCTCTCTGATTAGAGGGCAAAGATACACGGAGGGAGGGGAGAGAGGGAGCTCCCACCACCCTAGAATTACAGTATGGTAAATCCGTCACCACCTGTGTATTTTCCATTGTTATTTGTCATATCACATGAACGATCTTTTTTCTCAAAATCTGAAAATTGAGAAGACTGAATGAATGTCTGCCAGGATTGGTTAACATCTGCAATGGTTTCATGAGGAATGACTTTCACTATATAGATATAGATATATAGATATAGGATCAGACATTTCAAAGCTGCACCAGCAGCTACAGAAGGGGCATGTCTCAGATTGCTTTTCAGTTCTTTTCATCAGCTCTAGTTCCAGGATGTATGTCATCCATCCCTCTAATAGATGAGCTGCTGCTGGAGCAACATTTAAACCCTTCAAACTGAGAATCGGTGCTTCCTGAGTTGAGTTCAGTCTCCTTGCATCTTACATCAAAGGAGAACATGGGCAAGGAGACCAATTCACGAGCAAGAGGGGAGGGGTCTGTGAGCAAGAGACCCAACATACAAGAGGCATTGGCCCTGTGACAAAGCATCAAGGTAGCAAGTGAGTTAGATAGGTGTGCAAATTCGGCAGCAGGGCAAGGATGCCAGGGCAGTCTGTGACCGTATTGGGCAGAACATCACATATGTACATCTCTTGGCTGGACACTTTTAACAATTGCACTAATGAAGTCTGTGTCCATTTGCCAGTCTCAGGATCTGGGAATCCCCACACACCTAGATGACTTTGGGTTTCATGCTATTCGAGGTCTACGACCAGAGGCGGTAAAGTCATGAATTTGCTCGACTCTCAGGGAGAAGCATAAAACTTGAGCTGTGGCTTCACCCTCTGGGTAAATTGCAAGAGATTGCAAGGTGTGCTGGTCCATGATCCCAGGATTTAACTGTTAATTAGACACTCCAAGTTTATGTCATTTTTTTCCTGGGGCTCTCAGTGACCCAAAGCGGGGCAGGGCGGGAGAGAAACTATCAGAAATGAAAGCACCACAGGACTGTTGTGCACCTGTAGGGCCAGGAAGGGGCAGGAGAGGCTCTCCTGAGCATGCCCACCCCTCACTGTACTATTTTCTAAGTAAATAGACAGGGATTTCTTCAACCATAGCACCACTTGCTGTGGATCCTGCTATGGGCTCTGCCAACTAGGCTCAGTCATTCCTGCCAAAAGGCAGTCAATAAAACTTTAAATTAAATAAAAAGTGCTTTTTCTAATAATTCCTGACAGATAAGACTATAAAACAGCAGCTGGAAGTAGGATATTCACCGCCAGAAAGGCAGCCTTAAAATAGATCCTTCAATATGTTTTTTTCCTAAGAAGCCAATCACAGTACTATAATAAAAATTATTAATGCAAAGATTTGGCATGCCTCTACCTGAAGGCAAATTTCCACTTCCAAAGACAGGACCTAAAGTATCGGAGAAGAAGCATGTTAACTTGGATTTACCAGCTTTGGAGTCACTATATTGCCGAGAAAGCTCAGTGTAAGCTACTTGGGACTGAAAAGCAGCAAGACAATTCACCGAGCGATCTTCAGGGGGTGTTCAGAAGACTGCATTATGCATAGATGTCAAGCAAATACATGATGCCTTATAATTGCTTCCAGTTCAGCTGGTCTTCAACACCCAGGACCTGAATGCTGAGAATTCTCTTTTTCAGCAATTGACAGTAGAGGAAAGTTTCAGGGGTCTTCCATTAAAGTCATATTGAGCCAATGTTAGTCATACACATTGGGCTGGATTCACCTAGAGAGTTGTGCTAGGAGGAGCAAACACAGCAAAACCTAGCAGTGCAACTAGGGTTTTCACTCCTCTCTTCCATATGCGTGCCCCGCCCAGCGCCCAGTCAGGAAAGGAGAGGGGAGATGCCACAATACTTGCACTGAATTCAACCTCCACCACGGAAATAGGAACTGTCAAAAGATGAGCCCTATTTGTGAGCTGCAGCATGATTGTTCAAGACTGACCTTTGGGTAAGCTGCCAGGCAGACGCCGCTTTTGGAAGGAGAGCAGGCAATGGTGTAAAACTCTGTGGATATATTTTCATGGGTGGTGGATGTTATTTCTGACCAGTCACATTGTTCTGATTGGTACCTGATTAATTAAACTCAGTCCCTAACATCAAAAACAGGGAACCAGGCAGAGGGCCTTCTTGGTAGTGGCACCCGCCCTGTGGAACGCCCTCCCATCAGATGTAAAGGAAATAAACAACTATTGACTTTTAGACGACATCTGAAGGTAGCCCTGTTTAGGGAAGTTTTTAATGTTTGATGTTTTATCACTTTTTTATTATTATTAATATTCTGTTGGGAGCCACCCAGAGTGGCTAGGGAAACCCAGCCAGATGGGCGGGGTATAAATAAATTATTATTATTAGTAGTAGTAGTAGTAGTAGTAGTAGCCCCACTGAAATCAGTGGACTTCACTAACTTAGGTGCACTGATTTCAATGGGCTGTATCCAACACTCACACAATATAGCTTTCCTGTCCTCTCCTCCCCCTACACTCTCAAAATCTGCACCAACCCTCTGGTGTGGATTTTGAGGGCGTGTGCAGAGTTGCAGGGGAGGGAGGAGCATTGCACGAGAGGAATTCTGCTGCACCAGAGGAAGAGCAGCATTGGATATGACCCAGTTGGTCTATTTTGAGCATGACTATCATATATCATCGAGAGGGAAGGAGATGGTGGCCATTGTAATCTTTTATCTGCAGTTCTCTTGTTCAGCTACTCTCTAGCAACCTTTGTACTAAACATGCCGTCTGTCAGTTGTCAAAATTTCAGATTCTGTTCTAAGCAGCTGATAGGAGACAACAGTTGGGAAGACTAATACAAAACTTTATGTGAAAGCTTAAACACCGTCTGATATTATATTCTTTTGAAGATCTCAGATGAAATCAAAACATGGCATGATGTTGTGCTACACTGTGTTAAGCAAAATGAATAATCTCTGACAAAAGAAGATCAGAAGGAAACGAGTTATGTATGTGTGGGTGCCAAAAGTATAATTGTTTGTGCTGGATTTTGCATCCTGCTGCTTGCTTCTAATATGAGATTTGTGACAATATATACAGAAACATCACTTAATAATAATCTGTTCAAAAGCTATGTAAAACTATTGTTTCATAGTACTGGATTGCTCATAAAAGTGTTTATGAAGACTGCATGTATTCCCTTCAAGACTGACTGGTAAGTAATCAGGAAATGTAATAACTTGAAATTCTTGCCATAAACAACTTAAAGCATCAGTGAAGCGCCTGTAGCTGGCAGATAATGCAGGTTGTACAGCAGGGGTGGGGAGCTTGTGGCTCTCCAGATGTTGCTGAACTCCAGCTGCTGTCAGTCCCAGCCAGCACGGACAATGGCTATGGATGATGGGAGTTGTAGTCCATCCCTGTTGAACAGTCAGTCTTCATGCTACACACCCATTGAATCAGTGAGGTATAGTGGCCAGAATGTCAAACTCAGAGGAGGGAGATCATGGTTCAGATCTCCCACTCAACCCCACGTGATCTTGGACTAGTCACTATGCCTAGTCTACTTTACTGCTGGAGGAGAATTCACCCTGAGCTCTCGGGGGAAAGAACGTGATTAAGTTAATCGTGGCAATCTAAATGTCACTTGCAATATGGAAAGAGTGCATTTTGTTCCAAGGTGGTGTGATTAAGGAAAATGGAACCCACAGCTTTCCTAGATATGTATTTCTACTCTCAGGAGTCACCCACCCAGCTCCATGACTATTTAGCTCCAGAAATGCTGCAGGATCAGGTGTTTACAGACCATTCATTGGGCCCAGTATAATCAATGAAATGAAAAATCATGTATGAAAAGGGTCTGCATTTATAGTATACAGTAGGTGTGCCCTCAGTGAAGGACTTTTGCCCCTGAAAAAAATATCTCAAGAGTTGACATGTTTATTTGCTACACACAGTGAAAAGCAGAGGAAGAGAACAAAAAGTGCATTCAGTAGATTTTGTATTATTTCATAAGGGATGCTAGTGTTGGTTGGTGACTGATAGTCACACCGACTTATTTGATGGGAGAACGAGAGGCTATTTTGCAGCTGCTGATTGAATTATGCACTGCAAAATGTAATCTGCTGAATATATGTATCAACTAAATAATAAGCAGATCTAGGGGTGGGTATTTTTGTTTTGCTTTGTTTTGCTCAAAAGCTGTTCTATTTTGCAAGATATTTAAATGCATTCTGGGTGGTACTCTGGAGATTGAAACTACTACCTCATAAAATTGCCAATTTTGTACTTTCTTGCAAACTCAGGGCCAATCAATGTGAGCTCCCATAATCAGCTTAAGTTGCCAGGTCTTTGAGTGAGCGCAGAGAAATTGGTTTATTGCGTGGAATAAATGTGTTGAGCGGTGAATTTGTATTCATCTCCCCCTCCCCCCAGCACAAACTGCAACTATCCTGCTGTGTTCAAACCAATCTGTATGGAACAGGTGGTTTTCATAAACTCTGGGTACAACCGACAGAGATAATTTCCTGCAAGAGCCCCACTGAAACAAAAAGGAATTGTGCAGGAATATAACTTTGATGTCCATGCAACTCTCACTAGTTTGTCTGAATGTCAGTGCCCATGTTAGGGGGTGCTAGATACAAAATTCAGATATAAGGAACTGCAGAGACATGTTTTCTGCTCTGTGAAATTCAGTGAAGCTGCACTGCTGTTTCACATAGCCATATCACAATGCGACCATAGGAGAGAAAGCCTGGTGAATTTGGATTTCTAGTGACTTCTTGTTGGGTTGTATCAGATGTATTTACCACCATGTGCTGAACTTAGGTGAGATTCTCAAGTCCTTCCAAGAGCTTTGTTAGTTCAGTTAGGACACACTAGTTTCTTCGCAATATATTGCTGCTGCTGCTGCTGTTGTTATCTAAATGCATATACCACCCTTCATCTGAAGATCACAGGGTGACTCACAACATAAAAATACAAAATGAGAACACAAAACACATACTAAAACCAATAACTTCCCAATGATCCCCATCCCACAAACACATTTAAAAGGCCATAGAATAAAGTGACCCATAGTAACTTGATTACTTTGACTTTCAGCCGCATGGAGCAGGTCATCTGTTATTGTTAGGTTGTTTGTAATGCTCTTCTAGAGTGAATCCATATGGGGCATCTGATATATATCAAACCCATGTAACAGTCTGCACAGGAGGAGCATCTATCTATCCTCTATCTATCATCTATCTATCTATCTATCATCATCATCATCATCATTTATTTATTTATTTATTATTTATTTATTTATTTATTTATTTATTTATTTATTTATTTATTTATGGGTGTAGCACACTCTCAGTATGGCACTTGAATCTATAACCTTCAAAATTGTTGCCATGTTTCTTGGCCTGTTAGATGCCAAGATAACATTTTTGTTCTATGCGTCTAGTTACTGTTGGGGGCACAAGCATCCCAAATGGCCACCTGGAGCAACAGTGTTTGTATGGATGCCAGTGGTGAATCCATATTGTATGTACACAATCTGAAAGGTACACCCCAGTACCCATTTCAGTATTCTGGTAGATGCCAAGGCATTTAGACACAAGCAGTGTCTTCTAGCATGCTTTATACTGTTTCTGCAAAAGATCCAGGGTTGGACTTTTTGGATCACACTGCACAGCCACTTGGAGCAGCACAATATTATATTTTGCTCCAGCCTGAGGCTGCAGGATTATCTGGCCTTATTTTTTAAGTGCCTCAGCTGACTGAACCTGACTATGGTTATCCAAATGAATTTGTGGGATGGTCTTTTTTACAATGACTGCAGGAGTTGTTTGGGAACTCCAGGCTGTAAGGACTTGCTTTGGATCTCATTCTTGGGGTGAGCTCTAGTGTGGCTAGGGTTGGGTTCTGCTACCATGTTCCTGACATTGAGCAAGACGAGTGTCAGTATTTACCTTACAGGATGTTGGCAAACTTGTCCAGTATTTCCCCACTGCCTTGAAAATCAGGTTGCTATTCCCTAAGGGATTTGGCAAAGCTTCTGTGATCCCCCCGCCTTCTGAGCTGAGGGATTTAGACTATTCCTTCTCAAAGGTTTGTGGAGGAACCCTTTATTTCATAATTGCTGTGGCATTTCACAGAATGCTGTTTGCCGTAGGGAATAATCCATTTAGTCAATGGGGAGCCTTAAATAGACTTCAGTGGAGTTGGACAGAGAGTAATTTAATTAACACTTGTAATGTGGGACTAAAACTGTGAGGGGGAAGGAACCCAATTCTATTCGAAGTGTTATATTAGCATAAAAAAATATTTTAAGACAAATGGAGGACTTATTCAATCAAATGTTCCATTGATTATTTGCAAAGCAGAATGTCCATTACTCTAAGCTGTCAGCCTACTACCTGGTTCTTCAGCCAATAATTTCCCCAATGGCTAGAGGGTTAGGGGAAAATAAATGGGAGGGGGGATAATGTGTAGCGTGTGTACATCTGTTTTGTGACCTAAAATAAAATATATGGGCTAAAAGTGAAGAGATTTACAAATGTTTATAGTGTTGCTATAGTAACTGGAAATTCACAATAAACTTCTGACAATGGTGTCATTTAGAGACGACGCCTGAACAGTTTGAAGCACATAGATGCAGGTAGGAGGTAGATGCCAGTGTGCACAGTGCTTTTCAAAGTGGTGACAGGTGATACAATTTCAGCAGGGGTGGACAGAAATAGACTATAGTCCCACCGGAAGACCACTGGTCAACTTCCAGTGAACCACCTACCACCTAATGGTTACTGGGAATCTTTCAAATAATAATAGGTCAGGTGAAACTTGATTGGATTTTGCAAGGCATTTCTTATGTTCTTAAGCAACAGTAC
This sequence comes from Podarcis gaigeae, assembly GCF_964106915.1. Taxonomy (NCBI): domain Eukaryota; kingdom Metazoa; phylum Chordata; class Lepidosauria; order Squamata; family Lacertidae; genus Podarcis; species Podarcis gaigeae. The sequence continues at coordinate 71,289,275 of NC_139680.1, forward strand.
TAAGTGATACTCAAGATCACTTAGGGTTGTATTAACTGTTAAGAGACCTTGAATATTAACTCCTGCTTTGTGAATCTTAAATGCACCAGTGAATTACCGGGTGTGGGGAAAAAATGCAACTCATGGAACATTGGAATTAGTTCACTCCTGTACGAAAGTGTGGATCTCCAGGTGATCCTTGTTTGTCTGTGGGAGGGAAGGTGAGGGCAAGCCAGTGGTGCTGAACCCAGTGGCGTCACAATGGGGGATGCGAGGGGGGCGGTGCGCCCCAGGTGCCATGTCTGGGGGGGTGACAGGAAGGCTCCCCACAGGGGCTTGCCCCGCTGTGGCAGCGCAAGCAGCCATCGCACAGCCGCATGTGGTGGATCCTTCGTTCACGGCTGCAGCCACAAACAGAGGATCCCAGTGCGGCGGCAAACTGCTATGCACAGCGCATGTGCAGTATCACACGCTGTACATAACGACACTGCACATGCATTGTGCATAGTGTTTTGCTGCCGGCATCGCTTGAGCACCATACGGACAGCAGTGGGATCCCTCCGTCACCACTACAGCCACATGTAGAGGGTCCTGGTCCTCCATTCACAGCTGCAGCCACGAGCAGAGGATCCCGGCACTGTCCATATGGCACTGGAGCGGCAGCACCAGCAAACTGCTATGTACAGTTCATGTGTGGCGTTGCTGCGTACAGTGCATGCGTCGTATGTAACGATGCCGCACATGCGCCCTACATAGCGACGCCCTGCCCCAGGTGTCCCGGCGCCTTCATTCACCCCGGCTGAACCTATCATCCGACAGCTCAGATACAGTGATAGGCAGGTCAGAAGAGAAATGTCATGGCAGCACCTACTCTAAGTGAATGCCCTTGGAGGCACTGTGCTAGTATAAAAGAAAAGCAGCAGGTATCACTGGAGGGGAGGATCAGCTCAGCTCACTACATCTGTTGTGTATGCTGGAACACAGAGGAAACCAAAGTGAGAGGAAAAGAAAGGGAAGGAGGGAGGGAGCATGTGAACAACAGATCTAGAAGAAAAGGTCTTGCTGAAGCCGAACCAGCATGGCTTCTGGAAGGATAAGTCCCGTCTCACTAACCTAGTAGGGTTTTTGAGAGTGTCAATAAGTAGTTTCAACAAAGTAGTTCACCAAAGACTCCTGAGTAGATTTAGCAGGCATGGGATGAGAGAGGTCCTGTTCTAGCTCAGGATGGAGTAAGAAACAGGAAGCGGATAAATGAACAATTTTCCCGGTGGTGCATCCAGGCAGCCCCACCCTTGCAAATTCTCTGCTTCATCCCAGCACTGCCCAGGTAAGCTGCAGCAATCCAATGGTTGGGAAGGGGCTCCTCAGCTCTGCTGTACCATAGTGGCTGCTACTGCATTTAGGCCTTTCTCTTTACAGTTGTACCTTGGTTTTTGAATAGCTTAGTTCTCAAACGTTTTGGCTCCTGAACACCGCAAATCCAGAAGTGAGTGCTCCAGTTTGCGAACTATTTTTGGAAGCTTCTGCAGCTTCTGATTGGCTGCAGGAACTTCTGTTTGACTTCCAATGTACAACTGTATTATTATTATTACTACTACTACTACTACTACTACTACTACTACTACTACTACTACATTAGTTTGCCACAGTTCATCCAAATATCAGAGGGTGGTTTGCAGTATGTTTGTTTGTTTGTTTGTTTGTTTACTTATTTATACATACCACACCCATCTGGCTGGGTTTCCCCAGCCACTCTGGGCAGCTCCCAACAGAATAATAATAATAATAATAATAATAATAATAATAATAATAATGCAATAAAACATAAAACATTATAAACAGGGCTGCCTTCAGATGTCTACTAAAAGTCAGATAGTTGTTTATTTCCTCTGACAGGAAGGCGTTCCACAGAGTGGGCGCCACTACCAAGAAGGCCCTCTGCCTAGTTCCCTGTAGCTTCACTTCTCGCAGTGAGGGAACCGGCAGAAGGCCCTGGGAGCTGGACCTCGGTGTCAGGGCTGAACGATGGGGGGTAGAGACGCTCCTTCAGGTATAAATCAGGTATAAAAACAGAAAATACATAATATAATAACAACAAAGGGGGGGGGATAACTGCTTTTCTAGATGTCCATATTTGAGAAATTCCCTCTTGTGTTCAAATGTTCCCAGCAACTAAATTTTCCTAGTAAAGTCAATGGACTTTGCTGCTGTTGACTAATGAACCTAAAAGAAAAATGTGTTCCTCATACATCTTACTGTCTCATTTGAGTATCTCGATCTCACTTGTCACTGGATAGCTGCCCCGCCCCACATATAGATGGATTTTTTAAAGTCTACTTTGGAAAATCCTCTTACTCTCTATTACTCTCTATTAGAGGAGGGAGAAAGGTTGTTTTCTGCTGCTCCAGAGAAGTGGACACGGAGCAATGGATCCAAACTACAAGAAAGAAGATTCCACCTAAACATTAGGAAGAACTTCCTGACAGTAAGAGCTGTTCGACAGTGGAATTTGCTGCCAAGGAGTGTGGTGGAGTCTCCTTCTTTGGAGGTCTTTAAGCAGAGGCTTGACAACCATATGTCAGGAGTGCTCTGATGGTGTTTCCTGCTTGGCAGGGGGTTGGACTCGATGGCCCTTGTGGTCTCTTCCAACTCTATGATTCTATACATAAGGATATATTGACACAACCACTTTTCTGAAGTGTTTGGAGCGCTCAGCACATGGAAAGCAAAAGCACTTTAGGAACATAGAAAGATTTTACCATTTTTTCACAAGCCAAAGTTATTTTCTTTCACCTTCTGAATAAAGCAAAATCAATATCTAGATGGCAAAAAGAAAGAAAGAAAGAAAGAAAGAAAGAAAGAAAGAAAGAAAGAAAAGAAAAGAAAAAAACTACACAACACAAATAAAAAATTGAAGAATAAGACCATGTAGTTGAAGATAGAGAGATTTTTGTAAAACTCCAGAGAAACACAGGAATACTGATCATTCTTCTCAGCCATGTAGACTGTAGGCTGGTAGGTCCCCAAACCTGCAGTGATGAATGGCATTGCTTAAGCCTGATACTATGGCTGCACCAGAGGGAGAGAGGGGAAGCAAGACCACTCCATTGGCTCTACTGACACCTCAGTTCCCTTCGTTAACCTGGCAACAGCCATTCTGCAACAAAGGGAAAAATGGGAAGCAGAGCTGTTCTAGCAGCTCTGCTGATAATAGCATCTCCATTTAGCTGGCTTCTCCTGTTTCTCAACTGTTCCAGCTGGTCATTATAAAAACTGCTACAGAACTTTTAGAACTTGTGCCTAACTTCTGTGGCCCATGCTCTGGTAACCTCTAGGTTGGATTACTGCAATGCGTTATACATGGGACTGCCTCCAAAGACAGTTCAGAAGCTTCAGCTGGTGTAAAATTCAGTGGGCTCACCAGAACAAGACAATTTGAGCATATAACACCAATCCTGGCCCACCGTAAGCTGTTAAAGTGGGGTGGGGGAGGAGCTGTTATTATTATGAGTATTTTATTATTATGTTGTCTGCTATTAGGCTTTTTATTATGTTTTTATTATTGATGGTCCGTAATGCATTCTTAGTGTTGTACACCACCCTGAGATCTTTTAATAAAGGCTAGTATATAACTTGAATAAATAAATAAAAATAAATAATATTTTGGCAGGTAATTCTCATTCCACTTAAATCTTAAGTCACCCACTAAGATAAATGGTACTTAAAAGATACATTAAAAGGTACATAAGATAAATGTACACCCACATATACCCACATACACACACACACATCCACTTCTATTTATTTTGACTCCATTATTTCTCACTTTGATGACTGAATTATATTATCCATGTAACCCTGCTGCCAGAAAAAAATGCAACAGCTTACAGATAATGCAAATAGAAATGGATCCTGCTTCCAGTTGCAATGTTTCCATTTCCGCCCCCCCCCCCCCAGTAGAGAAAACCGGATATATCTGCAAAAATAATGCCTGCAAAACATTCCCATGCACATATTCAGAGCACTTTCCTTCCTCTTTCAGAATGTTGTTCTTCTTATTAATTAAATGGAAAATGCCCCAAGCCAGTGATTGAATTCTCCTCAAGCAAGTGCTTAAAGTGATCAAGATTGATCAAAGTAAAAGGAACAAGTTGTGCTGCCCCTTCTCAGACAAATAATTTGGCTCCAGAAAGGGTTTGATCAAATTAAATGGAATATCTAAATAACCCTTGATCTAATTAAGTGGAAGGCAATGCAAGCTGGTGTCCGTTGCATATACAATCAAATGAACACACTGCCGCATATACATTTATAGAGAAGACAGAGTGGATAATGGAACCTGCAAGAAAGAAAAGGCCTATAAAAGAATCTTGGAGGCTGCAGTACTGGTTAACCTTACAGAGAATCAGCAGCAAAAAAAAAAGCTGCTTGGAAAAGGATATTCAAGCTATCCTCCAAGGACTGTCATCTTGCTCACTGTGTATGCAATGAGGACATACGCATGCTGCCAGCTCACCTCTTTCTCTCCCACACACATCCCATGGTTCTAGATTCAGGTAGGTAGCCTTGTTGGTCTGACACAGTAGAAATATATATATATATATATATATATTTGTCCAGCAGCACCTTAGAAACCAACTAAGTTTGTTCTTGGTATGAGCTTTCGTGTGCATGCACACTTCATCAGATACATGTTTCCACAGCAATGTGCATTCAAAACAAATGCTTGAAACTCACTGGGTGACCTTGGGCCAGACTCTCAGCCCAACCTAACAGGGTTGTTGTGGGAAGGGGGGAATGAGGGGTGTGTGCCACATTGAACCATTTGGAGGAAATAGACAGAAGACTGTTTATGAGAGAATGGGGTCCCCAGACTGAGGACTCAGCTAGGTAAAGGTAAAGGGACCCCTGACCATTAGGTCCAGTCGTGGACGACTCTGGGGTTGCGGCGCTTATCTCACTTTATTGGCCAAGGGAGCCGGCGTACAGCTTCCGGGTCATGTGGCCAGCATGACTAAGCCGCTTCTGGTGAACCAGAGCAGCGCACGGAAACACCGTTTACCTTCCTGCTGGAGTGGTACCTATTTATCTACTTGCACTTTGACGTGCTTTTGAACTGCTAGGTGGGCAGGAGCAGGGACCAAGCAACGGGCGCTTACCCCGTTGCAGGGATTCAAACCGCCGACCTTCTGATCGGCAAGCCCTAAGCTCTGTGGTTTAACCCACAGCGCCACCCTCATCCCAATGAGAACTCAGCTATACAGCTGCAAATAAAGCATTTTAAGTGTGTTTTAAGTACAATTTACAATGTGACACTAGATGGCAATGGTGAGCCTTATGGAAAATTCAATGCATTTTTTAAAAAAAGTGTTTTTTTTTTTAAAAAAGCATTTTCAGAATGGTTTTTATATATGTGTAGATTCCACCTGAGAAACATCTCCCACCCCTGATCTTGAAAAGCTGCCTGCCTTCTTGGAATGTTCATCAAAGGCCTGGACATGGAATTTGGTTTAATTAATTCTTTTAATATATTGGCTGGGTTTAAACCAAAAAAGAAAGGGAGAAGTAATTGGGAATAAATAATTCAAGGATATAAATTATAGACAGAGACATTTACTGTCATGATGGAATGGCTATAATTCTGCTGAAGGCAGTCAGTGATTAGCAAGAAGCCAAAGTAACTTCTTCAGAACAAACCTGACCCCCCTGCTTCCCAAATACTATAGCATGTGAAGTACATTGTGAAAAGATTTTCCCTAGGGGTGCTCCTTACATTTGAGCAAGTGCTACCCCTGAAGTTTCAGAAAGCACATCTCCATCAAAACAGTATAGTGCTCATGCAAGGATGAGCAGTTTTGCCTGTGGACTTCATGGATTCTGCATTCTATAGGGATGGGTATATGGATGGACAATTTCAAGGAGGACAAGTCTATGAACAGCTACTAGGCATGATGGCTATGTTCTACCTCCACTGTCAGAGGCGGTAATCACTTGAATACCAGTTTCTGGAAGCTGCAGGTGGGCTGTTGTGCCCACCTCCAGCTTAGGTAAAAGGTAAAGGTAAAGGACCTCTGGATGGTTATGTACAGTCAAAGGTGACTATGGGGTTGTAGCACTCATCTCGCTTTCAGGCTGAGGGAGCCGCCATTTGTCCACAGGCAGCTTTCTGGGTCATGTGGCCAGCATGACTAAACTGCTTTTGGCACAATGGAACACCATGATAGAAACCAGAGCGCACAGAAACACCATTTACCTTCCTGCCACAGTGGTACCTATTTATCTACTTGCACTGGCATGCTTTCAAACTGCTAGGTTGGCAGGAGCTGGGACAGAACAACGGGAGCGCACCCTGTCGCTGGGGATATCTCCAGCTTACAGGCTGAACATAAGCACCAGGTTGTCCACTGTAAGAACAGGGTGCTGGACTAAAAACTCAACAACTTCAGTGGTTTCTTGGTTTTTACTTTTTAAAATAGGGCTACTCTACCTGTTCCCCTTCATGGATCACTGCCTTGCCGTGGCGAAGGGGCTTGAATAACTCAGAGAAGCTATGAGCTATGCCGTGCAGGGCCACCCAAGATGGACAGGTCATAGTGGAGAGTTTTGACCAAACATGATCCACCTGGAACAGGAACCGGCAAGCCACTCCAGTACCCCTGCCAAGAAAACTCCATGGACAAAGGCAACAGGCATATAAAAGTTAAGACACTGGAAGATGAGCCCCTCAGGTCGGAAAGCGTCCAACATGCTACTGGGGAAGAGCGGAGGACAAGTACAAGTAGATCCAGAGCTGATGAATCGGCTGGGCCAAAGCCGAAAGGACGCTCAGTTGTGGATATGCCTGGAAGCGAAAGGAAAGTCCAATGCTGTAAAGAAAAATATTGCATAGGAACCTGGAATGTAAGAACCATGAACCTTGGTAAGTTGGATGTGGTCAAAAATGAGATGGCAAGAATAAATATTGACATCCTGGGCATCAGTGAACTAAAATGGACGGGAATGGGTGAATTCAGATCGGATGACCATCATATGCTGGTTTTAACCTTCAAAGCCCTATACGGCCTAGGGCCCTCGTACCTACGGGACCGCCTCTCCTGGTATGCCCCACAGAGGAACTTACGATCTTCAAATAAAAACACCTTGAAGGTCCCAAGCCACAGAGAGGTTAGGCTGGCCTCAACTAGAGCCAGGGCTTTTTCGGCTGCGGCTCCAACCTGGTGGACAAGGGCCCTGCAGGATTTGACATCTTTCCGCAGGGCCTGCAAGACAGAGCTGTTCCACCTGGCCTTTGGTCAGGGCGCAGCCTGACTCCCTCCTTTGGCAATCTTTACAAAACTTTAGTTTATGGTTGCATCAATTTTGATTTTAATTCATTTTTATAATGTTTTATAATGTTGTACTGTTTTAGTGTTGTTAGCCGCCCTGAGCCCGGCTTCGGCTGGGGAGGGCGGGATATAAATAAAATTTTATTATTATTATTATTATTATTATTATTATTATTATTATCATCATCATATCTACTACTGTGGGCAAGAATCACATAAAAGAAATGGAGTGGCCCTCATAGTCAACAAAAGAGTGTCAAAAGCTGTACTGGGATGCAATCTCAAAAATGATAGAATGATCTCGATACGAATCCAAGGCAGACCTTTTAACATCACAGTAATCCAAGTTTATGCACCAACCACTGGTGCTGAAGAAACTGAAATTGACCAATTCTATGAAGACTTACAACACCTTAGAGAAATGACACCAAAGAAGGATGTTCTTCTCATTATAGGGGATTGGAATGCTAAAGTAGGGAGTCAAGAGATAAAAGGAACAACTGGCAAGTTTGGCCTTGGAGATCAAAACGAAGCAGGGCAAAGGCTAATAGAGTTCTGTCAAGAGAACAAGCTGGTCATCACAAACACGCTTTTCCAACAACACAAGAGACGACTCTACACATGGACATCACCAGATGGGCAGCATCAAAATCAGATTGATTATATACTCTGCAGCCAAAGATGGAGAAGCTCTATACAGTCAACAAAAACAAGACCTGGAGCTGACTGTGGCTCTGATCATCAGCTTCTTATAGCAAAATTCAAGCTTAAACTGAAGAAAGTAGGAAAAACCACTGGACCGGTAAGATACAATCTAAGTCAAATCCCTTATGAATACACAGTGGAAGTGAGGAACAGGTTTAAGGATTTAGATTTGGTGGACAGAGTGTCTGAAGAACTATGGATGGAGGCTCGTAACATTATACAGGAGGCAGCAACTAAAACCATCCCAATGAAAAGGAAATGCAAGAAAGCAAAGTGGCTGTCCAATGAAGCCTTACAAATAGCGGGGGAGAGAAGGCAAGCAAAATGTGAGGGAGATAGAGAAAGATACAGGAAATTGAATGCAGAGTTCCAAAAAATAGCAAGGAGAGACAAGAAGACCTTCTTAAACGAACAGTGCAAAGAAATAGAGGAAAACAATAGAATGGGAAAAACCAGAGATCTGTTCAAGAAAATTGGAGATATGAAAGGAACATTTTGTACAAAGATTACCATAATAAAAGACAAAAGTAGAAAGGACCTAACAGAAGCAGAAGACATCAAGAAGAGGTGGCAAGAATACACAGAGGAATTATACCAGAAAGAAATGGATGTCTCGTACACCCCAGGTAGTGGGGTTGCTGACCTTGAGCCAGACATCTTGGAGAGCGAAGTCAAATGGGCCTTAGAAAGCACTGCTAATAACAAGGCCAGTGGAAGTGATGATATTCCAGCTGAACGATTTAAAATGTTAAACGATGATGCTGTTAAGGTGCTACACTCAATATGCCAGCTAATTTGGAAAACTCAGCAGTGGCCAGAAGATTGGAAAAGATCAGTCTACATCCCAATCCCAAAGAAGGGCATTGCCAAAGAATGCTCCAACTACCGCACAATTGCACTCATTTCACATGCTAGCAAGGTTATGCTTAAAATTCTACAAGGCAGGCTTAAGCAGTATGGGGACCGAGAACTCCCAGAAGTGCAAGCTGGATTTCGAAGGGGCAGAGGAACCAGGGACCAAATTGCAAACATGCGCTGGATTATGGAGAAAGCTAGAGAGTTCCAGAAAGACATCTACTTGTCTATGCAAAAGCCTTTGACTGTGTTGACCACAGCAAACTATGGCAAGTTCTTAAAGAAATGGGAGTGCCTGATCACCTCATCTGTCTCCTGAGAAATCTCTATGTGGGACAAGAATCTACAGTTAGAACTGGATATGGAACAACTGATTGGTTCAAAATTGGGAAAGGAGTATGGCAAAGCTGTATATTGTCTCCCTGCTTATTTAATTTATATGCAGAATTCATCATGCGAAAGGCTGGGCTGGATGAATCGCAAGCCGGAATTAAGATAGCCGGAAGAATTATCAACAACCTCAGATATGCAGATGACACAACCTTGATGGCAGAAAGTGAGGAGGAATTAAAGAACCTTTTATTGAGGGTGAAAGAGGAGAGCGCAAAATATGGTCTGAAGCTCAACATCAAAAAAATGAAGATCATGGCCACTGGGCCCATCACCTCCTGGCAAATAGAAGGGGAAGAAATGGAGGCAGTGAGAGATTTTACTTTCTTGGGCTCCATGATCACTGAAGATGGTGACAGCAGTCATGAAATTAAAAGACGCCTGCTCCTTGGGAGAAAGGCGATGGCAAACCTAGACAGCATCTTAAAAAGCAGAGACATCACCTTGCCAACAAGGGCCATATAGTTAAAGCCATGGTTTTCCCAGTAGTAATGTATGGAAGCTAGAGCTGAACCATAAAGAAGGCTGATCGCCGAAGAATTGATGCTTTTGAATTATGGTGCTAGAGGAGACTCTTGAGAGTCCCATGGACTGCAAGAAGATCAAACACATCCATTCTTAAGGAAATTAGCCCTGAGTGCTCACTGGAAGGACAGATCGTGAAGCTGAGGCTCCAATAATTGGGCCACCTCATGAGAAGAGAAGACTCCCTGGAAAAGACCCTGATGTTGGGAAAGATTGAGGGCACAAGGAGAAGGGGACGACAGAGGACAAGATGGTTGGACAGTGTTCTCGAAGCTACAAACATGAGTCTGACCAAACTGCTGGAGGCAGTGGAAGACAGGAGTGCTTGGCGTGCTCTGGTCCATGGGGTCACGAAGAGTCGGACACGACTAAACGACTAAACAACAACACTCTACCTGTTAATCATATGAAGTCAGCAGAAGGGGCAGCTCTACCATAAAACTAATGAAGCTTATGCTTCAGGGCCCCAGAAGCAACTTTAGCCAACATTGCTTATAATTTTGGCATCCAGTAGACCCAATTTGAGTGGCACGACTCAAACTGACTAATTTTTTGTTGTCTATATCCTGAAGTGTAATAGTCACTCCTGAAGTTTAATAGTCAGTAGCAGTGCTTTTTTTTCTTAAAAAAATCTTTAGGGGTACTCTTATTTTCCTACTCATATTGAAATACTGCCCCTCAATGAGGCCAAACTTAGATTCGCAAAATGTTTAGGGGTATGCGTACCCCCAGAAAAAAAGCACTGGTCAGGAGTACAGATGTTGTAAAGGTATGATGATTTGTCTGTCATGGAACAACTCCATTGAAGAAGATAACCGTCATTACCCAGACCTCATTGCTGGTTGTGAAAGGGCCCCCACGACAGTTCAAGCTTCAGGGGCCCCCAAATGTAGGTCCGCCATGGTGAAAAGGGCTGGGGGGGGGCATATGCTTAGTTCTGCCCTTAAAATTGCTCAGTTCTAAATTGTGTACAGGGCCTCCATACATAGAGAAGTTTTGCACAAGATAGTGACAGCTGGGGTGGGGACATGAGGGAAACGTATGAATTCCCAATCATACAAAGAGGTTGTCTGAGTTAAAAGTTTTGTTTTGGTTTAATGGCTGCTGCCGTCATAAAAGCTATGCTTTCTTCCTGAAACAGAGGCACAGTTCTTGTTTCTGCAGGTGGCTGCTGGAGTTGGGGAGGGTTCTCTCTAAGGCTATGGACTCTGAAATGCATTCTTTTTTCTTCCCCTTCTCAGTTTTCAAGACAGTCTCTTTGGTCAAGTTGTTCAGGAGAATTTGGATAGACTCATTGTGTATTCCATTGTCCTGGAACTTCTTAGTTCTTAAAGATCACATGTATATGTTGCTTATTTGTTCATTTACAACAGCAACAAAAACCGATCAGATTAGTTTAGTTTTAAACCGAGCTGCATGGTTTAATTAGGTGGTGTGCAACTACTATGTAGACAGCTGCCAAATATTACTCACTCTTTTTCTCTGCTGGTCAGGAGGTCCCCGTCTACCCCCTCAACTGATGGATCTTCCAGTTTCTTCCCTGTAGCTGTGCATTTCACCGTAGAAATTGGCAGGTGCCTTGGTAACAAAATCAGAAGCCCTCCAAAAAGATGTCTGGTTTTCCACTTCATTTCACATAATCATGGCTTCCATGACCTTGCTGCCTTCTTCCTACATGCCCTTGAACAAGAAGGATTACAAGATAACTGACCTAGGGAAATAGCTGAAACTAAACACATTATTTATCTGGGCTCCCATGACAGCCTTGGATTAATGGACAAATCATTTCAGACAATTTCTCTTCTATTACTTTAACTTCTCCTCCTGTTTGGCTCCAATATATTCTTAACTCCTTGCTCTTCAGGCACTTTCCATGCCACAAACTTGTTTGTTTGCCAGAAGTGTTCCGGAAGCTTCCTTTTCAGTTCTGCCTGGCACACTGTCATTCCTGGCCAAGAGTTGCAGGTGAACTTTCCCCACCCCTTAGAGAAGGAAGGCTCACAAAAGTCTTTCTCCTTTAGGGAAAGGAGTGAAGAATGAGAAATTCCCCATGTGATCTCTTGTTAGGCTTGAGAGCTCTGATCTAAAAATGGCATTCCCACTCCCAAGCATTTCTTTTTTATCTCTTTTCAGCATCACACCCTCCCCCCCTTTGAACATTGTGGATTTTTGCCAGTCGCCACGTGGGACTGAGTAGGATATTGTAAACTGCCTTGTGATACTCAGAGGAAGGGCAGAATATTAATTCTGCTCTTACACTGCTCTTACTTCAACTGACTTTGGTTTAATCTGGCTGTTGCCTTGTGGCATTAAGCGCAGACTTATATGTGGATTTTAACACGTTCAACACCCCAGGGTGGGTGAAACGTACATCACCAACCTCCACCTATTTTTGACTGGCAAGGGGAGCACCTCGCTTTTTTGCTTTTATGACTTGGCATGTGACATATGCTGAACAGTGGTGGTAGCTGGCACAGGTGAGGCCACACTCCCATGACGTTACTTTAGGGTGGCGCTGTGGTCTAGACCACTGAGCCTCTTGGGCTTGCTATGGACTTCGGTTGGTCGCCGTTGAGGGGCCTGGTAGGAATTTTTCCCAACTGGCAAATTGGCACTAGCCTTTTGGTTTTTCACCTACCTCATAGCAAATCATTACAACTTCCTTGGCATTGGCGGTTAGGCATTGGTAGGGGTATTGTTATGCAGATGAAAGGGGGGAGGAAGCTCCATCACCTTCCCCCAAATCGAAGGGTAGTCCGGTAAAGGATTCCGGGGGGCGTGGCCTTGTCCTAAGCTTATGGAGGTGTGGGCCTATGGCACGCCCCCGAGTGGTGGCCCCGGGGGAAGCTCCTCGTTGATGTGCATCAGCAGGACTCCCCCTACTGGTGGTTAACCCTTTCCAGTCTTCAAGCAAGTGGGCTGAAGCTGGTTAGTTGTGAGGACCAGTGCCTAAGCCAATACCGCTCAATTCCTGTAATCAGTAAAGTTGTGGCCTAATTTGACCCATTAACCTAAAATCTTGTGTCTCGTGTCTTTATTTCCGAGGAAGGAGGCGGGAACTCGCCACGCAACAGGGTGAGCTCCTGTTGCTCTGTCTCAGCTCCTGCCAGCCTCGCAGCTTGAAAGCACGCCAGTGCAATTAGATAAATAGGTACTGTTGCAGTAGGAAGGTAAATGGAGTTTCCAACTACTCTGGCTTCCGTCACAGTGTCCCATTGCGCCAGAAGCGGTTTAGTCATGCTGGCCACATGACCCGGAAAGCTGTCTGTAGACAAACATCAGCTCCCTTGGCCTAAAAGCGAGGTGAGCGCCGCAACCCCATAGTCACCTTTGACTGGACTTAACCGTCCAGGGATCCTTTACCTTTACCTTTACCTTTACCTTACTATTGGCCTACCATCATGACTACATGAATGATAAGAGTTCGGCTTTCAGAGGCAGGCAGGAATATTCCTGCCTACCTATACAGACTGCCTGCCTACCTATACCTATACCTATAATAATACCTGTATTATTCCTGCCTACCTATACCTATAATAATACCTGTATTATACCACACTTGTTTATTTGATTAGCACAAGGTATTTTCATCATATTAATAAATATATCATTTTATCAGTTCCTTGATTCATCAAATCTTCATTCCTGGGGCTGAAAACAAGACTACTAGAGTGGAGTAAGCAGTGTGCAGCTGGTAGGATAAGAAAGGGATGAAAACCAGCTAAACTGGATGGTAAATCTCACAAACTCCCTATTGAAAAGACATTCCCCGGCATTTCTGATTACAAGCTTAGTGAGCAGGCTACTAATGCTATAGCAAGTATTCCATCAGGCTGCTATACTTTCGCTTTTCCAGATGAAGATGTGCACGCCATACTTTTGTAACTGTCGCCAGAGAAGGGCAGATGGCACGATTGCCATGGGGCATGACAAAATAGAATGAGCGAAATGCTGCAGGTACTCACGCATCTTGAAGATTGAAGGGGTTTTTGGTTCACTCTCCCCGTTTCTCCTTGGTTAAGGCCTATTCTGAAACCTAGAAGTTACAGTGGCTACTGAAGGATTCCAATGGGTGGAGAGAGAGAGAGGGAGAGAGAGAGAGAGAGAGAGAGAGAGAGAGAGAGAGATGTGCTGTTGCAAAAGAATATTGGTTAGATCTGGAAAAGGCATATAGGCTTCAGGGAATCCGATCCCTCCCACAGTGGGCAGCCAAGAAGTACAGTGGTACCTCGGGTTAAGTACTTAATTCATTCCGGAGGTCCGTTCTTAACCTGAAACTGTTCTTAACCTGAAGACCACTTTAGCTAATGGGGCCTCCTGCTGCTGCCGCACTGCCGGAGCCCGATTTCTGTTCTTATCCTGAAGCACTATTTCTGGGTTAGCGGAGTCTGTAACCTGAAGCGTATGTAACCTGAAGTGTATGTAACCCGAGGTACCACTGTAGATAAGCAAAAGAGTTCTTACCAAGTCCTTTATTCAATATTCACAGAGATAGGCTTTGAAAAGTGCCTCTCTGTTGCAATAATAGCATTGCTCTGAGTAAAGTCCCATCCACTTCGTCTCTCCAGTTCTATGTCATTCCTGCATCAGCTGATCTGTGCTTTCTGCCTCTAAGTTTTCTGTTCTTCCACTCTCAATGCCTGCCAGTACCTGGTAGAGGGGGCGGGGTCAGGAATGCTTTCTATAGACACTGAGTCTAGCAGCTGTCCCCCTCCCCCCATGCTTCTTCGTCCTGCTGCTCCTCTCCCAATATTTCCCAGCTTCTCCCTTCTGCACACTCTGAACAATGGCCTTCTGCAAACCACTGTTGTAAATCTATACAGTCTCCCTTTTCTCTGGGAAGTGGGGGGGGGGGACGGACTCCACCATTCCTCCTTGGACCAGTCCCTGACAATATGACTGTTTGCAGCAGTGATGAACTATTGTTATTTATTTTATTAATATCTACCGGTATATGAACTAGATGCCCATTTTCTAGAAATATTTCCACAAACCAATGGAGGGATTGCATTCTTATCCATGTTCCCCACATAGCATCCATGTCACTAAATTCTTTGTTAAAAGAAGCATTCTAGAAATGTCCTTTTTTTAGTTGTGTTAGCCTTGCACATCAATACCAAACTGTAGAAAATGAAGTTGATGGCTATAGCAAGGGGATGTACAAGCTTTCGGTTGACCTGTTGAACATGCCATTATCAGCTGCTTCTGCAGTATATATATTTTGAGCACCTGAAGTGAGTAATTAGCCTATTCCATTATTTAGCTTCTGCCTGTAAAAAATATGCTAGAACACAATACAACTGATTGGATGTTTAGCGCAGAAGGCAAAGCAGTATTTTATTTGACACCCCACAGGCTTCTTTCTTTCAGAATTTTTCAGACTTGCCTGCAGGCATCATCAACACGGGAACCATTTCAACTTTGTTTTTAGCTCATTTGAAGAATCAACAGGATTCTCTTGCACTTTGCTTGTTGCTTTATAAATGCAAAGTATGTGATCAAGGGAGAAGTCTTCAAATATATTCTTGGGAAATGTAGCCTATGCTGACTGCTGCTTCTACTGTTCAGACGTGACAAGGGTCAACTATCTGAACTTTCCAGTAAGAAAATAAAGACACTTTTGTTTCAAGAAGCTTTTCCAGCTGGATGAAAAGGTCTTTGCCTTAGGTGTTCATTTTGTACTGTTTTAAAATCTATTATTAGAGGGGGGTTTTGTACTGTTTTAAAATATTTTTCAGCTGTTTTTATGATATAACTGTAAGTTGCCTTAAGGCATATCTTAAATCAAATGAGCCCGCCCTTTTCCTGTGATTCTTTTTAATTTTGAATGTTAAGTTGTTGTAAGCTGCCCTGGGACCAGCTGATGAAGGGCAGGTAATAATTTTTTTTTATAAAATGTATTATTATTAATAATTGTAAAAGGTGATAATTCATGAATTAATAAATGCTACTTTTATTACCACTGGGCTCAATTTATGTTTCCTACTGATTGCCTTCACTATATCATAGTTATTTTGAGTTGGCTGCTTTGTTCTATTGTTGATTTTTAATTGGTTTATATATGAGTATTTTCTTCTGACTTTATGTGTTTTATTGGACCATTGTGCATTTGTTTAACTTAGTAGTAGTAGTCGTAGTAGTATGTCACCCATTTGACTGGGTTTCCCCAGCAATTCTGCATGGCTCCCAACAGAATATCAAAAACACAATAAAATATCAAACATTAAAAACTTCCCCAAACTTAATATTATTGGGTCGAATTCTTTAAAAGGTGGAATATAAATGTATTAAGTCATAATAATAAACAATAAAACAATGTATTTATGTTTAGAGATGCATGATAAGAAGTCAATGGGAAGTGTCCAATGGGGACTCTGTGCTGATGGAAGAGGATCTGTCAGTAGAATGGGGAAGGAGGCAATTGTCATGAATTTCCCTCCACTTACAGGGACCCTCCAGAGCAGATAGCTGCATGAGGAGGTTAATTGTGAAAAACTACCTGCTTCCCCCATTCTGGTGATGAATTTCCTAATGTCAGCAGATAGTCGCCATTGGCTATGAGCCTGTGAGTTTATTTTTCTGAGTTGATTCCTCCTACAACACCCAATCACACTTAAGCCTCATCACCTAAAACAGTTTCTTCCCTGTATTTGTTTTTAACCAGTGTGCTGATGATTCACCCACCAATTCTCAACTTCTTGTTGTGCAGCTTAAGAATAAACCTTTCTCGAGTTCCCACTTCCCTTGGACCTCATCCATCTCCTGGTGTAGTAAGTGTTCACCACATTAAATTCTCATGCTCAACCCATTCGGAAAGACTTTCAGCATCTTGCTTTTTATCATATCAGAGTAGGTTATAGATATCTCTTTGCTTGGCCCAGAATGGGGCTGCTTTGTGCCAGTTTTATGGTTAGAAAATGGACTGGATGAGCAGCTTTATTTCAAGTTAAACCTGGGATGCATTTTGGAGGGTGAGTTACTAGAACAAAGTTGAAGCCACCAGTGGGCAAGTCAAGATGGCTGCGGCCAACAGTGATATGCTGGAACGACGCCCTCTCTAAGCTTGCTAGAAAGCACTGCTGATACATCTAATCTATTGGATTTTTATTGTTATTTTAATTTACAGACCTTTAACAACGCAACTTTTTTCCAAAACATAATGACAAAATATCCTGCAAAATTATGACTAAAGGGTCCATTTTAAAATATTGGTCACATGACCACTGGAGAGAAAATACTCTGAGAGAAAAATACTCTGGTCTATCTGCTTGAGATCTAATTTTAGGGGGAGGGGAAAACCATTCTGTTTGCTTTAGTGCTGATGAATAATCACAGAAAAGAACAAAAGATGGTGGCCAAAGTCCTGAAGGCAGACACTGGGGAGCACATTGTCAGCTAAGGGAAAAGAAATACCAGCATATAGATCTGTCCTTTTCCCTAGCTGAGCATAGAGGATTGTGGCTGATAGCCCTTGAAGAGTTGAATCTGGAAAGACAACTGCAGCTGTTTTCCAAGAAGCCTGAACCCCAAACACTCACAAAAACCTAAATAAGTTATTAAGCAGAGCTGTACACACAATAAGCAGTGTTGCCAGACACTGTTCTGGACCCTAGTTTTA
This sequence comes from Podarcis gaigeae, assembly GCF_964106915.1. Taxonomy (NCBI): domain Eukaryota; kingdom Metazoa; phylum Chordata; class Lepidosauria; order Squamata; family Lacertidae; genus Podarcis; species Podarcis gaigeae. The sequence goes on from NC_139680.1 coordinate 71,306,672, forward strand.
TCACTGTATCCTTTAAAGCAAATTTCATCTGCCAAGAGTATTTAGAGAAAAACGGAAACAAAATAGATGTTCATTCTCTCACCTTGAGGAACGGTGACTGGATCCCTGGCTGCTCTGTGAAGAAAGGAGGTCAATAAGGATTGCCCAGGCAGAAAATGACTCAGTGCTCAAGTCACAAGTTCTGTGTAAAACAATATTTTCACTACTCCTACCCATACCTAATTTTAAAAAGGCATACTGGGACCAACCCTCAGTGACACTCCTAAAGCTCAGCCCTCCAAGCACAGCACCCATTGACCCCAGTTTTCTCAGGGAATAGCATTGCTTGAGTAGAGTCATTTTTGTAAGGATTGAAATTTTGGCTCTCACTTAGAATCATAGAATTGTAGAGTTGGAAGGGACCGTGAGGGTCCTCAAGTCCAAGCCCTTGCAATGTAGGAATCTTTGGCCCAATGTGGGGATCGAACCCACAAACCTGAGATTAAGAGTCCCATGCTCTACCAACCAAGCTTGTGTAACATTTGACAAATAGGAATGGGAAATGTGTACAACCCTAGCTTCCATTTCCCTTGTACGACATACTATCCACATTTCTATCTGGGCAGAAGGTAAGCCTGTCAAGATGGATTTCAAGAGGAATTTAGTAAGGATGGGAAAGCAGGAGGCTGTTAATTATGAAAATGAATCTACCTCCCCATTTTCCAAAGTGGCTCAGCAGAACATCAAGGATGGCTACAGCAGGACAATTTTGAGGATGATAATCTAGTCAGATGACATAATCCATTCCTTCAGAGCCACTCGTACCTAGGATGTCTGTGTGTGAGATGAACCAGCCCCAATTCTCCTTAAAATAAAGTGACTTTTCTCACAGCATCTCTAGTTTTCAGGAATGTTAACAAGGTTGATTTTTTTTATTTTATTTTTTTGCATTCAGTAACAAAATGATAGTAATAGCAAGTTATAGCAAAGGTTTTTTAAAAAATAATAATAATGATAAAACTTGAAAAATAGTAAGAAATGTGACCTCTGTAACTCAAAAGGTTAACATCTTAGTCACTTATTAAAAACATTCTTGAGAAACTCATCAAGAAAGTGAATAATTTACAGAGTGCATGATTATTATTTTGTAAAAAGGCTCAGGCGTTTGTCTGGATAACGCAGCAGCTCTCAAGGTTATTTCTTTCATATGTTTTTATGGAGGTGAATGCTGTTAACTGGAAAACTACGCTGAGATTTATTATTTTAGTAATTGCATTGCAGGCACTAATTAAAAGCAGAGTCAAAAAGAATATTTCATAGAATAATAAAAGTGACTATTTTGGAACGCATAGACGTGTAACATTCTTCCCTCTCCTTGTCACACACAGTCCCTCTTGCATAGTTTCATCATATCAACAAGCAGCCTAGCACCATTTTGGAGAGAAATGTTTCCTAAGCGGAGAGAAGCCTAAACAGAAAGGGCAGAGGAAAGAAAGGAGGTTTCTCCTATGGAATGAGAGAATTACAAATGATGATATTATGAAGCTGAGTATGGCCAGTTCACACCATTTGGAATTTGTTTGGAAACGCTATTGCAAAATATGTGTAAATGGATGGGGGACTGCTGGTGAATTTTTACGAGGACTGTTTAACAAAAATGAAAATGATGTGGAGATTGGAAAAATGAGAAACTAAAACATAAACTTTAATGGACAGAATCGTACAACCCTAGAGCATATTGAACACATATATTTTCTGGGCGTTCTCTCTCACTTGCAAATTAGCATCACATGCATGCACCTTATTATATCCTATTCCTTCTACCCCAACCTTGAAATTGTAGCTCCAAACTTCAGCCATTGAGGAGAGCCACTGCCATCCTCCCAAAGCAAAGACAGCTGGTAACAGGTTAAGGCAGGCATAGGCAAACTCCGGCCCACCAGATGTTTGGGACTACAATTCCCATCATCCCTAGCTAACAAGACCAATGGTCAAGGATGATGGGAATTGCAGTCCCAAACATCTGGAGGGCCAGAGTTTGCCTATGCCTGGGTTAAGGGCTTAGATCTGGAGAGGGTCAAGCAGTCAGCTGAGTGTGGTCCTGCTTCAGAGGGCAAACAAATGCCTTGTTTTTAAGTCTTATCACATTACATTTTGTGACAATTTTACCCAGCAGCTCAGTACTTGTCTTCTCAAAAGTAGTTCCTATCAATTTCAGTGGGGCTTAGTCCTAGCTACAGTATTTTTCGCACCATAGGACGCACTTTTTCCCCTCCAAAAATGAAGGGGAAATGTGTGTGCGTCCTATGGTGTGAATGCAGGCTTCGCACACCTCTCCGCAAGCAGGAGCCCAGCGCTGGGCTCCCGCTGCTTGCGGAGAGTTGCCAGCATGCCGAAGCCTGCGCGCACTGAGATCAGCGCGCCCAGGCTTCGCGGACCTCTCCGCAAGCAGCGGGAGCGCTCCCACTGCTTGCGGAGACTTGCCTGCATGTTGAAGCCTGTGCGCGCTGAGCTCAGCGCGCCCAGGCTTCGCGGACCTCTCCGCAAGCAGCGGGAGCACTCCCCCTGCTTGCGGAGAATTGCCTGCATGTTGAAGCCTGCGCGCGCTGAGCTCAGCGCGCCCAGGCTTCGCGGACCTCTCCCGCTGCTTGCGGAGAGTTGCCTGCCTGCCGAAGCCTGCGCGCGCTGAGCTCAGTGCGCCCAGGCTTCGCGGACCTCTCCACAAGCAGCGGGAGCGCTCCCGCTGCTTGCGGAGACTTGCCTGCATGTTGAAGCCTGCGCGCGCTGAGCTCAGCGCGCCCAGGCTTCGCGGACCTCTCCGCAAGCAGCGGGAGCGCTCCCACGGCTTGCAGAGAGCTGCCTGTTTGGGGGCTGGGGTCGGGGGAAGCTCGAGCTTCCCCCGCCCCAGCCCCGTGCCTGGGGGGAAAATAATTTTCCCCCCCAAAAAAAACTGGGTGCGCCCTATGGTCAGGTGCGCCCTATGGTGCGAAAAATACGGGTATGTAGGAATAGAATTGCAGCTTAAACATGGGAAAGGCCATAGATTTCTTCCTCAAGTGCACTGAGCTGAAGTTTAGTTCTTAAATTTGTTTTCATCACAACTCTAAGGAAGGAATATTTGCCAGCAGTTAATAATAACCAACAACTTTACCTCCAGACAAGGCATCTAATTTCATTTATTAAAAAAAAAAAAATCCTGAGAGTCACTGAAAGAACAAGAAGAAAGATATAAAGGAGAGGAGACAAAGGAAACTGAGTTTAAAATATATTTATGGCACGGTTTTACTCAAAAGAGAATTTTACCTCTGGTGCATTGGATAACATTAGCTTGAGGTGGAATGTTGAAAGCACGTTCTCTTTTCCACATTCAACTCTTTGGCAGAAGCTCATGCTCTGTTCTGCCTCCCCAACCATTGTGTTGGGGATATTAGGGAGATGTCTTAGCTGCTATAAATGTATAAACCTAAGAATCAAGCAATATAGAGAAATGGGAGGAAGGGAGGGAAGCACTAATTGCTTGAAGGGTTTATACCATGGGTAGGCAGCCTAAGGCCCGTGGGCCGGATGCGACCCAATCCCCTTCTAAATCCAGCCCACGGATGGTACGGGAATCAGCGTGTTTTTACATGAGTAGAATGTGTCCTTTTATTTAAAATGCATCTCTGGGTTATTTGTGGGGCATAGGAATCCGTTCTTATTTTTTTTCAAAATATAGTCCGGCCCTCCACAAGGTCTGAGGGACAGTGGACCAGCCCAGTGCTGAAAAAGTTTGCTGACCCCTGGTTTATACAGAAAACCAGAAAAATGTTAATGTTTATCATGGATTAGTTATACTGATGCACATAAGCATACACCTGAAGATCTGTTCATACCGTCTCCATATTTAGAAAAGGCACTTTGAGAAAGAGGGAGGAAGATTGCATGTTTGTTCCTCATGTCACCTTCCCCTATGGCTTTGCACTTTGACATAGGCTTGTTCACCATGACATCTGCAGAAATGGGACCCCCCCCCCAACTACACAGGGATCCTAAATACATGGAGTACATAAGCAAGGTTAGCTAGTCAGGCAGATGTTCCCCTTTGGGGATGTGTATCAAAGGCAGGGCTAGCTGTGCATGTGACATTGGGAGCACACCAGTACCATGGCCTCATTCTCTCCTTCCCCTTGGAAGAAATTCTATGCCTGAATGATGGCAATGAATCACTTTCCTCAGAAAAGTGACCCAAAGTGACCAGGGCCGGATTTAGGTTTGACGAGGCCCTAAGCTACTGAAGGTAATGGGGCCCTTTATATGTCCAGCTGTTCTTTGTCAACAACGAATTGTCACTGTTTTTTGTGTTGAATATATGCCATATGGTAATTTATGGACCTAAGGTAAAGGTAAAGGGACCCCTGACCATTAGGTCCAGTCATGACCGACTCTGGGGTTGCGGCGCTCATCTTGCTTTATTGGCCGATGGAGCTGGCGTACAGCTTCCGGGTCATGTGGCCAGCATGACTAAGCCGCTTCTGGCGAACCAGAGCAGCGCACGGAAATGCCGTTTACCTTCCCACAGGAGCAGTACCAATTTATCTACTTGCACTTTGACGTGCTTTCGAACTGCTAGGTTGGCAGGAGCTGGGACCGAGCAACGGGAGCTCACCCCGTCGCGGGGATTCGAACCGCCGACCTTCTGATCGGCAGGTCCTAGGCTCTGTGGTTTAACCGACAGCGCCACCCGCGTCCCTTATTTATGGACCTAATAGGTATCTAAAGCCATTTGCACATAACATAATATGTATTTTATCAAATTAATTGATATAGAAATGAGCAAACCAGTGATATTTTAGGGAGCAGGCTAGCAGGTGGGGCCATTACTTACACAACAAAAAACACTTGCTGTGTGTAGGTTTTATTTTATTTGTTTTTTATCTTATATTTTGGAAATGAGAGACAGTTCTTACAAACCCTGCCCGAGTAAAAGAAGCAACGGGTACTTGAAACCTTTCAAATGAAGGGTCAAATCTCTAGTAAAAATGATTTTATTTTATTGCCTTGTGCTGAAAAAAATGATAAGGTGCCAGGGAGCCTCCCTGTGGGGAGCCACCACAGAAAAGGCTTGCTCTCCTACAGCCATGCTGCAGACATCCTGTGAAGGTGTCACACAGAAAAAGGCCTCAGCTGACAATAACGTGTGAAGGCTTGACTATAAACAGAATCTGAACTACATGAAGATCTATGTGGTGCATATGTAAATTCCTTTCCCGCTTGCTTCCATGCTATTTATATTTATATCTGTGCACAGGGGCATGAAACTTTACTACAAGCACAGCATCACAGCAATTTTGAATATTGAAATTACCTGTGCCAGAGTATGAATTTGCCTCGCTCATAACACTTAAGGCTGCAAACACATAAGGACTTTCCTGGGAGCAATCCTCATTGAACTCAGTGGGACTTCCTTCTGACTAAATATGCTTAGGATTGAATGACAACTATATTATGGGTCAAATATCCATTGCCTTGCCTGGTCAAATTGTAAAATGGGATTCTGCATTTAAACAGAATGTACGTTTAGTTTAAATCTGTTTTTGTGGGCTAGCAGAGACTAGGAGGCAGATAGATGATACATAGATAGATGATAGATAGAGATAGATAGATAGATGATAGATGATAGATAGATAGATAGATAGATAGATAGATAGATAGAGAGAGAGAGATAGATAGATGGATGATAGATAGATGATAGATAGATTAGATAGATAGATAGATAGATAGATAGATAGATAGATAGATAGATAGATGATAGATAGATAGATAGATGATAGATAGATAGATAGATAGATAGATAGATAGATGATAGATAGATAGATAGATAGATAGATAGATAGATGATAGATAGGTAGATAGATAGATAGATAGATAGATAGATAGATAGATAGATGATAGATGATAGATAGATAGATGATGATGATAGATGATAGGTAGGTAGATAGATAGATAGATAGATAGATAGATAGATAGATAGATAGATGATAGATAGATGATAGATAGATAGATAGATAGATAGATAGATAGATAGATGATAGATAGATAGATAGATAGATAGATAGATAGATAGAGATAGATAGACAGACAGATAGATAGATAGATAGATAGATAGATAGATATAGATAGATGATGATAGATAGATAGATAGATAGATAGATAGATAGATAGATGATAGATAGATAGATAGATAGATAGATAGATAGATGATAGGTAGATAGATAGATAGATAGATAGATAGATAGATAGATGATAGATGATAGATATAGATAGATAGATAGATAGATAGATAGATGATAGATAGATAGATAGATAGATAGATAGATAGATGATAGATAGATAGATGATAGATAGATAGATAGATAGATAGATAGATAGATAGATAGATAGATAGATGATGATAGATAGATAGATGATAGATAGATAGATAGATGATAGATAGATAGATAGATGATAGATAGATAGATAGATAGATAGATAGATATAGATAGATATAGATAGATATACACACAGTGGTGCCTCAGGTTACATATGCTTCAGGTTACATACGCTTCAGGTTTCAGACTCCGCTAACCCTGCAATAGTACCCCGGGTTAAGAACTTTGCTAAAGTGGTGCTTCAGGTTAAGAACAGTTTCAGGTTAAGAACGGACCTCTGGAACGAATTAGGTACTTAACTCGAGGTACCACTGTACTGTGTGTGTGTGTGTGTGTGTGTGTGTGTGTGTGTGTGTGTATATATAGTGTGTGTGTGTGTGTGTGTGTGTGTGTGTGTGTGTACACACACACTAGAGGACATATAGAAGACACTTGCACAAGTTGCAGATCATTTGGGTTAGAAAAACTTAACTATGCTTGGTCATAACTATGCGGAGCTCCCTTTAACCCATGGCTTGTGAATTTCCATGGGCTTGGTGGCATTTCCCAAGTTTTATCTGAGGTATGCTGACTATCTGGGGCTTGGTCAATGCTGAAGGTCTGTTAAAATGATTAAGTAATATGATAAGCTCCATCCAACATGATATGCCTGCTCCCGCAGCCTGAAGTGAGATGAGCGTCACACCCCAAAGTCACCTTTGACTGGACTTAACTGTCCAGGGGTCCTTTACCTTTTAACCTTTTATGTCAATGTAGAAATCATTAAAAAAGCAGTCTCTCCCCCTGCCTGCCCCATGTCTATATGATAAATAGACATATAAGTTGGTGGCGGCTGGCTGGGGGGAACCCATATAACAGGACACTGCCATTTGCATTTTTCTGAACCTGATTTCAGTTGCCAAGGGAATAAGCTGTAAAGTTTAAGCAAAGATGTGCTCCTCCTTTCTTTCGGTCACAGATTTCATTCATGACGAATGACAACCAAGTCAGTAAAAACTATAAACCAGCGTTAATAGAATCAATACCGAGACCATGGTGAACCTAACTAATGCTAAAACACACAGACTGTGTGTACCCAAGTAGGCTGTGGTTGACAAATTTAGGTACCTCCAGCTCCACATCTGCTTACATTCTAATTTAAATTCCAATGTGCCTATTGATTCTGTTCTTAAAAGAACTCAGGTGAAATTGGGTAATTTTTTTTTAAAAAAAAAACCCCTGAATGGTTGTATTAGACCAGCTGAAGGCTACAGGTAGATTTCCCACTAGCATCCCTGCCTATGCAGCTGCATATAGAATATGGCTCTGTGCATTGCCAATATTGTCAGTTTAATATTGATTAAATGCTTTGCAGGACTAATTTCATTGATTTATAACTCATGACAATTTTATGGCCTGCTTTGAATACTTGTCCTCTGTGGAAAAGACATCCGTTGGTTAGAACAAGCTTTTTGAGTTTTGGAATTGAGGAAGAGCATGCTCTGCCACTGGACATGGCAGTGGAGGCTAGGCCAAGAATCGCTGAGGGGTGGACTCAGTGGCCTATTCCAAATGGCAAGCTAGGTTGCCTTCTAAGCACTCAGAATGGTACCCTCAGTGAGAACTAATCGTCAAGACAAGAGAGGCCCATGTGGTGTTTTCCAGATATTGTTGGTCTTCAACTCCCAACATCATGGCCAATGGTCAAAAAAGATGAGAGATGGGCTCCAACCACATCTAGAAAGCATCATGTCAGAGTTAGATTATCCTTTCATACAGTATCTGGGCTGTGTGTGAGGGGTGGGGAGTTAGCTGCAGGTAACTTGGGATGCTGACTGGGGTTCATAGGGTTCTACCTCCATGATCCCTGGCGTTTAAAAGATGCTGCCAGCTTCCCTGTGCGTTCTTCATTTTCTAAACAGAGAGGAAGGAGGGGATGCTCAGCAGACCTCTCTCATCATGAAAGGTGCTGCCGCTGCCTCCATCTCCTGGCCCACCCTAGCCCCCAAATTGTTTTTTCTTCTTGAAGTAGCCGGCAACAGAGGGTGGGGTGTGAGAGTTGGGCCTTCTTCAGTTTGGCTCAGATTCTCATGGCATCTCTAGGGATATCAGGGATCCTCTCATTAAGGAACTTCCATTGATCAACTTTCAAGGAACCACCTTCTAGATCAGGGGTCAGCAACCTTTTTCAGCAGGGGGCCAGTCCACCATCCCTCATACTTTGTGGGGGGCCGGACTATATTTTTTGGGGGGAAATGAACGAATTCCTATGCCCCACAAATAACTCAGTGATGCATTTTAAATAAAAGCACACATTCTACACATGTAGAAACACCAGGCAGGCCCCACAAATAACCCAGAGATGCATTTTGAATAAAAGGACACATTCTACTCATGTAGAAACACGCTGATTCCCAGACCGTCCGCAGGCCGGATTTAGAAGGCGATTGGGCCGCATCCGGCCCATGGGCCTTTGGTTGCCTACCCCTGTTCTAGATTACAGTCTGAAAAGTATTCACATAGGCTGTCATAGAGAGCCCGCTTGTCTTTCGAACAGACTACCCTTCATCCAGGAATTGGAGCCTATTTGCATGCAACACATGAGCTCTGCTGCTGAGTTATGGTCCCTCCAGATGAGTGAGTTCTATAGCCAAGGTCATTCTTTTGGGTGATGGTACTTACACTGAAATTCTCTCAACTCTGAAAAAGCAAGCCAGACACCTTGTAATAAAATTTAGGGTTGTGAGAATGTATCTGGGGGAAGGGGAGAGGAAAGCTCATGAGGAAATAGAGTAGATTTCCTTAAGCAAGTACTCTGGCTCCGCACATTTCTAACTTCTAAACTGGAGGAGAAAGAAAAAGCAAAGGAAGCCTAGAAGGTACTTTGAAAAGCATAAGGATGAAAGTGTGTGAATGGAAAGTTAAAAGAAGCACATCCCTTTATTCACCCCGATGCTGTAATGTACTGCAGAAGTGTATGCATAATCCCATTAATGGATAAACAGGATTAGTAAGCACCTTCCTTGCTTGGAAACTCTAGCCTGAAGTGTCTAACCGAATATAGTAATCTGGGGGTGGAGTGAGGTGCATAGCTATCACCTGGGCTGAAGATAATCATGTATGTCGATGCCACTGACTGCCCTGACACAGTGTACACATAAGGCTGTGAAAGAGTAAGGGAAATAGCGTTCTTGGATCCATGTCCTCTCAGAGTGCTTATTAATTAAGATAAAAACAATGACTAAGTGATTGAAATATGTGGTCACATCTAGTTTCACACTAACCACCAAAGAGAGAGCCATGGTCACTAAGACTCCAAGCTAGCGTGCAGCAGAGATGTCTGCATCTTGTGTCAACCAAGACATAGCACATTCAAGGGATACCTCACCTGCAACCTTATTCACAGCAATGAAAGCTTGCACTCCTTAAGTGAGGGGTGTAGAATTTCTTTCAGCCCATATGCCACGTTCCCTCATGATCAGCTCTCCAGGGATGGGCAGGGCCAGAGGAAAAAGCTGGTGGAGCAATGGATGTGATACTGAACGCTGTAGGCTTCATTCTGGCCAGGAAAGTCAGAGGTTTCTATGCAAACACAAGCCAACATCTCTCCATTCTCCATCGATGCACAATCAGATTTCAAGGGCACATTGAACCCAGCAAAAGCAGTGGGGGAGAGCATGCGAGAGGAAAGGGAGGGGGCCTGGGGAGAGTTTTGAGGGCCAGCTAGTGAACTCCAAAAGGCCACATTTGGCCCCTGGGTCTAAGATTCCCAGTTTTTTTTTTTTTATAATATTTTTATTGATTTTAAGAAATACAGAAAAAAGAATAAAGGATAGATATAAGAGAATAGGATAGGAGAATAACAAATTTCCATGTTCTTTTTTCATCAAATCTAAAGGACTTCCCCACATCCTCCAAACCCTGCATTCTCTGTCATATAAAACATCAGCAGTTTGTTAACTTATTTCAAAACTTATTGTATCTTCCATTTTATCATGTTCCCTGATTTCAATTTTACTGTAACCCAATTCTTGTACGCTTTGTATTAAACACAATAAAGTTGTTTCATTATTTTACCTCTAAATTCTTGTGTCTTAAATTTCATTTCATTAACTTACATTTGCTGAAGCTAGAGTTTCCTAAAAGGTGCATTTTTTTTTTTAACATTCATACAGCTTATAGTGTTTTTTCAAATAGTCCTTAAACTTTTTCCAGTCCTCCTCAATTGTTTCTTCTCCCAAGTCACGGATTCTGCCAGTCATTTCAGCCAATTCCATATAGTCCATCAACTGCGATTGCCATTCCTCCAGTGTGGGTAAATCTTGTGTCTTCCAATATTTTGCAATCAGGATCCTTGCTGCTGTGGTAGCATACATGAAAAAAGTTCTGTCCTTCTTAAGCACTCTCTGGTCCACCATGCCCAGAAGGAAGGCCTCTGGTTTCTTAGGTAAGGTAAATCTCAGTACCTTTTTTAGTTCATTATGGATCATTTCCCAGAAGGCCTTCACTTTCGGGCAGGTCCACCAGAGATGAAAAAATGTCCCTTCCGCCTCTCTACATTTCCAACATTTGTTATCAGACAGATGGTATATCTTAGCTAGTTTGACTGGGGTCATGTACCACCGGTATACCATTTTCATAATATTTTCCTTCAAGGCAGTGCATGCCGTAAATTTCAAACCGGTGCTCCATAACCTTTCCCAGTCTACAAACATAATGTTATGCCCCACATCCTGCGCCCATTTTATCATGGCGGATTTGACTGTCTCATCCTGTGTATTCCACTTAAGCAGCAAGTTATACATTCTCGAAAGTAATTTATTTTTTGGCTCTAACAATTCAGTCTCTAGTTTCGATTTTTCCACCTGGAATCCAACCTTTTTATCTATTTTAAAGACCTCCTGAATTTGCGCATAGTGCAGCCAATCTCGCACCTTGGTTTTCAGTTTTTCCAAGCTCAGCAACCTCCAATTGTCTCCAATTTTTTCAATTATTTCCCAATATTTAGGCCAATGGGCCTCCATGTTAAGTCTCTTACGTGCCTTGGCCTCCACCGGTGAGAGCCACCTCGGAGTCTTACTCTCCAATAAGTCTTTATATTTTGTCCAGACCATCAAAATTGCTCTTCTGACAATATGATTTTTAAACAATTTGTGCACTTTAACCTTGTCATACCACAAATATGCATGCCACCCAAACGCATTGTCAAACCCTTCCAGATCTAGGACATCAGTGTTCTCCAGTAAAATCCAGTCTTTCAACCAGCAGAAGGCTGCAGATTCGTAATATAACCTCAAGTCTGGCAGGGCAAATCCCCCTCTTTCTTTCGCATCAGTTAATATTTTAAACTTTATCCGGGGCTTTTTGCCCTGCCAAACAAACTTAGAAATATCCTTCTGCCACTTTCCAAAACATTCCACCTTGTCCACGATCTGTAGGGCCTGAAACAAAAATAACATTTTCGGCAATACATTCATCTTTACAGCAGCTATTCGGCCTAACAAGGAAAGTTTCAATCTTGACCATGTTTCCAAATCTCTTTTGATTTCTGACCAACATTTCTCGTAGTTATCTTTAAACAAATTCAAATTTTTAGAGGTCAGATACACCCCTAGGTATTTTACTTTTTTAACCACATTCAGCTCCGTTTCTTTAGAGAACTCATCTGTTTCTGTGACTGTCAAATTTTTTGCTAAAACTTTGGTTTTTTGCTTATTTAACTTAAACCCCGCCACCCGACCAAAGTCAGAAATTAATTCTAACACTCTTTTAGTGCTAGAGACTGGTTCCTGTAATGTTAATACCAAGTCATCTGCAAATGCTTTCAATTTATATTGTTTCACTCCGACCTCAATTCCTTGGACCAACCGGTCCTTTCTAATCATGTTTAGCAACACCTCCAGAACTGAAATGAACAATAGGGGGGATAGGGGGCACCCCTGGCGTGTCCCTTTTTCAATTTTAAACTCCTCTGTCACCACATTGTTTACTATCAATTTAGCTTTTTGTTCTGAATAGATTGCTTCTATACCATTTTCAAACCCCCGCCCCACTCCCATCCCTTCCAAATTTTTCTTCATGAACATCCAAGAAATATTATCAAAGGCCTTCTCTGCATCAATAAAAATTAAAACCGCTCTAGTGTTAAGATTTGTTTGTAGAAGTTCCAAAATATCAATAATGTTTCTTGTGTTGTCAAACAAATGCCTACCAGGGAGAAAGCCAGCCTGGTCCTTATGGATCACTTCATTTAATACTTTTTTAAATCTACTTGCCAGAATATCTGCAAAAATTTTGTAATCCACATTTAGGAGTGAGATGGGGCGGTAATTCTTAAGCTGAGTCTTTTCAGTTTCTAGTTTAGGTATCAATGTGATGAAAGCTTCTTTCCACGTTTCCGGTGCCCTCCCTCCCTCCATTATCTGGTTGCAAACCTCCATCAAAGGTTGTATCAAATAGTCCTTTAAAACTTTATAATATTTGGAGGTTAAGCCGTCCGGGCCTGGGGACTTGCCAAGTTGAAGATTTTGAATGGCACTTTCAATTTCTTGCTGTGTAATATTACAGTTCAGGTTTGTTCTCATTTCCAGGGGAATTTTTTGTAATCCATTAGTTTTTAGAAATTGATCCACCTCTGAGGCTTTTTGCGGCCCTTGTGTATAAAGTTCTTTGAAGTACCTCTGGAAGCACTTTCTGATTTCCTCGGGTTTCTGAACCATTCTCCCTTCGATCTCTAGATTTGTAACTGTATTAAGCTTTTGTCTCTTTTTCAACTGCCAGGCTAGCAGTTTCCCACACTTATTCGCTGATTCAAAGGATCTTTGTTTCATTTGTTTAATTTTCCATTCCACCTCTTGATTTATCAATTTTGAATATTGCGCCTGGAAAAATTTCACTTCTCTTAGCACATCCTTCGACTTAGGCCTAGATCTTAATTTTTTCTCTCCTTCTCTTATTTTCTCCAATATCTTCTCCTTCTTTTCATTCCAGAGCCTTTTCTTAATCGTGTTTTGTTGTATTAGAAACCCTCTCATGACTGCCTTGCTTGCGTCCCAGATTATTCTTTTTTCCACGGTGGTATTCAAATTTATCTCAAAATAGTCCTTTAAAGTTTTTTGGGCCTTCTTAACAATCTCCTGATCTCTTAATATAGTGTCATTCATTTTCCATCTAAAGGATCCGGTTGTATTTAGTCTCAATTCCACTTTCAAAGCATTATGGTCGGAGCATGTTTTTGGGCAGATTTCCACTTTTCTAGTCTTAGGTGCCAGTCCTCTAGTTGTCCATATTTGGTCGATTCGTGTCCATGTCAGATGAGCTTCAGAAAAGAAAGTTCCTTCTTTCCCTAGAGGGTTCTTAACCCTCCATATGTCGATTAAGTCCATATTGTCAGTCATTTCAAAAAAGGTTTTAGGTAGTCTGCCATCTTTCGATATGTTGGCACTTTGTGACTTATCCATATTTACAGACACAACCCCATTCATATCACCCAACATAATGATGTTATTATAGTCCAAGTAATCCAGCATAGTCTCATGCAGCTTCCTGAAAAATTCCGATTTTCCCTCATTTGGAGCATATATTCCTAATATCAAAAATTTTTCTCCTTGTGTCTGTATTTCAATCGCCAAAATTCGGCCATGTTCATCTTTAAATAAGAATTTCGGTGACAGGCTCTCCTTTGCATATATCACCACTCCTCTTTTCTTAACTTTATCTGAAGAAATAAATTCTTGGCCTAGTCTTTTATTAATTAGCACTTTTCTGTGGAGCCTTGTCACATGTGTTTCTTGTAGGCAGATAACGTCCAATTGTTCCTTTTTCAAAATGTGAAAAACTTTTCTTCTTTTTTCCGGGGAATTTCCGCCATTTATGTTCCAACTGAGAAGCTGCAGAGACATCCTGGTTCAATTGACGGGTCCTACAATGGGGTGTCTAAATTTCCCTCCGATCCCGGAGGAGGTAGTGCTGGTCCAGATCCAGGTGGTATGACTCTTGAAGGTGGTCCCGGTGGTGGTGGAGGCCAAGAAGCTGCAGCTCCTTTTTGCAGGTCCTCCTCGTGGTCGTATAGGAACTTCTGCTGGTCTTCAGGTGATTTAATTTTTATTTTCCTTCCTTTGTAAGTAAATGAAAGTCCTTGTGGAAACTCCCACCTATAAGGAATTCCGTTGTGTCTCAACAATTTGGTCAAGTCTATATAGGTAGTCCTAAGTTCCAAGAGATATTTGGGTATATCTCTGTAAATTTCAGCCTTTTTGCCTTCTATCTCCAAAGATTTCTTGAAATGTAGGCCTAATATCTTATCCCTCTCTTCTCTTGATCTCAGAATAACTAAGCAGTCTCTGGACTTGTCTTTCTTTACAGATTTTCCCAGTCTAAAGGCTGTCACAATTTTAAAGTCATTTTCTTCCTCAATTCCCCAGAATTTGGAGAACAAAAGTGTCAGAAATCCCTCTAGGTTGTCTTTCTCCAGTTCCGGGATAGCCCTTATCCTGAGATTGTTTTCTTTACTTTTCAATTCAACCAATGACAGGTAGGCTTGTTGTTCCCCTACCTGTCTTTTCAGAGGCCTTACTTCCCCTTTAATTTCATCAACCTTTATATTCGCCTGTTCTGCTTTTTGGTTGGCTTCCACAGCTAATTTGTAGTTTTCAGCCGTAGGTCCTTGCAGTTTTTCAATCGCCTGGGTGTGCTGCGAAACCTGTTCAGTTAATCTGCCAATAGAGGATGTAGCTTGGTCAATTTTTGATGTTTGATTATCCACTTTTTGATTTAAAACTGCCAGTTGTTCCAAAATTTGTTTCAAAACTGTTTCAGATCCTCCAGTTGCCATATCTTCTGTAGCAGGCTGTACAAATTCCACCTCCTGTGCTGTCAGCACAGTTGGGATGGATGATCTGCGATGATGAGTTAAAGTTGTTTGCATAAGTTGCCCAGATTTTTTCTCTTTTTCTTTATCTTTGGTTTTAGCTGCTCTTGTTCTCCCTGAGCCGCTCATTCCACACCTGCCTCTGTTCAAGGTCAAATGATCTTTTGTCCCATGAGAAAGACAAGTCCAAAGTATAAACAATTAAACCACAAAGAATTTCAATAAAGTTCAATTCCCAAGCCACTATACTTCCACAATCCTCTAGGGGGAGTGTTTCAAAATTTCAAAAAAGGAAGGAACTATTTTCTGCCATTGAAGTTCCTATATTCCCCATGTTAAATTTTTGTAATTCCAATGCACAAAAGGAAGGTTTCCAAAGCTTCCAGTTTCTTAAACTCCAGCCACAAGGTATCAAAGGAGGTCTCAGCAACAATGTTAAACGTTAATATCTCAGTCCATGCAACAGTTTAAGTCTCTGCTACAATGTCGTCAGTTTGACAGCAGTTTGACAGTTCTCTTCTATACACTGGCAG
The DNA here is from genome assembly GCF_964106915.1 of Podarcis gaigeae. Lineage (NCBI taxonomy): Eukaryota > Metazoa > Chordata > Lepidosauria > Squamata > Lacertidae > Podarcis > Podarcis gaigeae. The sequence continues at coordinate 71,322,439 of NC_139680.1, forward strand.
CCCGATGACAGGGTTACCCCTTTTAATTCCATTTAGCTCAAAAATAGGGGGACAATTCCAGAAAGCAAAAGTCCATAAATTTCACAATTCTTTCCCTTTTCTCCTCAAAGATACACAGTCTATCAATGCACTCTTTCCTCCACTTTTACAGTCCCTTTTAAACACTTCAGCTCGCTTCAGAGCCCTTGCTTTGATCGAATTAGCAGAGTCGGGAGGCGGACTTCCTGTTACTCGCCTCCCGTTTTCAGCTGAATTTCTCCAATTTGGTTAAAGATTTAAACCCTTTACTCACGGGTATGTTGCTCCAATTTCGATGTTTTCAGGAAGAAAGGTCGGCGCTCATCAGCAGCAGCAGCGCGGCTTTGCATCCACGAAAAGAGCGATGAACTCACAGCGCCGCTCCCCCTTTCACGTTCCGGAGGCTCCTTCTCCGCTTCCGGGGGGGCTCAAGGCGCCCGCCGAGTCCCACGGCCGCAGGCTCGCTCTGCCTGCGGTTTTTCTTGATGGGTCTCCGCTTTGCCGTAGCGGACGACCCTTTTTCGCGGAGCCCCTCTTCACAGCGCGAAGAGGACCGCCATTGCTGTTTCGCACCGCCTCCGGAAGATTCCCAGTTTAGATTCCCAGAAGCGAGCCACTTAAGGTTCAATGAGACACTTGAATGGCTGGTCATCAGTTGTCTGCAAATTTAATGTTGATGTCTAAGCAGATATCTGAATATCTAATCCTGTCTTCATACCAAGTCAGATCCATTAGTTTTTCCTCAAGGTGAACTGGCGTCTCATCATTTACCTCATAATTTGGTTCCGAACAGAGGAGAAATGCTGAGAGGCCATGACTGCATCCGGTAAACAAAACAGCTCTCTTTGACAGGATTCACTTTTAAAAATATAACATATTCAAATTAGATTTCAAACTATGGAGTGTGTCTCAGGCCACAGAAACAGAATGTTAATCTAGAGTGTGGTCAAACAGGAAATCAAAAGAAAAATATTGGGCTGTTTTGTACAAGTTCATCCCAAGAGCGGCCAGGGCAGTGCAGCAGAGCAACCCTCTCGACACCAGTGTCATTGACACTTACATGGATGCTATGGCAGTAGAGCAGCTCTATGGCACTGACCCCCACCACCTTGCCCCACCCCTGAACCATCTAGGTTCAGTGCCGGTGACAATGATGACAGCAGGGCAGTTCCATGACACCATCCCACCACACCAAGTGCTCCTGATTGATTTTCAGAGAAAGAAAGAGAGCAGGAGTTTGGATGGCCAGGTTAATAAGATCCACCCATTTTTTGCTGTTTTTTTGGATATCTGTCTATGAGTCATTTGCATGCAATCAACTTCTGCCTGATACAGGAGGTGGGAAATGGCCTGAATGTCCTCCTTATCTCTTTTGACCTATTAGTTGCAGATCTTTGATGAGAAAATGGGAGAAGTAATTATTGGTGCAATGTATTTTCATCTTCTTAAATGTTTGAACTTGTTGATGGTATATGCAATCTTAGAACAGGAATTTATGGGTTGAGTTCCAAGTTTGTTTTTCCAGACCATGTTTTACAAAATCGCCTGTGCTTTGCAGCATAAATATGACTGGGTGTGTAGGATAGTGGCCAGCTTCCAGAGCTCAGCACGACTGCTGTCTTATCTTATTCAATTCCCTTCAAATTTATGTTATACATTTTACCCATTGTTGCCTATGAAATGTCAGTGGATTCATGAATGGGAGCATCTAGAACTTTCCATCCTTTTCTTAATGGCCCATTTTAAAAACTCATAAATTGATGGGGAGGGAGCCCCTCAACAACAGAAGAGCATAACAGGGTTATTTGCCTTGGTCCAATGGTTAAAATAACAACCCTGGATAGTAGTTGCTGGGCATTTTCAGCTGGGATTCCTAAATGGGTGTTGTTTTGCAGACTTAGAAAAACTAGAATAATTGAAAATCAGTGGGAGATGGGACACTTAGTCACCAAGTTCCTTTAGAAAATGCCAACTTCCTTTGTGAAAATAAAGGCCCTTCTTTCAGACATAAATGGAAGCATTCCAGGCCCCAGCTAGCTCCCGACTGACTGCTGTTTTCTCTTTGTTTTGCTCAGTTGATTCGCTTTTACATGTTATTCCTACAGCTCCCACTTTTTTCTACTTTGGGGGTAGGGGCTGTAATAGATGAAGCTGAGCAAAAAGAACAAATTCTGATTCCCTTACTTGCAAATGCCAAATTGTGACAAAATCACTTTTGCGAGGTCGGTGGTTCATTTCTTCGAGCTCACTGGGCTGTTATTCCAGAGCAGGCCTCTGTGAAACCACCATTTTTACTTTTTTTTTTTAGTCACAGGCCTTGAGGGGTTAGTTGCCTTGCATACTCTGGCCTGCCATCACTGTCTTTTCAAAAGGATGATAATCCTGGGAAGAGAAGAAAAGCCCTGGCCGAGCTGAGTGGCTATAGGAAGCCATGTTTTCCAGCTGAGAATCTTTTGCACGCTAGATGAAAATTAAATCTCCAGTTGAAGAAATGGAGTTGTTGGTCTCTGCTGCAGCTCTGCTGACACAACAGAGCTTTCTTTTCCTCTTCTGTCCCCTTCAGCCCCTGGCACACCCTCAAATCAGATCTGGAGTAATAATAATCATCATAATTTTATAATTTATCCCCTGCCCATCTGGCTGAGTCCCTCTGGAGAATTTTTTTTGGGGGGAGGGGGTACAGGGGTCAGAGGAGGAGGAGAAATGGAATTCCCATTGTGCCTGCTGAACTATGCACATGGAGCATTGAATACAATATGTTGTCTTTTATGTAGGTGAAGATAGCAAACATTTCTCCATTTATATTCCAGCTTTCCTCCAAAGAGCTCCAGGTCACACATGTGACTCTTCTCTTCCCCATTTTCTCCTCACAACAGACATGTGATGTAGGTTAGGCTGAAAGACCATGATTGGTCTAAGATCACCCAGTGAGTTTCATGGCTGAGTGGGTATTTAAACCCGTGTCTCCAAGGTCTTAGTCCAACACTCTAAAGCACTATACCACACACTGATGTTTAACATGCTTGGAGGCAAAGAGATCAGAGTTATTGGGAGTGTGCAGGGCCGGATTTAGGTTTGGATGAGACCCTAAGCTACCAAAGGTAATGGGGCCCTTCATATGTTCAGCTTTCCTTTGTCAACAACAAATTGTCACTGTTTTTTTTGTGTTGAATATATGCTATATGGTAATTTATGGACCTAATAGGTATCTAAAGCCATTTGCATATAAGAAAATATGTATTTTACCAAAGTAATTGTTGAGTTGAAATACAATTAAGAAGACGTATATTAATAGTGAAATACAATTAAGAAGTATATTGGGGGGGGCAAGAGAGTGGGGCCCTAAGCTATAGCTTGTTTAGCTTATACGTAAATCTGGCACCGGGAGTGTGCATAGATGAGCAGCAAATGGCCCAGCAGATGGAGCAGGGACAGAATAGAGAAGTCCAAAGTGGAGAGGTGAAGGAACAAATTGAAACAAAAGTGGGGCAAAGCCAGTTCTGAAAGAAAGGCAAAGGTGGCATTTGCCCATAACTGGTACTGCCGATCTTTATGGACCCATTTCCACACACATTTCTCTTGTTCATTCATCATCTGTCTAGTTAACATAGGGATTGACAAAACTGACATCTCTCAGTTTCTCATTTATGGGAATTGGGAAGGAATTCAGTACCATGCTCTTGGGATCATTCCAAGCTTTTCAGCTAGCCGGGTGGATTGATCCACTTCTCCCCACAACACAGTTCTGGGATTCTTCTGTTCTCCCACCAGAGCCAATTCTGGAGGAGTGGGGAGAGAGAGAGGGTGGGTGGGTGACTTCACTGTGCTAGTGGAAGTCCTTGGGCAGGCTTCCAGTGATGAGACTCATTAGTTGAATCCTGTGATTTATTTCTTTTTAAATATGCATGAAAATTCAGATATGAATTTCTCCTAAGTTTCTTGCATTTTCTCTTATATATGTCTTTTAATAAGACATATCCCCTAATATAAAATAGTTCTGTACATTATTTTTACAAATGGGAAAAAATTAAATCCTTTTCTTTAACATACACAACTTGGGGTTGGAGAACTCGATTGCAAAATTCAGAGAGGTGTAACTTTTATAAAATAGCTGTGTTTCATTAATTGGTTTAGGAAGTACAAATTGGATAGATTCAAACTTGAACAAAACAAATTTCTCCCCCACCACACAATAAACAGCAGCAGAGGAACTTTAGTTAGGGATATAGCCTAAAGTCTTACTTGTTAGTTCAGTATGTCTTAAGTGTGGCAGGTATCCTATAGTTTCTGGTTCATGGTTGAAATGCACACTTGCTATTTGATATTCATTAAATCAGTACTTTTGAGTCTGACATAATACCAAATGAGTCAAAAGAAGTTACACTGAAATAAGTCAACTTTACTGATTAATAAATGAACTGGTGTATCAGATTCCACATTTTAAACTAATCAGACTACTGAATAACAGTCTAATGAATCTTGAACTTTGGCCTGCCTAAAAATGAAGCTAAATGAATAATGAATATGATGTTCACGAGAATACTCAAAACTGGTAAGACCTCTTTCATAGCTTTGATGAGAAAAGTGAATCATCTCTGCCCCCTGCCCCCCCCCCCCGCCGCTGCCGCCTTAATAATCAGACTAGGTCAAATTTATGCCAATCTTATTAGATTTTCTAGGGTAGATGCTTGAAGGATCCATAGTACACATTTTTTTAGCACTATGTTGCACATGGTCTGAATGCTGCTTACGTTTGCACTCCATCATTTTGGGCAGACGTGTACAGCAATTCTGCACACTGGGTTGAAACAATGATCTGTGGACATGCTATTCTTACCGATGACTTATAGGATCAATGCAGAGCGACTCGTTTATGTGCCAAGTTCATCCTGCAAAGGAACATAAAGAACTGTTATTGGCATTGTTCTTCATTTCTGGGAAAATCCCTTACTGTGAAGATACGCTAAAGAGTCACATTTTGATCGAGAGATGAGGCAAGTAGAATTTTGCTCATGTGACCCTCCTGCTGGAGAAAGAAAGGAGAGGGCATTTTTTAATTAAGACCTCCTTTTTTCAGTTCCCTGACTCTGCTCCAAAGGCGACCCTCTGGAACAGCATGGGACATAGTGTGGGGATTTGCAGGGGGGAGGGAGAGCCTCCTCCCTTTCCAGCAGGGGAGTCTCCACTGGAGCAAAGTCCTTTCCACAAACAGAAGGCCCCCTTGGGTTCACAGAAGAACAACTCTGGATCCAAACCTTCATCTAAGATTCTCCCAGAGACTGGTCTTTAGGACCTTTGGATTCAGGACAGCATTATATGGCTGCCAGTAAGCAAGAATTTCTTTTAGTTGTGTGTTTGACTAGTTTATGAGGACATTAAATCTTTTATGATCCCTTTTTATTGATTTTATTCCTGGAAGGTTGTTGTTACCCAATCTAATACTTCAGGGATAACACAGGCTATAAATTTATATAAATTAATTAATAGATTAAGTGCACGCACACACACAAAAAGCAAGCCCCTCAGCACAGGCTTCTTCTTTTCTAGCTAAAAGACTGAAGGAAATGTTTGTGTCTGGAATAAAACCAGTGCATCTGGTTGATGAAAATACAGAATGGATCAAAGATGAGCCATGAAATTGCCTTTAGGTTGGACCAGCGAGGTTTCCTATGGCTGAATGCAAGGGGGCGTTTTTTATTTGCTTGTTTGTTTATAGAAACATTTCTATCCTGAAGTTCCACTGCCTATGGAGGACTCAGGGCAGCTTGCAGGATGGCTCACAACAATAAAAACACAAGAACATATAGAACTATAAAAGATACATTAAAATACAGCAAAGGCAGAAACCACAGTTAAAACATCAAACAGCATATCATTCACAGGCAAAACTCCGCTGGAGCAAAAATGCCTTTTTGAAACGGTGAGAGACATTCAGAGAGGCAGGCACCTGTGCTTTGTGGGGCAATGTGTTCTGCAGTGAAGGTGGAGCCACTGGGCAAAATACTAGCACCATAACAGTAAACAGCTAATTACCAACATCCCAATCTTGCAGATCAACTTCAGAGAAAGTGGACCAAATACAGTGGTACCTTGGTTTACGAACTTAATCCATTCCGGAAGTCCGTTCTTAAACCAAAGTATTCTTAATCCAAGTTGTGCTTTCCCATAGCAGCGGAGGACTCAATTTACAAATGGAACACACTCAGCAGGAAATGAAACATGTTCTACTTCCAAGGCAAAGTTCACAAACCAAAACACCTACGTCCAGGTTTGCAGCATTCTTAATCCAAGTTGTTCATAAACTAAACTGTTCTTAAACAGTTTAGCCAGTGAGAGAGCCAGTGTGGTGTAGTGGTTAAGAGTGGTAGTCTCGTAATCTGGGGAACCGGGTTCGCGTTTCCGCTCCTCCACATGCAGCTGCTGGGTGACCTTGGGCCAGTCACACTTCTTTGAAGTCTCTCAGCCCCACTCACCTCACAGAGTGTTTGTTGTGGGGGAAGAAGGGAAAGGAGAATGTTAGCCGCTTTGAGACTCCTTCGGGTAGTGATAAAGCAGGATATCAAATCCAAACAACTCCTCCTCCTCCTCCTCCTCTTCTTCTTCTTAAACCAAGGTACCACTGTAGTCATACGCTTTACTTGGAAAGTAAGCAGTTTACTATGCCTCGTTTTCCAGGAATTATTCTCCCGTAAAATAGGCATGTTATCATGAATACCAAAGCCAATGCATAGTACACACTGTACATAGCTAGGGTCTTTCACAGATCATAAAATGCACATGGGGCAAGGACAACATGCAGGAACAGCATGATCTCATTCCCCTTTCAGGGAAGCAGGTGGCACTGTGGTCTAAACCTCTGAGACTCTTGGATTTGCCTATCAGAAGGTTGGCGGTTCAAATCCCCACAACAGGGTGAGCTCCCATTGCTCTGTTCCAGCTCCTGCCATTCTAGCAGTTCGAAAGCCTGCTAGTGCAAGTAGATAAATAGGTATCGCTGTGGCGGGAAGGTAAACAGTGTTTCCGTGCACTCTAGTTTCCGTCACGGTGTCCCATTGCACCAGAAGCGGTTTAGTCATGCTGGCCACATGACCCAGGAAGCTGTCTGTGGACAAATGCCAACTCCCTTGGCCTGAAAGTGAGAAGAGCGCCCCAACCCCATAGTTGTCTTTGACTGGATTTAACCGTCCAGGGGTCCTTTACCTTTTACCTTTTTTACCATTCCCCTTTCTACACTCAATGAATATAATGTTCAAAGAGATTTTTCTAACTTGTAGGAGTCTCAGCAAAGCTTCTTATTGGACTTATCCAACGCGGATTTTGTGATGTATAACCAAGGATGGTTGAATCAATCTTTTTCTTTTGCTTGTGTTCACTCATAAGTCTGTTCCATTGCATTTCTGCATTAATTGGTGCTTTTTTTTTTAGTATACATGAATTTTTTTAGTCTACATGGAAATTTACATATAAATATATTTCATACGCCAGGTAAAAGTCTGCCTTTCTCACTAGGTTTTTAGGGTTCTTAGGTTAGGTAATTTTTATGGTGTTGTTAATTATCATATTTATATAACTGAAGAAGTATTTTCATGCTATTGTTTATTATGCCTTATTTTTTATAAAGTACCTTATTTTTTATAAAGCCACCCTGTGAACATGTTTGGTGAACAACAGTATAAAAACCTTTTATAATTTATTTATTTTATTATTATTTAGAAAAATATGCATTTCCAAATCTAGTTCTGTCAAAACATGCATTATGAAATACATTTTAAAAATGCATTCTGATAAGTTTTTTGAGCTGAGAACTTTGCTGGAGCATTTGTGGAGACTGAAAACTGCTGGCGAACAAAGTTCCAGTCCATGCATTATTCTGGGAACTGTCAATCAGGTCCATGCAATTCACAAGCATCCCCTATGCATAATGACATCAAATCTCACGGTGCCTCAAAACCAGTTGGTTAGAAAACCCCAACAGACTGCATGTGTGCCTATTTTGAGCTGCTAGTATTCTCTTTCTCCCTCCAGTTGGAAAAATTCTACCACTTAAGGCAATTCTCACCATCCTGGTGTCTTCCAGATACCATTGAACTACAGTTCCCATCTGCCCCATCCACCATGGATGGGAGCTGTAGTCCAATGATACTTGGAGGGCACCAGGTTGGCAAAAGCTGTCTTAAGGCAATTCATTTCCATTTTGTTTGCTTGTTCCCCCATCAACCTCATGCTGAACCTGGATTTCTCTTGCTACATCATTGCTTGATGAATGAGATTCCATTCCGCTCTTTAAGTGGAAAACCTCTGTAAATAAATGTCCCCTTGTCCCACCATTGCCAGACTTTGCTGTGCCCACCCCTGATATGTAGCTTGTTTAGAACATTAATGGGCAAGTTCTCCTACAAGGTAGGAAGGAATCATTGGCCTGGCCCATGTGGTAGCTAATTCATGATCCAGCCACTGCTTCAGTGAAAGTTCAGTGCTTTTAGGTCAGTCTCTTTCATTCCATTGGTTTTAACCCTCCCATTTTACTTACAGCATAGTTTGTCTAGTACACTCTATCACAGTGAATCAAAGTCTTTAAGGGTGTGTTTTCACAGCCGACAAGAGGAGAGAAAAGGAGAGGGAGAGGAGATTCACTGAATGGTCTCTTCAGTCAGCTCTGGAGAAACCTGCAATAGCAGGTGTTGAGCATGGAATCTGCCATGATTCAGTCTCTGTGGGTATTTATACTGATAAAGATTTCAAGAGGTTCTCTCTATCACTGACAGTAAGGCAATTGGTCCAAGAGATGGGGAAAATGAATTCTTCTGTGGCAGAGGAGAATCCTATTGAAAACAGGATGAGAAAGACTAGAGGCACCATGCACACAGCCTTCTGATGATTGAGCATGAGGTGCCAAAGCTTTCATCAGCAGAGAAGTTGGATCAATAAAGAATGCAGTTTGTTTTAAATTGCCCCAAATGTTCACCATTCAAAATTGCAGAAAAGTCCCGACCCGTGCAATTTCATTCAGTATCAAAAGCATGAATAAAACCATCATAGCTAATTTTATCGTACATGTTGTAAGATTATTATCTTGAAATAATTCCTACAAAAGTCAATCCAGAGACTAAGAATCAATACCAAAGCTTTTTTGTGCATGCACATACACATATTTGGGCACACATATATATATACACACACACATACAGCACATGGGTGGCGCCTGTGGTCTAAACCACTGAGCCCCTTGGACTTGCTGATCGGAAGGTCAGCTGTTCAAATCTCCATGATGGGCTGAGCTCCCATTGCTCTTTCCCAGCTCCTGCCAACCTAGCAGTTCGAAAGCACACCAGTGCAAGTAGATAGATAGGTACCACTGCAGCTGGAAGGTAAACGGTGTTTCTGTACGGCAGTAGCAGTTTAGTCATACTGGCCGCATGACCGGGAAGCTGTCTGTGGACAAACACTGGCTCCCTCGTCCTGAAAATGAGATGAGCGCCTCAACCCCATAGTCGCCTTTGACTGGACTTAACCATCCAGGGGTCCACTGGCGGAGGAAAAGGAGTGCAGGGGGAACGCACCACCCTAGCAGCGCGATCCCAGTAGGGTGCCATCGTGGCTGTCCTCCTGCCTACGCTGGGCACCACACCCCTGCAGGCGGTGTGCCCCACCCCAGGACATGTGACACACCCCTGAAGGGGTCCTTTACCTTTATCTTTCACACTTGGTTAAATTAAAGTTGAGCCAAAAGTGCAGCAATTTTGTGAAATTTCAGCAGCGCTGAAAAACATTGCCTCCTGTAACAGTTTGCCAGCGATCACATCAAAGAGGGCATTAAAAGTGTATACCCATTCAGAGTGATGGCAGTGCAATGGGTTGCTATCTTTCTGAACTCACTTTACTTGCATTCAGTGATGTTGCCACACAGGCAATCAAATAAGACTATGTAGTGCAGTGAGAGTCTCACACTCATTATGTCATCCCTGAGTAGCTAGGACTGCTATAGCTAGAGAAGACTCAGATTTTCCTCCCACAGTAAATCTATCTATCTCTCTCCCTCCCAATCTGGAGATGTACAGGATTGAACCTGGGACCTTGTGCATACAAAGCAGATGTTCTGCCAGTTCTGAGCATTTTCATCTCACCTTTTCTTTGAGGTGGTAGAGTCCACTTTTATCCTCACAAGCTGTGCCTGAGGTAGATTAGTGCTTTGTGGTTGATGATCCAAGTCTGTAGTCTGACTGCTACACCAGTTCTGGCTTCACATTACAAGAGAGAAAGAATTCGTCAGGCACTCAGTTATGTTAACCACCCGCTATTTCTAGGTTCATGCCATAGTTACCAAGGACTCCAATATTTCTCTCTGCCACTGACATTAACCATAAGTTTATCTCAGTCATTTAAAAAAAAAAAGTGTAGAAGTATGAGGTGGAGAAGTGTTTGAACAATAGGGGCAATCCTTGCTAATTCAATTTAGATGGGTACATTTCCCCCCTTCTGTTCCCTTTTTGCAACACATTTGGATAGAAGGAACATAAAGACAAGCTTCTCCAAATGATATAAAACCACAGAGATGTTGAGCTATGGTTAGGGACAGTTGTGAAATGACCTAAGTGAATTTTTAGAAGGGCTAAAAAATATGAAGACAGACCATTTTAACATCACTTTTATGAGTACTGTGAATACGATTCCGTTGGGAATGGATCAATGCTTTCTGTGACGCCTAGGGCAGAATATTAGTGATATATTAAACATTTTAAATAGCTCTTGATATGGCTGTGTACTTTTGTTGTTGTTTTCTCTGCTTATTGACACCAATACCTGTTTCTTAAAACTTATAAAAATTAATCACTTAACTCACACTATCCTGCTCCACCAGCAATTGCACATTATGGGATTTATCGTTGGTAGACAAACCTATTTCCACCATTCATATAGAAAAGGAATAGGGCTGTCAAAGCTCCACATCCAATCCTGTTATAGAAGCAGGTTTACTTCTGTGTCTGTTGCCACAAAACACTTGGGGAAAACTGAAATAAACAAGATTTATGAAAGAAAAGAATGACCCAGACTTGATGGAAGGTGGCTGCAGTACAAAATTTTGGACTTAAGGCATATGTGCAGCTGGCCCCTTGAAAGGCGAGGGATGCCCACATTGTGGGCTCTGAGTTGAGACTGTTCTAGTCTCTCACCCATCAGTATGTTTTGGTTTTCTTCCTTCTGTCAGTAGCAGAGAGCAAAGCAGGGAAATACTTTCTCCTCTTCATTCCCCTCTCCTCTGCAAATGGTGGCAGTAGCAGGACCTTGGGATTGGGACAATCTATAAGGGGATTGGGAAGGGGGTGTTTGGGGCAAACTGGGTTAACGGGGATTGGCAATGAAGTGGGGTGACAGGTAGTCAGGTTGGCTAAAGGTGGGAATGGGTGAGGTGTAACGGATAGAGGGTTAGCAAGAGGGCAGGTGGGAGTGGTGAGCAACATGAGTCAAGCAGCAGCCCCTAGTGAAAAGGGGGGGGGGAAGAATGGTAAGGGGAGGGTGTTCATTGTATAGAGAAATGAAAGGGATTTATTTCACCTTCACTCATAATCTTAGATCTCAGGGTTCTCCACAAAGAAATTGATTGGGCAATAGATTCAAGAAGAAGAATACATAATGCATAAATAATAATGTAGGAATACTTCTTCATATATTACGTAATCAACTCACAGAATTCACCATGACATTTTGGATTAATGGCTACGACTCCCTTAAAATGAGGAGGCTCATCTCATTTCAACATAGAGATATCTATTTTAGACTTGGTTTAAAGCTGACCGGTACTGAACCTTTGAGCAATTCCCCACCTGAGATTTCAATGATGGGAAGACTTTGCATTGGGAGGTGTAAAGTGTCAAGTACTTTACTAGAAGCAGGACTCGGGTGCATTATTTCCTGTGCATCTGTGGTCATCAGCCAGAGGAGAGACCTGCTGGCCTACTCCTTATTGCATTTCAGCACCACCATTGCAGGTGGTGAGGGGGTGGTTCTGCAGCTACCAGCTCAGCAAGGGACAAGGAACCAATAAGGTTCTGCCTAGTCCTAGAAATGTTCTGATTCTGGCCTAGCTCATCAGCCTGAACAACTTGTATAGAGCAAGTGTCCCCAAGACTACCCACTTACTGCCTTGAAAGGCCTTTCCTCTGTGGAGTTTCAAACCACTACCCACATAGCAGGTTTGATGTATGAATTTGGTGGAAGAAGGACAGCTGTGGTCACAGCCCGAAGTTGTTGTTGTTTAGCCGTTTAGTTGTGTCTGACTCTTCGTGACCCCATGGACCAGAGCACGCCAGGCACTCCTTCCACTGCCTCCCGCACTTTGGTCAAACTCATGCTGGTAGCTTCGAGAACACTGTCCAACCATCTCGTCCTCTGTCGTCCCCTTCTCCTTGTGCCCTCCATCTTTCCCAACATCAAGGTCTTTTCCAGGAAGTCTTCTCTTCTCATGAGGTAGCCAAAGTATTGGAGTCTCAGGTTCAGGATCTGTCCTTCCGGTGAGCACTCAGGGCTGATTTCTTTAAGAATGGATAGGTTTGATCTTCTTGCAGTCCATGGGACTCTCAAGAGTCTCCTCCAGCACCATAATTCAAAAGCATCAATTCTTCGGCAATCAGCCTTCTTTAGGGTCCAGCTCTCACTTCCATACATCACTACTGGGAAAACCATAGCTTTAACTATACGGACCTTTGTTGGAAGGTGATGTCTCTGCTTTTTATGATGCTGTCTAGGTTTGTCATACTGTCAGCCACCTTTGCAGTACTGGCTTATTTGATTTGGCTGGCTTAGTTGAAGGGGAACCAGTTCAAGGGAACTTGTGCAAACTATACCCGCATCTTTGGCCTGGCCATTACACAAATTCCCCATTCGACAGTTGCAAAAAGTGCCACCTGATGAACGCAGCGCTTGTTTGTGTATTTGACTGGTGCATCCAAGCTGTTCTACATTAAGTTATGCATTCTCCTGATGCCTTGAGAAAAATTAAATCTTGCCTTGACATACGGAACTAGGACACTTGTTGCTATATGTAATTGCTGTCCCTGGGAAACCTTAGAACTCAGAAATGTTGGAAGATGTCCTAATGCCTCCCAAGGAAAATCTGTTTAGCAAAAATCAGATATAATTTAACGTTTTAATTGGGAAATAGATATGGGTCAGCATGGATGAAACTTAATGTGCAGAGATGCTGAAATTACAATTATTTGAATGACTGGAAACAAAGATGGTGTGAATGAGATTGCCAATGATGTGGAGCCAGTTAATTTTCAGTAACGCTTTGAATTCTCAGAGGTTATAGTAGAATGTTGTGATGAGACAATGTTCTGTAGAAGAGAGAGGGGGTGGCTTGATGTTTTTCTCTATTTATTTCAGCTCTATTGATCTAAGCATAATGTAACCAGAAAGAGGACTATAAGGCATGCACAGAATACGCTCCAAATGGAAATGTATGATTGATTGGCTACATATCATCGGTTTTCAGAACCAGCTGTACGGATGTCACTATTACATATAAAAGCTCATCAAGATTAGAAGACGGATGGAATTGTTTATGCATTGTTATTGCCTTTATTACTTGCTGGTGTTCATTTGTGGTGATTTAAATAATACAAATGCATTTTAAATCATTTAGAAGGCATAGCAAACTTGAAACACTACACTGCCCTCTCCCCTGCAATGTGCATAGGAATCTAAGAAGCTGCCTTAAGTCAGACCACTGGATCACCTAGTTCATTATTGTCAACACTGTCAGTGGATTTCCAGGGTTTCAAGCAGGGGTCTACCTTGGTCTCACCTGGAAATGTCTGGAACTGAACATCAGACCTTCTGCAAGCAAAGCATGCAGTCTCCCATTGAGAAGTCCCGCATCAGAACTGAACCATATTAGTTCATCTAACTTTATCAGTTAGATATGCTCCCTGGGTGATATGTGATCAGTGTTAGTCTGAAAGAGGCAGCCTTACTTGCATGTAGGGTTTGCACCATGTGGAGAGGAGCCCTGATGGACCAGGGTTTCTGTCCTTGTGTTGGAAACCCTATCCTGTATCTTCCAAACTTCAACTTTGCGCTCTCTCTCGCTCTCTCTCTCTCTTTTACTTGGCTGGATGTATCTCATCTTCCCCAAGCTCTGAAGAGTATCTCATTCAATGATTCAGTGATTCCTCTCTATCCCCAGCCATTAGGTACCCCAGAGGCAATATTAAACTATCATTTTGGACAAGGGGGTACCCAACATTTTGAATCAGTGGGCACATTTCAAAATTTTAAGGGAGTGCTTTAAAATATCTACTGTTTGAGGTGGAGGGGGTGTGACATAACACAATATGGCTGCCATGAGAAGTGTGGCATAACACAAAATTAGAGAGACAGACACCCCCTACAACCTAATGCTTACTACAGGTAGCCAGCTATGTCCCTCTGATCCTGTTTATGGTTATCACTTGACTTGACCCGTCACTTGCCTGAAGGGATCTACAGAGCCAATTGTCTTGCCCAAGCTGATAGCCCCAGCCACATCTTTTCAGGGAGAGATCTTCATACGCACAGTGATGCAAATATCTCCGGATTTGGGCTAGTGCGTCTTGATCGCAGAATGTCAAACTGCAATAGTATCTGTGAAAATAATGCTGACAAATTACTGCCTAATTAACTTTGCATGAGGAAAAAAATGCTTCAAGGAACTTGAAGGTGTTGCTGAAAAAGCTATAAAAGTAGAGAAGTCAGGCAGATACTCTGGCAGCCACACATTTCACAAAGCAGAAAGGAAAAAGCGCAACTACACTATTAATAATTAAAATTAAATTAAAAAGTTGTGTAAGTGACGTCCAAGGGAGTATTTTTAGTTTATGAATTTTTTATCAGTTTTGATCCATAACATAGTCTGAATGATGTGAATACAGATATATTCATGGAAGAGAATTGACATGGAATGCAGCCTATTAGCAGGGCTACAGCTCATCAAGTATTACAAATGGAATGCCCCATGCAATGTTATATAAAATGATGCAAATTGGTAAGCAGATGTCAATTAAAAACATAGGTTGGCAGAGATTCTCATCCCATATAATAGGTGAACTTTATCACTTCTTCAGGCAAAGTGCTCTTAACCATCATGTCGCTCCATTAAACACTCCTGAGGAGGAAGTTGTGTGTGCATTCTTCTGGCCTGAAAGCCCAATCCAGGACAGGTAGTTTTCATTACCATCAGTTGTGGAGGGAGGGAATAAGACTTTCATCCCAAGGAAACATGCACAGGACTCTCCTTTTATTTCGCCTCCTACTGGATCAGACTTTGGCTTCTCGTAGTCAAAGCAAGGAGATTGTGGGAGTATTTAGATGTCACAAATTGCATGCAATTGTTTTGCACATGTTGTTTGGTTAGAGACCCGTACAGTGCTTTTTTTCTTTAAAAAAAAATGTTTAAGGGTACTCTCATTTCCTACTCATATTCAAATACTGACCCTCAATGAGGCCAAACTTAGATTCACAAAATGTTTAGGGGTATGCGTACCCCTGTGTCCCCCCAGAAAAAAAAGCACAGGACCTGCATCACAAAATTCAGAGCAGTGCTAATTTTGAAGGATAGTTGTGTTTTGGTTCACATACTGCTTTAAGAAGTGCAGATTAGGTAACTTTTCATTAACATGCAAACAAAATAAAATTTATCGTCTATTTTAAGTTGAATGCAAGCCCACACCACAACCCTTTATAAAACTACTCATTTAGGTGGACCCAATCAAACGCAGCCCAAGAGAAGACTGAATGCATGTCCTGAAAGCTGTAGGTCCTGTTTCTGATTCTCTCTGACACTGAGCTTGTTTGGAGAGGAGCCACTGAGAAACAACAATTCTGAGAAACAGGAGGCAAGGTGGGATTTATTTAGACATGATTGACATCCTGTTCCTGGATCTGTTTGCCTGCAACTCTGCATTGGTTGTCTCGTTTAACCCTAGGCACCAGGCAGCGACTTTCTGTGAAGTAAGCACAATTCTGAAGACTGCTAAAGGAGTTTTATTCCAGGGTTGAGACAGGTTAAGGAGATAAATGTAACTTTTGCTGAACATTTCCCCCTCAATTATAGATCATCCTGATATTTTATAATGTCTCCAAAGGGCATGGAAGAATAATATATATGGCACTTATCCCATGGTCTGAATAAGTATGTCAACTCAGTCTAGCCTTAGAAGAGTAGGTGATGTATGAGAGTCTGAAAAAATTAAAACGAAAACAAAGCCTGGACTTCAAACCTTCTCAAGAAACTAAAAAGGTTTTTATTACTGGATATTTCTTGCCTAGGACTGAGATAAAAAAGGGCCCCAAACACAGGCTGCACAAAGATATCCTTCTTCCTCTTAGGTGATTTTTGGGGAGACAATGAAAAAAAGGGTGAAATGTTCACCTGTGGTGTTGCTCCTCGTGACAGTCTAGGTGGTGGTGGCCATGCTCCTTGCTCCTACTTGTTGCCATACTTTTTTTCTTCAGTTCCATGTTACATGGTGCCAGAGGAAAGTCAGGAAGCATTACCCCAAAGGGCTGGCTTGGCATTGTGGTGATGCTAGAGGGATGGACTAATCTGTCACTTTCTGTTTGTTTCCATTTCTCTCTTTTTTTTTCAGTCTTAAATTGAATTTGCTCAGCAGCGGAGCTAGCCACTCGGGTGCCCGGTGTGGTGTGCACGTCCTGCAGTCAGGGGTGGGAGGAGCCACCCATGGGGATGGGGCGCATTGCGTGGAGCCTCTCCACTGCTTCCCCCTCAGCTGTAGGGCGGCTAAGCGAGAGGTGGTGGGCAAATGCAAGCCCCACACTGCCATTTCAGGCAGCATGGAGCCTGCAGGTGCCCAAGCCACCACATCACTCCCAGGAGAGAAGTGTGGCTCAGGCACACTGCAGGCCCCGCGGTAAGTGCCGGCCCCCACGTTGTGGCGCCCAGTGCCAGCTGCATTTTGTTATTTTTGTTGACTGAACTACCGTAAAAAGTTTCATGAGCCCAATTTATTATTATTTTAAAAAAACTCATATTTTTGTCATTTTGTCACACACACCCTCAGTGATGACACCTGCAACCCCCATAACCCCCTTCCTCTGCCACTGAATTTGCTACATTTCTGCATCCGTGTTCAATATTTTTAACTCCTCATGCAACTCTGTCAGTATTTTAATGTGCATTTTTCCTGATTTTTGCCTAATATACCCAATTCTGTGTGCATCATGTAATGCATGTTTCTATGCCATGTGCATTTTATGAACACTGCCCCTTAACTGATGCATTTTTGTATACTTTTTGAGGGAGAAGTGTGAATTTCAAAGGACAGCTGCACTTTAGTTCACGTGGAGTTTCAGGAAGTGTGAATTAGGTAACGTCACATGAAAATGCGAACCAAACCACCCCTAATTCTAATAGCCAATCAGATTTAGTTGTGTGATGACATCATAAAGCCACACCCAAGTGAGAAACCTCTAACTCTCCTGTAGGGAGCATACAGACTAAGAAAATAAATGGGGTTGAGTGGTGTCAGGAAGAAAACTAAATAACAGCAACCAGGCATTTTAAAAAGTGAATACGATGAGTCCCTTCATGAAAACATTCAACCACTGCTCTCCACATTCTTCATGTTGAAAATGTCTGCGGACATTTGGTACAGCCCTATTCTAAAGTGAGCATATCAAGTCTATTTGCCTATATCAGTTGAAATGATGGGAGGGCGTGCTGTATTGGCAACGCTTAGCAGGTGCTCCCCATCATCCAGCTTATTGTTTCAGGACAAAACTTTTTTAAAGATCTGGAATAAAGTCTAGTGCAATCCTTCATTATCTCCCTGCCCTAATATGCTACCATGCAGTGGCAGACTTTGGGTGTTAAAGTTTCAATGGTGCCCTGTGCTATGCCAAAATCTGCCCCCCCCCTCTCGCCTTCCATTGTTCATCATTGTTGTAGCACCCCCTGTGGCACCCTCTTAGCTCAGCATCCAGTGCTGGCTAACTGGTCACGCTCCCTTAAATCCAGCTCTCTAGTGTGGCTTAGATGGTAGTTTAGTGGGTAAGAAGGCTGTAAGGGGAAGCAGGAGAAGTGGCCTTGAAGAACCACACTCGGGGGGGGGGGCGCTGTTATGGATGTTTCCCATGGAAAGCAAAGTATTAAAAAATGTCTCATACACACACTTTGCCACATCAGTCTTCTGCATCCCCATCAAAAAGGATCTCAGACAGCAACAGCGCAGTAAGCTTCTGCCCAAAGCCTTGGAGAACTGTAAGCACTAAAAGTAAATAATACTAGGTAGGCCGATGGTCTGACTTGGAGTAAGGTAGTAGCTTCATATGTTCCTATGGAAGATTAAACTTAATTAACTTGCAGGTGAAAGGATACACCACAAAAAGAGGCAAGGTGTCTTCCTTTGGAATTACTCACCTGGAAAATCTCTGTGGGGCATCGGAGGGAGAATTATAGCCCCCAAACAGGAGCTTTATTATGCTGAATAATTAAAAGTTCTGCCCAATAGAGAGCTACTAATGACTTGACTTTCTGTTATCTGCCTGGGGAATTAATTGCCTCATTGGTATGTAGTGGAACTCCAACCATGCTCTAGTCCTGTTTTTTTTGGGGGGGGAGGGAGTACATAATTAAACAAATTCAGGACTTTATTTCCATAGTCATGGTCATAAGGCTTCCTCTCATTAAGAGTCCCACTGAAGCCGTTGAGCCTAGGCATGGCAGCATGTGCTGTGTCCTTTGCAAATTGCATCTATATGCCCACACCTTTTTCTATTTCACAAAGGTGTTTAGGCATGAAAGACAACAAACACATGTGCGCCAACATTCTGCTAAAAATGGGGACACGGGCTTCACACCTCCTTCCCACAGCCCAGGAAGCTTCTGCCCAGCTTAGAAGGAGGTGCAATGCCCTGACAAGGTGCAAGAGCCCTCCCACCTCCTTCCCAAAGGTGGGCAAGCACATTTTGTTTTATTTCCATATTGTTCACCCTGTGTATTGTTTCCCCAAAATTTTCTCAATACATATAGTCTTATTTTTTGTTGTATACAGTTGGGATTGTTTACTCAAACCCTGCCAATGATGTTGGTTTCTGCTTCCTTCACTGTGCAGCGAAGTGCTTGTCACGGGACAATGTTTTGCATTCCACAGTCAGAGTACTGTTGGGTTTCCCACGGGAATGGGAGACTGGATGTGACGTACACTGGTTTCCTGTTTTTCACTGTTCTCTCGGTGTTCTTTGTTTCCGAGGGAAGGAGTTGCTCTCTCTGCTCTCGCAGAGGCAAGATGCATGCTTGTAATCTCTCAGCATTGAAGTGTAAATAAAGTAAAGTTAAGCATGTAGCATGTACTGCTCATCCTTCCGCAGTTGGTTTAGCCAGTTCTGCATATTCCATAAGCTTCCCTTGCCATTGTTCTTTCATTGGCATGTCTTCTGTCTTCCAAGTTTATGTTAATATAATTCTTGCCGCTGTTGTTGCATACATATATAATTTCCAATTTTCTTTTTTTACATCTGGCAAGCATTTCTTCCCAATGCCAATGCAGGAGCTGCTTCCACAGCCCCCGTTCCAGATGATGCAAAATCAGGGTGCGCAAGAGAAAGTCAGAGCCTAGGCCGCCTTCAAAGAAAGTGTGGCCGTCCTGCTTAAAATGGGGCACTTGGAAGGTATGCAAACATAGATTTCTCACCAAAGCAAACGACATGTGTCAGATGACCTGGAGGATCAAGGTAAACAGAAGATGCAATTATTTCTGCTGTGGAACATAAGTATGTATATTTAAATTGGTTTGGTGCATACAAGTGTAACAAATATCTATAAAGTTGATTATCGTGCAACATAACTCATGTGACTGGATAGGACCGAATGTGGATCCTTGCAAATGATCACTGATTTGGTCATTCAGTTTTGAGGCAGGACTTGAATTCATGGCTTATGGTGAGATGTTTATCTGAAGCTCCACAGTCCAGAGCTAGCATTATCTGCCTCCTGCCACCCTCCAGCCCCTGCTGGTGTTCCTGCCAATGGGGTGGGAAGTGGTTGTTGAGGAGCTGCCTATTTTCTTTGAACTCGGGGAGATGGTACTGGTACTTATCTTAAAAGTCCTAAATGGCTTAGGACCCAGGTACCCAAAGGCACAATTCTTTCCATACCAGCTTACCTGTTTGTTAATATTTTCTGTAGAAGCCCTTCTCCAAATACTCCTTAGTAGGGATTTAAAGGGTAAAGGTAAAGGGACCCCTGACCATCTTCTTCTTCTTTATCAAACCTTTATTAGGCATTATGGAAATAAAACCTTAAAAGAGAAAATAACATATAAAAGCCTTGAAATATATATAAAAAGGCAGCAGTTTGCTAAATGCATATATATATATATATACATATAGAGGACCCCTGACCATTAGGTCCACTCGCAGACAACTCTGGGGTTGCGGTGCTCATCTTGCTCTATAGGCCGAGGGAGCTGGCGTTTGTCCGCAGACAGCTTCCGGGTCATGTGGCCAGCATGACTAAGCCGCTTCTGGCGAACCAGAGCAGCGCACAAAAACACCGTTTACCTTCCTGCCGGAGCGGTACCTATTTAACTACTCGCACTTTGATGTGTTTTCGAACTGCTGGTTGGCAGGAGCTGGGACCGATCAACGGGAACTCACCCAGTCGCGGGGATTCGAACCGCCGACCTTCTGATCGGCAAGCCCTAGGCTCTGTGGTTTAACCCACAGCGCTAACCTCTGTGGATCATTAAATTCAGTTTGCATTTATAGGCAAGTTTACTTAATTCCCTTAAATAAGATACAAAAATGCATTACAGTAGAGGAGATTGTTATCTAATACATATATTATTTATAATATATATATCTAAGCCAAAATGTAGATATGATGGGGAATTCACCCTAAATTTGCTACTGAATTTGTATGAGGATTTAAATACAAATGAACATACAAACTAAAGTAGAAATGTGGAGAACTGAAGATTGCAAAGATGAGACACAGAAAAACCAAAACTGACATATCCACTATTTCTACTCTTTAGAGTAGAGTGTCCCTTATTTGAAGGGACAGTCCCTTATTCCAGCGCCATGTCCCGCTGCTGTCCCTTATTGAAGGATGTCCCTTAAATGTCCCTTAAATGATGTCCCTTAAATTTCAAAGGAAGCAGCTCCTCTCCCTCCCTCCCTGCCGGCCAGGGAGAAGGGAGGCTCCAACTGTGTTGCTTGGCTGTGTTGCTCACCCAATAAGAAGTCTAAGAACGACTGGGAGGTGGAGCTTGCATGTCTTGTGTGCGGCTAGTTAATGCAAGCTGAGGGGTTTTTTTGAATGCTGGACACCATTTTGTTGCACGTGCTGCTGCAAACTTTGCAGTGCAAAGCCAGGCCGGGGAGCCATCTTAAGTTGAGGCTGCATCGGCCTTGTGGTGTATGTGATTCAGATTCTATTCAGTTGAACCTCTGGTTACAAAGTTGGTTGGAAAGTGTTCTCAAAGCTACCAGCATGAGTTTGACCAGACTGCAGGAGGAGAGGAAGACTGGAGTGCCTGGAACAGGTGAGGCTGCAGGTCCCTTATTTTGGCTGCTGGTCCCTTATTTTCAAGGCTGCTGGTCCCTTATTTTCAAATCTGTAAGTTGACAGCTACGCTCTTTAGTAGAGGTAGATTTTGCTTCTGCAAAACAGAAGGTCCTTTTTGCGAAGGCACCCTGACTTTGGAATACGCTCCACAATGAGACATATCTGACACTTGTTGGTGCCAGGTGCATTTTAGAGTTTTGCAGTTTGCTTTATTCTACTCTCTAGTGTGTGTGTGTTTTGGGGGGGGCAGTATATGCCTTTTGTCTTGTATTTTTATGTTGATTTATTGATTTTAAATGGAATTTATGTGAATTAGTTTTGTTTACAGTTTTCTGCACCACCCTGGATATTTTTTAATGGAGGGAAGTTAAGAAATATTTTTAATATATGAATTTATAGCATTTTTTAAACAGCTGTTGGATTTTTAATTTTTAATTTTTTACTGATTCCCCTTCAGTAAGCAAGTCTGCAACTTTTAAGCTGTTACAGTGTTTTTGATGTGGAAATACAATCAGCCCAAGGTCTAGAAATCTATATCTTTGTGCTGCCACAGAGCGAACACAGACACTTTTCTTCATCCTTCCTCCATATGCCTGCTGTAGAGCAGCTTTCTGAGAAATTGTTTAGCCGTTGCCTTTTATCCATTTTCTTTCCTGGTGGTAGCAGTCTGCTCACACTGAAAGTCCATCATCACTCAGGAGCAGGTCTCAAGCTCAGTGCAACTGACTTCAGTTAATAGGGCCTCATTGGACCAATGCAAAGTGTATTTGGAGATTCATAGCCACAGAAATCCCTGTAGTTCCCAAAGCTCCTAACTCTAGTGTGCAACTGTGAACGTCATCAGAGTCGTGACCTGTGAAACTCTGGCACATATTTTTCATATGGAGTGGACCATTCCTATAATTCAGGAATGAGAAAACTGTGGCTCTCCAGATGTTGTTCCCATCAGCCTCAGCCAACATGACGAACAGTCGGGGATAATTACTACTGGAGTCCAGACCAACAACTGGAGGTCCAGAGGTTTCCCCTCCTCACTGTGATGAAGCAAGTGACCATAAGCAATGTCTGAAGCAGCTTGTAAATGTTGCTTTGAATGTTTTCAGATTGAAAACCAGTGAGGGACATTGATGAACATGCCTCCCAGCGATTCTGCACAGCAAGAGGACATAAGAATAGGGAGATCTTTAGCATGATTTGGCATTTCTTTTTAGCCATTTGGGAACAAACAGATTAGGGAAAGCTGCATGGATGTCTAAATAAATTAACTAGTTATCGAAGAGTAACAGAGCGACAGCAAAAGGTCAATGCACAATGTAAGAACATCAACTCCCTCATTCACTTCTGTGAGAGAAGGAGTAGAATAAAATAAAAAGGAGATCTCCTGTGCCTGTTATTTAAAAAAATGTGATAATAATTATTTTTGAAGAATGTGTGTTTTACATGTATATACATATAGACAATGTCTTTTTCATGTTTGATTCTTTAATAAAGTAGCTAACAATCAGAAAATAAAATAAATGAAATGAAATGAAATGTGAGAAGAGTGGATGGTGATAGCTCCAACTCAACGTTATAAAGGATGGCTTTCCATGCTGGGAGCTGTAGCCTACAGAGGCAATTATTTCATCAAGGTGTCTTGGGGAGAGCTGTCCTTTGTAAACAGCTCTTGTCTTTAGAGAAGACCTTTCTCTCCTCCTATATTTTTTTCCCATGCCTCAGTGACAGAACAGGCATTAACTATGGGCTGAGATAATGCCAGGTGATGAATCCTTTTACTCCTGACCTCATAAATCAGCTGGCATGAGTGTGCGCCACTTGGTGTAACAGTATGCCATTTTTAATTTGTTGCCACTGCAGTGCAAAACTAATTTTAGCACTTTGATGGTTGCTCCTTAGTGCGGCTGGCAAAGCAGCTCCCGCTGAAAGGATACAGCAAGTGGCCTATATTTACTAGCAGGAGACAAGCTACAGATAACTTGAAAATCACAGGTCAGGCAGGCAGGAGGGGGTGGCGGCAGTGCGTTCAGATTAAAGAAGCAAAAAGTCAACCAATGACATTTTGATTTTTCTTTTCAAAAATCACATGGCAGGTCGTTGTTAACAGTTAGCATATGTTTGCACATCTTGAGGCGCATTCAATGCTGTAGCTCCACTGGCACAAAATACTTCCATTTTCTCAACAGAGCTTCTTCTTCCTCTCCTATTTCCTTTAGCTGTTTGTGCATCCTCAAAATCAGCTGTTAAGGACTGGAGAACCCTCTTGAGCAGTTTTGTAGGACTGTGGAGGCAAGAGGAATAAGAAGCCCCTTTGCACTAGCAGAACTCTATGAGCAGAGCACGGGATACAACTCCTTGCTCCAATTATGACTGTTTCCTGGATTGTGATAGTCTGGGCTCAGTTGTCCATGTTCTAGTGATCTCCCACTACTGCAATGCACTCTAAATGAGGCTGCTCTTGAAGATGATCCAGAAACTGCAGCTACTGCTGAATGCAGCTGCTAGGTTGGCAAGGTGGGCGTGATGCCCTATCAGTTCTAAAAGCTCTGAAAGCTTCAGAGCCAAATTCAAGGTGTTGGTGTTAGCATTCAAAGCAGCAGATGGCTTGGGCCCCATCAAGCTTAAGAGGTAATTCCATCCACCCAGCATTTGTACAAGAGAAATAGTACTGTTTGGCTATGACAAATATTCAGAAGCACGTTGTCCATGTAACTATATTAGAGGAAATATAACCTCTACCAAGGTTTCCTAGTTTCACGTTTGCATAAACACCCACCTGTGGAATTCTGTACAAGGTGCAGGAATGAACACAAGGAATATAATAAGGATATTCAGAGCTTTCAACATTATAGCCTTGATGCAATGGCTCTTGAGTGAAAGAAACTTCCCTTGGGCAAGTGCAGATCAGAGCACAAATTGGGGTTCCTGTGTGTTCATGCTAGAGCATTTGATCAATTCAGGAAGATCAAGGTGGTATCATTTTGTTTTAGTCCCAAAGCAACCATGTGTGGTACCTTAGACTGAGAAATGGTGAATAGGGTTGCCATATTTCCAAAAGTGAAAATCCGGACAGAGTTGTTGAGCTTTGTTTGGGGGATGGATCTGCTGCCACCTTCCCCAAGCCTGCCTGATTTTGAGAAGGCAGCATAAGAGCTCTTGGATGTGCCAGCAGCCCTGGCACTGTTTTTCCAAAGTGAGATCTGCCTGCGTCTCACTTCCCATCACGCCAAACTAAGATGCCTGAAGTGCTATGGAAGCCCTAGGAAGGACGAGGGAGTCTGGGAAGTGGAGAAAGGGAGAGAATGAAAGAGGGATCCTGGCAGAAGGAGAGAGAGGGAAGGAAAGGAAGAGGGTCTGGAGGAGGGAAGGAGGAGAGGATGCTGATGGGGGGGGGGTGTCCAGACAGGAGGTAGGAGGCACAAGGACTGAAAAAGCCACGCAATGGCAAGAGGCTGGGGTAGGGGCAAGGGAATGCAGCAGAGAGAAAGGAAGAGCAAGCGAGGGGGAAGCAATCAGAAATCGCAGCAAGAGAAAAACTCATGGGGGGGGAGTCAGAAAGTGCAGCAGAGATGTGGGTAAAGGAGGGAGTGGGGAGAATTAAATCAATAAGTCCCAGCTGGGGGAAAGAAGGGTTTCCCTGAGCCAAATATATCCTTGTTTTCTGGAGGGAGTCCCCCAAAAGTGGGGGAAGGATTGCTGGATGGAAAAGAAGATGGGGAGTTGCAGAGGAGGTGCGCCAGAGGATGGGGAGAGAGCCCGAGGGGGGAGACTGCTACTGATTTTGTCCTGGGGGACTTTGATTGGGTGGTGATGAGAGTGGGGTGCTGAGAGTGGATGCCTTTCTCTTGGTCCATCTCCCTCCTACTCCTTCCCTCTCTCCCTCTCCCACCTTTGCACACGCACACACAGAAACACACAGGCTGGCACGCACAGGGAGCCCCCTTGGCCGGATCCTGCATGACCAGGCAATCCGCTTGGCTGGGAACTGAAGGGGTGGAGAGAATTCACAAAGTTTCCAGCCAGATCAAAGCTCCCTTTCGCACACCTACCTGCCTTGCTGCTTGGCTTTCAATACGGCTCAGCTTAGCACTGTTTCAGGGTTAGGAAGGAAGGGAGATAAATCAACGAATGGTTCTCTGAGAGAGAGGGAAAAGGCTGCTAAGATGGAGGTGCCGCTGGCTGCTCCCCTCAAAAAAAGGAGGAGGAGGAGTAAAAAAAAAAGCACCCCACTTTCAACATTGGCTGCCATACATTTGGGTTTTCCTGGCATTTTTCAAGGGGAATTGAACATTCTGCCTGGACGCCATTTTGGGGTGCCAGGTACTGGTGGTGTCCAGGACATTCCGGACATATGGCAGTCCTACATATGAACCTTAGAGTCCTCCTGGATTAGATCAAAGGCAAATTAGTCCAACACCCTTTTTCTTACAGACCAGCCTAATTCCTTGTGAAAGCCATATAATTATTTCTCTCTTTGACATCTGATGGGAGGGCATTCCACAGGGCGGGCACCACTACCAAGAAGGCCCTCTGCCTGGTTCCATGTAGCCTCACTTATCGCATCAAGAATATACTAAATAAAATGTCTTACATAAAAAGATCTGAGCACATTCGCAACCTATTTTAAAATACTGAATTTTCACTGTCTGTCTAAGGAAACCTTGATATTTGATTTCATTGTTTATTTGATTTCAGTAACAATTCAACACATTTTATTAGCTAAATCACTGGAGCACAGATTATAATTGTTTTGGTTTTTTTCATTGTGTGGTAGAATCATTAGGCTCAAAGCCAGAGGACAGCTGGCTTTTTTAAAAAGCCCCCAAAGCATAACTAAACATTATTTTAAAATTCAACTTATGGTAAAACTCCCTTTGAGACATCGGAATGTGGAGGTTGTTTGTGTGCTTATTTTGGGAGGTGGGGTATAAGAAAGCATCCCGGCAGGGAGTCTAGTGAAAGCATCTTTGGGTTGGGTCAAAGCCTCTTGACTGCAGGAGGGCATCAGATGGATGCCGGACATTCATTAGCTGCTTTGTTTCCATCCTTTGGCCAAGCACACATCTTCTGCTTTTGTGCATCTCATCCCCCGGCGGCATATGCAGTACACCACAACTAATGAAATGAACAATGTCCTTCAGGGCTCAGGCTTATGTGCATCCACTAATTAGCTTCCTAAGGAAAGCTGGAGGTGAAACCTGGGAGTGAACAGTTCAGACGCAGGATTCATACAAGCAGAGATTGCGGTTTTTGGTTTTTCTAATACAGATCGCCTTGTTCGCTTAGCATGAAGTTCTAAAGAGATCCCTTGGATTTATGACTAACTTGTTAATTTAGGGCAGATGATGCCAAAATAATAGGTACCAAACAACAACAACAAAAGCCCTGTGAATCCAAACCTCATCTGCTCCTCACAAAAGAAAACAGGCAAACAACCAGAAACAGCCTTCAAGTCTTGTTCACTGCGAGGTTCAGTGGAATCCTTCCTGGCTGATGTTGAAAAGGGAGAGATATCAAAACAATATGCAGGGGAGCATCAAAGCAGCAAGCGCAGCAATATGTCAGGAGGCAGGCGGACTGAAGAGGGCTTCCTCACGGATCAGTGCTCGTCACCTGAGGAGAGGGAGGCACTCGGCCACAGATCAAAGGAAGCCGTGTTTCCCTCAACTGAGTGCCTTCATAGTTCGAAAAGGGGCAGCATCTTTGGGCCTGCCTGCTTCTTTTGCTCTCCATGTGTATCTCTGACTTTTTTTGAACACTCTAGCAGGGAGGCCCTAAGCAAAGTTTCAAATGAGCTGGAACTGCCTAGCAGCCGTGCAAAACTCAGTGGTTTCTGCTGTGCTTTTAAACTTGGAGGTTTAGTAACTGAAATGCCAGTAATCCAAACAGCAAAAAGTCAGATTGGAGCACAGGTACACCAGCAAAAATCTACGTAACAGCACCTTTCTAACCATGTCTGCTCAGAAATAAGTCCTGTTGAACTGAATGGGGCTTACTGCTAGGTAAGTGGTAAGCTATTATTGCAACCTACCCCCACTGTAAATCAAAGCCTGTATGTTTGAACAAACATCATTGCTGTCATTCTGTTCCTTAATATGCATTTGCCTCAACACATTGCTTAGTTTATCCTACAAGTTGAGGATCATTTACAGATAAGAATAGATTGAGATGTATGATTTTGCAAAAGCCAAAGACCACTGCAACAGAAAGATAGTTTATGGTGTTCAAGATGGGGAAGGGGACGAAGTTTATAAAATATCTAAAATAAAATAATGCTGCCTGAATGACTCTCTGTCATCTTTTGATAGTCTGCATTCTGTCACATTGTTATTGTTATTAATAATAATACTTATTATTTCCTAGGTGCCTGAACTTTTTGAAAACTGCATGATATCCTTGGCTGGCCTTTCCTGTAAATGCAAGCTGGGAAATCTCCAGACAGCATACCATCATTGAAGATTTACATGAAGTATTATTATTATTATTGTTGTTGTTGTTATTGTTATTGTTATTATTATTATTATTATTATTACTACTACTACTACTTTTAAAGACATGAATGCAGATTTTTTAAAAGAATGGTAAAAACCAAATCTGTTAGTGCACTGATCGTAGCACTCCACAGAAATCCTCCTGACTCCCCTGCCATTCAATTAAAGTCCAATGAAATACATTAAGAATTAAATTCTTTCATGGGCCTTTTTCAGATCAGAATGGGTGAGCAGCTGGGGAGGCTGCAGCACACTGGAGAAATGTTCAGCAGAAAGAAAAAGGTGCACATCACCTTTGGCCATCTCAGAACAATAAGGAAAGCTGAGTTCATAACAACCAAAATTATAAAGACATTCTAAAGTGCCCTGTAAATGAGCTAGAAAAATGGAAGCCCTTTTCATGGGGGAAGAAAATCATCAAGTTTTGGCACAGCAGCACTGAGCTTTAAGTTACCACCAAGTTCTAATCAATCAAGTAAACAAGTGATTCACATGTGTGTGAGTTGGCCCAAGGATGTCACAAAAATCATGAAGGTGATATTGACTAAGATTTGTCAACAACCGTTTTCTCCTGCAAGCCAAGTTCCTCCTCAGGCTATTCCGCAATGTACCTATTGTTATTCTTCGCTTCTCTTCCCTTCCCCTTGCTCTTTTTCATCTACTTCTGGCTTCGTATCTCCCTTTTGCGATTTATAGCACTTTCTTCCTAGAAGCCTGAGGTATCCCGAAATGTGCTTTGCCTAGAGAGCTGTTCCATCTGTGAAATGCTGAAATAAAAGGGTGTTTTATTTGTACAGAAGGATAATAAAAAGATCTCACTGTATTGCTGAGCACATCCTATCTGACTTCCGTCACTGTTTTCCCATCTGTTTTGCAGGTCTTTAATGAAATAAATGGCTTGACAGATCACCACATTTTAACAATAGTTATCAACTAGGGCACGACAGAGAGTTGACAGTCAACACACAATAGTGTTATCCAGGCAATTTAATTGTCTTCACCAGAAAAGGTAAAAAGATCAAATCTGGGAAAGGTCACTTGCATGGACATAAATGACTACTGTATTTCTATTAATCAGTTTCCAAGTATATTGGGTTCCCTGCCTCAAGCCACTTTCTTAGCTGAATAAATAAAAATAAAAATAATAAAAAGGAAGAACAAAACCCTTTCGACACTGAAATTAAACGGGTATTTTATTCAATTCGATAGAATGCAAATTTTATTGTATGGTTATGAATACAATAAAAGCAAATCAAAACATCAAAATCATACAATTTATAACAAGCACTAAATGAAAATATATGGAACATACACAAGACTAAGCATGAAATGATCATACTGCGTATAAAAGTCAGAGGAAAGAGACTGGCAGATATTTAAGAAACTGAAAAATAAATTATGTTTGAGAAGGATGAACTTCTTAATTAGAGCATAATGAACAATTTTGGAGGACCACAGTTTAAATCTCAAGTCACCAAGAGTTCACCATCTAGTATTAGGAAAGTCATTATCTCTCAGCTTCTATGCTCTACATTATCTCATGCTTTTGTTATGTCCAAACTAGACTACTTTAACATGGTCTACATAGAGCTGCCCCTGAAGATAATCCATACATTTAAATAAGTTCAAAATTTGCCAATACCTATGAACAGATCAGCCTATTTCTGTATTTGTATCACATGCTTGTTCTGTTCCATTTCTGCACTAATCTGGATTTTTTTAAAAAAGGGGGTGAATGAATGTTTCCATTTAAATACAGATTGCAATATATATTTTCTCTCAAAATACCCAGTTCTAAATCCATTTTTCACAAAATATTCATTTTTAAATCCTGTATATTTGTATCTGTCTGTGTGAGTTTTAAGCTGAGAAATGTGTTAAAAGATTCAGGAAGTAGGAAAGTTGGTGGGGAACCAATTTCCAATCCACACATGAGTCTGAAGGGTGGAGATCAACGATGTTTGTCCTGAAAATTTCAGAGATCACATCCCTTAAGCATCTCTACCTGTCAGAGTTTTAAAAAGTTATGCCCTATGAATTGGATCGAATTGCTTGGATATTACATCAACTTCATTGGTTACCAATATGTATCCAGGGTGAGCTCATAGCAGGGATGGGAAAGAAATTCCGTTCAGCTCACATTTAAGGCGAACTGACTTAATTTGCTTTTTTTGAAACGATTCAAGAACAAAAACACAGCCATCTTTTGAAATTCGCACATCTTGAAATTTTGCAATCCAATTTTCCAACAAGTAATTTGTACAAAGATGCATACTGGGCTCCTTTGTGAGGAAGAAAGGGTTGAAATTTAATATATATAAAATATACTGGAGTAAAGTGTTTATTACAAATGTATATATGGGTGAAAATAGCATATAAAAATGCATTTTTTGACTCCGCTGATGCATTTGTACCTTGCTGATCTGCCCACTGCCTCCCCAGACCCATAAGCAATGCACCCACCAGGAAGCTCGTGTAGTCACTCCAACCCAACTTCAGAGAGAGAGAGAGCTATCTTTTAAGAGCCACCTTGAATATCCTGCATAAAAATGTGGGATTTAAAAAACTATTAAAATCAATATATGGGGATGATAATAATAATATATAATAATTTATTATTTTACCCCACCCATCTGGCTGGGTTCCCCCAGCCACCCTGGGCAGCTGCCAACAGAATACCAACAACAGGAATAAAAAAGTGATAAAATATCAAACATTAAAACCTTCCCTAAACAGGACTGCCTTCAGATGTCTTCTAAAAGTCAGATAGCTGTTTATTTCTTTGATGTATGATGGGAGGGCATTCCACAGGTTGGGCGCCGCCACCAAAAAGGCCCTCTGCCTGGTTCCCTGTAGCTTCACTTCTCACGTCCGGGCTGAACAATGAGGGTGGAGATGCTCCTTCAGGTATACTGGGCCAAGGCTGTTTTGGGATTTAAAGGTCAGAGCCAACACTTTGAATTGTGCTCGGAAACATACTGGAAGCCAATGTAGGTTTTTCAGGATGGGTGTTATATTGTCTCGGAGGCCACTCCCAGTCACCAGTCACGCATTCTGGATTGATTGCAGTTTCCAAGTCACCTTCAAAGGTAGCCCCATGTATTGCAGTAATCCAAGTGGGAGATAACCAGAGCATGCACCACTCTGGCAAGACAGTCCACAGGCAGGTAGGGTCTCAGCCTGCATACCAGATGGAGCTGGTAGACAGCTGCCCTGGACATAGAATTAACCTGCGCTTCCATGGACAGTTGTGAGTCCAAAATGACTCCCGGGCTGCACACCTCATCTTTCAGGGACACAGTTACCTCATTCAGGACCAGGGAGTCCTCCACACCTGCCCGCCTGCTGTCCCCCCAACACAGTACTTCTGTCTTGTCAGGATTCAACCTCAATCTGTTAGCCACCATCCATCCTCCAACTGCCTCCAGACACTCACACAGGACCTTCACTGCCTTCACTGCCACTGGATAACAATGACAGCAGAGGAATTAATGACCATACTATAGGGTAGTTGAAAGAGCTACCGAGTTAACGAGAAGTGCTTTGAGCAAGGAGGAACAGCACACTGAAGCGTAAGGAGGCCTAACAATGGCAATATTTCCATTAGTATTTCTCCAAAGCGAACAGGGACTTTCCTGCAAATTCAGGAAGCTTCCTCATTAGTGCCTCAGTTTAACCCTTGCCGCTGCTGCACTCTGTTCTCAATGGAGACCTCTGTGAAGCAGCAAATTTGGCACTTGAGCCGGCGCCTATCAGTGGGGCTCCTCTGTGGTCCCGCCAAAGCAACTTGTCAGAAGGACAGCCAACTGCTTCCTCAGAAGGACGGCCAATTGCTTCCTTTGCCTTTGTTCAGGGATAATGCCATACATACTGAGCTCACCGGTTTCATCAAAACTGGTGGAACAGCTCACCAAGGCAATCTAGCACTTGTTGTATAGAGAAAAGATGGGAAATTGAGTCCTTCACAATTGACAGTGCAGGGTGGCCCTTAAAAAATCTGAATTAATGTTGAGTTAAGTGGGCCTTTTGTGAAACACTGTAAAGTAGGTAGCATGTTAAATGGGATTGTGAAGGATGAAATGCAATAGTTAAAAACCTGAAGTCGCTACACTGCTGAGGTTTAATGAAACTGCATAATGGGATACTTTGCTACACACACAAATACTACAGAAGCCAATTACAGAAGGCTGTCTTCCACTGAGCCATAGGAAAGAATTTTGGGCTGGAAATGGCAGTCAACTATTAAACATAATATCTGCAAGAATCTCTGCTGTGGAAATTGAGAATTGTGCACCAAGACTAGGTACTGGGTTTTGTACAATAAGGGGATGGCTAACCTGTTCATTGCATCATTGCAATCTCTCTGTGAGCCACATGGTATTTATTTATTTTTTGAATTTATTTAAATAACAAAAAGTGGATGGAACATTTCTTACAGTTTAATCAAAATAGATTGATATCAACTTAAAATGGACTGAATAGAAAATCAAATGAAATTGTAATTATGACACCTATGTACATTTATCTAGTGATGCCTCTTTAGGTTGCTGTGAAATATTCTTTTCAAATATTAGAAAATAAGATGTGGGTTGGCTAGTTACAACCTAGCACAGTTTCACTTGAGATGTCAGAAAGCACTTCTAGGATTTTCATGACTCAGAGCCTCTGCTATTTTATATCTCCTCATCTGTAATTCAAACATGAAACCTGTTTTGTCTTGAGTGCGCATACAACTTAAAAATCACTTTCTTCTGCTTTCTGCCCTATAAGAACATTTGCAAGTGCTCCAAAAATTGCATGAGAGAGGCTCGACGGCACTTTTAATACCATGTGTGAGAGCACCCTTTCCCCTTTTTATTCCTAAATCATTTCTGAAATGGGTTTAAATACTTTCTGAAAATGTGTCCCTTAGGTACTTAGGAGGATTCACTTATGAGGAGAGATTAAAAGGCTTAAATATATATAATTCATCCAAGCTCTGACTAAGGGGAGACATAAGTATCCATAAATATTTGACGGCTATAAACACCAAGGAAGGCCATGAATTATTTACACTGGTACAAGAGAAGTATCAAGGAGTAACGGGGTGGAATTTAAGGGAGGGGGGAGGAATTAAGTCTGCCTTTTGACAGGGAGATTCTTCAAAAAATTTTAGTGTGAAATAATTTACATCTTGAAAGTGAGACATTTTAGCCTGCTCTTCCATAAATGGCATAAAAATCCCAATCCACTTGCAGGGCCAATAAAAGACATCATGCCGTTAGAAAGCTGTTTTTTGTTACATCAATTAAGTGTTTCAAATTTGTTGTTAGCCACCCTGAGCCTGGTTTTCTGAACCGGAAAGGGCGGGGTATAAATAAAAAATTATTAATTTTTATTATTGTTTTTCAGGACAATCATTGTAATGCATGGGGGGATTTTGAATATGTACCATCTTCTGTTATATGTAACTCCCCATAGCAATAGGCCAGCCAATACCAACTTACAAGCAGATGCCTTTGCCCACATTCCTGGGATCTCTGCTGACACATTGAAACGAGCATAGCTGTCAACTTACAGATTTGAAAATAAGGGATCAGCAGCCAAAATAAATGACCTGCAGCCTCACCTGTTCCAGGCACTCCAGTCTTCCTCTCCTCCTGCAGTCTGGTCAAACTCATGCTGGTAGCTTTGAGAACACTGTCCAACCAACTTTGTAACCAGAGGTTCAACTGAATAGAATCTGAATCACATGCAACACAAGGCCTATGCAGCCTCAACTTAAGATGGCTCCCCGGCCTGGCTTTGCACTGCAAAGTTTGCAGCAGCACGTGCAACATAATGGCACCCAGCATTCAAAAAACCCCTCAGCTTGCATTAACTAGCCACACACACACAGCCTCCCCTCCTCGCCACGAGATTGCCAGTCACCCAGCATTTTAGTCAACCAGCTCCTTTCTTTTCCCCCATAAGTCAATCGAAGGAGTCCAAAACAAATTCAAAAGCCCCCCCCCCCACGAGATCTCCTTTTCCCCCACCATGTGCCCCCGCTCCAGACAGACATTTTCCCTGGCAAGGGTGAGTGGGCCGTCGATGATGTATCCATCCGATTCTGATCCGAGCACTCAGCACAGGTATGTTCAACTTCTGAACCCCTCTGAGCCAAAGGTAGAAAGCCTAGGCAGCAGCCAAACGAAGCCTCAAGGAAAACCACCATCACCCCTCTGCTGGGAAGCGCTGAGCAAAGGCAAGTCCCCAGGCAACGCAGCCAATTTGATCAGCACAAGGCATGCAAGCTCCACCCCCCAGTTGTTCTTAGACTTCTTATTGGGTGAGCAACACAGCCAAGCAACACAGTTGGAGCCTCCCTTTTCCCTGGAGGGAGGGAGAGGAACTGCTTCTTTTGAAATTTAAGGGGCATCATTTAAGAGACATTTAAGGGACATCCATCAATAAGGGACAGCAGTGGGACATGGCACTGGAATAAGGGACTATCCCTTCAAATAAGGGACGCTTGACAGCTATGGAAACGAGTCACTGTTACCAACAATCAAAGAGCCCTACTGATTGTTACAGGGGAGAGATGGCACTGGATCCAACAGGCAGGCAACTTTCCCACTTGCCTGCTCCCCCGCCGCCCCTCATATGTTCACACATAGCCAGTGTGGCATAGCAGCTAGAATGTCAGTCTAGGACCTGGGAGACCAGGGTTCAAATCCCCAGTCAGCCCTGATGCTCACTGGGTGACCTTGGGCCAGTCACTGTCTCTCAGCCTAACCTACCTCAGTAGGATAAAATGAGGAATGAAGAGTGGCACATTAGTGTCGGTGGCTGTACCACAGAAAAGGTGGGTGTTAAAACACCAGGGCAGCCTCATTGTCACCAAGAGATGTTCTTCCTGAGCAATACTCGGCCCACGCAGATAAGTCGTCTCGCCACAGGAGCTCAGACAATGAAAAACCCCTGTTCCGTAGCAGTTGGGCAGAGATTTCTTCAGAAGGGCGTAGGCATAAATTTTCCCCAGCGTAATTCATGTGAGTAAAGCAAGACGAAGGGAAAGATTCAGCAAGGGCGAGTTGGACAAATCTGGCTCAAAAAAGAAGAGCTTCTATCAGACATAATGACAACGGTTTTCCCAGAAAGTGCAAGGTACAGTAAATTTTAATAGTAACTGCCCTCAGAGGTGCACTGCAGTAATGAGGCCAGTATGAAAGGAGTGCCATTAATTATGTAATCAGCATTAGGAGAGATTAACAGGAAAAGATAGGACATTAGAGACTGAGCATGTACATCAGAGAAATGCCATTTATAGGTCCTTACATGGGCTGGCAAGCAAAATTGTGCCGCTTTATCAGTTGGCTTATGTTTGCTCCACTGTAGTTAAGGGACAGCCCATCTTGTTAGAAATTGATGAAATTATCACCTTAGAAGATGGTGCAGCATTATGGGAAATGGGCTAGAAGCAAAAAGACTTCAATGAAGTAGATAAAACGGGGGGGGGGAGTGTTGGAATCTACACACGTGTTAAAAACGTTGTGAAAAATGCTTTTTTAAAAATCGTTTTGAAAAATGCATTGAATTTGCTATCACTCACTTTTGCCATATAGTGTCACAATTGTATATTGCACTTTACAACACATTCAAAACGTTTTATTTGAAGCTGTATATGTGTGTACAGTCGTACCCTGGAAGTCGAATAGAATCCGTTCCATTCGTTCGACTTCCAAAATGTTCGAAAACCAAATCGTGGTTTCTGATTGGCTGCAGGAAGCTCCATCGGATGTTTGGGTACCAAAAGAATGTTTGCAAACAATCACTTCCGGGTTTGCAGCGTTCAGGAGCCAAAATGTCTGAGTTCCAGGGCTTTTGAGATCCAAGGTACAACTGTATGACCTTCTTCACTCATTTCAAATAGTAGCCATCTTCTGATACAGGGTTTACTAGCTCGTGAACCACTCCACCCAATTAATGTTTTCTAGTCCTTGTGAGTCCCCTGCAATTTTGGAAATGGAAAAAATTAAAATAGACACAGTGCTGGGGTAGGCAGAGAGATGGAAACCTGAGGGAGATGTGACTCACCCCCTTCCCAGTCTTCAGACCAATCATTTCATGATTGGGAAAGAGAGATACCCCCTCTTCTCAGCTTCATAAGGTAGATGGTCATTAATTCTTCTCACCTACTTGGATCAGCTGAGGAGGGGCTGTGTGAATTTAGTTCTTGGTGTGGGGTTAGCTATCCCTATTTTCCTGCCACATTAACTGCAGCTATTCCACTTCATTACAGGCCTAAACATTATCCTAGTTGAGCTAGAGTTCAATCAGATTGGGATGCAGGCAGCACAGAGAGGAGATCAGGAAAGGCCAAGGAACAGACAGGAGGAAATTCTCTCATTCCTATTGTCATACTTGATCACAGACTGGCTCCCCCACCCCATTTTTTGTTTTCTTTCTTATAGAGGCTAGATAAAGTACAATAAAAAGATAAATCCAATACAAATCCAGTTAGAAAGATATACTGCAGGCAGCAAGCAAGAAAATATTCTTGAGTCAATAATTCCTAATAATGGACATTGCCAGAAGGACTGTCATTTACAGTAGAACAAGACTAGATTTCTACTCCTATATTAGTGAACCACTATTTTCACTCCTAAGCAGGGATGGCACCAACTTTGGGAATTTGGTTGGTTCAGGAACAAACTCCATATCTGTATTTTTCCACCATCAGGCAAACAATAGAAAAGGAAGGGTTTTTTTAATTAAAGCATGGAGAAGTTTCACTCATGCAGGAATATACTCCACAATATATTTAATGTAGTGAGTTGAAAAGAAGAGGGTTGATCTTGACATAGAATTATAAAGCACTTGGGTTTCATGATTTTGGACAAATCAGGTTTAGCTTTTGCAGAAATAAATGTAGAAAATGGTGCAAAGACAGCAGCAGCAATGTGACTAGTTTTACAGGTAAAATGCAGGCTTTTTTTGTAAAAGGTTCCACTAATGAACCTCACATACATACTAATAGCATATTCTGTAACTGTGGGAAATTGGCAATCTAGAGTGCCCAAATATAACTCCAAATTTAGACCATTTGTATATACTCAAACAATAGTGAGCTCAAGCTATTCACTTGTTTTTGTGCCTGTATTGGCTAATCATGAAACCTGAGCCCTGTTTGTGAAATATTCATATAGGATTGTTCAAAACTGGCACAGATAACCTAGTGTCAAAATCACAGCAATACAACTGCAGTGTGCTTCAGCACATAAAGCTCTGACATTTCCAGCTATGAATCTTGTTGGTGGCATAATATCACAAAGTTTTTATTACCATCCATGGAAGCATGTCAGACAGCAGCTATATTGGCAGCTTCTTGATGCTGAGCAGAGATTTTAGTAGTATCTCCTCCTCCACCACCATCACCTTTCAAAAACCTGGTTCTGCGGTCAGGACCTTCCTCATAGACATTGTGGAAGGAACCCCACTGTGCTGGATAAACTCAGAAGTCCTTGATGGTGCTCACTTGTGGGCAGAAAGGATATTCATTTGCCCCAGTCATTCTGTCCCTTATTGTACGTGATGACTATCAGACTTTTAAAAGCCGGTAACATTAGACCAAGTTTGGTTTGTTGAATTAATTAAACTGAATAGTTTCAACTGGATTTTAAATAGATGGGCAGTTAGTTGTTACTGGTTTGAATTTAATTTATTACAGGCAGCAACCATTTTGCATGCGTCCAATTGATGCACAACTACCAACATGTGGGTCCTTCTGGAAGAGGGTGAAACTGTCACACCAGAGCCGGAGGAAGGGGTAAAACTTAAACACGTAGCAGAGTTCCCCAAAAAATAGACCAGAGGCAATTGTACTTCATCCAGCAGAGCTTTACTTGCTACTGAAGGCAAATAAGCATAATGGTCACAAATCCAGTACATTCAGGATTGGCACAGTCCATAAAAAATCCAGTTGCAGCACTTACCAAAAAACTTATAAACTTATAACAAGACTAAACCTTAACACTAAGCATACTATGTACAGAACACCACACCAGAAGGAAGAGAGATAGATAGAAAGTAAAACCCAGGCTCCTTCTGGCCTATACAGTCATACCTCGGGTTAAATACGCTTCCAGTTGAACGCGTTCAAGTTGCGCTTCTCGGCAACCCGGAAGTAACGGAGCGCGTTACTTCCGGGTTTCGCCGCTTGCGCATGCGCAGATGCTCAAAATGACATGCGCATGCACAGAAGCGGTGAAAAGCAACATGCGCGTGCGCAGACATGCCGTCGCTAGTTACATTTGCCTCTAGATGCGAACGGGGCTCCGGAACAGATCCAGTTTGTATCTAGAGGTACCACTGTATTTATAGTCAGCGTGACCTTTATTGGAAGAGATAAGAGAACCCGTTCAAGCCAGCTGTACTCAACTTCTCTGGTGTAGTGGTTAAGAGCGGTAGTCTCGTAATCTGGGGAACCGGGTTCGTGTCTCCGCTCCTCCACATGCAGCTGCTGGGTGACCTTGGGCCAGTCACACTTCCTTGAGGTCTCTCAGCCCCACTCACCTCACAGAGTGTTTGTTGTGGGGGAGGAAGGGAAAGGAGAATGTTAGCCGCTTTGAGACTCCTTAAAGGGAGTGAAAGGCGGGATATCAAATCCAAACTCTTCTTCTTCTTCTTATAACCCAAACAATCATGAAGTTTCTTTCATACATAGAAGCTTCCAGTAGCTTCCAGAACCCTCTTGAATTAATCAGAGTAGGAAAAATCTCTACACATCAGATCAATACTTTCTGCACTAAGAAATGCAAACTGACAGAAAGGGAGGTGGGGAGCAGGCTTATGCACACTCCGCCAATGCATGCAGGGTCAGGAACGGAACCCCCACACAAAATGGTCTCTGCCTGAATAATCTTCCTTAGTGGGTCATGCAAACCGCTATTCAGGATAATTTTTATGGGGTAGGGGCAGTGGCAGAGGA
Source organism: Podarcis gaigeae (assembly GCF_964106915.1). Classification (NCBI taxonomy): domain Eukaryota; kingdom Metazoa; phylum Chordata; class Lepidosauria; order Squamata; family Lacertidae; genus Podarcis; species Podarcis gaigeae. Next base: position 71,361,461 of record NC_139680.1, read on the forward strand.
ACTCTCTCCGGCACCTGGGGCAGGGCAGCCCGTACAGGGTGCGCATGTGCGGCATCCCATATGGAGTGCGCATGCGCAGCGACCATACGGGCTGCCATACATGTGCAGTCCATACGGGATGCTGCACATGTACACTCCATACGTGCTGGTGCTTGCCACTTGCACGGCGACCATACGGGATGCTGCACAAGTGGCATCCCGTACATTGTGCACATGTGCGGCAGCCCGTACGGATGCCCGTATGGATGGCGTGCGATAGTGGCAGCCCGTATGGACGCCACACGCCCTTGTCCACTCTACAGCTGGGTGTAGAGAGGGGCCATCTTGTCACACACACACACCCCAGAGTGGCACCCAGGGTGGCCCGCCTCCTCTGCCCCCCACTTCGTATGCATCTAGGTAGGAGAAACTGGCAATGTGTTTATGGAAAGGGGTTGGAAGGTGTCTTGCCTTAGTGCTCTCCAAAAGCTGGAGCAGACACTGCTCAGAAGCAAGATTCATTGCATTGTTGTATAGTTGTTTAGTTGTGTCTGACTCTTCATGACCCCATGGACCAGAGCACGCAAGCATAAGGACTGCTAAATAAGACCTTGGCAGAATCTGGAGCAGGGCCTCTTCAGATTCCCTGAGTTGATCAAGATCCAAGGCATTTAAAAACAGGTTTTGATTTTTAGCAATAAATAAATACATAAAAAGGACTGGCCCTTTGAAAATAATCCTGTTGTTGGCAACCAGTTGCACACTCTTTTATGAACGTGGTCCATACACTTCTATTCAATACTTGTGACTGAAAAAAATTGTGACCTTCTGCAGTTTTTAAGAGGTCAAACAAGCAGAAAACTCTGCTTGAGGGGAAAACACATTTAGGTTCCCCAGACTCTGAAAAATATCTAAACTCAGGCATGCTATCCCATTATATACTTGTATTTTGTGCTAACTTACCTCCAGTAGGTGACTTTGCCATATTGATGGAGTGCAAGGAGTGTGAAATCTGTGATCAATGTGCCCAGAAAGCATTCAAGCAACCAAAATATTTCTCTTTTCTTCTTCTTCTTCTTCCTTTGTACCTACTTTGGGGTAAATTGCCAGTACTTCCACACAGCACACTGGAGTTGTGAATGCCGGGGCGGGGGGGCATTAGTGTGTTCTGTTAGCCAGCCCTGGCTGTTTCGCTGCATTGAGGCAGCACAATAAAGAACCGAGAGAGACATCCCCAAAGAAGTGGCCTTTGATTGTCTCAGTCCCTGAACCTAAACGCTGGTCATTTTTTTCTCTGGATTGCATTTAAAACTCCAGTCAATCAGTGGGCACTGACTAATGCACCTTGACATCACAGAATGCATTTCCTTCCATCTTATTCACATTTCTGTTAACGGACAAGGAAGTGCTGACTTGGTAGAATCAAGGCAGCAATTTGTAAATGACAGATGAAAATGGAATGAAAATCCCAGCCCAGTACAGAGGGCAATCATTTCTGTGCTTTTCTTTCCTATTTGTATGACTATTATACACAGGCACACACAGGTGGGGAAGGAACTTGGCAAACTCCATTTCCAAATTGGATTCGCCTAATCCATATTGCCCAGAGCAACATGCAGATTAGAAGTGGGTCCACTTTGGAATCTGCACTCCTCCCAGATTCCATCACAAGGTGATTGGAGGGTGATATCAGTCCCAGTAGTGATGTATGGAAGTGAGAGCTGGACCATAAAGAAGGCTGATCGCTGAAGAATTGATGCTTTTGAATTATGGTGCTAGAGGAGACTCTTGAGAGTCCCATGGACTGCAAGAAGATCAAACCTATCCATTCTGAAGGAAATCAGCCCTGAGTGCTCACTAGAAGGACAGATCTTGAAAGCTGAGGCTCCGATACTTTGGCCACCTCATGAGAAGAGAAGACTCCCTGGAAAAGACCCTGATGTTGGGAAAGATGGAGGGCACAAGGAGAAGGGGACGACAGAGGACGAGATGGTTGGACAGTGTTTTCGAAGCTACCAGCATGAGTTTGACCAAACTGCAGGAGGCAGTGGAAGACAGAAGTGCCTGGCGTGCTCTGGTCCATGCGGTCATGAAGAGTCGGACACGACTAAACGACTAAACAACAACAACATCAGTTGCTTGGAGAAGGGGCTAGCACGTGGGACTGTTTTACAGTGGAAAGGTCTCCCTGGGGAGGTTGTGGGCTCTCCTTCGTTGGAGGTCAGATGGCCACCCACCATGGATGGTTTAGCTGAGATTCCTGCATTGCAGATCCTTGGGATCCCTTCCAACTTGACAATTCTGTGATTTTATGTAGTGCAAAGAATGCCACCATTTCCCTAGGAGTGATGGGAACTGATGACACACGGTCGGAGCCAACACAAGATATTTTGGCACCTGAGGTCAACCACAAAATGGTGCCTTTCAAGGAAGAAGGGGGGTGAGTGCATATCTATATCAGGAACAAGGGAAGAATAGTGATCTGCACTGGGATCTGCTGCCCCTGTGGATCTTGCCGCCTGAGACAACCACCTCACCCAGCCTCATGTGTGGGCTAACTGTTACATTCAGGGAGATTGTATTGGGTGGGTATGTAATGGCTGCCCAGTGGCTCTCTACAGACTGACATGTTTTCCTCTGTGCAATCTGATTGAGAATGATGGCATGTCACAATCGCTCCAAGGAGAAATTGCAGCACTAATTTCAATGTACATGGCAGCTGGAGCCCCATATGCTAGCCGCTGCTCTGTGCAGGTAGTACTGTTTCTTGGAAGTAGGAATGGGGGAGAAATTTGATTCAGATCATATTTTGATTCACGCTTTCCAAAACAATTCACAAATGGAAACACAGCCGTCTTTCCCTAATGCTCACTTCCTCCAATTTTGCAATGCATTTTTCCAGCCAACTAATGTGTACAAAAATGCATAGAACTGGGGTGCAGTGTGCATGAAACAGAATATATCAGTGAGCATAACATACAAAACTGGGTTATATTGGGGGATGTTGCTTTGCAAAAAATGTGTAGATGGGGGGAAATCCCTTACCAAAATATATACACTGGGAGAAATAAGTGCAGAATCCTCATGAGGACTTTAAGAATGGGAATAGGAGAAACCAAAATGGACAGATTTGCCCATATCTGCTTGAAAAAAAGAAAGAGGAGAGGCAGCTTTCAGACCACCTCCTAAGTATATTGAAAACATTTTTCATGCTATTTTATTTTTGTAAGGATTTTCTAGGATTTCTATTTTATAAAAAAATCTGCATGAAAGTGGGATGAGACAGACCTATGCCATGTGGCACATTAAAAAATGAGACTTGGGCTGAACTGCCTATCAGCAAACACACCCCTAATAAAAAATAAACTGCATTCCAAGCTTACCAGTTCCAAAACTCTTCCCGTATCACATGCCATCCCCTTGAAAGCTCATAATTGTCCTGCTGGGTTTATTCTTAGCATCTGATTTACACATTAAAAAGCAAACAAACTGAAGTTTGCAGCTAGAGAGGAGCCAAACAGGCAGTCAAATATTTGAAATTAGACCAACACCTGTTGTTTTACTGAAACTTTCCAGGCTTCCAAATGCTCTGAAGTGCCACCTCTACAAATTTTCTTTAAAGAATGCATGTGGCTTCTCAGTGTCACTTAAGTTACAACACACATATCAAAATAAGCATGCAAACTGGCAAAGTTGAAATACATTTTCTTAAAAAACCAAAACCGTGATCAGTCTTTGTTTTGAGTTATTCATGCTGCAGTCCTATGCACATGTACCTGAGTGAGCTTACTGCTGAGGAGACACATGTACGACTGCATGGCACCGTACAAATTACTTCAAGAATGCACGGCAACTTCTTGAACATGTTTTGGGGGGATGTTTTTCAACTCCAAGCTAAATTCCCACATATCTCATGGTATTAAAAATGTCCCAAAACAAAGCCATGTGTGTTCTGTTACGAGAAGGACACTAAATTCTGCTTCTCTGGATCAGTTTCTGTTTGAAAAAGTCATGAGGCATTTTTAAAATCCAAATATAGTAACATTGGCTGGGATAAGAAAACACCCCTGTGGTAAAATTCAATAAATTTCTTCAGATCTTTTTTGTCAGGTTACTTTTATTTATTTTTAAAGAAGAAGACTCTGGTTAGCATTCAACTAAGGTTTCTCAGAGCAGGCCTAACTTAGTCATTTTCATTAATTTCAATGGGTCTACTCTGAGTAAAATTTAGTTGATGACCACTCTCTGTCTATAAGGTTGCATCACAAAACCAGCTTTATTACCCTAACATGTTACATTGGCTGGGACTCAGTTGGCTTTATTGGGATATTTGTTGCTGTTGTTGTTCCAGGCACTTTCTTAGCTTAGGAAGAACAACAGAAATGATGAATGACTAATTTTTGAGGACATTGTTTATTACTGGTGACAGAGTTCTGCAATGGAGAGCACACCAAGAAGGTAGTTTTACCTCCAGAGCTCTGCATTAGAATCTGACTCAGTATAGGGTAGCTTTCTATGTTCCTAAGTTCAGTATTGTCCATACTGCTGCTCTCCAGAGTGTTCATAGCCCTAGCTGGAGTGGCTGGGGGTTGAAATGGGGACCTAGTGCATGCAGAGCCAGGTGTTCTTCCACTGACTCAACTGTGTCCCCTCTGAACAGCCACAATGTGTACTCAGAATGACTTACAAGCTAGCAACAAATAAGCGCAGGGTTATCTTCAGGAACCAAAAGTCACCACTCTTTCCCTGGTGCCTGGTTTATTATCATGGGGTCCTGACTCTTTCTCCGTTGCTGGTAATGCTGGTTGTACAAGAACCCATTTATAAAATCCATGGTTTTATAAGTAAGTAAGTAAGTAAGTAAGTAAGTAAGTAAGTGACGCAGACAATCCCATTCCTGCAATGAATTATTTCCTGACTCTCGAGCCACTCTCCATTCATTCTATGCCTGCACCACTGTTGTCTCTTTCTAATTGCCTAGAGAATCACATCATCTGCCCCTTACACTTATTACAGACCACCCACAGGTTTTTAGATAGCATCTTACCCAAAAATCATTATGCAGCTTCACAAAGTGCACTTATATGGAATCATGTGGAGTTGAACGAAGTCATTTTCTTAAACAGTGGTGTATAAAATTGTGTGTGTATAACAAGATAGTGGTATCGTGGGGGGAGGGGGGACTTGTACTGAGGTTCAGGTGCAGATGGCAAGCTGAATTTATAATTAAGCGAATTCAGGGCTTATTGCTGATGTCCCTTTTCCACTTCACCTGAATCATAAAGGCAACAGTTTGTTCATAAACAATCCTAAAGAAACAAGCTCCCGATATGCTGTTACATCCTAGAATGGAATTATGGCTTGTATCCCATGAAATGTCATCCCATTCATGCATGGACACCCACTTATCCAATGGAACTTCTCCTTCCTCTCATCTCACATGCAGCCCCGCGCCTTCCAATTTGCTCCAGAAGTTGGGGGACTCACCAGAACATGTGGAAGGAGGGAAAGAGTACTATTGTGCTGGCACCAGGGGGCCAACTAGAATGAGACTATGCTGATGAAAGGGTGGGATGCTGAAGCACAAGCCTGATTGGTGGCTGGGGTCATCATGGGGGAGGTCCCGTACATGATGTCTCCAAGAGCATAAAGCTGAAAGAGGAAGTTGAAAGAGTGATGCTCTTTCCTACTTCCTCTTTCAGTTCTGTGTGCTGTTCAATGCTCAGATTAATTCTACTGGATCCTACTTTTACTCATATCCCTTGGAAAAGTGCTTTCTCTCTGTCTTGTGGTGGGGCTGATCCAGGTGTGCAGGGGTGGGGAGACACCACTGCACTCCAATGTGCTCATGGACTCCTGTTTCACATCGATTTGTCAGCCAAAGAACCACATGCATATCTCTTGCAGAGGAGTGTGATAACATTCTAGAATGCTCTTGGTTTACACAGGGCACATTGAAAGCAGGTACTGAGACAAGATCCCAACTCAAGAAAGAGGGAGAAATAGCTACTTAGGGGATGAAGGAAAAGTACAATATAATATTGTTGTTGTTTAGTCGTTTAGTCGTGTCCGACACTTCGTGACCCCATGGACCAGAGAACACCAGGCACCTCTGTCCTCCACTGCCTCCCACAGTTTGGTCAAACTCATGCTAGTAACCTCGAAAACACTATCCAACCATCTCGTCCTCTGCCGTCCCCTTCTCCTTGTGCCCTCCATCTTTCCCAACATCGGGGTCTTTTCCAGGGAGTCTTCTCTTCTCATGAGGTGGCCAAAGTACTGGAGCCTCAGCTTCACAATCTGTCCTTCCAGTGAGCACTCAGGGCTGATTTCCTTAAGAATGGAGAGATTTGATTTTCTTGCAGTCCATGGGACTCTCAAAAGTCTCCTCCAGCACCATAATTCAAAAGCATCAATTCTTCGGCGATCAGCCTTCTTTATGGTCCAGCTCTCACTTCCATACATCACTACTGGGAAAACCATAGCTTTAACTATACAAACCTTTGTTGGCAAGGTGATGTCTCTACTTCTCAAGATGCTGTCTAGGCCTGTCATTGCCCTTCTCCCAAGAAGCAGGCGTCTTTTAATTTCGTGGCTGCTGTCACCATCTCCAGTGATCATGGAGCCCAAGAAAGTAAAATCTCTCACTGCCTCCATTTCTTCCCCTTCTATTTGCCAGGAGGTGATGGTACCAGTGGCCATGATCTTCGTTTTTTTTATGTTGAGCTTCAGACCATATTTTGCGCTCTCCTCTTTCACCCTCATTAAAAGGTTCTTTAATTCCTCCTCACTTTCTGCCGTCAAGGTTGTGTCATCTGCATATCTGAGGTTGTTGATATTTCTTCTGGCAATCTTAATTCCGGCTAGGGATTCATCCAGCCTTTCGCATGATGAATTCTGCATATAAGTTAAATAAGCAGGGAGACAAAATACAGCCTTGTCGTACTCCTTTCCCAATTTTGAACCAATCAGTTGTTCCATATCCATTTCTAACTGTAGCTTCTTGTCCCACATAGAGATTTCTCAGGAGACAGATGAGGTGATCAGGCACTCCCATTTCTTTAAGAACTTGCCATAGTTTGCCGTGGTCAACACAGTCAAAGGCTTTTGCATAGTCAATGAAGCAGAAGTAGATGTCTTTCTGGAACTCTCTAGCTTTCTCCATAATCCAGTGCATGTTTGCAATTTGGTCTCTGGTTCCTCTGCCTCTTCTAAATCCAGCTTGCACTTCTGGGAGTTCTCGGTCCACATACTGCTTGAGCCTTCCTTGTAGAATTTTAAGCATAACCTTGCTAGGGTGTGAAATGAGTGCAATTGTGCGGTAGTTGGAGCATTCTTTGGCACTGCCCTTCTTTGGGATTGGGATGTAGACTGATATTCTCCAATCTTCTGGCCACTGCTGTGTTTTCCAAACTTGCTGGCATATTGAGTGTAGCACCTTAACAGCATCATCTTTTAAAATTTTAAATAGTTCAGCTGGAATACCATCACTTCCACTGGCCTTGTTATTTGCAGTGCTTTCTAAGGCCCATTTGACTTCACTCTCCAGGATGTCTGGCTCAAGGTCAGCAACCACACTACCTGGGGTATACGAGACATCCATTTCTTTCTGGTATAATTCCTCTGTGTATTCTTGCCACCTCTTCTTGATGTCTTCTGCTTCTGTTAGGTCCTTTCCACTTTTGTCCTTTATTATGGAAATCTTTGTACGAAATGTTCCTTTCATATCTCCAATTTTCTTGAACAGATCTCTGGTTCTTCCCATTCTATTGCTTTCCTCTATTTCTTTGCATTGCTCGTTTAAAAAGGTCTTCTTGTCTCTCCTTGCTATTCTTTGGAAATCTGCATTCAATTTCCTGTATCTTTCACTATCTCCCTCGCATTTTGCTTGCCTTCTCTCCCCCGCTATTTGTAAGGCCTCATTGGACAGCCACTTTGCTGTTCATCTTGGGTGCCCTGCTCGGCATAGTTCATAGCTTCTCTGAGTTCTTCAAGCCCCTTTGCCACGGCAAGGCAGTGATCCATGAAGGGGACAATATAATATTACATTCCATCAATTTCTTGTGAACAAGACTTCACTTTGGACACAGGCAATGGCAGGATTTTCTGGCATCATTCCCTACTGTATAAGAAGAAGAGGAGCAGGAGGAGGAGGAGGAGGAGGAGGAGGAGTTTGGATTTGATATCCCGCTTTATCACTACCCTAAGGAGTCTCAAAGTCCTTTCCCTTCCTCCCCTACAACAAACACTCTGTGAGGTGAGTGAGGCTGAGAGACTTCAGAGAAGTGTGACTAGCCCAAGGTCACCCAGCAGCTGAATGGGGAGGAGCAGAGACACAAACCCGGTTCACCAGATTACAAGTCTACCGCTCTTAACCACTACACCACACTGGCTATGACATTTGTTTTGCTATTAAGTGATGGAGATAGTAATTCATAGGATTTAGCGACATATTCCAACATAGCATTTTTTAAAATGTGAATGTCAAAACATATATGCCCCAGAATTTGATTCTTACAGTTAGATATCATGAAATATTTTCACTAACATAGATTGAAAACTGGTCTGATGAGTAAAAACTGGGTTTGGGGAAGTAACTATTACAGGCTCTGAAGACTCAGATAATTTCAGAGCTGGCTCAACAAATATGTATTTTGGCTACTGATGCCCATGCACTTCAAAGCCTGTTTGTGACCTGCTGATTCTGCTTGTCCCACCAGACTTCATCCTAGTTCTGCCACTGCCCGCTCCAAATTCTGGTACTACTCAAAACATGCTGATAAAATGTCCAACATACTGGCTCTCATACAAAAATTCTGCCAACTGGCTCAGAGGCAAAAACAAACAAATTCAGGCTGGGCCATTTATATTTGGTTGGTTGGAAACCTTACCTGAAAAACAGCATGTTTCTCTCCCACTCGCCTTCACATGCAGATGAGGATTTCCATAGTTCCCTGAAAAAACAGGGGTGCTGGGAAAGAATTTCCCTTCCTATCTTCTCTCCTATTTGCTGCCAATATATAGTGCTGTGCATTATACACCTCTGAACTGTGCTCATCTTTCCCTGTGTCATGTGAGATATGCATAGTCAAATGCTTTGTCAGCAAAAATAGTAAACTGTTGTAGATGGTCTGCTTAAAATGTGGTGCCGTTTCATTTGGCGTTTCCTGGATGACATCATTCCATTTCATTTGCAATTAATGTTCTGGTTTTAAAAAACAAAGTCTCAGTAGCAACTTCCAATATTTATTTGCTGGAAAGGAACAGTGGGAAATTTGGCAGTGCTCTGAGAAATACTGGCTAGGCTCTTAAACAAATCTAATCTAATTGGCTTGATTGGAATCCCTGGACCACCCTGCCATATAGACTTAGTTTTGTAGCCTGCAAATTGGAATCCCTTGCAGAGAGAAAGAGAGGAAGGTGCAAATCCTTCAATCATTTGCTTAGATAAGCAGCAGCAGATTGCATCTCGCAGATGATAGAATGCCTGCCTTGTTTTTAGAGGCTGACTTTTGCTATTGCATGAGATGGAAGAGAAGAGGATGTGATGATCTGGCTGGAGGCATTCGACTGATGGAGGTCAACAGATGCCTCCAGGGGTTGCTTCTGGGATACTTTAAGCCGCCACACTTGCTTCATCTCCAAAACAGATGTCATCTCTGCTACCCCAAGGCAACCTTGGAGCTCATTGTCTGTGCAAACCCCACAGCACCTCCTGGCCCACACATTTGTTCCAGGAAGCACTGCTGGCATTGCTTAGCTCAGACCAAAGACATTCAAACAGCCCCACTGTGGGGGCCCATCATCACGCTGAAACAGAGGATGTTAAGGGAGATTGGATCACCCTTCTGTGACTACCGACACCACCCCCTCTCTTCCTGGTACACTCGCACAGGGAAAGAAATCATCTGCTCTCGTTTGCACAGATGCTGCTGCCTCCGCTGAATTGAATTGGATGCATAGCCATGGTACAGCGAGAGAAAGAGAAAATGTCCCTTAGATCTAAATGCAAAGGCTTGCTGATGTCAGAGGAAAGGGTAGACTCCGATTGACTTTCAAAGGCTTGGAATCAGGCACTTTAGTGTTGCTTTTCATCCCCCAGGGATCTGATGCTTGGAATCCTTAATTCCTCTAACTTATGGAAATAATTTTTATGACAAGTCTGTATGCAATGTCAGGTACACAGTTTTTGAACCCGTGGCCCTCCATTTCCTTTAGGAATAAACTTTCCACTGACACAGCCTGGGTAATTAGAATGCTTTTTTCCCTGGTGTGGTATTAGGTTTCTCTCTGCTGCGCTCTCTCCCTCTCATCTCCGCCTACTGGATTTAATGTATTTCCAGGTCAGTTCCCAAATAGCTTCGGCTCTTTCTACTCCACTTCTTTGGGAAATTCAGCAAATACGACACAGTCATCTTGCTTGTTGCTGTGTTATAACTTCCTCAGTCAGTTGCTTGTGTACGAAAGACAAATAGGAAGTGGGTGCTTCGCTTTCATGCTCAGATCACATCTCAAAAATCCTTTTGGCTTTAGAAGTACCTTTTCATTCACACACGGAGGAAGCAAGGGAGTGGAGGCAAGCAGACTCTCTCCTGCCTCACGTGCTTTTCAAGGCATGGAGACTTCTGTCAAGAGTCAGGTACCACAATGTTTCCAAACCTGATCTGCAAAGCCTCCCATTGTATTCTGGAGGCTGCAGATTTATTTCCTTCTGTGTGTTTGTACATGCTGTCCTACTGAAATTCATGGTAAACCCCCCCCCCCCCGACATCCTATTGTTTTTAACTGATCTGAGCTGCACCTATAGCATATAAATGTTCACTGATTCAGTTTAGCCTCATCATTTGGAATTTGGACATGATCACTGGTGCTTTCAGACATAGGGAATACTGCATTAGTTTTCCGGAGATGTAATGCTAGAACTTCTATCCCATTTTCTAATGGTCCTTTTACACTGCCGTACCTGTTGTGGAACTGTGGATTTTTTTATTGATACACTGGTATGTTACACTAAATGTCATTCACACCAGTGGGCATGTGTGACACAACAGTGAACATCATTCAACAATGTTGCTACTCCCCCACCTTTTCCACACATGGGTGCCTCTGTTCTCCCATGATTCTCCCATGATTCTCCCATGAAAACAGCAGGGAGAACTGTATTTCACAAAGTTCCCCTATCTAACGTCGCCAGCTATTTACTAGCTCTGCTCCTGTGTCTTTTCACAACTGCAGGATGCTCTGAAATTACACAGGCAAAACATTTTTTTGATAAAGGGAAATGAAAAATTTCCCCTTAACTTCTGTGTAACAGGTTAAAGGCACAAGAGCAAGGACAGTAAAAAGGAAGGAAGGAAGGAAGGAAGGAAGGAAGGAAGGAAGGAAGGAAGGAAGGAAAAGGGCTGCACCCTCAGCATGTGCCCAGAAAGCCCATTTTCTTCTTTGGCAAATGGGTAGAATCAAGGATAGCTAAAAACTGCACAAACAGCATAGGCTTGCACATTGACGTTGGTCAGTCTGGTATATACAAGTGTATGACCTCACTTTTAGAATTATAGGTCTGGAAGGGATATGTATTATTTATTGATTTATTTGTTGCCGAATACAGAAATCTCTAGGTGACTTGCATACACAATTGAAAAACAATCATCAGGTTTAGTAAAAGAGGGAAGGGGGAGAACCTTCTCTCTCTCTTTCATCTGGTACCCTCTTAGCATTGGGAACCTGAATGTATTAACCTAAATCCATGCCAAAAACATTGTCCCGTTACCACTTCATAAGACGAGCCCTACCTGGTCAGACTAAAGGCCTCTCCGCACCATGGTCCAACAGCTGGTATTGACATGCTGCCTTTGATACTGAAGTTAAATATATAGCTATCATGATGGTAGCTTTATCTTCCATGAATTTGTCTAATCTCCTTTCAAAGGACTGGCTATCACTTAATCTTGTGGCAATGAATTTCATAGTTTAACTATCTTTAACTATCTTCCACCAATGCTGAAGACTTTCAAAATGCTAAATGGCCACAAACGTTTCCCAGCAAGCCTTTGCTAGCAGCAGAAGAAATTTCAGCAGCTGTCCAATCTTTTGTAAGGAACTCCCCTTCTGCCTTTTGATGTTCTGCTGAAGCTGTCAGTTCAACACCTTATCTTTAATCAGCAATTAGGGGAGATTAAAGGAGCTGGTTGAAAATGACAACAGAAAACAAGCAAATAAACAAACAAAAAAAGGTGGTTGATGGATGAGGAAAACAAAGACTCAAAAGATGAAGGTCATCACAGCAAGGCGGAGCAAGAGTAATCAATGATTTCTGGCTCTAGAGTGATGCAAGTCAAACTCCATCAGGCAGACTGATGGCCATCACTCAGGCACCACCTTCTCATGCCAGGCAATGTCACCCTGTATCTAATTCCATCTTGGGGCTGGGTGGAACAAGCTGACAACAGAGACAGCAGCCACTGAAGCAGGAGAGACAACTACAAATGGGGGCTCCTTCAAGAGTTATTTTCCCACACTAACCAGAATACCTGTGCTGGGAAAGGCATATTTGCCCTTATTTCTGACTAGCGGTGTCAATGTAGGTTTTGCTCACTATGAGACATTCAGGGGCAACATTATAGGGCTCAGTTGGGCACACACACAAAAGCCATGGATGACAAGTGTTCCACTGCATGGCTTAAAGGTCTATCCTCTGGTAGAGGTCAATGGGAGCAAAGCAGTGCAATTTCAGAGGGCATGTTGTAGTTACCATGATTGTACTTTTAGTACCCAGATGTGCTGCTAAAAACAACCACAATTTGATTGAAAATACTAGGAACTGGAAGCCACCACAGACCACCCACCCTAAATGGCACCTTTGATCACATATAAACTACAGTGGTACCTCAGGTTAAGTACTTAATTCGTTCTGGAGGTCCATACTTAACCTGAAACTGTTCTTAACCTGAAGCACCACTTTAGCTAATGGGACCTCCCGCTGCCGCCATGCCGCCAGAGCACGATTTCTGTTCTCATCCTGAAGCAAAGTTCTTAACCTGAAGCACTATTTCTGGGCTGGCGGAGACTGTAACCTGAAGCATATGTGTAAGGGAACTGCCATCGGAGCCAGAGGGAGAGGGAGGGCTCCAGAGGGATTCCGGAGAGCGTCCCGGGAGGGAGAGAAGCAGCCCATCTTCTGGGGAAGGAAATCAGCGTAGCACCAGTGGAGAAGGGGGGCAGATGGGGGAATCGGCAAGGTGGCTCCATGACTCCTCGCCGGAGACCAGCGGGGAGAGCACGGGTCCTCTGCTGCCCACACCCTCCCTGTGCAGAAGGCTTCCACGCAGGGAGAGTAGGCGGAGACTAGGCGTCAAAGAGCTTCTTTGCTGGAAGAAGTTCAAGAAACGCTCACTGACGGATTCTGCTAGTGATTGAGACAGCTACGGGTGAGTGGCTATCCGGACAGAAAGAGTTCACCCAGGTAACCCAGCCAGGTGTGGCACCGATTTACGCACGAGCAACCCCTAGAACCATTACAGTATGTAACCTGAAGCGTATGTAACCTAAGGTACCACTGTATTCAGATGCTAGAGTTTATATCCTTGTGGGGTTTTTCCCAGAATTTACCCATCTATCAGGTGGCCTGAGAGACACCTCTGCCTCATCTCAAGCCCCTCCAGTGTGGCTGATGGAGTGTTTGAATTGCTCTGCCCAGTTTGCATCTTACTGACTCAGAGCCAGGCATTCCCTCATCAGTCCTGGGGAAATACCCAAGAAGCTCACCAAAAAGGGTAGGTTTCATGATAACACCACCCACAGGCCCATCACTGGTTCCCAAGGGCACCTAATTTGTTCTTGTCCATGATTATTTTTCCTCAAGAACTTCCTTCCCAATGCTCATTGGTGTTCACATCCACATCAGAGTAAGTAACATGGGAAGCATCTCAGAAATGGTCTTCATGAATGCAACTATTTTTGACCTTTATGCTCTCATCGATATACAGTAAATGCCCATTGGCTATTAATTCCAATGAGAGGTTTCTAACTGAGCCCACACCGCAGGAGTTCTTTTGCAGTATCCACAGGGGCGTACCAGCAAAAGTTTCCATGACAAGAGGAAACCACATACCATCAGTAATAAGGGAAGTGGACTAGAGATGAGCAATTTCGCTGCTAATTATCAGCACTTCTGGCTTTATTAAAGTGTTAGTAATGTATCTCTCTCTCATTTAGCCATTAGTGCTAATATTTATGAAGAGAGAAGACATCTGTGTGGTTTACACATCCAGCATAAAACTGCTGGCGATTACAAGGGACTAAAATTAGGAGATTTGGCTGCTCGTCTCTGTCTCAGTTCGCCGCTGCCTTTAAAGATGTTGAAACACCCCCTGAACAAACTAGCAATAGCTCCACTGGGTTTCAGAAAAAGGCATTTGACAGCCCTCTGTGGAGATGCTACAGAAGCTGGGACTTTATCCAAGCAAAACATCTTACCTTTCACTTATCTACCCCCACCCCACATCCTGCAGTCACATGTACAAATTTTACTGAAAATTTACTCGTCCTTCATCACACACTACTTACTTGGGTTTGCTTGTTGTGGAAAGGCTTCCCCCTTTCATTCACCTGGAATTTTAAATACAACCACACTGCAGTACAGAGAAAACAGAGTTTTAATATGCCATATGTCACTGTTTGCTCGGGAAAAGACCTTCCATGTTTTCTTCTGCTATTTTCACTGTAAATTCAGGGGCACATATGAAAGCCTACTGTGAGTCATATTTTGAGAATCTCTATTTTTTTGTCAAGGTTTCTGTATCATGTTAAAAACAAAGAGCATAGAGGCAATTAAACATTTCAGTCGCTGGGAATGAAGGCAAAGCAATTATTAGAATTATTATTATTTTGGCTGGTTTTAGGAATCTGAAATGCAAATCCATTCCATTTATATTTTTTGCCTATCAAAAGTTCCTCAAAATAAATAGATAAATAATAAAAAAAAACATGCTGCCTGGGTTTGCCTTGCTGTTGAATCTATTAACCCAGTTGGTGGAATAATTGCAAGGTACTTTGGCTTAATTACAGCACAGCAATGCGGTGCAGTTAAATATCCATATAATTTTATATTACTGCCCTCAAGGCCTCTTCATGGAATCAAACTTACTTTTTGTTTTTAAAAAAAGAAAAAATCAATTTGAAGCTGCTCAGGAAGTGGTGGGAAATGACTTTACTCTAGTTACTTCCATATTGTCCATCAGCTTTATTCTCATTTCTGAAGATTAATGTAAATTGCTTAAGAAAAAAATCTTCCTAGTTAATTACGCTTTAGGGAACTTTGTTCTTTTCTCCAAATTCTATTTCAGGCCCTCGTCTTATCCTTTCATAAGCCACGGTTGTTCATTAAGAAATTGCAGGCGGCGTTATCTTCCAGCAAACCTTTCTCCTCCTCTTATGGCTCCCTAGGCATCAACTTTTTGCATTGCACAGCTCTGTAGGAAGCAGCCAGGCCCAATATGTTCTCTTTTAAAAAATGAAAATGAGGACTTGGCTATACAACTGCAAATAAAACATTTTAAATACAAATGTGACACTAGATGGTGACAATGAGCTATGCAAATTTCAATGTCTTTTTCAAAACATTTTTTTTAAAATCATTTTCACAGCGTTTTTTATATGCATGTCGATTCCACCGAACTTGCCTGAACCATTACCACCTCCCTTGCAGTTGTGGAAAATATAAATATGATTAATATGACACCCATCACCCAAGTACTTATCACCATGATTGTTTAAGCAACATTTAGGCTGTGGTTCTCCAGCCCTGCTATCCTAAACCCACTTACTAGAAAGAAAATCCCATTGAATTCATGGCTTCTCCACCCTTCCGCTTGTCCCGTGTGTAGAAAGCACAGATCTGAGATGTTTTCCGCTTGTTCTGTGCTTTCTGGACATGGGTGTGAATGGTTTTGCAACCCGCTCTGCCGTTCTTGCCGTGCCACTTTCTAAGCACTAGCGACAAGAGTAATGTTTAACATGAAGTGAAATCATAGCATTGAAAATGGTTGGACTGGTCCCATTTTATCTAAAGTGAAAGGCAGCCTAATTCCTTTGGACCTCTCCAAAGGGGCCAATGGCTCAGAGTTAGAGGACCTGCTTTGAATGTAGTTGTTCCCTGGCATCCCCTGTTAAAAGGACCAGGTGGAAGGTAATGTGAAAGACCTCTCTGCCTGAGAAGCTGGAGAACCACTACCTGGCAGAATAGGTTAGATGTGCAAAGGCACTGAGGTATAAGGCAGCTAGCTAACTTCAAGTGCAACAGGCCATAAGATGCTGCATAAGGATTCAGTGCCAATGGATTTCTTACCTCCTCAAGCTAGACTGCTCCTGGCCATGTAGAAGCTCCCTCTGCTGTCTCCATGTGGCACTGATGAATGTTTGTAAGGCATCTTTGGCTGTGATGTGATTACAAAAAGCCCTTATGCAATTATTTAAGCAAAGGCAATCCCATCTGGGACCCCTAAGAAAGAGGTCAATCATCAAAACCCAATCTGGTGCAAAACTGATTGGTTCTTCAAACGAGAATGAAGAATGCAAATGGCATTGTAGCCCTGAGGTTGATCCAGCCCTGCAGTTTTCCCAGGTGGAGGGAAGCTACATCCTTAGTACAGCAGAAAGTAGCTAGTGCTAGTGAACTGTATCCTAGTGTCTGGAGCCCTGTCAGATGAATCTGCTTTTCAGCTGTAAATCACTTTGAGATCCCTCATTGGAAGTGAGGCATACATGAAATGAATTCTTATCACCACCACCACCAGGATCATTGAGGCTGAATGGACAAGGAGGCAGGTTTAGTCGTTGTTTGAAGACTATCCCTGCCTCCGGGTCTGGCCTTGACCGGATGGATACTGGAATCAACAGGGGAAACCCACATGACCTGAAGGTGTTGCTGTGTAATGCCAGGTCAATGATGAATAAAACCACTGCCATCCATGACCTGATTGTGGATGGAGGATTTGACCTGGCATGTGTGACAGAGACCTGGTTGGAGGAAGCAGATGGGCCTGTCCTTGCTGCCGCTTGCCCACCGGGTTTCTCTTATGCACAGCAACCCAGGTCATGTGGGCGGGAAGGGGGGGTTGTGGTGATTTTTAGGAAGTCATTAGTTTGCATCAGGCGTCCTACTGGGAAGACCCAGTTTTCTGAGTGCATGTTCTGGAAGTTGGGCAATAGGGGCAGTACAGGATTCCTTTTGGTGTACCGACCTCCCCGCTGCACCAAGGATTCCCTGTCCGAGCTGCTTCAGGTCGTGGCGGATGTTCTCCTGGAGACACCTAGCTTGGTTGTCCTAGGGGATTTTAACATCCATGCTGACACGACCTTACAAGGGGCCGCTCGGGACTTCGTGGAAAGCATGGCCTCCATGGGGCTGTCCCTGAATAAGTTGGGCCCAACTCATAGTCATGGACATGCCTTAGACCTGGTATTCACCTCTAGTGACGTGGGTGATCTGACACTAAGTAAAAGTGAAACCAAAGAAGTGCCATGGTCAGATCACTTCCTGGTGCAACTGGACTTCTCCGCGACCCTTCCCCTCTGCAGGGAGGTGGGACCAATTCGGATGGTCCGCCCCCGCCACTTAATGGATCCAAATGGTTTCCAGAGAATGGTAGGGGATGCTTTATCCCATGTTGATGGCCTTTCATCTGATTCCCTGGTGGCCCGCTGGAATGCGGAGTTAACCAGGGCTATTGACTGCCTGGCTCCGAAGCGCCCTCTCCGATTGCATGGAGCCCGGACAGCCCCGTGGTTTTCTTCGGAGCTGAGGGCGATGAAACAATCGCTGAGACGGCTAGAGCGTCGGTGGCAGAAAACTCACTCCGAATCTGAGCGGACACAGGTTAGAGCTCAACGTCGAGCCTACCAAGTGGCGATAGCGACGGCGAAGACTTTCTTCACCGCCTCTATTGCATCTGCAGAAAATAGTAGCAGGAGACTCTTTCAGGTGGTCCGCAATTTAACGGAACCACCTTTACCACCGGGGCCTTGTAAATACCCCAAGATCTCCTGCAACGATTTTGCAAAGTTTTTTGCAGATAAAATCGCTCATATTCGGAAGGAGCTAGACACCACCGTGGGAGCAGGGCTGGGGCAGGAGAGTGCTAGATCCCTGTCTGGTCAAGTTGCATGGAATCAATTTCAATCCATTACCCCCGAGGATGTGGACAGGCTGCTTGGACGCGTGAAACCAACTACCAGTCTCCTTGATCCTTGCCCATCCTGGCTAATAAAAGCAAGCCGGGAAGGGCTGGGCGATGGGCTCTGCGGGGTGGTGAATGCTTCCCTCTGTGAGGGAACATTCCCAGATCCGCTGAAAGAGGCGGTCGTTAAACCGCTTCTTAAAAAAACATCTTTAGACCCGGCCAGTATGGCCAACTATCGCCCAGTCTCAAATCTTCCATTCTTGGGCAAGGTGATTGAACGTGTGGTTGCTGAACAACTCCAGGCACGCCTGGAGGATGCGGACCATTTGGATCCCTTCCAATCGGGGTTCAGGCCTCATCATGGGACTGAAACTGCCTCGGTCGCACTGGTTGATGATCTCCGGCGAGCTAGGGACAAAGGTGAGAGTTGTTTCCTAGTTCTGCTGGATCTCTCAGCGGCCTTTGATACAATCGACCATAACATCCTTCTGGACTGTCTAGAGGGGTTGGGAGCTGGGGGCACTGTTATACAGTGGTTTCGCTCCTTCCTCCTGGGCCGTGTTCAGAAAGTGGTGGGGGGGGATGAGTGTTCAGACCCTTGGGCCCTCACTTGTGGGGTACCTCAGGGTTCCGTCCTCTCCCCCATGCTTTTTAACATCTATATGAAGCCGCTGGGAGAAATCATCAGGGGGTTTGGACTGGGTGTCCATCAATATGCAGATGATACCCAGCTCTACCTCTCTTTCAAATCAGAACCAGTGAAGGCGGTGAAGGTCCTGTGTGAGTGCCTGGAGGCGGTTGGAGGATGGATGGCGGCTAATGGATTGAGGCTGAATCCTGACAAGACAGAAGTACTGTTTTGGGGGGACAGGGGGGCTGGTGTGGAGGACTCCCTGGTCCTGAATAGGGTAACTGTGCCCCTGAAGGACCAGGTGCATAGCCTGGGAGTCATTTTGGACTCACAGCTGTCCATGGAGGCGCAGGTCAATTCTGTATCCAGGGCAGCTGTCTACCAACTCCACCTGGTACGCAGGCTGAGACCCTACCTGCCCGCGGACTGTCTCGCCAGAGTGGTGCAGGCTCTAGTTATCTCCCGCTTGGACTACTGCAATGCACTCTACGTGGGGCTACCTTTGAAGGTGACTCGGAAACTACAGCTAATCCAGAATGCGGCAGCTAGACTGGTGACTGGGGGCGGCCGCTGAGACCACATAACACCAGTCTTGAAAGACCTACATTGGCTCCCAGTACGTTTCCGAGCACAATTCAAAGTGTTGGTGTTGACCTTTAAAGCCCTAAACGGCCTCGGCCCAATATACCTGAAGGAGCGTCTCCACCCCCATCGTTCTGCCCGGACGCTGAGGTCCAGCGTCGAGGGCCTTCTGGCGGTTCCCTCATTGTGAGAAGCAAAGCTACAGGGAACCAGGCAGAGGGCCTTTTCGGTAGTGGCGCCCGCCCTGTGGAACGCCCTCCCATCAGATGTCAAAACGATAAACAACTACCTGACATTCAGAAGACATCTTAAGGCAGCCCTGTTCAGGGAAGTTTTTAATGTATGATATTTTAGTGTTTTCTGGTTTCTATGGAAAGCCAGATGGGCGGGGTACAAATAATAAATTATTATTATTATTATTATTATTATTATTATTATTATTATTATTATTATTGTTATTATTATTGTTATTATTATTATTATTATAAATGAGCTGGATCTCCCACATAGAAACTTGGCACATTATCTTTCCATGCACAAAACCCAATAAAAGAGATCACATATCACCAACATTATGTCATTTAAATTATCAAGGGCTGTCCTGGATTTGTCAGCCTCTAAAACTAAAAACCAGGTGTGCCTGAGAATCTGGATGAGGCTAATGGACTCGACTTTCCAGTTTTGCACAGGGTCTGTGATGGACCTGTAAAATGGGTAATAAACAGCCTTTCCTGTAAATGCATCTTACAGTTATAAACCAGGCACCTACTTCCAGGCACTTGACATGTACTGCAAAGATATTCTATACGCAGGAAGGCACACACTGCAGCTATTCAGCAATAGAGCTTCATCCTTTTCTGTTCTGCAGCCCTTCCTGGAGCAATTTGACAAGTTCAAAGAGTGTGAAGGAGCTCTGCATCCTGGGCTGGAGCCTAACAAATGATCGGGTTTGAACTCTCAAACAGTAAGTAGCATTGAAGGATTACTTTCCCATTGATGCAGATCCCAAGTGGACATTTTGCAGTGGCTTGAAAGGGAATAAATAATGAGGGGTGACTGATCATAAAGTGCAAGGCACTTTATTTCCGGTGGCTCCTTCCTATTAATTTGCTGCCGCACACCTGTGCGAGGAAGCAACCTTGGAGCAGATGGCTGATCAGCCTAGTGAAGGGTGAGTGTCAGAGAAACAACACACACTCAATCTCTAGGGGAACAGTGCTCTGAAAAACGCCCAGTCTTCAGGGTTGGAAGATCCTCTGAGCAGAAGTGCAGCCAGGTCATTTTAGACCAGCCTTCGTGAAGTTGGTACCCTTCAACTGTTTCAAGAGAAACTACCCAACACTATGACATGACAACATTCCACTTCAGGAACTGGAGGGCCTTTTTTCACTGGAGGTATTTAAGAAGAGGGTTGATGGCCATCCATCAGGGTTGCTGTTGGAGCAAGATTCGTACGTTGAACACTTGTGTTCAACTAAGTGATTTCCAAAGTCCCTTCCAATTCTACAATCCCCTGGTTCTATAAATATGTGCCATAAAAAGATATGAAAAGCAATTCCTTTCTCGATAATTCTGGTCCATCCTGATAAATGCTGAAAATTAATTGTCACTTAGAGGGGGAGAGGTAAAACTGGATCATTCGTAGAAGGCACGTTTCCTGAGTTGAGTAGTGGATTATTGGGGAGGGTGGTGTGTCACAAGCTTTCCCAAACCTATTATCTGAGATTCTTTACCCAAACACAAGGGACATGGGTGGCGCTGTGGTCTAAACCACTGAGCCTCTTGGGCTGCTGATCAGAAGGTCGCGGTTCGAATCCCCGTGACACGGTGAGCTCCCCTTGCTCTGTCCCAGCTTCTGCCAACCTAGCAATTCGAAAGCACACCAGTGCAAGTAGATAAATAGTACCGCTGTGCCGGGAAGGTAAATGGCGTTTCTGTGCACTCTGGTTTCTGTCACTCTGGTTTCTGTCTGGTGTTCCATTGTGCCAAAAGCAGTTTCATGCTGGCCACATGACCCGGAAAGCTGTCTGTGGATAAATGCCAGCTCCCTCAGCCTGAAAGCAAGATGAACGCTGCAACCCCATAGTCGCCTTTGACTAGATTTAACCATCCAGGGGTCCTTTACCTTTACCTTTACCTGAACACACTGGATATCTAATCTGGGGTCTTGTATATGTAACAGATTTGCTCTGCCACTGACCTACAGCCATGCCAGTATGAAAATAATATTTGCTATGACCAACCCCATAGCCAGCTGAGCGTTGTACTGCCTTCAGAAGATAAGCTCCAGCAGAGTTGTCCGGGGGGGGAATTTCCAATACTGTACTTCGCAATTCAGAGGTTCTAAAATAGTGTTCCTGATTCCAGAACTGGGTGTGCCCAAAGGCTCCAGGTTGGAATAAGAGAAATGCCAGTAGCTTTTAATTTTCAGTGTAACTCCTGTGTAATGGTTTTAAAGATCTGTCAGTCTCGTCATAGGATTTGACCATTAAGAACTGCTTCCATTCCCAGGTCTTCATTCAGATGTTAATAGATTTCTCCATAACCCAGTGTATTCAATAGCTCTTAGTGATCAAAACTTGACTTGTTATTTTGAATTAACATTTGGGACTACTGTATTATTGGGAGGAGAGGGGTTATGTGTTGCCAGTTGTCTTCAGTGTAAGGAGTTTGGTAGCTTAGCATGTATTTCCAGAGGCCATCATTGGTTCAACAAAAAGGATTACATATGCAGTACAGAGTCACAGTACATATGCAGTACAGAGTCACAGCATGAAGCAAAACAATGGTTTAGGATTGCTGCCAACTTTACATCAAAGCCCATGGTTCTGTCAATGCAGGAAATTGTGCAAAAACGACAGGCATCCATATACAAATTCACTTTATTTTAGCTGAATCTGTTGAAACGTTCATCAAAGAACTGCTTTAGTGCTTTTAGCACCACTGCTGCAAACATTTTGTATTCTGGATGTTTTAACTCTTCCTTGCCAAACCCATCTCCCATAAACTTTCCAAAATCCATGGTGCCACTTTTATGTACTAAGAAGTTATATATTATTTATGCAGCCTTGAGAGCTCTTAAAAACAAACAAACACAACCCTCACAAAATTCAGTACATTTTTAAATTAAATAAACCTGTGTCAGAGAAACTATACATGGATATTGTGGTTTTGTTAAGCTGGCAACATTCCTGTATCATACGATTTCCATTCTGAAGATATTCTATATGAATATTCAGAGAAGTATGTGATCCAATCAACAGCTGCATTCCAATCCACATATAAGTTCAGAACCAACTTATTAGGTTGGTATGATTTAAAATGTGGACTGAATTTTTTTCCACCATCCCTACTTCAACCTAACATTTAATTTTGCAATGGTTGATACTGAAGTTTAGGTATGCAAAATATTTAATCCAAAAAATATACATTTTAAATCAACTAGGCTTGTCAAAAACTTGGCTATTGCTTCACTCTCAGAAGAGTAGTCATGAAAGAACAAAGGAAGAACAGTTTTAGGAGAGAGAAATTTCTCACAAGGCAGAGGTCAAGAAGAAGGTCAGAGGGCCTCAGAATGGAAGCTTACAGAAATTCTTGAACTTTCAAGTTGCTGTTTTAGCATTACCTCGTGGCTATTCCAACACTGTGAAAATCATGCAAAAGCCTTTATTACTATGTCAGGATAAGAATTTGGCTACTGAAGCTGTCATGACTAAGGGAAAGAGTGACATTGTTCTGGGCAAATCCAACACAGGCAAGAAATAAGTTTGCTCCTTGCAGAAAGAAAAGAAGTTTAAAAAAGAAGTTGTGACTGAGGGCAAGAGAAGAGCAATAAAGCAGTAAAAGGTATAAAGAGCAAAATGGCCCCTCAGGTATAATGTCTGTCACCTCATAAAAAGCCAGTGTAGTAAGAGAGTCAGTGTAGCGCATAGGCACCAACTCCTAGGGCCAGAGGTGCTGGGCTCCATACTTTGTCTTCTCCTGAGGATGTGTGCATGGCGCATGTCACGCATGTGGTGTCACGTGACACTGATCCCCCTCCATATTGTGTGCACGATTGCACTTTTGTTGTGGTGTAGTGGTTAAAGTGTTGGTCTAGGGCTTGGGGGCCCAGGGTTCAAATCCCCACTCAGTCACAAAACTTCCTGGGTACCCTTGGGCTAGTTGCTGGATTTCCACCTACTCAGTTGTGAGAAAGAAAAGGGGAGGAGAAGCTCCATGCACTCCACCTTGAGCTCCTTGAAGGAAAGGTAGGATATAAATGTACAGACCTTCTTCAAAGGGAAACACCTGTAAATTCAGTCAGATATGATGCCTCAGGGACAGCATGCTAAATTAAGATAGGTATGACCGCTGGAAATTTTCCAGTGGACCCACTGGGTCTCCTCAGTTGCCTAATGAAGCCACACCTGGGAAATGTGGGTTTCTGTAGTTCTTTCTTCACCAGCATCAGCTACTGCCCATCAATGTTATTGCCAGGCTAAGACTTCTGCCTGGGCCACTCTCAAGTGACCTGTACACTTTCCTTTCTACTCAGATTTATTTGGCTCTAATCCCATATCTTACAGCCAACTGTGATCCTTCAGGATTGGGAAAAATGCCAAATAAAAATAAAGGCATCAAGTAAATGGACGATCAAAAGAAGAAGCCAGCTTAGCATGGAATGCAACCCAGAGACAGCTGAGCATGTTTCACTTCCATTGAAATAGAATGGAACAAAAATATACTCTTGCGCCAAGACTGTGCCTAACTTTTGCTGGATTTTACCTACTGGCAAAAGCATGCTTGGACGCATAGTGGGGAAATAGCAAGGCTGATCTCAACATTCTCAGATAAATATTTTGGTTAAATTCTTAGATATTGGGAGCCAAAATGGGATGGGGAAGGGGGGGGGGGAATCAGGTAGAGAAAGTTCCAGTGCTTGGGCAGGGTACTTTTGCAGGCTGGAGATGTTGTTGTTGTTGTTAACATTACCATCATCAAAGAATGGCAGGAGCAGTCAAAGGCTCTCCTCACCCTTAAATATTTTTTCCTCCTTTCCCTCTCATTTTGTACTGTTTTTGGGACCGAGTTCCAGGGGCGGAGAGGATCCTCCTCCGTGATTGCTGGATGCTGAGTTCGATACATTGTATTCAGCTTGTAGAAGATGGCGAGAATACGACAGGAGACAAATATATGCAGGAGCGGTTAGCTTAATATGCATACGCCTTGAAAGGTCTGAGAGGCGTTATCAGCGCCACTTCTCAATGAATTTAAAAGAAGGTGACAAACTCGCTATTCAGGGTACATACAATGTTCCACCGGTGATAGATTCCAATCAGGGAGCATCCAGGAAATATTACATGAATGTCACAAGCTGCTGCCAACGCACATTCATTTGTTATAAACTGAATGAGAGGCAGTTTATATTTCAGCAGAGATATAAAAGAGCGAAAAGGAAATATAAATCAAGAGCATTTCTGCTTTGGTAACAGAAAAGTAGATGCTCTTGGGGACAAATGGTTGGAGCTTACCTTTTAGCTCCCTGTGCTTGACAACTCACTGTTCCGATTGCTCTTGAGGCTGCAGCATGTGTTTTCAAACCATCTCGCACAGTAACTGCTGATTTAGGGATCTGGATGCCACACGCCAGAGCTGAAATTACTGAAATGTGTAATTCATGTAGTCAAAGTCTATACTCATCCTGGCTGGGGCATTAATAACAAAGAACTGGGGGGGGGGGAGACTGTGCTACACTCCAGGGTCTTGCATGTGATCCTGCCCCCCAAATAACCCTGGAAACCACCTGCCAGTCAGCATAGACTATCCAGAGCTAGGTGGACCAGTGGTCTGGCTAGGGCTGCATAAGCACGACATATTTAAAGCATATTCAAAGTGCATTTCCCCCCTCAAAGAATTCTGGGTACTGTAATTCACCCCTTACAGCATTACAATTGCCAGCAATCTTTAACAAACAACAGTGTCCAAAATTCCCTGAGGGGGGAAATATGTTCCAAATGTGCACTAAAACTATAGAGTGTATGCAGCCTCAGTATAAGATTGTTTCCTGAATTCCTGCGTAGGGTGGGAGAGTCAAGTTTCTCCTCCAGTCCCAACAATGCCCCTCTGGACAAAGATAAATTGTCTCCCATAGATACCGGTAAATAGCTGCTACATACTCCAGTGGGGAAGTGGTTTTGCTTTTGTGAGAAAACATGGGGGATTCCAGTGAGAGCGAAGCATGACCCACAATAATGGCTGATTTGGCTGCCATCAACAGGAACCTAGCAGCTGCAATATATAGGCTGCCTCTGCCTATCCCCCAGCCCCTTGCAATAAGCTGTGTGCTTAGCCACTCCCCTTTCTGTTTTCTACCCATGTCTCTTGTGATGGAAGAAGCAACAGAACAGTAGCTTATGCATTCAGTGGTGGATGAACTATATTGATTAGCATAGGATTCAGTTTGCTACTGCTGAAGATAGTGAATAATTGCTTCCTGTATTGAATATATTTCTACAACAAGGGATAGGACTAGTCTCCTAGAAAACAAACCCACTCAGCCAGCATTAGTGATCAAACAACATGGCTCTGCTGGCTGAAAAGACCCATACTTCTTCAGGCAGGCTGGGAAAGAATCAAAATACGCTCTCCCTTTGCAATTATTTAAAGGCTGCATTAAATCTAAACTCAAATGCAAACCAAAATAGAGCCATCTTTTTCCTGCAGTTTTGAAAATCTATGGTCTTTGATAAAGAGACATATTAGAATATACTGTCTGGCACTGAGGTATTAAATATATTAACTAGTCCCCCCCCCCAAAAAAAAAGTATTTTGCAAAGAAGGATTGTATATTCATATGGAAGTTGAGAATTTTGTCAGGGAAAATATACAGCCTCAGTGAGACAGCCAAATAAATTTATAGTCTACTATGTTACACATGATGGTGAAATGACTTGGCATGGTTTGCATATCATGCTGAAATTTCCTTAGAAGATGTCTAATATATCAAATAAGCTGCATTTCAGTAAGAAAGAAGGCTATTCAATCTGCTCTATGCAGTAACAATATTGAGCCAAATGCCATCCTTTACATTTGTGTTGCTGACGCAGCATGAAGAGCACCAACTGAAGTGTTTACAAAGTGTGAGAAATAAAAAGTTTTTATTGGTTGCTGTGCTCTCCTCTCAGTTCACCAGAACTGTTTTAGATTTTGTGTATTAAGAGCCCCACAGAACTCTGCCTCTATCTCAGAGTGACTACCTCTAGGAAATTCCTGATGGTTCCATATTTTTAGTAGTACAATGGTACCTCTGGTTACGAACTTAATTCGTTCTGGAGGTCTGTTCTTAACCTGAAACTGTTCTTAACCTGAGGTACCACTTAATTAATGGGGCCTCCCACTGCTGCCGCGCCGCTGGCGCGTGATTTCCATTCTCATCCTGGGGCAAAGTTCTTAACCTGAGGTACTACTTCCGGGTTAGCAGTGTCTGTAACCCGAAGTGTTTGTAACCTGAGGTGTTTGTAACCCAAGGTACCACTGTACTATTATTATTATTTTAAAATATTATATACGGTCTTTAAAAGCTAAATTCTTCCAAGGCAGCTTAAAGATAAAAATGTAATACAATCACAATAAGTGTACTTAATTAAAGGCAGCTGAATTAAAAGAAGCCCAAGACAAAATAACACACACACACACACACACACACACACATATATATATATATATGCAGGTTTTGGTGTCCTCGGGTGTCTTCCCGTGTAAAAGTTGGGGTGTCTACACGGGAAGACACCCGAGGACACCAAAACCTGCATTCCTGTACCCGTGAAAATCTACGAAAGCAAATATATATATATATATATATATATATATATATATATATATATATATATGGAATCTTAAGAAAGTTGTCTAACTAGGTCTGCCTTTAAGCACAGTTTGGAAACTTTAGCTTGTTCAGAGTGTGTCTACCAGAGTTAGGAATGGGGGTGTGGACTTTTGCTCTACCAGCTGCACTGAATTTGGGTGCATTTCTGAGCCCCATTTTAAAGTGCTGGCTTTAACCTTTATACCATTATAAATGGATTGAACCCAAGCTATTTGTTGGACCACTGCACACATAACATCTTGCCTGCGTGCTGAGATCTGCATCCAAGGTTGTTTTGGTGTGTCCACCGCCTAGATTAATAATGATGAACAGGCAGATGTGAATCTCATAAGGGCAGAGGAGAGATCACTACCGCCATCACATGTTTTCACTAGGGACAGGTGAATCTGTCAGCTTGGGTTTCTCTCAGTTTTTCACACTGATGTTCAGTTCTCCGTACCAGTTTGCATTTTAATGTATATTTTCCCTTAGGATATAAATTTTTGTACACATTACTTGGCTGGAGAACTGCATTTTGTTTTGGAAAGTGTAAATTAGGAAAATTCACCTAAAATGCAAACTGAATCAAATTTCACCCCCATGTCTACTCACAGCCTCTTTTAGAGTCAGTGGCAGCCCTCTCCACTCCTCTTCTCAAGCTGATATAGAATCCTATAGTTGGCTGTGATGAAACATTCTAGAATTCACAATTTTCTGTATTTAACTTGAAGCCCCAGAAGCAACATGTTCTTGAGGGCGTGTGTGAATATTGCCTTGCATTTAATATCCCTGAAGATTCCTGTGAAAACAAGACAGAAAGAAGCTTCCAGAGAAAACTTAGTAATATAAAAAAGGTTACCCTGTTCTATGTAACAGGAAAAAGTTGAAATACCTTCATTTTATAACAACACTCTTAACTTCAAGACATGAAACAAAGTTTAATTTTTTTAACTACTTTGTGAGTCTGACTTCTGCCACAGTCCAATAAATGTATGTGTTTAATGTGTGCAAATACATCTTTGTACATGAAACATCTTCAATAGGGATAGTGCAGAGTTTTTCCAAGTGAAGAAAAATTACCCTATAAAATTTTAAGTGCTGAAGTCAGAGTTTAAGGCACAGGACTTTGCGTGTTCGAGTATTTATGTGCTGAAGATATCTTCTGAAGCATCGGTTGTTAAGTCATGAAATAGAATAATGAAAACAGCAATTTTAAGACTAACCCCCCTTTTTTATCCTTATTACGCAATTGCCTGATCACAGCATCATATTTAAAAGTGCCATAAAAAGTCCCATTTTAAAGCTTTAATATGAAACTCGTTTGTATTTCTTCCTTCAGACCCGACCAAAAGTGGTTGGCAAGGAGGGAAATTTCACATTGATGTTTGCTTCTAGGACACTTACTACTTTGTTGATTAAACAATTTACAGTGCCCAAAGAATAAAAAGACTCCATATAGGTTTTTGTAACTATGTTAATAACTTAGAAGCTGTTTTTATACCAAAGGCCAGATGTTCTCCAGAAATCAGGAAGGCTACTGATGATAGAATGAAATCTATCCAAGAAAAACATACAGCAGCAATAAGAAAACAACAACAAAAATCCCAGGAAAGGAGGAACAAACACCAAGAGACAACTCCTTTCAATGCTCTTTTCTTTTCAACTCTGACAAACAGCCTGAGGGGCAGTCCAAACTAAAGGTGGTCTGATGGCCACACCCCAGGCACAAACTTTGCATGCAAAAGGTCCCTGAAGTACCCAGGAGTTGATTTTCAAGGGGGACAGGGGGCTGCATAAGGAAAGAGGAGGTAGGAAAGGCATTTGTCTCATCTAATGGGAGTTAAGAAAGGGCCTTAGCTTCGAGTGCATGCTCTGGAAGTAAAAGGTCCCAGAGCTGATCCTTGGCATCTGCAGGAAAGACTGGGAGAGGCTTCTATCTGAAACCCTGGAGAGTCTGTGCGAGTCAATGTAGGCAAAACTGAGCTAGATGGATGCTTCCTGCCTTCCTATTTCGAGTCCAAGCAGCCACACGGCAAAGCCAGGATTTTTGTTGGGGGGACAGGACTTCTGTTAGGGGGGCAGAGCCGACATGACTAGTCAGTTAGTTAAGTACACTAGTGGCCAGAATTGTGGAAACCCTTTGGGGAAAGTGTATTTCTGAGGTTTGATGGCTCATAACACCACTTTTTTGGAGTAATACCATAAAATTATATATCAATGGAAAGATAATTTAATGAAGAATGTAATGCAACAAAGTTTGTTCAATTATCTGTATTCTCTTAAAAAGCATAGCCAAATAACCAGAAAAAGGAAGCACAACTTGCTTAGGTTGATATGCAGTAACTTTCCTTCATTTGAATGTAGCCAATGAGCATGAGTGTTTAGAGAGCCAATCAGGTGTTATAAGCCATCAAACCTCAGAAATATACTTTCCCCAAAGGTTTCCACAATTTTGGCCACTGGTGTATTTCTATTGTTTTACTTCATTGAGGGGGTAGGGGCAGCTACACCCATGACCAGCCATACTAATTGCAGAAAGATAGAACCAAGATTAAATAAAATATTGAGAGATGGCTGGCTCAAGGTCATAATGTTTCATGATGGGCTTGCATGGGTTTCCTGTGCCTGTTTCATAGGAAAGGCTCCTCCTCTAAATAAGCTACACTCGTTGCCCTAACAGATCTAGTTTCACATAGGACCTAAGAGGTGGGGTCAGGATGTCCATAAAGGAGAAGAGGCTCCCAGCCCATCAGACAGGTTGTCCACAGGTCTGATCATTCTAGTTCTTTCAGTTTGAAGGTATCAACTTTCCCTCAGCATTGGCACAACAGCATCCATCAATACTGATATTCGAGTGCTTTAGATCCTATGTGGCTCAGCTGAACTATGTGGCCTTTTAAGAATGAGACTGGTTTTTAGCAGAGACGCCAAAGACATTTGTGCAAGCTTCAAAGATTCAGAAAAGTGAGCTTTAGGGGTGTGAAAACAAGAAGAATTATTTCAGGGTTTCATTCCTTTTTGTTGCTGTATGGCTTGTCCAGGCTCATGGCAAAATACTAGTCATTTCACCACTCAGAATGGAATTTTCTGAAAATCTCTGTGTTGAGCTTCCCCACATAGATTTTTTTTTTTCTAATTCCCCTCTCACTCTTTGATCTCATCAGAAAGTGAGTTATTTTCACTCTGGTTCTGCTGAAAATGCAAACAATTCTCGCATATTATTATATACATTAATGCACACATTATTTCTGCCATGTGTGTTATACATCTATTTTTGTGTATAATTTTGGGCATAATTAGTCAGACTTTTTTTGAACGCTCAGGCATGAGTGTGTCTAACCTAAGCAGGCACTGACTCAATGCAGGAGGTGGCCTGATGCATGCAAAGCTCAATCAGGTCGGAACCACCCATTTTGTGTATAAATCAGTTTAAAACAGATCCCTCATCCATCCCTATTCACTCCATATTCATTGGCATTCGTGCCATTTCAGCAGTTACATCTTAGCCCTCATTTCAGGATGAGAAGAAAGGAAGCAGAATGGGGATTGTTTGGTTTGGAATCCCATTCATTCCCAAACATTGCTTGTATTTGGGCATCTGGTTGGCCACTGTGAGAATAAGACACTGGACCAGATAGGCATTGGCCTCTTCCAGCAGGCCTCTATTAGGTTCTTAAATGAGATTGTCTCCTCAACACTGGTGCAAGAGAGCACTGATGTTTCATAGTAGTCAGCGTCCTCTTGCTGCTTATTTTGGTCTGGTCCCCCTGCTGCTTATTTTTTAATGCCTCTCCACAGATGCAATACAAACCTTACCTTAGGCCACAGGAGCTGAAGCAGCAGCATAGAATGAAGCCAGTAGACTATATTTGTCTTTCAAAACTAATTATCCATTAGGGAATTTGGCATAGGTGATCCTGCCTTAGTGCCCGTTGTTGGATCAGATGACCTTCGGGTCCACAGCAAGTCCTCACAATTCCCTTATTCCACAATTTTCACAAAACGTTTTTCGATTAGCCTACCCAGACCAAATTCATCTCTTTCTCTTTTCTTTTTTTTCTTTTTTTGAATGGTTGAGGTCACAGTTTTTATTTAGGCAGAGTGTTTTGTTGTTGTTGTTTATTCTAAAATAGTAGGTTTCAGGGTTTTGTTTTGTTTTTTAAAAAATCACAAAATGAAAGACTGTGTTTTCCATTGCATCACGACTGCTCAGATGGCATTTGTGTTTCTCAGGGGAAACCAATCTCTTGTGAAGGACACTGGATGTTTTGCCCAGGGTAACATCCTTCGCCTGCAAGGCACTGTGCACAACCTGAGTCAGTCCATGAAATTCATCACACACAAGCAAGCAGACAATGAAATGAAAATCATTCATCTGAAACCAAAGACCAGATGCTTCCATGGTAAGCTTTCAGCATGGTTCACTTAATCCTGTCAAACCCTTTAGGATGGCAGGAAAAGAGAGAGTATGTACATGTAGGTGCGTAATACTTTTTATTCTTTACAAATAACCACCTACTGGAATTTTAGGTGTTGCCCACCACAAATGACTTTGTTTTTGAAAATATGCAAAGTTTTTGTTTGTTTGTTTGTTTTTTCTGGGCCATCTTTCAAAGAGATAAGAAGACTAGGCATGGTGTTAGCTGTATAAAGGTAAAGGTACCCCTGCCCATACGGACCAGTCTTGACAGACTCTAGGGTTGTGTGCTCATCACACTCTGGAGGCCGGGAGCCAGCGCTGTCCGCAGACACTTCTGGGTCACGTGGCCAACGTGACGAAGCTGCTCCAGCGAACCGGCACCAGAGCAGCACACGGAACGCCGTTTACCTTCCTGCTATAAAGCGGTTTCTATTTATCTACTTGCACTTAAGGGTGCTTTCAAACTGTTAGGTGGGCAGGAGCTGGGACCGAATGACGGGAGCTCACCCCACCGCAGGGATTCGAACCGCCGACCATGCGATCGGCAAGTCCTAGGCGCTGAGGTTTTACCCACAGCGCCACCCGCGTCCCCGTTTGCTGTATACAGGGGCCTTAATGAGGTAAAATGGATAGGAAGATTGATCTCAGCCACAATGAAAGCAAGGAGTGCCCACTTACGTTGTCTTTCTTTTGGGAACATGGACATATATCCATTGGCCAGCAGAGGGGCATATTGGAGAAGAGACTCTGTATTTCTGTATTGTAAAATTAATTTAAATAAGAAGCAGCCTCTCATTCTACATTCCTCTCTGCTGGCCAATGGATTTCTGTTTCAGTTGTTAAAGGTAAAGGTAAAGGTACCTCTGACCGTTAGATCTAGTTGCGGATGACTCTGGGGTTGTGCGCTCATCTTGCTTTACTGGCCGAGGGAGCCGGCATTTGTCCGCAGACAGCTTCCGGGTCATGTGGTCAGCATTACTAAGCTGCTTCTGGCAAACCAGAGCAGTGCACAGAAACACTGTTTACCTTCTCACCGGAGCGGTACCTATTTATCTACTTGCACTTTGACATGCTTTTGAACTGCTAGGTTGGCAGGAACTGGGACCGAGCAACGGGAGCTCACCCCGTCGCGGGGATTCAAACTGCCAACCTTCTGATCGGCAAGTCCTAGGCTCTGTAGTTTAGACCACAGCGCCACCCACATCCCTCATTTCAATTGTTAAAGGTAAAGGTAAAGGGACCCCTGACCATTAGGTCAAGTCATGACCGACTCTGGGGTTGCGGTGCTCTTCTCGCTTTATTGGCCAAGGAAGCTGGCGTACAGCTTCCAGGTCATGTGGCCAGTATGACTAAGCCACTTCTGGCGAACCAGAGCAGTGCACGGAAACACCGCTTACCTTCTTGCTGGAGTGGTACCTATTTATCTACTTGCACTTTGACGTGCTTTCGAACTGCTAGGTTGGCAGGAGCAGGGACCAAGCAACGAGAGCTCACCCCGTCATGGGGATTCAAACTGCCAACCTTCTGATAGGCATGTCCTAGGCTCTGTGGTTTAACCCACAGCGCCACCCGCGTCCCCATTTCAATTGTTACTTATCCCTGAATCACAATTCATTAAAAACCCAAAGAAAAAGTCAAGATTAAGTGAGAGAAAAACATTGGTTGTATTAAACCAAAATCAAGCAATATAGTCTAAGTCTTTCATGGAATGTAGATCCTGAAATGTATTATTATCACCACTCCACTTCCTACTACTACTTCTACTTCTACTACTACTACTACTACTACTACTATTTTGATATGTTTCTTGAGGTCCCACAAAAGGTTACAATTTTATTAATATCAGTTAAAACAAATTGCAGCTAAGAGAGCAGAACAGGTGCTAAAATATAAGTATCTCAGGTGGCAAGGAACCTGTTAAACACATGCATCTTTGGCGTAGGATGAAAACTAAATAATGAAGGTGCCAGATGCATCTCTGTAGGGAGGGAATTTCAGAGCTGGTAGATTTTCACTCTATCACACTCATCAGCTGGCATTGCGGGTTTTCTCAGGTTTCACACATACATTTTGGGAAACAATTGCCTCCTGAATCACTGTCCAGCAGGAAAGAGCCAAGGAGAAAATATCCCCCTGAATTCTTTATTGTTTCTGACATGGAGTGTCCAAGGTTAAATCACGCCAGACTTGGTCATGTTGCCCTACTCCCACCTTCAATGGGTGTGTGTGTCACATCTGCCACCCACAGGAGTCCAGGGGATTGAAGCCCCATGACAGCCCGTAAGCTTTGGGATTCCCCTCATGCACAGGTATGTGTGGAAGTTTCATTGTGTAGTTTCTGTCCTCTGCTCAAGATGCACCTCTTTGCTCTGGCATTTGACACTTTAGGTATATATTTTAGGACCCACCCTATTATCTTTTTAGCATTGTATGGTGGTGACAATAATTGAACCTCCAGCAGAATCTTTGGGCTTGCACACTCCCTACTGCTCTTCACACTATGATTCCTAGGCTCCCTGTCTGGTTTGGATTGCTGATTTGGATGACATGAGGATAGGCAAATCTGTCTTTTTCAGTTTCTCTCTGTTTTCCACATTTCCACATCAGTATGCAATTTTCTCTACAAAAGGCAAGTTCTCATGAAAATTCAGCAGCATTTTACTATGTTTTCCTCCTAAAATACACAACACGGTATGCAATTTTGCCCAATATACACATTATTGCAAAGCAAGTTTCCCTTATATAATGCATTTTATGTGCTATTTTTATGAATATATGCAATTGTATGTGTAAATGCATTTCTAGTAAATGCATTTCTGCACACATTTCTTGGCAGGAAAGTTACATTGTAATATTCAGAGATGTGTGAATTTTGAATTTTGAAGGTTGGGTCTGTTTCACTTCATTAGATAGGTTTGGCTAGAAATGTGAATTAAACCCAATGTCCCCTATCCCCCCCCCCATCCCTAGGATGAAATGGCGAGCTATGGTTTTCCTCAAACCATTGAGTAAGAGAGAGAATCATGGTGTACAAAAAGAAAAGGAGTACCCAAACCTCAGGATCCTGCCAGGCTTAGTCATGTTTTGTTTTGGTGTTACATCTGAACCTGCGAATAGCCTGCCCCGAATTTGTCATTTTGTGCATCCCTGCTTCTTTGTCTTATTCATTTAGGACCAACCTTTCATATGCACTTATTTCAGATTTGGCTGCTTAGGTACTGATTTCTAAGAGCAAAATATTTATTTACATTATGTATCTCCTTTTGTAAATTGCCTTTTTTCAGTTCAAACATCCAGCTAATCATACCCATTTCTGATACCCATGCAGCATGTTAATCATACGGAACCCTGAAATGGTCATTACTGCCTTTGTCTCCAATTGAAAAATCATTAACATTGTTTTGTCATAATTAAGTGCCTAAAACAAACATATCCCAATGGGGAACCCTTAAACTTTATGACCCATACATTTTCTTTTCTCCTGCACTGTATAATTTGTGAAGTGCTGAGTTTGCAGGACCACAGTAGAGAGCTTTGGGCAAATCCCTCCAAACCTTTCCCTACCTTCCTAATTTACACACAGTGTTTTACAGACTGTCAGATGGATTATTGTGAAGTGATAATGCACACAAAGATTAAGTTTCTGATTTAATAACCCAGTTTGAGTAAAGATCTGCTACAATCAATAGCATTTCTTAGGAAAATGGTCCAAACATGCTCCTCTCTCTCTCTCTCTCTCTCTCTCTCTCTCTCTCTCTCTCTGCTTTCATTATGCAGCAACAGACCTCCCATGAAATGAGTTCTGCTTGGATAAAAAGCCAAATATTTTGCATCAAGTTTTAAAGGGAAAAGAATGTCATAGAATTCTATTGTCTTATGTTATTAAGGAATGCCCATCTCTAGGCTTCTATATAGGTTGAAATACTTCTTCTTGATGGCTGATGCCTGCTAGTCCTTAGGTACTCTTACCTATTTAGGTGGGAGTGGAAATAAATTTTGAAGGAGAAATAATGGTAAGTCTTGAGATTTGCAGGTGCTTAGCAAGAAGGACTCATGGGGACAGGGGTCCATTGTTTGCATGTTGTTGCTCTGGGGGCACTGATGCTGCTTTTAAGACTATACCATCTGCCTGGATGGCTTTTGCTTTCATTGTTAATCTTGGTAGTTATGGAGACGTGTGAAGGAGAGTAAAGGCAAGCAAGGGAAAGCCCTTATTGGGTCTGAGTAGGGAACCATGAAGCATGGTATCACATTTTAACTACCTCCCACCTTATCTTCTCATAATTTGTCACAGCATTGCTACCCACTGCCTCTCCCTTGGTGCATGACACACTTTTTATATGACCTTTTCCTGCTATATACTGATAAACATGAGGTATCGGGTGTTCAGCAGGTTAAAAGGGCCTCAGGTGAAAGCCAGATCAGGACTGATTTTTGAAGCTTGCAGGGCTGGAAATCATTCTGAAATCCAGAGCATCAAATAGGAATGGATAAATCCACCTGTTTCTGGTCTGGATAATGGCTTCACCCCCCAAATCCATCCCATCTCCACCTGAATCTGTTTACAATAAGATAGATAGTTTACATTTTAATATATTTTCTCTTAAAATTTCCCTAAGGCTGTATTTCTGTAGACACCACTGAGCAAGCCCCGCTGACCTCAGTGGGGCTAATTTTGAGTAGACGTACAAAGGGTTGCACTGTAAATACATTTACTTGTATTTTGGACATGTTCTTGTATTTTGGTGATATGTGTATTGCTGTTGTTGTATGTGCTTAGCCTGAAACTGCATGCTAACATTTGTCCCAACCGCTTATGGTTCCAGGAGGAGCAGATCATGTCACTTCATACCGGCATTCAGATAGAAGGAATTCTTCTCACATCTCTCTCTTCAAGATGTCACATCTGGGATTCAAATAATAAAAAAGGTGTGTGTTATATGACATTGGTTAGGGGGGGTGCTACAAGCATTGCACCTGCAATAAAGAGCTATGAATACAAGGAGAGATGAGACAGAAATGGAGCTTAAATGCAAAGATAGCAGCGGGGGCGGAAGGGGAGGACAAGGGCAATACGTCACCGGCACTGTGAAAAACAGGATGAGGTATTTCCCATGCACAGCACAGTGAGCTAGACACGCAGCTCTCATTAACAGTAATGGAAGTTATCACCTAATGTCCCACATACTGCAATGAAGAAGGGGGGGGAGCTCATATGCCGCAATGCCTAGATATAGCTCTTTGCATAAACAAAACGTTAAACCATAAAAAAATGAAATAAAATGTCTGTCTACTTAGCGTCTTCTTAAAGAAGCACATTAACATTCCAACTTGGCTTGTGAACCTAAGTGCTGCAGATGTCCTAAGGGAAAATATGTCTCCTAATAAATTGACATTTTTCTAGCTTTTACAGCTCGTTTTGGAATAAAAGTGCTCTCTCTTTTCAGTCTGCATACGCTTCAAGTAAGAGATGGGAGAGGTTATAACCAAACGATTGCATTTCTAAATATAGGCATAGTGCAGCATTTAGAACAATGCTTCAGCGAAGGAAGCATTCCACTGAAGGCTGAACAAATGGCTTAATTTGAGCCAGGGCTTAGCTGGGCTCTCTTCTGGATCATGTAAATCACTAAGCCAAGGATGGTGTTTCTCATAATTTAGTACGTCCAAGATAATCTGAGAGACTTTTTTTAACCTGTTGAATATCTCGTAATTTATTCATTTTGTTATTTTTAAGAAGAGGGGCCATTTACAAGCAGAAAAAGTCATTCCTAAAATGTTTTGTGGATCAAGGGAGAAGAAGGGCAATTTTGCATAATAGACAAATTATTGAAAAGCAATTTCCCCTTATATAATGCATTTTTTGTGTATGCTATTTCACCAATATATGTGTTTTTATGCATAATTTACCCCAGCACATGCATTTTTGTACACATTACGTGGCTGGAAAACTGCATCGCAAAATTCAGAGATGTGCAAGTTTCAACAGATGGCTGTGTTTCAGTTTGCGCATTGTTTTGGAAGGGATGGATTATGTGTGTTTGCCTTTAAATGCAAACAGAATTGAATTTCTCTTCCACTGCTAAGATGAAATGCCAAGCTACTTCCAATTTAACTAAGAAGCCAGAATGAACTATAAATATCATGCTCCTCAGGAGGAAATGACACTTATGCTCCAGGAGCATTGGGAGGAAATCAGCGTCATGCTTTTTTCCCTGATCATTCCATCAGTGCAACCAGATGGAATGCTCCCCCTTCTCTTACACACAGCCCCGTGTTTTGCTCTAGGGGTTCTCCTGAATTTCTCCAGAGTGGTTTTATGGGAGGTGTGCAGGAGGAGGAGGAGATCCCATTGCACTAGTGGGATTGCACTGGCCTCTGCTAACACGTTGGATTAGTTGCCACGTTCCATGTCTAGAAATCCCTGGTGTTCTCCTAACCAGACAATATAGTTGTGCCTTGGAAGTCGGACGGAATCCGTTCCGGAAGTCCAACCGGCTTCCAAAATATTCAAAAACCAAATTGCGGCTTCTGATTGGCCGCAGGAAGCTCCTGCAGCCAATCAGAAGCCATGGAAGCCCCGTCGGAAGTTCAGGTTTCAAAAGAATCTTTGCAAACCGGAACAACCACTTCCAGGTTTGTGGCGTTTGGGAGCCAAAAGGTCTGAGTTCCAGGGCGTTTGACAACCAAGGTAAAACTGTACTGATTCCATACCATTTTTTAAAAGGGCTGCCTTGTTCTTTCTTTCTTTCTTTCTTTCTTTCTTTCTTTCTTTCTTTCTTTCTTTCTAATATTTTATTGATTTTCAAGTATAACAAAACTTGAAAGGCAGTGGGAGTACAGCATGGGGTTTAAATTGCAATGGCACATAATCCACTTATGCCTTTTTCAAACTCTTTATGAAAGCGGTTGGTGCTTACTTCAAGCACTTTGAAGGAAGAAAAGAGTGGAAACTGATTCAAGTCAAGGGCAGTTCATCCACCACCATTTTAAACATTAGTCCAAGATCTACAATTCTATTCTACCAGAGTTGTATAACAGAGGTTTATGTGACAGTTGAATATCTTTAAGCAGATTGGACTTATTATCACTTAACTGAAAAAAAAATGATTTAGTTCCACTCAAATCCATATGTAAAATCAAGATTCTTGATTTGCTGAGAAGGGAGGGTGGGCCCTGAAACACTTAACTTGTGAAGAAATATGCACCAAGAGTACATTTCCTAAGCAACAGAGGAATCAGATGGAAACCAGAGGCATTTCACAAAGTACAAGCTTTCGCATTGATTTACACTACAGTCCGCAAGTTGTGTTTTGTATAATGATGAGCCCAGCAGATCTGGGTTTTAATGAGGGCCGTGAGTAATGATGAACAGCTGGCCATCTTAAATCAGAATGTCTGCTGAGAGTGGACAATTTGAAAACTATAAGCTGGATATTGCCAGCAAAGAGGGGGCATTGCCAAAAAGTTCTGAATAATAATAATAATAGGAAAAAAGGTTTTGCTGTCATTTAACCCTTAGGGCATCTTTGTTGCCTAGAGATAGCTATCATGTTAATTTAAGTGGCAAGGCAGTGACTGTCTTAGCACAAGGTGCTGGTATTTCTGCTCTTTTATGACCTCAATATAATTTAATATTTCAATATAAGAAAAGTTAGGCCTTCTGGGGAAAGGATTGTGACTACCATACTGACAGCACATTGGCAACTGAAAAATGTTACTAGATGGACTCCTAGATATGACCTAAAGGCCAATGAGTTTATACACCCCTCAATCTCTCTCTCTCTCTCTCTCTCTCTCTCTCTCTCTCTCTCCCCACACAGAGAGAGATAAGATTAGATGATAGATAGATAGATAGATAGATAGATAGATAGATAGATAGAGATAGATAGATAGATAGATAGATAGATAGATAGATATAGATAGATAGATGATAGATAGATAGAGATAGATAGATGATAGATTAGATATAGATAGATAGATAGATAGATAGATAGATAGAGATAGATGATAGATAGATAGATATAGATAGATAGATAGATAGATAGATAGATATAGATAGATAGATATAGATAGATAGATATAGATAGATAGATAGATAGATAGATAGATAGATAGATAGATAGATAGAGATAGACAGATAGATGATAGATGATAGATAGATAGATAGATAGATATAGATAGATAGATAGATATAGATAGATAGATAGATAGATAGATAGATGATAGATAGATAGATATAGATAGATGATAGATGATAGATGATAGATAGATAGATAGGATGATAGATAGAGATATAGACACATATATAGATCTTGATACACACATATGTGATTGCTCAATCCGCAATTTAAATTACAAAAGAAAAGAGAAGAAGGATTTAATTTTATTCTTGAAATAAGAAATCCAAGCTGCCAAAAATATTCCAGTCACAGCTAGGGCATCTGAATCAGGCCAAATTCTACCCTGAAGGAAAGAAGGAAAAGCAGATGAGATAATAAACAATTTAAAAATAGAATTCATTTCTATATTTTACGCTTATCGCAATCAGATACTTGAAGATCCATTGTAAATAGGCCAAACCAAATCCAAAGGCATGTTTAAGAATTAAACTGAATTGACCAACTTAAATGTACCCGCAAGATTACCACCAAGCTCTCTGAGTCATTTCATCTCCGAAAACATTACACATCCCATTAGTTTTGCTTGGAATTAGCTTCCACCCTGGCTTTATGTTCTCATCTCTTAACAATATTTCAGCAATCTTTTCCGTAAATCGATACACCATCAACAGCAATTCCGGAGTGATTCAGTCTGGCTCTCCATTCCTCCTAATACCCTTTGTTCTCATGCCACTTCTTAAGAAGGAAGCAGAGCATTCTAATAGTGTGCTGGACAGTTGTGAAAGAGATAGCATCTTAAATCTAATGCCTTCTTGATTAATTGAGGGGGGAGAACATTGTGAATGTCAGTCACTCTTTACAAAATCTTCCTGTGCGAGATGTACAGAATGGAGTATCTGCAAAGCTCATGGTTGCTGAAAGGGTTAATTTAAACCTTTAACCACCGCGACATTTGCCTTCCAGCAGGACAGTGTGACACCCCCTCCGTTGTCTTCACCCCTACTTCTGCTATGTTCTTTGCACACACTGCTGCTTTGGAAATGATGTACACATAATAATGTTGTTGTTGTTGTTTAGTCGTTTAGTCGTGTCCAACTCTTCGTGACCCCATGGACCAGAGCACGCCAGGCACTTTTGTCTTCCACTGCCTCCCGCAGTTTGGTCAGACTCATGTTGGTAGCTTCGAAAACACTGTCCAACCATCTCATCCTCTGTCGTCCCCTTCTCCTTGTGCCCTCAATCTTTCCCAACATCAGGTTCTTTTCCAGGGAGTCTTCTCTTCTCATGAGGTGGCCAAAGTATTGGAGCCTCAGCTTCAGGATCTGTCCTTCCAGTGAGCACTCAGGGCTGATTTCCTTAAGAATGGAGAGGTTTGATCTTCTTGCAGTCCATGGGACACTCAAGAGTCTCCTCCAGCACCATAATTCAAAATTCACATAATGTTAGCTGCAATCTATTCTGCTTCTTCTTATGAAATACTGTGTTTTTCCAATACATCTCTTGGAAAAAAACAACACACCATGCACATTTTTGCAGTGACAAAGGGGAAAGCCCATTGGGACTGTGGGTGAAATTCCAGCCCCATCAATGGACAACTACTATTTGTTCAAATAAGTGCAGGCTACACAGAGGAAGGATGGGTGGGGGAAGCTGGCAAATCCATGGGCTGGGTCAGCTGAAATAGCCCAGTCCTGAGGCCTCACCCACCAAAGTCAACTGAAAGTGGTCCTAGAGGGCCAGAGTCAAATCACAACAATATAGCTGAACAAAGCCAGTGCTTTTTTTCTGGGGGGACACAGAGATATGCATACCCCTAAACATTTTGTGAATCTAACTTTGTCCTCATTGAGGGGCAGTATTTCAATATGAGTAGGAAAATTAGAGTACACCTAAACATTTTTTTTAGAAAAAAGCACTGAACAAAGCAAATGTATTTGTGATGAGCGTTGAAAATCAAGAAGGCATTTTTCAGCACTCATGTTGCTGCTGTCATTTGTCTGTCTCAAGAGACAATGGAGTGCCACTCCGGGGATGAAGTCAATCACAGCGCCTGCTGTGGCTGCAGAGATCAGTAACTCATAACTGCTGCCTCTCACATTGTATTTGCCGCATTAGTAGCACCTAAGTGACCTCCCCAGGGCACCAGCCTGGGCAGCATGTGGGAGGTCCTGGGCTGCCCAGATAACAAAACCCCGCTCTCGACCTCACAGAGCAATATGTTTGGCACCAGCTAGGCTCCAGGAGTTGCCAGAAGGAGGTGTACAATATGCCACCCAACTGTCTTAGGGACTCCACTCTGGATTTGTGTAGGGTTTATTCCTTAGCTTTTTTTCTTCTCCTGAAGATATCCTGCAAGGCAGCAGAGGTTTAGGATTAGAGTTTTCCTTCTCCTAGATGGGCTCCCTTCCCAGGTTGACAAGCCCCATCTGCCCCACACTTCCCTCTACAACATGTGCAGAAAAGGCCTTCTTGACCAGAAACTACCTTCTTGAATGTTCAAGCCACTATTGGTCTTATCTGCTCAATCCTCCAGACTTGTCTTATCATGCAGGGAAAGTCCCTTAATCACCAAGCATTTGACACCCATTGCCCACCTTCACCTGGTTCAGCTGGCCGGTTGAAGCCGTTCCCAGGCTGACAGCTTTTAAGAGCCACAGGTGTGAACTGAGTGCAGGGTGGGGACCAAAGATGAGCAAACTACCCCAGAAGGAGCATGACGTCTCCCCCACCAGAGGTCCTACCCCTCCCCTAATGTTTATTGTACATAAAATGCTGTGTTTGAACGCGTTAAAAGGCACTTATGAAATAAAGAAAAAAAAGAGGTAAGTAGTGCTGTTTCAGTACGAATTCAGACACAACAGGATTGCTAAAGCTGGCAGTAGGTCAACATGAGAAGGAAAAGCACTAATGAGGAGGCCTTGGCTGCACTTTATCTCCTTTGGAAAGCTTAATATACATTTTAAGCCCACACACTTGCAGTCTGAAAGTCAGATTCATTTGGAAGAGCACATTATTTTCTACTGGTTTCAGCTTAGGATGAGTCAAATATAAAGCTCATTGTCTGCGTAGGGGAAAGCCCTGTCAATGATCCATCTGCTAATTCTGAGCTGTCCCTGGTTCCTTATAATTACAGAAAGGGCACTGGTGTAATTGAGAACAAACCTCCACTTGTACCATCTACAGCATGCGAAGAGTAGGAAAACAACAACAGAAAATGAACATTAATGTATTTTGCAACTAATGTTCTACGCTTCATTTGATGCTTCACTTTTAATATTTCATTTCAGGCAACCACAGTCGCTCACTTTTTTCTAAACTCCTTCTAGCAAAAAAATGGAAAGGGAAGCTTCATCTAACATTTAAATAAGCTGCATCTAAAAATAACTGGTGTATGGGTGAGGGAAAGTATGTTAAAGCATTTAGCAAATAAAATTATTTTGCTTTAAAGTCATGTGCATTAAGAATGTGCGAAAGATGCACCAGTTGTACTTTACTTCAGGCCTGAAGAGCTGTATTTTTGTTTGTTTTATTTTCATTCTGGCTGGGTACATTCAGACAACTATTTTTAAATTATTATTTTTTATTACATGATAAATGCACATTCTGTTGTTTCAAAGGATCTCACTGACTCAGAGCTCAACACTGAGGGTGGTATTCAGCTAGTTTTTACTCAGAGTTGACCCACTGAAATTAATGGCCCTAACTTAGAGCTCAGGTAAAGAGTAAGTGGTTTATATGCATTGTATATGCGATATAACACTGTGACACCAGATGACATTGTGGAGTCCCATCTTTCCCTACCGAATTTCCCTGTATGAGTTTACAACACGTTTAGCTGAATCACTTCTTTGACGTGTCCAGATCCAGGCTTAGTCATGTTCCTTAATGCCAATGTGTCTACTCTGAGTAAAACTTGGCCACCCACAATGTTTTGGATTTTTTTGAAATATGTAACAGTGTTTATGCTTCCATTGCTCTAAGGCAGAAATTTCCAAACTTTTCATGTTGGTGACACACTTTTTAGACATGCATCATTTTGTGACACAGTAATTCAGTTTTACTAGCAAACTGGAAGTTTCCAGCCCCGGGAGGAGCATGGGGAGTGTTCGCATGGCACACCTACACACTGCAGCCGACACACTAACATGTCGCAACACACAGTTTGGAAAGCTCTGCTCTAAGGAGTGCTATGTGGAATGTGCTTGCGTATATGTCAGACAGCCGTGCCATTTTGTAAATATTTGTTGTGTGTGCACACAAACAAACATTCTTTCATAGCCTCACAACTAACCTGACAAGCTTTCCTAGCATCTTACAAACAGAATATAAAAGTACACGTAAAATCAATAAACCAATTAAAACAGCTATCATAACACACTAAAATGTCCAGATACAAATCAAACCAGCAGTCAATAAAAACTGGCTCAAGTGCAACAACTGGAAGCCTTCCTGGACAACAACAAACTATTTCACTGCCTTTCCATAGATTGAAGAAGAGTCTGCCAATTAGTTCCAGAGTGAGGATGTCAAGAAGATCCAAAACTGGGATACCTTCTTGACCCAAAGTAAATAAGGCCTTCCTAGAGGACCTTAATGCAAAAGGGGACATATATAAGGGGAGATGCCGCTTCATATACTTCCAACTTTGACTTTTTATAACATTACGTGTCCAAGATAAGACTTCATAAGCAGTCCCATGTGAAAACAGTAGCTGCAAATACAGCACTTTCCTCTTTCAGTTAATTTGAT
Organism: Podarcis gaigeae; assembly: GCF_964106915.1. NCBI lineage: Eukaryota > Metazoa > Chordata > Lepidosauria > Squamata > Lacertidae > Podarcis > Podarcis gaigeae. The sequence goes on from NC_139680.1 coordinate 71,405,970, forward strand.
CACCTGCTGCAGAACTCAAACTCACATAACCCACAATGCCCCAAAAAGGGTGTGCAAGAAAATTAACCCAAATATTCTGTGGACAATAGACATACAGCAGATATGATTCATAACAACCATGTCTGGCCACACTCCAGATTGGATTTATACAACCATACATACTCATTGGCTGAGGATGCCTTTCCCTCTACATGCACACATATTCAGGACTATTTTGTTGGAATGGAGAGCATTATCAAATGCCTTATTGCATCCAAATGAAAATTTACATCTGGAATGTACATGCAGTTTCAAATCTAGCAAGGGAATACATAGAAACTGCTCCCACATGTGAATCTCTTTTGTTTAATTAGGGTACATTTGATTTTTCCATGTTTTCAGTTTTGGGATATTTGTTATTTGCTCAATGTTTCACCTCTCTAGAAATGGATTGCATTTCTCCCATATCTTATTTTTCTCTTTACCAGCAGCTATGAAACTAAAGAATGTCTACTTCTCCACATCTATCCCCCTTTCGCCATGTGTTGGTGACTGTGATGCAGAGTTTTCTTATGCTTCTGCCTTGCTCCAAGCCCACCTATCTGAATGCCCAGAAGTCAAAACATGCAAGGTCTTCAAATGAATGGCCAGCCCCTGGCTTTTCCAGAAAGTTAGAATGTCGTATTAAAATCCTATTATGAAAATAGCCACAATATCTGGAAACAAACCTAGTAAATCAATCCAGCAGTAATGTGGGTAGTTGATAACTGAAAATCCGAATGGCATAATATGCAGTTAAAAAGTAAGAGGGGGTTTATGAAATAAAACTTTTTAAAATCTAGTTAAAAGCATAAAATGATAGAAAAATGCAAGTTTTTGCAGGCAAAGCCTTCAATACTAAAACAGTACCAGGTTTTACATGAGACAGGGCCCAAAATAACATGGTTTCCCAAAGTCCTTTATTCAAGACATTTCAAATAGAAACAGCTGCAAGTCGTCTCAGAACAAAGAACTAAGGAGAAGCAGGAAGTCAACTCCAAATTAGTGAATTCCGATTGGAATCTCTCCGGGGGACGACGACCCACAAGGGACAATTAAAAAGAACATTTATCTCCTGTATATTTTCTCTGGTACTAAAGTTTACCCAATCAGTAATGCAAGAAAGAGCTTTTTAACCAAACTCACCAATCATGTAAGGCAGGCAAATGATATTTTCAAATCTCATACAAATGTACAAAGTGACTTTGGCATCCCTGAGCACCTATGTGACATGGAATTGCTCTAAAGGAAATTCAACACAATTACGCATACAAAAGACTGGTGGCTAATAATGGGAAGAAGAAGGCTTTAAAGTGTTGGGCCTGGGAATTATGACGCTTATGGGACCAAATTAACCAAACCTTAAGGACTGGTTCCATTTCCGTCACAGTAACAGAACTGCGACAAACAGGGTTGGATGAAGAACACTATGAGTATAGCATGTTGTGGGGGGAGTTGGGAGGTATCACTTGCCAAGGCCATTACCATGTTGTCTCAGCTAACTTGTTTTCCTTTGATCTCAAGGCAGGGAGTCAAACAATCAGGGTGACTGTATGAGGGTGATTCAAATGAGACACAACAGACTCATCCACAAACATAAAATGTTAATAGGTTTTCTGGAAAATTCAGAAAAGGAAGAAACAAAGCAACCGCAGAAGAGAATGGGGATGAAAATATGGATGCCCAGCTGTTACAGCTGTGCATGACTCTCCCATTTCCCTTCATAAGCATTTGCATGTGAAAAGCAGCAGTTGCAAATACAGCACCTTCCTCCACCACAATTCATCTGCCAGTTGGCAGCTAATTTGATCCTTCACTTAATTTGATCAAAACCTCTGAAACTAAATCACTTTGTGCTAAAATTACCATTTCCCCCTCCCTCCCTGCACCCACCATGGGCAAGTACCATGACATAAATTTATTCATGGCTTAACAGAGTTGCTGTTTAATTAGTTATAAAAGCAGCTATAAAGAAAGGCAAGCCAAATTCTTAGTAAAATGTGGGAACAAGTTCAAGGGAAGCCCACATGAGAATTAAGGGCTAAGCAGGGCATTTTTAAGGGTTGTGTGCTACCCTGACACTCGGCATATATTACAAATGTGGTCAGAACAGCACATTGTAAGAAATAAGGGACTGTCACTGAAGTTGGAAGTTCTGCCTTCTCTCTCATAATATGTATGGCAGATAACTCATTCTGAAGCTGACCGGACACAGGTTAGAGCTCAATGTCGAGCCTACCAAGTGGTGGTAGTCATGGCAAAGAAGACTTTCTTCACCGCCTCTATTGCATCTGCAGAAAACAGCAGCAGGAGACTCTTTCAGGTGGTTTGCAATTTAGCGGAACTACCTGCTACATCAGGGCCCACTACGGGCCACATGATCTACTGCAATGATTTTGCAAAGTTTTGTGCAGATAAAGTCAGTCAGATTCGGGAAGAGGTAGACTCCACTGTGGGAGCAGGGCTGGGGCAGGAGAGTGTTAGAGTCCTCTCCAGTCAAGTTGCATGGGATCAATTCCAATCTGTTAACTCTGAGGATGTGGACAGGCTGCTTGGACGAGTGAAACAAACCACCTGTCTCCCTGATCCTTGCCCATCGTGACTTATAAAAGCTAGCCGGGAAGGGCTGGGCGATGGCTTCATGGGGTGGTGAATGCTTCTCTCTGTGAGGAACCTTCCCACACCCGCTGAAAGAGTCGGTTATCAAACTGCTTCTTAAAAAACCGTCTTTAGATGGGGCCAATATGACCAGCTATCACCCAGTCTCAAATCTTCCATTCTTGGGCAAGGTGACTGAGTGAGTGGTTACTGAACAACTCCAGGCACTCCTGGAAGAAGCGGACCATTTGGATCCCTTCCAGTCAGGATTCAGGCCTCATAATGGGACTGAAACTGCCTTGGTCGCACTGGTTGATGATCTCCAGTGGGCTAGGGACAAAGGTGAGAGCTGTTTCCTAGTTCTGAGAGATCTCTCAGCAGCTTTTGACACCATTGACCATAACATCCTTCTGGACCGTCTAGACGGGCTGGGAGCTGGGGGCACAGTTATACAGTGGTTCTGCTCCTTCCTCCTGGGCCGTGTCCAGAAAGGGGGGATGGGTGTTCAGACCCCTGGGCTCTCACTTGTGGGGTTCCTCAGGGTTCTGTCCTCTCCCCCATGCTTTTCAACATCTACATGCAGTCGCTGGGAGAGATAATCAGGGGGTTTGGGCTGGGTGTTCATCAGTAGGTGCATGATACCCAGCTCTACCTCTCTTTCAAATCAGAACCAGTGAAGGCAGTGAAGGTCCTATGTGAGTGTCTGGAGGTGGTTGGAGGATGGATGGCAGCTAACAGATTGAGGCTGAATTGTGACAAGATAGAAGTACTGTTTGGGGGGGGGACAGGAGGCAGGCAGGTGTGGAGGACTCTCTGGTTCTGAATGGGGTAACTGTGCCCCTGAAGGATCAGGTGCGCAGCCTGGGAGTCATTTTGGACTCACAGCTGTCCATGGAGGTGCAGGTCAATTCTGTGTCCAGGGCAGCTGTTTATCAGCTCCATCTGGTATGCAGGCTGAGACCCTACCTGTCCGTGGACTCTCTCGCCAGAGTGGTGCATGCTCTAGTTATCTCTCGCTTGGACTTCTGCAATGCGCTCTATGTGGGGCTACCTTTGAAGGTGACCCGGAAACAACAACTAATCAGAATGTGGCAGCTAGACTGGTGACTGGGAGCGGCCACTGAGACCACATAACACCGGTCTTGGAAGACCTACATTGGCACCCAGTACGTTTCCGAGCACAATTCAAAGTGTTGGTGCTGACCTTTAAAGCCCTACATGGCCTCGGTTCAGTATACCTGAAGGAGCGTCTCCACCCCCATCATTCTGCCTGGACACCCACCCTGTGGAACCAGTGCCGAGGGCTTTCTGACAGTTCCCTTGCTGCATGAAGCCAAGTTACAGGGAACCAGGCAGAGGGCCTTCTTGGTAGTGGCACCCGCCCTGTGGAACGCCCTCCCACCAGATGTCAAGGAGAAAAACAACTACTAGACTTTTAGAAGACACCTGAAGGCAGCCCTGTTTAGGGAACTTTTTAATGTTTAATAGACTACAGTATTTTAATATTCTGTTGGAAGCCGCCCAGAGTGGCTGCGGAAACCCAGCCAGATGGGCGGAGTATAAATAATAAAATTATTATTGTTGTTATTATTATTATTATTATTATTATTATTATTATTATTATTATTAACCTCATGCTCAGACACTATTACAATATTATTGCCTGCTGGTAAATGAGCAATGAAACCATCCATATTGTAATTTTGAGGCATGAGGAGTTTTTTTTACATGTTAAAGGGGCGCTGTGGCACAAGGCTGCCATTTTTAGGGACATACCCATTTTTCTTACAATGTAAGAAAGTAGTTGGCAATCAATTATTACCAGTTGGCAGGCCAATGTTTTAAAGCATGGTGGCAACTTGGACATATTGTACCATATATACAGTATTTGCTCTGTGTGTGTGTTACAGTAAATACAAGCAGGCTTGGTGTCCAAGGTCAATCTGATCAGGCCAAGGACACTGGGCTCAGAAGGACCCATTGCTGCTTGGTCCAACCCTGCCAACTCATTCTGCCAGTCAGTTCACCTCACCCCGGTGAGCATTGGGTCTGATATTGTATTGGGTAACTGAACCACTGCATATTGGAGCTACGTGCTGGTTCAGCTCCCATTAAAATGCAGTGAGTGGTTGGCCCATCTATAAAACACCTGTATGGAGGTGAGTGTGACTGGTGGTGAAGAAATGTGTGGTATTGCACATTAGCACTGAGCCAGGGCCCAGGTTAGAGTCAAGGGGGTGGCCTATTGCTGGCATTATGCCAAGGGTGCCATGAAGTCTATTTTTGTCCTTGTTTACAAGGCATTCATGAAGTAAAAGGAGTCATTTTCCAAAGCCCAGTTTTCTTCCAACATGCAAAGAATTAATCTGGAATATCTAAACAAAAATGCCTGGTTTATTTTTTATTTTATTTTTATGATACAGGAAAACAACAGAAGAGTTTTGGTTCCATTTTACTGGGCAGTAATAAGGTCAAAAGCATCATCTCCAAGCAATTTGTGGCAATACGGTTTACCAACGCACAAATCGGGGGCTAATAGGAGGCTTGAGGTTCCAGAATTTTAGCCTAATGTTTCAGACCAAAAATGCAAGGCTTGAACATAAAAGATAAGGCTGACTGGTGCAGACGAAGTACGATGCAGCAAAGAAGACCTGAAGCAGCCATCTTGAAAGGTAATTGAAGCAGCCCATAATAGCTAATTAACTAAGAGCAAAAATTGCTCAGATCCCTAAAACTCAGAGATAAGAAAATATCCTCTAATTAGATTCTGTGTGGTGTAAGCAGTGCTTTCCCCAAGGAAAATAGGACTAACGATGGCCTTCCCTACAGGGAAGTGATCTGTCCTATTATACTACAGAGGGCCCTCAACTCATTACTTCCCAACACCAGAGCTAAGCAGAATCTTCACAGAAACTATGGCATTTGATAAGTTTGTTTAGGAATCTCAATTAAAGTACTCTTTAAAAGAGCAACTATGCAAAGCTGACACTAATCACTTCAGAATTTGCCCGTTCTTGTTGCTGAATTTCTTTAAAATGGATTTTAGCAGATGCGTCAGCCATTTTATTTTCCAAAGAATGAAGACTGCCACCTGCTTTCCAGGATTTGCCCCTGTAAATTTCCCAGGTAAGAGTCTACCTGTGAACCATATGTAAGCAGTTCGGAGCTTCTCCATTCAAAATGGGACATAAGTGTACTGGAGAATAAATCAAAGAACAAGGGAGGCTTATATTGCTCATTTTGTGAGACTCCAACGATTTCTGGAGCTCACTGAATTCCTCTTTCAAAACAATGAAAAGGGTGCAACTCACATACAATCCTGTTCTCCGTACTTCACTGGGCCAAACTAAAGTATATGTATTGCCCATGTCTGATGGGGGGGGGGCATTTCAATAGCAGTACAGAGAGGGACAGAATCTAGACTGGGACCATGGTCAACCAATCATGTATTATGCAGTCACAGAACTGTTAAGATAATTAATATTACATTTGTTTCAAACTCTTTTTTTGACAAAGGCAACTCAAAGTGACTTACAAAAGAGAAAACACATACATATATTAAAACCAGGGAGTGAAAAACATTAAAATGATTATTTATGTGTCTGTTTATTTATTAGATTTATATACCGCCTTTCAGCTGAAGATCACCGGGAGATTTACAACATAAAAACACATAACATAATAACAATAAACAATAACTAACACCCACCCCTGCTGCCAACATCCTACCCACTCAAAAAAGGCTTTAGATCATCAAGGGTCAAAGGCCCAGTTAAAAAGGAATGTTTTCATATGGCGCCTTTTGAGCCTGAAAAGGCCTGTTCTTGTGTTGCCACCCTCTAGACCTCCTGCTGAGGGGGCTACCAGTTCATATGGCGAAAGGTGGTCCTTGAGACATTGAGGTGCTGGGTCACATAAGGTATAAGACTGAGGTGGGTGGGTGGAGATGGGGGTTAAACCTTTTCCTCCACCCTGACTACACTGAAAATTCCCCCTCCTTAAAGCTACTATTTATACCAGATTGGAAGCTTGCCACTGGCAGCAATGACAGCTACCCTCCCACACTGCATTTCTACAGCACATTCAAAGTCCTCCCGAATCAGATTCAGGGGAGAGGACACTTCTCCCTTGCATGGTCAACAGACCATTCAAAAGGTTGTCTCTCCATTGGATCAGGGAACCTACCTATTCAAGAGTCACTGACTGTACATGCAGAGCCTATTTTGTTTACTTTGTGCAAACGTCAATCCTTTCATAAGTCGGTATGATCATGCTTCCTCATGCATGCATGTGTACAATCCTAATGTGTAAGCCATTTAAATATGCCTCCCTCTGTGCAGATGCTCTGTGAAATGAGCCATAGCTTGTATACTAGTTTGTCATATGGATTGGTCCCCAACAAATCAATTGGAGGTGACTGGTGTGGTTGCACAAAAACAAGCAGCACAAGTGAAGGCTCGCCCATGTGTGTCAATGACTGGCTGGATGAAGAGGAGCGGTGGGAAGCACCAGCCAGGAAACCCCCCAAGGGAAACTGCAGAGGAGGAAGGTTCAGAGCCAGGGGATTGGTGGTGGGACACCAAGGAGAGATGAGAGGGAGAAGATTGGGAGGACAGGCTGGAGGGGCAACAGGATGTAGTGAGTAGGAAGAGCCTGTGACAGGGAGCAGTTCAGACTCTGGGCCTGAAGCAGAGGAGGGGGACCAAGGGACTGCTGAAGAATCCAGGGAGTCTCCCTCTCCTGCTGCAACAAGCTCCTATCCTCCCAGGTCTCCATGCATGCGCAGAGTAATTAGAAGAGCAGAAAAGAGGTCAGAGGTGCGCAGACACAGTTTGAGAATACTTGAGATGCATCCAAGCAGAAGGGGTTCAAGGCAGGGTCCTTCAGTCATGGCAACTACTCCATAGAGCCAAGTCCTATTGGGAAGTGTGGCTGAGACCACTAAGCTGAGTTGCATGTTTGTTTCCTTGAATAAAGAGTTAACTTCACTGACAACAGAGATCTGTTTCCTTTAAGGCTGACCTGCATCTGACTCCAGACCTGACAATGTGTGACCCAAGCATACCCAAAATGGATTGGTGCATGAACCTGAGCCAACGCTCCCTGAAGTAAACAGAAAGAAATTGGTTTGTTATCTGGATCAGACCCAAAATAACTGACACATGGAAGAGTCATGGATGCAAGGGAGGATCATTGGCCTTTCCATATTTCTCATACATCTAACAAATTTGTTCATTTGGAATGGTGTTTTCAAGAAGATTGTGTGTAGTACTGGAGGCTGTGACTTCAGAAGGCTACTACAGGATAGGGAGTGATTTTCATAATGACAATTTAAATCAGTAAGGCTGGTCATACCAGGCACTGCTGAGTGTGTAACATCAGGAGATGCTTTTCCTTCAGTTGCCATGACGCCTGTTCCCTAGTTCCAAGAATCCCCTTGAAGCCAGTAATACAGAATGACCAGCACTGTAATTTGGTATATGTATAAAAACTACGAAATGGGATTTAAAATTTGAAAAGGAAAGTGGGCCACTTTGCAGGGGGGAAATGTCTGAGAATTGATGACTTAAGTTTTAAACACCGTCTGGAGGCATAATTTCTTCCAGAGATATAAATTATTGCCACCTATTTTTACACTGTGGCAGGACTCCTTTGCCTGTAATAACTGTGTTACAACCAGAAATTCAACAGACATTTTTCATTCTGTGAAAAGCAGCACTTGTTGAACTTCTGCTGGTCACAAAGCAGTAAAAGGCACTGTAGTCCAGCCAGAAAAATGCAATAAGCAGATTTACTTGGGAGGAAGATGAAGCTTACAAATACAGCAAAATTAAGTGCTTGAAGCAGTGTTTCTCAAACTTGGTTCCACAGTTGTTGCTGGACTACAACCCCCATCATCCCTAGTTAGCAGGTCAGGGATGATGGGAATTGTAATCCGACAACAGCTGGGAACCAAGTTTGAGAAACACTGTGCTAAAGTCTTGAGGTGGTGGAATGGAATTCTACCATTTCAGATTGCAACGGATGATCCCATTTTTAAATTAATTAATTAATTATTAATGAAAGTAGGGTGAGCAAAGCAGAATGTAGCACAGCAGAATATTTCTATGCCCAGAAACCTTCTCTCTGGTTTTATCAATTGGTCTTATTTTCAATGATTTTTTTTTATGTGGATGAAGACATTAAAATATGAGACACATACCCCTGCAAACTGATGTGGTACCATCATCCTGCTGTTTCTGAATTCTGTAACCTCATATGGGCTCCTTGCGTAAACTAGGCCTAAGCATCATGGAAATCCGTGATGCATTTAGCTGCTTCATGAGTCACTTTAAACTAGTACAAGATTTTCAGAGAGGTATTGTTATTTCTCCCTTGTCCACAGGGAGTATGAGAGTTTCTGTGAGAGAAAAAATTCAGTAGAGGGGGCAGAAAGCGGTGTTTACAATGTGACAAAGGCCTTTCCTATTTTTCTTTAAGCATTTTAGAAATGTTTTGCATATGTTCCTTGATGTGAAGCTCTTTGCACACAAGAACTCATCCCAGAAGAGCTTCCTGGAAAGTTCATGTGACCATGCAAACTTTGTTTGGGCTTGTCATTGGTAGTTTGTTTGCAGAAAGCAAACCATGAGTGCTGGTTCGTGGGGGAGGAAAATAGATCTGACCCACATGTGGGTCAAAAGTATCAGTTGGGCAGCTGCGTTCAAAACACGGGGTTTTGCACCCTCCAGCGGGATAGAGCCCTGCAGCAGAATTAACAACACTCTCAGAGTTAATCAGCAGCATAATATGGAATATAGGTTGTTAAACCCTTTTGCATATCCCATTTAGTCTGTTTTAGAGCTCTTGCCTCACCTCTCTCTATCCCCTGGCAATGAACAGACCACACACTGTTGAGTAAGTTTAAAAGCTTTACTTACTAAATCCAAAGGTCTGATTCTGTGTTACTCCATGCAGCAGCAGCAAGAAAACAGGTAGATTACTCTGGGGTGCGAAATACATAATGTAGTTTCAAATATGTGGTCCGATCTTGCACCAAGTTCAAACACATCTGTCCTAGTTGGTTACATGGCATGGAGAGGGAGGAAAGGAATGAAATAAGTTTCATTTCCTCCCTCACAGAGGTAATGGGGTGCAACATAGCTGTGTCTAGGAATAGACCTCTCTGGTCTTAACACCTTCATGCACTAACTCATGCATAGTTACATGTGACTGCAATTTCCCAGTTCATGCACAATGTTAAGGCATTCTCTGGGTTTTTTCTTACCAGACACACTGATGGATGAAGTGGGGGAGGAGCGAAGCTCAAGTTCCACTTAAATTAGTATTTCTTTTAAACTACAGATTAAAGTGAGATGTGAACCTGGCTATTGTCAGGTTAACTTTTTCATAGTGTGAATCTTTCTTTCTTTCTTTCTTTCTTTCTTTCTTTCTTTCTTTCTTTCTTTCTTTCTTTCTTTCCTCTCATGGGAAAGACTTTGTGAACAGCAGCCTCTACCACTCAACCACCCCAGGATTCAGCCATCTACTTAGTTGCATATGTAGAGCAGGCCATAAGCACTACTAAAATCCATGAAACGTTATGGAGTTAACATTTTCACTGTTCCTGCTCCTATTTGCTTAATAGCATCTTTCCTGGCATACAAAATACTGTACTGCGGGGTAAAGTTCATGCTCTGAATGGCTGGCCTCATGCACTTCAATGATATGAAATCCTCTTTAACAATAATAATTAAAGAAAACAAGCCACTAAGCTCAGGCAGGAATCATTCGAAGTTGAAAAAGCTGATATATATAAGCACTGACACCTGAGAAGAAAGAAAATTAAATAACTAATCCCTCATGCAGTATAGCTTGTAAGCTTCTTATTGAGCCCAAATATTGTTTTATATAATAAAAAGTGACTTTACCAGATGCCATTTATAAGCGCTCAACAATTGCAGAGACATGAATACTTAAAATGGGATGGTGCCATAGCATCTAGCTATAAGAGATAACCTCTGTGTTTGATGACAGAAGGTGTGGAGGATAGCATCACCTTTGTCTGAACTTTCTGCCAAATCCACAAGAACAATTACTAGCATCCACACGAGGCATTTTTCCTCCCTCCATAGAAATGAAAGAGAAATAATATCAACCAGTGTCAGATGGTTTTATTTTTCAGGTTATTGCTAAAGTCATAGGTTTCCTGGGCAATTTACATGAGCTTAACTTCTCAGTAAAAACAGACAAGGCACACACAACAAAAGCCAAATCAAGATACTGACAAGCTATTTTTATATTGTGAAAAAATGTATGAAAATTTGACATTTACATCTGCTGTTTTCCTGCCTAATCAACTCCATTCTGAGTGAACCCCCCCTCTCTCCCTCTCTCTCTCTCACACACTCCTCTCTCTCTCTCTCTCTCTCTCTCTCTCTCTCTCTCTCTCTCTCCCTCCCTCCAGACAAAAGGAATATAGCTGGAGAACATTAATGGGCATCTAAGGTTGAGAGAGGGCGAATGAGATCTATACTGTCAAGATGTTCCCATTAGATATGAAGGCATCACACTAAATAATTTTGTGGCTTATTTTGAAATAATAGGAAGCACAGGGAGTGGGTTAGCCATCATTTTTCCTTTAGAGATCTCCTCTGTATCTAGCAGTTGTACAACAGTCAAGGAATTATTCAGTATTCAATGTTTTTTTCCATTGCTGTTAACCCTGTGCTAGGGAAATCTGCATGTGCTGGATTCCTGCTTCTTACACACTGAAGCACCTCCAATGCTTCCAGATCTTGCCACCCAGAGTCTTCGCACCAGCAGCCACCAGAACATGTAGTGCTGGCACGGAGACAGGAGCAGTTTTCAGCAGCCTCCACATGAGGATGCTCAAATAACCCCCTTAATGCATCTGAAACAGTCTCCACAGGCTGAGTGAAGACCAACAAGATGAAGTTAAACAGGCATGAAGGTAAAGTCCTGCATTTAGAGAGCTGTACATGTGAAAAAAGCCAGACATCCTGGAGAGCGAAGTCAAATGGGCCTTAGAAAGCACTGCAAATAACAAGGCCAGTGGAAGTGATGGTATTCCAGCTGAACTATTTAAAATTTTAAAAGATGATGCTGTTAAGGTGCTACACTCAATATGCCAGCAAGTTTGGAAAACTCAGCAGTGGCCAGAAGATTGGAGAAGATCAGTCTACATCCCAATCCCAAAGAAGGGCAGTGCCAAAGAATGCTCCAACTACCGCACAATTGCACTCATTTCACACGCTAGCAAGGTTATGCTTAAAATTCTACAAGGAAGGCTCAAGCAGTATGTGGACTGAGAACTCCCAGAAGTGCAAGCTGGATTTAGAAGAGGCAGAGGAACCAGAGACCAAATTGCAAACATGCGCTGGATTATGGAGAAAGCTAGAGAGTTCCAGAAAGACATCTACTTCTGCTTCATTGACTATGCAAAAGCCTTTGACTGTGTCGACCACGGCAAACTATGGCAAGTTCTTAAAGAAATGGGAGTGCCAGATCACCTCATCTGTCTCCTGAGAAATCTCTATGTGGGACAAGAAGCTACAGTTAGAACTGGATATGGAACAACTGATTGGTTCAAAATTGGGGAAGGAGTACGACAAGGCTGTATTTTGTCTCCCTGCTTATTTAACTTATATGCAGAATTCATCATGCGAAAGGCTGGGCTGGATGAATCCCTAGCCGTAATTAAGATTGCCGGAAGAAATATCAACAACCTCAGATATGCAGATGACACAACCTTGATGGCAGAAAGTGAGGCGGAATTAAAGAACCTTTTAATGAGGGTGAAAGAGGAGAGCGCAAAATATGGTCTGAAGCTCAACATCAAAAAAACGAAGAACATGGCCACTGGTCCCATCACCTCCTGGCAAATAGAAGGGGAAGAAATGGAGGTAGTGAGAGATTTTACTTTCTTGGGCTCAATGATCACTGCAGATGGTGACAGCAGCCACGAAATTAAAAGACGCCTGCTTCTTGGGAGAAGGGCAATGACAGGCCTAGACAGCATCTTGAGAAGTAGAGACATCACCTTGCCAACAAAGGTTCGTATAGTTAAAGCTATGGTTTTCCCAGTAGTGATGTATGGAAGTGAGAGCTGGACCATAAAGAAGGCTGATCGCCGAAGAATTAATGCTTTGAATTATGGTGCTGGAGGAGACTCTTGAGAGTCCCATGGACTGCAAGAAGATCAAACCTCTCCATACTGAAGGAAATCAACCCTGAGTGCTCACTGGAAGGACAGATTGTGAAGCTGAAGCTCCAGTACTTTGGCCACCTCATGAGAAGAGAAGACTCCCTGGAGAAGACCCTGATGTTGGGAAAGATGGAGGGCACAAGGAGAAGGGGACGGCAGAGGACGAGATGGTTGGATAGTGTTTTCGAGGTTACCAGCATGAGTTTGACCAAACTGCGGGAGGCAGTGGAGGACAGAGGTGCCTGGCGTTCTCTGGTCCATGGGGTCACGAAGAGTCGGACACGACTAAACGACTAAACAACAACAACAACTACAACAACATGTAAAAAAAGGATCTAGCTGTCTTAGCAGATCACAGGTTGGAGGTGAACCATCAGTGTAATGCAACTACTAAAACTATGTGGCCTTACACTGCACTAACAGACATAGTGTCCAGATTTTTTAAAAACCACGTAATTCTTCTCCCTTCTGCAGTAATCAGGCCACATCTGGAGTACTGTGCCCAGCTTTGGGTGCACATTTTTTAAAAAGACATTGACTAGCGTGTATCAGAGATGGGCAATCTTGACAGTGAATTGGTGTGAATCTGGGAACCCAAGTCCTACCAGGAAAAATCGGAACAGCTGACTTTGTTTAGCCTGGAGAAGACAAGATTAAGGGGAGACGTGACAGCTGTCCTCAAATACTTTAGGTGTGGGGAAGCTCTGGCCCTCCAGATGGTGCTGAATTACTACTCCCATGATCCCTGGCTACCGGCAGGCCCAGATTTAGGTTTGATAAGGCCCTAAGCTACTGAAGGTAATGGGGCCCTTTATATGTCCAGCTGTCCTTTGTCAGCAGCAAATTGTCGCTGTTTTTTGTGTTGAATATATGCTATATGGTCATTTATAGACCTAATAGGTATCTAAAGCCATTTGCACATAACAAAACATGTATTTCATCAAAGCACACACAGTTTTTTCCCTTTAAATTATTTTGGGGGCCCCAAGAGAGTGGGGCCCTAAGCTATAGCTTGTTTAGCTTATACGTAAATCTGGCACTGACCACTGGCCACGTTTGCTAGAGCTGATGGGAACTGTAGTTCAGTGACAGCTGGAAAGCCAAAGGTTTCCCACCTCTGAAATATCTGAAGGACTGTCCTGCAGAAGATGGCACAGACTTTCGTTCTGTTGCTCTTGACAAGAAGACAGGAACCAATGTATGGTGACTGCATGAATACAGTTTTTGACTGGCTATTGGGAGCAGTTTCCTAATGGTATGTGTGTTTGACAATGAAACAGAATGCCCCAGAAGGGAGTGGGTTCTCTTTCACTAGAAGTAGAGGGTGTCTATTAGGGGTTGACATTGCTGCAGATTTTGCACTGAGCAGGAAATGGGATCAGACTCTTCCAACTGTATTATTCAATGGTTCATTGTACATCAGACAGGATAGTTGAGAGGTGCGTGCCGGTGCCTCATAGCACATTTCACAAGGAGAAGTATGCCGTAAAGTTGGTGGCCTGGAAATAATTGCTGTTGAGATAGTTGCTCCACAATGCCAGCAACTTGCACATTGAAACCTGCAGCTTTTAACAATGCAAAGATACTGCTGATTCTCACCCAGACTTTGGCCGATATTCTGGCAATGAATATAAGCTCAGCTAAGGAATCAAACATCATTGCCATCTGTATTTGCTGAGAATTGTACTTGGTACCTTTCATCTTCCATGACACAATGTAGCCATGGACAAGGAAAGAAAACTGTTACCATTTCAATGCAATTGTGACCAGGATATGTTTCTTTCCTGTGTTTTCAGTGTTCATCCCTACACTCAACATCACAAACCTTGGTCTGTCACATTACCATCTCTCATCTAAATACAGATAACTTAGCATTCATATAGCATTCAGAATGCCTTGTGTTCATTATCTAGTCGCAATGCTTACAATGTAAGTCAGTATTATTATCCCCCCTGATTGCAGGTGGGAGGACTGAGGCTGAGAGAAAGCAGCTTGCCTAAGGTCAAGTTCAGGGTTCAGGGCAGAGGCCTGGGAATTTCCTCATTTATAGCACACTCTTTTAGCCACTTCATTTCAATGGTTCAAATGATTATAATCTCTTGCTGTATTCCTGCCCACTTCAGTCATATCAAAACATTTTTGCCACATTCATTTTCCTCTTCTCTGATTATTATGTCCTCCCCTCTGCTTAAACCTAGTTTACACTAGTGGTCTGCCACTCCCTGCATCAACACCAAGCAGCTCTTCTTAAACCCTCTCAGTCTGTCTCTTTCCAATTGTAAATGCCTCTCTATATTTCAGTCCCCATAGGGGTGATGAAATGAATGTCCTCAAACATTTAATGAATGCATGCATGAGGGGTAGTGGAAGGGCACCCATGGATCATGTAGCTTGACAACTGGCTATACCCGCTGGTGTAATTCAGGATCCCTCAGGCATTTACATAAGGAATACATAAGCCAGGAGCTGATGCAAAAATATCTGCATCAAGGTTAATCAGTGAGCTTTGTGCTGAGCTCAGAAATTAGGGCCCACCCCATCAAAGTCCAATAATCTCACAGCTACATCATAACAACCCCTTTTTCCAGGACTGTCCCATGACAGACAGATATTCTAATATAAAGCTTTCTCCATCACAGTTAGGTAAAGGAGTGTCTGTTGAATAGACTGCCTCTTAGAAGAAAGAGTCCCTGCCAGAGAGGAATGGCAAATTAAGCTGTTAGATTATGCTGAAATGGCAAAACTGACCAGGAAACCCAGAGACCAAGAAGACAAGAAATTCAAGAAAGAATGGGAAAAAAATTATAATTTATTTAGGAGACCACTGTAAGCAGGTGAAAACATTAGCTGGATTTTAATCTCACTTGTAACGTGACAAATATCATGGATAGATATAAAACAATATGCAGTTGGAAATGTTGACAATAGGATCCATAGAGGGGATGAGGGGGAAGTCTCGAGATTCAGAGAAATATCACTTAATGGATATATAACAGGTATTGTAATTAATTTATATTTGTAAAATCAAATAAAAATGATTTCAAAAAAGGAAAGAATTTACTGCCTCTTATCCAGTGTAAGTGCCCTGATAAAAAAAGGTAACAGCTGTATATAACATCAAAGTCAGTGTGTTGTAGTGGTTAAGAGCGGTGGACTTGTAATCTGGTGAACCGGGTTCGCATCTCTGCTCCTCCACATGCAGCTGCTGGGTGACCTTGGGCTAGTCACACTGCTCTGAAGTCTCTCAGCCCCACTCATCTCACAGAGTGTTTGTTGTGGGGGAGGAAAGGAAGGAGAATGTTAGCTGCTTTGAGACTCCTTCGGGTAGTGATAAAGCAGGATGTCAAATCCAAACTACTACTACTACTACTACTCCTCTTCTTCTTCTTCTTCTTCTTCTTCTTCTTCTTCTTCTTCTTCTTCTTCTTCCTATTTCTCCATTTTCCTTTCTCCATTTTCTGTTAGCATACCTGTTTTCATGTTTTGGAACAAGGTGGAGTAGCAACCACGAGAACAAGCATATGACTTTAAAATTAAATTCCTTGCTGAAGAGTCAGCTTCGGTCTCTCCCATCCTGACACTCCTGGCTCCTGCTGCTGCAACCCCTTCCCTCTGTCTGCTTTAAGGAGCTGGTCTCCAAACGCACTGCACTGTGGTTGCTTTGTCTCCCACTGTGCAGGGAATCTAAAGATGGGAAAGTTATCTGTATTTTCATCAGGCAGCTCTAACACAAAAGCAACCACCGGAACTATTTGTCTTAGAGCCTCTCAAATAATGTTTTTTTTTTAAAAAAAGAAGAAGCTGGGAAGGGGGATATAGAAAAACATTGTTCAGTTTAATAAACTGGAGAGCTGCAATATCATTGATGCTTCTCTGGTCAAAGGGTTTAAAAAAAATCATTGCCTTATTAATTATCAGTGCAAATGTAGGACAGTATTTAATAAACAATATTAGCAATGAATCATCAGAACCTAAGTTATAGAACTCCAACTGCTGGAGTGTTGTCTTTCTGTCTTGTCTGTGATGGCTCATAATCATGTTTTTTTAATAAATCAAAAAAACTAGACACACCCCAAAACACCCTTGGCATTAAAATTATGAACTTAATTAAAAATTCTCTTATTTCTCTTGAAAGTGACAAAGCACTTCCCCAAAGGCTTCTATCAGTCTATTTATCAAACAATTTTCATGGAAAGCCAAGTTGGTTCATTGAGACTTCTCTGCTACTGAACTTCAGCTTCGTTCTGTATGGAGGCAGACTGGAATAGGACACATGTGTCCCTGCTTCTGCCGCTGACCTGAAAATTGAAATCCTTGGCTCTCCTGAAGGATCCAGAGGTCTTCTGAGGCTCCCAGGTGTTAAATCTCAAGTCCTAATTTTGCAGAAATAACGAGAACAGAGACGGGTCTCAAAAAATGATTTTGAAGAGATGGCCAGTTGTCCAGCACTCCCCCTTCCGTGTGCGAGACCCAGACAACTTCCCTTTGGATAAAAGGTAACTAAA
The DNA here is from genome assembly GCF_964106915.1 of Podarcis gaigeae. Taxonomy (NCBI): domain Eukaryota; kingdom Metazoa; phylum Chordata; class Lepidosauria; order Squamata; family Lacertidae; genus Podarcis; species Podarcis gaigeae. The sequence goes on from NC_139680.1 coordinate 71,423,298, forward strand.
AGGTAAATTCCAGCATGGCTTTAGATAAGGAGCAGCCAAACTGCCAATTATGCAACTACCTATTGGCTCACAATACTTAAGAGGATATCCGAAAGCCTAGAGAGGGGATCAGCTCTTCATTAAGACTACATTCAGATAGTATACCCTCCAAGTGTCCCAATTTTTCACCCTCCTTGGGTGACTGGCTATCTTTGAACTCTAAGATTGCCTATTTCCTACCCAGAGGCCAGACAGGGGTGTGTTAAGATTGTAGTGAAAGTGTCCCACAGCACAAAAGCAAAATTGACATGTGTTGTTCTGTCAACTTTTACTTCTGGTCCCACTGGCATGTGGCCCCCATAAGTTTGCCCAAAAGGAAATGTGGCCCTCAGACTGAAAAAGTTCCCAAAAACAGGTATGTACAGAATATCTCTGAAGTAAATATGCACAGTTCAATCACTTGCCTTTAGTTGGAATGATCTTCTCTGTAAGGGAGAGGGAGGTTTATTTGTTGTCAAGGTAAAATCAATTCATTGCACAGTTAACAGCTTCCTAAACGCACCACTTCTCACTCCCCCCCCCCCACTTTCCATTTAAATTGTTGTCACTCTTCTTCCAAAGTTTTTACGGCATTATGCAAGGTCATCAAGGTTCAGTGATATTCCAGTATCTCAAAAGGATATTGTTGGCTCCTGTCTTCTGTTACCATCTGGTGCCTCACATCATGTCTGTCCATGGCCTGGCCTTTAGCTTGCTCTTTCCCCAACCTTTAGTTCTGCTGTTACAGCAGCAGAAATGCTGATGTTTGCCACCCACAATATCCTCATTATTTTCTCTTCAACTAAAAAGATCATGGCTGGCCTGGTCTTCCATGGGACAACAGGTGTCATCATCAGATGACAGCGGAATTATGGGTACTCTCATGAAATCAATACCTGATGAAAGTATCCCATTTGCTTTGTGTTGGGCATCCCTGTAAGGCCCACATGAAGACATTCACAATAGCAGAAACAGCATATACATGTGCAACAAACAGTCTTTGTACTAGAGAATTTCCACAGAGGCAATCAATAAGGAAAGATTAAAGAGAATAGCTGGCTCTTTTCTATACAGTACTGGAAAAAAGTATCATGGCTGAATTGGAAATCAGAAACAAAAAGATGTGGGTTCAACATTTTTATAGATTCTGAATGCATCATTTTTCTCTCTTAGTACTAATGCTTTGTATTTATATTATGCTTTTAAGTGCTTGGAACAATTCATATCCATCATTTCAGTAGTTATAATATGATACACATCTTACAGATCAATAGGCCTGCCACCAGTACATATACATAGCTTTTCCAGGTAGCTAATGCCTACTCTAGGGACGCGGGTGGCGCTGTGGGTTAAACCACAGAGCCTAGGCCTTGCTGATCAGAAGGTCGGCGGTTCGAATCCCCGACAGGGTGAGCTCCCGTTGCTCAGTCCCAGCTACTTGCCAACCTAGCAGTTCAAAAGCATGTCAAAGTGCAAGTAGATAAATAGGTACCGCTCTGGCGGGAAGGTAAACAGTGTTTCCATGCGCTGTTCTGGTTTGCCAGAAGCAGCTTAGTCATGCTGGCCACATGACCCGGAAGGTGTACGCCGGCTCCCTCTGCCAATAAAGCGAGATGAGTGCCGCAACCCCAGAGTCGGTCATGACTGGACCTAATGGTCAGGGGTCCCTTTACCTTTTTAATGCCTACTCTGAACCTGCCATTTTAATTTTCCACAATGCCCCTAATGTAGAGTAACTCCAGGACATTGCAGAAAATTGAAATGGCAGGTCTAAGTCACCTTGCATTCATTGCAGCATTACTGGTGCTCACGGCATCTATCAGATACCCATTGATAACCATTGATGTTGGAGGGGCCCAAACACAGTATAGATTTTGGTGATGACCCCTTCAAATCTGGAACTGGTGCTGCAGGAGGGGGGGGAGAGACAGACAGACAGATGCTAAGGCCATCTATTGAATCCATGGCTGAGGGGAAACATTTGAATGGAGACTTCCCAGCTTCCAGTTAATCAGATTTAGTTTTATTGGGGGGGGTGCTAAAGTATAAATAATGAATACTGTTCTTGTGGGGAGGGATAAGAAGAAGTTTGGATCAATTTATAATTTATCTGTTTACAATTTACCTCTTTACAATTTATTGTAATAATCTGCAGTTTCATAAGAGTATATATTTACAGAAGATGAATAAATGAGCAAATTAAGTTAATGTGGATATGCAGAAGATATTAAAAATAAATTTAAGGAACCGCAGAAAGAAGAGGAAGAAGTCAAGCTTTGAAATGTCAAAATGATTGTCAAATTAGTGAAATGTATAAACTTGAAAAGTATAAATATATTTTTTTTAAAAAAGAGGATGAAGTTTGGGTCACTTGTGTTATAGATAATTATGAAACGCTTTATAATTTCACAGAGAACTGATGTGCTCGACAGGAATGTTGGTTTGGGTGGGATGTGGGGAATATGGTTCAAATCCTTGCACAACAATGAAATTCACTGACTGGCCTTTGGGCAAACTGTTTCTCTCTCAAATTAATTTAACTCTTTTGGGTTTTGTGAGGGTAAAGTAGCTTAACATTATATGCAGGATACAAATGTGTTGAATAGGTGGGAAACACTGTATGAAAGTAACATCTGTAGCAGCCCAGTTTACAAAGCATTTCACTTGATATAGCAAAACATCACATGTGGCTAAGACAAACAAGTGTGAGAGCCTGCAGTGGGTGCATGTTATGATTCTGCAGGAACTAAGCAAGAAGAAGAGTATAAAATACAGTACTGGGTGCATAATGGCACCTCAAAAATCTCAGGTTTCGTAAAAGAAAGGAAGAATGCTTTGGGGAACATGTCCTCTGTTTGGGGTTATGATGGAAAATATCCTTATGATGGTTAAGGTATACATGAAAATGTGTAGGGAATATAATGCATATTAATATCACAGCATCCAAAGAGTTCACGGAATAAAATTTCCAGTGGTTGGTAATTTAATATCTTGAACAGCATGCAACTCCTGGCCAGGACTAGCACAAACAGCACTAGGCAACACTGAAACAATGGTAGACTTATGGAAAATAAAATGCATTACATACATTTGTCCCATTTTCATAACAGGCACATAATCCAGCTTTTGCCAGTGCAGAAACTGGATTGCCTGGGAAAAGCCATTGCTACCCTCAGTTTCATTATTGTAGAATGGGGGGTACACAGTCCTGGCATAGGTGCATATGAGGGAAACGAAAGAGCTGCATTCGCTACAAAAAACATGTGCTCAAAATTCATTGGTGTTTGATAAACTTTGTTTTGCACTCATCATCTTTGTGATGTCAGCAGAAGCAAAAACAAAATGAGAAAGGCTTGGCAATAGTCACAGTTTATTGTTCTGAGCTAATATGAAGAAAAATAGCAGGCCGTATCTACCTCTCTTGTGTCATAATAAAATTTTAAAAAACCACTTTCAGTGAACTAGAAGAGAGGAATATTAAACTTCAATGTCCCTAGGAGCTGGTTGAGATGTTTACAAATCGCTCTATAGAGAATGGACTGTTACTTCCTGGAGATTCAGCCACCTGGAGGAAGATAAAATCTGACCCTACATATCCCTTGAAACAACTGTCACTTCCGATCAGAAAATCACATGAGCAGAGGGGCATAAATACGGGTGGTGCAGGACAAGACAGGGCAAGTATTATTTCATGTGTTCAGATGCATTCTTGGGCATGCTGGTGTCTACTCCACTTGGAGTGAATTTGTAAATACCTGAACTGGTCCTTGGAAAATCAGCCTACTGTAAGAAAACAAGCTTCTTAGGTTTTTGAAAGATCTTGTGCTTTGGAGTGTAAAAGATACAAGATAGTCCGTTATAGGAGTAGATTTTCATGCAACATAAACACTGAATATTTTCATAGGTTGTTCATGTCACAGGTTACTTTGTGTGTACACACACACACAAAGCAATATTTGATAAAACTTTTTAATGCCAATATGCCATCTGGTTGGTGAAAGTGGACAAATATCTTGGACATTATCTCCAAAACAGGCAGAAACATCTTGCTTTGATACGATGAGTGATTGTAACATTTTAATTTCGTGTTTGAAATTAATTTAATGATGCTCCCTAGCAATGATCTGCCACGTAGAAAATTAAAATTGGGGGATTTTTCACTACTTATTTCAGTATTCTCTTCTGCTTGATGGATAAGGCTTTAGAGAATATGTTGTGTTGAATTTTATGTTGCTTCTGCCTTTTGCAGTTTTTGAACCAACCTCACTGTATTTGAGGTGTGGGACAATTTTTATTCCAGGGTTGAATTGGCCCTGACTGGTACCTGCTTCTGATTTAAAAAACAAAACCATAAATGCAATGCTACCTATCATATACGAATAAAATATGGCTGAACTAGCTACTTGAGAGACTACCCAGCCTCTGGCGAATAGAGCTATGAAAATTAACATTGTGTGACCAGCATCTCAAGTATAGTGGTGGACTAAAAGCAAAGCAATAGTAATGGCTGGTAGGAATTTAGTACCTCTCAATCATATTTCATTATGTTTATAAAGAATGTGTAATCTCTAGCTCTTGTTTTGCTCAACAGCAATTCAGAGAGAAATTTGATCAGCATTATATACAGATTATGAGTTAGCTAAATACGAGTCTAATTCCCATATGGCCCTGTTAATAAATAGCCAGATTTGGGAGTTCTAGATGGGGTAGCCAAAGGTGATCCTAGAAATGTAATGGGCACAATCCAGTAAAGAGTTGTGGCCAAGGCTAAAATCAATTTACTCAATTAGAATTAAGCCCAAATATGAAAAGTGTTAGAGTGAAAGATCCACTGAAATTAATGGGATAATTTCTAGGGTAGTCCGACTCCATTGATGACAATGGGATTTAGTCAAGGGTAATATTTGCTGAATTGTGTTTAATGTGTGAACACACACCAGTGTATTAAATTTATATTCAGTAATGTTTTCTTGCTTACTCAGCAGAAATGCTTCTCTAGTTGGCTAGGCACAGGTAGAAACTGGTGCAAAGAAATGCAAACTCATTCTTGAATAAATACCTGCAGAATTGTTACAGCATATGTCATCCATTTTCTTATTTATAGTGATGTCTTTTTCTTATAGACGCACTAAGCTGTCTTCTCTAAAGCATCCTGTAGAAATGAGTCCAACAATTATATATTAGTATTAAAAGCCATTTCCCTTCATCCCTTTTATACATGTCACCTTTTAATTTCATTGAGAGTCTTTGCAATCTTCGGTTGTCAGAAGAAATAAATGCTTGTGTGTGGTGTTCCATAAGCCTGTGTGCCCATTTGTTATTTGTATTTTTAAAATTTCTCATATCTTCACTTATTCTTCTGCTTTATAACAAAAAGACAGCTGGTGAAAATACAAATTGCTCAAGCTGCTTCTCCTCACACGCAAGTGAAACAAAACACCCAAGAAAACAATCTGTCTCCACATCAATAAAAGAATCTGCCCACGATAGGTCTCAGGTGTCAACAGCTGCTTGAGTGGAATTGCATAATTGCAGCCATGTGGACAAAAAAAGAGAAAATGTTTTTTTTAAATACCTCACTCCCCCCACCCCACCCTCTTTTCAGTTGCTGCCATGCTACAGCCATGGCACTGCTTTTTCACAATTACCTGGAAGCAGAATTGAAGTGGAAATCCCACCAATGGCGTTACATTACCCTCCAAGTAAATCCCATGTAGAAAAGATCCCAGTAATGTTAATTACAAGTTTCCTTTTCAAAGGTTCACCTCATTTTATGGCTTTCTGGTGAGTGCAGATGAACAGACTCTCTTAATTCCCCCAATTTCCTTTAATTTCTGTTCCTGTGGGGGGAGAGGAAGCACAAATTACTGATTTCCTTTCCTTGTTTTTTGTTTCTTTTTAAGAAACCATACCATTTTATTGTAAAAATGAAAAGAAAAATCAATGAGAGCAAATCAGAATGTATGCTTCGCTGCCCTGCAGGAACAGAAAATGGCAATGGGGCAATTATAAGAGGTATTCAAGGAGCAATTTGTAGGCTATTTGCCTCTACACCCTCACATACATTTACCAGAAAAGAATAAACTGGAGTCTACTTCACAAATTTATCAAATCCCATCTGTAAATGGAAGCAGGCCACACTGCTGGGCCCCCAAGATGGCACCAGTCCTTCCCACTGCAATCATTGAGTGAAAGTCTGAAGAGGAAGCCAGCTGTACTCATGGAAGTACAGTGGTACCTCAGGTTAAGTACTTAATTCGTTCTGGAGGTCCATTCTTAACCTGAAACTGTTCTTAACCTGAAGCACCACTTTAGATAATGGGGCCTCCCGCTGCTGCTGTACCGCCGCCATGCGATTTCTGTTCTCATCCTGAAGCAAAGTTCTTAACCCGAGGTACTATTTCTGGTTTCGCAGAGTCTGTAACCTGAAGCATCTGTAACCTGAGGTACCACTGTACATACAGATAAACTGGAGCCCTGCCCAATCAGGCCTGCTAATCACATGGAGGAGTCTCCATGAGTGTAGCCATTTCCTCCTTCTGACCTTTGCTACAAGCATAGAGGCTGAGAAGCAGATTTGGGAGGCAATATTGGTGGTAAGGCCAGCAGCACATACCCTTTTCCTTTTATTTCGCACCCACCTCATGATTAACACATGAAGAGAGCTAGGTTGAAACCAGGTCTGGAAAAACAACAATAACAGGAAGCCAGCACCAAAAATGCTAGGATTATTTCACCTAAATTCCCCATAAAAATTAAATCAACGAAGGATGGCATTTCCAGGAAAAAAAGAGCTAGTGTGGAAGCAAATTTGAATATATTTAGACTGATAGGTCCCCTAAGAGAAATTCTGAGTCATCTTCTTACCAACCTGCAGGTGGGAGTTACTCAAAGAAACATATGTTACAAGACGACTTTAAACAAACTGCCCAATAAATGAGCAGCTATGGTCCACCATGGCCATCACTTCACTTTCAGAGATCTAAGACTGCCTACATTTATGACTCTTACACAAATACACAGCACAAACACCTGCCATGCTTTCGGTCACAGATGCAAAGCAGCTCCGCCTCTACTCCAGTAATTTTATCTCCATGGGAGAGGGGAAAGATTAATTGATAGCAAGGTTAAAATCTTCTTCTCAACCTTTCCTCTTGTTCTAATTGTGTCTCCCTTTCCCGATGTTTCATTGCAATGCAAACACCATCAGGATTCAGTGATGTTTGCATCAAGTGGACAAGTATTCTAAAACAAACATATAAGGTAAGCCACTTTGATGAGCAGGAATCACACATTGCCCAGGCAGGTGCATTATGTGACCCACGGGTGCAGCAAAATAACCTAACTGTACAACGGTGATGGGATAAAATCCAGTCAAAGCTTTATTGACAGCAGCAGGCAGGGCAAGGGTTGGCATAGCACTGGGTCCCAGGATCAATTCATTATTCCACAAGCCCCATGTTGATGGAATGGATCAACTGGGTTTGGATCACTCCAAACCTGTACCATGGAGTTGGCCAGGGTTGAAACTTGCCATTGTGCAAGTCAAGCAAGCAAGGTCTCACTGGGGGACCAGGGTGCAGATTCCAACCAAGCAGATACCAAACCCACGCTTGGGTTTGCCGTGGCCCATCCTCCCCTCAGGCTCCTTATGGGGGGCCCCTACACTATGTTAATCCTGAACAATGCCATTCCCACTCTCATACAAACAACATTCTTCCATCTAACAAAGGAAAGCCATAATTTCACTGAGGGAAAGGCAAAAAAAAAAAAAAAAAACCCAACCAAGTGCCAATCAGGTTGAGAAAGAAACAAATTCATTTCTGGCCCTGTCAACCAGCAACCCAAAATTGCTCAATGAAGGCTCTAATATGAGGGTGTGCGGGCAGGAAGCTCTCAAAGCAAAATGGCTATAAGCTCCGTGGGAAGCAGCCTTATATGGGCTTCCCCTTCCCTCTGCAGCAAGGGCTCATGGGACAGTTTTTTCCTATGAGGAGCCTATCACACAGAGAAGATACTGGGCAAAACCTTGCCCAGTATTTTGCTGCAATCTATGGGCCACAGCGCTGCCGGGTAAGGGTGTCCTGTGCTTATTGGCCACGGAATGGGGCTTTTAATAGCTAGTTTCCATAACTCATTTGGTAAATATAATAAGTTGTGAAATTACAGGAACAAGCAGGTGGAGATTAGCATCTCGTAAGCAAGCTGAAACAAAATTGCTAGTATTGCCCTGCCAATACTAACTCTGAAAGATCCACAAGGAATGTGAGACCATGTTTGCTTAACTTAAGCCAGAATGATTTGGTAATGAATTGAATTTAATTAGGGCCTAGAAGAAAAGAAAAGAGTAGAGATGATATAACTAGTATTGTACAGATTAAAAAGATTAATATAGCTGATGGCTTCTTATCTAAAGAGCTTCAAATATTAATGATATTTTCAGCAATGACCTGCTTTGATTGATACAGATTTTTGTTAATAAGAGAAGGAGTTCACTAAATGATTCGCTTTGATTCACCTCAAACTCCTTTAAAAACACTCTGTGGTTATCATAGAATCTTAGAGTTGGAAGGGACCCCAAGGGTCATCTACTTCAACCTCCTGCAATGCGGGAATCTCAGCTAAAGTATCCATGACAGATGGCCATCCAATCTCTGAAAACTTCCAAGAAAGGAGAGTCCACCACCTCTCATGGGAGTCTGTTCCACTGCAGAACAGCTCTTACTGTCAGAAAGTTTTTCCGAATGTTTAGTCGGAATCTCCTTTCTTGCAACTTGAGTCCATTGGTTTGAGTCCTACGCTCCAGAGCAGGAAAAGACAAGCATGTTCCCTCCTCCATGTGACAGCCCCTAAAATGGCTATCATATCTCTTCTCAGTCTCCTCTTTTCCAGGCTAAACATACCCAGCTCCTTCAAGTGCTCCTCATAAGGCTTAGTTTCCAAACCCTGGATCATCTTGGTTGCCCTTCTCTGCACACGTTCCAGGTTATCAACATCCATTTTAAATTGTGGTGCCCAGAATTGGACCCAGTATTCCAAGTGACTAAGGCAGAATAGAGTGGTACTATTACTTCCCTTGAACTGGGCAATATACTTCTCTTGATGCAGCCTAGAACAGCATTAGCATTTTTTGCTGCTGCATCACACTGTTGATGCTTGTTAAGCTTGTGGTCCACCAAGACCGCTAGATCCTTTTCACATGTACTGCTAGTAAGCCAGATGTCCCCCATCCTATATTTGCACATCTGGTTCTTCCTGCCTAAGTGCAGAACCTTACATTTGTCCCTACTGAAGTTCATTTTGTTAGCTTGCGCCCAGTTCTCCAATCTGTTAAGGTCATTTTGAATTTAGATTCTGTCTTCTGTGGCATTAGCTACCCCTCCAGTTTGGTGTCATCTGCAGATTGGATTAGCTTCCCTCAATTCCTTCATCCAAGTCATTTATAAATATGTCAAACAACAATGGGCCTAGGACAGAACCCTGCGGCACCCCAATTTTCACTTTTTTTCAAATTGATGTGATTAAAATGGTAATAATAATAATAATCAGGCAATTGTTTACTCATCCTTGCCTTGCACATGAGTAACTGTGAAATGCGCAGAGGAGAGGCCATAGCTTGTGTGATAATGGCTGTAAGTAGGATGAGAGCCACTACAGATTACTTACTTATCTGGAGCAGCCATATGACAAATCATCCTTTTTGTGCCTCATTCATTTTCTCAGTGACCCAAGCAGTGTGTCATTCCAGATTGATATGCTAATGCTTTCCATTGAGACCACACTGACAAAGATATAACCCTGGACGGGGGGGGGGGGGGAGCTGGGCTTTGTGCTCCCCCTCTGAATTCATCCCAAGGTCCCTTGAGGGCATGCATACACAAAGCTGTGAATGTGTCCACTGTGCCTCCAGCTCTCTGGAGGCATTGCATTAGGAAGACAAATGGCTAATTCAGCACAGCCAAATGTTGCACATTTCATGATTAAATACAAGCCTCCTCTGATTTGGCTTCATTTGTTTCCCTTATGATGAAATATGTGCAGGTTTATTTTTTTTCCCATTACTACATAAATACATGCAGTTTATAAAATGCTGGGTGAATTATCAACCTGAAATCTCTCTTTCCAAGCATGGGAATAGACTTGTGCCAGTAATTTGCCCCTCTCCTTAAGTGTCTTGTGCCAGACAGGGATATTTGGGGAGGATACTTATTTAAACAACTATAGAGAGTTTAAAAACATGGATCATATTCAATACCTCAAGAATGCAGATAGGCCTTGCTTCAGGTTTCTGGGCAGAATGAAATCCTATGCTTCAACTGACACATTTTTGGGATTTGTAACTGTTACTAAGAGATGCATTGCCAGTCCACCTTAAACAGACTGGCAATGGAGGCAGGAAGTAGCATGTGATCCTAAGCATCCTCAGATATCAGTGTTGCACCCCAAAAGGGATTCTCGTGAGCCCAAGGGCAAATACGCCTTCCCCTGCACAGCTGCACCTATGGGGTTGCTTGGATCACTTTGCATGGCCCAATTTATTACTTTTAACTGTTAGTTGGAGCCAGAGTTTCTTGTTAATCACTTTCTAGAAATGTAATAAAGTTGCAAGCAAAGATAACCATACCAACCGTTAAGTACCATGTCCAGTGCTTTTTTTTTTCTGGGAAGACACAGGGGTACGCATACCCCTAAACATTTTGTGAATCTAAGTTTGGCCTCATTGAGGGACAGTATTTCAACATGAGTAGGAAAATGAGAGTACCCCTAAACATTTTTGTAGAAAAAAAACACTGACCCTGTCTGCACATAAAAGAAGAATACCACAAAAGCTGTGTGGAGATTAGTGCTATGCAGAAACCTTCCCTCTGGTTTCTCAAATGTTTTCTTCCAGTGTGAAAAGGGTTTCTCTTTTTCTGCCTCTTTCTGGGTGCACTTTATAATTTTGATGGGTGCTGGGTCAAGCTTACTTTATTGTTGAGAGGTGTCTATGGGTGGTGTGGCTGTTTTATTTTCTGTTAAACATTTCCCCAGCACTCAGCAGCCTCCCTAGCTACCTGCACTCCCTGGTATGAAAAAAAAGTCCCATGGGAGGAGTTAACATCATGATTTATTTAAGTGAAGCACAGGCTGTAGCTTGCTAAGAGTGCTGGGAATCTTAGCTCTGTGAGGTATAAAGAGGAAGCACAATGTATGGCACAGGTGTGACCTTTATTTACACACACACACAAAATCCTTTGCTTTTTTGAAGTGAATTTGATGTGCCAGTGTGACAAATTTCTGGCATACACTTGAATCCATCCTGCAAAATACTTTTGCACACCATCCTAATCTCGAAGCAGTGTGCGATTCCAAGGGTTCCAGGCGCTTACCCAGGGTTCATGTTTCCTTTTGGAATGAGGTACAATGATGTCTTTATGATATACAGTTTATTTACACACACACACTCCCGTCGTTCGGTCCCAGCGCCTGCCAACCTAGCAGTTCGAAATCACCTCTGGGTGCAACTAGATAAATAGGGACCGCTTACCAGCGAGAAGGTAAACGGCGTTTCCGTGTGCTGCGCTGGCTCGCCAGATGCAGCTTGTCACGCTGGCCACGTGACCCGGAAGTGTCTGCGGACAGCACTGGCTCCCGGCCTCTAGAGTGAGATGAGCACACAACCCTAGAGTCTGGCAAGACTGGCCCGTACGGGCAGGGGTACCTTTACCTTTATATATATATATACACAATCTAAACTTACGATAGGGGGTTCACAACATCAACACTATGTTTCTCCCATAATGGCAGCTTCAGATTCAAACAGAAATCAGACATTGCTCTCATTCTCTCTCCTGCTCGCTGCTTTTACTTCTAAGTCACATCACTGCTACTCTGCTCCAAACCCTGACTTCGTCTTCCTAACTAACTGCAAGCTGAGGGAGTGGTCTCACCCAACTTTGCCCCCCCCCTAACCCTACTGGCTTATATATTAACACTTGCTGGATCCAGGGGTTAGAAGGGTCTCAGCATAAAGCCTATTTCCTTTCCCTGCCCACCCCCCAAAAATTCACAATAATACTGACAGTCTGGAGGCAACCTAAAATAGTCTCAAGGCAACTTACAGAAAATAAACAGGCAAAATATAAAGCAAAGCAACAGAAACAATGCAACATTAAAAACCATCACATCCAAGAAATACCTATAATATCTCAACCCAGCCTCCAGTCAACATTGCCCAACAGAAAAATAGTTTGAAAACACCTATATACTTGGCAGCGGCGGGTTACCTCAGATATAGTAATCTTCAGTCCAGAAATGGAGGCTATTGGCAAATAATGGTACAAAAAAAAAATACACCTGCTGTTGTTTTTTTCTTGTTTGCTGGTTCCTGCTAAATTTAATATTTTTAATAAATGTCATTTTATATGCTTCTTTTTTCACCTGACTAGTAATAAGCAGTAAACAACAAAGAAGAAACCAGTATCTTAGAATATCCTTCTGTATTTTTGAACAACTTTTTGACAGTTTTGTAGCCAAAATATGTTTGTATCTTGTGGGGAGAAATGCACATTATGCCATTGTCACTGTAAGCAACAGAAATAAATTAAAGGTAATTTCCACTTTTAAAGTCCTGTTTCTATGGAAATATGAGTAACTGCCATTACTGCAGAGCTTGTTACCATGGTTATGTCAAGTAATTCCAGGGTATTAATGCCCTTCAACCTAAAGTGATAATTTCCCCCTAACTTGCCATTCAATGAAATCTTACCTCAGAGCTCCCCAGCAGACATGTGGGAAAGGAAAAGGTGCGTGGAGACGCTGTAGACTATTCTGAGCACAGTTTGGAATTCTCTTTTTCCCTTTCGACTCATCCGCAAAACACACAGACAAGCGTGCAGAGATGAAAACTTGCAGATGCTGAAATTCAGTAGGCAGAACAACATTGCTTATGCTGTTCTGTGATATATATATACGGGGGGGGGGGGCAGCTATAGCCATTCAAACTTAAAAAGGAATTGCAACCTTCACATCCTTGTGGAAAATATCTGTGTAGGTTTTAATGTTCACTACTCACCTTCTGAACTGCTGCCATTTCAAACAGGATTCTGGCCAATACGATTTATCACCTCAGCACAATTTCCTTTGGGAAATTTCCTTTGTGAATTTATTCATTTTTAAGTGTACGTACTGTTTTTCCTAAACAGGTCCACAAAGCTGCTGTGCTCACACTTGAAGAACTGGCAATATTTGGGAGGAATTTCTGGGTGCTCTGCTGGAACAGCTACTGACATTCTTATAGCTAGGGATGTTTTGAGGATTGCAAATACCTGTAATATGCTCCACAGATGAGATTTGCCTGATCTGCCTTCTACCCTAAATTGCCACAATCCGACTCCATAAATTTGTTTGGTAGGAAGTATCTTAAGTATAGGGAGTTTTGTTTCTAAACATGCCGTAGCATCTCTCCTTTTATAGATCACAAGCAGCCTTGCACCCAACGTTGCTCAGAAATTCTAAGAAACCAAAAAACTCTGGGATAATTCAGCCTAGATAGATAGTTGATAAATAGAAGATAGACAGAAGTGACACATGGGTATTAACTGAAATGCACTGTCTCTAGAAAGACAATTTGTGCTCTCTTAAAGCAAGAATATTGTGCTTGGTTACTATTTGGTCACCCTACTGGAAATAGTTCAGTGACAGGAAGTGGGAGTTTCTTTTGTATTCTGTAACCTTTTTCTTTCAACAGATTTCAAGAAGAACATGCTGGTAACATTAACTATATCCCATGTGACCTTTATGCCTATTACAGTATTTTTCATAAAGGACATGTCTTTTCCCTTTTTGGTTTATAAATCAATCCTTGAGTATAACTGCTATCTGAAAAATGTTAACAATTAAACAATAATTCAGAGATTTTGAATTTAAGTACCCTCTGTGTGAGCAGATTAAGAGAATATTGTCTACGTAATTCAGGAGAAAACCAATTAAGCCTGCTATATAATGAGCAATGATGCTCTCTCACATCTGCCAGCAAAACCAATCAACATAATCTATTACAGAGTGATGTGCTTTCTATTTTGTGTATTACAGGGATGATTCAGCACTATAAATTATATAACTATAATCAACATTTGTTAATATGATAAAAAGGACACTGTTCTCCTTAGACCCAGAATCACACTGAATATGTGCCCCAAACAGGACCTTTAATTCCGAATTTATCAACTGCACAATTCAATTTGTTCTGCTTCAAAAGTCCAGTGCTGACAAAATTCCAAAATGTAGGGACTGAGCACTGGGGAATGAAACGCAGACACAAACTTGGACATCTAGGTTTGAGTCCATTCCCATTATCCCAGCTACTTCATATATCTTGGTGCCTTCTACTGTCCTCTGGCACCTTTCCAATGTCCCTCCCCTCCTCAATGATTCCACCACATTTTGTTTCTGTTATCATCACGACTCCTCCAGCAGTGTAAGAATCAGGCCTGGGATGGAGAACGCTAGAAGGAGATAAGGAGGAATGGGAAAGTGAAACTTGAACAGATAGAAACCCTACCCACTACCCTCACTAATCCCATCTGGCTCTAGTATGGAAATGGGACTTCACCTCTCCTGAGGGGGATGGTACAGAGCCTCAGTCTAGAGTGACTGGGCAGGATTCAGAGAGACAGATCAAGTGCTCTCTCCTAGGACCAGACACTGCCTCAGGAGAAGGGAATCACCCAGTGATTTAAAAAAAAAATGTTTAGGGGTACTCTCATTTTGACTCAAGAAAATCACCATTTCATAGTTCAAATCGAGAAAATGCAGTAAATGGACAAAATGGAAATACAGTAAATGGACAAAAGTACAAAGATTCACAAAATATTTGGGCTATGCGTACGCCTGTGTCCCCCCCCCCAGAAGAGAAGCACTGCCCCCACCTAGACGCAGTGCCCACTTGCAGGTTAGCCACTGACGCAGGGATAAAACCTCTCTCGCCTGCTGCAAAACATGACAGTATATTTAAATTTGTGATATCGTGGAAAAAGTAAAGATGCCTGCATACCAAGGACCAAGAGACACCTGAACTACAGCCAGGGACAGCACAAATAGGGTAGAAGAGATCCATTCTGCTCAGCTTATTATGTATATTCACCCTCTTACCACAAGGCTTTGAAGAGCCCATTCTGCTTGCTTGAGGCCTATTCCAACCTTACTCAGAAGATACGTGCACAGCCTTCATTTGCATGCCTGTTTATCGGTTGGTCCCTCTAAAGCAAAGCTAAATTCACTGACATCAAAGCAAATCTCGGCCGACTTGTGCTTTTGATATTGCCTGACATCCTGATCTTAAACATATCTACTCAGAGTTGGTGTAGTGCAGTAGTTGGGGAATGAATCTGAATGAATGTGGCAGGCCAAGGTCGGTTGGCCTTGAGCAAGTTACTGTCACATCGACTAGCCTGCTTCAAAGAGTTGTTATACAATGACATAATGAGCATAGGATATTGTTACCTGCCTGAAGGCCTTAGAATAAGGAAGAAAAGATACCCAAATAAGTAAAGGCCTAGTAATTTCATTCCAAAAAGGCTTGCACCAAGGAACATCCCAAAGGATCGTCCATTTAACCAGGGGTTTTTTCAGCAGAAGGTTGCCAAAAAATAAAATTAAAAAATGAAGAGGAGGAAGAAGATGGAGCTAAACTCATTGAGCATGGTATTGCATGCTGAAAACTGTTGTATATTCTGAATTGATTTAATACCTCATGCTGAGTGCTAAAATCAAAAGAATAGAATTGGGAATGATTTAAATCTCCAACGAGGCAAGTATCCCATAGCTTGTGTCAACAACAGAATTGTCCAAATTTTTAACACCTTACCATGCTGCTGCCAACCTGCTCTGTTGCAACCTGGTTATGACACTTGCTTCAGTATGACCAAATTGGCTTATATTTGAGGATGTCACCTTACATTATAGACTGAATTGTTCCACTGCCACAGGTTCAACTCCTGACCTCACCTAGCACTGTAAACCCAAGTTTAGAGTCAATTGGCCACAGCAACATGATCAAGATTTTACTGTTGCTTCACACTTCCACCTAGATTATATTTTGATAATTGGATTCCGATCTGCATCATAACATGAGAGAAATAATGAAGTCACTGAGTGAAGAAGAGCTGCTTACTTTTCACTGAAGTGTGCAATTCCTGCTCATTATATATCGCCAGCATTAGAATTTGACAAGAACCTGGGGGTCAGCTTGACTTCGCAGTACATTATACGCCATATATCTTTGCATTGGCCTTTACTGCATAACTGCCATCTCTGTGCATTCGTACTCCTGGCAGTAATTTGCTCATTGTATTTTTCACTATCAGTGCATTTTATGTACTTCCAGAATGCACCATTTTTAAGACAAATTGGATGGATTTGATTAAAAAAACACCTCAACATCTGCCAAGTGGCAAGCTCATGAAGAATACCTTTGAGAATGGATCTTGGGCATTGCTGTTGAAACAATTCATCCCAATAATTCATCCCAATAATTATGACATCGTCCTCACCTAACACAGTGTCACCACACCTGCCCCACTATGACCACTGAAATATTATTAAAGGTGATGCCCAAATAATGCTGCATTCATGTTTTATTCTAAGAGTTATGATAACAGAGTTTTGCATGGTTTTAATTGGTACTGCTGCTCTTGTTGAATGCTCTAAATTCTTTTCTAAAACAGATGGGCCATCAGCTTGAATCCTAAACTGCTTCGTACCTATATACCTGTCTCCACCCCCAATGTTCAGTCCAGACACTGAGATCCAGCACCGAGGGCCTTATGGCAGTTCCCACACTGCAAGTAGTAAAGCTACAGGGAACCAGGCAGAGGGCCTTCTTGGTAGTGGCACCTGCCCTGTGGAATGCCCTCCCATCAGATGAAAAAGAAATAAACAGCTATTTGACTTTTAGAAGATATCTGAAGGCAGCCCTGTTTAGGGAAGCCTTTTAATGTGTAATGTTTGTTTTGTTTTTACCTATGTTGGAAACCGCCCAGAGTGCTTGGGGCAACTCAGTCAGATAGGTGGGGTACTTCTACTACTACTACTACTACTGTTACTACTATTCAGCATATTAATGTGAGCATTAGTTTTGACACGAAGAGTTATTCATTCTGAGGAAGGTTTTCCTCTGTACAGTTTTTGTTGAATGTTTCTCAGAACCAAGAAAAACAAAACCTCTCTGTTTCTCCTCAGATTATACACTGTGTTTTGTTACATTTTCTCATTACAGTGTTATTGGGATTTGCCTTCTCTCTGGACTCTGCTTGCATTGTTTAAGTGACTTTGCTAACACTAAATAATATCATAGAACTTTACAATGTCATGGGAAAATGAATTGCTGCTTATTTGTACATTAAATACCTCAGTGCAATAAACTTCTTATGAGGTCTAGTTCTCTCACCTGCAGGATGCAATCTATAGCATTATCATCAACATTATAAGACAACCTGTGATGAAACATACATGCAACCAGTGACAGGAACGGACAAGCAAAGAGTACAAACAAAATATTATAGAGCTCTGGTAAAATGTTTCATGCACCCACATTTATCACTGACTTCACATTGCCAGCAAAACAGCAGTGGGAGTTTAGCAGGGCAGCGGGGGGCAGGGATTTAAACCTATTTAATGGTTGGATAAAATTAGTACTACAACTTCAAACCGGGGCTGATGATTCACCCTAGCAGCATGGGGGGGGGGGAACTGTGCGAGGAAAAATGTGTTTATATAAAAATATGAATCAACATTTCACGTCACATATCTGAAACACATAGGAATGTGTTGCAGTTAGCAGCTGATGCAAGGAGATTAATTTTCAGCTGCACTATTCAGTTCGCCTTAAGTGAATGTATTAGTATGTAATTGTATGAATGCCTATTGACAAATGACTGATTCTTTGTGGTCTTGCTGAATAGGGAAGTCTGTCATAACAAATTGCTACTGTTAAGGAACAGGAACGTAGAAAGGGCTGATACAGAGAACTCCACTGATTCTTGGCCAACACTTCACACAACAGTGGCAAGTCATTATTGTTTTCCTCAGTATTTTCAGTTGCCTCATCCATCAGAAGGAATTCTTTTGGCATTCATGTGGGCATAATGTGTATTGCCACAGGAATTGTGTTCTAATTTAGAATTAACATCAATTAGTACCCATTTGTTGTGAAGAACTTTTGATTTATGCGTACCATTGCACAGCAGAGATGGGCATAAATACTGCTGTCTGTGGCATGAGAAACTATCCCATAATCCACAGCCGCCAAAGATTTTATTTTATTTTTTACTCCATGAAAGAGAGACAGATTTAAGGTCAGTTTCAAGAACCTACATGCTGTAAAAACGACATTTTCCTCTGGATTTCATGTGCTAATCATAAGGATTTGTCCAAGTTGTTGTGACAGAAATGATGGAAACCCTTACAGATGGTAGATAAGAAAGAGGTATTCTGTTCTCAACCTTGAACCCTCCACTCCCTTTAATAATAATTCTTTTTTTGTCAGTGATGAAATCAAATCCAAAAAAATAAAGGAGGGATATATTAATATTTGTAGAAGATGGAGAGTATTTCCAAGAAAGTGTAGCTTATTGAGATCATAGAACCACCACTCCCCAGATCCTGCAGTCAACATCTGAGGCCCTTCTTTGTGTGTCTCCTCCATCAGATGTCCAGAGGTGTCAACACGAAAATAGGCATTTTCTGTGATGGCTCCCCATTTGTGGAATGCTCTCTCCCCAGGGAGGCTCCCCTGGCACTTTCATTCTATATCTTTAGATGCCAGGCAAAACAATTTGTCTCTAGCCAGGCCTTTGATTAACATCCTATGTCCTTTTAAATGTGTTTGTGGGAAGGGGGGATATTAGTTTGTGGTGTTGGTGTTGGCTGTTTTATTATGTGTTTTGTTTCTTCATTTTACATTTTTACAGTACTATAAATAATAATAATAATAATAATAATAATAATAATAATAGTAAAAATTGTTTAAACTACAAGTTACTGCGCCATAGCAGGCCTTTCACCTGCCAAAGATAGTCAGAGCAGAAGAAACGTAAAATTGATGTGTAGTTAAATGGTTATATTTGGTATCTTCTCAAATGGTTAGCTCTGGAGCAAAGGAAATGCTTAAACAAGATAAAGTTAATTGACTGGCGTAAATTATGCTGACTTAGCAAAGAGATTTTACAAGGTTCACACATTTTCTGGACTTAGGCTGCTCTCCCTCCTCTCCCTCCCTCCCTCCCTCTCTCTCTCTCCCTCCAGCTTCCGTTGCATTTCTAAGAAGTCATGAATGAAACACAAACTTTCACCAAACTGCTGGTAATTTTGCAAAAACGTGTTTCTGTTTCAGTTTCAAAGATAATACAGTGGCCCGAGGTGACTTCCCTGACAATAAACTTCCAATTATCACTTTTTCCAAGGGATACATGATTCCTCTGTATTTAGCATTCTTCCCTCTCCTTGTGCAACAGCAATGAAAGAAGATTTACACTACAGTGGTACCTCTGGTTATGAACTTAATTTGTTCTGGAGGTCCATTCTTAACCTAAAACCATTCTCAACCTAAGGTACCACTTTAGCTAATGGGGCCTCCCACTGCCGCCACACAGCCACCACGCGATTTATGTTCTCATCCTGAGGTAAAGTTCTTAACCCGAGGTACTACTTCCAGGTTAGCGGAGTCTGTAACCTGAAGTGCTTGTAACCCGAGGTGTTTGTAACCCGAGGTAACACTGTACTGTTGTTTCTCCAACCTGCAGTTCTTTTATGTTCATAGTTCTTTCAAGGTTCGTTTCCTGTATCACACCAATTCTGCCAAATGGAGTTGTTGGCACTCATCTGTCTTGGGAGTCAATGGAAGAGTGCACCTTTACAGAGTGAAGCCAAACAGTTGAAAGGTTACAGTGTCTGCTGTGAATTTAGAGACCGATACAGAATAGATATGTTTTGTTGCAGCTGGGGCAAATGAAGGCATTTGGTGAACAGTACTGCTGCAGATGCACCACGGTATTTATTCTGTTTGTAGTCCTCTTAGTGGTCATTCTTCCTCTGGTCACTGATATAGATGCATGACCTGATTGCCTGTCTCCAGGCACTGCGATCTATGTAAGGGATTCCCACACCGCGGGGAAGATGTTGTAAAATGTAGTCTCACACATCAATCCCACTGAAATCTAGCTGTACAGGGGAGGTATGCAACCGCCAAATTAGGGTGTTGCTGAAGTGTGAAAATAGGGAATGCACGGCAACTTCTCTGCATGCAAAATTACCATGTGCTTTCCTGAAGGTAAGGGTGGACAGTCCATTTCAGTTTCTTCAATCTTAAATTCAGTTCTCCACATTCCTGCAGCAATTGGCATTCTTAAAAAATACTCACTCACAGCAGCATTTTAGTAAAAAATTATCCTTACACATTTCTGTATGAAATTTATATCCCTTTGTCCCAAAGGAGCCTAAGGCAGTGAACATATCAGTAATATGAAACATTTTGAATGGTATTTTTAGAACAGTTTAGAACATTCTAAAAATGTTTAACCAGTGACTCCAGGGTTGCTGGAATGGTATCCTCCTGCCATTCTTGGATAAACAGGAACGTTTAAAATTTCCTCCTAAGAGTCAGTAATGACTTATATACATTACTGGACTGGAGAACTGCATTGCAAAAATTCAGAAAACTGCAAATTTTGAAGGATGGTTGTGTTTTGATTCTCAAATTGTTTTGGAAAGTATGAATAAGGTAAGTTTGCCTTTAAATTCAAACTGCATCACATTTGTCACCCACCCCGACCTGCAGGTCTGTGCTCTGTGAAATGGTATTGTGGCAGGAAAGTATATTATTTTCATGTGTATAGAAAAAGATATTCAGAGTTGCAGTCACTAGTTTGAAGTAAGTGAAACTTCTGACCCAGAATGTGGCTATGATTTCCGGAGCATTGCCCCATTTCTCTCCGTAACTCTTTGCAGTCTTCCTTTTTATCTAGTTTCCCGAAAATAAAAGTGAAATAGACTTGTGGTAGAGCTCCAAATGGTGGAACCAATTCTTTTAATGTTCTAGTTTTGTATTGTTTTATATATATTATAGTTTGATTACTTTTTAACTATTATATTTTATATGTTTTAATATTGATATGTTTTATTCATGTTTGCTTTAATTTTTGCGAGCCACCTTGAGTCCCAGTTCTAGGAAAAATGTGGGATATTATTAATTAATTAATAATATCCTTACATGATTTCCTAATAAATAAATATTCCATCTGATGCTGTTTGCTCATGAGTTAAATTCAAGCAAATGGTAAGACCCAATAGACCAGACCAGGGGTCAGCAAACTTCTTCAGCAGAGGGCCAGTCCACTGCCCCTCAGACCTTGTGGGGGCCAGACTATTATTTTTTTTAAAAAAATGAACTAATTCCTAAGACCCACAAATAACCCAGAGATACATTTTAAATAAAAGAACACATTGTTGTTGTTGTTTAGTCATTTAGTCGTGTCCGACTCTTCGTGACCCCATGGACCAGAGAACGCCAGGCACTCCTGTCTTCCACTGCCTCCCAAAAAAGGACACATTGTACTCATGTAAAAATACGCTGATTCCCGGACCATCTGTGGGCCGGATTTAGAAGGCGATTGGGCCAGGTCCGGGCCCCGGGCCTTAGTTTGCCTACCCATGGACCAGACCATTAGTACCTCTTCTACACTCCTATACATTTTTTTTTAAAAAGGTTCTTGGCTTTATTAACTGTTTTTAAAGAGTTAAATGCTCTGATTCTTCTCTGCTAATCCTATTAATGATTCATGATGTTTCCATTTTAACTAACAACAGACATTATAATCTCCTGAAGAAGAAGAAGAAGAAGAAGAAGAAGAAGAAGAAGAAGAAGAAGAAGAAGAAGAAGATAAACATTCCAAAATGTTCAGCTCATTTTTTTAAGGCAGAAGTGAAACTTATAAAGGCTTGTTCTGATAACTTGGAAAGGTTTTGGCCTAGAGGAACAATTTTAATATTGAAACGGCAGCTACACTGATTCATGCATAATTTCCCTATACTTTAAAGGGAGCACAATCTTCAACAGACAAGCAGCACCTTACTTCAGAACCTAAGGCCCTTTTTTAAATTTAAGGAGAAAATGGCCTATTTATGCCCTTGGTTCCCATCGCCAGTCAGCCATTTTACATATCACTTGACAGGAGAACTATTTTAGGTTAATTTCTACTTCTGTAAGCCAATCGATAACCCCACAGTTATCCGTTTCTTTTTTATTAAAAAAAAACCACCCCACTTCTACTCTTCAGTTTTGGATTATGCCCCTATTGTCAACATTGTTCTCGGAAAATACTTCATTATCAGAATTAGTATTTATAAAAATAAAGGAATATGGTTTCATTCTCAAAAATGGCAGGTTCCCCTCATCTCAGGGATAGTTAGAGGGACAAAGCCTGAGTTCAGAGTTGAGTTAAGTGAATCAGAAGCTGGAAGAAAACTCAACACTGGATTCTGTTTGAATCCAAGGCTGCAGATTTGAGACAAACAAGACCCTCTTGGGGTGTCAATGCTGTGAACCTCTTCATTGTAGGCTCAGATTGTATATACAGTGGTACCTCGGGTTACATACGCTTCAGGTTACAGACTCCGCTAACCCAGAAATAGTACCTCGGGTTAAGAACTTTGCTTCAGGATGAGAACAGAAATCATGCTCTGGCGGCGCGGCGGCAGCAGGAGGCCCCATTAGCTAAAGTGGTACCTGAGGTTAAGAACAGTTTCAGGTTAAGAACGGACCTCCGGAATGAATTAAGTACTTAACCCGAGGTACCACTGTACATATATCCTGAAGACACCAGTCTCCACTCTCAAAAGAAAGCACAAACATTGAGTAAGCACATGGAAGCCCTGGAATCTCAGAGACTGAGGTGGCGTGCAACAATATTAAAACATAATTAGCCAAGTATTCAAACAACTTCCAAGGCTGACAAACCAATAAAAGCCTAAAAACTGTACACAGGTATCAGAATGGCTTCTTCCTGGTAAAGCAAGTCCCACACTTTTTTTAGCATTAGTATTACAGAGTGCAGCAGTTGCCAAGGAAACAAGTTTTGTTTTTTGCAACAACAAAAACCAACCAAACAAACAAACACCAGCTTTGTCAATAAGTGCACACACTATATTACTTGTCTCAGCTGTCAGGGTAAATTATGCCCCTTTTGCTTCAACACGAATTCCCGTCTTTATTGGGAAGTGTGAAGTCTGTTTATTACTTGTATGAGTGACTCTGCCCCTTTTGGCATAATGTGCTCTCCTGTATGGTCAGGTGACACAAACGTACTTACCCTCACGATAATGAATTTGTTTTCCCTAATCAGGAGAGCATAAGAAAACCAACATGGGAAATTAGAGCTCTGTGGCTCCTGCAAAATGAACGCTACAAATGTGATAATTTCCCCCAATGAATTAGAAAGGAAGCTTCCCAGCAGGGAAATATATATATATATTAGAGGAAATTTAACAGCAGCCTAGCTAGCCTTTGGTTATGTGAGGAAATGAAAAGCAAACAGCTGCAATGACATTTTGTTTCCAGATAGTACAGGATAGCAATGACTCATTTTCCCCTGCTATGCCAGAATACCTTTCCAGCATAAGAAGGCACTGAAGTGAAAGCAAACGTAGCAGAGAAATGCTTAGGGTAAATGTATGACTGTCAAGTTTTCCAAGGATGTAACATATTAAGGTGGCATAAGCTGTTACTACAACACTCCATTTCCAATATAACCAGAATTTTGGAAGCCTTTTGATACAGGGAAAGGAAATTGCATTGCACTCTTGCATTGCAAAAAGTGCATTAAGATAGAAATCTGTCTTCAGAAACATTTGTGTAACCTTAGAGAAGCCTGAACCATGCATAGCAGAATTTGACTACCATTATAAGTCATATAATTGGCAATATAAGTCATTTTAAGACCATATGTAATAAACTAAAAAGCTGGAGATAGAGATGTGTAATTCATAACCTGTCTGTTTCTCTGATAATGATGTAGTTTGGTTGGAAAAATGTCACCATTGTGGACTTTTAATTGAGATAAAATAATCCAACGTTTTTTGGTGGTAGTGGTGGTGGTGGTTTAAAAAAGAATATCTGTGTACATATTCCTTTAAATAAATAGCTTCTTGTGAGAACATGCTGAGAAACTTCTGAAATTCTGATGTACAGATCTGGCAGTAATGGCATTTGTTATTCCACAGTCTTGCATATGTTTCAAGACCATGTCTTTCTAGAGCAGATGGCAGATTTCTTCCCAATTAAACCACTTGCTTTCTATGCTGATTTTGGTATGAACTATAATGCCATTGTGGTGGCTGTAAGGGACAGAATGTCTCATTTAAGCAAATCCATCCAGGAATTAGCATAGCAGAGTATCTTCTCGCACATTTTTGTGAATTAAAACCCCTCTGCTGTACCCGCACTCCACCTCACCCAGTGCAGAAATGACTTTCCTACCTTTTTGCCAATCTATGATTGTAATCATCATCATTGTCTGAGAAGCCTTGATTTAGGCACCTAATCCAACACCTACATTATTTTGAAACACATTTCCAGCTCTTAAAAAATAATGGGAATATTAAAGTTTGCCTCAGGAGTTTTAAATCTTCACTACTACTTGTAGACATTGTCTCACCATTTTCTCCATTTTGTCTGCCTGAATTGCAAGTGAATCATTTCTGTGGAAGAATTATTATTTGGAGATGATCTTGAGAACATTAAAGGCTTATACTTAACCTCTATTACAACCCAGAATCAAATTAACCTCTCTCTTTCGTATAAAAGCAGCTAATGTGTTTTTCTTGTAAAATCGTGAAATCTCACATTTTGTCTCGCATATAGTGCTCATATAATTTCAGTGATATTTCCTCCCAGAACATTTCAACATTTCAATATACTTGGTTACAAAGTATTGTGAGATATATATATATATATATATATATATATATATATAGATATATATAGATATATATATATTTCTTGGAAGTTTTTAACACAAAAAACAAATAAATGCATTTACATTTGTTGACTTTTCAAAGATAAAAAAGGAGAATAGTTATTTACAACTGCTGTCTATATACAGTATCAAAACATACAGATATTACTGAGATTGCACTGCATCATGAATAGCAAAAAATGGAGGGGAGGCAGGGAGCTCTCTGTATGATTATGCATCTAACTGGCATCTTGCTGGCAATCCTAGAATTTTGCCAGTTGGACAGGGATAGGATTTCTACTGAACCCCATGTGCCAGTGCAACTTCGTGTGATAATGGCATGCGCAAATCACAAGTGTTGGGAGAACAGAGAGGGATTTAGTGGAGGAGTGGCCAGCTTAGTCCAGATCCTCTCTTTCCTAAATAAAATCCTGCCTCCCCAACTGTGGTAACATTAAGATAGCAAAGGAACTTTTGTAAACATAAATATCCATTGATTCAGTAGAGTGCCGACATGGTTAGTCCCCCAACACACACCTTATCCCCTTTTCAAAAGTTGATCTACTAATATTTGTCTTTCTGCCTCAGATTTAATATACACACCTTAAAAACCTAAGGATACTCACACAAACACACATAATTAGGTGTGACGTTAATTGCATGGAATGCGCAAGAAAATCTAAGGAATATGTTTCAGTAAATGTACTTTCATAAAACCCCTTCATATGCTACTGTTAGGAGTCCAGGTTCCTGGCATGATAACACAGTAAGCGCATGTAATTACAAAGGAGGATTTATTGCAAAAAACAAGCAATTATCTCCAGACGGCTCTAGCAAGCCTCTGGCCCCCATCACTCAGTTGACCCTTCTGAGGAGTTCTTCCTGTGTCGACAGAAAAGAGTGACCCTTCGACCTTTACGTTTCTTATTTTGCTTCCTGTGTAGCAGCCTTCCTATACGCCTACGCCTCGGACTTATTTGGTCAGCTGCAGCCCTTTCCTGTTCCAAAAAGCTGTCTCTGTGGCTTTCCGTGCCTGTTTGGGCTTCAAGGGAACTTTGGCTGTGTTCCAGTCTGCTCTCCTTCCTCCCTTATCAGCCGGCCGTCCAAGGTCAGGGAGACTTGATGCTGGCAGCTGTGGGCTCTCATGTGTTGGCGTGAAAGCCCAGCCTCCCTGTTCCTGACTGCATTCTGCAGCCGGCTGCAAGATTTCACTTGCAGCTGGTGTGTTCGTGACAGCTACTTGCAAAAAAGGCAGATTACATTGAAAGGGGCTTGCAAAGTTAGCCCTCCCACTCAAAGTCACACAGCTCCTCCTGGCCCCATTCTTATTATCCACATGTCAGCATGGATGTCTGATGGACATGTGAGGTGAGAAAGCCTTCACACATAGATTTCTCCTGGAACCATGTATGATCAGTGTTCTTGTATCTAATGAAGCCTCTGCACATAGATGCCTTCATATTAACCTCAGACATTACACTCATACATGGATGGCAAATGTGTGTCTCAGAGGAGCCATGTGACATGAGAGATGGAGTTAAAAATGCCACCCCGTGGTACAATTTAACACATATTGTCTGTTCCTGTGAAAAAACATGGGAAGGGGGCTTAAGAATATTTTCAGAGAAAAACCAAATATGCAACTAGTGTGTCATCATACCTGGTTTTTGCCAGGATTGAGTAAACACAACAGAATATTGTGAACTTGTTTATCAAATCCTAATGAACAAAATTTTATCATGACTGACATTTCCTTCCAACAACATCTAACCTTCCCATAAAGAAAAACCTGTCATTCGATAAAATATATGAGCTGCATCACCTGTACTCTCACTGACACCCCACATAAGCACCCACAAAGTTGGGGGGTAATTTTTATCAATCTTGTTATCAAATTCATCAGCCGGGTCTAATTATTTACTTGCTAATCAGAAATATTCATTTATCTGTGTCTAGCTGCTTATCCATCATCACTTGCTGAACTTAATCAAAGTTGTTGACTTTATTTTCCTAAGTATCTGATTTATTTTCAACTTTAATCACCCTGTCCTCTGCATACTTATTCAAAAGTTCAAAACTTTATTGTCTAAAAAAGTTTGCATTTATGTTATCGTGTGGGGTCTGTGAGTTACACGTTATTCTCCCTGCTCTCAAGTTAATTCTACTGATGGTTTAGTTCGTTTAATGTATATTTTAATATTGTTCTCCCTTTGGAGAGCTTCACTTTGAGAACTTGAAAATTCAGGTTGAAAGGCAAGCTTGATCTTTTATCAATGCAGTAAATTGGATTCTATGCTACTTCTGTAATGTTTGGAAATCACAATGATGGTAGTGATAAGAAGACATCATGGGCTAAGTGCCAATATAAGCTCTCCAGTTCCTGATGGAGTTGGCTTGGGAACATACCACATGACGTACTCCTTCCTACATGCTCTCTCTTATCCTATTATTACCAGAGTGGTTAGGAACCCAAGCCCTATCTACTCTAACATTATGTTTTCATAGTGGCCAGTAAGCTGACCATTGCCCACATACATGAGTGCAGTAGCACTTTTACGCAAGAATGACTTGCTGAGTGACTTGTCTGGTGGGATGGAGATAATGATGATGATGATGATGATACATTTATACCCCGGCCCAGCTGGCTGGCTCCCAACAGAATATTAAAAACATGATAAAACATCAAACATTAAAAACTTTCCTAAATAGGGTTGTCTTCAGATGTCTCCTAAAAGTCAGATAGTTATATATTTCCTTGACATCTGATGGGAGGGCATTCCACAGGGTGGGTGCAACTACTGAGAAGGCCCTCTGCCTGGTTCCCTGTACCTTCACTTCTCGCAGTGAGGGAACCGCCAAAAGGCCCTCGGAGCTGGACCCCAGTGTCTGGGCTGAACGATGGGGCAATAAGCTCCTGGCAGCACCATCACTGCCCTATACCATGAGGAGTGAGGCAGCAGTAAGCTTGGGAGGTCCAGATGCACTAGCTGGAGCACTGGATTGGTTCCACCAAAGTATTCACACGGCCCTGACATTAACACCATCTCAACCTTCCCCTCTTGATGAGTGACAGCAGTGTTGCTGCTCCTGAAGCTCTGTGGCTGCAGTTCTGCCTCACCAGGTGAGCCACTCCTGCTCTTATGGTAACTCTTACAGAAACGTGTATGTATGTGTCCAAAATGTCCACCTGACACCAGAACGTAGCAGACTGAATTACAAATTACGTTTGGCTGTAATCATAAGAAGGCATCACACAATCAGAAGAACCCAATGTCATGCGAAAATGTTCTTCCCATGCAAGCATTTTTGACTGCTCAACCCAGCTACCTCTCTGTCCCTCCCTCGTGCTCTCACCATAGCCAGTTGGGTTGTGAAGGCACACAGGGAGAGGAGAGGAAGGAATGCCCCATTGCACCAGTAGGAGCCTTTGCACTGGTTCTGACTAGATGAACTACATAACTGAATCGGTCAATATTCCAAATGGACATAAATGTTCCCCAAAATGTGCCCTGGAGCTTGATAACTATAAAGAGAAAAAAAAGATCTGTTTAATTCCCGTGTGGAATGCTTTAATTTTCCAAACCCATGTGTTTCCCAAAAGTGGGACAAAAGATATCCTTCAGACATTTTGCAAATTTAACATTTAATTTTTCAATCAACCGATATACCCTTATAAAGATAGGCTGAAATCTGTGTATACCTACCTAGCCCTTGCACTCTCCATAAATTCTGCATTTTCATAAGCAGACACTCTGTAAAAGCTTTTATGAGAAAATATGGTTGAGGACAGAGACAGCTGGCATTTAAATTAGCCAAGTGAAAGAAATTACTCTTACTCATTCACCAGATGCTTTTATTCATATATAAATTTTTAAATTAATAATTTCATAATGCTATGCAATCCACACTGTTTTGCTCACTGACCTTAACAAGCTTTGACATCTTTTTTCATTACTTCCAAAGAGTGCAGTACACTTTGCCAACTTCCATTTTGATGAAACATTCTAACAAGGGGAGAGAGGGAGCCAGCATCCACAGGCAAGTTATGAAAAGTTTTGGTAAGTTATTTCTGCTTCCGGTTTAGAATCAGAATCCCAAGAAGGTCAAAGATAGGTAGGTAGGTAGCTATATGCAATCTGTAAAATAAAATATATTTTTTTAAAAACCTTGTATTCATCTTCTTTTCAGTATTTTGATTCACATCAGGGTTGGCTGAGGGATGGACTTTGGTAATCTTTCATAATATGGCACCCTGTGCATGGCCAAAATTTGGTGCCTTCAAATGGATCTTCTCAAATTATGGATCTTCTCAATTTTGCATCCCTCAGCTCTGTGCCTGGTGCAAGGAAACTGCCTGCACTGCCCTAAATTTGGTGCTTGTAGATTAGGCTGCAGGCTTTTTGCGTCCTCCCCAAATTCCCCCCAATATAGCCTTTTTTAAAAAGCCAATATTAACCTATTTTCTGCTTTCTCCTCTTCCACAATATGCCTTGGGGCATCCAAAACACCTTCAGTCTCTCAACCAGGCACCTCTTATTGTCTTTAAAAGGACTTTTTCTTCATCTGACATTGCAGTAAACAGCTCTGGGAACAAGACGCAGGTAAACCAGCAATGTCTTGCTGCTGCTATGTATATGTGTGTGTGTGCTGCTAAGTGTTTGCTGAGTTTGTTTTCTGCCTCCCACCACTGCATGTGTGTATCTGCTGTATGTGGAGGTGTGCACATGAGAATGGCTGTGTGCATGCACTCAGAGGGGTGGCCAGTCCTCAGTGTGCCCTTCAAGCCAGCAAGGGATAGCTGCTCTGTTCTGGCCAAGCTGCCTAGCCACCTGCTATAATCTTGGTTGTTTGTGTGCTCTTCAGTACGGCAGAGCCTATGATGCTTTGACATACTAGTATATGACATATGTATGTGCATAGAACCTCAATATATTTCATGTTCAACATTATAGCAAGAGTGACTTCAGTTATCTGACCTAAAAAAGAAAAGAAAAGAAAAGGAAGACAGCCTAGATCATCATAGCAGTTATACTTTGCTTAAGTGTGTACTTCCAAATTATTAACACTGTTGTAGCTGTTGGAGACCTAAAGGTATTCTCTGATCTGATACTCTAAGATCAGTATGCTTTATGCACAGTGAAAACCATCTACAGATCATAAAAGAGAGAAATAATAACCCTGCCAAGCAGGTTGCTTCAGAGCAGGTTACTCCATAGAGTGCTTTGGAAGAACTCTCATTTTTTCTGACATAAAACAGTGGCGTTTCAATATTTTCTTTTGTGCAGGCTGTGATTCAGAAACGTAAAGTACAGTAGCAGTCCTGGAACTTCTACTGCTCTATATGTGTCATGCTACATTCAATTTTTTGAACAGATGCATGTTTCGTAGGTATTTGAGAACACCTTGTGTCCTGGGCCCACAGGTTTACAAACTGAGAAACAGGTTAGGAATCAATTGCAGTCAAATATCTTAAAGCCTTCAATTGTACCCCCAGATGAAGATCCTTCAAGTTAAAAGAGGCTAGATTTTTAATCTAAACCAGCATTTCTTGGCCTAGGGCTACCTAGGATGCGAGTGGCGCTGTGGTCGAAACCACTGAGCCTCTGGGGCTTGCTGATTGGAAGGTCAGCGGTTCGAATCCCCACAACGGGGTGAGCTCCCATTGCTCTGTCCCAGCTTCTGCCAACCTAGCAGTTCAAAAGCACACCAGGGCAAGTAGATAAATAGGGAAGGTAAATGGCGTTTCCGTGCGCTCTGGCTTCCATCACGGTGTTCCATTGTGCCAGAAGCAGTTTAGTCATGCTAGTCACATGATCCAGAAAGCTCTCTGTGGACAAACACCGGCTCCCTCGGCCTGAAACAAGATGAGTGCCACACCCCATAGTCGCCTTTGGTGGTGTACAAGCAAGGCCATTCAAAGATTTTTGCATGTCATTGTTAACCAAAAGGCTGAGGTCCTATGCACACATCCCTGGAAGAAAATCTCACTGAATTCGATGGGGCTTATTTCTAAGTAGGCATGTGTAAGATTGTGTTGTAAGGCTTTCAGTTTTCAGATGTATCAGATGTGAGCCCATCAGGATTGCTAAAGGAAAGACTCTGGGTTCGCAGCATAGGTGGCACAATGTTAGTAGATGTGAAAGATGAACTACCTTGTAAGTAAAGGTAAAGGGACCCCTGACCATTAGGTCCAGTCACGGATGACTCGGGAGGTGCGGCACTCATCTCGCTTTATTGGCCGAGGGAGCCGGCATACAGCTTCTGGGTCATGTGGCCAGCATGACTAAGCCGCTTCTGGCAAACCAGAGCAGTGCACGGAAACGCCGTTTACCTTCCCGCCGGAGCGGTACCTATTTATCTACTTGCACTTTGAGGTGCTTTCAAACTGATAGGTTGGCAGGAGCAGGGATCGAGCAACGGGAGCTCACCGCGTCACAGGGATTCAAACAGCTGACCTCCTGATCGGCAAGTCCTAGGCTCTGTGGTTTAACCCACAGCACCACCCTCGTCCCACTGAACTACCTTGTAGGAAGTACCTATTACTGGAGATTCCATTCCCAGCTTTGTGCAAGGAATACTTTTTCTCCTGTGCTTTAAAGGGCTTTAAAGGCGAGCATTAACTGTGAATTGTGCCCAGAAACATACAAAGATCCTTTAGGATCAGTGTTATATAGTTCCAGTGGCCGCTCCCGGTCTAGCTGCCGCATTCTGGATTCGTTGTAGTTTCTGAGTCACTTTCAAAGGTAGCCCCACATAGAGTGTGTTGCAGTAGTTCAAGTATGCATGCCCCATTCTGGCGACTACAGGTTGTAATCCTAAAACTAGTATAACGGGGAGAGAGTTCATAATATAAGCAAGACTAAGCAAAGAAGGAGAACAACTCTTCAGCTAACACCAGTCTGTTTCATTAGAGGGTCTCTTAATATTACAGTACGGTCCTATACATGGTTACTCAAACATAAGTCCCACTGAGTTCACTCCCAGTAAGCTGGCCAGTCGCTTTATAGGACAAAGATTTTGGGATTCTTACCAATCAGAATACAAACATAGCAAGAATAATAATAACCTCAAGGTGCTGTTCTCCTGGTGTGTTTTTTATAATAAAAAAAGAGTTGTAAAAAAAACTCAATTTCTTTTTTTAACAAAAAAATATTTCTGAGCTCAAAATTTCAGAATTGTCAGGGTGGGCTTTGTCAAGACTTATACAGATTCCTATTGAACAAAATAAATGTACTATTTACATGCTCAAATATGCTATTTTCTTTATTGTTGCTTCTCATGCCCAGGTTGTTCTGGCACTGAAAACCAGGTCAGTTCTGAGTCCTGTTCAAATTAAGTCTTGTTGTTGAATTACTGATTGTCTACTTTATTCTAAAAGCTTAAGTTGTTTAGTAGACTCAATAGCCCCTTATTAGCCCCTCAAGGATAGCAAAGGCTTTAGATTACTCCGTATCAGGAAATTACAGCAGCTTGCATCAATGCACTAATTAACTTCACTGACTCATCAACAGCAAAAAACAAACAAACAAAAATCTAGATCTCCAACTGGACAGCATAACTTTGACCTTTACATCCAAACCTCTCTCTGTGTTCGGGGGTTGGAATACAGAAACCAAACTGATTCGCATGACTCTCTGGGGGCTGGTATGCACTCCCTGTGCACACTTTGACTAACACAAACAAACTTCCCCCATTAAGGAATTCTGCAGAACCATGTTCACAATGCAGAAAAACCAGTGAACGTGGAAGAAAACCCACAAGAGGAGCAGCGTGGTATAGAGGTAAACATTGTAATGGTGTTTTTGTTTTGTTTTATGCTAGTCGCAAAAGTAGACAACCATTCCAAACTAAAAACCATCTCCAGCCACTTAGTCTCCAACCTTCCCTCTGTTGATGAGCGAGTCAGGTCTGCAATGGGCTTTAATTCGCATCTCTTGAACACAAGTGGAACACCCTGTGAACTCTGTTCATACATGTGCAGGGTTTTGCTTTGTTGACAGGAGTGGTGGGACACTTTTAGCCTTGCCCCCAACATCTCTAATGCTTTCTGCAATGACTGTGTGTTGTGTGTGATGGTCTGCAGTGAAATTTCAGAGCACACCACGTGATTGGGACACCTGGCTGTGCAAGTGCATCATGTGAGTAGGCGCTTGCGCCTTAGAATTTCACTGCAAACCACCCTGAGGAACATGTCATGGTTGCAGAAAGGATTAGAGATTGTCGAGGGCTCAGAAGCATATGCCAGTGAGTTCATTGGAACTTACTCCCTAGTAAATAAGCATGGTTTGGAGGAATGGCATTTCAAATTCTCAAAAATCAGCTCACTCTGACAGGCCTTGACACTTCAGCATCTTACAGTGACTGAAGGAATCAAATACGGTGCTTTATTTGTTCTATTCATGACAGTCAATGCATAACTGAAGTTTCAGATGATCAGATTCTCATATAATAGCTGCAGGAAAAGAAAGTGTGTGTGTGTGTGTGTGTGTGTGTGTGTGTGTGTGTGAGAATCGACTGCGCTAAGCCAATTCTACAAATCTCTTGTTCTATCACAGTCACAGATAAAGGAGATATTGCTCTTACCTAGTGTTTTTGGCTTCTATCCAGCTCCACTTTTTTTGTAGCAATATTAATTTCTCTTTCTATCAGTTGCAGCTGTGAACAAAGGGGGGAGAAGTCATTTTTTACCATCATAGCAGGATAGAACACACATTCTAATTTATCACTGAATTAAGTTAATGATCAACTGCTGCAAAACTTCCTTGGAATGACCTCGAGACAGTTGGAGATCAGCGACATTGTTTTCTTGCATCTGGTCCCCCACCCACTCTGTGCTTTGACTATGGCAATAGGTACACATTATAGCAACTGATTTAGAGAGAACTTATTCAGCACTTTGTAGTACAGGAGTAAACAAATCAGCCATTGTTTTTCCACTGGGGTGCATAAGCCAATCTACACCAAGAGGCATATACAGTGGTACCTCTAGTTAAGTACTTAATTCATTCCAGAGGTCCGTTCTTAACCTGAAACTGTTCTTAACCTGAGGTACCACTTTAGCTAATGGGGCCTCCCACTGCCACTGTGCTGCTGCTGCACGATTTCTGTTCTCATCCTGAGGTAAAGTTCTTAAGCCAAGGTACTACTTCTGAGTTAGCGGAGTCTGTAACCCAAAGTGTTTGTAACCCGAAGTGTTTGTAACCTGAGGTACCACTGTATGCAAGTCCCACTTTGTTGGAGGAAGCAGCCGAAACAACACTGGCCTCAGCAGTCAGTTCTAGAGACTAACTGGAATGTTTGGCATTCCACAAATTCCAATTCCATGCTTGTCACCTTCAGGGGAGACTTTTAGCACTCAGGAACAAGAGCAGACTATCCATATTTTACACTGCCACCAATGAACCCCCTTATCTTTATCTAGGTAAGCAGAGACACCTTTGGATTCAACAACAATCAGAAGTCAGTAATAATTTAACAGAGGTGACTCTTTACCTATTTTGTTTGCCTCCTTCCATATCAAAACTACCATGTTTTCTGCAGCTGGGTATTTTTATGGAGCTAGATGAGTAGGTGTAGGTGGGGGTTAGAGTGTCACACTATGGCTTGGGAGATCAGGGTACAAATTGCCACTAAGCCATGAAGCTTACTAGGGTGACCTTGAGCTTAGTCACTGCCTCTCAGCCCCCATGGTTGTTTTGGGAATTAATGGACGTGGAAGAGAACTATGTGCACCATTTTGAATCCCTGGGAGAAAAGGGTAGATATGAATGCAATCAGTAAGTAAATATTTTGTTCATTATAAGATTATGAATAACTCCAGGTTATTTATTTGGGGCTGAAAGTCCAAGGAAAATGGTGGGTTCCTTCTCAAGGAACACATTATGTGAAATTGTAGACTGTACTGCTTACATGGTGTGGATGTTAAGGCAAGCATCTTAACTTTCAAAATCAATGTGTGTGCTTTTTGTGGAGTGCCTTAACTGTGGCAATAAGAAGCTTTCCCCCCCTTAAATCGAAAACAGTAGCTCCCAAACTTTTTGTTTTCCCACAAACAACTTAAAAATTGCTGGAGATCCCTTAATTATTTTTCCGCCTGTTTCAGCAGTTGTAATGTGCTGTGCCAGATGCTGTATGATTTTTTATTGCTGCTTTTATTTCTTATATATTATATTTTATTGTATTACAATTTGAATTCCATAGAATTAGAAGTGCAATACAATAAAATACAGTAGAAGAAATAATTGAAGCATTAAAAGAGAATTAAAAATCAATATGCATACTTAATTCTGTGTCCCGTATTTAACCACAAATCCACAGACATGTTGTGGATCACCTAAATGAAGCTAGTCTGCCACAGGTGGTCCACAGATCACAGTTTGGGACACACACACACACACACACATACCCCGTGCTAGAATAACATTTCATGCACATATAAGCATCCTATCTGGGCCTTTCAAAATGGAAAAGTCAATGTCAAGCAAGGAGCTATGAAGCTTCATCAGAGTGTATTCTTTAGAAAATCTTTCTGGAAGCTTGCATGTTTCTTAAACCAGATACATGTCCTCTGATTGCCTCCATACAGTCAGCAGAGGCAATGGAACATCTGCTGGTTTGGCCCCACCGTTAATTTTAATTGGTCTCTCTCTCTCAGCACCTGAATTAATTGTGGGTATTTGGTCTAAACACTGTTTTAAACATTTCTGATGGTTCTGGTGCATCCCTTTATGAGGCACCAGATGTGCAGGTCCTGAAATAGCTACTATCAACTTCTACCCACAGGGAAAATGATGGGCATTTGAAGTGTGGGGTTGAAAAGCAAGGATAAGGAAGAAGCCTCTAGTTGTATGGTGTATATGTGTTCATTATAAAAGAAAGAGGGTCTAGTGAGACCCCCCCCCAAAGTGTTATGAAATGTGTTTTTGCATTTCCCCAGGCTTGAGAGTTGTAGCTGGATGGCATTAGAG
This sequence comes from Podarcis gaigeae, assembly GCF_964106915.1. Classification (NCBI taxonomy): domain Eukaryota; kingdom Metazoa; phylum Chordata; class Lepidosauria; order Squamata; family Lacertidae; genus Podarcis; species Podarcis gaigeae. The sequence continues at coordinate 71,459,272 of NC_139680.1, forward strand.
GCCTGGTAACATCAGCACATCATGTTACATTTGACATTTCTCCCCCAACTTTTTTTAAAGTCTCCTTAATGCCACAATATCCTCCAAAAGGTTATCAGTGTGTTTTTGCAACCCTGGAGCATTTAAGCAGGTGAAGTGCAGGGCACAGGTGATTTAGCAGGGTGTTCATGCCATCAGCTAAAGCAAAGCAGCCTCCTCAGCTTCATTTGCCTCTCTTGCTCTGGTTTCCTGAATTAATCTGATTCTCTAAAGAGCAGGTTTAGACAATCCCAGTACTGGGACAAAATATCAACAGAAAAGAGGTACAGTTCTTGCAGCAGTTCTCCCCGATGCTCCAGCAGCTATGAGAGAGAGAGATGGAGTGGGGAGTCAAATGTTTACAAATGTATACTTACAGATATGCAGCCTAATGTTATGCATGTTACTGTTAAGTATAATTATTTGACACTGAAATGGAGAATGCCTATGTGTGTTGCTGAAAGGGTTTAACTGGAAGATTCCACTGAAGCTAAAGAAAAGCGAAAAGGGCTATCTGAGCTCTCTAATGGTTCGATAATTAACTGTTGTTGTTCTTAAGTAGCTAACATACGAGTGTCACATGAGATCACATGAGAGCTATTGAATTGCAAATTTGCCATCTTGGAAGGGTGGCGGCTGAGTCTTTGTACTCTGTGACAGCGAGGATGTGTAAATGACTCTCCTGAAGGGAGTGGATACAGCTCAGGGCAAAATGGAGGCTGTAGAAAGAGAGACTTCTGCTTCTAGGTCTGTTTGGAAGTATATTTTATTTCTAAGATGCTGAACCTGCACTGGACAGCACAAGATATTCTAGGGAATTATATGGATGTATCTTTGATGTTTTTGTTCTGTTTTGAAGAAAGTTCTGCAAGTAAAGTTTTGAACAATCTAATGGGTCTGGCCAATGTTTCATTCCAAAAGGAGTACGTTTTTGTGCATCCAGTCGCTCCAAACTGCGCAATATTAATATCTGCAATAGTTAGTAACCCTCCCCAAGCAAAAATGGGCCTTACTTCCAAGTATATTTCCATATAATTCAATTGGTAGTCTTGAATTCATTTTCACAGAACTGTTTGTTTGCAGCATTCCCAAACACCTGTATTCATCCACAAGGAGTTCTCAAACATCCTGTCTCTGTGGTACATATGGAAAGAAGTTTCAGTGGAAGCTGCCGGCTTAGTATTGTCTACAGTGACTCTCCAGGATTTCAGGCAGACGTCTCTCCCAGCTTTACCCCAGAGATGTTAAGGATGGAACCTTGGGCTTTCTGCGTGCTTTATTACTAAGCTATGGCCCTTCCCAATTTTTCACAAAGCTTAATAAATACATTTCAGATCTACAGTGTCCCAAGAATATTTGGCTTAACAAATTTCTTCAATAGAAAGCAACATTTCCAGGATGCTGAACTTCATGAGTTTGGTAGAAAAAATGTTTGAGAATGTAAGACTAGTTAATTTATTTAACCTGTTTCCTTACATTTATATCCCACCTTTCTTCCATCATGGAACTCATGCATGCGGTGACCAGACCCAGACCTACTTCATACCCTCCAATGTTCCTCAGATGAAAATAGGGACATTTCTCATTCTCTCCCAACTGATCCTCCTCAGCCCCCCATTTTTGTTTCCCTACCGCAGAGCATTTCCTGTCAGAAGAAGGATGAGTGCCACTACCACTATGCCAAAGGGACACAGCACGCATGCCCTCCTCTTAATCCTGATTTTATTTTATTTTATTCTCTGGTAGATTTACAAAAAGAAAAACACACCCCAATAAATAAATTTTAGAAGGGAGCAAGATTAGATGCAGACACACAATGCATTTTTTAAAAAACAAACAAACAAACAAGAAAACCTACAGGAATTGTTGCGCTCTGCTCTCCAGCAGCCACTATGAGTTGTCCAAGGTAGGAGACCAGCAGCAACGGCCATGGAGAGGCTATGCCATGCAACACAAACATGGATTTACACAAATATATAAATTCCGTTGCTGCATAAAACGTACAGTTTAATAAATAAAAAGCACAGTAAAAAGAATTGCTCAGTTGGCATGATGGGCCCCCAAAAGGCTCTTGCAGGAGACTCTAGATTTTGTGCTGCAGTCCTCATCATTACATAGCAGTCCTTAAATTGCACCACTATTAGCTGTAACTATTGACTATTGTCAGAGCTTTGCTGCCGCCAGTGAAAAGGTCAGGACTTTTCATTTGTGTTGTTTTTATGTGATGAATACCAAATAATAAAACACACAGTTTATTGGGCTGCTGAGTTTTGTTTTGTTTTCTACAAATCCTCAGTCATCACTTTTGCATCTGCCTCTTCCACCTCACCCCCCCCCCCGTTACTTTTAATGTAAGCTAAGAAAGTAGCACTTTATATTAGTGCTGTTAATTTCCCAGAGAAGAATAACACCAGTAGCAATATCCCTATAATCTGCCATATGCTTGGCTCTAAAGAACCTAAGGATTTTGCATTGGGGACATGACGACATTGAGGATTTCCCCACTAACTTGGCAGATTGGACTTGGATTTTAGGGAACCAGGGGCAATGAAGATTCATTACCCACTGAAGTCAATCTTTTATGATGTACTTTCTTAAAGGTTTGCCAAAAAAAAAAAATGCTTGCTATCAGGATGCTGAAAGAAGTGTGTACTGCTAAACATGGCAGTAAAGTAAAGGTAAAGGTACCCCTGCCCGTACGGGCCAGTCTTGACAGACTCTGGGGTTGTGCGCCCATCTCACTCAAGAGGCCAGGGGCCAGCGCTGTCCGGAGACACTTCCGGGTCACATGGCCAGCGTGACATCGCTGCTCTGGCGAGCCAGAGCCGCACACGGAAACGCCGTTTACCTTCCCGCTGGTAAGCGGTCCCTATTTATCTACTTGCACCCGGAGGTGCTTTCGAACTGCTAGGTTGGCAGGCGCTGGGACCGAGCAGCGGGAGCGCACCCCGCCGCAGGGATTCGAACCGCCAACCTTTTGATCAGCAAGTCCTAGGCGCTGAGGCTTTAACCCACAGCGCCACCTGTGTCCCGGGAAAACATGGCAGTACCTATTCAGAAAAGGGCGATTAAAATGACTAAGGGGATAGAGCCGCTCCTCTAGGAAGAACAGTTGCAACGTTCATGACTTTTTAATTTAGAGAAAAGGCACATAAAAAGTGACATGACAGAAGTTTATAAAATTATACAAGGCATAGAGAAAGTGGGTAGAGAAAAGTTTTTTCCTGCCTCTCTCATAATTCTAGAACTCATGGACATCTAATGAGGCTGAAGGTTTGAGACAGAGAAAAGAAAGTGCTTCTTCATAGGAGTATTAAAGTATTATGTGTTGTATACATGAGCACTATACTGTAATTCCTGTACCCAAAATGACAGATAAGTAGTCAAATAAGTAGTCTGAGGATGGTTCTCTGTGTGTGTTGGGTGGGAGAGTTAAGTTGTGATTCGGAAGGGCAGAAGTTAAGGATTGCTGCTGGTCTAATGCTCAGAAACTAATTAAGCACCCTGCGGAAGCTATTAGGTGATGAAAGGCTCGGACTGAGCTCAGACATTGCCCCCATTACATTTGCCTTTAATTGCTTAGGCAGCAAGTTTTCAACTTGTGGGCTAGTTTTTAGAACAGAGCAAATGCCAAGCGGGGATAATGAGGGATTTTCTGATACCTGATAACCACAACAGGAAGTTTTGCCCTGCTCACATCTGCAGCAACTCTTCTGCAAGAGCTGAAAAACATACAGAACACTTTGTGTTCCTCCACCCCACCCCTGGGGCTCAAAGAAGAAATGCAGCAAAGTATGCTTAGCTCCTCGCAGGACTGCCAAGATAATAATAGCAGCGTGGAGCCCTTGCCACACTGTTTTCGTGATATTTACAATGTGATATTCAGCAAACACAGCACTATGATTCAGAGTTTGAAAGGATATTCTAACCAAAGCGAGTGCTCAAAATAGGGATGACACTAGGGGAAAGGATTTGGTTATTTCAATAACTGTGTAGTTGCCAAGACAATTGATAGTTATAATATACGCCTTTCTAAAAAGAAATCCTCCTTATAAACTCATATAAAGCCTTGTGCTTCCAAATTTCAAACAGAATCTCATCCCTATTTATTGCCTCCATGCTTCCCCTGGCTTCTGGAATTATTGCTCCCCCATCTCCCTATACTAGCACTGGACAACCAGCTGCCCTCCAGATGTTTTGGACTACAACTCCTATCATCCACACAAAGCACTGGTTAGGACTGGTGGGAGTTATAGTCTAAAACATCTGGAGGGCACCAGGTTGGCAAAGTCCTAGTCTGTATACCTTATTGCAGGCATCCCCAAACTCGGCTCTCTAGATATTTTGGGACTACAACTCCCACCATCCCTAGTTAACAGGACCAGTGGTCAGGGATGATGGGAGTTGTAGTCCCAAAGCATCTGGAGGGCCAAGTTTGGGGATGCCTGCCTTATTGTCTGTCTAGTCTGTATTACCTTATTTCTACCTTATTGTTTCTCGATATTTATTTCAGACTGTAAACCCCTTGCCAGGAGAGATTGGTGAATATTGGACAAAGGTAATGAGAAAGCAGCAATTCCAGAGGCAGCAGGAGAAGGAAAACAAGGAAACATAGGAATGACATTGAGTTTGAAATTGGCAGTCCTGTTCTTTGTAAAGTGTTGTGTACATAGATGTCATTATTATTATTATTATTATTATTATTATTATTATTATTATTATGGCTGTAGAGCAACAACACATGGTAGTGAGGATGCAATTATACTTCCTTTTTCGTATTTCCAAGCCTTCCACTGTGCTTCTCATATGTTGAAAAATACAACTGGATGAACTTTGCTATTCACAGACTCGTTCTCCTGCAATCCATCTAACAGATCTTCAGAACCAGGAAGAGAAAGATGTAATGATCTCCATAGCTTTGGTTTTGATGAAAGTGACATGAAGCAATTTCTCTTTCAAAGGGCAAACAACATTCTGCTGAGTTTCTGTTAAAGGATGTACCTGTGATCCATTTTGTTGTGCTATGTGCAGGAGGAACACAACTTTTGTGATTGCTTGTTCATTTAAAGCACTGATCTATCCTACGTACCATGTAAAAATGGATGGATGACAGCCACATCAAAGCACCTTAGAGAAGGCACAGTAGAAGTGTGATGAGAAGGAAAGCTTCTTTATGACTCTGTATCTTTAATCCCATACTGACTTCCTTCTGTGGTAAAAGTTGCTTCCATGAATTTTCAGATGGCAGTGTAGACTTTTGATAGCTCTTTGTCCTTCATTCTAGACCTATCAAATAACAAAACACAATGGATCATATTCAGTGTAGTTCTAAAATGAACATTCAGTGTAGTTCTAAAGTGAACAATGATTTTTCCTTCCATGGCAGGATGTCCTTCTCCCCCCTCTGTACATCTGTTCTATGTAACCCCTCAACCCTCTGGAGCAGATTTGTAGGTGGTGCCAGGGAGGAGAGGGAGAAATTCCCTTGTGCTGGCACAAAAAGTTCATTGAATACTTCTCAATGTCCCAATCCCAAGCCATTATTATTATTATTATTATTATTATTATTATTATTATTACTACTTTGTATGTAATCTCTGAGCACTGTTTGTCTATAATGGTCTAAAACTGTGGTTCCCAATTGGTGTCCATGGTCCATAGCCCACTCAGGGGATCTGTGGCACCAGTCACATAACCAAAACTACCACAGAGGTATAAAAATTTGCAAAAGTAGAGGGTTCGTGGTTGGGCTTTTGAAAAATAGGGGGTCCACAGTACTTAGCTAATTGGGAACCACTGGTCTATAATATACACTCATCAAATAACAAAATACAATCACCTGAAATCCAGCAAGTTCTTTTCCCCCCTTCAAAACAGGAATTGATATGTGTAAACTCTATCAAAGTGAACTGTGGTTTTATATCAGCACTGCCTGATGGCTTAAGCCCACACAATGTATTTGATATGGAAATATCTACAGAGATAGATGAGAGGAAGAAGACTTGCTAGAGTTACTTTATTGTTTCAGAAGAGTTGCTAGAAATATTTATGTTGGGCTTTGCAATAATTATCTACTTTCATTAGTTCAGTCCATTTATTTTCTGGTTTTCCTTCCTTCAGCAGCATTGACTCAGATAGAATACATACTCTAATGTTTGGTACCCACTGAACACTAATCACACATTTGTAGTATTGATCCATAGCTTTCACATTTACTACAGTTAAGCTGAAAAACAGTCACCTAAAGAATTCAACACTGCACAGTTTTTTGGGGGTGGAAGCACAAATAAGACACAATGTCCTGCTTTGTTATCAGTTGGTTATATTTTATCAAGATTTTGCAATCTAAAGGGAGATTTTTACAAGTACACTTCTTCCTACATGGGATGAGTTTTTAAAATTATCCTATGGTGATATTTAAGTGGAAACTGATATTTAATTGAGTCCAAAAAGTATTTTGTCCCCCACATGAAGTAGGAAGCAACCTTATTTTATTGAATCAGCTCATTGGACCATCTAACCCACTATTACATATATCAACTAGAAACAACCATCCAGGACTTTTTGAGACCTGTCACATGAGATCCTATAGCCTGAGACATCAGAGCTTGAATCTGGGACCTTCGATATGCATAGCATGGGCTTGACCATGGAGCGAGGGTCCCTCTTCTTTGCAAGTAGCAAACCTAAATTAGTGACAACACAAGGCGTATCTACCACTAGTGTGCATTGCCAAATGCGAGGGTAAGGAAGGGAAATATTTGCACAACTTTTACGTCAATATGTATGTAGAATTTTAAAAATAAGATCCAACACAGCACAAGCAGATGTCCAAGCACATAAAGGGGTTTTGTCTTACTCTCCTTCCCCCCAGTGGCAACCTCTGGGGGGTTGGGGAACTCTCCAGAGCAGATTTTGGGAGTGTGTGGGGTGCTGGAGGAGTGGAGATAAGAAACAGGAAGTCTGGTTTGCAAATGGATTCCTGTTGTGCATGCAGGCTGTCACAGCTGGTTCTCTCCCAATTGCTATAATTAAACAGAAATACAACACTTCTCACAATAACGGGGAAGACTGTGATCAGGTGACCTTTGGGCCCACTCAGGCTGCTGTCAAGGTGCTACCTGTTGACAAACAACTTCTTCTTATGTTCTTAAAATAATGATGGCTCTGAATTCATAATGCAGTCAACATCTATAAAACCCTGTGGTGCAACACAGAATTGCAACCAAAGATTGTTTTGAGGAAGTTCTGCTCCCACCCACTCCCTTTAATTTGAGCTTCTCATGGCCAGGTAACAGCTTGCTGACTAGCTCGGAGAACCACGTTTAAGAATCTTCACTGCAAGGCAAATTCCTTCGAACTCACATGAGATTGACAATGTAATCCTAGGCATGTCTTCTCAGAAATATTATTGTATTACTGATATTTAGTTTTATTTATTCATCACTTTTCTCACAAAACGGGTCCCAATGGGGCTTTCAAATTAATAAGATACAAATAAACACATAAGGCATTGAAATCACACAAACATAATCAGGGAAACAAAGTACCTAAAATGCTCATCCATCAATATTTATAAAAAGGACAAATCCTACTTACCCATTCTGCTACAAGATGACAAACTGAGGGCAGGGGACATATCTAATTACCCTCCAAATTAACTTACAAAAGCTGGGTGGAAAGAAGTGTTTTAGTCTGGTGCCTAAAAACAGAGCATGTTGGCTCCAAGTATGTGAAAGTCTAATTGAATTCAATGGGACTTACTCGCAGGTAAAGTGTATATAGGTTGAAATTCTATATGCATGTGCCTGTGAAAGATATACATGGGATTGCAGTATTACTTTCCCCCTTATAAAATAGATTTCACCTCCCTTTTCTTTCAGCCTCTTGTTTCTTTCTGTATAGCTCCAGCACCATCACTGTCTATTTCCTGATTCAACTGTTCATACCACCATAAACATTTAGCCTTTAAAGTGCCACTGGAGTCCGTTGTTTCATTTTTGTGAGTAATTCTACAAAAATCCTCCTGGAGTGATCCTATTCTATTAAATATTATTAGTACACATAGCCCATAATATAAAATAAAATAATGTAAACATGGGATCTGAAAAAAATCTATAGCCCTTTTCATTTTCGGTTTTAAAAAATAAATTTCTTGCTGACTTCATTTTGCCGCTGTGCATTACCCATTACGTATATTTGAAGGGACATTGGCCATTATAAGGATACACTGTGGTTGCATACTACCATCTAGAGTCTAAGGATATACTCACAGCCCTTTCACAAGACTAAGTCTTTTAAAATATAGTTTCCCACATATAGGGAAACAAGGGAAGTATTTTCCACATCATTTCAGTGGCCACAGGAATCTCTCTATAGCTCTCTAACATAAATGCACATACCCTGAGCCAAAGGTTCTGGCGTCTTCATCAGGGGCCAAAAAGTAGCTCAGGATGAACTTGGACTTATCCATTCATTTCACTTCAAGATATCTTCAACTGACTCTATGAGCAGCTAGCACTGAAACAAATTTGGGAGGAAATTCTCAAGCAAATTCAAATTTGCTTGCCTTCAAAAAATATCAGTACTTTACTTCTCTGCACATTCCCAGTTATGAGTGGTGCTGAATTTAGGGTGTTAAATGTAAATTGTTCAACATTAACACTCCCAATAAGGGACGCAGGTGGCGCTGTGGGTTAAAGCCTCAGCGCCTAGGACTTGCCGATCAAAAGGTCGGCGGTTTGAATCCCTGCGGTGGGGTGCGCTCCCGCTGCTCGGTCCCAGCGCCTGCCAACCTAGCAGTTCGAAAGCACCTCCGGGTGCAAGTAGATAAATAGGGACCGCTTACCAGCGGGAAGGTAAACGGCGTTTCCGTGTGCGGCTCTGGCTCGGCAGAGCAGCGATGTCACGCTGGCCACGTGACCCGGAAGTGTCTCCGGACAGCGCTGGCCCCTGGCCTCTTGAGTGAGATGGGCGCACAACCCCAGAGTCTGTCAAGACTGGCCCGTACGGGCAGGGGTACCTTTACCTTTACTTAACACTCCCAATAGGATTCAGACTCCAGAGCCCAATTCTTACATTTTGCCACATATCAGATAAGCACATTTTATTTCAGCAATGCACATAACACAGCTCATTTCCAGAAACCTATGAAAATGGAAGGCCCTGCTTATTTTGAGCTCCACATCACCTTCAGCCACTCAAGGAGTTTTGGAGGAAAATGCTTTGCTATTTTTTTCCCCTTTTGGCAACTCTAGCAAAGCCTTACAGTCAGGCTTTATAACTGCTGGCAGGGGGGGGGGGGGCGACAAAAATGCTTAGTGAAGAGCCTGCCAACAGCTATACCGGTACAATGTCACATCTGGTTTTATGCCACATTATCGGGGATTTGCAGATTGAGAAGGAAATGGAAAAAAGCCCAAGACTGCAAAGCACCAGACAGAATTAGTAGCCACTGATAGCCTTAGCCTCCATGATTTTTTTCCTAATCCTTTTTTAAGGGCATTCAAGTTGGTAGACATTGCTACATCTTGTCGGAGCAAAATCCATACTTTGTGTACTGTGTGAAGAAGCATTTCCTTTTGGCTGTCTTAAAACATTCAACATTCAGCTTCACTAGATGCTCCCAGGTTCTAGTATTAGGGAGGAAAGCATATTTCTCTTTCTTTCTGTCTGTCTGTCTGTTATTTATTCAGTGGTCTGTGTTTGCAAGGGCTTGATTCAGGACTAAGGATTCTGAGCTCCTGTGTTCTGATCCGATGAATGATATCCAGTCACAGAGCATTCCAGGATTTGGGCCTCTGCCATTGGCCCTTAAACTTTGAGTCATGATTCACAGCTTGGAAGTTTAGACAGCCAATCACGTTGGGAATGGGAGTGGCCCAGGCCTTCAGAAATGTATATAAGCAGTTGCTTTGCCCCTGTTGTCCAGTTCTGTTACTTCAATAAAGGCTCCTGCTGTTATCACTGTGTCTTGCCTCATGGAAACCCACCTACACTTCTGTCTCTCTCTCCCTCTCCCTCCCTCCCTCCCTCTCTCCCTCTCTCTCTCTCTGCTGTCTCTACACCAGGCATAGGCAAACTTGGCCCTCCAGATATTTTTGGGACTACAACTCCCATCATCCCTAGCTAACAGGACCAGTGGCCAGGGAAGATGGGAGTTGTAGTCCCAAAACATCTGGAGGGCTGAGTTTGCCTATGCCTGCTCTACACCATGCATTATTATGTCCCCCCTTCCCTCACCATTTTCTAAAAACAACAACAACTAAAAAGACCCAAATGTGGTAACCTTTCCTTATACAGAAGCTGCTGCAGCCCCTTGATCATTTTGGTCTCTGGTTTCTGAACTTTTCCAGTGCTACAGTATCCTTTTTGAGGCTGATAAGCACACTCATCCAGCCACACTCTTCTCTGGTCCCTGCCTGATTCATGAATGTGATATGCCAAATGGCCCATGATCCGTCATGGCATCTAGCTTGACAAACACTTCATTTATTTACTCTCCTCTCTAATCTATCCTCAGGAAAGATTCTCTCTCTCTCTCTCTCTCTCTCTCACACACACACACACACACACACACACACACACACACACACACCAAGATATAGTAAAATGCATTTGTATGGTACTTGTGTTTCAATAGGAAGCTTCTCTGTGGAGGGGCTCTTTCTTGTATCTTTTCAAGGCAGCACTCACCGACAGCTCTTATAAATAATAGTAACCTAATAAGCCATTTAGAATTCAAAGCACAACATGTCAGGGTGAGAAAGGAAAAAAGAAAACCAGGGGCCTGTATGCCTCTAAGTTTCTCTCTCTCCCCCCTCCTTTAAGATTCCTTCCTTTATCTCAGGCGTGTCAGCCTCTTCCCTTTCTGCATCTCTACATTTTTATGAATATCTCTTTTCCTCAGAGAGTTGCCTAGAGCTATCGGTGGTCCATAGTGCAGCGGAATTAATGCAGTCGGTAAGCGATAAAATGGAGAGAATGTTGGCAATATGCGATTACAGATTAAATGATGCAATTTCAGGGTCAGCACTACAGAAGGCACTTTATAAAGAGACTGACAAGTGAAGATGAATGGCAAATGAATGAGGGCAGTTACAGTATTTAATGCACATTTGCCTGTCCTGAGATCTACAGACTTTGCTACCATCTGCTGGCTTATGAAAAAGAGCCAGAGAGTCTATATAAGAGGTTACATGCATAATCTTTCAGCTGTCTCTCATTATGAGAACAGCCCTCATTCCAGGTTATATCACACCTCCGGCCTCCATGGACCTGTCAAATAGACTCTCTTTTGTATGCGGATGCATTTTCGGCAGTGTGTGTAAGAGAAGCTGGCAAAGGAGCAGAGGGCAATGTATTCTACCAACCAAATATTATGTCCTGCCTTTTCAAAATGCAGAGATTGTTAATTTTATTAAACACCCTGCATTCTCCAGGACACAGACTTGAGTGTCGTCTGAAAGGTATGCAGTCTGATGCTTTGGAGGGATATGCATTCAACCATTTAGTTATTTATTAAAAGAAATTGACGATGTTGTAAGTGAGTTGTCCCAGTGACTGTTTTAGAATGTTACAACAAACTGTGATCCTGGTGACTGTGTTAGAATGTCACAACAAACTGTGATGTATCATTACAGTTTATTATCATTATAACCTTTGGCTTGCATTCTCCTTCATCACCCTCTGGTAGGGTCACTCAGTCCGGACACTGAGATCCAGCTCCAAGGACCTTCTTTCTGGTGGTTCCTTCATTCAGATAAATAAGGTTACAGGGAACCAGGCAGAGGGCTTTTTCTGGTACTCATGCCCACCCTGTGGAACACCCTCCCAGCACATGTCAAACAGATAAACAGCTATGTGATTTTTTAAAAAGACTTCAGGAAAGTTTTTAGCGTGTGACGTTGTATTGTTTTTTTACTGTTTTTTGTTAGGAGCTGCTCCAACTGACTGGGGCAACCCAGTCAGATGGGTGGAATTTAATTTTATATTATAATTATAAGATTTGAAACTGACTTCTGATTTCAGTGTAGCGTTATGTCCATACCTTTGCCTTTCTAGTGGAGGATAAGGCTACCAATGGCTACTAACCTGAATGGCTATGTTCTGAATACGAGCTGAGGGGAATCACAAGTGGGGAAAGTGGTGATTTGCTCAGATCCTTCTTGTCATCATCTGGTCAGCGACTGGCTTGAGAACAGGCTTGATTCAGCAGCCTCGTCTGATAGTCAATACAAATCTATGGTGCAGCCACATTTGGAATACTGTGTGCAGTTGAAATGGTTGCCCCATTTCAAAAAGGATATTGTAGAGTTGGAAGTGATTCAGAAAAGGGCCACAGAAATGATCAAGAGGGTGGAGCAACTCCCCCATGAGGAAAGGTCACAACATTGACACCTTTTCAGTTGGGGGAGGGGGAATGAGAGAAAGAGGCAATGTGGTAGACATTTATACTGTGTAAGATTCTGGATTGAAATTTTGTAAAGTTTGAAGTGATAAGGAAGCCTATCACCCTTCTTCCCCATATGTGTCAGGGCCCATGTGTGACTATTCTTCAGCCGCAGTAGGGATGGGAACAGAATACAGTGTAATTTGCATTTAAAGGAAAAACTACTTAAGCCACACTTTCCAAAATGATTCACAAAGAAAAAACAGAGCTATCCTTCAAAATTTGCGCTTCTCCAAATTGTGCAGGGCAGTTCTCCAGCCAAGTAATGTGTACAAAATGCAAATACTGGAGTAAAGCACACATCAAAATGCATATACAGCGGTGACTTGGTTCTCAAACTTAATCCGTTCCGGGAGTCCGTTTGACTCCCGAAACTGTTGAAAAACCAAGGCACAGCTTCCGATTGGCTGCAGGAGCTTCCTGCACTCAAGCAGAAGCCGCGTTGGATGTTCAGCTTCCAAAAAACGTTCGCAAACCGGAACACTTACTTCCTGGTTTGCGGTGCTCGGGAGCCAAGGCGTTCAACAACCAAGGTACCACTGTATCAGGCAAAATAGCGTATAAAAATGCATTATATTAAGAGAATTTGCTTTGCAAAAATGTGTATATTAGGCAAAATTACATACAAAAATGTGCCTATTAGGAGAAATTCACAGTAATATACTGGTACATTCTTGTGAGGACATTTTTTTATTTTTTTGAAAAAAAATACATGAACTGTTGTGAAAGCATGGAGAACTGAAGAGCGGCAAAGCCAGACACTGAAACTGAAATTGAGAGATTCTCCCATCCTTAAGCTCCTGTATCTCTGAGCACTTTACTAATTTGAGGCACGCAAATCTCCCTGTTTTGATGCACCTGCTCCAACAGCCTCTATTTACAGCAACATTAGGTCATTATTTTGTGTATTGACTCTGAATAGACTAGAGGCTAAGAGTGGGACACTCAATATCATCTCCAGCTGCAATCCACTTTGCTGCCCTATCCCCCTAAATTCTGAAAGGGCATCCCTAATGAGAAGTGCCTCCCTCACCTGACAGTCCTGCAAATGATTTGGAGGTAAGTCATCGCTCAGACTATCAGCCCCTTTGCAGGACTTTTCAATGGTCCCTTCAGCCCCCCTAAAATATTTGAGGGGGCCAAGCCCCTCCAAAGTTGATGGGCATTGCCATTCAAATGGGGGGTGCCCCCTCTCATTATTTATTATGCTTACCTGCCCCCCTATTTTATTTAAGTTGGCACCCTTGTGAATACACTTCCACAATTCCTTGCTTTTCGTAGCTTCTTAAGAACAATCCCATGCTGAACAGGATAATGAAATATTTAAGCCCACACCTGCTAACACCCTCTTATTTACATCTCCAATGCTTTTTAATAGGAGATTGTGCTATGTTAACATTTGCTTTAGGAAGGAAAGATGGATAAGAAGTTCATAGAACTCCCAAGAGAATGAAGTAACAAGAATTATAGGTTGTGTGTTGCTCAGTATCAGCTAGGTTAAAGCAGAATCTGGAAAGAGAGAGGCTTTGACCAAAACATTTAGATAACTTTGTTTGATGTAATCCATTAAGGACTGAATTAATAAATCAAGCATTTGCATTGACTGAGGAGACTGAGGAAAGAGGCCAAGAAGCCACACTAGGATCACATCAGTAGCTGGTCCACATCAAAATGCTACAGCAGTCTTTATTTCCTAGTAAATCACTGCCTCTATTTTTCCTCTGGGACTGTCTTTCTTAAAAAGAAAAAAGAAAATAAAAGTGTGTGTACATATGCACTAGAATAGTAGAAAGCAGAACAGGGAATAGAGATTCAGCCGGTGCTGGATCAGGGTAACACTTCCGGGGATGATACAGATTCACAGTTTGGGCATGTTCCTGGCCTCAACCCTGAGCGTGAATGCCCACATCTCTGGGGTGGGCTAGAGTGCATTTGCACAGCTAAAGCTAGTGTTCCAGCTGCACCCATCCCTTTAGACATCTGATTTGGACACAATGACACACAACTTAGCTTCATCCTGTTTGGATTTCTGTAGCATGCTCTATGTGCCTTTGAAAAGTGCTCAGAAACCTCAAATGGCCCAAAGAAGTACAGCCCAATTGTTGGCTGCTGGTGGTTATATAGGGAGCGTATGACTCCCTTGTTACAACAACTCCACTGGCTATCAGTCTGTTTCCTGGCACAAGTCAAAGCATTGTCTATATCTTATAAAGCCCTATATGGCTTAGACCTAGGCTATCTGAAGGACTGTATTCTCCCATATGAACTTGCCCGGGCTCTCAAATCTTCAAGAGAGGCCCTTCAGTCAGTCCCACATGCCTCACAGGCATGTTTTGTGGGGCTGCAGGAGAGGGCCTTCTCAGTGGCTGCTCCCAGACTTTGGAACTCCCTCCCTAGAGAAGCTAGACTGGCTCCCTCCTTGTTGTCCTTCTGCTGGCAGGTGAAGCTTTTTTTTTCTTTCCAACAGGCCTTTAGGAACTGACTTTTTAAAAAGAAAAAAAAGGAAAGGGCTTTTAAGAGTGTTGTGCTTTCTTTCTTTCTTTTTACTACATGTATTTTAATATATTTGGTTTTCTGTTGGTTTGATTCTATTAGAGTTTAATTGGTCTTTAAACTATTATATGTGTTTCTTATATATCTTCTATATGTGTTTATCTTTTTGTATTTTACCTGTGTTGTTTTAATTTGTGCAAACTGCCTTGAGTCCCATTCTGAGGAAAAGGTAGGATATAAATAAATATAATAGCAATAGCTCTTTGAGGGGTAAACTACAAATCCCAGGATTGAGGGGAGGCGGGGGGGAGCCATGTGTTTTCAGTGTGCTTTCAGTGTGCGACGTGGATGTGACCATTAAAAAGTCCAAATAAATTATAAAGTGCCTGTGAAAGAGGAAGAAAAATTGAAACCTCTTTCACCAATGAAGCAAACTTTTCAGAAATGGGAAGGACAGGTTTCAGCACCAGACTGCGTCATCCTCAGGAAGAACTCCAGCATCACAAAATATCAAAACCAGGGGAGTAACTGTCTCCATGGCACAAAAGAGGAGGAAGCAGAAGAGTAAAATGGACTGTTTTTTAGATAAAAGGTCAGCCATCTTTACAGAAGCTAATGAATCAAATGCCATTATATATAGAAGATACAAAAGGTCAAATAAATATCCTGAACTTGAGCTAAAATGTTATTGAACAATTGAAGAAAGAGAAGGTGAACAACTTTTTCCTATATAATAAACTATAATTAAGGATATAACACTGATTTTGGCTGAAGTGTTGTTGCTTTAAAAAAACAAAATGGCACTGAAACTACTGAACTTCAGGAAACAGAGAGAGAAAGAGGAACAGGAAACAAACTTTACGTGCTCTCAGGAGAAGAGGGGGCTTAACCCCGCTGAGTCTACTGCAGAAATTAAATTCTGTGGTCCTTAACCCCTTCATATACTAACTAGCAAATATGCATGGTTAGGTCTGACTGCTAAAAGCTCCCAGTGTTTAGTAACACTGGATACAAAGTCCTCATATTCTCATATGACCACCATCTTCTTGCATTAAGATGGTTTGCAGTGCTGTAGAGCTAGAACATAAAGATTCAATCTGTTTACTCAGGGGTCAGAGACAGTAAGTAAGTAAATGAAAATACTCCCTCCTTGTAGACTTTTTAAACTTCCTTGCCTTTACAGGTTTGTATAAGAGTGCTGATATTTAAGAAGTTGCGGGACTGAAACTATTTAAACTGGAAAGGCTTGTTTTTAAAAAGTGGGGAGACTTTAGGAGAGACTCTGCTCCATCAACCAATGCTATTCTTCTTTAAATTTTGCTGACTGTTTCACCAGAAGAGCATTCCGAGTCAAGGGGATGGAGAGGAGCAATGCTCCAAGGAACAATTTCATAGCAAATAGCTCTCGTCAAACACTGATGGTACACCAGCAGATTTAATAATAAATTTGGATACCTGTCAAGTGAGATCAAATAGGATGAGAAGGAATTCCTTGTAGAAAAGGGGAGACAGGACATTTCCAACACTTGGGGGACAGTAGACTAAGCTCAATTCATTTTAAATTCAGATTTAGTTCAAAGATACAGAAGCCTCTTGGATTGGAAGGGAGAGAAGTATATATATTGAAGGAAAGCTGATAAAATATATTTCTGAAAAGGGAACACTTACAAGTTTTTTAATATAAACATTTAAAGGGGGAAACACATGTTTAAAAAAACTATAGAAGCTAACCACATGAAGAGAGGCATGTGCACTTCTATAAGGTGAAACATGGTCTTAATAACTTCTATAATAACAGTGCACAATTATGCCTGATTAGGCAAAAGTGAAGATAATCTGGCAATAAAACTATCAAGCTACCAGCATGTAACCTAAGAAAATTATAAACTTTGACTGAAATCTCAACGCTAAAGGCAATTAGCTGTGTGGGCATATGATCTTACAGCCTTGTGCAAATCCCTTTTTGGATATGCTTTAAATAATGGAATCTGCAATTTTGATTTTTTGAAGGTGAAATGGCAATATTAAGATTGAATATTTTTTAAAAAAAAAATCCATAAAAGTAACACAAGAGGCAACAAATAGCTCTAGGCAGAATATTATGTCGGCTGAACTCATGAGAAGATTTATATATTTTTTGTTGTTGTTGTAGAAATGAACAACCAGAGGGATTTAGAGATTGGAATAATATTAGGTTATGCTTAAATGCAAGCCCATAAAGTGGTGCAAAGAAGCACAGTTGCATCTTCTCCAGTAGAATCATGATGGCTTCATGTCAGCAAACTGAGGATCTGGACCGCAACATTTTTAAAATAAAGAGCCTACAGCAGCAAACTGGAGACAGAAGCTCCAGTGGTGCTCATAATGTGAGTGCCTGGTGAGTATCCAAGAAAATATAGGAGCTAGCATCAAATCTCCCAGCTAAACGTTGTCCATAAAATATTAACTAAAACTCTGAGCAAAAAAAAGAAGCCTACAAAAGATAAATATTTTAAATCCAGGTCAAGTTAGTTGTGGGCCGGGGAGCTAGCAGTAGTTAAGAAGGGTGTTCAACATATTGTTTCTGACAAGACTAAATGGTATCATCTGCAGTGTGCTTCAGGGGGAATGTGCCCTGGGTGTAGAGGGTTTCATGATGTTGATGCATCACCTGAGCCTTTGAAACAACCTGAAATGGAGCCTATGGCTTTTAGCTGCTTACCTGCCACAAGGGTAAAGAGAACCATAGAAGCATGAACCTCTTGCAGCACAGCATCAGCGGCAAGGTAGCTCTGTTCACTGCCGGGGAAGCCCTCTTCACAAACGTGCTCGTAGCTAAATCTGTACAAATATGTGACTCCAAGGGGGTCCAATTAACCATAAGATGCCAGTGACACCTCTAGTGACTTTTGGTGGCTATTCCCATCTCTCCATCTTTTAGTCCTTCTTCTCAACCTATTTCCCTAGCTCTGTCTGTAGAACTCATCTGGACCAGGAGGAGGGATGAATCTGTTTTAAACAGATTTATATATGGCAGACATGTCCAACGCATCAATCACGATTGAACGGTCAATTGCGGGATGGATTTTGGTCAATCACACTATGGCAATATTTTTTGTGTGCATCCTCTTTCCTCCTCAGAGGATAGCAGCCCCCCCCCCCAAAAAATATACCCCTTATCTTTTATCTAAATTATGGAAGAAACGGAGAGGAGCATACAGCGATCCAGAAGGGCACAAGCTTCAGCCATGTGCGCCCATGCCTGGGAGCTGCCAAGGGTCCTGCGAGTGGTCGGCAGGGCAGTTCTGAAGCTGGTTGCAGCGTTGGGCTTCAGTTGAGCATGAAGTTTGGGCCGTCTGAGAGGAACCCTTCACCCCATGACGGAATGGCCCTGCAGTTTCGCATAAAAATATACTGATTTATGGAAGCGATTATCATTTGTTTGTTTTTTATCATAAGCTCAGCCAAATATAATATGTTTAAGTTGAAGAATGACAGTGGGAGAGTGTGGTAAATCACTGCCAGTTTTTGATACTGCCTAGTAGATCGCCGCCTACCTGAAGTTGGACATGCCTAATATATGAAATTTAGTGGTGCTGACCTGATCAATCTTTGCCTGCATTGGACCACCTCTAGAATTGAGCACCCACATACGTTTGAGCCTCCTGCACATTGTCAACTGTTTTTTGTTTTTAAAAACTTACTAATTGTATGCAAAAATACATATGGTATACACATCAATCCCCATGTGCTACTATATTTCTGAAGCATATTTTTTAATATATGAACACATAAGTATTTTTATACAGTTATCTGCATTGTTGTATGTTTTGTTTATGTGCTGGTTACATTATGAAACCTGTATATGCATATAATAAGTATATAATAATGCATGTAATATTGCAATAATTGCTTATTTTTTTAGCATAACCTGGAAAACTCCCTGCCTTCTTAGATCAAGCAGGCTCCTTACTGTATGCTTCTGTGCCTGATAAGAATGTTCCTATTTAGACAAGCCCACCCAGATGCTTAGAAAGTTGAGGTAATTTTAAACTTTTGTATGTTTTAAAGTAGGGTTGTGATTTTTTCTTGATTTTACTGTTTTATCTTTTTTTAACTGCTTTGAAGTTTCTCACAGTCGAGCAGCGTATAAATTTTATGAATAATAAAACAAACAAACAATTCATTTCTCATGGACAGCAAGAAGTGAGATGGAATGGGGGGGGGGGAATCCAATTGGATTAAGGTCAGGTTTTCCAGAATTTCCATCCCTAACTAGGGCCATCTTCAGCCTGAAGCCCACCCACTCACCTTCACTCATAGCTGTCAGTAATTTAACTTTCTTGACTGCACTCTTGCTCTCTTCTCCTCATTCGTCTTCTAAATTCTACAGCAAACATTTCCAGTGTCTACAAAAGGGAAAGGGGAGCACATGAGTCTGAGTTTTTCCACAATGGATTTCCCCTTACATCAGAACCAGATCTATTTTTTTCACATACTACCTCAGATATCAAACTTTCATACGTGGCATAAATGCAAATCCCAGAGATCCAGAGGTGCTTTTAGTCCTTTTCCCACAGGCCCAAACCATGTAGGACACATGCACCTGTCCCCACACCATGCATTAATTGGTTCCATGTGCACAGAAATAAGTTGCAGGTAGGTAGGCTCTATAACCTAGGATCCTGCCACCCTCTCCAATTTCAGAAAGAGAGCCTACACACATACAAGCTGTTCTGTACAGCCAGAGACAGTGTGCCTGGGAGTGAGGGGCAGCAGACACAATCCTGCATCTTCTGAACACATCTATTGTACATGTTTCCAAAACATACCAAAATGAAGCAGGTAGCCAACCAGGTAGCCAACTGTCATTCCAGTTTTTGGTGAATTCCAACCTGGCCAGAATTTGTTCCGCTGAGAATTATGCCTACTTCCCAGAAAGTCATTTCTTCACTTAAGAAGAAAGAGCACACAGCTTTATCTGATCTAAACGTGTCATTTGTCACAGTTTGGGCTCCTTATGAGTGCCACTTGGAACTTATTTTGTCGACAGTCTGTTTCAACCTTGCAGTTGTGCTTGTCCATCAAATTAAGTAAAGAATTCCTTCCACCAATGTCTAGAAACTAAGAAAGGATTTCACTTTTCAGAGCAAGACTTTCGGCTCACCCCCTTACCTGTTATCTCTCCTCCCCTCTTACCTACTGATAGGTCTTTTCTTCTGAGTTGAAGCCAAAGATGCTTAAGGCATTACAAACATTTTTGCTTTGTGAAAGCAATTGAATCACTGCTAGGGTTGTATGATCCTACTTTCATTGGCTATATTTCACTGATGAAAGCTTGTTTTTTTCAGTTGATTGATTCATGTATGATATCCCTGCTTTCAGTATCCCATTCTTCCTTGGCCCCTCCCATCATTATTTACAAATATCTATATCACCTTCTCTGCCCACTGCAGGTGGGTGCGGAAGTCAGTTTTTGCCAATGTCCTCTGGCTGCCTATTTATCTACATTTCACATGATGAGCACTCTTTGGGTTTGGTCAGTCAGTCAGCCACAAATCTACCTAACAGTTGCCTCTTCACACCGTGCATAGTTAAGTGATGGAATTCGCTCCCACAGGAGGCAGTGAGGGCCACCAACAGGGATGGCTTTAAAAGACAAATTCATGGAGATTAAGGCTATCAATGGTAAGAGCCGTGTTGGCTGTCAGAGACATTGTGCCTTTGAATACCAGTTGTTGGAAACTGCAAGAGGGAAGAGTGCAGTTGTGCTCAGTTCTTACTTGTGGACTTCCTCTGGGAATCTGGTTAGCCACTGTGAGAAAAGATTCTGAGCTAGACAGACCTTTGGCCTTCTCCAGCTTGGCTCTTTGTATGTATGTATGTACGTGTGTATGTATGTATTTAATATGTGGGATGCGGGTGGCAATGTGGTCTAAACCACTGAGCCTCTTGGGCTTGCTGATTGGAAGGTCAGTGGCTCAAATCCCTACAACGGGGTGAGCTCCCGTTGCTCTGTCCCAGCTCCCGCCAACCTAGCAATTTGAAAGTATTTAATACCCTACCTTTTCCTCCAAGATGGCCAAGGTGCAGTGCGTTATTTTACCCTTCCCCACTTAATCCTCCCAACAACCCTGTGAGGTAGGTTAGGCTGAGAGGCAGTGACTGGCCCCAAGTCACCTAGTGAGCTTTGTGGCTAAGACTGGACTCCTCGTCTCCCATTTCCTAGTCTGACCATCAAACCACTGCACCACACTGGTTCTCAATATGAACATAATTATGTTCATGCTCATAATCCCAATGCTCCAGATTGTTGCTTACCTGGTAAGGGCAAGAGATGGTGAAATACGAAAGCACTAGCAGACATGCACATGGCAGAGGGATCAGCAGGACAGCTGGCAGGGCCATCTCTGAATAGTCCATCTTTGCATGTTCTTCGTCTGCACAGAATCCTTTACTGATTTGTCTTGCCAGTGTCTATGAAAGCCACAATGCAATACATGTCTTTTCAGGCATCCAATAGGTGGTGGTGGTTGTTTTTGTGAGAGACACAAATGGGAATACTTCAAAGGTAGACTAAAAATTTCATGGACACAATTTATAAGCATGAGCTTCAGGGAGCAACTCTCCTTGTCTCTTTCTCTGCACCCAGCTGACAAAACATAAACATAATTATCACTACATTTTTGGTTCTGATTCTGGAGAAACCAGTGGCTCTCCAAACAGTAGTGGTTTCTACATGGATGGTGCACCCTGTGAAGTGATTACAGTCAAGGGACAAGCACTACACAGGAAGAGTAATCAGCCAGATAGGCAACGGCATTGTTGTTCGTTGGTGCCGCAGCTGGCAGATCATATTCTTCTTTAATTATTTGATTTGTTAAATATTTATGAAGAGTGTCTGGTGAACAAAAAAATAAAACCACCACCCAGATGTTTGGAGACCTTGTAGCTGAATGTTAATTCGTAGCAGGGTGCCCAGTGGCACAGCGATTTCCATTCAGCCGAAAACAAACCACCCCAACAAAAGATAATAATTCAATTAGTATAACAGAAGGGGCAAAACATCAGGATCCTTTTAGTTTAGGATTGTGTGCACAATGACTTACTTCCAGCATGCAAGGCCAAACATGCGCTTTGGGCAGGATTTACATTCACTTCATACCCTCTGCCCCCTCTGCTTCTGTTGAACATGTTGATATTCAAACCCATTGTTCAGCTGGAATATTTAAAAAAAGGGGGTTCACCAGTGAAGAATACAACAGGTATGACTTTGATTGTTATGCAAGGAACTTATTTGAAAGGGAAAATATGCGCGTGGGTCTCAAGTAATTCAGTGCAGAATGGTTTTTACTTTATTTCCCCCCTTGGTCAGTAACAAGTTTTCTGGGTAGCACACAAAGTAAAAAATATTTTTTTCAAAAAACAAGAATACAATTTCAATAGAATAATTATATAGTTATTATATTTATTTATATCCAGCCTTTTCCCCTGACGGGGACTCAAGGCAGCTTATAGCTAAAACAGAAACAGCTAAAAGTATGGGGGGGGCAGAATTATGGCAGCAGATGAAACGATGCAAGGAAATAGAGAGAAAGTGGTTGAAGCAAAGGCTGGCAAAAACAGCTTTCCAATGGCCAATCCCTTTTGGCCTCTTCCAATTTCTGAGAATCTTCAAATCACTTGGCTTAAAAGTTGTTTTGGGATCTTCCTTAAAATGCCTCTGATCCCATAAAACAGAGGTTTTCAACCTTTTTGTGTCCACAGCTCCCTTGACCAACCACATTCTTTCTTTGGCACTTCTGAAGGGCTTAGGAGCCCAGTTATGTCACCCCTTGCCTGAAGAGCTAGAAGCCTCCCTTGTGGAGTGTTCCCTCAGTCTGCTCTCTTCTCCCCTCTCTTTGGGAGTCCTCTGGGCAGTCGCTGCTGCTGCCCCTGGTCTCTGAGCTGCACCCCCCTGCCTCCAAGAGAGGTGCCTTCCTACAGAGGCCTGGGAAGAGGATGCCCCCAGCCTTAGTAGCCCAACGTAGACTAGCCAAAGCTGAACATGAAGCCAGCACCTTATCTTGGGAGGCAGCAGTGGCAGCAGTGAGTGCTGCCAGGCCTGCATAGCAGAAAGGCTCCCCTTCAGTACCGGGCACTCAGCTGCCAGGCAGGCCTTGCACACAGCAAGCACAAGAAAGGCCAGGGCATCGCCTGTCTGCCTGCTTGCCTGGCTTCCCACTTATCTGCCCATTCCCAACAGCAAGGGCTGGTGGACTGGCTGGCTGGTCCCCCTTGCCCACTTGCTTGCTTACTCCAAGGACACCTCAGCTCCTGGCAACCAACCCCCCCTGGCCAGCCCCAGAGACACCATTTGCTTGCAGAGCTTGTAGCCAGGGCTGCTGCAACAAACAGCCGTACAAGCCTTTGGGAGGCAGACATGCAAGAAGGCAAGAGAGGAGAAAGGGAAGGAAAGTGGGACAGAGGCCAGTGTTGCCTGCGGCACCCCTGACTATCATTCAGAGCCAGTGTGGTGTAGTGGTTAAGAACGGTAGTCTCGTAATCTGTTAAACCGGGTTCGCTTCCCCGCTTCTCCACATGCAGCTGCTGGGTGACCTTGGGCTACTCACACTTCTCTGAAGTCTCTCAGACGCACTCACCTCACCGTGTTTGTTGTGGGGGAGGAAGGGAAAGGAGAATGTTAGCCGCTTTGAGACTCCTTCGAGTAGTGATAAAGCGGGATATCAAATCCAAACTCTTCAAATCCAAACTCTTCTATTCGAGGGGCCCCAGGGTGCCACGGCACACTGGTTGAAAACCACTGCCATAAAAGCGTTTGTTTGAGGGAGGAAATTATTTACCTTTGTCATTAATATAGTGCAAATCAGATGCATCAAGTAGCCCATAAGCAAGGCCTAGGGAAGGCTAATAACCCTTCTCTGTTGTTAGTCCCCCCTGCTTCAGCAGACTTCAGATGAAGGTTACTTCTGAACCTGGAGGAGGAAAGTTGTCCATCAATGGATGTTTGCTGAAGTTGCTATATGGAACTTCCAGGTTCAGAGGCAGTCTATCTCTGAATATACTGAGGCTGGAAAGGCCAACAGCAGGAAAGAACTTTTGACTTCAAGCCCAGCTGTGTCTAACCTAATTTAATGGCTGCAATCCAATCTGAGGCTGCAATCCAAACCTCTCTCCCCACCCCCACCCTTGAGTATGGAACAGGACCACTGCAGCATCCAGAGCCCTGCCACACATGGGCGGGGGGGCAGGGTGGAAGGTAGAGGGGGCAGGCAGACTGCTGCACCACAAAAAGGATGATCTCAGCTTGTATAGCTGCAGAGCTATTAGGAGAAAGTCCACACCTCCTGAAATGTACCATTTTAAGAAAATACTAAAACTACAAGAGCTTTGTCTCTTACTGAATCTGTCAAGCCTGCACTCATCTAAAGTGAGATATTGGCGAAATGCTAAGCTACTCTCAGAAAGGTTATTAATTCAAATTTAGATATTTTACTGAAAACCACAAACACTCAAGTTCAGTTTGCAGATCTGCAATCACCAGATCTGTTTCAGCTCTGCTGAAAATAACCTTTTAAAAAGCGCCTGAAATGAATGCTTGCATTCCAGCTCTCAAAGAAGGGGGAGAAAACTAAGGTCAAAGTTCTCTCGTTTGTTGCTGTAAGCAAGTGTCACTGTAGCAGATAAAATAAGTTGTTTTAGGTGAACAGGAAAGACTAGCAGGCCATCCTAGATCTGTATCATATCTCTTGCAGCGGCTGGTACTAGAAAAGACTTTTTAAAAAAATAAATAAATCATGAAACCCCAGTGTGTACAATTACAGAATAATTTGTCCAAAGAGAAAGTTTACTTCCACAGCAGGCAGGCAGAAATGGGTGTATATTATAAAACATTGCAGCTTACATCTTGCCAAACAAATTAATGCAGATGTTTATATTTTCAGGATTCAGGCGGCAAACGTGAATATGTAAACAATAGGGCTGTGCACCAGATTTGGCCAAGTCAAATATGGCCCAAATTGGGCTTATTCTGAGGCATTCTGGTATCAGTCAAGATGGGCTGAGACAGCCCTGGATCATTGCGGTTCAGGTTGGATTACCTAAAGGAAACCTTTTGCAAAGCTGCACCCTGCAGAATTGATGCTTCCATACAACAGCTGTTCTCTGCAAGGAAACCACTTGAGAAGGAGCCCCCCCAACTGACCTTCTGCTCTTGGTGTGTTTAATTAGAGGTTTGATTTTGTTTTTTAAAGCAAATTAATCATTAGCACCATCCCAAACTAAATTGGGACCAGATCTGGGGCAAGGAGTCCCTGAATTGACCCTGGGTGGGTCAGCCTGATTTTTTTTGTGGGGTGTGTGTGGATGGATCAGTGCAACAGGGCAGATAGTGGGGTTCTACACAGCTATCAGGGCTATCTTATATATTTTTCCTCGTTCTGTCCCACCTAAAAATGAATATGAATCGTATGAGCCTTCCACCAATTTAAGCCTCTCTAAGGCCCACTAAGGGTGCAGGTCATGACTGGACCTAATGGTCAGGGGTCCCTTTACCTTTACCTTTAAGGCCCACTGAAGTCAAAGCGGGGAGTGAAGCATCTGACTTTAGGCTGCAGTCCTCCACACTGGGGGTAGGAAACGTGTAGCCTTCCAGCAGGTATTGGACTCCCACCAGCCCCAGGCAGCAGAGTCACTGGTCAGGGAAGCCAGAAGTAGTCCGAGAACATCTGGAGAGCCATAGGCTTTCCATTCCTGCTATATGCTATACCTGAGAATAAGCCCTGTTGACCTGATGAGGCATACTTCTGAACAGGCATGTATAGGATTGCTCTGTAAACTCTTATCCTTGGCTGAATCGTGCCATAATTTGAGTGAGGAGAGAGAGATGTTTCGTCCACCATTATTCATCTGTTTAAACAAACCTTTGATTCGGTTGTTGCTTAATTTAATTCATTCATTTATTGTTAGCTCTGACTTTCTATGCTCTTTGTGCCTTTCTCCTTTTCATTTTGGTTGTTTTTGGTAAATGATTTTGTTTTGTGGAGAATGAAGGAGATGTTACTATGGGGAGGGATCCTCTTTGCACCTGAAATGCGCTAATATGTTTCATTAAGCTCCATCTGCCTCTGTGGACATCAAGCAGTGGAATGTATATGTAAGAATGGCAACGAATATGGTGACAAAAAAAAACAACAGGTGTGTGTGGATGTTTGCATGACAATCCTGCACCAACAAAAATTGGATTTGAACAAGGCTGTTTGCCCAGGACATTTATTCCTAAGGAAACGTAGAAATAGCCACTGTAGATTAAGCACTGGCCACTTCAATGGGTTTGATCACAAATATAAATGTAAGTCTTAATGTAGAAGTTTAAGCTTCTTTTACCTTGAAATCACTACGCTTAAGTGACAAGTTTTTATATTAAAAATCACTCAATACTGAATAGTTTTTAATTATGAATAAGCTATCACTTCATTTAGCACATCATTTCATAATTCAATTTACACATTTCAATGGCCTCCCAAGGAGTCTCATCTTATAGTCTTTCGTCAGCAAACCAAAGCATATGGCAGCATGAAAAATGATTATCTTATTAAATAAATAAATAAAATGCAACCAGATAATTTAGAAAGTAAGACTGAAATCATTAATCCATTGATATGAGCCCTCAAAGTTATAAAAAGAAATTTCAAAACATGGATCTTTAATAACAGTTAGTTCAAAAAAGTTTTCATACATTTAGTTCTTGTCATAAGTGATATTTTCCTAGTATTAGTAAAGATACGTGCTATTTCCCTTAAGTTTCTCAGAATATCACAAGAATTAAGACACTGTGATATTTATTTTAGTTGATTAATTAATTACTTTGCTTAACGAGAGCCAGTTAACTTACTGTACTTTAATTAGGCTAAGATTTATATTGTGACACGTTCAAATAATAATTCCGTGAGATGATTTTTTCTTTTTCTAATATTCAGGTTATATCCTGTCTTTTCTTCTCTTTGCTTCCTGGAGTATAACTAATGCAAGGCATTACTACTCCCAACCTTATCAGATAGCCAAATAAATGGGTTCACTGCATCTCACAGTAAAATGATAGCCATTTGGCCTCCAATAGCGTTTCCATCCATCACAGGCAATTTAAAACTGCCAAAGGTCCAGAATGACTCACGAAGAGTGGCAGGTAGGACTTGGAGAATAACACATACATTTGTGTTGGTCCAACCTTATCAGCGGGACATATCCTCACACCTGATAGACTGCAGCCATTAACTAATACTCCACACCGTAGCTGGATAACCAGCAGGAGAAGAGAAGGGTTGACAGCTAATTTCTAAAGTGCCTTGATCCTCGAGTAAGTGACAGAGCAACCCTAATTATAGGAAGCTGGTGGAACTAACAGAGACTTAAGGCACCCCTGTTCCAAGCTGCGCTCAGAAGTAGGGCTGCTGCCTCCTTAGCCAACCCAAGCCTGGCAGAGGGAAAACAAGCCTTTAAAATAGAGTTTGGCTTAGCATCATGGAACCATAGAGTGGTACGGTTGGAAGAGATGCCCAATGACCATCTAGCCCGGGGGTCAGCAAACTTTTTCAGCAGAGGGCCAGTCCACTGTCCCTCAGACCTTGTGGGAGCCGGACTATATATTTTTTTTTGGGGGGGGGGGGGGAATGAATGAATCACTATGCCCCACAAATAACCCAGAGGTGCATTTTAAATAAAAGGACACATTCTACTCATGTAAAAACACTGATTCCCAGACCCTCTGCAGGCCGGATTTAGATGGCGATTGGGCCGGATCCGGCCCCCAGGCCTTAGTTTGCCTACCCATGATCTAGCCCAATCTCCTGCAATGAGGAACCTCAACTGGATCACACGAGACGGTGATTTATTTGTGCTTTCTGTCTCTTGTGAACCACCCTGAGATTTTTTTTGATGAAGGGCGGTATATAAATTAAAAATGGCCACCCAACCTCTGCTTAAAAACCTGCAGTGAAAGAGAGTCCACAATCTCCCACTGTCAATCAGCTCTTGCTGTCAGAAAGTTCTTCCTGACATTTAGTCAGAATCTCCTTTCTTGTCATTTGAAGCCGTCGGTTTGAGTCCTACCCTCCAGAGCAGGAGAAAACAAGCTTGCTCCATTTCCCATGTGACAGCCCTGAAGATATTTGAAGATGGCCATCATATTCCTGACTGTAAGAGCTGCTTGACAGTGGAACTTGAATCCTTCGGCAGGTGGCGGGCTCTCCTTCACTGCAGGTTTTTAAGCAGAGGTTGGATGGTCATATGTCACAGATTCTTTAGCTGTGATTCCTGCAATACAAGGGGTTGGACTCAGTGACCCTTGGGGTCCCTTCCCACTCAACAATTCTATGACTCTATGGTTCTGTGACACAACTTTGTGGATCCTAGACACTTCTGCAGTCTGATAAGAAACAGCAATAGAGGAGAATAAATGAAACCAGGGGAATTCTTAAGACATGGCAGACAGATTCTTGGCAGTGTTGGGTCTTGTTATTTCAGGAACTGACAAAGAACTTTACCTGAACTTCTCTGAATGGACAGCCTGCATCCTGCTCTTATAGAAAGAAGAGTCAGACCCTTTATGAATGCTGTTTTTATGTCTAAAGCAATTGAATTCTGAGCATTCTGCCTGCTTCCCTCATTGGGATGTAGAAGCATTGCTTTCTGATTAGTCCCAATGAAATTTTATCAGAAAACAGTTTGAGGCCTATCTAGGATGCTTTTATTTTATAATCAGTTATGGTTGGCGGTGGTGGTGGGTTTTTTACCACATTTTCATTTTAATGACTATTAAATTTAGAGTCAAAAGTGTATTCAACTAGTAATGATATAGAAGGCAGAGGAAGCATTATTACAATATGAAGACTAAAATCCACTGCATAGTTAGGTGGGAGCAAGCCCCTCTTAGCTTAATTGAACTTTCTGAGTAACGTACACGAGAGTAACGTTACACTGCATGCATGCTTTCCAGTGTAAATTGCAAAATTCAGAGCAAAGTACCCTCTGTCTGTAACGTATGGAAATTCTTACCATCTCTCCCCCCCATAGGACATTTTGAAATGGAAATGACAAAACATGAATTTAAATGCTGCAATTGCTTCTTAGCCGACTTATCCAGGGGGGCTAAAGTGTGCGCCCACGCACACACAGACAAACCTATCACCATCCTGATTGCTTTGTTCTTAGCAATCTTATGTGTCACTGACATTTGATAAAAAGTGGATTGGAAACAATGTTTAAAACTCCTGCACATGTAATCCAAATATGCATTTCTTCTCAAAGAATTTTACATCAGTGGCTTCCAACATTTATCAAGGCACAAGGAAGATTATATGGCAGATGAAGAAGACCTCTGACCACATCTTTGCACCTAGACAATGTCTTTGGGAGTCAGCTCAGTTCACATGATTGCCTTTGAAATACAAGAGCAGGCTC
The DNA here is from genome assembly GCF_964106915.1 of Podarcis gaigeae. Lineage (NCBI taxonomy): Eukaryota > Metazoa > Chordata > Lepidosauria > Squamata > Lacertidae > Podarcis > Podarcis gaigeae. The sequence goes on from NC_139680.1 coordinate 71,488,670, forward strand.
CATTCCACTGCCTAGGTTTGCATTAATTGATTGATTAAAAATAGTCAGCACAGCAGTTGGGACACTGAGTGCAGTACTTTCATCCAGATGGAAAGTTGCATGTGAAATATTGCAGATCTGTGATATCTTTTATTGGATCAGCACTGAACCAGTTCACACAAACATCACAACATTATGGATGAACCAAGAAACACACACACTGTGCTTGATATAAAAGGGCTGGATTATATAAAAATTGCAATATATCATCAATGTGTGTGTGTGTGTGTGTGTTTCAACACACTGCAGCAACTATAGATTATAAATGCATTCCAAGCACTTGAGAGCAATCAAAGGCAATTTTTAATAACTCAAAGCAGCGATGTATGACACTACCAAAGCATGTAGCAAATTTGTAGGAAGAATCATAAACAGTAGAGTAGGTAGGAGTCTTTTTTCGTTATTATTATTTTTAATGCTACTGTGTAATAGAAAGGTGAGGGGTAGTAGGAGGATGGAAAATGTAGCAACAGAAAAGTGAGCGATTGAGATTTTGATGCATTTCAGAATCAAGACTGAAGGGAGTGGGCAGCTGGTACACATGAAAGTGTGGGGGACTTGTTAAGAATAGGTTATTGACAATGGGTAGATGGCATCAAAAATATCCTGGAACTATTATTATAAAGTAACTGGGTTTATATGCCTGTTGTTTTTGTCCATGGAGTTTTCTTGGCAGGAATACTGAAGTGGCTTGCTGGTTCCTGCTCCAAATCAGCCCTGAGTGCTCGCTGGAAGGACAGATCCTGAAGCTGAGGCTCCAATACTTTGGCCACCTCATGAGAAGAGAAGACTCCCTGGAAAAGACCCTGATGTTGGGAAAGTTTGAGGGCACAAGGAGAAGGGGATGACAGAGGACGAGATGGTTAGACAGTGTTATAGAAGGGACCAACATGAGCTTGACCAAACTGCAGGAGGCAGTGGAAGACAGGAGTGCCTGGCGTGCTCTGGTCCATGGGGTTATGAAGAGTCGGACACGAATCTATATTGTCTGATGCTGCGGTTGGGGATGGGTTAACGCTATCATTTCAAATTCATTACTGTTGTTGTTCTAGAGCCTAGAACCTTTGTTCTCATGTAGCATTCCTGGAAGGTCAGGAGATTTTCAGGGCATGTATTTCTATATTTGTCTTCCATAATGGGTACCTGATAACTTATATTCTGATTATGGTAATTAGAGCCTGTAAGTAGGGAAGAACACACTGCCTCCATTGCCATTCCACAATATGTAGAACTTAAGATCAGCAACATAAACCAGCATTTGTTTTTGACACCATCTAGCATACCTCCTACTCAGATGTCATGAGACTACGTTGTGCATAATAACATCCAACTCTTTCATATTTCAGTGGCTTTCATAGTTGCAGACTTATACACAAAATAAGGGCATGTCCCAGACAAGGTCAATACAGTGATGGAAATGTAGAGGTGCATGTTTAACCACCACAGTGAAAGCCATGATTAAATGCTTAAATGTGGTTAGATAAGGGGTGTAGGGGGTAGTACTTCTGGTGGGACAAGTCCACTTTTGGTCTCCACACTGCACTTCTCCCCTGTGGTTCCTAGAAGCTGTCAGCATGTGACAGTGGCCACATCCCTGGAATTGCTTCAACTGGCCAGCTAAACAAAAACAAACAAACAAAAAACTGGCCAGCTAAACCAGGTGGAGTTGGCTGATGGGTTTCAAACCCTTGATGAATTAGGGACTTCATGCAAGGGCAGAGTCTAGTGGATTGAGTGGATGAGACCAATAGTGGGTCCAGTGGTCAAGAAGGCTATTTGCTGTTGCGGGAACTGAGGGGTAGATGAGGCTCCTCAACCTGGGAAGGTAGCCCATCTAGGAGAAGGAAAGCTCTTATCCTGAACCTCCGCTACTTGGCATGATATCTTTAGGAGAAGAAAAGGCTAAGGAGTAAACCCTATACCAATCCAGAGTGGAGTCCCTAAGACAATCGGATGTTGTATTGTACACCTCCTTCCAGCAACTCCTGCAGCCAAGCTGGTGGCAAATGTATGACTCTGCTTCCTTTTGGACCACATCAGAGAGGCCAAGAGGAGGGTCTTGTTGTCTGGACAGCCCAGGACCTCCATACACACTGCCCACACTTGTGCTCCAGGGAGGTCACTTTAGTGTTGCTAATGCAGCAGTTTGACTTCACCCCGGAGGCACACTCCATTGTCTCTTGAGACAGACAGATGCCAACAGGTTAGAACAAGACTGGCAAACCTATGGCATTCCAGATTCCACTGGACTCCAAGTCCCATCTGGTCCAGCTAGGGTGCTGGGAGTCCAGCAACATCTGGAGGACTGCAGGTTCCCCATCCTGGGTTTAATTATGCCCTAAGTCTTTTATTCACATATTATTGTTTTCAAATCCATTACTATCTCATTCTTCTTCTTCTTATGCTCTTCAGGTATACAGAGTCGTACCACTGGTCTACCTACCCCACCACTTTCTATTCTGACTGGCAGTGGCTCCCCAGAGCCACGATAGAGGTTTCCCTCAGTCCTGCTGCCTTTTAAGTAGAGATCACAGGGATCGAACTTGGGAACTTCTGCATACAGAGTGTTTGCTGTACCATCAAGCTACGGCTCCTTTCAAAGAGCTTCCATGTAGAACTCGCAGAAATTACACACCAAGGTGCTAAACACTTACATCACTCCAGTTTGCTAATAGATTGTATCCTTAAGGCTGGCTATTAAATTAAATGAACTCTTTATTTTCACACTCCAAGCCAAAAAAAGTCAAGGCAGCCTGTGAGATCTTGCCAGTACCTCAATGAAAATGAAGAGGCTGAATTTAAAGGAGGACTTGTGGCCAGGGGTGAAGAGGGGAAATGGAATCTGGTAGTATTTTATAAACTGCCAGTAGTTGCAATAAAAAAATTAGAATTCTCCTTTTTTGCCTTTTTCTTCTTCTGCAATGCTTTGAAACACACACAGACCATTCTAAACAATAAGAAGCTTCCTAAATGAGCTACATAATGTTCCTTGCCATAATCACCACTGCAACGAGAAAATTGCTAACATCATTCCCAAGCCAGATTTGTCAGTCATGCTGCTCTGTGCTCTGAGTAACAATGTTCTGTGCAATTAATATCAAACCTTCCAAGGCAGCTCGGTCTGGTGAAATTCAGTGTGCTTCTGCCATCAACAGAAAACTGCAATGATGCTATACAAGAGTGTAGAAAGCAAAGGGGTGGAGGAGAAGAGAAACAGCTTTGTACCCAATTGGGCTAGGAATAGAAAGATAATTGCAGTGCATTTTGCACAAAATTGCAGCAGTTTGAAATGTCTCCCCACTCCCCACCACCCCGCCCATTTTCTGTTTAATTATAGTTATTATTGCACTCTTAAGAAATTCAGCTGGTGAGAAACAATTCCTTTTCAAACACATTCAGCCCAGCCATTATGCACTCTTCCTTTGTGACCTGAGATGAAACCCAAGTGCTAGTTGATTCCTATTTACACTCGGGGTCCTTAGGTGCAATCATTATTTTTTGGGGTCAGCATGCACATCTTGCAGAAGGAAACGGACAAGGCAAGGCGGGGAGACAGAGAGGTAAACAAAGCTATTCTTCTTGGCCTCTTGCTGTGCTTTGTAGTGCAGCGGTTTTTCGCTGGTATCCAAGAACGGCATTATCAGGCTGTAATGAATGTGGGAAGGACCCAGTGGAAAGGAAAACAATGTTTCAGGTATGCATGGAGCAATCTGGAAACAGTAACCCCCGTGTGTGCTTAAACAGATATGAGCCTAATGCTGTGATTGGCAAAGAAACAGTCACAGCATTAGCACCGAAGAGGCAGGGGACGAAGGGAAGGAGAAGCCCACAAAGGCATCCCTTCAAAGCCCTGCAATCGAGGCTTATAAATGGCTGGTTAAATGCACTTTGCTCATTTGAAGCTAGCCAGCATAATGCTCAAAAAGAAAATCCAGGTTGGAGAGATTCTTTGATTGGGGTTTGGATTCCAAAAGGAAGCAGCTGTGTGAGGTAATGCAGGATGGAAATATACTGGAGCCCGCAGGACGCAAGATGGGGCCCATTTCAATGTTGCTATGGAGGGCAATGCCAGTCAACTTGGTCCTCAATCCAAAGAGCAGTCCTGGTGAAATCAATAAAGCCACTTGCATGGAGATGCTATGCTGGCCTCCTCATTATTAAAAGAAAAAGAGGTGTTAGCCTGTCAAAATGAAAACAACTCGGTTTCCCTAAGGGGTGGATAGAATGGCAGGCCCTTATGCTGTTGACTGTTGTTGTTAGTTGTGGGGATTTCTAATTCAGAAGCTGATCTGAAAAGTACATATTGTGTACATACGGAGTCCCAGGATCAAAAATCAGCAGCAGCTCCACCTGAAGGACCTTAAGCAACAGGGTGGCAAAGGACCAGTGAAAACCAAGCAGCAGCAACCTATGAGCCACATTCTGTCTCGAAGAACCCATATAGAAGTTTAGTAACAGAGTGCATGGCTTGCATGCATAAGTTACCAAACTCAGTCTCTGCCATCTCCAGCAAAATGCGTATCTACATTGCAGAGCTGCTCAGGGGGATATTTCTGCCTGAGACTTGGGAAAATTTCACCAATCGGATTGGATGTGTCTGAGTTAGATGGGCATGTGGTGTGGCTCAGGATAAGGCTCAGCTCCATGTTGTAGTAGGGTGGAGAATCTCGGGTAGATTTTTTGCTTTTAAAGAAAGGGAGTGATCTTTGGGTTGCCTATGAGCTACAAAAAGCATCAGCTCTCATCAACATGGAAGAGGATGACCCCCTGTATAAATAGATAGTGTCTGTTCCATATGCCCCCCATTACATCACTGGAGCAGAGGAAGGGAGTTGGGAACAATGGCAGAAAGGCTTCTGCTGATGAGAAGTGACATCCTTGGCTGATTAAGTACATGCTCCATTGTGTATGAACCTCTTACTCTTGCTGTTCTCTTTCTGCTGCAGTACAGATACATATAGGAGTCATTAGAACAGGTTAAAGAGGGTCAGAAACAATGAAGGATGGTGTTAATTGATGGGAAGGGCCTGTAGAGGGCATCTGGGGCAATGCTATACTCAATAACATATTGTGTTTCATCCTGTAACATCCCATCCAAAGCAGTTTATCTTATACTTGCCAGGGCAGGGAGGACAATAATCCAACTAATGCATTACTGCCAAATCACTCACCCTAACACAGGGTGGGGGACCTTTTCCAGCTTGAGGGCCACGTGCCCTTCTGGGCAACCTTCCAGCGGGCCACATGCCATTGGTGGATGGGGCCAGAGGGGAACTGGGTGGAGGAATGAATATATAAACAGTTTCACACACACCTCTGTTCTCCACCCTAGCAAACTAGAGTCACCATCAGAGATCAAAGGGGCATTCCAGCCAACCAAAAGTTACTCAAGGAGAGTGTGGAGAAAGGCCAGTGATGGGGAGTGAAGCCTGGGAGGAGAGAGTGTGACTGGGGAGAGGTTGTGGTATGGGAGGAATGCCGAGGACCAGATAGAGAGCCCTGGAGGAGGGTTCTCTGCCCACGTCATAAATGCATGGATATGCACATGAATATGTATATGCATGTATCCTGCCTTTGCTTCCAAAGGAACCCAGGGTGGCAAACACACAAGCAATAAAAGAATTAAAACATCTAAATACAATTCCAGTATGGGAAAGTAGAAAGTCTTCCGAAGGTGCCGGAAAGATGAGGCACAGCTGCTGTCTAATATTTAACAGGAGGAAATTCCACAGGGCAGGTACCACACCACTAAAGGCATGATTACTATCTTGTGTAGAATGGCCTCCTGATAAGATGGTATCTGCAGGAGGCTCTCTCCTCCATAGCTCAGTGATCAATTGTTATTAGAGGAGATACAGAGGAGAGGAGATATTAGAAGAGATTTGCAGCTTGAACATATGCCTTTTTCAGTTTATTTATTTTTTAAAAAAACAAAAAACATCAGAAGTACCAATGTTCAGCAGCACTTCTTCCCCTGATGCAAAGGTTTCAAGCCTTAATAACATGTGAATGAGCAAGCAAAAGTGTGTGTGTGTGTGTGTGTGTGTGTGTGAGAGAGAGAGAGAGAGAGAGAGAGAGAGAGAGAGAGAGATCCCCTCTCATGTGGCATCACAATTTTTTCACCTTTAACTGCTGGATCTCATTGATAAACATCAACTTCTTCACCTTCTCCCTTTGCCACACGCAACGCCAACAAGGATGATTGAGGATGACACAATGGCAACCTCACGTTTGTTCCTTTGTTGTCGGAACATGTTCCGTTAAAAACAAACCCCAGTATAATGATGCCGGAACGTTTTCTTGTCCTGCATCTGCCAGACTGGTTGCAGGATGTATCGAGCTGGTGATCTGGTGAAATTAAAAAGCATGACTTGTCGTAGACACGTTTTAAGGGCACTGACAAATTAGAGCATGCCTAGAGGAGGGTGATAAGGAAACCAACTCCTATGAGAAATGAAGAATCATATAATTGTAAAGTTAGAAGCAGGAGTGCCAACTTGGCCCCGCAACTGTGGGTGCCGAGGGCCGTGGGTGCCATGCAGCATGCATGGCCCTAGTACCGAAATCTGTGGGTACCCAGCCCCTTTGTGGGGAATTCTGTGGCTGTTTAGGCACCCAGGGCCTCAGGGAGTTGGCACCTATGGTTGGAAGGGACCCCAAGAATCATCTAGTCCAACCCCATGCAATGCAGGAATCTCATACATGACAGATGGTCACCCAACTTCTGCTTCAAAACATCCAAGAAGGAAGAATCCACCACCTCCTGAGGGAGTCTGTTTCACTGTCAATCAGCTCTTACCGTCAGAAAGTTCTCCCTGATGTTTAGTTGTAATCTCCTGTCTTGTAACTTGAAGCCATTGGTTTGAGTCCTAGCCTCTGGAGCAGGAGAAAACAAGCTTGCTCCCTCCTCCATGTGACAGCTCTTTATAAATTTGAGGGTGGCTATCATATCTCCTCTCAGTCTCCTCTTTATCAGGCTAAACATACCCAATTATTTCAACCATTCCTCATGAGGAAGAAGAAATATTAAGGGGAGACATGACGGGTGTCTTCCATGATCTGAAGAGCTGTCACAAGGGAGACACAGCAGCAGACTTGTTCTGCTAGAAGGCAGGACTCAAACAAATGGGTAGAAAATGCAAGGAGGCAGATCTCAACTAAATATTAGGGTAAACTGACCAATGGTGGAGCTGTTCAATACCAATACTGACTGCTTTGTCTTACATGATAATCAGAAGTATAGTAAGGCAGATACAAAATGTTTGGGCAATGTTTCAAGCATAGAATTGATGAGCACAGGATTTCAATAAAAAAAATATGCTTACGGCGCAGATTTCAGCAGCAATGTGCTTAGTTAGGAGCATTTTAGCAGCATACTTTGACAGATGCCTAAAGTAAAGATGGAATGTTGAAGCAAAACAGGGTACACATGTATTATGAGGCAGGTTGAGATGAAGAAATATTCTTGTTTGGGACAGTAAGGGCAAGGAAATAGGTGAAAGGCTGTGACTGATGGTGATTTAGGGAGCCAATCAGAAAGAGGCACCCCAAGTTAGAATAGGATATGGGGGTACAAAAGGCAAACAAGTTAGAAAGAAGGAACAGGTCCTAGATATGTGAGAATGTTTGCTTGTGATGCTTATTCTCTCTATGCTCTTTTTCTTTGATTCTCTTATAGTTGCAGCTTAATACACTTTTAAGATCACTAAAACTCATCTGATCTATCAGAACTGGATTTGGGAAGGGGGGGGGAGAGAATCCAATGTGCTCCCAATTTACCTCATCTAGCAGGGTAGTAGAATCCCAGTCAGAGAGTGTTGGGCTTGCGTCATAAAATATATCATAAACATAAAATAAGATTCCTACTGAATGAAATATTTGGGGGATCTGTCTCATTTTGAACCTGGCAGTGAAGTTAAGAGCCTTGCTGTAAAAATAGATGCCCCCAAGTTGCTTTCCGCTGTTGCTTGGCAGCAATAATAGTCATGTTTGGGCCCATCACCATGGAATGTGAGCTTCTGGGGTCATGGCCTCACCACTATGGGTCAGGGATCCAGACAACAAGGGTATTCATTGCCCACCTCTCCCCAACTTAACAGATGAGTGCTCTGTCCTCTTGTAACTCACCCACTGAGAAGTTGCTGGTTTTGCTGCTACTTCTGAGACAGGTTAGAGGCAATAATGAGCCAAATGGAATTGGGGTTTGGCTGCAACAGATATGTCAGGTTTGTGTGAGAGAAAGAAAGCAGCATTGCTAAAATGTGTCATGTTAATTAGGTAAGCACTGGCACCCAGGAGCTCCCAGACTGATTTGGGGCTGGGCAGTCGTAGGAAATGCCACACCCCTTGAAAAGCTCATCTTATGGAGGCATTATGAGGCACATGCTTGAGCATGGATGGTCAAGAGTGGTGCTTGCATCATAATTAGGTGTTGCAAATGGTCATCCCTGACCATGGTGGCTGGGGCTGATGGCAGTTGGAGTGTACCAACTTCTGAAGGGTGAATATTCCAACACAATGACATCATGGCATGTGGGTTTTTTCCCCCCAACTATACATTATCAGGGACATGTGGGGAGAAGGGGAGACATGTAGCCCCAATCTATGTGTTCTGTATTGATGATGAAATTTTCTCTCAGTCATTGAGGCTGCAATTCTAAACTCATTTGGTAGGGAGTAACTCCAATCAGAAACACTGGGACTTACACTGAATGAATACACTTAGCATTGTGCTGTAAATCCTCTTTAGACCAGCACAGATAAAATTACCAACATTTCCCTTTTTTTCTAACACAAAAAGTGGGGTGGGTGATCAATATATTTTGCCTCTGAAGAAAGGGGGAAGGAAGCAGTCAGGATTCTTTTATTATATGTCAGAAATGAATCAAGCTACTTAAAGAGCAGTAACTTGTTGGCTGTGCAGAGGGAGTGTAGGTGTGAAGAGCTTTATTTAATTGATCTGTTAAAATAAGACTAATTAATAGAAAATAGGAATCGCAGCTGCAAAGAAAAATGGCATATGGAGAGCGCTCCATTCATTGACACATCTTTAAGAACTGCAAGGAAAAACTAACATCTGCAAAAGTCTTTCTTCCCTGCAGTGAGAAATTTCCCATCAATCTCCTTGTGATGTTTTCTGCTAGGATGCAGGCTTGTTTTCTCGCACATATCTTACTCAATACTTTAGGGAGAGGAAAAAAATATCATTGCATACGTAGCCAAGGGTAGATTCAATTCTCTGGAAGAAAAGAAAGAAAAATGAAAGGAGGGGGGCAAACCATTTCTGTCAACTATTTTCATGCGTCAACCAACTGACCCATTACTTTCAGCGATGCTGTTTATATCACAAACCCAGAGTGATTAATTTCAGATTCTAGGAGCAATTAAAGTTGCAGTGTTGGTAGTTACAAAACTACAGATCTAAGCATTAATTTGATCTGCTTACCAATATGAAACCCAATTTTGCTTAACTGTGCGCATGAAACTATTGATTTCTTGCTCTTGAGTTATGTTCTCACCGTGAAATCTGAAGTCATAGTTTTTCCATGTAGAACAAATTAAGACATTCAGAACAACAGCTGAAGTTCTTGCCCTCAAGAATCTGAGAGTAGGCTTTCTTAAACAGGGAGCATATAGATATAGATATATACCTGTATAGGTGGGGATATGAAGTTGTGAAATATTTTCTTCTTTACCACATAATATAGTTGAATCTTCTGTATAAAATAATTAGCCCCCAGCCCATCAGTAAAACCAAATGACTGAGGATGTCATCAAACCACTCTTGCTACATCTAATTGCTCGCCTTATTCTGCCTTGGGTAAGATAAACTTTATTATTTTTTATTATAGGGATTATAATAAGAGCAATTCTCCTTAGAGCAATTAAGATCTGCTGGGGAGACACCGCTTGCTGTCCTGCTGTTGGGTGAAGCACATTGTGTGTTGATGTGGGCTAGGGGCTTCTCAGTGGTGGCACCCAGCTAATAGAATGCCCTCTTCTCTCTGAGGTGAATGATGCTGATGCAGTTTGCCTTTCAACACATGCTAAAGAGGCCCAGGCTTTTACAGGGGCTTGAGGTAATGAGCCAGCTGTGAATTCATAGATTCTGACTGCATATTTTAAAAGATTGTCCTCATTTTAGATATAACAGAGAGCTCTGGCCTCAAACAAAAAAGGATTTCTGCTCAAAGTCAGCACATGAGGGAAGAGGGGGAAGGTGAGGGAGGAACGTACAGACCTGACACTCTTTTCATGATTTGTGAACCTTTCAATATGATATGTTGGATCTGTACCAGGCCACTAATGCTTTCCTCAGAGTTCAAGATTTCCCTGTACTCCATTCCCACTAAGGTGCAGAGGTACAGTCACGTTACCTAAAAAACCAGCAGGGAATGACATTAAATATACAATACACCATCTGTACAGTAGCAGTGAGGTAAACTGCTTAAAAATATAATTTGCAAAAATCATCATCCCGTAAGAAAACCTTACTGAAATTCTGACTCTGTCATAAAGATTCTCTGAGTCAAAGTAGGCAACTGGCAAAGGTCCAGATATTCACTTGCTCAGGGTGGATGAATTTCCCCAAAGCCAGATATTTCATCCATATATTTATGGCCTGAATGGCAGAAATATTATACCCAGTATTCCCCACTTGCATGTCAGCACAAGAACTGCCAAGAACAGACTATGCCTGTTTTTGAACTCAGTAGCTCATAGGATTAGTTTAGACACTGTAGGCATTTGCCTTAATGCCCAGGGTTCAAATCCAAGCAAGGTCAATAGGGGCAGCTAAATTACCATCTAGCAGGGCGGTTCATTGATTTGTCATACAAAAGCTGACTTGGCTACAATTGTGCAAATCACCATGGCGTAGTCTCGGTGCAAAACAAAATCTCACCAGAGACAGCGTTCCTGAGTACTTATCACACCAGAACTCATGTATTCAAACAGATGCAAATGCACACTAGAGTATCTAAGACACAATGACTCAGAGTCTCATGAGACCGAGAACTCATAATGCATTTCCTTGTACATGCTAACATCTAGCTCTGGCTTCTTCCTTTGCCAACCCACCTGTGTAATGCCATTCAAAGACATGCCTTGAAGCTCTGATGGAAACAAGTGCTCTTTCTGGTCATCTTCCATAGACTCCTCTCAGTGGAGCTATGCAACTCACCACCCCAATCCCATATCAGGACTTACCCAGCTGTGTGGAGCAGGAAGAGGCTTACAGCAGCAGTTCCAGAAGACTGAAGCCTCTGGAAACTGAAGGAAAATGTTCTGTTCTTAGCGTCATGGGGACACAAAGCAACAAGCAGGCCAGTCATGTATCCTGAAGGACTGTCAGAGCACAGTCTTCTATTTGAAGGGCTGTCCTCCCCATGTCTGCTTAAAGATAAGGAACAGGGACCTTGAAATTGCCCAACTGTTAGTGCCTGGACAGGAGGCTGAACAAGCACACAGGTCACCTAGCCGCAACCTTCCCCACAATGGTGCCAGGCATTGTATTTCTATTTAAATTACAGTAACAATTTATAAATTTGCATATATGTATATATATTAGCATATGCTAATCTAATGCAAATCTGTGGCCTTTTTTTTTTTTGTCATGCACTACCTCTTTTTTAAAGATGCATTTAGTGGGCAATGTAGCCAGAAGTCATGGAGAGAAGAAAACAGTCATTTGCTGGCAAAGCAGACAGTCTTTGGTCTGGACCCTGCCAGCCTTCTGTTCCTCCTTTCTTCAGAAATTAGAAGTGCTTCCGGGTATCACAGCCCTTAGATGCTGACAAGTCCCACATTCAAGACCAGCTGGTCCAAGAGGTTGTGATGAAACACCTCAGGGCCCCACTGTTGCACAAGTCATTGCTTCTTCTACCTTTCCAACTTTAACAGGGATCAATAACCACCATGATATCCCTGCATTTCAGGGGGTAGAACTAGATGAACCTGAGGGTCCCTTCCCAGTTCCAAGGGATTTTTTTTTTAATGGAACTGTCCTTACAATCAGTAGCAAATGCCTTTTTAGTTCTTTGCACTATAAATAATTACCAAAACTTAGAATAGTTTGTCATGAATCTGAAGGTAAAAAATATATTTACTGTCTGATTGCCGAATACAACATGTCTATAATTACTCTCTGAAAACGAATTATTATTTGATATAAATTACACACTTGAAATCATTACTATTCTGACAGTCTATGGCATTGCAACTTCAATATATTCTGGGGGGAAATAAGCATGCACATACAAAACACCGTCTGACACCTAACCTATCAGACATAAAAACACCACTTGACATTCATCATGGATAAAACTGAAATAGATCACTGAATAGCTGCAAACCGAACTTAGCTATTGTTGTGCTTGAACAAACATAAATTGAAATTGTTAATTGTTCATGAACACTTGAAAGCCAAGAATGAATTGTGCAAAATGGTTTTTGCAAAATGTGGGATATTTTGTAGAGCTAAAATAAACTGAAGGAAGAAATTCTTTAGCAAATTCTCCCAAGTCGAATTGACTTGATGGGGGGATAAAATGAAGGTTTTACTAATTTGATTTTTTATTATTATTATTATTATTATTATTATTATTATTATTATCATTATTATTTGTTCTGGTGCTGTTAGAGATTCATTGGAACTTAAGATGTAATGCAGCTAGTTCATGTCATGAACACCTTAAAATTCACCAACAAGATTTTGATCTTTCAAAGGCATTTCATACAACAAAATTTCAAATGCAAAATTTCAAAATGAGAAAAAAACATTCAAATGGTAAAAAATAAATCTATTTAAGTAGAATTTGATCTCAGCTTTTATTATTTATAGACCTGTGAACAAAAACTAGAGAAACTGGAAAGTGGAACTGTTATTGCTGTTTGCACTTCTATTGCACTCAATCTGAGTCAGCAAAACAATACACTGGAGACTTTAGCATACACTTCCATTAACAAAGTTACTATCACAAGGTTACATTAATAACTCCTATGGATGCAGGCTAGAGCAAAGCTCTAAACTTGAACTTTAATTTCCCTTAAATTACATTTAGGGCACAATCCTCGGGTCTCTTGGGGCACATTGCAGGATCCGTAGGAGAAAGTGTATCTCCCCCTTTGCTCATAGAGAGAGAGATCCACAGAGGGGAATGCCCATCCTGAGAGGTCTCCTTGCAGCCACAGAAACCATCATTACCATCTCCCTTCTGGTTTTGTGCTTAACAGCACAGAGGAGAAGAAAGAGGTGTCCTGGGGCAGGTCCAAAGCTCCCTAATCTTGCCCCGATTCAGGGATCAAAGTATTCAAGCCCCACACATGGCAGGGGGGACATTTCCCACACTTCTGCCCTGCTGATGCAAGCCCCCCCAGGCTTTGGATTTTGAGATTTGTCTGCCTGTGATTCTCCTTTCCTTGGCAAGGTATAGCTGGTCTGCTCATTTTCATTTTTTTTCCAGCAGTAAATGAATGGATAGTGCCCTATATACTTCAATGTGCTTGTATATAAAACTGTCCATGCACTTTCAAGGGTGTCTTCGTGAGAAGGCCTAGAAAGATGGAAAACCACAATGCTCAGGTCTTCGTAAAGAAAAGAAAAAGCTGTGATCTTTGCACACCAGGCAGACAAGAGCAAAGGACAGCCTTGTTAACAGCCCATTTGCTGTTTTGAATGGATGCTGCTGCTGCCAAGACATTTCTCTGACGTCCTTCTATATATGTATCTTTCCCTCTTGGAAGTCACTGTAATCATAAAGGTCACCCAGAGAGATTTAAAGGAGCTCCAAATGTTATCTGTAGTGTCCGTATATAGACTGCTGGAACCTGAGGTCAACAGTTAGGACAACGCAAAGGTCAGTTACTAATGGCCGGGACATCGCTGAAGTTTGCTGGAGTGATTTGACAACGATGCTCCTGATTTTCAGTTCCAGGTTTTTCATAATGCGAGTTTTCAAGGATGCCTGCAGCTAAGCTTCAAGGAGCTATTAGAGGCAGGTTGAAGAGCAGAGCTTTCGAGTTGCTCTGATTGGAGTATCAGTTTCTCAGCTATTCCTCTGTTCCCAGTTACCTTTCCAAAGTCCCTAATGCTCAATGCGGCAAGTTCTGTCACTTGGTGAAGACCTAAACTTGCCTGAGGGATGAAAAGAAACGATGCCAACTCTTTTTGACTTTCTTACTTTAAAAAGCACTCACACCTTGGGCCTTCTCTCCTCCAAGGAGACCACACCCAGCAAACACTGCCCCGGAACTAGTTCTCACGACAGAGAGCATTTAACATTGTTTGTTTCAGATATTCAGTGGAGTGATTAAGTAGATAGCCTGTGACAATGGCAATCCACAAGCCCGGCATCTAGGGATGGAGGAGAAATCTGATTCCCTTTCTTTCTGTCTACATTACAGTTCCCAGAGATAATTCCATGGCGGCAGCCCCCATGCCAAACTGGGGACATACTACAACTGCCCCTCATGCCATGTATGAAATAATAGCCTGAGCAATTAGAGAAATGCAATACTGTCTGTGTCCATCTTGGTATGCCTTGTGGAGATTGCAGGCTTATTGGAACTGATTCGGCATAGGAAGTTCCAATCCCTTCATCTTTTTTTAATAAAACAAAAACAATAGTGGATATTTTAAATTAAATTAATGTAGTTGGGGTTCTTATGCTAGTTGTTACATATGAAATTATCGTTGTTTTCTTGTTGGTTTTGTCATTTCCTGGTTTTTGAGATTTAGCTGCTGTTTTAAGTTAGATTTAACCACTTTTAAGACCTGTGGGGAACTGGTGGCCCTTCAAATGTTGCTAGAGAACCTGTGGGGATGGGGAACCTCTGGTTCCCCAAAAGATGTTGGACTTCAACTCCCATCAGCCCCAGCCAACATGGCCAAGGGTCTTGTATGATGCAACTTGTATTGCAGCAGCATCTGGAGGTTCCCCAACCCTGTTTTAGACAAACATGCACAAAGAGCAATAAACACATATTATAAAGGAATCAATACTGATCTGGATAATAGGGGGAAATATGAAACACCTTTTCCCAAGGAAGAATGAAAGATGCAGTCTGAAAATCTATACCATGCGCACTCAGTCTTTGCGGAGAATGCCACCCAGTGTTCTAATTAGTGTCAATATTAGGAACAAACTGCTGGCAATTTAGATATTGAGAGCCTCTACCTTTCTCTACCATGCTCCAGCAGCCATCAAGAACTGCATCCCAGAGAAGTTCTGTTTCTGCTGTGAACATATTTTGTGATCAAAAAGATTGCCTGCTCTTACTTAATTGCCTCCTAATTAGGCAGCAAAAATCAAAGGAACTGTCAAACTTTTAATTATAAAGATCTTTCAAGTAATCTTTCAAGATTACTGCAGGATTTCACAATATTTATGCACTGATTTAAATAATGTCCTGGCTATTTATGGGTCCAAAGAGTTCAAAAGGGATATTCCTATTGTATCTTCCTGTCCCTTTTTTGGATCCCTCCCAGTCTGTCATATCTGAAAGTGCAGAGGGGGTGCTTGAAGTACAGGTGCCAACGTGAATGCTGGATCTTTGCTTGTCATCACTGGTCTAATGTTGGCAGGCAATTCAAGACCTAATTGCTAAGGCAAAGGGAAGTAAGTACAGTGGATGCTCGGGTTGCAAACTTGATCCATGCGGGAGGCATGTTCGCAACCCGCAGCATTCGTAACCCGCAGCGCCGCACCTGCGCATGCGCAAAGCACGATTTAGCGCTTCTGCGCATGCGTGAGTGTCAAAACCCGGAAGTAACCCGTTCCGGTACGTCCGGGTTTGGCGCTGTGCGCAACCCGAAAACACGCAACCTGAAGTGTCTGTAAGCCGAGGTAGGACTGTATTCCATGACAGAAAACTATAAAAATTGCTTGGAACTTCAGCTTATGAGCAAGGTGATGGGGAGTCAGCTCAGTGAGATCTGCTCAGCTCTAAGCATTGCAGGATGAGACTGGTTTTCCTGATCCATTTCCACTGGGCGTTTGGCAAGGATTCGATAGAAGACACTATCTTGGTAGTCTATTCTAATCAGGGAGTATGTATTGTCCTTGTTTGGATCCCTGTGATGGAGTGAGCCCCCATTGCTCTGTCCCAGCTCCTGCCAACCTAGCAAGTAGATAAATTGGTACCGCTGTGGTGGGAAAGTAAACGGTGTTTCCCTGCGCTCTGGCTTCCATCACAGTGCCCCCTTGCACCAGAAGCGGGTTAGTCATGCTGGCCACATGACCCAGAAAGCCGTCTGTGGACAAATGCCGGCTCCCTCGGCCTGAAAGTGAGATGAGCACCACAACCCCATAGTCGCCTTTGACTGGACTTAACATCCAGGGGTCCTTTACCTTTATTGTCCCTGTTAATATTACTGGGATCCACGGCTAGCAACTTGAATAAAATATTGGGAGGGCCCAGGTAAGCCCCGCCCCACATAACTGATCACATGACATGGCACATGCACACCATTTGATCTACAATGGTACCTCGGGTTACATACGCTTCAGGTTACAGACCCCGCTAACCCAGAAATAGTACCTCGGGTTAAGAACTTTGGTTCAGAATGAGAACAGAAATCATGCAGTGGCGGCGCGGTGGCAGCAGGAGGCCCCATTAGCTAAAGTGGTGTTTCAGGTTAAGAACAGTTTCTGGTTAAGAACAGACCTCCGGAACGAATTAAGTTCTTAACCCGAGGTACCACTGTATAACGATATACTTCCTTATTTCACTAAGGGCCACACAAGATATTTCTGAGGGAAACAAAGCATTCCCAACCTACATTTTCCCTCTTAACATCATTGTGCTGGCAGGAGGAGAACTGGTGCACAGGACTTTGAGTGACTTTCATACTGATTTTTCTCTGGAGTTTAGGCCCAGCAATAAGTAGCTGGCTAGCATGTTTTTGCCAGGTGACATCTGCCTCCACTCTCCATGTCCTCAGAGCAATTCTGCTTCCCATTTTCCTCACTGCAGTCAGGAGCAGGTGCCGCAGTTCCAACCCTGGTGGTTAGCTCAAGAGAAGAAAGCTTTGATGGGATGTAACACTCTTCCTTCCTGAGGCAGAAGAATGACAGGGTCACCTCGCCTGCTGTCACCTCTGCTCCAGTGCAGATGGCGCTGCTGTTGCTGCATTTGCTGGAGCGGGGAAGAATATGACTCTAAAAGGGTGGCAAGAAGATGTCCCTTCACTTTTCATTCTGTTGTTCCCGCTGCATCGTGTGAATGGAAATAAAATGTGACAAGTTGACACTTGTAGTATCACTGCACTGCAGGCTGAACAGAACCATGATGGCTTTTCAAAGTAATGCTGCAAGGCTTCAGAGGATTCCGGCTGACTGACAGCTCCCAGGGGTCTTTTCGGCCTCTTATTATTATTAATGCATCGTAAGAAATTCAGCTCCTTTGTGGCTAATTGAGCTTCTGTCCCTAATCCTTTGCAAGAGGAACTGGGAATCCTTCCTATTTACACGAGAGCTTTGCAAATGAACAAGAGGCAGCAAGCCTTGTTGAAGCATTTTGCTCCTCTGAAAAGAGAGGCGACTATCACAGTAACATTCTTAGAAGGTATGAATAAGTCAGAGGCATCAATTGCTCAGAGTTACTTTCACATGGCCCCTTTTCTCCTATCCACACAATTCATCCACTCTTTTATTTTTGACAATCCAGATTGCATCCTTTTAAAATCACCAAAGGCCTGTCTTTTTCCTAAGGAGCCACTGTTTAGTGGTCCTTTTTAGAACTTCCAGCACAACTGCAGCACTGACTAGTTCTAATTTCTGTTTTTGTGTGTGTGTTGGGTTTTTTATTCAGTCATTGCTGTTTCTTGATGGAGTCACACACCATCTTTCTCCATCACCTACCTGCCCCTTCATCACCTTCATCATCCCTGTGTGCTGCTCTCTGTTGAAACTGACCAGAGTTAGGAGAAAAGCCTGTAAGTTTCAACACTGCCTTATCTGTTCCTTATTTGATCAAACTACTTTTGTTTGTACCAGGCTGGTGTACAAACAGGCTCTTTGACTTTAAAATAAAAAAACTTTCTCAGAAAACTAATAAGTGGTACAGAATGGCTAGTTCTGCAAGTGTGGCTTTCCCATCTTTTTTTCCCTACTTCTTCGCCTGTCGGTGATGAGGAATGGTTGTTAAAGATCACAACTAGCTTGGTGAATCACATGGATTATCTAATGAGTGATGTCTTCTAAAACTTCAGATAAATGGCTGGGGACTTCTAAAACACTCCATGGTGGTAGTAGTAGTAGTAGTAGTAGTAGTAATAATAATACTTTATTATTTATACCCTACCCATCTGGCTGGGCTTCCCCAGCCACTCTGGGCGGCTTCCAAAAGAATATTGAAACACTGTGATACATCAAACATTAAAAGCTTCCCTAAACAGGGCTGCCTTCAGATGTCTTCTAAAAGTCTGGTAGTTCTTGTTCTCTTTGACATCTGTGGGAGGGCGTTCCACAGGGAGGGTGCCACTACCGAGAAGGCCCTCTGCCTGGTTCCATGTAACTTGGCTTCTCACAGTGAGGGAATCACCAGAAGGCCTTTGGTGCTGGACCTCAGTGTCCAGGTAGAACAATGGGGGTGGAGACGCTCCTTCAGGTATACTGGACCGGGGCCGTTTAGGGCTTTAAAGGTCAGCACCAACACTGTGAATTGTGCTTGGAAACGTACTGGGAGCCAATGTAGGTCTTTCAAGACCAGTGTTATATGGTGTCGGCGGCCGCTCCCAGTCACCAGTCTGGCTGCTGCGTTCTGGATTAGTTGTAGTTTCCGGGTCACCTTCAAAGGTAGCCCCACTTAGAGCGCATTGCAGTAGTCCAAGCAGGAGATAACCAGAGCATGCACCACTCTGGCGAGGCAGTCCGCAGGCAGATAGGGTCTCAGCCTGCGTACCAGATGGAACTGGTACACAGCTGCCCTGTGGTTCTGCTAACACTTCAAAGGGGCAGGTTTTTTAAATCAGTGGCACCTTTTCTTTCCTTTTACTAAAAGGACTTAAGAAAAGAGCAATGGTAGCAGGAGGGAAAAGGAAGAGATACCGTGGTCGTGGCCAGGTCACCAACTATAGGGGGCGGAAAGGGGCTTCGTCCCCCTCAATATTTGTAGGGAGGGGGCTGAGCCCCACCAATATTGAGGGGGCTGCCATCCCCTGCCACTTACAGGAGAGCAGGGCCCCTCAATGGAGGGGGGAGTCAGCACCCCTGGCTATGGCTGTTGATGCTGCTGCCACAACACAAACATCCCTCAGCCACCTCAAAGAAACGTAAGCATGGCAAAAAGCCTGCACTACATCCATGAGAATCTGTGCAGCTGAAATTTGATAAGAATTTCTTTCTTTTTTTAAATAATTTTTATTAAGTTTACATTTTACCGTAATCACATTCCATTACATAATCTCATGACCAAAAACATTGCTCAAACTGAGCTTCCACTTCCCCCCATCCCACTTTCTGGCTTTCATAGATGATCACTTACATCTTAGCATTTCTATCAGCACTTATTTACCTTCTTTCTTTCTTAATAAAATTTACCTTGTTAAATGTAAACCAGCTCCCAATATTAACATTACAAAATATTTCAACTCAAACCTACAAACGTTTTCAGAAGTTTACAATGTTCTTTCATGTATTGCCATTCTTCCAATGTTGGAAGTTGTTGCTGCTTCCATTTCTGGGACAAAAGTATCCTTGCTGCCGTTGTAGCATAAATAAACAAATTTACATCTTTTAAAGGAATTTCATCTCCAATTACACCTAACAAAAACACCTCTGGTTTTTTATTAAAAGTATATTTAAAACCCTTTTTCAATTCATTATATATCATGTCCCAATAGGCTTTCACCTTAGTACACATCCACCACATGTGGAAGAAATTCCCCTCTTTCTCCTTACATTTCCAGCATTCTTTATCTTGATTTCTATACATTTTGGTAAGTTTGGCCGGTGAAATTCGATAAGAATTTCACTGAAATTTTCTTGCCATTTTGAAATTTTTTGAATTCAGTTACTTTTCCCATTAATTGATAGAGAATGGTTTTGTTTTTTTTATAAAGGAAATTGCAAGAGAATGCTCATAGAAAAAAAATCAAATGCTTGAACTGAGTCCAGAGTCACTGACTAGTGAGTTCATAGGGATGGCTGGAAAATACCAGTGGTGGCATGCTTGTAGTTTTGAATAGTCTGGGATCTTCTAAACATGTTGTTGATTCATCCTAAAGATAACCGAGCCATCAGTGAGACATTAACTCTGCAGCTTCACGGTTCCAAAACAACCCTCTGCACATAATCTGGAACAATAACTGTTGCACTGGCAGGTTATGGTTGGCAAGGAATTCTAAAGCCTCAGGGTGGGCTATTCCGGAACAAATTTCAAAATCAAAACAAAGAGCCAGTTCACTTCACTGTCCACTTTTCCTAGGGAAATCACACTTTACGGCTAATTCCTGCCCTTATAAGCTGACTATAACATAACTTATTAGCTGACTCAACTCTATTTTGTGTGAAAGACTGAGGATAGCCTCCAGCTTTCATCCCCTTTCATTCTAATTATCAAGTGTGTACCAGATTAAATTCAAAATGAAGTAGCCGGGTCAGGAAATCTACTTAAAGTTTAATGGAAGTTAATGATTCATTGATCAAACTCATTTATGCCTAATTAAAGCTTTCCTGCACTGGAAAAGGCAAGGGGGAAGTTTTATAATGCACCTCTTTCCTGCACATGGCAGATTTGAAGCTGGAGAGAATAGAAAATTCATGGCATCTGGATTCTGTGTTTCAGTAGCACATGGCTTGGCAGAAACAGTGCATATTTAAGGCATAATTATTTTAGATGACTTCACCAAGTGGATTCTTTTTGCATGACACCGCCAAGCACAATGCTGGGATCCAGCTGCATGGAGCCAGATTGTCAACTAAGCTTGCCTGCACCAGCATCAGCTCCCAATAATTAAGCTCTGAGAGGATTATAATAATTAGGCTGTGTAAGAGTTTCAAGGCTGCATCTCAGCACTCACAGAAAACAGGAAATAGCGACAGCTTGAAACTGAAAGGCAAATTTCCATTTGAAGAATGCAAGCTTGTTTTGTCTTCTTTTTTTAAAAGGAACATTTCTGGTTGGTTTGTTTTTTAATCACTTGCAGTAGGCAGATACCTCCACAAGTATAAAATCTCCCCACTTCAGCAGTCTAGCTTTGCACACCCAAGACAATATTTTGCAAGATCAAAATCACCTTTATCGTGTGTAACTGATCCTGAAAATACCCACCTTCGCTACTTGAACTGTAAGACACACACACCTACATCCATATGTGAATGGATGAAGAAGACAGGGGAGGCATGTGCCCCCAACGTGCATGGCAGCTCTGTCCCACCCCCACTCTCTCCATCGTGATATACACACTAGCACTCCTTCATGTGAGACGAGACCCTGGCTGGACTAGAGTCCTCCCACCTGGATAGAAGAGGTCTACATGCATATGCGGAGCCCCTTCCAACAATGGCTTCTATGAATGGCTTCTAGCCACGAGGGATACACTCGTGAGCATGCACTCAGCACTAGAGCATAGAATCATAGAATGGTCCTTTCAGTTTGATGCGGAATGCTCTCCCCAGGGAGATTTGCTCAATGTGAAGACTCTCTTCTTTCCATCACCAGATAAGAATGCCTTTATTTGCCCAGACCTTTTAGATTTGATTTCAATGCTGTTTTATCACAGAATGATTGTTAGCCCTGCTCTTAAACCTTTTATTGGTTGTTATTATTTTTTATTGGGGGATTTTATTTAAGCAGTGCTGGGAGCCTTCTTGGATGAAGAGCACTGCTGTCCAAAGTAAATAAATAAATGGATACGATCTCATTTGATCTCTCTTAATTCTGAGAAGCTGTTTGGTGTCATGGGTTGGGATATCTCAGGCCTGTGAGCTGAACGTGGCCCTCTAGGCCTCTTTATATGGCCCTCAAAACTTTTGCCACACACACACCCCAGCTCTGCTCTGTGCCTTTCTCAAGTGCTTCTCCCTGAGAGGGTTGTTGTGTCCTTGACCTGTGATAATGCCTCCCACTGTGTTCCATTGCACCATGCACTTTCCCCATGTCCACTTTTGCCACCAGTCACACCTACCACTGGGGATGCATGTTGGGATTTTGGGTGGAACTCAGCTTGCAGAAGAGGGATTTGCATGGCGTTAAGACAGATATAGAGTGAAGGATCTCCACGTTCCCAGACTATCCCTGTACCTTTAACCTAGCAGCATACTTCTCCATCCCCATGATATGTCTCAGGTTGCATCCTGTTTACAGCTTCCTCTTCCACCACCTCACACTTATCTCTCAGACCTCAAGTTTTAACTATGCTCTAAGAGAAGAAGGAAGCAAGCATGACTGCCTTGTTCTTCTCCAGACTGATTAGACCAGCACAAGAAACTTTTCTATCCAAGTTATGTATTTTCTACAATAAACAGCTCCATTGTTTTCTTACCTGCAAGCATCTGTGGGTGGGTGATTGCAACAGGTAACATCTACTCTCTAACCAAATTTCGCTAGCTAAACCCTGCTCACTGCATACTAAAGGGTTTCAGAAGGTAATTTGGACCCTGTTATCCCAACAGTGCAGCCCTCCCACTGCCAACTCAGGCTCTCCACAGGCTCAAAAAATGGTTCCTTACCATGAGGCTAGACTATTGGGTCTGGAACTGGCAACCCTGGGACCACAGCCCCACCTTGCTTGGTTACTTAGCTTATTCAGAAGCCATGGTAAAGTGAATGGCTCTGCCTCCAAACTATCTGAAACCAACTAGGTATGCAAGGTATGTCTGCTAGATGCACTAGATCCAGATGTGAATCTTTATTCCTAGATGCATGCAGCCAGTTCAACAAGCTGGTGTGAGCATCTCAAAGTGGAAGGTGAAGGGTATCCAACTTTCATCGGCAATGCAGCAAAGAAGGCTGTGTGTGGATGTGGCTCTTGCATGCTGGATCAGGGTGTTACAGCTTTACCTGCGTTAGAAGGTGTCACATGGGAAGATGCTGTCCAGTGCTCCCAAGGGGAAGAGACAGGTACAAAAGTGTCCCTTAAGTGGAGAATGGGATGAATCTGAGGTAGGGACATCACAAAAGGCCATACCAAAGCCAGGGCAATTGTTTTCCAGCAATGAATTTTAAAGAAAACTTGATGTAGAAAGCTACAGATGTTCTACCCATGGATTCATCAATGCTCCACCCCATAAGCTCCTTGGAGATGAATGATCTTCAAGCTCCCCCTGGTGGAAGCTTTGGTATCTACTTCTACAAGCAAATTTAACAAGCATTATACTGTTTTAAGTTGGGCACACAACACGAACAGAGAGGAAGTTTAAAACTACTACGATAATTTGCCAGTTGATTGTCTAGAAATCTTTTCCCGGCCAACTATGTAGGGGTTACTTTAGATTTTGAAATCACAAGATTTTGTGAGGCTTGACTCCTTCTCATTAACGCTGTCTAAATGCAGCTTCCGGCAGAGGAGGCAAATCCTTTGAAACAGGTTTCTGGGAAAGGAAGCAAATAACACAGCTCTAAAATGCCAAGAGAAGGAGTTAAATTATTCTTACCATTTTTCAGGAGTTCAAGCGATAATTACCAAAGCATAGCTTGTAGGAATGTTTGCAGTGTTCATTGTATTTCTTAAAACCTTCCTCGCAGTGATAAAAATAATTTGAAGGAGTGCAGTGCTGCATGCATTAGAAAAGGGCTGAACAATAGCTCCATACCTTAAGGCATCAGGCAGCCATTTGCAAAGGGAAAAAACATCTTAACTCAACCCTTTTTCCCCCATTGGCAAGGCTTCTGGCCCCTTCTTCCAAGACCCCTCATCAAAAACATGAATGGTAAGAGAGCCATTTCCCATTTTGCTGTGATGTCCCATGCCTGACAAATGCAGAGCTACAATTTCCAGAGTTCCCTGGTAAGAGTTGTTGATTGTTAATCTACTCTGGGAATTGTAGCTACTGTGTACGAGGAGAATGAAGTCTCCTAATGGCTCTCAGCATCCTCCACCAAGTATAGTTCCCAGGATTTTTGCAGGGCGGGGGAGAGCAAAAAAGAAAAAGGGGGGAAGCAGGGGGGGAAAGCAGAGACATCACCGTGCCGACAAAGGTCCGTATAGTGAAAGCTATGGTTTTCCCAGTAGTGATGTATGGAAGTGAGAGCTGGACCATAAAGAAGGCTGATCGCCAAAGAATTGATGCTTTTGAATTATGGTGCTGGAGGAGACTCTTGAGAGTCCCATGGACTGCAAGAAGATCAAACGTATCCATTCTGAAGGAAATCAGCCCTGAGTGCTCACTGGAAGGACAGATCCTGAAGCTGAGGCTCCAATACTTTGGCCACTTCATGAGAAGAGAAGACTCCCTAGAAAAGACCCTGATGTTGGAGATGCCTCCCGCAGCGGAAGACAGGAGTGCCTGGCGTGTTCTGGTCCATGGCATCACGAAGAGTCGGACACGACTAAACAACAACAATGATTGTTCAAGTGGTATACAGTGGTATCTCAGGTTAAGTACTTAATTCATTCCGGAGGTCTGTACTTAACCTGAAACTGTTCTTAACCTGAAGCACCACTTTAGCTAATGGGGCCTACCGCTGCTGCCGCACCGCGGGAGCACGATTTCTGTTCTCATCCTGAAGCAAAGTTCTTAACCTGAAGCACTATTTCTGGGTTAGCGGAGTCTGTAACCTGAAGCATATGTAACCTGAAGCGTATGTAACCCGAGGTACCACTGTAATTTAAATGCAAGGTCCAGGTGTGACCAAAGAGTACATGAAGGAGAGACATCTGAAGGGCTGTCAACCTCCTCTGTGTTGCTCCAGAGGATAGGACTAAAACAACATAGAGGAAATTACAGGGAAGCAGATTTTGGCTTAAAAGTACCAAAAAACTATTCAACAGCAGGTTTTTCAATTAACTTTTTTTTTCTCTGTGTGTAAACAGTATTTCTCTGCTGCAGCAAGCCACCATGGTGACACACAACCTGTCCTGGCACTGCACCCAGAATGCCTCACTCTAAGGAGGGACACACTTGGCCCTTCCTCAGCATCAGGCAAGGAAAATGAAGTAGAGGGGGCAATGGAAACCCTTGCCTCACCAGGGGGTGGCGGCACTGGTGGCGGCAGCAGGAGAAGCAACATATAATGGGGAAAGTGGGGGCGGGAATCTGGGGTCGAGCGAAGCCACGGCTTCCTGTGCCCCCTGCCTGATACAATTGTCTCACTCCACATTTTGAGTGCGCCCATCTACACATGGGAAATATGACAACTCTGATCAAATCCAGGAATGCAATCCCTACTTCTGTTGTACCCAAGTCCAAATAAGAACATTCCAATCACACTTCCATTGATGCCATCCACTTTTGATGGATTTAGCAAATCACAGACCTTTAAGGAAACTGCAATTACTCTTTGGGGAGATTTACATCATTTGTGGAAGGCCATTAGCAAGCGCCTAATATGCCTGAAGTGCCTCTGAAAGATTGAACAGGCCCGAAGCAAAGGTGCTTGAGGATGAATAATCATTCATGGGTGTTATGATTTTCCACCCATTAATATCATCTTGACAACTTGCACATCAAATACTGAGTAATTAATAACTGCTGTAGGAGCTTTAGGGCCTTAATATGACATAAAAATAAGACTACATTCATTTGCGATTAGGTGGCTAACCAAGAGAATGGAGTAGCCAGTTCAAGAGGAGGGTTGATTCAAAATGAATTACTCTAGGTAGTGTTTTCAACCGGGCAAGGCCAAAAAGGAAATCCCACTGGCAACAGCAGCCGCTACTTTATGCAGACATTTTCATGCCTGCACACACACACAATCATACAAATACATGGAAAATATTTGCAGGAAAATACAAGCCTATGGGAGTTAGGAGCCAAATCACTTCCCCAGCACCTAGGATTGATCTACAGAGTAAGTTTGTTAAATGTATGCAATTTAAAAAATAAATTACATATTTTTATTGATTGATTTGTTATGTTTGTACCCCACCTTTCCACCCAAAATCTCAAGTCGGTGTACATGGTTCTCCCTGTTTTATCATCACAACAACCCTGTGACGTTGGTTAGGCTGAGATGCAGCCAGGGTCACCCAGTGTCAGGGACTGGGCAGAGGAGGAATGGTGGTGACCGCCTCTCCAGCTTGACCCTTCCAGGGAGGAGGAAGAGGGAGACAGTTTAGATTTACAACATGGGCTTGTGGGAGGTCAGAGTTCAGAGGCAGATGAGGGGAAGAGTTGGGAATGGGGAGAGGAGGAGGAGGAGGAGGAAGAGGAAGCACCAGAGGGGTGACAGCGGATGGACACAGTGTCTTTAGAAAGCATTCCAGACCCCTCCTCTCCCAGAACCCGGTGAGCCATGAAAGTAGGAGATCAAAGAGCTCAAAGACAGAGGGCACTTAGCAGCACCTGTAGAGATGATGAGATTGGCGAATGAAGAAGTGGGAGAGACGGGGGGGGGGGCGTGGAAATTCACTCGGGACAACACCATTATCCAAGAGGCTGGGTTCTATAGCTTCTATCCGCAAATACTGAATAAATTGTGGACAGTAAGAAACATTTCCTATAAAATAGGAGAACAAGAAGAACATCTGTTTAAAGATTGCAAAAGTTTTATTGAATATATGGGAAATAATTCTGTACAGCTGAAAATGCTGGCAGCATTAAGATAAATTCAACAGTGTAAATAAATTTTGATGGATGCGATAATGGAATACTGATTGGTATAGTTTTTGTAAAATATGCAGGGATTTTTGATACGTAAAATGAACCAGGGAAAGAGAAGAGGGGAAGTCATTGATATCTTAAGAATGTAAAATGAGTAATTGAAATTGTAAAACAGAAAATTTAATAAAAATTATATATATATAAGAAATATTTCCTTGTCTTTGTATGTTCCTGGCAACCAGCCATGGGAATCACCCGCAGCAGCCTGACACCCAGGCTAGAACCCTGTCTTTGTCCAATACTCTAATTACCAGAGTATCATGTAGTCAGCTGCTTTACTGAAGCAATGAATGGAATGGCTTTGGGTGTGGCCTGGGGGAAGGGCCACAAAGGGATATGAAAAGGAGAACATTTGCTGTGATTCTTTCTTGGGTCATAGAGCAGTTCCTACGCTGGTTGGTGTCAGCTTGCACCACTAAGTCACATGAAAAGTTAGTAAGGCTGCAGTCCTAACACCAGTTACCTGGGAGCAAGCACCATTGAAATCAATAGAATTTTGCTTGAATAGATGCGGTTAGGACTGCATTGTTAGCAGGTAAATGGGCCCCATTATGTATGAGATTCTAGGTAAGAAAGTGAGGTTTTAAGAATATAAAAGTCTTGTACAAGCATCAACTGGATTGATAACAAAACATAAATCCTACTTGGAAATCTACGTAGCCCCACTAAACGTAGTATGCTTAAGTGGAGGGAAAATATTGTAATTTTGGATAACAAAAGGAAGTGAAAATACATCCCCATTATTACCTCTGCATATTTTTGGAAATATGCACTGAAAAACACCAAAGGGTAACAGCAACAACCCCCCTTCAAGCAAATACACAGAGAATGCATCCAGCATCATCGCTTCCTGACAAAACCTCTCAAAACCTTTTCAGCAAGTTGCCTTCAGCTTTAATATCTTTATGTAGTCCAAGTCAGTGAACCAAGTCACATGCTCCACTGGCAATAAAAGAAATGCACACCCAGGCACTAATCAATTATTTCCCACTAATCAAGCCCAGAACACAAGGAAAAGCCATCTCTCCAGCCTTCCCAAGGGAAAATTTGCTAAAGGCAGAGGGTCACACATACCATTCAAAATCCTGTCAGTAGTTAATGGGAGATTAAGCAAAGGGATAAAGAAAGTGTTAGGAGATTTCATTGGGCCAGGATTGAAAAACCAGAATAAAATCTGTACTTTATTTTGTTAGAAATGTAGTATATCCCCCCACTTGCCTTTTTTTTTAAAGCAACACTGCATTAGCATTTTGTGATTGTGCCCCAACGAGTCTGTTTTTCAGTTGATCGTGTCAACTTCACTTTGGTTTACAACATTCTCCTTGGGAGTCTGCTGTCAAGCATGAAAACAGCAAATCAGCCTTTATGGCTATGTATTAATTTCCTGCTACTTCACAGGACAGATTCTTTTTTATATAAAAAAGGAGAACATTTAAAAGTGAGCTTTCACCTTACTTGTTCATACATAGATTTATTTGAGATTTTTCATGTGTAAGCATGTTCGCTGAGGTTTTCCTCTGAAATGGAACGAAAACACGTGAAATCATTTTGAAAGCAGAACCTACATCAGGGTTAAATGTATGTTGAATATAACAACAGCGGCGTAGCTACACGCTTGAGGGGTGGGGTGAGGCACCTGTGGGGCAGGACGGGGCAGGGTGCACCAGAATCCCAGTGCCCGAGCCCCTCTCCACTGCGGCGCCCTACAGGCCCATGTAGCTTTTTTGAGCAGCGCAAAGCCTGAAGGTACCCGAGCCACTGCGTCACTTCTATGGGAGAGATGTGTGGCTCTGGTGTGGTAAGTGCCACCCCCCGTGGTGTAGTGCCCAGTGCCCCCACCCCACCCCAGCTACACCTCTGTGTATCAAATCTCTTCCTTGAATAAATATTGGTGGGGGGGAGTTTATTCACGCAGACACCACAATGTAGCCTTACGCAAGAACAGGCTGCCTGGTTCACACAAAGCAGCTCAGCCATTTTGGTATGCTTGGCCTGCATTAAAAGAGCAGCCATAGTTGTTGATACTTTAGATTTCACCGTTCAGCAATGCTCGTCAACAAAGTCAAGTGTAAGTTGGGCGACTGGATACACAAAGGATGCAGCAGTGGTCACAACACCGAAGTTTAAATAACTGTAGGGGAAATGAGATCGAGACAGGTTCAGCTAGGGACAGGTGGAGAGCTCTGCTGGGTCAGAACAAAACCCTCATTAGTCCAGCCTTCTATTTTCCACAGTGGCCAACCAGATGCCTACAGGAAGCCCAAGACAGGTTCGGGCAACAGCACTCACTTGCTTGTGACTCTCAGCAACTAGTACACCATCTCTGATACTGGAGAGAAGATAGCTTAGTAGCCACTGAAGCAGGGCCGTCTTAACCATATCCGGCGCTGTGGTGCAAAGATCCCTCTGGCGCCCCCCCCCCCCAGCCGCAACTCCAAAACAGGGGAGGGGGTGTGGAAAATGTCCTCTGCTTCCCCCACCGCCCCGATCCCCAGCATGGTGGCGACAATCAAGCAGGAAAACGTGCCGGCAGACATGCTCTTTTGCCAGGAAGCAGGAAGAGGACAATGGGCCATCTTTAGTAGATGCAGAGGCTTGCATCCCAAGCCTCTACAGGGATTGCTCTCCTCCTGCGGAGGCTTGGGAAGGAAGCTGCATGCCCGCCAGCCATATAGTTGGCAGGGCGCAGCTGGTGGGCGTGCAGGGAAAGGGGAAGCTGCCAGCAAAGCCGTGCATCTCCCCCACTCGCTAGGGTGCCCCTGAGAGGCCAGCGCCCTGGCGCAACGAAACACTAAGACCAATGGGAAAGATGGCTCTGCATTGGAGCCTGATCTTCTGTGGACTTGCATAATGCCCCTTTGAAGCCATCCAAGTCGTGGCCTTCACTGTACCTTGCGCTAGCACATGCCATAGTGTTAACTCTGCCTTGTGTAAAGAAGAACTTTGTTTTGTCTGACATCAATCTCCCACCATCCAGCTTCATTGCATGACCCAGGTTCTACAATTATCAGAGAGGATGAAAAACTACCCTTGGACACCACAGACATTAAAGCTTCTATTTTCAGGGGAGACCCCCAGTTGGTCCCTTTCTGCATTTTCCCCCAGCTCTAAAATACCCTTTTTGACCTTATCCTCCCATTCAGCTCTAAGGATAAGAAAAGAAGTGCAGCCCAACAGCTGTAGTTTTGCTCAGGTCTTCTAATGCCTCTTGAAATCTTAGTTCCAAAACAATTGTTCTATTTAAAAGTAAATACAGCAGAACCTTGGTTTTCTAACGTAATCTGTTCTGGAAGACCGTTCGACTTCCGAAACGTTCAAAAACCGAAAACTCAATGCGGAAGCCTCAAAACAAAAAAAGAAAAACTCAAACAGGAAGCCACCTCGGAAGTTCGACTTCCAAGGAGCATTCGAAATTGGAAGCATTTACTTACAGGTTTTTGGCACTCAGGTTCCAAAACATTCGTCAATGGAGACGTTCAAAACCCAAGGTTCCACAGAATAATCAGGGCAGGCTGCAAAGGGGTGTTGTGCAGCTAGCACATCTAAGGTCAGCAACCTTGGGTCCCCAGGTGTTGCTGGACTACAACTCCCATCATCCCTGGCCAGTTTAGCCAATGGTCAAGGAGCATGGGATTGTAGTCCAACATCTGGGTATCCATGGCTGAAGATGGCTGATCTCAACTATGCTGGGTGGCCACACCCTAAGTTTGGATATTCTAAATGGGGAAGGAGAGCATGAAAGGGCAAGGCATGTGCTTCCTAGTCTTGCTCTCATTTAGAGCATCTGAATCTGTAACCCCTCACCCCTGCCCTTGCAGAGTGGTCCCCATGACTTAGGTACAGGGAACACACACTTCACAAACACATACCACTACTCACCAAAAAAGAAAAAGAAAACAGATGCAGGATTTCCACTTGGAAGAGGAAGTGCAGTTACCTTGTTCTTCCTTCCCGCTTGGCAACAGCTGAGAAAGGTCTAAGGCTGATTTGCTCAAAAATCTCTAGTCCGGAAGCACTTTTAGAAAAAAAGAAGAAGAAATAATTCCCTTTAAAGTAGGAATTTACTCTGAATTTAAAAGAAAAAAAACCCCGATGGTCAAAAAGAAAAGTCAGGTCCTGCTTATTTCGCACTGTCAAAACCTGTGTCTATGTTGTCATTTTATTTTTACTGTTTTTTCTTTAAAATTCTTATCTCTGTCCCGCCACTTCATTTGCTCTGAGCGCCATTGTCAAAATCACTTTGCTCAAAAAAAGAGCTCCTCTCATCTCGAACCGTTTTTCTATTTTATTAGTCTCATTAGTATTCTACTGCCCTTTAAATGTCACAGGTTCAAGAGCACAGCTGTACATATCCTGGAAATATTTCTGTTTGCTGTAATAAAGCACAAGGATACAATTTCCTGGGACATAGATAAGATGAAATGGTGGGATGTGGAAGGAGAGAGGCCGAGGCTGCGTGATCGGAAACGCTGGTCTGAATGGGAATAAAGGAGAGGAAATGAGGGCCTTTAATGTCTCATTATGATACTTGGCTTATTTGTTTTGCCTGAGCCTGCAACAGGCATAGGCAAATGACAACGGCCCTCTCTGACCCATCTGTTAACTTTCTCAGACTTGCATAGCCACTTCTGACAATGAACTTTTATTAGCAGTGATTTACAGGAAGTGAGAAGACTGCAGAAACCTCCTGTTATATAAAAAAGGTAAAGGGACCCCTGACCATTAGGTCCAGTCGTGACCGACTCTGGGGTTGTGGCGCTCATCTCACTTTATTGGCCGAAGGAGCCGGCGTACAGCTTCCAGGTCATGTGGCCAGCATGACTAAGCCACTTCTGGTGAACCAGAGCAGTGCACGGAAACGCCATTTACCTTCCCGCTGGAGCGGTACCTATTTATCTACTTGCACTTTGACGTGCTTTCGAATTGCTAGGTGGGCAGGAGCTGGGACCAAGCAACAGGAGCTCACCCCATCACGGGGATTCGAACCGCCGACCTTCTGATCAGCAAGTCCTAGGCTCTGTGGTTTAACCCACAGCTAAATATATAAATGTGCTAGGGTTATCATCAAGAGCAAAGTGGGACTTGCACCTTGACATCAAGAGCCAGGGAATAAGACAATCAGAACCTATGGGTCTGCTGCTGAGAATATTGCTTCCATGGTGGGAAAGGCCATCAATGACTTCTAGCCATGTTGGCTATGCTTCTGAATACCAGTTGCTGGAAGCCGTAAAAGGAAGACATACAAATGGCCTGTAAGCAAATTAAGATGGATCCAGGATAAATGCCCATTGTTTTATCACTGCCCTTTAAACTAATCAGAGTCAACAGACCAGACTTAGGCCACATTCACACCATGCAATTCACATTAAACGAGCATGGCTTCCCCAAAAAAATTCTGGGAGCTGAGAGTTGTTAGGAGACCCTTATTCCCCATCTGCCGTGTGGTTTAACAGTCAATCCCTCCCCAGGGAACTAGGGCAAAGTGCAAACAAAGCCATACAAAACTATATTAGGGAAAAGAGCTTTGCAAAAATGTGCATACAGTGGTACCTCAGGTTAAGAACTTAATTTGTTACGGAGGTCCATACTTAACCTGAAACTCTTCTTAACCTGAGGTACCACTTTAGCTAATGGGGCCTCCCGCTGCCGCCACGCCACCAGAGCACAATTTCTGTTCTCATCCTGAAGCAAAGTTCTTAACCTGAGGTACTATTTCTGGGTTAGCGGAGTGTGTAACCTGAAGTGTTTGTAACCTGAAGCATCTGTAACCCAAGGTACCACTGTATTAAGACAACAGCTTACAACAATGTGTATTTTAGGAGAAATTTCACACTAAAATGTTGATGAATTTTTATGAGGACTTCCTAAAAAAGAAAATTCACACACTGACATGCAAATGTGGAAACTGAACTAAGTGATACAGGATCACACCCTAAATGGTTAAGTTGCACACAAACAAAAAATCTCATCTCCTGTTAAATTCAGGCGATGCACAAAGCTGCACGTGGGTTCCATTGAGGCTCTCTCCCCTTCATTTCCTGTATTCAAGATATTTTATACTTTTAGAATAAATATAGGCACCAGAGAGAATGCATTTCAATGCTGAGTAAAGTGGTTTCCATGTATATAAAAGTTTGAAAGCTCTCCAGCTTCTTTCAAATGAAAAGACACTGTAGCATACATGTATTCATATAAAAGCAATCTAATAGTATATCAAAAGAAGGTGAAGGGTAATTGAATATATATGTTTTTCAGGGCAAAGCACTTGAAACTGCTAGGAATAATCTAAATGTTCATCTTTAAAAGCAGTGTGATTTCTTTTATGCAAAAGGAAATGAGCAGAAAGCAGAGAGGTGGGTAAAAATGGAAGACGCCACTTTTCTTGTTTTGTATTTTCAAAGCTTTCTGCTTTAGGAGACATGAAAGGGGCACAATCTTTTATCTCCTTTGCGGTGTGTCTGCAGCACCACAAAATTGATGTGCTTCCATTTGGGGTGGTCTTGCTTTCTCAGAACAAAGGCAAAGGGAATGTGTTGTAAACAGAGCACATCTTCCCAGGCAGTTCTCGCCATTTTTGTTTCTGCTGTTCCCACCACCCTTTGGGGGAGTGAGGGGCAGGAGAAGCTTTCTCTTCCCCATGACTTGAAAGGAGATAAATTACCGTCAGTACCTTTTCTAGTTTTGTGCTCAGATCAAAGGAAAGCAACTCCTCCCCACTGAGAATCAGGATAGCTTCCAAGAGACAATAGTCTCTTTGGCCAGGTACAATTCCGTATCGCTCTGAGCTGAAACCAAACCTGCCATCTGCAATGCAAAAGAGAACAGGGTGGATGTGAATTGCTAAGCAGTAGTGACAGGCCCAGTGCTTTGGATGCTCAGATCCCTGGGGCAGGACTCTGCTACTCTGTAAATCATCACTCACGCTGTGCATGCGTTCCTCAGTCAGTAGCAAATAGGCCTTGTGTGTATCTTAAGAGGCTTTTGTGCATTCTCTGGGCAACATGTGTACTCTCCATTGTTTCCTTTATCTAGTTCCCAGATGCACAACTCATTGCTTGCAGTCCACTGTTGAACTCTATGGTACTTGCAGTATTGGTATCCCACCAATCAGCTGAGCGGTAAAGAAAACAGGACGTAACTGCAGCAACCTGTCTCTTGCTGCTGAGCTGTTCCCTGCCAATCAGCTGAGCAATGGGGGAGATTGGGAGAGGAATGAATTTTGATGCCAGAGTGGTTACTGCTGCTACAAAAAAGCACTATACATAGATATGCATACACAGGGGAGTTAATGGGTCTGTGTGACTCCATTCACACCCAAAGCCATACACACCTATGCATCCATTAACAAACATTCGCTGCAGCAGTGATAAAGTGATTAGCCATCCTTAGCAAGGGTGCTGCCTGCTGAGTGCTGCCTCTGCATTTTGTGCTCTAACTTTCTTCAGAAATGTCAAATTGACATTTCTGAAGAAAGCCTAGGGCCCCTGTTGGCTCAGGTACATGTGTTCCCCCATACCTCTCTACCAGGGCACCTGGCAGACATGCTCACATTACCTGCACTCTTCCCATCCCTCAGTCAAGAGTATACTTCCTTGCCTGTCACTGGGTCCTTCGATAGCCACAGCCACACTTTTGGGTAAGCTGCGTGCCCTTACACAGCATGATGGCTATGTTCTGCCTCCATAGTTGGAGGCAGTTCTGCTTCTGATTTTCAGTTGCTGGAACCTGCAGGAGGGGAGAATAGCCTTGTGTTGGGGTCCCACTTGCAGGTTTCCCACAGGCATCTGATTGGCCACTGTGAGAACAGGATGCTGGATTAAATGGGCCATTGACTTGATCCAGCAGGCTCTTATGTTCTTACAGTCCAGCCCAGAAGCTGCCAGCTACATCTCCTTGGGTAAATTGGAATTGAACTCTGGCCAATGCAGTGACAGAAGCCTTTTAAATGCTCTCCAAATGAGTACCCTCAATATTTTCGATGCTTTTAATCCGTCTTGCATTTTCCTTGCAGACTATGAAGCTGATGATTGGTTTGTTTTTGGCCCAGTCCTCTCTACCATATCCATTAAACATTCATACTTATGACCATGCAGAGTTGGAGAAGGCCAGAGGGTGTACTTTACTAAGCTTAGCACATTTTGGCAATAGGGTTTTATCCTCTTTGCTTACAGGGGGGAAGACAGCCCACAAGGAAGCAAATCTCCAGAGCAAGGAGGAGCTCACGATAGCAAGCAGAGTTTAAAGAGAGAGAAAGGAAATGCTTCTATGCACACAGAAGCACCCACACAAAGAGATCATAGACTTGGATCTAATTCATTTTTTCTGTTTGAGAAATGAGGAGCTGTAAGCTGATGCCCCTCTTAAGTAGCCAGGCCCTGTCAACACTGACCTTAGCGGGTGATTTGTGTGTGTGCCGTCTGTAGCACAGGCTCGTATGCTGTCTGCTGGCACTGGAGAAGACCGTTCATCATCATCTGCCGAATTACTGGAAAGAGATGAAACTATGTTCTGTGTGCGCTTGCGTAAAAGCCAGGAGAATTTGTTGCTGCCTTGGGGCCTGGCTTAGGTTGTGCTGCAAAGCATGGTCAAGAGAGAGAAAGAGAGATGGGCTGCTAGAGGGAAGGCCAGACATGACCACATGCCTATGGATGGTGCCCAAACTGGTTTGACTCAAACAGGTAGTTTGTGTGAAAATACACAAACAAGGTGTTGGAACTCAGTGCAAAGCCTTGCATCCTGGCCACTCAATATCTAAAACCCCATATTCATTATCTTAGCTGCACAGTGAGCTTGTTGTGATAGTCAAACTAAGTCAAGGAACCAAAATACGCACTGAATGCAGAGGGATGGAATCTAAGAGCACATGACAAATGATGGAGAAAGTGAACCAAACCTCGCTACTCTCACTTGGCTGTTAGATAACGTCCTTTGCATAATATTCTACAACTTGCAGGCTCCTTGCATGCAAAAGAGGAGCTCGCGGCCCAGCAGCGTGGTGGGCTTCAAAGGTTCCACCAACTAGCTCCTAGGCACTCTCAGACTTGTAGGCCCCCGAGATAAATCCATAGATAAATCCACAGATATTCATTGTATAGGTTCCATAATCACAGGTCTATACACGTGAGAATGCTGATGCTACCCAGTTGTCATTTCCAGCATATTCAGTGAGAGAGGAAACCCATGAATCGTCACCTCTGTGAGGAAGCTAGAAAACAAGAAGCTATGTAATCTGTGGAGCTAGATAAAGACAGAGAGAGAATTAAGTAAACAAGTCTCTTGAGGTCTGTGTATGAATATGAGGTGAAGATAAAGAACTCAGTGAGTTCTTTAATCGCCATTATTTTTCCCCGGGGTTATGCTTGCTTTATGAGGGAAACGCACAGCAGATGACTGTGCTTCTGCCCTAATGTCAGCCATGCAACCAAATTAAATGTTCAGGTATTCTCTGCAGATGAATAACCTACAGGTTATCTCCCACCAACAGCAACAGCAACATAGCAGTTCCCCTTTTCTCCCTATCACATTCTCTCTAAATTTTTATCTAGTTGTCGCCCTTAAAAATATTCAAACCTAGCTTTCTCCCCCCCCCCCCTCTTCTTTGCCATGGTAGGCCATAATCCTATTTCTCTTTCCAATGTTCTGCATCTGGCTTCTTCCTCCCACCAAAAGTCCCCATTCACACACATGCTGAAGCCTGGAACTCTTATTCCCGCTTTTCATCTGTTCAGGGGTTCCTTTGGAAATCCAAGCAACTGCTGTGGGCAGTTTCTTACCCAGCCATTCTAAATGGCTAGCAGACCACCCAAGTGTCCCTATTTTCCAGTGACAGTCCTGGATTTACAGAAGCTGTCCTGGTTTCTGATTTGACTCTAGAATAGCTCGCTTTTCCTTGTTGTTGTTGTTGTTGTTGTTTAGTCGTTTAGTCGTGTCCGACTCTTCGTGACCCCATGGACCAGAGAACGCCAGGCACCTCTGTCTTCCACTGCCTCCCGCAGTTTGGTCAAACTCATGCTGGTAACCTCAAAAACACTATCCAACCATCTCGTCCTCTGTCACCCCCTTCTCCTTGTGCCCTCCATCTTTCCCAACATCAGGGTCTTTTCCAGAGAGTCTTCTCTTCTCATGAGGTGGCCAAAGTACTGGAGCCTCAGCTTCACGATCTGTCCTTAGGGACGTCCTAAGGAAAAGCGTGAGCACTCAGGGCTGACGCTTTTCCTTAGGACGTCCCTATTTTCATCAGAGAAATGTTGGAGGGTATGGAGTTATACGACCTCCAAACCAGGGAGATAAGTTACTATACAACCTTTAGAAGACATCTGAAGGCAGCTCTTTATAAGGAAGTTTTTTAAATATATATATATATATAATTTTTATTAACAAACCAATCAAATCACATTAATTCCAAATTACAGAGCCAAATTTTTAAATTTTTGTTGGGGGTACCCATGTTTCGAGCTCAGAAAGGGATCCAATCCAATCATCTCTATTGCTGCTGCTTTGATGTTCACAGTTCTGTCCAAATAATATTCACATTTCTACCCATTCTTCTCTTTATTGTTTTCCTCATCTTCTTGTCGTTATCATATATTTTTCCTTTCTTTGTGACCTCTGATAGTCTCCACAAGCAAGTTGAAAACAAACGTATTATAGTCCTGTGTGGATTTTTCATTTCTCCAAGAACCATATTCAAACAGACAGACGCCATTTCCACACTTCCGTACAAAACAATCTTAACATCTGCCCATAAATCTTTGCAGGCCTGTCACGCCATCCTCGATCTTCTTAGGGGGTTCTGCCAGGTCATACTCAGTCCAATATGATAACAAAGCCGTTGGCCTCCTCCCCCTCAATCGTAAATCTTGCAACAAAGCCTACCTCTAACGAGTCTCTTTTTATAAACTGCGTCATTCCAAAAGCCTTTCATTCCTTTCCAGATACTCCACAAACCATGTCTTTGGCTAGTCATTCATTTCCACACAGTTCTTAATCATCCCGCTTATAATCAATTGTTACAACGGTTCTTCTTGGGGGGGGGGGGGATTGTTAGGTAATCACATAAGAAAAAAAAAGTTGCCCCCCCCCCTTTCCGTCCCATTCCAACATACCAACAGCTTTTATGTGTCTTCTTGATATATTTTCCTGTTGAATCCAGCCCGTCACTCAACTTCACAGAGGTCACTTCACATAGCAGTCTTAACTCCCGTTCTTCACTCGAAACATGTGCATTTGTTGCTCTTTAATTGTTTATTTTGAGCTGCTGCAACCAGGCGCGCTATCAGAGACAGCGTCAGGGAGAGCCATAAGGAAGTTTTTTAAATGTTTCATTATGTTTTTATGTTTGTTGGAAGCTGCCCAGAATGGCTGGGCAACCCAGTCAGATGGGCGGGGTATAAATAAAAAAAATATTATGATTATGGAATAGGACTATCCTATTTTCACCAGAGAATCATTGAAGGGTATGGGCCAGCAGTAGAGTCCACACCACAGTCTGGGTAGGTGGAGTCAATCCAGGAACTTCCTCTGAAGTTCAGTGGTTTACCAGGTGGCAGGAGTGCCAGCTTGGCCCAGCGACCATGGGTGCCCAAGGCTAAGGGTGCCATGCAGCATGCATGGCCCCAGCACCAAAATTTGTGGGTGCCTGGGCACCCAGGGCCACAGGGAGTTGGCACCTATGCCAGGTGGGGCGGCATCACACTGAGCTCCTGAGTCATGAGCTCCTGAAAAGCTCCAACTACCTGGTGCCTGACAATGCCGGCCTTCTAATGCCACCTCTCCAACATTAATATCAGCAAACCAGTTAAAAATGTTAGAACTTGCATTATCGGGAAATGGACTGAATTCCGGGCCCCTCATAAACTGTAAATGTGACACATTCAACCGATATCCTATTTTGTTCCAGATTAGCTCTTTAGCAGCTGCTGCGTCTGAGCTTGCTTCTCTTACCCTTTTCTGTGTTTTCTTATTTGTTCTCTCCTCCCGGCTCGCACACACCACGTTTTGACACAGATGTCCTTAGGTGGGGTTTATCACTTCATTTCAATAGGCCTGGGTGCATGGAGCTTGTAAAGATGCATCCATGTGACACAAAAGATAATTAGAAGGAAAGGTCTGGGGTCGCTAGTAAAAGCGGCTTTTTTGCCTTCTCAGAGAAACACAGGCATCTCCTGGCAAGGGAACAGATTTTGCATTTGTGCTGCAGTGGCAAAGAGATAAAGCACCAATAAACGGGTAAAATTTATGTGAGCTGAACTTCCTTTTGGCAGAAAGAAAATAATGTTTCGGTTTTATAAAGCATCATGCCACCGTTGTCACTTTACAGGCCAAAATAACAAGCAGCAGCTCTAGCAAGGTTTGGTAAAGCTGCTGTAACCCTGTTCTCCACAACTGAGAACTGGACTGTATGAGATTAGAAGGAGCAGTTGCAGATCCTTTAACTAATCAAAACATTTAAGGTAATCCAAAGGCAAATCTAGGGGAGCCTGACAGGTGCAGTCAAACCGGGTGCTGAGCTTCTGGGGTGCTGCAGCAGGTACTGCAACTACAAATGAGGTCAAACAGAAGGTGAGAGGAAGAGGGTGCCAGATTTTGCAATTGCACAGGGCACTGCTGAAATTTGAGCCACCAAGGTCCACCTTCTAGGCTAATAAGGCAAGAAAATACTTTGCAGCAAAGCTTGAGGACTCTCCTCTGGGGGGAAAATCATACAAAGATTGTCTTGTATGAGGAGAATTCTTTTGCAAAAATCTATCTTGGGCAAAACCGCCTACAAAAAAACCTGCGTATTTGGAGAAATATGCAGCAAACGCTGTTAAATTTTGATGAGGGCTTTTAAAAAAACTGATGCGGGAATGTGGAGAACATAATTTAAAACTGGGGAAATGAGAAGCTGAAATTGTCAGATTCACCCACGTCAAGAATGAGTTCACACAATCAGTGAAAATCATCAAATTTGTAGTGATTCTCGCTCCATCTCCTTCCGTGGCCTGGTTTGTGGGAAGTGAAGCAACTTTTGCACCCTGAGACACAGACAACTGTTGGGGCCAGCTGCAAATTAGTTTACCTGAGCATGACACAAGCTCCTCCTTCTGCTCCTGTGTGACTTGGTCCTTGTTATACTGTGGGTTTTGACATGGTTCCCATTTATGTAGGAATTTCCCCCCTCAGGTCCTAATTGGCTTTGGATTTCTTGGGTGTCACATAGCCTTTGGTCGTCAGGTGGTTTTTTAAGGCCTTTGTTCACCATTCTTTGGGCAGATACAGTGTGGGGTTGGGTAAATCAGGATAGAAAGGAAAACAATTGCTGAGCACCTTGTGACTCCATCTTGGAGATGAAGTGGTTCTTCCTCAGACTTGCCCATCAACGCCACAAGGCTGAAGGGCAGGGACAGGAACCAAACTTGAGGACTAGTGGGTTCAACTGCTTAATGCCTCATAGCCTGGGGGGAGTCATAAGGAGCTCAGAATTCCCTCAGCACCAGTGAAGGAGGAGGGAGTTAACTACCTTGATGCCCTCACCCAGAGACTGAGGTTGAGGGATTATGCTCCCACCCCTCAAATTTCTAGGAGCCTGCACTCTTTGAGCGAGTTCACACCACAGTTTTACTCAGGTGCAGATCCAGTTGAAATAATTTGATATGCTTGGTGCCATTTTAAAACCCCAGCTTTTGTGTCACTATGTTTTATGGGGTGCGTAGGTGCCACAATCGTACAGAAAATCAGATGATGTGCATGCATAAGCGGAAACGTCCCAGAATCTCCTTCTGGGTCCTGTTGCTCTGTGAGTTGAGGCTCTTCAGCTGTGGCAGAGCAGCAGCCAGAATGAATAGTTGCTGCAACCTCACATTTGGGCAGGACTGAGCATGCTGTTGAATGCAGAGGTGAGTCAAGGCTTTCCAGAGGGAAGCTGCGGTGTGGGGTAGAGAGAAACGTTGTTTAAAAATAGTTCCTTGGTGAATGCAGAGTGTCTGCTAGGTGTGCTTATCTTCATCCTCATTCTTAAAGCCGCACACACTTCCGTCAGGTACATTTATTAACTAATTCCCTCTCCATTTTGGACTCGGCACTATTCTGAACCAATTTCGTGAGCCTCAAAGTACCCCGAATGAGGAAGTTTTAGCAATATTGTAAATGCGTGAAAAGAAAATTAAAGTCAGTTGCTAATGCTCTTCTCTCATCTTTTCCAGCCACTGCTTTTCTATCAACTTCTCCACCTTTGCTGGCTTAATGTTTTCTTAGGCATTTCAATGGGAAGCTTAAACTACATGACACTCCCCCCCCCCCTTTAATGATGGAGTTTTGAGCCTGGGAAGCCAAGGATAGATATAGCCACACTCGTGAACCTTGTGACCAGTCTGCTGTTTCAACATTAAAACCATATTTCCTAAACCTTCCACATGATTGCATTTTGAATCCAAGAGCTTTTAAATATATGCATAGTGCTTGTTCTGCCCAAATAGGGGGAAAATGATTTTTTGCTGAGTGACAGTTTCTCTGTGTATGAACTCTGAAATGTGCAGTGTTATTGTTATTCCGAAACTGCAATCCTATGCACACTTACCTGGGAATAATCTCCTTTGGACTCAGGCCCGGTCTACACAAGCAGCAAAATAGATGGGAAAGTGCTGAAGTGGCCAAATGGACTCCACCACTTCAGACTGCGAAATACAGAGACTCATAAGTCACAACGTAAGTTATTACCTACATATCTCGGGTGCAACTATAAAACGTAATACATATCTAGTAACAGCAGCCTCTTGAAAAAGAAGGGGAGGAAGAAATCAGCAGCAACATACCTTAAGTGCAGAAACTGTACAAAGTGCATATTGTTACGTGGCACCCCAAACTCTGAGCATTGAGAGACACCTGGGTGCCTGCACTTTACCTGGGCCTCAGTTTCCATGGAAGGAAGATCAATGCAGACTGTAACATTTTAGCTCATTTGTTTAAGATGCAGGTACTGCGTTCTTAGGTGAGCAGCTAAAACCTTTACCTTAACAAAGTGACTGGCTCGACTGGTTCAGCCAGTTTCCTCCTACCACCTCTAGCCTCCATACAGAGGTTTACAGATGTGGAAGGGACTCGGGATATCATCCAGACTGACCCCACCAAACTCATAACAATATACTTCTCTCTGTAGTGCTCACTTCAGCAGCATATATACTAAAATCGGAATGACTTCTCTCTGTAAAAAAAGTAGTTTTTATTGTCTCTCCTACCTCCTACTCAAAAATAAATAAATGACAAACCCTCTCACCTGGGATCTTTCCTTTCCTCTCATCCTGAGGGATCTCCACCTCCTTGCCTCTCACTGTGGGTCCTTCTGCCTTGTTCAAGGGGGTTCAGTCCTTTACTCCATAACTGCACCCAGAAGGAGAGAAACCAAAGGGATAAGACCCTTTGATGCCACCCCCTTGGGATGACTCTCACGGGCACCAGGCCATCACTGGATGCTCCTTTGTCTGCAATATGTCCAGCTGCTGCAGAGTGATCCCATTTTTAAAAAATAGTCTCCTCTGTAGTTGTTTTTAAAATGTCCTATCAATAGAAAATGAGAACAGCTGGCAAAAGGCTTTGATGGAATCTCTCCACACCTGATGTGCTAGTTTTCTATTTATAGGGTAGTTTCCCCCCCCCCCCCCTAGAGAGAAGCATTCAGAACTGGAAGCCACCATCATTCTATCATCTCAGCCTTTTGTCTCATCCCCAC
Organism: Podarcis gaigeae; assembly: GCF_964106915.1. Lineage (NCBI taxonomy): Eukaryota > Metazoa > Chordata > Lepidosauria > Squamata > Lacertidae > Podarcis > Podarcis gaigeae. The sequence continues at coordinate 71,531,180 of NC_139680.1, forward strand.
ATTATTCTTCTGCATGTGTAGACCAAGCCTTCGTGGGACTTATCGCTTAGTAAATATGCTTAGCATCAGTCTGCATCAGTTGTACCTTCAATGCACAGTGTGTCAGGCTTCAAAACCATCATACTCTGCTTTTCTGTTTTGTACAGTGGCACTGCTTTGGCATTGTAGGCTATTGCTGTGTTGCAGTGATAGAAAACGTATTCCTTGCCAAGTCTCTTTAACTACCCATGTGATACTCCAGGAGCTTGGCTCCTTCTGAACTAGGGGTGGGCAACCAGGGAACCTTCAGACACTGCTGGACTTCATTTCCCAGCATCCCTCACCATTGGCCACATTGGAGGGCCACAGGCTCCTCCCCCCGCACGGGCCCCAGCGCTCTAAACCTCTCATTCCTTTAATAGCTGAGGTCCAGCTCTGAGGGCCTTCTGGCGGTTCCCTCCCTGCGAGAAGTGAGGTTACAGGGAACCAGGCAGAGGGCCTTCTCAGCAGTGGCACCTGCCCTGTGGAATGCCCTCCCATCAGATGTCAAGAAAATAAACAACTACCTGACTTTCAGAAGACATCTGAAGGCAACCCCGTTTGGGGAAGTTTTTAATGTTTGGTGTTTTTAGTGCATTTTTAATATTCTGTCGGAAGCCACCCAGAATGGCTGGGGAAACCCAGCCAGATGTGTGGGGTATAAATAATAGGTGGTGGTGGTTGTATGTGGGAGATTGTCTCCTTATATGAAGAGGGTGGGAGCAGAGCTTCACAGCAAGGGATTAAGAACTGATTCAGAAACCAGAACTGGCCCTTTGCTAAACTCCTAGAATAATAGATTGTTGTTGTTGTTGTTGTTATGTGGGTGCTTTCTTCCTTATATGAAGAGGGTGGGAGCAGAGCTTCACAGCAAGGGATTAAGAATTGATTCAGAAACCAGAATTGGCTCTTTACTAAACTTCTAGAACATTGGACCCATCAATAACAATTTTCCAAGAAATTGGAATGGAGGAACTTGCAGTGAGGACACGGATGCTGCAAACAGTAACAACTCTGAAGTCTGCATTTTGCATCAGCTTCCAATCCAATCCAGTGCACTGAGTTTTCCTTTAGAAGGAACCTGGTCCATCTGAAGTGCTACTCTCTGAGAGCTGTCAGTTTATCAGAATTTGAGGCCATGACCAAGACAGACAATAGAACTTTAGATCCATGCGCATGGTATGCTAATAGAACTCTTCTAGAGTAGGTTTGGTATCCTCCATTGTTGGAATAACCTTTAGATGGATCAGCTGTGTGGTGTTTTGGATCTGAAGAGGAACACCCCAAATGTGATCTGCTGGTTAATTTTCTCTGGGATTCTGCCAATGCTAAGTCTCCCTAAGGTATTTAGAAAGTGAAATTGAGCAAGAACTCTTAGAGATGGTAGAGGAAGAGAAGGCTCAAGAATTTATAGAACATACTGATGAATCCTCAGTACCTCAGCTACAGGAAAACTCATGGCGCACTGATTTCTAAGGCTGCCCTTGGGCTACATCAAGAGTTTTTATTCAGCAAATCTGACAGAGCAAATCATAGGAGGAACTAAAAAGCCATTTATTGAGAAGAAAACACAGTGTAAAATTATATTTTATGATTCCCTTCTGAAGTGGTAAAAGAAATGGAATGGAATATATATATTTATACGTTTCAGGCCTAATACTCATTTCTCTTTGTCCTTGAAGCCCAGTCTTAGGCAGGTGTTCAGAAAAGTCAAAAAGAGTGCCCTTGTTACACTTCTCTGTGTCAACCATCCTAGCCCCACACATCTCAGAGCAGGGGTCCCACTTAATAAAATCTAACAAAAAAGTACCTTATTGGGTATCTCACATACTTCTCTTATTTCATGTTGCTGAGCTGAACATCAGCCCCTAAATTCGCAAAGTGAAGTCACCTAGTACAAGCCCAGTCATGTGATGTAAACATAAGGACTGGTCCCCAGAAAACGAGCACATATAATGAGTTTGTTTTTGCGGGAAATGCTTAACCTAAAAAAAGAAAGAGTGGCATGCAAAATATAAGAACAGCACAGAATAAAATAGCATAAAACCAATAAAACTAAAATAATTTCAGATACCAACAATAACCAGCAGTATGCTTCATATCTGACTAATCTGAGGAAAATATATGGGGTAATAAAAAGAACCTGTGAGTGTGTTTTTATCATGTACCCAAAGCATAGAATCATTGCAGTCCCAATCCCAGCTCCATCTTCTACCCTAGGCAGTGACTAACGTAAGGTGCCCACTAGAGGGGGCCTCTGATTGGCCCATTTAACTTTAACTTCAGACAGGCAATCCCGCCCCGCAGCCTGGCCACATGGCTACATTTCATTAAAATGAAAAGAAAATGTCAGGGTGGCCAATTGATGAGCCTGGATAGCTCAGTTGGTTAGACCATGGTGCTGATAACGCCAAGGTTGCAGGTTCGATCCCTGTATGGACCAGCTGCATATTCCTGCATTGCAGGGGGTTGGACTAGATGATCCTCAGGGTCCCTTCCAACTCTACAGTGCTATGATTCTGCTATGATTCTATGATTCTATGATTCAATCAATCATCTCCCATGCAATGTGCTGGTGGCGTTTATTCTCCTCAGTTATTACTTGTCGTTCACACTGAATCTCAGCAAGAATACCATAGACCAGGGGCAGCCATTATGGTGTTCTCCGATGAGAACAACTCCCGTGATCCCTGACCATTGACCATGCTGGCTGAAGCTGATGTGAATTGCAGTCCCAAACATCTGGAGGGAACCATGTTGCCTACCCCTGATGGTTGTAACATCTCCAGTGAAGGTGATTCTCCTGGCTTAATGTTAATCTTTGCTGACTTCTGGTTTGCCACAAGGGGAGAAGGAAGCCAGTATCACTACCTCAATGAACCGGCTTCTGATTTTGGTGTTTGGGGGAAGTGGAGGGAACCTTTCTTCACATGTGGTGGACATGTAAAAAGGTAAAAGTATATTGGGAAATAATTTATAATGAATTGAAAAAAATGTTTAAAACTACTTTCCAAAAAAACACACCACAGAGTCCTTTTTGTTGGGAATAACCCAGACAGAAATTCCTAGGTGTCAGAAAAGGTTATTTATATATGCAACAACTGCGGCCTGTGTTTTGTTAGCCCAAAAATGGAACAGGAGTGAGGTCCCAACAAAAGAAGACTGGCAACTTATAAGTTGATAGAATATGCAGAACTTGGAGATTTGATGCCCAGAGAGCAAGAAGAACATATATTCAAAGAAGAGTGGAAAACATTTATTGGATATATAGAAAATAACTGTATACATATACAGCTGAAAACACTGGCAGTACAAAGATAAATACAACAGAGTAAATAATTTTTGATGGATGTAAAAGTGGAAAACTGATTTGAATGGTTGTAGTAAAATATGCAGGAATGTCTGATACATAAAATGAACCATGGAAGGAGAAGAAGGGGAGTCATTGGATATTTTAAAGTTTGTAAAATGTTTATTTTGAAATGTTAAATTGAAAACTTAATAAATTATTATTTTTAAAAAATGTGCAAAGATCTTTGCCACCATAGGCTTCCGTCATCTTTCAGCAAATATGACCTAGTTATTGCCCTTCTTCTGATCATCTGGAAAGCCAAGCCAAAAGATGTATATTTCAGAAACTGAACAAAACCACTCTGTCATTGGGGAAGCTGTTTCAAATGGTCTGAGGCCAAACCCAAGTGCTATTTTTAGCTGGCCGCCTGGTATAGCAAACCTCATCCCTTGAAAAGAGACACTATAACTTTTTTAAAGTAGCTAATGAGATTAAGGAGTAGCAAAGCTGAAAAGGTTACCGTTCTTGACCTTTTATAGAGGTCTACCTGTCTTAATGAATTCACTAGCTGTGACAGGTCTGCTGAAAACATTGGATTCCACATCCCTTGCCCATCGCAAGGGAAAACATCTCCTCCGACTTATTGAAGAACTGACTAGTGGCACACAGGGAACAAAGGAAAAGCACTCAATACTGAAGTAACCCAGCTAACTAAAGGAGAAGCAGAGGTCTCTGCAAGTACACACAATATACACAGTTGTCAACGCAGGTGCACAGAGAGTGTCAGTTCAGTAGCCTTCTAGGATGAGATAGATAAAGAGTAAAAAAATAATCATCATCATTTCCCCCTAAAAAGGAAAAGACCCTAAAAGCACAACCTACTGGGTTTTCAAAAAGCTGAATTCTCTGCTTTGTAAAGATGCAGGCAACTGCACCTGCTTCTTAGGATCTCTATGTAAATATGTAACAAATATGCAGTATTTTTGACCAGTGCCTATCTTGTATAGCAGGGGTGAGTAGACATCGGGCTTGTCAGGTCTCCTTTGTTTTCTACCAGAAGCCACAGACCTACAAACAAGAGTGAGGGTTGAAGAGCAGGATGCCTCTGAGCACATTCTGAGCCTGGGAGTTTGCTTTCAGGATTGGAACTGAGCTCAGAGTGCTTTCATGCAAAAGCCCACTAGCGATGAACTTCATTTCAGAAGCCCACTTTAAGTGTCGTTTCATTGTTGAGATTGTTAAACCAGGAATGGAAAAACATTTTCCAGCACAGGGGCCACATTTGGGCAATCTAGCATTCAAAGTCGCCAGCAGTGTCAGAGAGCATGTGTGCCAACCATCAAGTGCTGAATCCATACACATGTTGTCCTCGCAGCATTTGTAAATACATAGGTTCTTAGGGCTGAAAAAGATCACTGCAAATACAGGGCCCAAGTGAGGGGATAGAAACAGTCTACACCAAAAGGTCAGCGAGGTTTCTACGAGATCCCCACTAAGACACACATAGTGAACCAGGCGAAAAGGAAACCCTATTGTAGGTGAGCTATTACCTTATCTCACTTCTGGTTTTGCCTGTGTGTAAAACAGACAGGATTCTTCACCTCACACTAGACAGTGCAATTCCGCCTTCTCAACACTGCACAGATCTTGTCCTTCTTACACTGCATTCCAGCAAGCCTGCTCTTTGTGTGACTTCAAATCTATCATGAGCACTGCAGGTGCATCTCAAAGTGCACCATCTCTGTGCACCATCTGCCTACATGTAAAAGTAAAGGACCCCTGGGCCATTAAGTCCAGTCAAAGGTGACTATGGGGTGTGGCGCTCATCTCGCTTTTTAGGCCAAGGGAGCCGGCATTTGTTCACAGGCAGCTTTCCGGGTCATGTGGCCAGCATGACTAAACCATCTCTGTCACACAGAGGGCCGTGATGAGTGCCAGAGTGCATGGAAACACCATTTACCTTCCCGCCACAACACTACCTATTTATCTACTTGCACTGGCATGCTTTCAAACTGCTAGGTTGGCAGAAAACGGGACAGAACAGTGGGAGCTCACTCTGTTACTGGGATTCGAACCGCCAACCTTCCGATCAGCAAGCCCAAGAGGCTCAGTGGTTTAGACCACAGCGCCACCTATGTGCAGAGTGACATTCAGAAAGGCAATGAGCACCTCCACATTCACTTTAATGAAACTGGGTAGGTCATCCTAAAATCCACTAATTTGTGTTAGATTGATGGTTTATGCTGTTCATTTTTTAAAAAATAATAAGTTTCAAGGAAGTTACAGAAGTAAAAAGAAGAAAAGAGAAGAAAAAAAAGAAAAAAAGAACAAAAAATACAAAATACAGAAAAATGAAAAACAATTAAAAACAAATCAGTCTTTCCATATCTTGTCTTTCATTTGCTTGTTTCCCCGACCTCCTCACACCTCCCTTTTTTGTATTCTAGTTCAGTAATTGTTTCAGCAAGTCCTTACCCTTTTTACTTTTATCTTGATATTTTATCTTAATATATTGTAACTTTACATTTTCACCTGTTAACAATCCATTTTTACATACCCCTTTATAACGTTATTTCTAAAACCACATAACTTCATTCCAGCATCCCTCTAACATTCCTTAATTTTCCAGTGTTTCTGTAAATAGACTTTAAATTTCTTCCAATCTTCTTCTACCGACTCTTCTCCCTGGTCTCGGATTCTGCCAGTCATTTCCGCCAGTTCCATGTAGTCCATCAACTTCATCTGCCATTCTTCCCGGGTGGGTAGATCTTGTGTCTTCCAATACTTTGCAATGAGTATTATTGCTGCTGTTGTTGCATACATAAATAAAGTTCTATCCTTCTTTGGCACCAATTGGCCGACCATGCCCAGGAGAAAGGCCTCTGGTTTCTTCAGGAAGGTATATTTAAATACCTTTTTCATTTCATTATAGATCATCTCCCAGAAAGCCTTAATCCTTGGGCACATCCACCAAAGGTGAAAGAATGTACCTTCATTTTCTTTACATTTCCAACACTTATTATCGGGCAAATGATATATTTTTGCAAGCTTGACTGGTGTCATGTACCATCTGTATATCATTTTCATAATATTCTCTCTTAAGGCATTACATGCCGTAAATTTCATACCTGTGGTCCATAACTGTTCCCAGTCAGCGAACATAATGTTATGTCCAACATCTTGTGCCCATTTTATCATAACATATTTCACCATTTCATCCTGAGTATTCCATTTCAACAGCAAGTTATACATTCTTGATAATATCTTAGTTTTGGGATCTAACAGTTCTGTTTCCAATTTTGATTTTTCCACCTGGAAGCCAGTTTTCTTGTCCAGATTGTAAGCCTCCCTTATTTGATAATAATGAAGCCAATCTCGCACTTTATCTTTTAGTTTCTCAAAGCTCTGCAGTTTCAATTTATCTCCTTCTTGTTCCAAAATCTCCCAATATTTCGGCCATTTGGCCTCCATATTGAGCTTTTTCAGAGCCTTTGCTTCCATCGGTGACAACCACCTTGATGGTTTATGCTGTTCAAATGAGACAGTAAGACCCTTCATTTCTTTAACAGCACTTTGGAGAAGCAAGCGTTCATCTCATCATTCCAATTTCCCTGGAAGCTGCAACAGCAACAACAAAAGTTTAATCTGATAGTGAACATTCCTGTGATCCATGGGCGTTTGAGCAGAATATTATGCAGTCTCATATATCCAACCCTCCTGTGTCCAACTTCTTTCATACACTCGATATTCTTCACACTTTATGGAAGAGAGTTTATAGCTCAGGAACCACAGAATAATACAAGGCTGAGTTAAAAGTATAAGGCACGTTTCAAAGATTTATTTATTTTTATGTAAGCTTTCAACACAGAGCAAACAGTAGATGGTGTATTAAAGATGATGCAGGCCAATTCCATATTGCACTAAAGCTAATACTTTTGTTTTCCTAGAGATATTCTAAGAAGCAGCTGCTTCTTTGCGTTCAGTGTTACGAATGGCTGAGAGATGTATTGAGATGCAGGGTTGCAGCAGAGTAAATGTCTTGGAGGGTCTGTTTGTGAATGAATCATCAATTGGAAGTCGCCCCTTTCAGCGACTTGCTTTGTTTGTGTTAGTGTGCGTGAGAAATATCCCCGGTGATATTAATATGGAAGGTACCTTCTCCTCGTCCTCCAGCTCTGCTCTTCTGCTGAGAATATACAAAGCAATAACCAGAGAAATTAAGGAAGATTCACAGCCTTTAAAAGTGCTTGTCTGAGTTTACTGCCCACCAGTACCGAAGGCCCTTCCAATTTACCAGAACAAGATACTTTATCTTCATGATGACAATTCAGTTACACCATTCAACCTTCTAAACACTGCATAGATCATGTCCTTATTATCTGCATTCCAGGAAGAATGTGGTCATGTTGTCCAAGGTCAGGAGACACATCTCTAACAATTATATCCTTCGGCCAGCAGTCACATTACTTAGCATCTAGCATTAGATTTTAGTGACAAGGGGCAACTGCAAGTCACTCCTGCATTGTTTTTAAAATAGTGGTGTGGAAAGGGTTGGAGGTGCATTACAATGCCCCAAGAAAGGCAGGACTCCTGACTTGGATTCTCCCAAATCCTGAGCAGTAAAAAGGTAATAGGCCACCCTGACAGTTAAGTCCAGTCGTGGCCGACTCTGGGGTTGCAGCTCTCATCTCACTTTACTGGCCAAGGGAGCCGGCGTTTGTCTGCAGACAGTTTTTTCCGGGTCATGTGGCCCGCATGACTAAGCTGCTTTTGGCGAAACCAGAGCAGAGCATGGAAATGCCATTTACCTTCCTGACGGAGCAGTACCTATTTATCTACTTGCACTTTGACATGCTTTTGAACTGCTAGGTTGGCAGGAGCAGGGACCGAGCAGCGGGAGCTCACCCCATCGTGGGGATTCGAACCGCCGACCTTCTGATCGACAACTGCTTTCATGCAGTATGTTGAATTTGTTGGGCATTTTTTAAATTGTACAAAGCCTACATAAAATAAAGTTTGTAAGAAGAAATATGGTGCAGAGTTAGGAACAGAATGAAGTTCTTTGTTTTTGTTTATGTTAGGAGTTTGAGTTTTCTTCCTTTTTATTTCCTTGTTTGTTAGAATCATTACTGTCTTGTTGACATGTTTTGGCATCTGCTTTGTATGCTTTATGTGCAGTTTCCATCTCGGGCATCTCCAAGTAGGGCTGGGAACAAATCCTGCCTGAAAACCTGGAGATCTTTGGCCATTCATTGTAGACAGTGCTGAGCTTAGATGCATAAATAGCTTGGGAGCTTATCCACACTTACCTTTCCTTCACTCTTTCTAGGCATGGCTTATACGTAAAAGCCCCATTTCTAAGTGTCTGGTTTTTTTAGCATTCCCTATAAAAAAACCCACTCTTTAAAGCTCAATCAGAGCAAATGGCAAGCAGCAGAAAACCTGAATGGTTATTTCCTCCAATTGAGCTTTAAAGAGTGAGTTTTTGCAGGGAAATCCGGTAGCAAAAAATAAACCCACTTGAACACAGAGCTTTTAAGTGAGGACCTGTGACTGGAAAGAGCAGGACAAAAGAAAAGTGTGGATAAGCCCTGAGGCAGCTACCTTTGTCCTTAATATGTTCAGCACTTACCCACACTATAAGAAACATTGTCACCTAGCTGATACTGAGTGCTACAGGCAGTGAGGGAGCTCCTACAGTTTTGGAGCTCTGTCATAGGGGCTCCTTCGCAACCAGCAACAAGCTCTGGGTAACCACCATTATCTTCTTCAACGGGGTTGTTCCATGACAGATCGCCACACCTTTACAGTATCTGTGCTGCTGACTCTCAGACGTCGGGCTTGTTGAAATATGTGCAACAAGAAAATAATCCATTTGAGTCATGTGACTCAGATCAGATCTACTAGACCCAATTTTTAAAAACAATGTTAACTAAAGTTGCATGTGAGGCCCTTTTGGGATTAGGGGCCCTGAAGCTTAAGTTACATTAGTTTCATAGTAGATCCACCCCTGGCTATAGGAACTGAATATATTCCTCTGACACAGCTTGACCCTGGGATTGTTTCTTTATTTCATTTCACTTTCCAGCACCGGCTCTGCCATTAGGCAGTTAGGCAACCGCATCAGGCAGTGGTTGCTGTGATATGGAGGAGGCAGCAGCCATCCCTAATTGTTTCTCCTTGACCACTCTGACTGCTGGAGGTTTAAGACTGGGGTCTCTTCCAGCACCACCTGCAGGAATTGAAACTAGAACCTTCTGTGTACAAAACAGATTTCAATCTCTGTGCTGCAGGCCTTGCCCAACACAGAATCTTCAGTAAAGAAAGGCATGGCCCTGAGCGTGAGGCTAACTTTCTATTATGGGAGCAAATGTCAGTGGCGTAGCGTGGGGGGTGCAGGGGGGGCCAGCCGCACCGGGCGCAACATCTGGGGTTAGGGCAAATCCACGGGTTAGGGGGCGCAAATCCACAGGTTAGGGGGTGCAAATCCATGAGTTAGGGGGCGCAAATTACTTGCCTTGCCCCGGGTGCTTACAACCCACGCTACGCCGCTGGCAAATGTGCAGCTTTGCTACCAATCAAGCAAATGCAGAAGAAATGAAGCAGGTCACAGAGGGACTTCATGGCACTTATTTGCTTTCTGACATTTTCCCTTTTTTTCAAATTTTAGCCATGCATCATAGAACTGTACAGTTGGAAGGGACCCCAAGGGTCATCTAGTCCAACCCCCTGCTATCCAGGTATCTCAGCTAAAGCATCCCTGACAGATGGCCATCCAACCTCTGCTTAAAAGCCTCCAAGGAAGGAGAATCTGCCACATTCCAAAGGAGTCAGGGTTGAGGAAGAGGGAGAGTAAAGAAAGTACTTTGTATTCTGGTTTTATTAGTATAACAGATGCCATACCTTTAAGCTCTGTAATGACATGCACCTCTGCCTTTGCTGAAATGGCAAGAATATTTGCTCATTAACATGTGCTCGGCAATGCCTCTTTAAAAAATGAAAGAGAGGTTCTATGGAGCGTTTCATTCTTCTTTAATTAAAGAGGAATGTCACAGGGCAGCCCCCCCTTTTTTTTGCCAAAAGATCAATCCATAACGGGAAAGAGAATGGAGCTATGGTAAATAACCTTCTTTCAGACACCATCTAAATTACTCCAACTATAAGTTGTGACAATCTATTGATCGTCTATTAACTATAGTGAAAACAGAAACAGAGAACAGACAAAGGGACACATCTGCCTAAACACCAGTACAATTCATGGGATATGTGGAACAGCACATTGGTGCTCATGCACAGTTTCCCTAGTCATTCAATGGTACATTTGCAGGAGAAGATGTTGCCCTGTAATCATGCTGTTTGTATTTAGGTGGTATGTTTAAAATGCCAGCTCTTTAAAAAAAAAAAATGGAAGCAGCAGCAATTTTTGTAGGTGAGCTAATAATCACACCTAGTCATCAAGAATGACACATGAGTGCTGTAGAAACGAGGGCCTTTTGTTTCTTCAATAGGTAATGCTTCAGAGGCATCATCCTGGCTCACTTTCTCCCTGAAGTGGTACAAAATGCAATCAAAGTATTTTGTTCTTCAATTCTTGCCAGATAGCATCAGGAACGACTTGTTCCATTACAGTCATTTAGGCGGGGGATACTACAAAAAGGCAAAAAAGGAAAATAGAGAGAAGAGCAGAACATTATGCAGTTATTGAAGATAGGGGGAAAGGAAAATGTGGGACACAGAAAGCTGGAGACAACCCGTCATTAAGCAGAGAAGCGACATTTCAAATAAATGATGGATGTGGAGTGTCTGGGCCTCTGCAGTGCTACTCAGCAGACCTAGCAGAGAGAACATGATTCTGGCTGAATACTGCTCCCCTCCCTCCAAAAATTAATCACCACATCTCACTACCCCTTAGGCTCTCTGTCTCTCTCTCTCTCAAAAAAAGTAAACTTTAAGCAGGTACACTGTACTATATTGCCCTGCTCTCTCCCTCTCTTTGCATGTGTGTGTGTGTGTACAAATGATGCCTGATTTTGGTCTTCCAAAGCAGCTATTCTATTCCCAACTTCAGAATGGAAAGCGAAATACCGGTGGTCAACAAAAGGCGTTTAAAGACACTCTCAAGCACAGATAATTGGGAAACACTGGCCTGCAAGCACTCCAACTGGAGAATAGCCTTTGAAGAAGCACAAACGCAAGACGAAAGGGAGAAACGTGCTAAGAAGAAGGCACGTTTGGCAAATCCTCAGTGTGATCAACTCCCATCCAGAAACCTATGTCCCTGCAGTGGAAGGACGTGTGGATCCAGAATTGGCCTCCACAGTCACTTACGGACTCACTGTTAAGACTGTGTTCATGGAAGACAATCTTACTCAGCTACAAGTGATTTCTAAAGAAAGATATGACCACCTACCTTGGCCTCAGCCCAGTATATCTGAAGGAGCATCTGAACCCCCATCGCTCAGTCCAGACCCTGAGGTCCTCCTCCAAGGCTCTTCCTCTGGTTCCTTCATTGCAAGAAGCAAAGTTACAAGGAATTAGGCAGAAGGCCTTCTTGGTAGTGGTGCCCACCCTGTGCAACACCATTTCTTCAGATGTCAAGGAAATAAACAGCTATCTGATTTTTAGAAGGCATCTGAAGGCAGTCGTGTTTAGGGAAGTTTTTAATGTTTGATGTTTTATCGTGTTTTTACTTTTCTGTTGGAGCCACCCAGAGTGACTGGGAAAACCCAGCCAGGTGGATGGGGTAAAAATAATAAAATTGTTGTTGTTGTTGTCACCAAACAGAAACTTATCAAGAATACACAGCTGAGTGGCAATGATAAGTTGGCCACCATCTTGGACGACTTTCAAAGAGGATTTCTCAAATTCATTGATTTGCCAAATTACATTATGTAACCTCCCTCTCCACCCAAAACATCCTATAGCCCCTGGGATTATATGCAGGGGGGAAGGAAGGGAGGCGGTGGGGGTGGCCTACCATGGGTGTCATCATTGAGAAGGGTGACATTTGGCATGCTGCCTGCCCGCAACTCCCCAGCCTACCCCAAGCCTTCAGGGGAAGGGGTGGAGCTGCGCCGCCTTGCCAGCGGCCTTCTCCCTTTGTTTTGGCAGCTCAGGGGAGCCTGGGGAGTCGTGGGCGGGCAGCACACCAATGCCCCCTGCTCCCGGGCTACTTCCTGGGGGGGGGAGCCTCCCCTGAGCTGTCAAAAGGAAGAGGGAAGGGAAGAAGCCTGCTGGCAAAGCAGCACGGCTCCCCCCCCCCCGGAAGCAGCCCACCAGGGGCAGCTCGCTCTACTCTCCATGGGCGGCTCGCTCTGCCCCCATAGATGTCTTGCCCCCTGGGATGCTCGCCCTGCCCCCATGGCCTCACCCCCAGGTGCACAGGATGTGCAGCTAGCTCCGCCTCTGATTATATGCACGTGCGCGCACGCACACACACTGTGGTACAGCAGAGCCACAATGTTCCAAATCTGACTTGATTACTTTGTAATAACTATTTATTTGTTTTGTCTTTCAAATAGGCTGAAAGCAATGTGAATTACTTTAACAAAGTTGGCATCTGCTAGATATTCCTAACCATTTAATTGGGACCATTTTAATTAGTGAGTTTCTGCCCAGCTCTGATTTTTTTTCTCAAAACATCAAGAATAAACTGAAGTAGAGTGACTATCAATTTTACTTAGTATTTTGTCATTTTGATATATTTTTTTCCAAGTTGGCTTTCTTTTAAATGGCCCTTTATTAATCAACAGAGCTATTTAGTTGAGATGGCTGATGTCCACTTAATTTGGATAATAAGCTGTCAGCTTAATCCAATTAAAAAGATTCTGATATAACATGATTGAAGGCAGAAAACAAGGACATGCAGAGAATGAAATGGCCCAACTTCTATAATGGGTTTAGCTTCTTGAAGGGAGGCAAATCTTTGAAAGTCTCCACTAATCAAATCGTTCTAATTTGCCTTATTTTAAATCTGGCATCGTATAACTGTGCAATTGGATCAGAATTGTTTCAGAAATAAAACTACATTGATTGAAGCCTGATTTAAATAAAATATTGTTGGATGAAAAACCCATGCATGTGTTCTGAGACCAGCATTTTTTACTTCAGGGCTACAAATCACAGGCATTCAGATGCTGCACTCTGTATGCATGTTGAATTAAAGCAGGCTTCAGAATTAACTCAGCTACCAAAGTCATAAACATAGGAAGAGCCCTGCGAGCTGAGACTAAATGTCTATCTGGCCCAGAATTTTTTTTCACAGTGGCCAACCAGATTTCTATGGAAAATTCATGAGCAGAATGTGATCACAACAGGACTCTTCCCACTTGTTTTGGTTTCTCAGTACTGGCTCCTGAAGGAATTGTGATTCTATGATTAAAATTGGCATCTGATTGAGGAGGGCCATCAGATAAAGCCAACAACTGGAAGTACATGTGCACCAAGTAGTCTGTGCTGCAGGTCTTGAATGTCAAAGAAAACCCACAAAATAATCCTACCCCAAACAAACTTGGCATAGTGGAAGCTGGCTTGAACTGCTGGTTGTATACTCTGCTTATATCAAAATGAAATTCTCAAAAGGGGTAGAATCTAAGTCTAAATCTGAAATGTTGATCCAAAATAAAGTTTCACCCTATCTCTAACAAAACCTGCACTGATCATATTTGACTTTCCTCACATCTCTTACTAGATATTAACTTCGGCCCGAGAAAATAACTACAGAAATGCAGCCCATATTTTCTGTCACTTGACAGAAATTCCATTTACAATTCTTCAGGAGACAAGAAAATACCTCTAAATTTGTATGGGAGTTATTCTGACCCATTTTGGTTAGATTTTGAGAAACAATCTGTACCCTCAATTAAGTGGAAATAACTCCTGTGCAACCTGAAAAATAACTGGAAAATAAGGAGTGATGTTTTATATGTTTGAAAAGGGGATTCCAAAACTAGTGGGGTGATAAAATGTGACCTCCTTGGTAGCTGAAAAATATCACCAGTGGGAATAGGAATGTTTAGTATTGCTGTAAACATCCAAGAATAATTTGTTGTGACCTTTTTAGAAATAATGGCCTAAGAATGATCTTGAGCACAATATTCCTAATTCCAAGGCAGTATCAACTAATAACATCTTGGCACCACAGCAATAGTTTTTCTCCGTCCTTTGGTGTGTGTGACTGGAGTCACTGAATATGGATGTCCTTCATCATGTCATTAGGTTTAATGGAGACTAGAAAAGCTTTGCAATGTGCATCTTCATCAGCTGCACATTTGCTGGATTTTGTATGATGTTTCTGGTCAACTTAAATGGAAAGAAACTATAGATGAAAGCCGGTTGTTGTTATTTAGTTTTTTATTCATGTCCGACTCTTCGTGACCCCATGGACCAGAGCACACCAGGCACTCCTGTCTTCCACTGCCTCCCGCAGTTTGGTCAAACTCATGCTGGTAGCTTCGAGAACACTATCCAACCATCTCGTCCTCTGTCGTCCCCTTCTCCTTGTGCCCTCCATCTTTCCCAGCATCAGGGTCTTTTCCAGGGAATCTTCTCTTCTCATGAAGTGGCCAAAGTATTGGAGCCTCAGCTTCAGGATCTGTCCTTCCAGTGAACAACTGCCTTTTTTGCAAGCAGAAAAACTATATTGCACTCACTGATCTCCGTTGGGCCATACACAGAATCATTCGCCACAAAGGTCTTCAAGCAGATTAACACGGCACAGTAAAATAGCTTCTGTAAAGCCACTCCGAAGCATCACATCAAAAGCTCGACTTATGCAAATCTCCAAGCTATGGAATGACAAGATACTTTGTCTGCAAGATCCGCTTATTAACATCTCCATATAACTGATTGACATGATACATTGTGTAAAATCCATCGTGCAGTCTCAAGCTTCTCTGAGTAGGGTGTTTTGCAGCTTATGAGCAGCTCCATGGCAGACGAGTAATGAATTATCTGAAGCGAAAAGACCGCAGGGAGCCATAAACAAAAGGGTTTACAGATTTGTGAACCAGCTGGTAGTTGATATCTGTCATTCACAGAAGACCATGGATGGTCTTAATGGCTACTGGCGCCCTAAGAGACCATGCGAATTGAACTTGTACAGAAGATGCCGTATTTTGGCTGAGGCACTGCTCAATAAACCAGCATAAGAGGGCTCAGTATGGAAACTTTATTCCTTTCCCTCTCCATCTGGCCCCTACACTAGAAGGAAAGGGTGGGTTCTTCTGCCATATTCAGGATGCCTCCAGGTTGCCAGCATTTTGCAGAAGGGATTAAAACATATATGAGGACTTCAGGCTTGCTCAGTTTTAAAGTGATTTAAAATGCCGTGTTGCCTCAGCACCGGGGTGGGGAACCTATCAGCTTTGCGAGACAGATTCTAATCAGGAGTGGCCTCACAGGCCCATCACCAGATGTAACAATAATGTCATTTTCAATGTGCGGATAAAATGAAGATTTTCTTCCCCTTAGAGAGTCCCCATGGGGTTTGAATGGAATCCTACTGAAATGAGCATCAGCTGCAAAGCAGAGGGTTAAATCCTGCTGCTTTGGCAGTATTTGTTTCCCGTGGTTCCCTACTGAGAACAGGCATACTCAGCCAACTAACTTCAGGAGTAACTATAGCAGGTTGGTATAGTTTGAGGGGAATGGCCCTGTGGACCATATTGGAGCCTCCTGGTGGGCCAAGATTAGCCTGCCAGCTGGAGGTTCCTCACCCCAGTCCAAGCACAATAATCTTTTTGCCGTTTGCAAAGTGTTGGGGAAATGCATCAAAAAGTGTGGGATAGTTAAGCAAATTATGAACAGGAAGATTTGTAGACACCCTGCAAACAAATCAGGATGAGTGCAGGATTAATACTGTAAACAATACTGTGAACAAATCAGAACACATGCTCAATAAAGATCAGACGTAGTCTAACCTCCCTGTAAGCTTTGTGTAAGCAAATCAGGATGATGGATGATGAATGAGCAAGTTATTCAGATCAACTCTTGCACTATTGACAAAGTTATGCTGTGCTGGTGTATGAGCATATCTCAAGGTTTTGTGTTTCGATAAAGAGCCAAAGGGAAGTGAAAACCTTTGTATTCATGATCTTATGGCATATTACATTTTTAAAAAACACAGCGTGCTTTAGTGTGTGCTGGAAACCTCCGAACTGAGCAAACAGCAGTTTTTTTTCTTAAGCAACCTTGTGTCATTTTTGCGAAAAGAATAGTAATATTAGCTACCACTTTGTAGCTCAACCTCATGTTAAGAAATGATATGTTGGGGAATAAACATTCATTTCATCTGGCTCAATGTGTCTTGGGATTTAAGACACATACTTCAACACAATACCAGTTAATTTGGATCAAAATTTCACTAAATTAGGCATGGATGCATAAAGAAAAGTGGAGGGAGGAGAATCATTAACTGTAGCATCCTGCTTGGAGCTGTCTTGTAGCCACTGATGCAACACTATTTGACAAGGAATGTGGCTATGTACTGAGAGCCCAAGCTTGGTCTAAGGCAGATCTGCCTACAGCAGGGATGGGAAACCTTTTTCAGCCAAAGGGCCACACATATTTCTAAAGCAACCTTCCAGGGACCACAGGCTAGTGGTGGGCAAGATCAGAAGCAAATGTAGGAGAGGGGACACTACACATTTGAATTTTACCTTTACACAGAAGGCTCTATCATACACACAGACACACACATCCCTCTCTATCTTCCATCTAGACAAGCAAGAAGCATGATCAGAGTTTGTGGAAATATTTAGCACTCAAGGAGGGTGGAACCTGCAGACCAGGGCCACTAAGTGGCATGGTTCGGGAGGGAGTGTTCAGTGGTGTAGCGTGGGTTGCCAGCACCTGGGGCCACGTGGAGGGGTGGGAGGGAGAGAAATGGACAGAGTACACATGCACATTCAACTGCCTAACAGCATCCGCGTCACCCAGGAGATCGCAGCCACAGGGATAAGAAAAGAAGAGTTGCTCTATTATCTGGAAAGGTCACTTCTTGGTTCACATGTTTCCAATAAAGTCCAGTGACACATGTCCGCAGCTGTATTGAGGCCGCACCAGGTGTTGAAATTTTGCATCCCTAACCATTTTGCGCCCCTGTGGCCCTCCACACACTATGACACTGGGTGTGTGACCTTGAGAGTCCTGAGGGCGTGGGATGGCATACAGTGCCTGGGCCTGAGGTTTCCCACCCCTGACATGCAGCTCTGTACACAGATGTGGCCTCTGTGTCTGCTAGCTTTAAGCACAATAGGCAGCCTCTCCAAACAGAGTTCATCCTTGATCCTAAGATTCAGAGCACAGCTTTTCTTGAAATAAAATGAGCAGCAAACAATTTCATTTCAGCTCCTGCCACCCTGAAAACCTAACTCATACAGACACTTCATTTTTCAGGAATGGGTACTACATAGGAGAAATCAAGATGGATTGCGGCAAACACAAGCTAGTTATCCTGATAAAGGATCTTGTGGGGTCACAGCCATAAGCGAGCACAACCCTTAACATCTTCCTTGCAGGGAACAGTAACAAAAGAATGTGATATCGATTGGCTGTTGATCTGAAAGCAGCACATTTATCTGAAGCTTTTTAAAAAAGAAAATTGTGCAAAGGGGCATTCTGCTTTGTAAGATCATCGCCGGGGCTGAAATCCATACCATGGAAATGGTGTTTAATTTGGGAGCCGAAACTCCAGCCAGACTCTCCTTTGCTGCTACTTCTGAAGTGATAGTTTTGTACCATATTGTGCTGCTTACAGAAGGATTCGTCGAGGTTTTCTGATGGCAGCAAGGAGAAAAGAGTCAGTGAAGTGTGAGAAGAAGGAGAATGGGGATATCATGAAGGATGAACAACATCTTAGAGGCTTGTCAAGAAAAACATTAAAAAATGAGCAGAGTGGTTATTTCTCAGGTGATGAGAAAATCTAACAATGTTTCAAGATGACATGGGCATCTGCCCCCAAGACACAGTTGCCGGGAATATGAGGCCAAGGTCATGAGAGGCTAGATGGCTCATAGGTTTGCCCTGGACCACGTGCCGAAATCTAGCTCAAAGGAGGTGTCATTTAACATTACCATCTTCTGGGGCTTATGTTTTTCTTAAATTATGTGGCATTGGTGGCCTTAATCGAACTCCTCCTGCATATCACACAACCCATTTGAAGCGCATGTCACTGGAGTGCAAGAGAGACATTCCCGTGCATGGTTATAACGTTGCAAGTTTACCTCCTCTCTCTTGCAAAGCTCTCTCAGTGGCATTATTAGGAGAGGAGCATCTTCCAAGGCCAAACCCTGGAGATCTTTCCTAACATTCCAAGTGTTACTCCCAGGCTATTTTCCTACTACTGTTGCCTATTTGCATGCTATTTGTGTTTACCAGTCACATGCCACCCTCTAGAGGGGCTTCAGCGTGTGTCTGGGACATAGAGATGAATCGGTGACGATTCTCAGCATGTGTTCCTCTGTGCTGGAAGGATTCCTCATAGCTGCAGTCTATCAGCTTTAACATTTCCACTACAATGGAACCAGAGGATATGCGATGTAGGTCTTTTAAAAAGAGAGGGAGAGAAGGGGGAAATTGTTTCCTTGAAGTGTACAATGGATTTGTAGGCCACACCAGCACAGAGCTCAGTAGTGGCCCGTATTACAACTGAGTGTTCAAAAATTCATACGAAACAAGGGGATCCAGGCCATTGCCAATCTTGGCATATTATTCTACCCCATGTGGTGGTCCTCGCTCACAAATGCTTTGGCATGGCAGTACTCCACCTAGTGGGAAGTATCATTTTGCACAGGGATGGCTGTGTGAAGCATCTCAGTTGAGTGGATCACCTCCATATCACTGCAAGCCACTGCCAAGGAACAGCAGCGTTGGCAGGGATATTCCAAATGATTGGGATGCCGCAGGAAGTAAGCCCAAATCAACCATGTACAAAACGCAGCCTGCCTGGTTAGTGAGTACTATCTAAGCATTGCTCAGTGCAGTGGTAATCAGATATGCCTGTGTCAGTGTCAAGGTGACCCTAAGCACATTTTTTTTCCATGATAAAAATAGGTACATTCATTAAATTTATATAAGGCGGTAAGCCTTCATAATGAGGGGATTATTTTATTTAGAAAAAAATAAAAGCGGCTCTAAATAAATAGTATAATGTGATGTAGAATCATAGAATTGTAGAAAGGGTCCCGAATGTCATCTAGTCCAACCCCCCGCAATGCGGAATCTCAGCTAAAGCATTCCTGACAGATGCCCATCCAACCTCTCCTTGAAAACCTCCAAGGATAGAGAGTCCACCACCTTCGGAGGGAGTCCATTTTACTGTTGAATAGCAGAACAGAACAGAATAAAATATTTTAAAAAGGCTAAAGCAGTATGCATTTGAGATCTTGGTGTCAGGTGCACCCCCAGGGTCTGTCACACTCTAGTGTGACCAAGAAACAGGACCCAGAATGGGACTATATGCATGGGTGTAGGATTGGTTCCCAGTGAATTACTAGGGGACTCTGAGAAGATGAAGATGATGATGATGATGAAGAAGAAGAAGAAGAAGAAGAGGAGGAGGAGGAGGAGGAGGAGGAGGAGGAGGAGGAGTTTGGATTCGATATCCTGCCTTTCACTCCCCTTCAGGAGTCTCAAAGTGGCTCACAATCTCCTTTCCCTTCCTCCCCCACAACAAACACTCTGTGAGGTGAGTGGGGCTGAGAGACTTCAAAGAAGTGTGACTGGCCCAAGGTCACCCAGCAGCTGCATGTGGAGGAGCGGAGACGCGAACCCGGTTCCCCAGATTACGAGACTACCGCTCTTAACCACTACACCACACTGGCTCACAACCTGTCTCATGGTAGGAGGAAGTACTCTGTATAATACCTTATAGCTCAATTTCTAATTTCAATTGTCTCCACTGTTTACAGCCACCATCTCCCAGATCCGTTTTTCTTCATTTACACCTGACTGACAGAAGACGTTTGCCTTTAACCTACATGTTAACAGTCCTTCTTAGCTGTGAAAGAAATAGAAAGGCAGCCACCAAAAATCCACCAGAAAAAGAAAGATTGTTTGAGAGTCATTATATCCCTATCTAGGAAGACACACATTTACAAAGGATGAGGCAGTGAGCCAGGCTATGCCAGGGACCTCTTACTGAATTAACCTTTGAAACTACCTGGGAAATGTTCATTCTGTACAGCCTAGCTGATCCACAAGAAAGGCAGAACAGGCCTGAATATGCTGTTATGGCAGGGCATAATCTTCTCAGGTTGTAGCTTGGAGACTATCTGCATATCTTTAAATGTCCCATGATAGCGAGAGGAGACAGTCACTGTACCTCCTACCTAGGGTTCACAATCATGTACCTGTTCAGGACAGGGGGTCAGGGGGCAGTTCTCACAGTGTCCTTACATGAACTCTTCTTATTTCAGTCCATGGCTTGTAGAACACATGTCAGCTTAACCAGCTCCCACATTCTGAAAAATGAAGTAATTGACTTCATTCCTCCAGATTGTGTTGTGAGAACTCCTCACTCAATGGATTTGGCTATTTGCAGTTCTGCTACTGCTAATCATTGTTGACCTTCACCAAGTATCCATTTGATCGCCCCCAGGGGTATTGTAATTTGCATGTCTGAGGGTGTTTTTGCTCTCACCTTCTTGCAATGCCGACAAAGCAGTTTGTGCTTCAGACTGTCCCAACCCTTCTAAATCAAGCTGCAAATACTTATTTTGTCAACAAAAGAAGTTGGCAATGACTTGTGAGTTCTTTGAAGAAGCAGAACCCCAAAGAAAGTGGATGGAACGGTGAGCTAGTTGTTCTTTTTTAGACAAAATCACCACTATTTAAAGTTTATTCATTCATTGATCCTCAACTGTGTTCTTGGGCCTGTTTTTGTATGGTGGGAGGGATGGCACAAGTGTCACATCATGCCTGAAGTTTGTACATTTACTCATGTCTGCGGTTTAATCATGGTAGCACTGCGTTCTCTTTCTTTTTCTTTCCATCAACCTTCTCCGGGCTGGCCTGGATAGTTTTTCTTCACCAGGCCACAGACTTAAGCAAACTTGATTTTGCAGATGGTAGGATTAACTCAAGTACTCAATGGCCTTGGTCCAGTATACCTGAAGGAGCGTCTCCACCCCCATCATTCTGCCTGGACACTGAGGTCCAGCACCGAGGGCCTTCTGGCGTTTCCCTCGCTGTGAGAAGCCAACTTACAAGGAACCAGGCAGAGGGCCTTCTCAGTAGTGGCATCCACCCTATGGAACGCCCTCCCACCAGATGTCAAAGAGAAAAACAAGTACCAGACTTTTAGAAGACATCTAAAGACAGCGCTGTTTAGGGAAGCTTTTAATATTTAATAGACTATTGTATTTTAATAGGGTATAAATAGGTATTTTAATAGGGTAGGGTATAAATTATTATTATTATTACTACTACTACTACTACTACTACTACTACTACTACGCACTCCATCAAAGCCCATCCCATCCAGCATTACTACCTTCCCCACCACCCCACATAATCATGGTAGGCGACAGGAATAGGAGCATAACAATGAATGTTAATGGCTCCTGCCATCACCCCAATCAGTTGCAAAGCTTCATGCTCCACTACCGGAGAGCAGGCGGGGGCGTGGCTGGCGCCCCCAGGGGCGTGACATGCATCCTGTGGGCATGGTATGCCACCCGTGAGAGCATAGTGCGCCACCTGTGAGGGGGGGTGCGGCGTGTGTTGGGGGGCGCTGCAATGGCACCCTACCAGAATAGTGGTGCCGGTGAGTGGTCTGCTCCCTTCGCACTCCCGTTCCTGTGCCAGTGACCCCAGTTAAGCAGAATTCATTTTTAAAAAAATAATTTTTATTAACAGGCCAATCAAATCACATTAATTCCAAATCACATTAGTTCCAAATTATACAGCCAAATTTTTAAAATTTTCTTGGAGGTACCCATACTTCGAGCTCCGAAAGGGATCCAAACATCACTCTTGCTGCTGCTTTAATTACACAGTTCTGTCCAGTTCTGTCCAGATAGTCTCTTTGTTATTTTCCTCATCTTCTTGCTGTTATCATATGTTCCTTTCTTTGTGACCTCTGATCATCTTCACAAGCGGGTTGAAAACAAACATGTCCTGTGTGGATTTTACACTCTCCAAGAGCCATATCACATAAAGGACAGACGCCATTTCCACACCTCCGTAAAGAACATTCCCACAGTCTGTCCGTTGATTTCCACCGGCCTGCCAATCTGTATCTCTGGGGGCCCTGCCAGGTCAAATTCACATTCCAATAACCATACATTCACATTCAGATGACCATGGTCCTCCTCCCCCCGTCCTCCTGTGGGCAGGCCTGTCTTAACGAATCTCCATTTGTAACTGCGTCACAAAGCTTTCTTTCCATTCCCGATGATTCCCACCAGTCCTCTCTTTGATCAGTAATTCATTTCCACACAGTTCTTAATCTCCTGCTTGTGATTAGTAATTTGCAACGATTCTTTCTCTCTGGGGGGGAGCGTTGTTGGGTACTCACATAAGACAAAAAAAGAAGTTTTTTCCTCCCCCCCCCTTTCCGTTTCGCTCCGACATACCAATCTTTTAATGATGAGTCTTCACTTAATTTATTGTCCAGCCCGTCACTCCGCATCACAGAGATCCCATTAATCAGTAGTCTTTACTCCCGATCTTCACTGAAGTATGTGCATTTGCTTCTTTTTCCAATTATATATTTCGAGCTGATGCAAACCAGTGAGCGATTAGAGACAGCATCCAGGAGAGCCGACCCCACCTGAGGGCTTCATGCCTAGTGCCCTCACCCCCTTCTTTCGAATCCGGGGGTGAATTATGGGCACAGCAGGCAAGGCAGTGCCCCCCATTCCCTTGGGGGGCAAGGGAGGCTGCATACTCCCATATCAGCCTCTTAATTACCTCATGTGGGTCAGAGAGATGTTATTGTCGGCCATCTTCCAATGCGCCCCCTGGTGGCCCCCCAGTTAAGCAGAATTCAAGGGGATACACATTTCAGCAGCATGACAAAGCAGACACTGAAATGGGTTGCGTTTGATAAGTTGCCTTTTGATGTGTTGTTTTTTCCATGACATTTGTTCTGCTAAATATCACTAACACACAGGATACCTGACTGACTCACAATGATTGCGAGGTGGCAATGGGGCTAAGCTCAAGTGCAAGCTCGATTATTGAGGGAATCAGCATCCTTACTCCCACCACAACCAAGTCTCTTCCAGACGGCCTGGTTGTTCAACATTCATCCTGATTTGTCTGTGGAGAGCTTATAGAACATCGGCTACTTAGTGAGTATTCCTTCTGATGTGACTAGAGGCCATGCTGGGCAGGGCTGATGGGAGCTGGAGTCTAGCATCATCCAGATGACCACAGGTTACCCACTAAGGACAAACAAAATCACCCCTTGTAGGGTGGAATTCATGGGGTATTAGAGGCACTACATGTTTTTAAGCCATATTTCTACAGTGCACAGACTCTTTGCTTATAACGCACCATGCTATGTGCTGAACCACATGGGTTTGGCCTATAAGTGACATGCCAAACTCTTTTTGCCTTTTCATTCTGGCTCTGGTAGAGCCCAGAAGCATCTGATGTCCCAAAGGTTCCTCAGCCTGGCCTTAGGAGTCTAGATATGTATGTAGCCATCTCATTCCCTTCTCCTGATAAATCTAAAAAGGTAAAGGGACCCCTGACTGTTAAGTCCAGTCACGGACCACTCTAGGGTTGCTGCACTCATCTTGCTTTACTGGCCAAGGGAGCCAGCAGACAGCTTCTGGGTCATGTGGCCAGCATGACTAAGCCACTTCTGGCGAAACCAGAGCAGTGCACAGAAATACCATTTACCTTCCTGCCGGAGCGGTACCTATTTATCTACTTGCACTTTGACGTGCTTTTGAACTGCTAGGTTGGCAGGAGCAGGGACCGAGCAACGGGAGCTCATGATTCAAATTGCCGACCTTCTGATCGGCAAGTCCTAGGCTCTGTGGTTTAGACCACAGCGCCACCCGCATCCCCCTGATAAATCTACCCGCTCTTAAAAATAAAAAAATTAAATGCATCCATCAAATGCAACATAAGCAGGAATCTAATCCGTCTTCAAACCACTTACTTCTGAGTAGTTCCGTTGAAGCTTCCTGAGTAAGCAGCATGGAAATCCCTGCCACCCTAGCGAAATGTCTTATCTCTGGCAGAGAAGCATCCTCTCTCCCCCTCCAGTCCTAATCAAACCCTTTTGTTTGCTTCTTTCCTGTGATGAGTGCGATGGGGGTGCTCCTCTCTGCCACTCACCCACACAGCCTGGTAATCATCATTGGCTGAGCTGCCTCCTCGTCTACTTGAGAAGTGCTCTGTCACTCCAGAGATGAAGGCAGCATCTGGAAGAACCTGAAAAGGATGTGGAGGTGGGGGAAGAGTTTGCTCCAACAGCTGCAGACCATTCAGCAGACTTATCAAAGTACATGCTGATTGGCATAAATTACACTGACGCTTTCTGAATGGGGTGGCGAGTGGGTGGGTGGGGGTGCAAAGTTTCCTGCTAAACTTGCCAGGATAGTTTTCTCGCTTTTTTGTCTAAAATAAAGTCAAAGCAGCATGCCAAAATCATCACCAGAGTGTGTAACACAATTAATTATTTAGGCAGTTGGGTATGTTTTTAAAGAATCAATTATACAGAAATGAGGTATTAATCCAGATTGGTATGCTACAGGCCAGATTTCATGAGATGAGCTTTAAAAAGACCGCAGGCACACTTTTGCTCATCTCTTTTAAGGGCAGGTACAGCCACAGTGAGCTTAGCTGTGCTCACTGCAATTCCCTCTTCTACACACTATCAAAAGCATAAAACCAGGTCTCAAAGTTGCCATCCTGGTTTTGTGAGTCCTAGTACACCTGCACCCTGCCTTACAGGCCTTTTCCACCTGGCCTGGAGCTGAGGCTGCTGAACAGATGCTTGGGCTAGGGTGTTGTTTGTGGGGGTTTGTTGGGAGCATTGTTGCTGTTGGTTTTCCTTTCTTTATTTTAGATTTTGTGTGATTTATGCGGAATTTGTTTCATTTGGTTGTGTATTTTTAAAAATGTTTTATTGTTTATGCCTACTTTTGTTCCATTGTAGTGAAGTTTGTTTGCAAGCTGCCTTGAGCATGGTTCGAACTGTGGAAAAGCAGCCTACAAATAAAACAATTGGTAGGTGGATGGATCTGCCCCCCCCCCCCTTAAAAATGGGTTCCTATGTTTTCGGGTGTGTACAAGAAAATGGCAGCAAACCTAAGGAAACAAAGCCATGATTCTCCACACACTTTCACCAGTTTTGTTCTAGCATAAATCTGGAGCTAGGGGCTAATCAGGCATAAAACTGACTTAACTAAGTGGAGAACCAAGCTTTAAAACTGAATGACTGAAGCTAAATACTAAATATATAAAGGGCAGCTTTACTTGGAAAAGATGGTTTTCTATGTACCCTTGGGGAGCATTTTAATCCCGTCACCTCCTATTCCCATTGCTTTGCTCCAAAGCAAAGGCAATCTTTTAAAACATCTATTACCAGGCGCATGGTAGGAATGAGATTTACTTCTCCAACAGTAAGGCAAAGGTGGGGAACCTTAGGCCCAGAGGCCAAATATGAACTCTTACCAGGTTACACCTCCTCTCTCTAAGCCACACCTCTCACTGGCCCTACTTGGTTTCCCTGTTTTTGCATGACTGGAAGGTGTCTTTGAACTCTGATAATAGCTCTTGTTTGTCTGGATGGAGGACAGACAGGGGTGTGGGTGGGTGTTTGGAACTAACCTACAAAGGTAAAATTCATACGTGCTGCCCTACATCTCCAGCAAAAACATTAATACATACAGGACGTGATAGTCATGAGCAGGAGGTATCATATTAATACTAGCCTACAGGAGCTGCTGGTTTGGTCTGTAACAGGAGCACCATTTTAAAGCAGCATAAATATTCTTTTTAAAAAAGTAAAACCTCCTCAACATCTAAAGTTGAAACTATGCTTTCAGGCTCCTCAAACCACCCCTTAAACTAAAAACTGCAGCAAGAGTACCCATTGAATAGACTGCTCAACAAATCAGAAGGTCCAAGAATCCAGATTAGAACTATAGTGTCAAGAGGACTTGATGCAGACACAAAGAGATGTTTTGGGCAAAATGAGAAACTAAAAAAACTGAAGATGGTTGATGTACCTCCAGAGGCCAGGAGTTCCACAACCAAGAAAACTCTGGCTCGGATCATCATTCCAATGCTTGGGTAATGTAATAATCTTAGTAGCTAAACTGGCACATACCAGGAAAGAGACACTCCACCAAGTATTGAGGGCCTTATAAGCCAATATCAATACTTTAAAATGGACTGAGAAGCAAATTGGCAGGCAGCGAATACAGGAGTAATATGGCTCTGACTACATGCCACTCAATATATAACATTCCTCACTAGCTTCAGCTTCTGAGTTGTCCCCAAGGGTAGACCAATGCAAAGGGCATTATCACAATCTTCATTATTGTATTTTTTAAAAGTTATTTTGGAAAGCATTTTAATGTCTATACCTTTAAACGTTATCCTTAGGTTTACTAAGTCCTGACTGCATCACTTTCATATTTTATTCCTATTCTTTATCCTTGACACTTTCTTTTCAGGATTTTGCAAAGTTAGCCAGTAGTTCAACCCAAAGGAAACTGTTAACCTGTTGCATATTTGTTATAAATATAAACTGCCTTGGGAAATGCTATAGTCTTGAAAGATGCCTTAGAAATAGCTGAAATAAAGGAATTATTTTCTATGCAGAATCAGAGCAGCTTAATATTCATTTCTTTTCCCAGTCTCCTTTTACAAACCTTCTCTCTCTCTCTCTCTCTCTCTCTCTCTCTCTCTCTCTCACACACACACACACACACACACACACACTTTTGCTTCAGCTCCATTGAAAAACTAGGTTCACATTTGCTGATAGGCAGCTAGCTGAACATTTGTACTGAGCCGCTTGCATTTAAGCAGAAAATGACACTGATTGTCACTAAATATAACAAGTGCCGTATGTGTGTTTCATTGGAACCGCAAGCTCAAATTAGCCTGTCAGAATTTCAACGTACCCTGATGCAAACCTGTCAACTGACACAATTAGCTCAAGAGACTAAAGAAAAGGCTTGTCAAAGCCGTCAAGGCTTTCTTCTTGATCAAGTCCTGTCCCTTTGCTCAGAGCCTTTATTAAATCCAACTGCATTCCACGCTTCCAGTTAGGTCAATGCTTATACTCCTTGCCTCACGCCAACACCATCGTTTCAGACTTTTAAATGTGTTAATTCTAGGAAGGGCAACACCTCGTTTGCAGGGCCCTAAATTCTGGATTAGCAAGATGAAGATGATGTTCAGCTGTATGTGAAATCTTATCAAAGGCTGAACCCTAGTGTTCAGGAGGATTAGGCAACATATTATACTCAGGATACAGCTAGTCTTCAGCCTGATCATCTTCGTCTAGCAAGAAAGACATACAAACAGTGTGCAACATGTATTTGTTTTGTTACAGGAATGCAGCATGTATTTCCAGGAAAGAAAAACTTTGCATTAGGGAAAGGAGAAGCTCACTGCTACTGTCAGGTTTGCGCATGAGTGTGTCTTGGGTGGGTGAGAAGCACTTGTTAACATGTATTTTATTAAGAGACACTCATTTCTCGCCTTTACACATTTATTGAAAACCGTTTCAGGATCTCACGAAGTTCAGCTTGGCTGTCTGCTGAGAAAACGGTGTCAGCACAAGAAATGGGATCTGAGTTCACTGAACTTGATAGCGGCCTACAGAAATAAAAGTGAACCCAGAGGGACAAGAAAGAAGGAAATTTCATCCTTTCCCAACAAAACGCAGACGCCCTGTTGGAAGTTGCATGAGACCATTTCCTGGTCCTAAACCCACAGAGCTTTGGTCCCCTGGAGCCAGCGCCTATGTTCTCCCACCTTCCTCCAGAGGAAGCCTCCATTGGGTCGCATTCCCTTCCACAAATGGAAGGACCCCTTTTTTCATAGATGGGACACTGAATCCAACCAGTGTCTATGGATGTCCATTGGCCAAAGGTAATGGGCCTCTACTGGTTCTTCTGCAATCATGGTCTCTCCTGTTCTCATTCCATTGGGAGGATGCCTATGATACCTGTGAGAGTCTCCATCACATCCATATTCTTTAGGCATTGGTTGGCAGCACCAGTTCTAAGCATGATGTTTTCCTATCAACAAGGAACTGGAAACTGTAGCATCCTGGTTGATTGAGTATATGGAGAAATTCCACAATTCTTTGCAAACATTTCCATACCTAACAACATTTCAGTACCATGAAATAAAGGAATTTCTCCTTGCAGGTATTACACAACCCCAGTCCAAGGACTGCTAAATAAAAACTTCAGATGAACACAGTAAGAAACTGAAAGAGCATAACTAATCTCTTGAACAGTTAAATATTAATTAGACCAGAACAGGACATGGAAATGTTTAAAACAAATGTTCTGGGTGGTATTATTAAATGTTAACTTTTATGCATACTAAATCATTTTGTAGCCAGTTAAAATAGCTTTTGTGGTCTAGCAAATGCATAATTAATATATTTTTTCCTTGCCATTGATGTTTAATAATTAAATGGTGTGCTGAACATTTAGACAGCAAAAGAAGAGAAGCCCTTTGAAAAAAAAATGCTATGTTTCTTGAAGAATGTTATAGAGATTAATCATTTCCATTAAAGCTTTGTTGTTATAATTTATTTTACTATACCAAGTAGCAGGCTGTTTAGATCTCTTTAAAGTCTGATTGGGGAGTTATAAGGCTCTTTGCCTGTTTCCTGCATCAAATACATTATTCTACATTTCCTAGTTGTGTGGGCAACCAGCATGTACAGAATAACTAAATGCGGACGCTTTTTAATTTTATTTTTTCGGTCTCGCTTTGATGAACTAGCCTTTAAGCCTGGCAGACCCAACTCACTAGTTAATATCATGAAAGAAAAAGCCTCTTATTGACTGCTCACTCAATATGAGCTGACTCGGTGCCTAGCAGAGCAAAAAGTTTGCTGACGAGAGCTCAGCAGTCTCGGAAAAGCCAGAAGTTAGAGCGGAAACGGCTGCTTGCAGGTGGGAAATGGTGACCAGGGGACAAAGAGCTTACAGAGCTGTGATCTGGATAAGTTTTTCAAGTTCTCATCCAGAGCGGGAGCCACAGGGAACATGGGAGGGGGCCTTATTCTGAGTCAGAGACCATTGATCTAGTCAGTCCTTTCAGCTTGGTATTGTCCACACTGAAGAGCAGCAGGATTCCAGTCAGTCACGGTTCTCTCACAGCCCTACCTGGAAATGCCAGAGATTGAACCTGCGGCCTTCTTCAGGT
Organism: Podarcis gaigeae; assembly: GCF_964106915.1. Taxonomy (NCBI): domain Eukaryota; kingdom Metazoa; phylum Chordata; class Lepidosauria; order Squamata; family Lacertidae; genus Podarcis; species Podarcis gaigeae. Next base: position 71,560,860 of record NC_139680.1, read on the forward strand.
CAAACAGATGCTCTGCTATGGAGATGCAGCCCTGCCCCACAGGTGAGAAAAGAGGAAGATGCCAAAGAAAATAGCACCAGGCGAGCTCTTCTTCGTGCCTGACTTCATTTGGGTAAGGAAAGGGCAAACCCTATTTATTTATTTATTTTATTTGCTGTTTGATTATAAAAAAGAAAAAGAAAAAACCCTCAAAGCATTTTTTAAAAAGGTAAAATCAAAACCATAAAACATACCAAAGTTACCTCAGCTTTCAAAGCACTGTAATGTTCTAGGTTTCTAAGTAATGTTCTAGGTTATGATGTGGGAGGAACAAGGACTGCAAGCAAACCTCATTGACAAAGCTATTCTAGGAGACTAATGCTCACTAGATTAATCTAGTAATGGCTTTGTAAAAAAAAAAAATCTAACCCCTACTCCCAAGGTATTCCTGATCCACCACCCCTAAATGCTTGATAGCCAATTTTGTGATTTTTTTTCCCACTGAGGGTGTCAAGTTGCATGGATGGTTACTGAATACACAGTTCAGTGGTGCAGCAGACATATCCAAAGGTTCCCAACTCAAACCTCAGCAGATATTGATGGATGGAATACAACTTTTTTCTTCAGGGAGCTCACTGTGGAGTGAATGGTCCCCCCCCCTCCTTATTTAATCACCACAACAACCCTATGAGATAGGTTAGGCTGAGGTAGTGCTGCAGCTTGCCTATATCCATCAGTTAATTTCAAGGCTTATAAGAGAATATCTGAAAGTCAGGTAATCCTAGCTGCAAACATCCTTTCAGATTTTTTTTTTAAAAAAGAACAAAAAAATCCTTGATCTATTGGGTTCTGGCTCAAGTAAACTGCTGAGCCACCCTGAAGCTAGAAGCCAGGTGTCGAGAGAGGCAGGGTGGCATAGTGGGTGGAGTGTCAGACCTGAGAGGCCAGAGTTCAAATCCCCACTCAGCCATGAAGCCAGTTGCTGCCTAACCTGCCTCACAGGATTGTGGTGAGAATAAAATGGAGAGAGGGAGAGACCATGGACGCCACCATGGGATATAAAGGCAATAAAAATAAAAAGAGGTAGGAGAAGCTTTTCCTGCCAGCCCTAAAGCAACTGAAGGCACATGAGCACTCCCAGAAGTGGAATGACTACTCGAGCTCACAAAACGATATAGCTCTTCCGTTCTGCATTTCTAATGGGACAAAGTGACACTGCAGTGCATTCTTCTGTCACTTTAGTGACAGCTGTCCTCCTGGACTGTATCATTTCAGGATGTAGGCAGCACAGACTGCATTTTTGAATGTTGCCTATGTAAAAAGCATAACCAAGACCTAGGAGTTGCCGCCTAACCTTCTCTGCAATCTGCCAGCCTCCCGCATGCAAGGAATATTCAAATGTGCCCACCTCCATCCACATCCTCAATTGGTATAGTAGTCAGTCCCATGAAAATGCACCGCATTAGAACAATCATAATGTTTACACAGTCTTCTCTTATTATACACTCAGAGGTCATCAAGTACTACAAGTAAGGAAGTAACAACATATCAGTTCAAATTTCATGAGAGCTACGGCCTTTTTAAAAAGTTTCTCTATATATTTAACATATTTTTTTCTATTTGTGTATTTTGCAATCACTTGGATTCCACTGCCATCTAGTGGATATTTGAAAATAAATGAACTGTTTCTGAAAAAAACGAGCATAGCCAGAGCTGTTGTAATGCCTAAGTGGGATGAAATGCAATTGAAATGCATTTGTTATACATGGTGCATCACAGAATCCAGCACAGGAGAATCAAAAGTAGGATTGTGTCTGTTAAAAGTAAGAGTGCATATATCTCATTAAAGGAACCCAACAGAGAAATTTTGCTTTTGCCTTTGTATTGTCTTCAGCTGTTCCGGTAGAAACTCACCATAAGCTGAGTTAGTGGTTAAACAAACTTTCTTCCTAATTTGGCCAAGGAGCCTGCACACAGTAGCAATTAACCAAATCACCCAGGCCACACTTTTGGGACACAGCAGGGGCCCATGTGCCAGAGATAATTATGTTAATAATACACACATTTTCCTCTTTGAACTGTATAATGCAGTTGCATATATCTTTGTTTACGTTAGAGCATATGATATGCAACAACTACATAAAAATAAAACTAAAACAACAGTAAACACTGTCTATGCAAAGCTTTATCTTGCCTTTCCCCATGTTATTCAACATCTACACGAAACCACAGACAGAGCTTGTCTGACAGGTTGGATGCTGGGTGCCATTGATACGCTGATGAAACCCCCAGTTCCCTTCCATCATACTTGGGAAAGTACTTGAAGTCCAAAACCTGTCTCTGAAATCAACCAAGGCCTGGATGTAGAAAAAAAGCTGAGGCTTAATCCAGACAAGTGAAGAAAGGAGGGTGTGGTGGTTTCTCCAGTCCTCACCACCCATCCACTCACCTTCCTCAGCATCTGACAGGAGCTGCTCCACATTTCTTAGATTTCCCTCAGGTGACCTTTATCAGTTACGGATGGGAACAGCACTTGGACACCACTTTGCCCAACTTTGTGGCTGCTCACATGTCCCAGTATCCAGCCCTTTGCTCTATACTTTCAAGTAAGCCGTGGCTGTGGTGAGCCAAGTAAAAGCATATACAATGGAAACAAATCACTTTATTAAATTTAAAGGTATTAATCTGATTTGCATAGTTTATTACAAATCTGGTGCTATTTTGGTTGCAGAATATAGGGATTACACATTGTGCTGTTAATATCTTTTATCAGTCCTGGCCGTTTATTTCTAAGCATATATCACAGGCACACCAATGCATCGTTCTGGATATGATCCAATATATAGCATTTTTTAAATCTGCTTGATTTCAGTGGGCAAGTTAATGTTCTCTAAAATCTCTTCCCCGCTGGATTCAATGGACTTACAAGTGCTGTACTTTGGACTGTGCCTTCAGATGTTGTAATATTGTGAGGCATTTCTTTGTCAGACAGATTGCAGGTTGATAGTCCAGAATGCTCTTTGATGTCTCTTGAAGGGAGATAATGGTTAAGAGATACCTGGAGATCTGTCTTGACAGGTAGCTGTCAGCAGCATGGGGAGAGAGAGGGGGGGGGAGGGAGCGAGAGCACCAAGAGAGGGAGGGAGGGAATGGGTGGGAGAGGGAGCTCTGACTCACTTGAAGGTGTATAGGAGTGCAGAGTTGCATCAAACTCTCTCTGGGAGTTTGATGTGAAGTAGTGGATCCAGCAATGCAGTTAGATAAATTTAGACTCTGGTCCACAAATGTTGGTGGGGGATTATCTTTGGGTAGATCTACATTGCAAACTTCAAAGCCGCAGATTTCAGTGCACATAATACCCTGTTGGATTGTGGCCTCGGACTGGGTTTGATAGTCGATTCCTCTCCCCAGAGAACTCTAGGATCTGCAGTTTGGCAGGCTGGGAGTTTTTAAAAGCCTGCCTCACTAAACTGCAATTACAGGATCTCTGGGGAAAGCCAGTACCATTGACGTGGCATGTAACAGATGGCTACAGTATCTATATTTCGATAGCAAGCCCATGTTTTCTAATTCTTGAAAAGTGCCTAGCAATTTTAGATGAAATCATATATATGTGGTTTAATAATCAACCCCTCTTCACAAGGAACTGCAAAATGTAGCTCTGGGAGAGGGAGAGGGGTCTCCTAACTGCTTTTTGTACCCTTTGCAAACTGCAGCTCCCAGAATTCTTTGGGTGAAGACGTGACTGTTTAAAGTACTATCGTAGGGCTTTAAATGTATGGTGTGAATGTGGGCTAGGTGATCCAGCAGGGCTCTTACATTTTTAGGTACACCTCCGTCTACAATGGCATCATTAGAGTTAAGTCTGTGGTAGCTAATACTACACACTCTTACAGCAGCTCACTGACTGATAATGACTACTTACCTGGTCACAGGGTGGACAGCTGTTGTGGCCCATCACACCAAGCTCCTTCCCCTCAGGTGCATTGCCAGGGCTAGGCAGTCGGCCATTGGGGAATTACCAGGCCAGTCAGGGGCTTTCCTGCCCAGCTGTTGATTTGAATCCTAGCTGGGCCCGGTAGGCAGGGCTTTGGACGTGATCAAGGCGGGCTGTCCAACACTGTCTTACACCAACTCACTGACTGATAACAGCATCTTCTCCCTGCTCCCACCCAGAGCCCTTCATCCCCCAAATATGAGTTCCCATATGGGCTTTGGACCTGATGAATTTTTTTCCCCTGCCATTCCTATGGGCACAGCAAAAAGCTCTTTTTCTGTTAAAATTTCCACATTGGAAGTGGAATTAACTAAGGCAAGCCTTACACCTCATTTGAAGCCAAAGAGACGCATGTCACAAATAATTCTGATCAGACTGCAAATGCAGAAAATGCCTTCATCTTTATATATCCATTGCTGGTATACAGGCTATGACTAGGTAACCAAAACAGTAAAATGTATCAAAAGGAGAGCACTACAAAGCAGAAACAAAGAGAATGGCAACAGGGAAGAGAGACCAGTTTATTCATGTGGTTCAAATAAATCACAATGCATTTCAAGCAATCAGCTCTTTGTGAGGGGTCTATCAGGAAAAGGAATTGTTCATCTCTATTGCAGTGTCTTGGATGATTTGCTCCAAGAAGCTAATAAACATTGAATCCTATAATGGCACAAAGGATTTGGGGGGTTATCAAAGAAATTGCAATGGATGTGAGCTAGTCTTTTTTTTCTGATAGACTCTCCAGTAAACAAAAAATTGCACAAACTACTTTGAGACTTATACCACATGAATTAGTAAATTGGTCCTTTGCATCAGCTGGTTTTTTAAAAAAAACAACAATGGCAGTAGCATAAACATAATTGTACAGTGGTTGGGGAGGAGGGCACATAAATATTTCCAAAATCAAATCACACGTAAACCTAATTGTATGGAAGATTGAGAACATGTATTGGACGAAGATGGGCTAGTGTGTGATTTTAATGACACAGTCAGTGGATTGATTTTATATGTGCCATTTAATGGAATTCAGGGGAATAAATCAAAGTCACAGTGGAAAATATCCTTACAGTCAAACCATCCAAGTACTCCACTGAAAAGTTTGAAAGATTAGACTTAATTTTTAAGTAGAAAATAGTACATATTTTGTAACTGCTGTATTGTCTGTCTGCCATTCACTTTACTTCTTGGGTAAAGGAAAGTAATTAATCTGTTTTCAGTTGTTTATGGCAACAGAACCCAGATTTGCCACAGCAAACTTCAAGTATGGTGGAAAATTTTCTGTCAGAACAAGAAGCAACCTATGGGAAACCAAATTAGCATTTTATAGAGTCATAATACATGTTCACATATGCTAAAGAATAGAGACATATTTCTGGTATGTTTGTTTTTTCAAGTAGCATACAAGGCACAAGTTCAAATATCTCTCATCATTCATTTTTCACAGTACTGTTTCATTCTTATCACAAAGAATCATCAGAAGATGATTGTTCTAGTGGCACAAAGCATCTTTCTGTTCCTTCAGGTGTCAAGAAGTCCTCCACCATCCCCCACAGATGCCTAAAAACAAATGAAAACAACAACACACTTGTGGCTAAAACCCACTGTGGCAAGTATTTGGCTGAAGCACCCCACCAAACTGTTCTCTACTTTTTTATTAAAGAGTAGCCTCAAATGTTGTGGGGAAAGAGTAATTTGCTCTCCCATCTTCTCACTATTCCATCTTGATTTAGCACTAGACAATCTACAAGGGAAAAATTGTCAACTGTTCATTAATCTAAGCTAGAAAGACTCAAATTTAGAAGATCTTTTACCCTTGCCAGATTCAATGCCCTCCCATATTCAGAGCGAATATGCCCATGCAGTTGGAAGGAAGTTGAAACTGTTATTCATGTCCTACTATACTGCCATTATTACAGAGATACACTTTCAGTATTTATCACTCCAGATGCAGCGAATCCCAAGCAGATCTGATGACTACAACTTAAAATATCTAATAGAGAACAGGGAAGCAGAGATTACCTCAAAAGTGGCTAAATTCTTTGCTGCTGCTGCTGCTGCTGCTGTTGCTATACAATTAAGGTGAAAAGCCCTGAATGAATCCAAAGGTCAATGCCTTAGCACACATATTTTAAATTGGCAGTTAAGGTTTTATCGTACATATTTCGATTGTTTTATCTGTACTATTTACCGTGTTCTAGCTTATAGAGTTTAATTTTAACCTATTTACCTGTTCCTTATTGCCGTATATGTCTGTATTTCTGGTCTGTATTCATAAGAAATCAATTCTTTCATTCATTTATTTCATAGGATATGAAGCAATGTTCTGTGGAGAAGCAATGTTCTGTGTCTATTGTGGTCTCCAAGACTGTTCCAGAATGTTCCTGTCATGATGCCATCTATACAGAAAGTCCTCCTTATAGTGAGAGCATGTTTGGGAGATGGGCTCTTAGGGCTCCTCCACACTTACCTTTTGCCCCACACCAACTGTATCCCCCCAAAGTATGTTGGGTGGAGTTGAGCCCCCACCCCCATCTTGAGGGGCTTGGTCTTGCCTGGCCTTCCTGCAATGGTGGAGGGCTTGCCGGCCCTCTCCATAGTGGTGGCGGGCCTCATTGTCCCCCCTCACAGTGGTGGTGGGCCTCATCAGGACTCGCAGGCTCCTCCTGACACGCATGACATCACACGTGTGCATCACATGTGTGATGTCACACGCCAAGCGTCCCCCCCCCCCCCAATGCTGGGCGGAACTCAGTGTCTCTGCTTTCTAGGCAAAGATCTGCACTTTCAAGCTCTGGGTTGGACAGCTCCCCTGCCCCCGCTGATTTCCACAGCTGAATCGGAACAAACAGCAAAATTGGGTTTTCTGTGGGTTGTCATTTGCTCTGATTCAGTGGTAAGAGTAGGTAAGAGTGGGTTTCAATGGGGAAAGCGCTGGGGCAAAAAAACAAAACAAAAAAGTGTTTAGACACAGAGCTTTAAAGCACAGGCTGTGCTTAGAAACATGGCACAAAGGGAAGCCTGGATGAGGCCAAGGGTGTTCATCTTCTACAAGTGTTAGTTCCTACCTGGGTTGAAGCTGACAAAGTCTTCAGGAGCTTTTTTGTTAATAGGGACTTTTCTGCAATGCACCTCTTCTCTATCTAGTATGTCCCCTGAGCCACTGGATGGGGGGTTGCATGTGACCCCAATGAAAACTCCTTTGGATATCTCAAAGGTAGAGCGGAGGATAAAGAAATTTAATAGCAGCAGCAGCAGCAATAATGACAACATTCGAGCTTACATATGTTGATTTAGGAAGTGAATAGAAATATAAGAATATTCCTCTGTAGTCCATTCCAACTCTAATATCCTAATCTAGTCCCAGTTTCAATGAAGATACAGGATTTATGCTTCATCCATTGCACCAAAATATGGCTGGAGATGTGTGTTTCAAATGTGTGGGCTACTGAAAGCAATTCAGTGTGGACAGGCAGTATCCATACATGCAAGCACATTCATTCCAATGCACATCTGGTTATGCATCTGATTCGTTCCTCTAGTTCTTGCTTAGGTTCATGGGTGGGTTGGGCTGTGTGTGATTCTATATTACGGAGAGTTGGTAACAAGAGTTAAGCCAGCTGGGTATATTGTGTGCAGGTAAATATTGACTTAGTCACACATTTTGCCTTCAGTTCAGCAGATAACATCACACAGCACCCAAGAAGTTGCTCCTTTGGGGACTGAATAGTCTCGTTATTAATCTGTGCCTTGCCGCTAATTAATGCCATTTAAATAAGCTTCTGAGCACTAAGGGCAAGGGGGGGGGGAGATGATCCAGTTCTGACTTCACGCAATTAGACACCCTCCTTCAATTATGCCTCCCAGACAGACTTTGATTCTCAGGCTCCTCACAGCCTTTCAAATTCCCTAATCTATAATGAAGGAGACTGACACCAGCTCCTAAAATGAGAATCATAATAAAAGGAGGGCAAAATTTGGGAGCACCCTCATTTATAAACTGTCTTATTATGCAAATATCTCCAAGGCATGGTACAATTTAAAGGAATCTGAACGCGCACTTTCACTGGGAGCAAAATTGGAAATCGTCTTAAAAGTTTAACACATTAAAAAATATTTAGTAAGGGCATTTCTTTAACTGTCTCCCGGCTAATTACTTTTAATAATTAACAGCCTATAAAAGAGACTAATTAACCTTGTATCCCACTATTATCTGCTGCTAATTGCCTTAATATTTTATTGCCAATAACCTCTAGGATAGCCATATTTCAATGATTTTAAAATAACACCACTGTGGTTTGGTTTGGGTTTTTTAACTTCTGACATAACAAATTCCATTATTCTTGCAGGAAAATGAGCTGTTCATATCCTTCCGCATTTTCCTTTTCCGATGTCATCAAGGCAGAGCAGGCTTAGCTTTTCTCTTCATGGTGCTGAATAACAGCACATGTTTTTCTCCATCTTTACAAAATCCCTTCACTGACTGTTAGCGACTAACAAATGGATGAATGGAAGTTTGGCTAGAAATAATCTTTTGGTGACCATCCTCTGATGGCTTTTTTAAATTTTTCTGCACTTACCGAAAGCTCTCACACCAGTTGTCCCAGAGAGAGCTACTTTTGTTCACCTCACAACTGTAGAGCAATCAGTTATGTTGGTATAAGGCCTTTCAAAGGGTCATCACCACAGATTGTCACAAACAGTGATTGTTTGCTGCAGTTTGGGTGGCTGGCACAAGTCCCTTGACTGAATACATCATGTGTGCTCTCCTCACAATCCCTAATATGGCACTATGTCCCTATGTAGGTGTAACTCAAAGTAAACTCCACAGAGTTCAAGGGGACTTATTTCCAGATAAGTGTCCAGAAGACTGCAGCTTTGCTTAATGTTTTTGTGTGCATGTGCACGATGTAAATATAATGTAAGGGGGATTCCATAACCAATCTGTGGCAGGTAGTATAAAGAACAGAGCCATATCTGGCTTCAGTCCTCAAGATTTGTTAAAAAATAAAATATTATGGAACTCGGATTTATGTGGAAGCACCGCCTTCTGATCCGGGGACCTTTTTGCCAATGCCTGATGTGTGGGGACTCTACATTTACTCAGTAATGAGAGAAATGCTGTTGTTCAGGGTCACTCTCATCTGCTCTTGCTGAATGCACTCCATAGTTAAGCCCTAGGTTACTCTGGGTGAGCTCAGGCACAATTTAAGCCTCGCCTAGTTTATTATTGAGGGACGTGGCTGTCGCTGTGGGTTAAACCACAGAGCCTAGGACTTGCCGATCAGAAGGTCGGCAGTTCGAATCCCCGCAACGGGGTGAGCTCCCGTTGTTTGGTCCCTGCTCCTGCCAACCTAGCAATTTGAAAGCATGTCAAAGTGTAAGTACTGTAGATAAATAGGTACCGCTCTGGCGGGAAGGTAAACGGCGTTTCTGTGCGCTCCTCTGGTTTGCCAGAAGCAGCTTTGTCATGCTGGCCACATGACCCGGAAGCTGTACGCCGGCTCCCTCGGCCAATAAAGCGAGATGAGCGCCGCAACCCTAGAGTCGGCCATGACTGGACCTAATGATCAGGGGTCCCTTTACCTTTACTAGTTTATTATTAAAAGGTTCAGACTCACCGCTGGCTTTTCTCACTAAACTTCTGCCTCTGTAGTGCACTTGTGATTGTCTGTTCAGCATCCTGAGAAACACAAAATGAGACAGATTCTTTACTCGAAACAAATTGGTTGATATAATATACATCCACGCAATTCACAGATGACTGATAAAGATATGTAATGTCTATTCATAGCTATTTGTTTACATATAGAACTTATAGATATTTATATATGTGACTTAATGATGCTGACGTACATATACTGATGAAATGAGTGCCATATATATAGGTCTATATATGTAAATGTTGGTGGTATCAGCTCTGCACATGGCACAGCTCGGGAATTCTAAGAAACAAAAAAAGTTTTGAACTCAATGGTTAAAATCAGTGCAGTATTGCAAAGTTCAGTTTGCCATCTTGATTCAAAATGGCACCCATCTGTATCTAAACATAGATAGAAAACTGTTTTGTTTGTTTGTTTGTTTGTTTCAGGAACTATAATGCTAGTTAAGCGTTGTCCAAATGCATAGTAGGCAGAAAATATATAGTAGACTTGTGAAAAGTACCCAGCCTGAAATTTATAAGTGGATAATGTAATTATCCTAGTGAGAAAGCGCAGCATGGGCTGATTGAAAGCCCTTTTGCAAAAAGTCCCACACTGCTCTTTGTAGAGTCTGCCTGCCTCTCCTTCTTCCTGTCCAATGCCTCACCCCCTGACAAAACCCCAGACTGCTGCAGTGTGGTCTGGAATATTTCAGTCCACCATCCTGATTCAAAATGGCACCCAGTAGTAGCACCCAGTAGTTTGGACAGTAGTGTCCAAACATGGGCCAAAACCCAGTCCTCCATCTTGGGATCAGTCACATCAAACAATGATATCTCACGAGGTATCTGAACCCATAAAGAACAGACGGACAGATAAACCATTTTCTGAAACATTTAGTAGCCGTAGGGCAAGTACCTTTTCTAATGATGCAGTTTTTGATGTATTGAATGGATGTATTTGACTAAAAATGAAACAAACTTACTCCTATTTGTTTTTTAAGAAACTTGTTAGATGCCTGGAGTTTTGATGCTTCACCCTGTAAAAAATCATAAATATGCCCCTTCTTAAATGTCTTGCCATCTTTTTTGATCAGTAAAGACTGTAATATTTTGCTAAAGTCATAATCCTATAGAATCATAAGAATGTCAAAAAGTAAAGAGCAACACTACAAATTCAATATTGGACACACACACACACACACACACACACACACACACCCATTTTTAATACTTTCAAACCATTTTTATACTTGTCCAGTTTGTCCAGAATCCCTTACACGTTTTTTTAAAAAAATCACCTTCCGGATTGTGGGGAAGCGCTGCTAAGCTCTGTCTGAGCTGGTATTACCATCTTGCTTGGTATTTCACAAGAGGCAAATAAAATGTTGAGGGGCAGTTTGTCACTGTTCAAATAACATAACAGGAAGCTCATGTTTTCCACCTACATACATTGCTATGTGCTCAGATATATGTAAAATGTAAAAGAAGAAAAACACAATAAGAAGAGATGATCATCCCCTTTCCTTTGTCATGGATTCATTCACTGTTCCTAGCCATTGTTCCTTTTCTAGAATGCCCTGAAATATTGACACAGTTCATTTTGTTTGTGAGTTTCTCCCTCCAATGAGAAGATTGTAAACTTTTGCTTCACTTTTGATTCTGATTTCAGCTAGCCACAGTTTAGCAGTACATCCATACCCTAAGCTGTGGTTAGCTTTAACCAAATTACGCTTGGTAGGGCCACGAGAGAGGGCCTTCTTGGTGGCTGCTCCCAGACTTTGGCACTCCCTTCCAAGAAAAGTTATACTGGCTCTCTCCTTGTTATTTTCTGGCAGGTGAAGACTTTCTTGTTCAAACAGGCTTTTGGGAAGTGGCTGTTTCTTAAAGAAAGGACTGGTGCTGTGGTGTTCTTATTTTAACAATCTGCATGTTTTAGTGGATGTGTGTGTGTTTAATTGCATACTCTCTGTTATGTACTGAAGTTCTCACCCTGGGCCAGCAGGGGGATACTGTAGATAGTTATGCAAATGAAGGATTGAAAGTGACGTTCAGTGATTGGCTAGTTACAGAAAATGGTTACTGTTGCATTCTAGTGGAGCTCTATATAAGCAGGCTGACTGAGCTCCTCAGTTCAGTTCTGTTCCAGCTTATAAATCAAGAGCTGCTTTGGAAGAATCGCTGTGTCGTCTGATATGTTCGCCCACAACTTAACACTCTCCAACTTGTTGCTGCCTGAAATCAGGATGTGTGTCTTCCCAGCTGTGCTCCTGTGTGAGTCATGTGACCTGTGTGAGCTCACAGAGCCCCCAAACACATGTTTTCAGGCAAAACTTGCAAGATCACAACCTTGCACGGAATCACAGAGCCCAAAAACATAAAACTAAGGCATACCACCTTCAACAGAATGGAACATGGTGATATCCCCACCTAGCTTTTCATTATACCCTTGGATCTTACCTCTAATTCTTTAACGGTCTTTTCTCGGATGTTGGCGATGCCAGCAACCGCCATCGTTTCTTTAATTTCTTTTTGCATTGTTTGGATTTCCTCCCATGTCGTGATAACTTGGCACCGCAAGGATGCAAGTAGCTCAGCGTTGGAAAGGACAGGAGTCTGTGCTTTGGACGCCTCCTCCCGTTCCTTTTCTGCAGGTGCAAAAACATGATGGTGATTTGGAATGGAGCATTGCAGCTGCAACCTTGCAATCCAAAGGCAAAAGCCAAACAGGTTGAGGAGAGAAAAGGAGTGAAGTAGCTTTTCCCTCAGCAGGATGTCTCTCTCAGCAGCCTGACACTGTAGAGAACTATGGCACAATATGAGTCAAGCTCAGAGTGCAACATTGGACAATGCCCACTGATTTTACAGTTCTTCTGTACGATCCATAAAGCATCCAACACATCAGTCCCATTGTTCAAAGCACAGCTACCACTCACCTGTCATTCTTTCATAAGACTGGCTCATCCACAGCTCCATTTCCAATTCATTTCTTAATCTGAAATGTAAAAGAAGGAAAACGAAGCCTCTAATTCATTCCAGTCTGGCAGTGGCAGTGTTTTAAGACTTGCACAATATACGCCAGACCCAAGCAAAAGTGGAAGAGCTGATCCTGTCGAATGTGTTTACATGAGGATTACCCCAAATGCAAAATGACTCCAAATGTGCACTGTGTGTTTGCTCACCCACCAGTTTATTAGCTGCATGAATGAAAGGCAGAAGCCCTTGGATAGCAATCAGATTCTCCTGATTGCCCTTTTCTCAAATATAAACAACAAGGGCCATATTCTCCAGTCATTTCCATGTTTACCTTTTGTGGGTATTTTATTTTGTGGGTGTCAGGCGTAAGCCATAAGGCAGGATATCAGTGAATGACAAACAAAACAAAGGGGGGGGGAGCACTCCTTGCAAAGGCTGACGTTATTATAAGTGCACATCAAACTAGGTTGGCTTCACTCAGCCCTACAAATTGCAGGTGCTAATTTCTGGGGTTAGCAACATACATAGTTTTTCCCCAGTTCTATCGTATGGGACAATTTGTAAATCCACATGTACAGCTCTGAATATTTGTCAAGGCCAGACAGTAAAGTGAGTTCCTTGATTCATCAGGGATGGGTCTACACAATCATTTTAAGAGCCCTACGAGATTTTAGTGCAGGCAACCAAGAAGTCTCCTTCAAGGTTTCAAAGTTACTTTTAATAATATACTGTTGATATCATTCTGAGGGCATGAATATTCATGGATATAACAGAGAAGCAGAAAGCATGACAGACTTTGTTCACATCCTGCTTTTACTGGGAAAACGGCCAATAAGTTCCAGGACTTTTGGCAAGAGATTAAGCCTGCAAGTCCATAACATTGTTATTAGAGAACAAGACCTGTTGAACTGAATGCAACTGGGAGTAAGCAATTTTGGAACTGCACTGCACAAATGTTCTTAGATCCCATTGGCATGAATAGGGGTTAAGCTGCCTGACTATGTGGAGGCTTGGAGCCTAAGACACCACATATATTCACAGCCGAAAAATTTTGGTCTGTGCCAAGTGGATTATGATGTGATAAGTAAGAAGGTAAAACGGGTGAGACTTTTTGAGCCACCGAAGAAAGACAGAAACAGGAGCAACCACCAAAAACACCTCTCTGTCTGTACCAGTTACTTATTTCTGCCCCATCAATAGCATTATTGAAGGACAATAGTGGAACATTCAGAAGGTGTGGAACTCTGGATATAAGCAAATCTGTCCATTTTTGGTTTCTCTGTTTTTCATTTTTCTACCCTTAAATTCAGTTCTGCACATTTCCACATCAGTTTCTGATTATTTTTAATAATAAAAAGGTCCTCTTGAAAATTAAGCAGCATTTTCATGCAACTGTCTCCTCACATACACATCTCTATGTATTTTTGCCTAGCCATGGCCCCTTATTACATGTATTTTTATATGCTAGTTTCACCAATCCGTTTACCCTAGTATATGCATATTTTAACACATTGTGTGGCTGAAGAACCACATCACAAAATTCAGAGAAGTGCAAATTTCAAAAGTTGGCTGAGTTTTCTTCACATCCTGTTTCAGAAACTGCAGGTTGGGTAGGTTCACCTGTAAGTGCCAATTGAATTCCCTGCTCACATCCCTGCAGGCCAATTCATTTGGCAAAATCTATGTCTAGGCCTTGGTGCTGTGCCTACCAAACCCACAAGAATATTGGCTACCCTGGTTAAGGCTCTGTGTGTGTGTGTTGTATAAACATTTCACACTTACACAACTTACTCTTCGTTTCTTGCTAAAGCCAGTCTGGATTTCTGCACAAGATCCTGTACCTCCTGCCTATTCTCTTCTATTTCATGAGTCATCGCTGCCCTCTTCTCCATGCCTTTGACTTCATTCTGCAAGGTCTATATTGTGGTGGAATGACAAAGATAACCATTAGGACATTCCAGCAGGAGGGAAGCATAGCTGTGAGCAAAGCCGGTTTGTGCTGTTATTCTTAACTGGGGTGACAGAACATATCTTGAGTTTGTGTTTATGTGCATACATTTAACACACCATAGATTTAACACACACACACACCATTGAATCCTGGGAACTGTAGTTTTGCCCTTCTCTGAGCTACAATTCCCAGCAGCCCTTTTACAATTACGGTTACAAGAATTTGGGGAGAGGGCTACTTTAAATGCGTGGTGTGTACACTGCCTATGATTCATGTCGCTGCATAAAGGCCAATTAGAAATACTGAGCAACATTCAGTATGGGACAACAGTACACAGGCCAGATCCAAACTTACAGCAGGATGAGTAATCTGTAATCTGAACTACAGGTGAGGGATAGAATGCTTCCCTGTGCTAGAAACGTCCTAAAAGAAGAAAAATCTAACTCAGTTCTTTGCCTGCTTTTTAAACAGGCACCAGGCAAAAACTTTCCTCCTCAAGCAGGACTTTGGCTGATTGAAATCCAATGCCCTTTCAAATATGCTGTGGAAAGGGGAAATTATTGGTTTGTTTCTGTTCTTATTTTTATTACTGTCAGAGTTGCCTCTAGGTCCCAGCTCACAGAGGACCAACGCTAGTCAGTAATAACGTATAAAAGTCTTTATTGAAGATTAGTTTCCATTTCCAAACCGCAGCGTGCAACTCTACGTCTTAGAACCTAGACCGGCGTAGCTCCATCTGAGTCTCCGCCTCCTAGACACCAGTTTAAGACTCTAGCCTTACTCCACCTCTTCCGTTGTTCTTTCCTCCTCTGGGTCCTTCTGCCCCCTGGGGTTTCCTCCTTTCTGGACTCTTCTGACGCTGACCACCCTGAGTCTTGCCCCTCCTTCCGGCGGGCTTTAGGACCTGGCTCCCTATCCGGGCTACCTGCTGTGCCGCTCGCCTGTACATTTGAACTTGGCGCGCGCGCCCAGCCGGTAACTTTCCTCTTGACCGTTTCCCCGCTCTCCGATGGAGGCGTGGTCAATCCTGACTCATCTCCTCTCGCTGGTGGTGAGAACACTGGTCCCGATGCCTGGGACTCCTCCCCCCCACTGCGCTCTGGTGGGGAAGCTGGTCCTGATTTCCAACTGCTGCTCTGGGAGTCCCCGCTGGCCCCTTCCTTTTGGGGTTTTCCCCTTGGCACCCCCCTTGCCCTGGCCATCGGCGCTCCCTTCTGTGAATCTTCCGATTCGCTGGAGAGGCTCATGGAATCCCTCTGACCACTGTCACCGCCTACGCTCCCCTCAGATTCCTCCCCCTCGCTCTCCATTTCCTCCCTCTCCTGTGCCTCTGCTCCTGAGCCCCTGACAATTATGTATTATACACACACACACACATACATATACTGAAGTTAACGTTGTGAACCACTCTGAGATCTATGGGTACAGGGCGGTATACAAATTTAATAAATAGAATAAATTAAGTTCATTCTACTTCAAGTGCTAAGGAGGCCTAATAGAGCACACACAGAAGGCTAACCCAGCTATACCTTTAGACGTAAGGGACGCTTGAGTTCTGTGCTGCCTGAAACTGGGGACACATGTTATGTGAAGTGTGGATGGCAGAAAGTGCCATCCATCACGTTTACAACAAAAGAGCACTGGGACAGGCCCAGACAGATTCATACATTGCATTATATTGAAAAACAAACAATGATTTTTTTTTTACTCTGTACTGCATTGTAGGGAGAGATTCCAGCAGGATCAGCATGTAGAGTTCATATTCAGTCTGTAAAGCCAAACAAGAAAGTTAGACAATCAGATATATACATAGCTTAGAGACGGCACTTAGGTGTTCTTTGTTCCCACACAGTGATTTTGGAAAGGCGGGACACCTCACTCCTTCCTGATCTTCAAATACATTTAAAATTTCCTATAAGGTGTGAAAGAACTTGATAAGCTGGTGGTCAACTGCAAAGGATACCCAGAGTTTTAATTTGTACATTTTATTTGGGAGCTATCACTTATTCTATGTATCAATGACTTTTAGTATGTTAAGGCAGCCCTTCTTGCCTTCCTGCACTTCGAGAAAAGCCCAGCTGATGAGGTCATGTGGTTTTCAGGAAGTGTGAGAATTCAGGGAGGCTGCAGAAGGCAGACCGCCCAAAATATTATTTATAGAATGAAAGGGCACTCATGAAACTCATTGGCCACATTGAAAGCAGGTTAAACACAATTTAAAAAAAACCTGCAGCCACTAATGAGAATTTCACTGAAATTTTCCCTTTCCTCTGATAATTCATAAATGCACTTTCTTTTTTCATAAATTGTCCAAAATTGGGCTTTCTTTTCTTTTCTTTTAGAGAAGGGGGGATTTCTAGTACATTTACTAGAGAAAACATGCACATCCTTCATAGCATAACTTTGTACAAATATCCCTTTGTATCCTGTGTGATATTGAGAGGTTGTGTGAGCTACATAGAGCCACAATGATGTTGTTAACTAAGCAACTGTTAGTTGAAAATGAATTCGGTGTTAAAGGCATCACAGGTGCCAAAGCAAGCCGCCAGGGGCTCGGGATATACCGCCTTAAATGTTAGGAACAGCACATACTTTCACTTCCTTCAGTATGTCACCAAATATCAAAGAACTGTTGCAGATATCTTCAAAAACGTCACCAACAGCCTGCAACCGGTTGAAATGAGGCCGGCTGCAGTCGCAGATATTCCGAAGCGCCTGGAAAGGAAGAGAAGGAAATTCACAAGGTTTATTCAGATCTGATCCCTTTGGCATGCAGGCCAAATATAAATTTCAGGCAGTCAGATCCCAAGCACTTCCAAACCAATTTCTCTTCCAAATAGGGAAGAGCTGTAAGCCCCATCACAGGTGGTGTTTTGGTTCATAGAAAGGCAAGCAAGTTCCTGAAGAGAACATTTGTACAATTTATATCCTGTAGTATCCAAGGATCATGTTACTTCTTCTAGGAACCCAACTTCTCCCTTGCTGTGTATACTCCATGGTTGTTGTTCTTGTTGTTTTCTTTAAAAAAAATACAACCAATAAAGTCCTTCATGCCCTGGGCAATACATATTCAAGGCCAAGAAGGGCTGGATTCTGCTGCCTAAATTATGCAAACTGTTTCTTTGTATAATTTCTCAATTTTTGCAAACTTTATTCATGTTTTGGGAATCAAGGGACAAAGTTTCTGGAACGTCAGTAACAACACTAAACATCTCATTCAACCACCTATTCTGACTCCTTAGATGTTAGCAGACAGTGAATGTGTTCATAAGCCCCATGGCCCTGTCAGGATCAGGCATGAATTGGCAGGCTCAAGCTGCGGAGAAGAAAGCAGATGGAGGGGTGAATCATGGGAACTGGGGGTAGAGGTTCTTCCCCTTCTAGCCCTCCTGCTCAGTGGAGATCCTCACTGGGGCTGAGGACAGTATTGATCACCCACCAAGGATGGCTGAGCCAGAGGCAGCAGAGACTGAACAAGAGGGGAAGATGGAGCCTCACCACCAAGGACCAAACTCCACCTCTGTAGGTAGGAACAGACTCACCCACCCAGGTGGAGTGCATGTTTACTAACTCAGCCTTCTCATAAGGTGAGATACTCTTGCGGCTAAGTGTACCATGCCTCATCTTTGAAAGTTTTGCAGGAGGGGATTGGAAACTTATTAGGACATCTTCATTGCTTCTTTTCTGTTCTGAACTTCTTGCCTGGGCCCAGAACGCTTCACTCTGTCCTCGTGTTTTGGGTGAGAGTCAGGACAGATTGCCACAAGAGCTAGAAAGCAGCTACTAGAATGCTTGTGGGAATTAGAACATAATTCATTGATACTATACCGGTTGTGTTGGCTACGTATTAGCTTCTGGGTGCAATTTAAAGTGTTGTTTTTGGCCTTTAAAGCCCTAATCCACAGTCTGGCAGTTTTTGTCAGTTTACATTTCTTGGTACAGAAAGTATTGATCTGATGTGTAGAGATCTTTCCTATTCTAATTAATTCAAGAGAGTTCTGGAAGCTTCTCCATGTGAAAGAAACAAGCAAAAGGTTCAGGATGTTTGGGTTACTCCTTCCGAGAAGACAAGTACAGCTGGCTTAAACTGGTTCTGTTATTTCTTCTGTTAAGGTCATGATTATTATAATAGTAAGGCCAGAATGAGCCTAGGTTTTACTTTCTCTTTCTGTCTCTCCTTCTGGTGTGGTGCGCAGTAAACGGTGTTAAGGTTTAGTCTTATTATAAGTTATTGTAAGTTTAAGTCAAGTCTGCTGCAATTGGACTTCTAATGGAAAGTGCCGATCCGGAATGTATTGGATTTGTGACCATTATGCTCATTTGCCTTTGGTAGCAGTAAAACTCTGCTTGATAGTAATAATAATAAATAATATATTTTTATTTATACCCCACCCTTCCCGGTTCAGAAAACCGGGCTCAGAGTGGCTAACAACAAATTTAAAACACTTAATTGTGATACAACAAAAAACAGCATAAAATACAATAAATTCAAAAATCAATTTAGGGGAAAATCCATCCAATAAAAATTAGATGATCACCAGGGCTAGCTGGCTAAATTAGTCCTATGAAATACAATTGCCTCTGGTCTATTTTGGGGAAAACCTGTAAGTTTTTACTCTGCTAACTATACGTTGGAATCTGCTCTGGATCAATAGTGAGCAGAATTTCATTATAGTTTTGGCATTTCCAGACAATCTAATTAAACTGGGTTCCTACAAAGCTGCTGAAGGGTTAATTCAGAATTTGTGGGGACAGTGGGCTGCAGTAGTGGTTGGTGGTGCAGAGTGGGGTGGGGTGGCACTGCTCAAGACTGGCTTCCCAATGTGGAGATCACTGCTAGTAACCGAGAGGGGGAGAGTAGAGGAAGTGGTGGGGTCTATCCTTCACCTTTGTGTAGTGTGGAAACAGCAATGGGGTCTATCCTTCACCTTTGTCCTCTTGGTTACCCTCAGTAACCTCCACATTTGGAAGCCAGGTGAGCAGAGCCAACCCACTCCACCCTGCTCCACCAACCACTGCTGGTTAATTGAACCCATTCTAACATATGACACTCTTCTCACTCTTCTAATAGACAACCAATTATCATCTCAAGATGAATACATGGCTTGCCCACAACACTGATTCCCCCCCCCCCTTATCATTTTTCCAGAGTTTTACATGTGTTGGGAGCCTGTGTTCCTCTCTCATTCCACACTACCCTTTACTTACCTGAGCCAACGTCCTTTCATGGTGCTCTGCTGAATCGCTCCCAATAAAGTCGTTCTTCAGCAAATCTTGCTTTGCGATCACATCCTTCTGAAACTGCATGAACTTGCGATACTGGTCCGTTCTGGTCACACCAGCCAAGTAAGAAGGAAAGAATTGGTATTCATCTTTCGTCTCCTCCATGGCACAAAGCCGACTGTTGATTGTCGGTTTGTATTTCAACGTTCTCATCTCTGGAACCTCCAGCTCTTCCCTGATAAGTTGCTCTTGAAAAATGCCCAGTTCCTCCTTTGCCTCCTCAGCATCCTTCCTTCTTTGCTGTTTGAAAGATGTGGAATTGAGGGAAGTGCTCACTGGAGATCTGTAGCTGGCCTTGAATGCCCGAGGTTGAAAACATGACTGAGAAGCAGATTTGGCACGGGTGGGTGTGGGTGTTGAGTCCACACAGCTGCTCAAGGTAGCTTGTGTCTTTCTGGATACCACACTGGGTGTTGTGAAATTGGTTCTTTTTGTGAGGATTAGTGCAGATTTTTTGGCACTTTCCCAAAAGTTGTTCTTGATCCATTGCTGGGGCTTATAAAGCTTGTCGTGGTTCAGGTGGCCAGAGGTGTAAAGCTGAATGTCAGCTTTGTGGGCCTTTTCCATTCTGTCTAAGAGGTCCTTGAGGCTGCTTTTTTGGTTCTCGCCTGCCATGAGGAATGTTCACCGCTGTGCATACAAACAGAATGGTCAGGTCAAGCAAAAGAAACACTCATCTCGGTGTCTCTTGTTTTCTGTCAAGAGTTCTGGAAGTATTTTGGTTCACACTGGATATCTGGATGCAGTTGACCTAACCCCACCACACTATAATGCCTCTTCTTTAGGAAAATAGCACCGCTCCCAGCCAAAACAAATGCTCCCTTTATTTTGCACCTCTCTTCCCCAATTCATTCTCCAGAGGACGGTTTGTCACACTGGACTATATAGGCAGAAATGCAGTCAGAATGAGTGTGAGAAGAAAGGTTTTCGCTCACTGGCCAAACCTGTGCACAGAGTCTATGTACATAAAAACAAAAATGCAGAGTACAGGTTGCTTGCATATAAGTTGTACCCGTAGGATCTGTTGTACACATAGGATCCGTATACAGCTTTGTATGAACACAGACGTTTGGGATATGGCGAATGGTTGGCCCACTCTCCATGTGTTTATTCTATATATATTGTCATCTGCAGCGAGCTATTGCATTTAGTGAATATATGTCATAAGAACTGCATGGATATTTTGTATATGTCCTTAAGCCTATCCTGCTAAGATGGCTATTTTACTAGGGACCAATAGGCTGACATGCATCCAAATGCACTTTCAGGTGGTAAAGCTAGATTGTTGTTATTATTCAAAGAAGGGCTACTTGAAAAAAGCAAAGACAAATGAATGCCTTTTGTTTAAATTTCAGACTAACATGCCAGCTATGCTACTCGCATTTCTCAAGGTGTAGGGTGTTTGGGCAAAATGAAGAATCACTACTTGTGCTATGTGGGAAATAAGATCTACCTTGGGAATGAAGGCTGGATCAAGTTATAGGATTTAATGGAAATGATGACAACAACAAGAACAACTTTATTATTTATACCCCACACATCTGGCTGGGTTTTCCCAGCCACTCTGGACAGCTTCCAGCACATATAAAAGCATAATAAAATGTCAAACATTAAAACCTTCCCTGATGCAGGGCTGCCTTCAGATGTCTTCTAAAAGTCTTTAAAGCCAGCCAAATCAGTGGGGTATAAATAATAAAATTATTATTAATTATTCTAAGTGGAAGGGTGGGAATGTGTACCCATCATATCCTTTAGTCAGCCTGCTATATCCCGAAATAGCACCCACTGTCTGGTACAGGGTCTGCCTGCCCATCCTGTGTGTTGTGGCTTGAAGTGTTCCACAGTGTAAAGACCAAAGTTCCTTTTCTGCTTAGATCATGATCTCCATTGCCTCCAGACACTGCATGGATGATCCTTTCCCTCCTGGCCAAGGATTGGTTGAGAAATGGTCCATGTGCAAAGGTTAAAAAAAAAAAAACGACCTCTGGATGGTTAACTATGGGATGCAGCGCTCATCTCACTTCAGGCTGAGGGAGCCGGCGATTGTCCACAAACAGCTTTACGGGTCATGTGGCCAGCATGACTAAACCGCTTCTGGCACAACGGAGCACTGTGATGGAAACTAGAGCGCACGGAAACGCCATTTACCTTCCCGCCACAACGGTACCTACTGTATTTATCTACTCGCACTGATATGCTTTTGAACTCCTAGGTTGGAAGGAGCCAGGACAGAGCAACGAGAGCTCACCCTGTCACACAAATTTGAACCATCAACCTTCTGATTGGCAAGCCCAAGAGGCTTAGTGGTTTAGACCACAGCGCCACCCGCTCTCTTTTGGTCCATGTGGCCACCACATGTTATGTTGGAATTCTGAGCTTCAACATGATTTCTGAGTTTCCTACCAAGAAACACTTTTCAATCACTTAGAAAACAGCAGAGGTTCAAAACATAGCAAAACACTACACATTTTATTGCTTGGGTCATCTTATAAGAAATTACCTATAAATACACCAGCATGGCTAAGTGCAAGAAACTTATTTTTTAATTTAAATATAATGGAAGAAAAAGAAATTAACAAGTAGCAGTCTTTCAAGAAATTCCAGCTTCAAGTAAGCAAGATATGTGTTGTTTTTTTGTGGCGTCTTGCTTTTACGGTTTACTCATTCAACACAATTCCTTACTTGTTCAAAACAAGAAAAAAACTCCCAACAATTACTCTAACAAACCCAATTAGTAAAATGCATTTAAACTGCGCACTAACTTACATTTCACAAACTCCACAAAGTATAAGACGTTAACTGCTGCTTTTATGCTGGTTCGTTCCCAAGGAAACCAGTGAAACATTCCAAGTTCTATTTAAACTGCCTGTGCTTGTTAAACAACAATGCATGCGTGACCAGGCCTGATCAGAAGCAAAATCCCAGTTCCTGGATATTCCATGAGATAATCTTTATTTGCAACAGAGGATATTTTAACTTCTTAATGGTGAGTCCAACTTCTTTGTTTGAAAGGATAGCTGGTTGAAAAGTGTTGAACATAGCAAACTTTCCAAGATAGGATTGCCTGCGGTAGTTTTTTCAAGTTCTGAATTCATAATATACAATATGTGTGCATCAAACACAGTAACTTTAAGGTGTGGTGCAAAGTAAGGTAGAGATGAATGAGAGGCAGGATGGTGGTCAAAAGAGCCAAAAAATGCCACAGCAGCAGAAAGAAGGGTTCCCAAGCTGCTTATATTGTTACGATCAACAATCAGAACAAAACTAATGCTGGATTTTTTGAAAACACAAAAATGCTTCCGTGTGCTTAACATCATACAGCAGTCCTCTCAAATTAGCAAGAAAAATGACTTTGATTATGCACCCTTATTGCACTATTTATACAGCTCCCCCTATAGACACATAGACTACACACACTGAGCAGAGGTTTCTGTTCCCACTTCTCCCCAGAAATTGTAATAAAAATGAACACAAGATGCTTTTTTAAAAAAATCTCTGTATTCAGTAATATTCACAACATGTATATATGTATATGTCTGTATAATTCAATTAAAATTATGAACAATTCTAAATATTTAATGTATCATACATATATTTATATGTATAATTACATATCCACAGAAGATGCCTTGCTGCATTACAGCCAGCTGTTAAAGCAGAAATAGGATTCACTATAGGACTCCAGATATGCATATGTTCTGGCTGTTTGGTTTTGCAGACTTATTTACAACTTATCTAGACCATAATAAACCATTTATGTTCTATTGTACAAACATAATTGTAAAGATTTGAGATCCTTTAAATACAAAGACTGCAAATGAATACATGAAAATATTACATACCATATACAGTATTTATAATTCATAGATGCAAAGACCTATTTAAATTATTGCACTTGCATATTTTTTACAAAGTTTCCTCAGCATTAGACATAACTTCCCACCTGAACTCCTTGGATATAATAAAACTGGATAGTGTTGCCTCTGAAGTTTTTTTCTTCCCAGAACAACCCGCCAGAACCTGGAAATACATGGATCTAAATCTACAACCCAGTTACGTTATTAATGTATGGAGTAAAAGGTAAAAGTAAAGGTACCGCTGACCATATGGTCCAGTCGCGGATGACTCTGGGGTTGCGGCGCTCATCTCGCTTTATTGGCCGGGTCATGTGGCCAGCGTGACTAAGCTGCTTCTGGCGAACCAGAGCAGCGCACAGAAATGCCGTTTACCTTCCCTCCTGAGCGGTACCTATTTATCTACTTGCACTTTGACATGTTTTCGAACTGCTAGGTGGGCAGGAGCAGGGACTGAGCAACGGGAGCTCACCCCATCGTGGGGATTTGAGCCACCGACCTTCTGATCGGCAAGCCCTAGGCTCTGTGGTTTAACCCACAGCGCCACCTATACCCAATGTATGGAATACACTCCCATATAATCAAGCACAGTTTTTTGGTCAGCAAACAATGAAAATTACTCTGGTGTGCCTTTGATCGGTTGTTATATTAGACCTATATTCTGAGTCTCCTAATGCCAATTAAGGGAGAATGACCTGTTGTCCTCAGAACAAACGTAGTTGCCTTACACATTGCACAACATGGGGACTGCATCACAGTGCTTTTAAAACTTGCCAGAACCACGTAGAGACTTACAGGTCATCTACTTTTTTATGAAAACAAATGCCTTACATATTCTATATAGCTTTAGCACTGACTGAGCAAGTGACTCGCTGACCTGTTAACACAAACCAGATAATACAGAATTTTGTCAAATTATGTGCTTCACAATCGACTCCATTGGGACAACCACTGTGCTCCCCCAGCGTCAACCATGTAAGCTGCAGTGACATTGGTGTGGGGAGGGGCAGCTCCTCAGCCTTGCCCCATTATGTCATCCACTGCAAGATCCATTTGCATTTGTGGCCTCTGTAACCTTTTTTTCTCTAACTTCTTCCACAAATGGTTAACAGCTTGCGGCCTCTTTCAACTTTTATTTAGGCGAAATGATTCAAGGTGGTTCCAAATGTGACAAAAGCATCTACTCGTAGGCTGAAGTTTGGACTAGGACAATGCCATGTGGCCCAAAAACACGCCTACTTGCAACAAAATCCCAGGAGATGGAAGGCTATGCATGTACTTAATATAAGCATGTAAATTTTACACTGTAAAAAGATAGCAGTTACTTAATACTGCCAAGAACATTAAATGACTTCAATCTACCTAACTTCTGAGACTCTTTTATATTGTAGTAAGGAATACAACTCAATTCTGGTTAAAAGTTGCTGTGGAGGAAGGGATAGAACATAAAAGGATATATATATATATAATATAATATAATATAATATAAAATTTCAGTGCCAATGGCAGACAAGAGTAAAGTGCATCTGCTGATCATCTGCAGGCAGCCTGTAATTCTGCCATCCATGGAATCCCTGCATATGTGAGTGCAACCTATTTCAATAATAATAATAATAATAATAATAATAATAATAATTTATTAAATTTGTATACTGCTCTTCATCCATAGATCTCAGGGCAGTTCACAACTTAAAAATAAAGGAAAAAAACACAAAATACATAATAGACATGAACAAAAACAAACCAATAACCCCCCCTTTCAAATGTGAGTCATCATTATGAAAATAGGTTGCCCTCACTTGCAGATGGTTTGTGTAGTGCCCACACATACCAAACAACTCGTAACATGGTCATCGGGCATCAAGCTGCACCATATGTACCATTGCCACTACAGTGTGAACCAGCCTGAAGTCTGAATATTTGGCAATTAAAAAAAATTAAAATATCACATATCTGGAACTGTTTCTTGCATTACTAACTCTGTCATTTTTCTATGGTGTGTGCGTGCATACTGTGCATAGGAATGCTTTGCATTAATCAGAAAAATATATAAGACATACATAGACACATACTGTACATGCAGTTGTCCGAATGAACAAAATCTGATCATACTAGGTTATGTTCTTTCTTTAATAGAGACTCGGTTCTGCTGGGCAGCAATGCCCATATATGACGATAAGAATGATTAAAGTGAATCCAGCAGAAGACCTTTACCCTTAGGGCAGTGAAGTCAACTGGATCCATTCAACAAACTGGGTCTTTAAAAAGATCTGCCAAAGCACAGATTTAAATCTAAATGTTTTGTGTAAGACAAAGGCTCAAACATATTTCTGCAATTATATTTCTGACCAGATAGTGCACATTTACCTACAAACTTGTAACAGTATTTGCTGTTAAAGCAAATCTTTTTGGAGACCCATTTGATTGGGGGGGAAAAGATAAATATTTTTGGGCTAATGCAGCATTGTGAACAATGTACTGACAGTACAGTCTGTACAAAATGTTAAACAACAATGAAAAAGTCAGCACTGTCTATTAGTCAGATAAAAACTAACAGATATTATGCTAAAGCAACATTGCCTCAAATCTACCATAGGATCTATGTATGTGAACTGTAAAAAGAGTAGTTTATTCTGCACAGGGCATTAGCGAGAACGAAAGTCTGCTTCTAACAGTCCTCCATAATGGCAAGGGTTCACTCTTAATGATTGTGCTATATTTAAAGTTTTGCAGCAGCAACAGCAGCAACAAAAAAGTACTTCGAGAATTAAAGCATGTGATTCTATTGTCAAGTAATGAACTTGGCACACCAGTTCTTTTAAGGGTTATTAGACCATCTCACAAATATCAACCTGCATAAAGATATTCTCACAGTACCTTTCATTTCATTGTCACACTGTTGAGGATACATCTAAGCAGCAATAGAAAAAGCACTAGTAAAGTGTCCCCTACAGCTTCTTCACATGCATGTCTTAAATCAGGGGCGGTGACTCTTGAGAGCTGCATTTCCTGTTGGCCATGCCTACAAAGGTTGCATTGCAGTAGTGCACATGGCCACAAAAGTAAGCAGGCCAACATGGACATGGCCATTCCACAGTCACACACGCACCACACACACATCACACACAGCATGTGATTTGTGCAGATCAGGCCTATACGTGGTGGACATTTTATGTACAATCATTTAAATGTTACATACAGTACATAAATGGCAGCCAGGCCCATAGGAAAGTGCAATCTTGCTCCCTCGCCACTCATAGACTTTACACACCTGGGAGATTTGAGAGAACAGTGTAAGATAAAGGGAAAAGAAAAGGATATACTAGCTCAAAATTCATTCAAGTTAACAACAGAACTTGCTGAGGTCAGAGGAGTGAGGATTAAACTCAATGGCTTATTTATACATCCTACATGCCTATTAAGGTTAAAATGTTTGCACTAGGTCTGAAACTCAATTCTGCAAACTCAATACACTGACTTCACATAATGTAACTATTTGCAGAATAGGGGCCCAAGTTAGTACAGACCTTCATTCACAGTATTCAAGTGCAATGGTTTCCAAATCACTCTCTGGTTAAGAAGGCAACCTGCTTACAATACTAAGGAAGGTGGGTTTTTTGTTTTTGTTTTTTTAAAAGCTCTCAGTTGTTTGGGAATTCAAATGGAAGGGCAGAACAGATCGCACACAGTACTAGTGAGCAACGCAAAACCTAGTTTCATTTACAGTGATGGTACCATGAAAACTTCTGATAAATACGACTTTTGTCTGGAAGGTCCTGTTTTTTGTGGATTAGTTGGGATTTGGAGACTTGCCTCCAATACTTGCTAAAATATAAATTTAAATACCTGGCAGATTTCTGTTGCCAAAGCTGAAATTTAAGCCCATTACTCTTACTAACGTTGACAGGAAGGCCTCTTGGTAACTTACAGGACAACTACATCTCTACTTATCAGAGGCACATATTCTATTATTTCCAGTGTAAAAATGGGCACATATTGTAGCTGATGAAATCACTTTGAAGAACCATAGGTCATACCCAGGGCTTTTTTTCAGGGAATGCACAGGAACCCAGTTCCAGCACCTCTCAGGTGGGCACCACTGCCATCATAAGAGAACATAGGAGGTGTCCATGGTAAGCTCTGGCACCTCTTTTTCTAGAAAAATAGCACTGGTTATACCTTTCAAATGTTTAACATGTTTGCAGTAGAGAAGTGATGTAAACAGAATAATTTCTGGAGTCTTCTATCTGCATGTTAAATTCCTCCTCCCCCCCCACACACATTTGCAGCAAGATTAATTCAAGTACTGTAAACTCAAAAATAGTTTTAGTCCCAGATATTTTCTGGTAGCGTCTGAGCTGATTGCACAGAGATCAAACATAAACATTTACAATAACAATGTGGAAATGTCCTATGTATAGCCAAGAACTCCCCAAGTGAAACTGGCATTAAAGCCAGCCACAGTATAGTGTTGTAAGTACCACTGAAAATCTCTGCTACAAAGACAAAATGCAAAAGCAACACCCAAGTTTTGCCTTCCTTGCCCAACAATTTTAAATTAAGGCCTCAGCAAAGTAGCCCATGAGAAAAAGGCAGTCTTATATTTACAAGCCAAGCATTTGCTTTGATAGCTGATTCTGCAATAGTTGAGTTGTCCATCAGTCTCTCTGTACACACTGGATCAGCAAAGAAAAGAAAGGTGCACAAGTCTTCCCAGTTAGAATTTGCAGTATTTATCCTTTTAAAAGCCTTAAAAGGTGGTGGGAGTCTCAAAGAAATTTTAAAATGTGAATCAGTCTGTAATTTCCACAGGTAGCACATCTGTCGAAGAGCTATTTGTCTGTGCTGGTATCCATCCATATGCTTCTTCTCCTCGTATCACTTTTTCCCATTGTTTAAGATTTTCCCTGGAGAGGCAAAAAGAGCCAACATTCAACATAAAATTACTTTATTTCCAAAATAAGATATCTATGGTATACAAAAGTCAGCAACAATAATATTTTATAGGGCTTGATCTCTAGTAGGCCCTTTGATTTTTTTCAAACTTCAGAAGGAGACTCTGGAATGAAACCACTCAGTTACAATTAACTGAGAAGCTCAAATCTGTCACCTTTGGCCTGAATGGGTTTCTGTCTCATTCTAAGTACTAATTAGGTTACTAATACCTGGGTATATGGGGTGTTAGGGGAGGGGTAGTACCTCTGGTGGGGAACATGTTGTGCTCCTTCTGGGGTAGTTTGTCCACCTTTGCTCCCCACCCAACACTCAGCTCTCACTTGTGGCTTCTAGAAGCCATCAGCATGCAACAGTGGCCACACCCCAGTAATGGCTTCAACTGGCCAGCTAAACCAGGTAAGGGTGGCCGATGGGTCTCAAATCATCAGTGAGTTAGGGACTTCCCCTGCATGCAAAGGCAGGCTCTGGCTGATTGAACGGATGAGACCAATAGTGGGTCCAGTAGTTAAGAAGGCAGTGCTCTAGAGGGAAATGAGGGGTAGATAGGACTCAACAACGTAGGAAGGTAGCCCATCTAGGAGAAGGAAAACTCTGATTTTAAACCTACACTGCTTTTGGGGATACTTTCAGGAGAAGAAAAGGCTAAAGAGCAAACACTACACAAATCCAGAGTGAAGTCCCTAAGACTGAACAGAACCCATCATTGCCTTTCACTCACCTTATTTTCCAAGAATAATTAATTTAAATGTTTTATTTTCCATCTCTCTTAAATATATTTTTACCCCGACACCACGTACAGAGAGTCCTGCTAATCAAATTAATGAGTAAGCTATCACATGCTGGGAAATCAAACTGCAATTTAACTGGGGAATCAAGTTGGAATTTAGCTATCAGTTTGTTTGTCGTGTTGCATATCTGCCTGCGGAAAAGTGAGTGTTTTTCCTGATTGCACTGAGTGATACTGCTTGATTGCTGGCTGAGTGCATACAGCTGGAACATGACTCAGAGCATGAATCACTGTAACAGCAACTCTGGCACATGTGGTGGTGTTGTCACTAAAGGGTATTTACCTTTAGGTTGCTAGTTTAGGGAGGCACGTTTAAGTGAAATCATGCACATTTGAAGTACAATTGAAAAAGCCTGCAAACACCCTGTTCCGCCCTTGCCCTGCCTCTTTTTGTTATGTTTTCGTGTCACTTCTGTCTTTGGTGTGATGCACATATGCATGGTCATGCACATATTGGACACGCCTTAAACTGCCGCTGCCTGTCATAGTGAAATTAGCATATTCTTCCTGCTGGGGTGGAAGCATTTCAGCCCTGCCACTCTTCTAGAAGTTACTGGCAGCTTATGCGTCGAGTCCTCTGGTTTGGTGCTGCTGTTACTGAATGCCAGATCAATGCACAATAAGATCATGCAGATCCACAACTTGTTCATGAATGAAGAGGCTGACCTGACATATATATCACCAAAACTTAGATGGATGAGGTGGGTGGGCCTGACCTGGGTGCTCGGTACTACACCAGGATAGATCAGAGGGTCATGAGTGTATGTGTATGTTGGCAAACTGTTCTGTGAAACACCTATGCCCCTCCGTTAAATGCAGCTGCAGCGAGGTTTAAGAGAAAGGGGAGGCTCTTTGGAAAATCACCCTCTGAAGCGGCTTCCTCCTTTAAAAGAGGGCAGGATTGGAGTGAGCTGTAAGTGTGAGATGGCAGTGATGGCAATATTTATTTTTTGATTAAGCTGTTTTTTTACTCCACCTTTCCATAACATGTCTGAGGCAGCTAACCACACCCAAAACCAATGAAACAATACAGCAATAAGGATATCAATGCAGAAGCACAAATCACTAAAACATTCTTTTAAAAAAATCAATTAAAACACACCAGCAAAAAGTAAAAAGGAATTTTCCACAAACAACTTCAAAATCTGAATCCAAGAGGGTCACAATGACTTGTTATAGCCCAAAAGCTTTCTAAAACAAAAAGGTCTTAACACTCACACAAGACCATCAGGGAAGCGGCAAGGGAGCCTCTTGCCCTAGGCAGTGTGTTCCGGAGACTAGACCTAAGCAGATCAGGCCATCTCCCTAGTTCCATCTTTAGATGCTGGTGGGACACACAAGAAAACCTCCATGCTTATTTTTCTGCTTAAAACATGGATATGCTCGCCACATTTGATGGGTTCTATGTTTGTTTATTTAGAAGATTTATAAACTATTTGCCCAAAGAGTGGTGTACAAGTAAACTTGTACCGTATTTTTCGTCCTATAGGGCGCACCGGCCCATAGGACGCACCTCGGGGTTTTTTTTTGGGGGGGAATGAATAAAAAAAATTATTTTCCCCCCCCAGCCGCGGCTGTAGCCCCAAGCCTCCGGAGGGCTCCCCGTGCTTCAGGCAGCAGGCTGCTGCCCGCAAGCCTTGTGACCCCGTGGGAACTCCCGCCAGGCTCGCAAGGGTTGCGGATAGCTTCCTGAAGCCTGGAGAGCTAGAGGCATCGGTGCGCACCAACCCCTCTCACTCTCCAGGCTTCAGTGAAAGCCTGCATTCACCCCATAGGACGCACACACATTTCCCCTTCATTTTTGGAGGGGGAAAGGTGCGTCCTATGGGGCGAAAAATACGGTAAATAAAACACAATGGTTGATACTGCTGACCAGTTCTCTTGTGCCTCCATCGATTCCATATTCCCTTTAAGTAGCAAATCATTCTTAATATGCCTATAGCTTGTCTATTTGGGTTTGAAGGATAAAACCACCACAAGGCATAGGACAAAGCATTAATAAAGTCAGAAGTGGTTTCCGTGGTGGGGCAGAACGGCAACTAACTTCTCAGGAGGGAAAAGGGAGGGTAAGGTAGAGGGAAGGTCAGTGTTGTGCAGGCAAACTGGCAGAGCCAATCTGGTATTCCTGCAGAAGCACCCACACTGACTTCCCCACGACTGCACCTCTCCCTCCCAGTAAGCAGCTGTGACGTACCTGCCAGGAAGCTTGTGTTGAGGGCCCATCTCATCTACTGAGCTGCTTCTGCATTAAGTCAAGGATCTGCACATGCACTACAATTACTCAGTTCTAGACGGTATCTAGTTAACACCAGGGAGGAATGGCTACCTCTCCCCCAGTCAACTTTTATACTTCAGAAAGAATATCTAGATAGCATGTGCAGTGGTCTGCAGCTGGAAAAAGGATTCTGTGCAAACTTTTATAGCTTACTTGCAAGCTCGAAGTAGTGGCAGTGTGGAAGGGAGGATCTGTGAGAGGGTGTTATAGCAGGGCAAGGCTACAGCATTGAAGAACCCAATCTGGAAAAAAAAATCATATAGAACAGAATAAAAATCAACATAAGCTGTATTAAGCAAATTGGAAAGGTGTTGTAACAAATTTACTTGGCAGGAAAATTGTCTGGATATTCGTTATTAGCAATACCAGTCTTATAAATGGGGGGGGACCCCTAGAGTAACTACTCATGGGTATGTTAACAAGCTTGCTACTAAGATTAGTAGAAAAACAGAGCTCAAGTAAGTACAGCAGTTGTATAACTTCTGAAGCCTGAACAGAAAGTTATGGTAGTGATTCAAAAATCTGAACCTTAAAAGAGAATGTCCAGTGTTCTAACACTCTTTTAGCCTTGTATATGGTTACTTGTCCATGTATTGACTCTGTCCATCTAACCCAGTATTTTCTACTCTTACTGACAGTGATTTCTCTAGGCTTTTGGATACAGAGAGGTCATTCCTAGCACTCTTACCTGAGATAATTTTAACAAAAGAGGCTGGGGACTGAATCAGTGACCTTCTGAATGCAAAAGAAGAGCCCTCAGTTTGGCCGACCCTTCCCTATTCTCATAGGTTGGCACCAGACCTATTTTTTTCAGTATTTCCAGCTTCCAGCTTAAAACCATCTTTATATTTCCTACTAGGGTTTGTCACAAAGTCAACAGAAGATAAGCAAGTAAGTAATTTCCTTGGGTTTTTTGTTCTGGGTTTTGGGGGAGAGGGGAGATGACTCACCCACGAACTAATGACCAGACTTCCATAGAATTCCAGCCATCTTTAAGTACCTGCTTATTACAATAAGCTTTGGCAGCCCCTTCTAGTTTTGTTGGCTTCGCTCTAACATTGCCAGATTCTCCGATTTCCTCATTCCACACCATGCCAGAGGATCCCTCAAGCCCCAGAAGCAGCTTTTTGAGAGGTCAAACATTTTTACACCTACTTGGCCCTGAGGAATTTCATCTTTCTTGTCTCTGTCCATCATAGGAATAGGTTGAATACCTAACTTCTTCATTTCATCACCCTAAAATAAAGTGCAAGACCAAAGAATAGGTTATTCCAGGTTATTTGGTCCAAAAATGTTTCTCATGTATATACAAATAGGTATTTAGAACTCAATATATTAATATCAGTGGCTTGGGATTAAGAAAAACAACTGAAGGAAATGATTTTTCAGCACAGAAAATCCCAGCTGGATCAGACCAAGGAGAAATCTAGTCTAGCCAGTTAGGTTATCTCCAGAAAGCCCACAAGCAAGGCAAGAAAGCAATAGCCCCTCCTATGTTGTCATCCCGCCCACCACCCAGTCCAGTCACACCCTGGAGTTTTTATTCAGGGCCATATTGACCCTAAACTTGATGTTTCCAATATCAAACAGCTACTGTGGCCAATATCTGCTGACAGTCCTTTCCTTCATGAATGTGTTGAACCTGATAGATGGGCTCAAATGTACCTTGACAGCACTGGGGTGGTGGGGGAGGGGATTTCTGTGTGAGAAACAGAGTCTCTGCAACTCCCATGTCCCACAAAAAGCAAACAGGAAGGAAAATGTCCATGTCCTAATGCAAAGACATAGTTCTCACAGATTGTCGCAAATTGCCAGTGGTGGCTGATATGGATGAGTGATCTTCCATAGTCTACAAACTCTAGATCTCAGTGAGGAAGGTACTAGTCTCATCTTGTCCCTGAGCTGCGAGTATTGTGTATGTAGGAAGCTTTTCTGTAAGGAGAAGCATTCAAACATGAGCCTCCACTTGCAATCTGCAGTGGTACATACAGGCTCTTTGTTTGCAAGAACTAGGCTTAAAACAGCTGCTTTAATTCTTTCCAAACAGCTGCGTGTGGGTGAGGCCAAAAAGAACAGCGGTCTGGGTGTTCCCTTGGATTCAGTTTTCTCACTAAAGGCCCAGGTGACCTCTGTAGCAAGGAATACCTTTCCTCAGCTTCAGCTGGTGCAACAGCTGAGGCTGTCTCTAGACCAAGGTAACTTGACCACAGTAGTCCAGGGAGTGGTAACTTCAAGACTGGATTACTGAAATAAACTCTGTGGGGAGCTTCCCTTGCTGTTGGTTTGGAAGCTGCAGTTAGTGCAGAATGCTGCAGCACGATTACTGACAGGAGTGGGATTAAGTCAGCATTATACCTTTACTCAAAGATCTACACTGATTGCTGATTCACTAGTAAGCCAGATTCAAAGTTTTACTGTATAATTTAAAAAGCCATAAGGTTGCTTTGCTTCCTATGTGTCTCTTCAAACACTCCACTCTATGGAACTTGCACCACATATGTAATAAGTATTTCAGTGTGAGAGCTCCTGTGCTTTGCTGCTCCCTGCCTATAACAGTAGACAGGTACCCTTGTTGTACTGTTCCATACCCCTGCTAAGAACCTTTCTGTTCAAGGAAGTCCATCAGGACATACAATCTTAGCCCCATGTATTTCTCTATAAATTTTGATGCTTTTAATGATAATTGTTTTATATTGTTTAATGCACTTCTCTTTGGGGTTGTTGTTCTTTTTTAAAAAATATATTATTAAAGTGGGTTTATAAATATTTTTTCTAAATAAATAATAATCCGCTGCATTTTTTTTAAGCTGGGAAAAGGGTGGAGGAGGGAATAAAACCCCCAGTGTGAGCCCGGCAATGCTTTGGATTCCGTGGCTTGTCCACTCCAACTCCTCCCTTCCACAACTTGGCAGAATTGCTCTGTGAAACAGAAGTACTTGATGCCTCCAATAAAATTAGGTTTAATGATGCACATGCCTACCGGTGCATATGCCAACATATAAACAATAAAATGCACGTACCTCTGCCCAAAATTCTGCATATATATCGCTGGCTGTCGTTCTGGTAACATGCCACAATTTTGTCACAGAACATAAGTCACAAGCTGTCATCATCAGCCCAATCACACGATCCCTAGAATATAACAACTGGAAAGCTATTGTGCA
Organism: Podarcis gaigeae; assembly: GCF_964106915.1. Taxonomy (NCBI): domain Eukaryota; kingdom Metazoa; phylum Chordata; class Lepidosauria; order Squamata; family Lacertidae; genus Podarcis; species Podarcis gaigeae. The sequence continues at coordinate 71,595,720 of NC_139680.1, forward strand.
GTTTAAAGAGGTAACATTTGGCTATTTTGTTTAAAAATATATTCTTATATTTATGTAGCAGCAGTTAAGATTGCTACGGAAATAACTTAAATTTGATGTTCAGATTAATATTAATCTGATTAATATTCAGATGTTGCAGGACTCGAAATCCCAGCAGCCTCAGCCAGTCTGGCTAATGGTCAAAATCAGGCATAGGCAAACTCGGCCCTCCAGATGTTTTGGGACTACAATTCCCATCATCCCTGACCACCGGTCCTGTTAGCTAGGGATGATGGGAGCTGTAGTCCCAAAACATCTGGAGGGCCAAGTTTGCCTATGCCTGGTCAAAATGATGGGAGTTGTAGTCCAGAAACATATAGAAATACACAGGTTCCCAAACCCTGCTATAACCTTTCACAGATCTCATTTTAAAACTTTCTTAAGAAAAGTGGCAGAGTTAGCATTCAAGTTTTGATTATCTATTTGTCTGTGTAAGGCATATCAGAGAGTAGCTAAGATTTTGTTTCTGCAACTATACTTCTATAAACAAGTTCATATAAAATTTCATGCTTAAAGGCACTGCACAACATACGCTAACAGTTTGACTCTTCTAATGATTCCTTTATTTTTGAAGATTTATATAGACATCAATACACAGTAAACCAAACATTTAAAGCAAATTAAAACTATGGACACTGCTAAAACAACTTGACTTAAAAGTGAATTATAAATATTCATTTGCTCATTACCTATGTGCTTGATTTTTAAGATTTAGTGATCTTGACTGGTGCAACTCTTCCAAATGTTTCCTGTTTCCAAAGTACAGAGCAAGGTCTGTAGCAATGATGGCTTTGCGGATTATTTCCAGCACCTGCTCATACTCACTAGAGCTCAAGTTAGAGAAGATATTGTGGCCTTCCAGCTATGAAAACAGAATTTTTAAAATGAACAAGCTAATATATTATTATGAACTATTTTAAACCATTGTTTTAGAACTGTCTTTTAAACTCGATTCACATTCAGACATACAGCACTGCTGTATGTAACACAAGATTCTGACAATATCTGCAAAAGGTACTGGACTGGATCCAAACCTCATCATGCTTAAAGTATTACTAACAATCTAAGCATTATGAAGTCGGATACAGCATTTCAAAGCTTGCTTAGGCACACTAACTTTTCAAAAACAATCTTGTGGAAGAGAAACCAAGAGAAACCAACCTAGTTTACATGTAATGCTAAGCCAAACTATGGCTAAATGTAAGTGAGCAAGAGGTCAGGTGCACATAATGAAAATCAGGGCCACTTTGCTCCTCCCTAGTTCTACTACATCTGTGCTACCCAGAGCTAAGACATGGTTTGTCTCCCCAAAATAAGTGGTAAGCTGAGAACAAGCCTTGGCTAGAGCTTGTGGCTTGTTTGGAGCAAGACAAACTGCAAGCCTGGGCACACATATAACACTAAGTCAATTCATGGCTCACTTCCAGGTAGCATGGCTGGACCAGAGAGGAGCAAAAAGACTGTGATTTCCACTCTTTGTACTGACATACTGTACTTGATTGTTCATGCTAATATATCGTTTGGCTGAGCCTTATGTGCAAACCACACCTTTTCCAAGTTGAAAGTATGAATTACAAGAAACAGAGATGCCACCAAATAACTCATGCTGTTAACTCATCACATCATGATGCTATGTTTTCTTGCTCCACAACATTGGCTGGTGTTTATGGGGCAGACAAGTGCACAATATGATGATGGGGTGCCTATACACATACCAGGTGAGAGGAAGAATTCAATACAAGGTTGCTAATTTTAGTAACATCTCTGCGTTGTTTGTAACAAATAGTTGGATTGAAGTTTGGATTGGGTGGCAGTGCGGATCTATGAAAATGCCTTAATAACACTTTTTGTTATTTAATTGCACCACATTATTTCATATCATCTCTAGGTAAATTTCTGGGAAGCATGGATTTGAAACACTGTTTAGAACTACAATGCAAATTTAAGAAATCATAAATAAACACAAGTAATGCCAATATTTCTCCTTAAATCTAATTATGTTTCCTTTTTGGTTTCAAGCATTGTTTCACAAATATTAATTATACAGTTATTTAATGTAGCATGTAGGGCCTCATCACAAGAGGACTGATAGGTATAAAGCATAAATAAATATTCTACAATAAACCATGAAATAAAGGGAAAATATAAAAATTGTAGTGGAAAGATTGTATTTCCAAGAACTCTTTGCAAACCTGTCGAAAAGTGCAGAGCTTGCAGCCAGTCTTGTTCAAGCAGGCTGGGCCCATTTAGATGAAATGGCTCCTATCACAAAAGGCTACTGAGATTGAGCTGAAACTCCTGCCTAGGGCTTAGTTAGGGGTCAGCAAACTTTTTCAGCAGGGGGCCGGTCCACTGTCCCTCAGACCTTGTGGGGGGCCGGACTATTGAAGGGGGGGGAAATGAACAAATTCCTATGCCCCACAAATAACCCAGAGATGCATTTTAAATAAAAGCACACATTCTACTCACGTAAAAACACGCTGAGTCCCGGACCGCCCATGGGCCGGATTTAGAAGGCAATTGGGCCACATCCGGCCCCCTGGCCTTAGTTTGCCTACCCATGTTTTAGCCTAAGGATGACTGCTGATGAAACAACATTTGAGGTCTGCTGTTATGAAATCTCCTGCCTGAGCTATGCATGGAGCTATTCTTTACCTTTTGCTCAAAAAGAGAACATACTGGGAATGCAATTTACCTGCAATATTGATACTGTCTGTGAAAAATGGTGCTGCTCCATTGTTGAAGTAGAATAAAGAGCTGCCAATGGGTGATCAAACTTCTGAAGATAGCTGTTGCTATAGCCCCTGTGATCCAGGTCATGACATAAACATGCAACCATAAGTCCTCTTCGCTAGATAAGTAAGCAGACAGAATATGTAATCAGTGTTCCGATTAATTTTCTACCACTAGATGTCACTCTATTCCCTCCAAACATTCCAACAATTCCATTAACAGATAAAACACCCTCAAGCCTTATTTATATTTTTAAAAATATTTATATCCCACCCTTTGGCCCTCAAAGGACCCTGCAACCACAAAACATATAACTTAATATACTAAAAATTAGATGCAATTAATTCCATTTTTATGCTATGGTTTTATCGCTTCTTTAAAGCAAGCATACAAAAATGGAATAACTATTTAGTGCATTAATAATAATAATAATAATAATAATAATAATAATAATAATAATTTATATCTCGCTCTCCCCAGCCAAAGCTGGGCTCAGAGTGGCTAACATCATACCAGTAAGACAATGCATAAAAACAAGCGATCAGTAAATTAAGATACATCCCACAATTAATTCAAATAAATTAAAATTAAAATTAAAACTGGACAAGTGGCAATCTTCAGGTTAAAATTGAATAGCTATTTAAAAGCCATTAAAAGTTCAGCAGAATAAATATATGTCTTGGTTGCCTGCTTCAAACCACAGAACTTTCCTCAGAAGAGAGGAAAGCTACCACTAAAAAGGCCTGTCCCAAGTGTGCTTCCCTTGTCAGTGCAGGGCTTCTGTAACAGATGGACAGGTAAAAGAGGGAGGAGACCGTTCTTCAGTCCAAGCCATTTAGGGTTTTATCCTGAATTGGGCTTGAAACAGAAAGCCAATGCATTATGAGAAACACCTGGCTGACACTGAAAACAGCAGCCCCGTGTTGAGCTCATACATGACAGAACATTTGTTTACTATCAAATTTCTGGCAGCAGCTGTTTAGGATCTCATCAGCTTTCCTGCCTAATGAATCTGCAAGGCACTGCTTCACACTATGGTACAAAGTGCAATGAATAAATTTAGGAAATCATACACTGGCAAAAATGACTTCAGTATTAGTCCTTAATGCTAGTTAGGTTTTTCTGCTTGCTTTCAAACTTGATGTTTTGCAAATGTAAGTAACTATTCTTGAGCAAAGCAACTCTAAAGCAAAATTCCAGGAGGAAACCGCTGATTTAAAACTTTGAAAAGAAGTTCAGCTCTAACATGTGGCCTGAAGAGAGAAGGTATTTTTCCACAGATGTTATTTTACCTATGTAAGGAAGTGTGTACTATCAATAGTGCTTTGTGAATGATCACTGTAATAATTTTACCTAAATTTAAGATTCAGTGTAATTCCCATGGCTTATATTTATTGAATTTTATTTCCCTCTGACCTCACTGGTTTGTTTGCTTTTCTCAGTGCCAAAGGTGGCTAACCTGTGGTCTTCCAGATGTCACCAAACTACAGCTCCCATCATCCCTGACCATTAGCTGAGGCTGACAGAAGTTGTAGTTCAGCACCTTCTGGGACGCGGAGCAGAAGTTAGCTACCCCTGCCCTACCCCTATGTGTATATGCCTGCCCACACTGAATAATGCTTCATGCATCTGTATATGTGGATTATAGTCTACAAAAGGCCATGCCACAATATATATTTTTAATCTTTAAAGTGCCACAAGATTCTTTTTTGTTTTTATATATTCCTATATAGATAATAAATCACACGATAACTACAACGGAGGCATTTTCATGTATGCTGTATGTACTGTTTACCAGAGCAAACTGCACGTCACCTGTGTGCAAATATTCAGCTGCTCTGTTCCAGACACCTGACATCCGCCTTAATAGATAATAAGTCCTTTAGGCAGAGAGCGTGTCACTGCTACGTTCTGTACAGTGCCTTAAATAGTACTTGCATTGATTTTTCAACATTCAGCTATTTTTCCAAAACAACAGAAGAGAACCTTTCTATATCTGCCATGAATTTTACAAACATTTAGTGGGTCAGAGCACCCGCATATATTGTATCAGGCTGTGGTCAGTACTGTGTGATGCAGAGGAAATAAATCATAGTATGGGGCGCCACAAAAATGCAGCACAGGGCTGACCGGCTTTGCTGAATTCCCCATCTCCACTGGGAGGAGTCCCCAAGCCACCGGGACCCAACTAAGATATCAATTGAAAACTGAACTGTTAACTAGATAATTGCTACGAGAGAGGAAGAAAACTGCTTGGAAAGGGACAGACTCTCCTTTGGACTCAGGCACAACCAAAGTGTGAGCCTCAGGGTTCAGAAGCTTGTTCATAGGAGCAGGATACGCAAAATGAGAACAGTAAGCCTTTCCATACTCCAATGGGCAGAATATCTGGTTGCACCATTCCTACTATTTTTACATTTAAATGCTTTCTGGTCTTGCCACTGTACAGTTTTCTCTCTCTCTTCCCCCACCTTTCCCTGTCCTTCCTGATGTGGGAGGGAGACAGAGGAGGTGGAAAGAGAATCTAGAGAAAGAGTAGGCTAAGGGTCATCGGGTACTGCATGGCGTTTAGAACAGAAAACCCTGCAGAAGCAGAATGAGGACTGGGTGGTGATCTCTCACTGATCGTAGCTATTATAGGAATAAAGCTAAGCCCAGCCTCTGGACACCAATGGGTGATGTTATCCTTCACAGAAGAATACATAAGTTCCTTCTGGCCACCTTCTAATTTTGGGACGATTCCAGAGAGAGGGTTATGCCCTTCTTAGTTACTAGCAACTTCCCAGGATTTCTACTACTTATTTTAATTCATTTTCACAATGAGTCTAAAATGAAGTTTTATGTTCTAAAATAAAGTTTTCTAAAATAAAGGTCAGTGTACAGTAAGCCCGCTACTTACACGGGGGTTCTATTTCAGGGATCGTGGTTAAAGCCAAAATCGTGTGTAGTCAAAACCCATTGGGTTCAAGGATGGGTAGGATTGCCAAAATCATTTCCCCTGGGAAACTGCCCCCTTTCTGCCCCTTTTAATTTTTGCCTTGTGTGTAAAGCTGAATGCGCACAAATTAAATGTGCATAAGTTGCAGTCTTACTATAGTACAATCTGTATGGAGATGTCCAAAGGCTGTGTGTTAACCAGATGTCCTTTGTTATCCAAAGTTGTACCCCAGAGGTAGCCAATGCAACATCCTCCTGATCTGCCTTAGCTAGTAATGATCAGGGATTATGGGAGTTGCAGTCTGGCAATATCAGGAAGGCACCAGGTTAGCTAACCCTGCTGTGCCCTTTTGGGTTTTCTCAAACTATTTCTGATTTTATGTATCACTATTATACCTAGCTATATCTAAGTGAGGCCAATGTCCTGGGCTTTTTAAAATAGTACAGACATTCCTTCTTTCAAACCAGCAATGTTCTTTTTCTGAACCACATCATGTCCTGCCTTCATGCTCTGTTTGCAATTGTATACAGAATTCAAGATGCAGATGTACAGTTGACTAAGGCTGCAATACTATACACATTTGCCTGGCCCTTAGTTACATTGAAGTCAGTGGGATATAGTGTATAGTATTGCACTATAAATGAAAAATTTCTTAAATTTAAAATCCCTTTCCATGCTGAATATAATTTTACACTGATCCAAACATGAAATTACACGTCGTGTCTGAGATATGAATGTTGATACTGGAAAAAATCTAAACTTACTTCTACGTCTGTGAAAAGCCTGTAGTTATTCTTAAGAACAGCATACATGCAATGCGCAACTGTAACTGCATGCTTCCAGTTGTGATAGGGCACACGGCGGTAATTCTTCTTTACAGACAGTGTGAATCGACATAGTTTTTCTAGTTCAAAACTTTTTAAAAAAATAGAATGGTGAGATAAAGCAAGTGAAAGAAAAAAACGTAAGTTATTTTAAACAACAGAATAAAAAGAGATTTTACACTAAACTTTATGTAATGCTCCACTGATAATGTTGCATAAATTAGCAGAAGCATTTTAGTTTATTTTAATTCTCCTCAAAATTACTGGCCTTATTTACTGAAAATCTATTGCAAATGCAAAACCAGAGCTTATAATGATATAAGAAAAAATCTATTCAACAAGAAGTTATGCTTTGCCATGCAAGCTCAGAAGTTCCTCTCTTCTCTCTGCCCTAACAGCCACAGTAAATAAATCTGTATACTGCAGAGAAATAATACATTTTCACGTCCACCCCCCCCAAAAAAAAATAAAGTAATAATAAGTTAGCTAACTGAAGGCCACTGAAAGTTTTCCAGCTCTTCAAAACATTCTGGTTAAAGAAAAAAGGTCAATGGCAGATTCAGTGCCATTGGCTTTTGCAGGGAATGAAGAATGTTGGTCAAACAACGTCTAGCCTACAATTCCACACACAAGTTGAGTTCACATCTAAATGGAGGCCAAGCTGAAAAGAGGAAAGCAGATGCACCTCTGCTTGGATATCAAATGTAGGTTCCCTTCAGTGTCTTAGTACAGAAATACCACTAAAGAAACTGATTATACTCTCATTCCTTCCTCAGTTCTCACTGCTTTCTTCTGCTGCTGCTGGTCCTCTACAGTGACAGGTCCATTTCTACTACTGCCTCATATCCTGGTAGGGAAGACACAGGCTTCAAGCAGCACTCCTGACCCCTTTACTTTGTCACCCTTACTCACTGGAAGTGCATATGTGAATGTTTTGTTAACATTTTGCCCTGGGTGCAGAATTGCAGTACAAATTTCCACTTCCGAGAGAAATTGTTTACAATGTAATAATGCAGCTCCAGAGCACACGTGTAGAAGCTAACACACATACAAAGAAGGGCAAGATTTCACTTATTCCCTGCAGAGTTCTTGGGATGCACTTCCCAACTCACAGAAGGTGGGACAGCTTCTGCACATGCAGAGTTGCATGTCCACATCAGAGTCCCACAGAGCTTCCAACTATGACCCTGGAACATGAGCTAAAAAAAAAATCTGCAAGTAACTTCTCAGCAGCCTACTGCATTTATTTATTATTTGTTTATTTATTTATTTATTTATTTATTATTTTGAGAAAAACACACTTCTAGTGGTTCAAGAGCACCACTGCTAATGCCGCCTGTACATTCAAGTTAAGTTATAAGAGTTTGGCTCATATTGCAAATCATATGTACATATCCCCTGCACCCCCACACTCCACCTGTTCAAAGTTGGTGTCTAGGCTAAAAGCTCTAATTACCCTTCCTCCAAAACATCAGATTCCACATAAAGGCTCAAGGCTGACAGCAAAACACTGGAATCTTCTTTTTTCAACCTGTCTTCCTTTCTGACTGCATTTCTGTGCCTGCATGTGCAAAATGGGGCAGACTTACAAGGCAGGAAAGAGAACTACCTTGCCTCTATGGTTACAATACATCTGACTAAGACATTTTAAAATTCAAAACTGAAAAAATCTGCTTTAAGAGCATTAAAACAGTGCCACTATCTATGGCTTACACCTCAACCATATGCATGTTTATTGAGAAGCCCCACTGGTGTCAGGGGTACTTACTTGCAAGAAGGCATGCTTGTGATCGCAAGCCGAGTCACTATTTAAAGAAACAACCACACTGAGTTGTACCTTTAAATTCATCTACTCAAATTACAGGGCCTTCTGACAATAATCGCAACCTGTACCAGGATTCATGAAAAAATGCACATTGTCCTAATATACAGGTTGATTAACTGATGCATTAAAAAAAAAAATGCCTGCATTGAAAAAGGCACAACTTTCCATGCAGGCTTTATGAAAACTTGTAAGTGAAAGGTGAACTTTTATACGTTTATAAAGTGGACTATTTCCAATGGTGGATTTGCCCTACTAGTAAGTGCTTCCAATTGCCCAAATTATAGTACATGGTTTTTCACCAACTCCCCGCTACATACGTAAGTACCCTGCTCCCTCCAGAAAAACTGTTAAAGAGGTCCAAGGAAAACTTTTAATATGGCATTGGCCTGATTCAAACATCATCCTAAACCATACCATGGGTTGAGTTCCAGGGAGGAGATTGTGGCATCTTCATTCTCTCCTGATAATTTTGCAGCTACACCGCATTAAGCCATGGCTTGGCTTAGCATGCCATTCCAACCTCGGCTCCCGATTTAGCTCTCTCCAGTCTAACTACACACTTGAACTAAGCCAAGCCATGGTTTGTCTTAGTGTGGCATGCGAACCAGGCCATTATCTGTAGGTCCAATTCTTCTGAGAACTTGTGATATACTTGTGATACAAGACAGGCTGAAGTTGTAAAATATAAATAATCAAAAGTGAAGCTAGAAATACAGGTAAATATTATACTGCTTGCAGAATGTTTAGCCTAACATCAGAAACTTCTAATAACATTATTCAAGGTAGAAGTATTCCAAAAATATAACAGGATATCCAACTCATAATAAGCTCCCTTTCCCACCTAACTGCTGCATCCAATGCCAGAAGCATGACTGACACATTCCGAGGGAAATGCAGCCCCAAACTCAGAAGCATAAACATGATTTTCCATTATAAAAACAATTGTGGGTTGAACCTACAATTCCCACTCCATTGTCTTTTCAATTCTCTCAGGGAATCAAGATGGAACAGAGGCTCTCTACTGAAGGATGGATGTACCAGAGAGGATTTTACCTTTCTTCCACCAGCTACCATGCTGCCCTGGAGGGCCCTCTCCCCTTCCAGATGTGCTTTGCAGGGCGTTGCAGAGGGAAGGGGGAATCAGAGAATATGGCCTCCCCACTCCCTTCCTCCAGTGTGAGTAGAATTCAGTGTGAGTATATTTATGTTGGTTTAAAATATAACCAGGTGCGTGCATATCTGTGTGTGTGCACACACACACACACAGGATACAACACAAAACATAATGAAATTAAGACTATAAATACTTTTCATGGGAGGGGGAAGAACTGAACAAGATATGACAACTCTCCCAGTCAAAAGCTCTGCAGGGCTCTGAGGCACACATGGAGATCTACACAAGCCAAAACTGCCCCTTTCACTTTAGTCTTCTAGAGATTTAAATAAGGAAACAGCCCTTGCTCACACTTAGAGATGTGAAGGCTCTAGGGAAATAAATAAAGAAAACTCGCAGGGGGTGGATCTATTTATTTTCTGTAAATTCTGGAGAAATTTCAAAAAGCTTTTGGCAAATATTTTATGTTGTAAGTAAATGCTATCAAAGGCAAAGCTCCCCCCCCCAAAAAAACTGTTTTAGCTGCACTTTACTACCTCAAAATTGTTTCTAATAATGTTGTAATAACCCAATTTGCTGTATGAGGCAATTACTATTTCTGTATAGTATAGACATGTGCAGATCTCAAATCCTCTTTCCTGCTTCAGTATTTTCAAATACAGTATTTTACATAATCCTATATCCTACACAGCCAGATCATTTCACGGTAATCAAATAATACATTTACTATATAAAAACCAGTGTGAATAGTTGTAAAATTAAAGGTTAAAAAAATGAATTCATACCAGCCTGACCCACAAGCCTGATGGATCATATAGATAAAGATGGATGCCCAGTAATCTTCATAAGGAGTGATATCAAAGTGGAATCTGTTATGAAGGAAATTTACAGTTAAGAGAACCAAAGACTCTTGGATGTACATTATGCTTATTATTTCAGATAAAAGCTTTCTGCACCAGAATCTCTTCTGTTGAACATTAACTTCAAAATCAAAAAGTGCTGATTTATTCTCACTAGCTTCTGGTATAATAATTCAAGGTTCTATCCTTTTTAAGACAGTGCCTGACATCACTTCACAAACAGCTTTCCGAGTGGTTTCCCGTAAAAAGCAGGGATGGGCTCCTTTTGCTCACTTCAGGCTTTGTTCAGTACAAATATGTGAGCCTTGAAATGGGCTAAAGGAGCCCAGGGTGGGTGGCATGAATTACTGTGTGCTGTTTATGGGGAGTGCTTATCATGCCAGCAGTAGGCTTCCCTCCCCCTTTTTATAATAGGTTCAAAATATTTGCAGTACAGATTGAGTTGCTGTAACAGCCATAGTTCCACTTCTGCTGCTTTGCTGCCAAAACTGCCACCATAAGCAGTGGCTTTTAACCTTAAAAAAAAAAACAAAAGAGGATGAAGCCTTGCCACCCCTATGTACGGTAAGTCCCCACCTCTCAAATTATTGAGGGGGAGTGTTGAATCTTGGCAGTTGAAATGACACTAGAATGACTCTTCTCAGTTCTCTACCTGCAAATGAGGTGTGGAATTATGGGTAGATTTTGCCTCAGGCCTGGTAGAAGACAGAATTAACTTGAGAACTCTTGGCAGCTGAGTTACGAATGACAGGCAGTTGCTGTATTTGCTGGGTCGTGCTGCGGTTTATGACTTTCATTTCTTTAATTTCTCAGCAGTTTGTGTGGTCCCCTCCTTCTCTGCCATCCTTATAAAGGATACAGGCATTTTTTGTGTCAATCATTTATGAATTTTACTAGAGGATGCCATTTGTGTCCAGGTGAATGCCTGGGAGTTTTGTTACCTGAGGTATTCATTATTAAAATGTTTGATAGGCATTTTGTTGTTAATTTCCCTTGAATACAGTCTTATGGTCTTACATATAATTAACACAATAAAGTATAATGTAAGTTACACTGGTTCAATTTCATTTGAAGGGTGGGGTCAAGATCTATTTAACATGCAAGTTCTTTCCTGCAGCTTTTGCAGTTCTCAACTGGGTTTACCACTGCACCAGCTGCCAGAACTTTGATGCTGTACTACCTATACCAAGAAGAGCCCATTAGGGAGTACCCTGAGAAAGAATATTCACAAGGAAAAATACTATGATTGTTAGATGTAACAGATAAGCCTTTGGGTACATGAATGTTTAATTAGAATAATAAAAGGAAATGATAATGTTGCTGATAATGGATTTTTGATTATGACAAATTTGTATGCTACCTGAGTGGTAGTGAATATTCTAAAACGAAATAATGCAATCCAAACATTTAAAAATCCACTTTATCATGTTACTTAAAGTTATATTCTTCTGAAGTCAATATTCATAATCTCATGTTGAGGCTCATGATGACAGAACTCCTAGTTGTTTTATTATCAATTAGCCCTGCCTCATAGCTGAATGCAGCAGGTGTTTTATTTCCCTTTCACTGACTTCAGTAAAATACTTGGGTGCATTGGAAACACAGTATTGCACAGCAGATACGCTAGATCTGAAAGTAACCACTCTGTTTATATAAATGATTAATGAAGCATGGCCACCATGACAACCACAGGATTGTCCCAGAGTGTTTCAGACCCTATACCCATGTGAGGTCATACACTTCATTGGGTGTTCTCTGCTGGCCATAATAATGTGAGGTTGATGGTGTTATCTACAGAACCTTTTTCATCAACTCCCTGGTCAGGTGTAGACCTAAACTGCTGCCAATGGGGGATTTCCTCCCAATGCATATACTAGCTTCAGATTTTCCTCATTATTATAAGCAGGGGGCAGAAAGGGGTGAATTCATTAACCTTCCACACCTACTCAAATCCAGTTAATCATCAACCTCCCCTCCTTACGCTGATGCTATTTGTATTTTGAAAAACCTGAATATTCATTGAAAAGATGCATTTGCCATGTCTAGTGTGGCTCTTTGATAATCGCAACAGCAACAGCTGCTAAGCTGCCAGTGTTCATAGGGAATACCCTACTTCTGTATCAAAAAGATCACATTAAAAACATACAGTTCTACTTCTTTGCAGAGTTGTGGTGGAAGTCTGCAGTCCATGAGGTTTTTCCATTCTTCTGCTGTACAAACACTGTGATAGGAAAGCTTCTCCATAGTAACACGGTAGATACACTCTGAATGGCGAACTTTGTGGTACATCTAAATAAAGCATTTTATTATATAAGATATGGCTGTTTGCACAGAGTCTAAACTTTCTTTCTCAAGCCAAATACTTAGATCTGTGTCTAGCTTCACAGAGGTGATATTTCTGAGGGGTAATTAGGAATACTTTTAAAAGAGAATAAATTGATATGGTCACTATCATGTGAATTTGAAGACTTTTTTAAAAAAATAAACAAAGCTGTAAATGATAGAATCAGCTTAATCGTAACCATTTTATTAACAATCAAATCTTAACCCCGGAACTTTAAAAATGAACCAGTTTAATCTTTGACACCTCCCTTAACAATCAAATTAGTACAACTGACTTTGCTATACAAATCCAAAATGAATAATAAAAATTTATAAAATTAAATAATTTCATTTTTTGTGCACTTGGCTATCTTTGTGGAACAAAACTTACATTAGCACAGTGTAAGGCTAAAGCACAAAAGACTGCAAACATTTTAAAGTTGTTCTCATCAGTTTTAGAGAAGGCACATCCACTTAGTTTGTTCACCATCTGCACGACGCCTATTACACTTCCTCGGCTCACAATAGGCATGCATAAAATATTCCTGGTGGTGTAGCCGGTGTAGAGATCTACCTCCCTGAAGGAAAAAAGGAAAAGGGTGGACATTCACTTTCTTAACATGACATCATCTAACAATAATATCTGAAGAAGTGTGCATGCACACGAAAGCTCATACCAAGAACTGACTTAGTTGGTCTTTAAGGTGCTACTGGAAGGAATTTTTTTTGTTTTGTTCAATAAAGATATCGTATCGTATCGTATCGTATCGTATCGTATCGTATCGTAAAGCCATTTCATGTGCGTTATCTAGTTGTAATCCTTACAACAAGCCTGTAATGTTAATATTATCATCTCCATGTTGCAAATACAGGATAAAGGCTAGAAGAACCTGGTAAATTCATAACACATGTGAGGCTGAAGCCAGGAACTTTCTGATAGATAAATAAATAAATTATCTGATAAATAATTTAGCCACCATTCCCAACAAGCATTCTAGCCAATTCAAACCTCCATATGGAAGGGATGCCAAGTGTGCATGAAGTGCTAGTTGGAGTTAATAGTGGACGGTATGGTAGGGCAGAGGGGATGCACTCTCCCTGATGGAGCAGGTATGTAGTTTGGGGGTGCTCCTCGATCCAGCTCTATCAATGGAGGTGCAGGTCTCTTTGGTGGGTAAGAGTGAATGTCTTTAACCAGCTTTCACCAGTAAGAGAGGTATGGCCATTCCTGAATCAGGACAGATAGAGCACAATTGACAATGGACAGGTAACCTGGGACTGCTGAAATCTGTTCTGTGTGCGGCTACCCTTGAGGTTGGTCTGGAAGTTGCAGCTGGTGCAGAATACATCAGCTAGGTTGCTTTGGGGAGCAAACTACTGCCAGCACAACACCTTAGCTGCAGGACTTGCAGGGGCTGCCACTCTGCTAACCAGCCAAGTTCTTTTCGGTGGTAAACATATCAAATTCCTACCTGTTAAAACGTGGATCTGCATAGGCATCAGGAATGTTGAGAATTTCACCTGTTCTTGCTACCTGACCAGCTATTCCTTTTTCAATAGAAAATCTGCATGGGACATAAAGAGATAGGCACATCTTAAAACAATAGGCTTATAAGGAAAATGACATTTGAGCAGCTAAATTTCTCTTCCCGTTATTGGCATCCGTCTTGTCTCAAGAGACAATGGAGTGCACCTCTGGGGGTGAAGTCAAACTGCTGCATTAGCAGCACTGGAGTGACCTCTCCAGGGCACAAGCCTGGCAGTGTGTATGGAGGTCCTGGGTTACCAAGACGACAAGACCCCACTCTCAGCCTTGCTGATGTGGTCCAAGAAAAGCAGAGCAATAGGTAGGGACTGCACTCTGGATTTGTGTAGCCTTTTCCATAGCCTTTTCATCTCCCAAAGGTATATTGCAAGGCAGTGGAGGTTTAGGACCAGAGTTTTCCTTCTAGATAGGCTACTTTCCCAGGTACTTTCTCAGTGGCCCCAACAGCTCCTGATTTCCCTCTACAACACATACACAAACTACTTTCTTGACAACAGGACCAACTATTAGTCTTATCCACTCAAGTCCCTATCTCACCCAGGGTTTCAGACCCATCAGCTACCCTCACCTGGTTTAGCTGGCCAGTCAAAGCTGTTCCAGGGGTGTGGCCACTGTCACATGACGACAGCTTCAAGGAGCTACAGGTGAGAGCTGAGTGCAGGGTAGGGACCAAAGGTGGGCAAACTACCCCAGAAGGAGCACAATGTGTCCTATTCTAGAGGTACTACCCCTCCCCTAACACTCCATACATCCTTCTCTAAAGAGTTAATTCAGCACTGGATATCATCTCCTAAACAGGGACCAAAATACATGGCTAAAGCCATTTCCTGGGAAAGTGGAGTGCCTCTTAACTTTCAGGTGGATAGCAGCCACAAAACATAGATACAACACAGTTAACATCTAGCTATAATTAGGCCTAATCCCTAATTATACTGCAGAAGAGCAGTGAAGGAGACTGACTTTTGGTGAAGAAGAAAAACTTGAGCTACTCTGGATTTGTGTGACTGCACAAGTCGGCATAGGCCAAAGCGCAGGAATTCACCACAGAAGAATTTCCTCTCCTCTCCTCTCCTCTCCTCGTTGGTAGGTGGTCACTCAAAACTCATGATGACATTATAGCATCAGAGATGTTGTTCTGATGGCACTGCAGTTGCCACCTGCAGAAGAACTACCTCTGGAGAGGCAAATCCTCATGAGAATAATATCCGTGTGGCAAAAATTGTTAAAAGTATCTGTAAATATACACAGAAATGGAACAGATTAATATTGGCATGTAAGAATAGTCAACTCACTAGTCTTACCTTATTTCTTTGGTCTTCTTGAAGACAGGTTTTCCATCATGTTCCTCCCCAATATCAAATAAATCTGAATATAATTCATTGTTCTTGTGATCTACCTGGAAAAGTGCACAGCGATCTGCATTCACCAAATTTTTTGCATATATCTACAGATAAAGGACAAAACTAAAATTAATCACAGTGGGCTTAGACAAAGTCTGTATTATATTTCACAAGTTAGTTAACTATACTTTGATACACCCTATAAAAATGCATAGTTGTTGCTACTTTAATTATAAAGTTAAGTAATTTGTAACAGTCATATTTCTTTTCGTACATTGATTGTAATAATTTATCTCTACTCATGAAAATAGCCTGATGCTTCACTGTATTGTCATTGATGTCTGCTATTAAAAAAAATCCTTTATGCAAGCCTATCCAGATATGAAATTTTGATTTTACTTAAATAATCATAATTTATTGTGTCTACTTGCTTTTAAAGTCTGTTGAATTTTCCTATAATTACTTTATATTATTTTATGGAAACCACTTAAGAATTATTATCATTAAGTGGTATATAAATATTGTTATATAAAAATAATTAAAATATATTTATTTCTTCTTCTGACAATAGAGGTCGAGTAACTTCTTCCTTAAGCACCCCCTGGGATATTCGAGTTTGTGGAGAATGGGAAAGGAAGGTTCCAAGAAGAAAAGATAGGTGCTTTAGGAAGCACGAAACAAATTTAAAAATCTGGGATGAATTTAGAGGTAAATAAAGACTCTTCTATAGTTTATTTGTGGAGAACAAAACGGGTACATTTTCCAGAAGCTTGAACTACTCAAAAGTAGCAGTTATGGGTCTGTATGATATCCTAGCTCTGGTCATTTTAGTCTGCTTTATTAGAAAGCTTTATTTATTTTTTTAAAGGTTTTTTTCCTATTACATTTAGGCAGCTTATTTGGACAAAAGCGCAGGAAAGTTCTAACATTACTATCAAGAGAATAGTAAATATATTGGGTTCAAGATGGAGAACAATTTCTGTGAATAGATGGAGTGCATAATCAAGCAAAGGCTTTCATTCATGGAATTTGGGGGAGGCATTTTTTGTTGATTCTTCTTCACACTTCTATGCCACTTCCCATGCTATTTTGAAGGGATTCCTATCTCCCCACAGAAGATTGGGGGGGGAGCATAAGGAGCTGTTTGGGGGGGATTGGTGAAAATTGTCTCTTCCTTCAGGAAGCAGCAGGTTTCCATGAGCAGAACTTTGCTTACAGATCTTTTGATTCAGGCCACTGTGTCATGAACCTGAATATACTTTTAGACTACTCAGTTATGAGTGTCAATTTGAAGAGCATAAGAGTATTTTTTCAGAGAGAAACACTATCTAACTATATATCTCATCTCCAGATTTTGTAGTACTAGTGAATTATGCCATTGTTTCCCCAAGTAATATATAAAACACAAGTCAGAAAGCAGATCCTCAGGGAAGGTCTATGTTGAAAGTGAGTTTTTATGCCTAGCTGCTGTTTCTCTGCCTTTTTTTATTTAAAACTGTTTTGGGCCACTTTCGTATTAATTCCTGTCCAAAGCAGTTTACAGGAAAGTACAACAATCAAAAGAAGCATCAAAACAATGAATAAATAGGAGAACAAGGAAAATGCTGTGTATCCATTCAATTAGATAAAACCAGAACAGCAGCAAAAGATTTCATAAAGGCAGTCAAAATATCAGTGGCTACTCACTAAAACCCATGGTTTTGCTTTGTCTTCTGAATAGTAATAATGTTGGTGCCTTCCTTACCTGAAGAGGAAGGACATTCCACAACTAGGGGACCATCACTAAAAAGGCCCTCTTTCCAGTCACAAGCACCAGGACACACCGTTCCCATGGGACATTGTGTCCCAAATTACAAAAGGAACGCCACTAGGCTGCTGAGGGTAGCCAAGCCACCGCGTGAAGCGGCAACAAAGCATTTTTTCTGGAAAAAAAGAAAAAGAAAAAACCCTCGGGCACCTTGTCTTTAAAAGGTAGGCCCACCCCAACCAAAAGTTCTTATAATTCTCCCACCCCCTGAAAGCCACTGAATATGCCTGACCCCACTTTCACAGCACATTAACGGTTCTGCGAAAATAGATACATGGCCAAGCCTTAGAAGGAATAGAACTGAGTTTCCTCAGTGTATGCTGTTGGCACTTCACTCCAAAACTTTGGACAACCTCACCTAGCAATTTCATGAAGATGTTAAAACAGCTCAGGGGCCAAGACGGGAACTCTCTGGAACACCATGGGATAACTGGGAAAATGGCACAGAGGAAAAATGTTGAACAACTCCTCTCCCCCAACTCTACTGCTTCAAGAAAAGTTATAAACCCTGCTAGGTGCAATTCAATATAAAGAGCGTAAGCCATTCCAGTCACGGATCTCCCATGTAATGTGCAGGCTTCGTACAATTCAACTACGATAGAATATTTTGTTTGGATGAAGGCGCACACAGTCCTGGCAGAGAGGTGAGGCTAAGATATCTTTCCTTTCCTCTCCGCCCTTGGAGCCATAGAGTAGCCAACAGCAATTAGTGAGTTGCTGCTGAAGATTAACTTTCTAATGGCTCTTAGCTGAGGACCTCACTTTGCAAAAATTCTAGAACTTCTAGATCACCCATGCAGCTCAATTCTATGTTTACCTAGTTGTGAGTTCTCAAGTGCACACAGGGTTGCCGTCCCAGACAAATCTGCTCAAATGACTTGTGAACCAGTTTTCTTCCCTATCTTCTCTAAAGGAATGGATTTCAACCTTGTTTCTAACTTACACTTATAGCTACTCAGTGAGGCAACACAGCTGTGCTCCACGTACAGCGTCCCTTCAAAATAAATGACTTATTTCCGTGACAAACAACAAAACCTAAAATAACTATGGATTGCTGAGATTTAGCATATTAAGATGAAATAAACATTAATAAAGCCTTCCGATTAAAAAAAAGAAAAATTGATTTTTCAAGGAACTACTGTTAATGACTTGGTGCATTGTGGTAACTGCCATGGACAGAACTATATCACTCAATATGACAAATAAACACACACTAAACTGAGCCAACATGTTATCAATCTGATTTATGCCCCTTTATCTCACCCACAAAAACTATTTTCCACCCGTCACTGTTGCCATAACAAATCACTAATGCCTTCTGGAGCATCTGAGGTAGACATCCTGAGCTGTATGAGGCTGGTGACTTGCATGACCTGAGGCCTCTGACATGACAATGTGGTGTTTTTGACATTAGCAGCCTGGAAGGGGGTGGGGTGCTACGTGCAATCTGAAAAAAGCTGTAGGCATGAACACTCAGTTTTCAGTAAGGTATTCCCTAAGGATTGGCTCTTTGACTTGTGGTTTTAAAATATTACCTTGGAAAAACATACCCAGGCTGGCCAGGGCTTTTCATGGGCAATGCCTCTGGTGCAGGGATGTGGCAGTGACAATTTTCTCCACACCTGCTATTGAAAACTCAGAGCCTATGCGAAGAAATGTGGCATGCCCAGAGCAGATGATAGACTACATTCAGAGTTTTGATAGAACACAGAATGGAACTGTTTTGCTCTACACAAAAACCTTTCAAAATGAAACCAAGTTTTCCTCCTGATGCTAGTAGCATTTGGGTGGCAGAGGGAGAATTTTCATGGAGATTGTGGCGGAGAACTAGAGTTAACACCCCTCCCCACAGTCTGCACCTATTTACTATTTTTAAAAGATCCCTGCAACTATAAGTTATGTGTTAAGCACCATAAGTAATTTGGCACTGAGAATGTGAGCTATAAAGTTTACCAAAGCTCTTTAAGTGGCATTTGACAAGCCACCAGATCAGTTCACACTTAACATAAAGCCAAACCATGGCAGAGCATAAAGGTGCAGGCTCCTGGAGAGGAGATTGTGGCTGCTTTGCTCTTCCGCTTGTCCTCCTGCTACTGGAAGCTAAGCCATAGTTTGGCTTGGTGCAGTGTATGAACCCCTGGTGGTTCGTAGTTTGTCTCTGCCAGACAAACCATGAGCCTAGGTTCGGGTAACACACCAAGCCAAACCATGGTTTAGCTCATAGCAGCAGTAGGACTGGAGCAAGCCATCTGCAACCTCCTTCCCAGGAACCTGCATGTTCACACATTCATGCTAAACAACTGTCAATTAGCACCAAGATTGCTTGCTTCACATTCTCTTGGAGATCTCACTATGTAAAGGCAGTAAAAAAATATCAATTAGCAAATCAAATTATTTTATGTTAGCACTACACAAATTTTTAAATAATTTATATGTAATTCTTCTAAAAAGTAATACTTTGAACATGCACTGATTTGAAACAGACACACAATCAGGCACAGTATATAAACTAGATTTCAAAGAGGAAGACTTGAAAAGTAAGATGTAATGTTGACATTAGAGAAAAGATACATTACCATGATATTTTCAAGTAGAGCATCTATTGCCACAATGTTATCAAAATAGGTTCTGCAGGATAATAGGTGAAGTTCTTATTAATAACATCATTTATAGATTTCACTACCACAATGACCCATGCTGGTTTTCATTTACTGATAAAACAATAGGTTATCATCTATTTATGAAACCATACCACATAAATCTTTTCCCTGCATAGGCTTGTATGCATTGATCATCTTGTTCGACTGTGCCCTATGTGCACCTTCAAGGACCACATATGGCAACTGGAGCTTTACTGGTAGATTCTAAAATGGATTGGATCCATGCACAGAACTAACAGAAAACTTGATCTGTCATCTTTGGCAGTGCTATAGAATTGGCTGGTGCTGACAAAGCCAAACAACCCACCATCTGTTTGTTCTACATGGGGGTACTTATCTATCACATATGTATCCTATTCTTCCTCTGAGAAGCTCACAGCAGCAAAAATGTTGACCCTACAACAATCCTATGATGTAAACTAAAAGATAAGGAGGTAACTAAGTGAACAGGGAATTGAACCCAGATCACTCTTGCCTAAGCTGCAAATTCCAACTTCTGTACCAGACTAGATGGGGGATCCTTCAATTAAGCAAATGTTCAGAGCAGATATATAATCATACAATCCAGTAGATAAGATGATAGTCAAACATGTGATTATTTTTAACATTTCACCCATATAAGCTACACTTGACCAAGCTATCCATCTTCTTTTATCTTGCTAAAGAAACTGATTCAGCTGTCTTCAGCAATTTCCATGTGCTGGGCTTATTATAACATATTTTTTCCCAAATTACACCACCTCTAAATGACTTTTTTTTAGTACAATAATATAGGCAATGTTTATTTCATTTTTAATATCCTCTTCCTCTTTGCACTGGCAGCAGGACAATGACAGCAGGCTTCTCTATACCTGGTTCTGTGAGCACACCAGCAAATATTCCCTCCTAAAACCAGGTGCAGCATGACTGGAAAAACAAGCTGTCCTTGCTTCCACAAGCTACTACAGCAGCTCTCTCTCCCTGATTAATATATAGTAGCTGTCCCAGGCACCCAAAGTCACTAACAGATAAGCACCAGTATTAACAAAAGATTCTTTGAATGTTCCACATTCTCAAGCATCACTGGCCATTAGAATTCAATATTTCCAAGAGGAAGATATTTTTCCAAAAATTGTGTACCTTTTTGTGTGACATTCAGACTGATAAGAAAGAAGAAATGTAAGACAGTGTTTCTGTCTGGGTAAGAACTGTCATCATTTAACATCCATTCCTAAACCTTGTAGAAAACATCCTGAGGTCAATGCCGAATGCATACATTTGCTTTCCACAAGAGTAACATAGTGCACAAAATCATTCTTATGAAGAATTTATATTTTCCTGCTGTTTATGTACAATTTATTTATTTATTGCTAAGACTTTTGCAGATAGATGCACTCCGATACTGAAACCAGGATAAATAACAAGTTAATGTTTCTTCTGCCATAGTTTACACGTAGTCTTATGCATGCCTACTCAGAAGTAAGTTCCACTGAGTTCAATGAGACTTACTTCCATGTAAGTGTGCATAAGATTTCAGTGCTTATCATTCTATACCAGCTGGTAATATACTAAGGGCAGTAACAAGACATAACATTTGCTAACTACCTTCCATGATTCTCCATCACACATATTTCATGCAACTAACTGAGAATGAGTTGTAAGTGTGACTTACTTTGAAACGTCAAGCAGGAAGTCATTCAATTCAGTCTGCTTAGCGAGGCCCTTCGATACCTGACCAAAACATTTGAAATACTACTATTGCTTATATAAGCAAAAGGTTACATTCAAAAGTATGGAGTATATATGCTATCTAAAATTAGATATATATAGACAATTCAAAAGTATGGAGTATATATGCTATCTAAAATTATATATATATACACATACAGTGGTGCACCGCAAGACGAACGCCTCGCAAGACGGAAAACCCGCTAGACGAAAGTGTTTTCCGTTTTGGAGGCGCTTCGCAAAACAAATTTCCCTATGGGCTTGCTTCGCAAGACGAAAATGTCTTGAGAGTTCCTGCAGGTTTTTTTTCCCTCCCCCCCCCCCCTTTTTCTAAGCAGCTAAGCCGCTTATCAGCTGATCCGCTAAGCTGATAAGCCGCTAAAAGCCGCTAAACCGCTAATAGCGCTAATCCGCTAAGCTGTCAATGGGCTTGCTTCGCAAGACGAAAAAACTGCTATACGAAGAGCCTCACAGAACGGATTAATTTCGTCTTGCGAGGCACCACTGTACATATACACATCTTTAGCTTTAGATTTATTGTGTTTACAGATATGCTAACTCGGATTTATTGTATTTTTCTAATTGTCTAAAATGGCAGCTCTTACACTGTGAGCCTGAAGACTTTACTGTTTGTGCCCTCCTCTGCATATAAACTCTGAATGCAGAAACCTAGGATACCAGCTCACAGTCAGTTCTACTAACCTGCTCAGACAGGTAAAGTGTTCAATTTTCTGCCTAAGAAAGATTGTCTTTCCCCCCATTTACTCATCTTATATAAACAACATCTAAGACAAGCAATAACTGAGGTAAATAAGCTATATTATTTTCTACCAAATCCTTTGGCTGAGTAGTATGTACATGTTCTGGGTTCTTAAAAGAAAGAGGCAGACTCAGGCCTACATCACTTACCACCATTGCCAAGTTCATGGTAGCTCTCTCAGATTTGGTTAGATTTTAAAAAACTGAGTTTGGAAGATTTTATAAAAAATATAATATACTAAACTGGTGGAAGTAGCTGGGAAGAAAAGTGAGTTACAGAAGTTTTCATGGTGCAGGCAAAGGATTTTGCTTGTCCCTAAGAGGAAAGCACTTGTGAGGATTAAGAACCATTTGGGTTTTTAAATCTCACTGATTCAGTGGCAGAGAGCTAAGTTCATGATTAAGCAAAGACTAGGTGTGGGGAAACAATAGCATGACCTGCCAAATCTCCCCATTTAGTTTGTGCAGCCATTCTGGAGAAGCCATACCTATCTGCCCTGCATCTGAAATCATATATGACATCAGGTGTGAGGCTAGTATGGGCAGTGCTTAAAGGACAAACAGGAACTTAAAGTGAGTTTCCGGTTTTTCCTTTGCTGGTGCAAGGCACACTTCCACTTGCCCATCAACCAATGTGCAGTGGGAAAGCACCTTGCTCAACGGAATCTGTTTTGTTCTTCCAACACTGCTCTTTGAACCTCTGAAAGCCAGAGGTTCAAAGAGCAGCATGGGGCTGCTTGAAAGTCCTTTGCAAACAGCCTGCCCTGCTCTTTAAACTTGGGTAATTCCATGACAATGTCAATTTACAGACCTATCTTTCATTTTCATATGTAGTTAACATGTTCTAAAACATTTTAAAGATAGTTTTCCAAAATTTCATCATCTGACAACAGTTTTTCAAAATGGCATTTTACATGTGAGTAAAACAACCAGAAACATGACATGCAAGATGACTCAGAATTTCTCTCATTTTTCCCCCTAATATTCAGCTAAAGACCTCTCCAAGAAAATAGACAATAGGCTAATGACCTTTTTATTGTACTGACAGTTTTGCTTTCTCATTCTCTTAACTGAGAAGAAACTTCATGCACTGAATAAAATCAGATGAACTTAAACCAATAAAACTTATATTGGTTGGGTATGTAGTCAGAAGAACACATACTCCCTCCTCCCTCAACAAATGAAAATAACTTTATGTTCTTCCTTAAGATGTTAACATCAAGAAAATGTGCTGAGATGTTACCTATCAGATGTTTTATGTGCAGCAATTCCTACAAGCAACATAACACCACAATGTGCACAACTTATATAGAATATATGTGTTGTGATTTTGTACTTAAATCCCTTTTTAGGGTTGTCATAATTGTTTTCCTAAGAGTTTAATAATTATTAGGCCTTATTATTTGTACCATACCATCAATGCAGGGCACCTTACAGAGTTTTACAAAAAGAGACAGGTCCCGACCCTCAAGAAGCTTACCCTCTGAAAGACAAGTCAGACAAGGGGAAGGTGGACATATGTTAATGCTTTTAGAAGATAGGTAATATAATTGTATGTTTAAACTTTCTAAGTAACTTCAACCTGGGTGTGGTTTAGAAAAGGCAGAACTGGCATTTCTCTACTAGACTCCCCACTTCACCCGCTTTCTTGAAGCATGAAGAAGCTTCTACCAGCTTCCTCTCAGATTTATCAAGGAGCCAGTCTTATTCTGATTCATCTCCCTAGCTAAACTGAACTGAATAACCAGGCTCATCTATACATACAAGTATTCTCCTCAGGAACCAAAGGCCTCTTGCGAAGCCTCAGGTTAACAGTACAACCCTGTAAAAGGCTGGAGGCAGTTTTGAACAGAAGTGTAAATGTTTGTGGGTTTTTTTTCAAATATTTTAAACTGAAGAGACAAAGGGGATGATGCCCCTATGGTAAATGTAATTATTCTGAAGGAAAGCGCTAAAGCAGAAACAGCCACTGAAGCACTGGTGCCAGCTGGGCAACTTTGTTGTTGTTGAGTTTGAGGGAAATTGAAAAGAAAATTTGTTGACTAGGTGCTGGCAATATTATGTTCATGAATATAGAATCCTCTTCTTTAAAACACAAAGGACTTTAAAACACAGAGGACTTCGTTAACATTTGTCTTCCCTACAAATAAATATAAAAGTTGGTTGAAGGGGGGGGGGGAATCACGAGGGGTTTCCACAGCCAAGTTGAAATTCCAATGGGCATTACAACTTCTCATATGGACTTGCTGCTGACCTTCAGCAAATGCACAATAAAGTGTCATTTTCACAGGGTCTTGCTATAAGGCATTTGTGCGTGAGACAGTGAATTGTCACCAACAAAGAGATATTGGACCTGGTTCTCACCAACAGGGGGAAATTGATCGATGAAGTGGAAGTGCTCGGAAACTTGGGAAGAAGTGATCATGTTCTCCTGGGTTTCAGGATACAGAGGCAAGGGGAAACTGAGTGTAGTCAGACACGCACTCTGGACTTTTAGAAGGCCAATTTCAAAAATTGAAGGAGCTACTGCGTGTGATCCTGTGCTCAGAAATACTTAATGAGAAGGGAGTCCAAGAAGGATGGGAGTTTCTAAAAGGAGAAATATTGAAGGCCCAAATGTAGACAATACCAAGAAGAAAGAAAAGTGGGAAGCATCTAAGGAAACCGGTGTGGCTGCATAAGGAGCATACAGATGAGCTGAGAGTTAAGAAGGGCATTTATAAGAAATGAAAGAAAGGGGAAATCACAAAGGAGGAGTATATATAAATAGCCTACAGCTGCAGGGGAGAAGTCAGGCTGGCTAAAGCTCAGAATGAGTTCAGGCTTGCAAAAGAGATTAAAAATAATTATAAAGGTTTCTTCTGCTATGTCCAAAGTAAGAAGAACAAGCAAGTGGTGGGTCCTCTGTGTGGGAAAGACGGAGAAATGCTATTGGGTGAGAGAAAAGGTGGAACTACTCAACACCTACTTTGCCTCTGTCTTCACCCAAAAGGAAAGTGATGCCCAACCTGGTGAGAACAGAATAAATGATGTAAGGAGGGAGCTGCAGTCCAAGATAGGAAAAGAGGTAGTAAGGGAACACCTAGCTACTTTAAATGAATTCAAATCTCCAGGGCCTGATGCATCCAAGGGTACTAAAGGAGCTTTGTCTATTATTTTTGAGAATTCTTGGAGAACAGGTGATGTCCCTACAGACTGGAGGCAGGCAAATGTTGTCCCCATCTTCAAAAGGGGGGGAGGAATGCCCAGGTAACTACTGACCAGTGAGCTTGACATCGATACCTGAGCATTTACAAAAGGATGCTGTGATTACTAAGACCCAGCATGGGTTTCTCAAAAATAAGTCATGCCAGACCAATCTGATTTCTTTCTTTCTTTTTCTTTCTTTTCGATGGAATTACAAACTTGGTGGATCAGGGAAATTCTGTGGACATAGTGTATACTGATTTCAGTAAGGCTTTTTGACAAAGTCCCCCATGATGGGTTGAACAAGGTAAATGTGGGTTGAACAAGGTAAATGTTAGGTGGATTCATAGCTGGTTGACTGACCGAACCCAAAGAGTATTCATTAATGGTCCTTTGTCATCCTGGAAAAATGTGACAAGTGGGGTGCCACAGGGTTCTGTCCTGGGCCCATTGTTATTCAATGTCTTTATAAATGACTTGGATAAAGGAACTGAGGGGATACTCATCAAATCTGCAGAAGACACCAAACTGGAAGGGGTAGCTAATGCCGCAGAAGACAGAATCAGAATTCAAAATGACCGCAGAAGACAGAATCAGAATTCAAAATGACCTGAACAGATTGGAGAACTGGGTGCAAGCTAACAAAATAAATTTCAGTAGGGACAAATGTGTTAGGATATTTCCGTTCCACCTTAAAAGGGAGCAGGATGTTTGTGACACAGCCTGCGTATTTCCTGTTCACAGGATGTTTCTGTTGTGTCTATGCTTTCGTTTTCTCTCTGTGCCTGAGACATTGAAGCAAGCAGTCATGTTTTCTTTGTTCTGACCAACGCTGAATAAAGTTGCAAATAATGCTCTCCTGCATGCATCTTTCGCTGTGCATTATCTGCTGATAGAGCATGCACCAGTTCTGGAATGTGGCAAGCTATTTCTGGAGCTCGTGTCGCTAATTGAATGATACTGCTTGTCTACGGGAGGCCGATGGATCGCAGCGGAGACAACGTGGGGTCATGATGGACTCTGTCTCCCTGGCAGTATCCCAACAAAATGTACGGTTCTGCACTTAGGCAGAAAGAACCAGATGCCCAAATATAAGATGGAGGAGACCTGGCTTACTAGCAGTACACTGGTACCTCGGGTTAAGTACTTAATTCGTTCCGGAGGCCCATTCTTAACCTGAAACTGTTCTTAACCTGAAGCACCACTTTAGCTAATGGGGCCTCTTGCTGCTGCCATGCCGCTGGAGCACGATTTCTGTTCTCATCCTGAAGCAAAGTTCTTAACCCGAGGTATTATTTCTGGGTTAGCAGAGTCTGTAACCTGAAGCGTATGTAACCCGAAGTACCACTGTACATGTGAAAAGGATCTAGTGATCTTGGTGGACCATAAGCTTAACATGAGTCCACAGTGTGATGCAGCAGCAAAAAATGCTAATGCTATTCTAGGCTGCATCTGTCCAGATCAAGGGAAGTAATAGTATCACTTTATTCTGCCTTAGTCAGACCATACTTGGAATACTATGTCGAATTCTGGGCACCACAATTTAAGATGGATGTTGACTAGCTAGAACATGTACAGAGGAGGGCAACCAAGATGATCAAGGGTCTGGAAACTAAGCCTTATGAGAAGTGCTTGAAGGAGCTGGGTATGTTTAGCCTGGAAAAGAGGAGACTGAGAGAAAATATGATAGCTGCCTTTAAATATTTTAAGGGCTGTCACATG
Source organism: Podarcis gaigeae (assembly GCF_964106915.1). Classification (NCBI taxonomy): domain Eukaryota; kingdom Metazoa; phylum Chordata; class Lepidosauria; order Squamata; family Lacertidae; genus Podarcis; species Podarcis gaigeae. The sequence continues at coordinate 71,623,102 of NC_139680.1, forward strand.
GAGCATGCTTGTTTTCTCCTGCTCTGGAGGGTAGGACTCAAACCAATGGCTTCAAGTTGCAAGAAAGGAGATTCTGACAAAACATTCAGAAAAAACTTTCTGACAGTAAGAGCTGTTCTGCAGTGGAACAGACTCCCACAAGAGGTGGTGGACTTTTCTTCCTTGGAGGTTTATAAACAGAGGTTGGATGGCTATCTGTCATGGATGCTTTAGCTGAGATTCCTGCATTGCAGGGGGTTGGACTAGATGACCCTTGGATCCCTTTCAACTCCATGATTCTATGCTGGCCACAGCTCATTTGCCAGAAAATCTTTTAGCAGCAGCATCTACCATTATTTTCCTGGCTTCTTGATTATTTTAGTAGGGAAAATCATTCCAGTAAGCACACAAAGGGTTTAATGTTAACCCAAATAATGTTATATAAATAAGTTTACAATGTTATGTTAGTTACTATGGAATTACCCACCTACAATTTAAACTCTTTAAACCTCCAATTTTTTGGAGGTTTAAGGAGCAGAACAGGGCTGCTTGCAAAGGGCTGCTCTTTGAAGTCCTGACAAGCGGGGCTTCAAAGCACAGCATCACCTGATGTCACTATGTCAGATTGTCTGACGGACAGACAACGACCCTGCCCACATCTCAGTTTTGACCCACCAGAACCTAGCTTTATTAACAGGAACAATACTTCCTATCAAATTCTGGCAACACACTTTACATTATGAAGGGGATATTTCTTGCAGTACTGTAAAAACTTTATGTTAAAGGTGCATTTTAACTGACTTTGCGAGTTTCTCCTGGTTGTACCTGTTGGCTATATATATATATACATTGCCATCTGTTATGCTGACTGTTGTACCATTCATTTCAAATCAATAAAACATTGTGGGGGTTTTAAGTTGGCCCAGAAGCAGTTGGCAGATAAAGATCTGGCCCACCAGCCAGAAAAAGTTCCCCATCCCGGCATAAGACTCTGAATCTGGAGGATTTCATATATCAATGGATTGCAATAACATAAATCCTTGGGTCTACTCTGAGTATGGCTAACACTGGCTATCACCCAAAATATTTTTAAAAGTATTGAGTGGGTCTTGGGAAAATGGAGGCTCAAACTGAACTTTAGGACACACACATGTCATGCACATAGAAATGTATGTTTTGACTTGTCCACATCCAAACCTGCATCTTGTGTGGTAAGAGCTTGATGTGAACTGGGTTCAAGTCAAAAAGTAATTATTAAGTAATTGAATGACTCTCAATTTATGCTGGGGTTACATTCCAGGGATAGCACCTAAAGCCAAAATTGCATGTAGTCAAAACAAATTGGTCTCAACGGCAGATGGAATAGCTGAAACCCTTTTCCTGGATACCTGCCCTCTAATTTGCCAAGTGTGTAAAGCTGAATGTACATAAATTAAATGCACATAAGTTGCAAGTTATCTGTACACCCTTTTGAAATATAGATAATGAAATATAACTTGATTACGTTGTCAAACAGTTTACATCAATCAGATATTACAAAGCTGATTATCATGTTTTATATTCCTAGAATCTGTTTACTGCTTTCCTAAAAAAACAAAAACTTTTTCCACGGTCTTACCTCTACTTGATGTATTGCTACAGAAGCCCATGCAAGATTCGCTGTTGCAACCTGAAACAAAAGAAAATCCTTATTCCCTGAACTGTATTAGTGACCAGCCACTCGGCTCCTGCAATGCCCCGTTTCTGAGTCCTCCACTGGCGATAGCTGGCAGTAACATAATTGGCTGCACATTACACAGAATCGTAGAATTGTAACTTTCAACCAGCATGTGCAAGCATGCTGCTCATTCACATTCAACCACAGTTTACTTTCAACCATAGTTTATTTTCAACTTGATGTGATATGTCAGCCAGATCAATGATTTGGCCCAGTGGATATTAATAATGTAAAATCTGATCCACAGTTATGAAAGCAGCTTCATCCCTTCCCCATAGTAAAGGTAAAGGTACCCCTGCCCGTACGGGCCAGTCTTGCCAGACTCTGGGGTTGTGCGCCCATCTCACTTAAGAGGCCAGGGGCCAGCGCTGTCCGGAGACACTTCCGGGTCACGTGGCCAGCGTGACATCGCTGCTCTGGCGAGCCAGAGCCGCACACGGAAACGCCGTTTACCTTCCCGCTGGTAAGCGGTCCCTATTTATCTACTTGCACCCAGAGGTGCTTTCGAACTGCTAGGTTGGCAGGCGCTGGGACCGAGCAGCAGGAGCGCACCCCGCCGCAGGGATTCGAACCGCCGAACTTTCGATCGGCAAGTCCTAGGCGCTGAGGCTTTAACCCACAGCGCCACCTGCGTCCCTCCCTTCCCCATAGCAACATTCAAATACCCACTATCACATTTAGGCTTTACCTCCTGATGGCTGAGGAGGAAGGTGTCATTGCCCCAGTGTCGATAAAGCTCCAAGATACCAATCAAGTCACCAAGTGTAGTAACTATTGGCAAACAAAGCACAGACTTGATGCGAGTTCCTGATTCCAGTCCAGTACCTTTGGGAAACCGCTCATCCTGGGAAGGCAAGCACAGTTTTAAACTTAATGATGGGGTTTTTTCCCTTATCGCTAAAGTTATGTCAGTTTTGTCTATAAATCTGGGATATCTCTGTTGAAATCTTGAGGACAAACTCACAGCCTAGCCTTCAGGTGTATTACAGATTCTGTTCAACATTGGCAAAGGTGTGTATAAACACACTATCAATGCTAGGCCATGTTGATTTATAACTGGATAGATTTTGTTCTTTCTGAAACAGCCTGCATTTTGGGGATTGCCTGATTCAGCTCAGGGTCTGAGGTTAGGTCCACTTCATGAAAGAAATTGCGCCATTGTTTAGGAAATACATGAAGAAGAATTACCGGGAAACTTGTTTGAAACCTCTTTTTTCTTGATTGAACTGATGATTTAATTCAATCCACTTTGCCTGAACAGAACTCACTCCCACATAGGTATGAAGACATTTGCAGCCTGGCATTATTTTTTAAAAAGACAGTAATTTACCCCCAAAATATCTTCTACTAATAACGTTTTTCTAGATTTGGCTACATATGCAGATACTGTGGTGCCAAGCATAATGGGTCCCACAGGAACAAGATGTGGTTGTCCATCCTTCACTCCTGGTGGCGTGAACACACAGAGGCTCTAATGGGAGGAAGTACAAAAAAAGAAAACTGCATTTTAAATGCTTGACTCTTTCCATAGTAATCATAATGTTACACGGTACTAGAACAATCCTGAAATCAGTAGTTTACATTCATTTACATTTTTTGAAATGCTGAAATGCGGCATTGTTATTTGGGGGCAGGGGAAGGTTAATTCACTATTTTGTCCTTATGAAACTTTTCCAACTCAACTGATTTTGCTAAATGATGCAACGCTCCAAATGAAAATAAGCATGGATGGAAAATTGCTATGGAGGTCATCATGTAAATGGAATTCTGCTTAAGGAATACTCTTGCCAATGGGAGCAGCTTCAGAATCTCAGCCATTGCTTTTATAATAAAATCAGGTTGAGTTGTAAAGGAACTTCTCCCACTCCCCAAACAGTCTGTCAGGTAAGAGAACATGGTAGAAATGGGACTCTGCTCTCTGTTTGTTTGTTTTTGAAGAGGATTATCATCCTCTGTACTAAGATACTTAGGGGGTAAGTGCACTATTACTCACATATGCTTCTATCCCATTCCTTTCTTACCACGAACTGCTACTTGGACCCAGCAATTCCCTTCACCCATAAAAAGAGAGGTGGAAAGACTTTGGGGAAATGCAGGGCTGAATCTTGCATAGAAAAGCACTGTTTCGCTGAGGGATGTGGGGAATGGTACTGAATAATGCTGCTTTGGATTTTGTGCTGGGAGAAACTTCAACCCCAGTGTGATGCAAGGAAGAAGGAAATGAGCTTCTTGGCTAAAGAGAATATTTATGATGTTTCTTCAAGGGGTGGGGGGGAGAGAGGAGGGATTCTGGTGGACTGCAGCCATTGCCAAGAGCAGCTGAAGAGTTCCAAGGGGATTTCCCTGCTCATTTGCAAAGCCAACACATGGAGATGGGGATGACAACACAATGAGGCAATGCCAGTACTAGGGTAATGCCAAGGCATACGGCATATCAAGTGGGAAGTGCAGAATAGGCAGGGAGGAGAAAAACCAACCTTTCATGTAACAAGCTAAGGGCTGTTTGTCTGTGGGTCACCTTGAGCTTTAAACATGGTTTATTAACAAAAAACATGCACAAACCATAACTTAGTATTACATATGAATCTGGCTATTGTGAGTTACTCTGAAAGCTCTGCTATAAAAGAAACCATCAGCGAGAGCTGGGCTGTCAGCAAGGAGTGAGGTGTGAGTAGGTTGGCGCACTGACAATGGCATGATCAGGAAACCACCAGCAAGTGAACTTGTATGCTTCAGATTTAGATTTCAGAAGTGCAGCAACGGCCTAACTATTATGTGTCAATTTTATGCCCAACTATAGTTTAGCCTACCCAACCTTCCAGGCAAAAATCTCATCATCCCTGATCATTGGCTGGTGGGGTTTGTATTCCAAAGCAACTGAAGGGCACCAGGTTGGCCTGATCCAATAGGAATCTTCTTATGTTCTTAAACAAATAATGTTTTGCCTCATCTAATCTCTCCCCGACAAAAAATGCATGAAAAGTAAGTAACTCTGGCTTGAGTCTAAGGCTGTTTTGAATTAGCGGAAAGACACTTTCACTTGCCCGAGGCAGCCCCCCAAATTCTGGTGATTTCTCCATTATGTACATCCCCAATGCCTCTTCCCACACCATCCTGGAAAGCTCCACAGCCCCCAAGAGTGGCTTTGGGGAGCTGAAGAAGTTGCAGTGCAGAGGAGGTTCCAATAAAGTCCTGCTATATGAATAGAGTTCCACTTGCAGTTCTCTGAATTCAACCCATAAGAAATACAGTAATTCCCATTACTAGGTTCAGTAAGGGACAGCTACTGTATAAGCTATTCCATGGCATAAAATGTTTAGCAGAGTCACTAGGTGGCACTGCGCATTGTGTAGAATTAAGTAAGAATTCAATGTTTTGTATTCTAGAATAAGAGCATAATAAATTCACCTTAAAGCATATGCATGTATTGTTTCTCTGGCTTCTTACTACCGTTTTCAGAGTAAATGTATCATGTCAACACATATGGAAAGGTGAAACCTACCCAGCAGTGGCTGACAGGGCCATGTTGCTGATCTGGGTTCCCAATGCCACACACTGCTGCCCATCACTAGGAGGAAAAGGACCAAGGCAGTGGGGAGCTCAGCACAGTGTGAATGTAATAGTAGAAGCTTAAGATTGACTCTGCTAAGCTCCACGGCGCCTGGCCCCTCCTTATCTCAGCAACTGGAAGCCACATGTGGTGTTGAGAAGCCAAGTCAGCAACATAGTCATGCCTACAGCACCCCGCAAGCCACTACATAGCCACTCATAGCTACATTGCTATTCTCATCCGTTTGTCAGGGAGGTAATACTCACAATAATTCTTACAAAGGAAGAAGTTATCAACTATCAAACTCCAATAGACTGGTGTCACTAGAGGGCATATACCCAATAGTTCTTCAAGGACTTAAATGTGAATTCATGGGGGGAGGGGATTAAACAAAATTAAAATAAGCCTTCCTACAAGATGTTGGCCTATGAAGCATAATTTAATTAGAGGCAAGCACTTTTAATTACAGAATTGTTAGATCTGTGGATAAATAGGGTATATAAAAGGAAACATGTTTTTTGCAAAAGACCATGCTACGTAGGTTATTAACATCATCTGAAGATATCAACAAGGATGTAGACAAAGTGATCCAGAGAAAACCACCTGCTTGGTCTTTCACAAAAACAATCCATAGTTTTTCTCAAAAAATACCCCTAAGGTAACTTATGAGCCCCAGGATAAGGGATGGACCATGTTAATGAAGAAAAGAAATGGAAAAATTTGGAATTTTCACAATCAAAGGAAAACAGCAGTAGTCCTAAACTCAGAGGCCTATCCCACAGAGTTCAATGGAACTTACTCTCTAGTATGTGTACTTAGGGCAGTAGCAAGAAGTCAACCCATTACCTTTTATGGTTTAGTAATACAAATTTAAACAAAGCTATTAATTAATGGAGATTCTTTTGGTAGGTCAGCAGAGACCAATTTGTTCATCAATACAGATTGTTAGCTGCATTTACAGAACCACATCTCATAATCAATGCATAGCTGGTTAACCCCTGTTAAACCTTCTACAGTACATTGCAGATGGGAGTTCTTTACATAGCTTTACATACTTACATTATTGCATTCACCCAGGAAATACAGTGCAAATCCATCAGCATTTGTAGCTGCCAAAGAACAATTAAAACATTAAGGAAAAGACTGATATACTTGCTGAGGTTATATAGGGCATGCCCAGCTAGCTTTCTTTATTAAACTTATATGAAGAACTATACTAAACTATACTTCACTAAAAACGAAGTTTATTAATAACACAAAATCACTTTAGGAATTACATTCATCTGTGATGCTCTTTACATAAAATATGTTCTCAATGGAATTTGGCACAAAATATATGTTAAAACGTTCTATTTCTAAGCTCCTAGCTATGGACAGAACAAATTATACAATGGTCTTGTTTTGTTCCGTGAGTGAATAACGGTCTAAGTATAAACTGAAAATACAGGACAAAACTTTGAAAGCTAGAAAGACCTTCCAGTGGGGGGGGGGGCGGGTCTAGGGGGGAGATTTTCAATGTCTTGTATAGTTACCATCAAAGCCATCAGTCTTGTCTTATCACTAATTATTCCACCAGCTCCTGTTACCAACCTGCAATCTTTTTCAACCTGCCTTGATTCCCATTCTTCTTTGCATTGCCGAAAAAAAGGTAAGAGCAAAATGAAAATGTGAACAAAATTGTTATGCAAAAATAATTTGCTCCACCTATTACTAATTATACTTATTGGTGTCGTTTGTATTTCATTTTTTCCCTCTAAGTGCAATGCAATGAACCATTTTCGACCTCGCCCAGTGAACTACTTTTCACAACTGCCCTCTAAACCAGGGGTTGCTGATCTGGTGCATGTGGGTGAAGGCCTTTCTTTGGTGACCCTAGGATAAACCATAATCCCTAGATGCCAAGCTTTCTTTTATTTCCTTTATATATGTTTCTAGTATTTTTAGAACCTGAGATAGAAGGCAAAACACAGATACCATTCTTCACATTTTTTCCATGGGAAATCAGCCTGATCCATGCTTTCGGTGTTTTATTTTATCCTCTGCTGAAAATACTCCTGCTGGAAAAATTCCTGCAGACACGCATGTGTGAGAGGGGGGTGGGTGAGAAGCATCTGGGAGAGCAGGGAGAAATGCACATGTAGCCTCTGTAGGCAAGAGGCTCTGTAGATATGTAGTCCTCAGTTAAGAGAGAGAGGTGGGTGGATGTGGGGTTTTTTTTGTTTTGTTTTTTGTTTTTTTGTTTTTTTGCAATTTTGAAACCATGAAGCAGCGTCTCCGCCCCCATCGTTCAGCCCGGACACTGAGGTCCAGCGCTGAGGGCCTTCTGGCGGTTCTCTCACTGTGAGAAGCAAAGCTACAGAGAACCAGGCAGAGAGGCTTCTCGGTAGTGGTGCCTGCCTTGTGGAATGCCCTCCCATCAGAAGTCAAGGAAATAAACAAGTACCTGACATTTAGAAGACATCTGAAGGTCAGGGAAGTTTTTAATGTGTGACATTTTAATGTATTTTTAATCTTTGTTGGAAGATGCCCAAAGTGGCTGGGGTAACCCAGCCAGATGGGTAGGGTACAAAGAATAAATTATTATTATTATATTATTATTATTATATGAGGGGGAAATAGTTTTCTTCCAGAGGTTTCAGTGGGTAAGGGACTGATTTTCTTTGAAAAACTGGAAAAAATGCAATACTGTGTTTGTTTTCTTAAGTACTCTTTTTTAAATGTATTTTTATTAAATATTTTCTTGATTTACAAAAGTATGTGCTATGTCTCTCTCTCTCGCATTTTTTCCATGTAACATTTTTACAAATCAGTTTCATTTGTTGAGACATTAGGAAGAAAAGGGGGAATCCCAGAATGCACTCCTTGGCCAAATACTGGAAGATATTCTATACTCTGAAACATTTGAAAGTACCTTTCCAACATTAAGCCTTAAGTGCACTGCTTGTTTAGTAATTCAGTCAAATACAGAAGCATTTACTGTATATTTCTGCCTTTGAATCTTGGATCCATCATAATAAACATAATAAATGTTTTCTTACCCATTCGAATGATGCTACTCAATTCATATAAGAGCAGTTGATTGTGCCCTCCTATATCCATCCGCTGCTCTATAAAGCCGTTCAGGTCATATACCACTGCTTGGATATCAGGATTCTGGTACTATTGAAAAACAAGCACATATTGAAGAACTATTAAAACTTTTATGAAAAATCAATATGATCAGATGTTATTTGTTTTGGTGTTTTACAGCTCCTATTTTGGAAATAGGTTTGGTGTTCTTATTGTTTAAATTTTAATAAAAATTATTAATACAGCAGCAGCAGTAGTAGTTGGTTAATCTAAAGCAACAGAAAACCCAAAAGAGAAAGTGAAGTCAATGCTTAAGGAGAAGGAAGTCAGGGAATGGTGAAACACAACAACCTAAAGATACTCTCCTTTTCTATTAGCACAACAGAAGTAAATAATAATAATAATAATAATAATTTAAAGAAAGAAAGAAAGAAAGGAAGGAAGGAAGGAAGGAAGGAAGGAAGGAAGAAAGAAAGAACTCTCATAGCTCAGTGGCAGGGCCCATGCTTTGCATGCAGAATATTCCAGGATTAATCTCTGGCATCTCCAGGTAAGGCTGAAAACCCTGCAGAACTGCACTTAGCTCAGTGTAGACCACAGACTGGATCCAACCAATTATGTTTGCCTACAGTGTGTAGGCCCTGCACAGATAAACATTTTGGCAATGCTAACTGAAGAATCAATATATTGATTTCTTACATGGCAGAACTTCCATATCAGGTTTATATTGAAAACTATTAACCTATGATTCTTTAAAAGCAAGGATCACAAATTCTTTGAACTGTGCATGGTTCAACTGCAAACTAACATCTAACATGAACAAATATAGTCAAAACTAATTGTAAATTAAGTGAAAATTTCTTAAACTAATTCAGCTATCCATGTAAAAGAATAAAAGAACAGTATTCTTTCTGAGCACAAAATTTTAAACTACTTGTTCAATTTTAAACAGCCTAAATGTGTGTGTACGTGTGTGTGTGTGTGTGTGTGTGTGTATTAAAACATTTATATATATATTTTAAAAAGCTTCCATTTTTTAGATGATTTAAACCACACTTTCAAGGTAATTTCTTTGCTATTCATAACTACATGAAAAAGTTCCTCTTTGCATTTCTTAACAATGATAAAGGAGTGAAGGACCTGAAATATTAGATCATAAAATGAAATTAAGAGTGCTTTTTACACTTGACAGCAGAACAAAGAGTATTTAAAAAGTGACATTTTTAAGTTTTAAAAAGGTGCTGTTTTCATTTAAAGGCTAATGAGAGCAAGACAGAGGGAGCGTTATTACAATTCTAAATTTAGAGCTTAGGATAAATTTTCAGATAAAGCAGAAAATGGTCTTCAACTTATATATATATATAGTACTGAGAAATAAAATACCATAATTTAAATTTCCATATTGCCAAGGCAATACATTAGTAAAGTATAATTTCCATGTCTTTCTGTCTATGACTTGCCCATCAGCCAGCCATAGAGTCACCACTCCTTCTCCTCCCAGTTCAGTTGGTGGAGGGGGGGGGGGTCAAACACAAATCCCTGGACATTCCATTCCTCTCTGTTTTCATCCCCTTTTCTCTCTCTTCCTGCCATGTCAAGGGATGCATGAAATTAGACTGAGGCCACATGAAGCCCTAGGGCAACACACTCCTGCCTTATGCTCTCACATTTCAGCTTCAGATTAAGAGTTAGACAAATAGCCAGCTGAAAGTTATGGAAGAAAACCCCAAGTAAATGCATTATGGATAACTTACTGAGGATGATGAGCTGAATGACAAGTATAACTTAAAAGTGCACATCTTCTAATGTATAATACACAACAGCAGAAGATTCTACACCCACAGGGCACATGTAACCAAGTCTAAATATGGCTGAATGCCAAGGAAGAAATGTGAGCAAGCACATACTGCCAAATGAGCAACTTGTCTCTCTCAAAATATATATGCATTCTCCTCCATGATATGTCTTCAATATTTTCTCACAAAGACGGCAAAACCTAAGCCTGCTTGATGGAACTATCCTATGCATAAATTTCAATGGGTGTTACTACCAGTGTATATAGGATTGCAGTCAGTTGTTGTGAATGTTTCAGCCTCACTGTTGTAATTTCCTCCAGCACAACACAGCATAGCACAACGGTTAGGAAACAATAACACTTCACTTCACAGAAGTACAATTCCCATGATCCCCTGAAGAAGCCAGAAAGTGTAAACATTTATAGTGTCCATGTGCTCTTGAAGAGATACAGCAGCAACGCATGAGAGGACTACTAGCAACAGATGGCAATGTTTTATTGAAAGCATGCCACAGCAATCAGTGAAGTACTTCAACAGTTTTCCTAGTGCTATCTTCAGTTTGGCATAGGGGGAAAGAGCTGGAACTACAGGAAATAAAATACATGCAGCATTCAATGGCTGAATTTCACACAGCTGCATCTGAAATTACCAGCATCAGGTGGGATGTGTATTTCTTAAAATGACTGCAAAAATTACAGAAAAATAACACCTCATGTTGATATTTCCCTAACTAATCCTTAGAGGTGAACTGAGATCCACCTGTAGTCTAGAAAGCTCTGTGCTAAGATGGGAGAAATAAATAAAAAGAGGGGATTATAGCATGGTAAGAAAGGAAGGGAAAATGTCTGCAATTTCCACTCCCTGACTCATCAATCAGAAAATGCAAAAACATTCTACTTGGAAAGAGCAGAGGTGTGTTGCAAAGAAAATCTCATGAAAGTATTTTCCATTTTTGAGGGGCTGCATATTATATTGTGATTAAGCGCATTCATACAGTAGGACTCCTACAGCTCAGATTGACAGTGATATCATACCAGTAGAACAAAGACTGCTTGGACAAACTCACTCCAGAAATTATGGCAGGACACTCTGATTTAATAAGAACTAAGAGTCTAGTTTTTCTTTTTACTGTTAGTCAGGTTTTTATGGCACACAGGGAAATGGTTTAGCTAGAAAATTTTAAGTACATTTCCATTTTAAAACTTTTAATAATTTAAGGCATTTCCATCAATGAACTACTTTTCAAAACAATAAGATGCTTTTTATTCAGTGATTTGCTCACAATATGCATAATTTGGGAAATGGTTTACAATGTTGCAACATTTCCAGCATACCATTTCTTCTTATCAATGTTTCAAGTTGGCATTTGAAAGGAATATGTTCTGTAAATCACAACAACCAAAAATAACTTTAGCAGGTCTCAGTTCAGAAACTAATCAGACCTTTACATGGTAAAGGATCAGCACCAATTTTACCTTCACAAGTATACATAAAATCATATATCATGTAGATACCCAATTATAAGCAATTCAGGATAGCTTAATCTCAGGGTTCTGAGTTTGAGCCCAACAATAGGCAAAGAATTCCAGCATTGCAAGAGGTTGGACTAGATGGCTCTCAAGGTCCCTTCCAATGTTACAATTTGTACAGTTCTTTGTTACAAAGTTCAGGAAGATCACTTAGGATTGGGTACCTATTTGGTGTCACTCATTCCTTAGCTAAGCCTAATAGATTCAAATGTTGCTCCATATGCAATTGCATGAGAAATCTGGAAATATTAATTTTTCTGGCTGTGATTCAGAGAGCCCTTGAATTATACACTGGGATTTCTGTATTCACAGCAGCACTCTGGAACACACAATAGCCTCATTCAAAGTTAACAAAAGCAGTGTGGATTATTTAGGGGGAAACGGCACACTACATTGCAGCCATGTGTGACATTAACCTGACATTCCTTCTATACTGCAAAATGCTCTTGGAAGGGGGTGATTTGCTGACAAGGGATTGGGAGGGGGGAAAGGAAGTTTTTAACCAGGCATGTTACCCCTGGAACTCCCCCAGCTGCTTTTGCCCCAACCTAGTGCCTGTGAAGTATGCACAGATCCAGAGTACAACGGTTTGAGCAGGGCAGTTTAAATAAATAATAATAAATTTTATTTATACCCCACCCTCCCCAGCCAGAGCCAGGCTCAGGGCGGCTAACACCAGTAAAATTACAGTAAAAACATAATAGGGGGAAAAACCAATTTAAAATACAGGTTAAAATGCAATTTAAAATGCAGCCTCATTCTAAAATAGATCAAAACCATAAGGGTCAGACTGAGTCCAAACCAAAGGCCAGGGGGAACAGCTCTGTCTTGCAGGCCCTGCAGAAAGATGTCAAGACCCACAGGGCCCTAGTCTCTTGTGACAGAGCGTTCTACCAAGTCAGGGCCAGTACTGAAAAGGCCCTAGAGAAATGGTGGCTGCCTAAGCCATCCCTTATCTCATGTTCCTTCTACAATGCAAATGATTTCCTCTTGAAAAACTTAGAAAACACAAGAGAGAACCAGCTGCCACAGCTAGAGCTAAAACAAGTATCTGAAAGGTGAGAGATGGAAATGCACACTCCGCACTCAAATAGACTAGGATCCAGCCTCCAAGGGGCCTTTTCTGCCCTCCACACCTGCTAGCCATTCCCCCTTCCTCAAAGGAAGGCTTTTTTGCAGGTTGGAAGGAGGGAGGAGGGAGGAGGAAGTTTTCACAATGCAAGGCAAGAGGATGGAAAGAGTGATGAAACTTAAGTAATAGGGGATTTTTGTTTTTTCAAACTTGCTTAATTTCCAGGGCAAGCTGGGGGTGGCTCACACATCCCTAATCACAGTTTCAATACATTTGGTTGCAATGTACCATGTCCTTATTTACTTCTTAAGGCTCTGAATGGTATTTTAATTGGTCTGAAAGTTGTTAGTGTGCTCACCAGCAATTTCTCTGGAGCTAATTCAATGAATGAAGTGCAACTCATCAGGAAATTCATTTCAAATCAACAGAAGGCTGCTTGGACAGTTTTATGTTCTGGGGAACGGAGACACACCTGTACGGTACTTACCCTGCTGATATGCTTAGGAGTCGAAACATCTGTAAGAAAAGGAAGCAAACAATTAGATGCTCCTGGAAAGTTCGGGATAATTTTAATTTTCAAAAAAATTCCAACGTTAAATAATCCTACTGCTGCTTTCAGTGTCTATTACATCACAATATATTTCGAATTGTTTTATTCCACATCCTTATTTTCAGTAGAATACTTAATTTTGGCAAGTTTTAAGAATTCAAAGCTATTCAACATATTAATCTATGGCTCATATTTGCAGCTTGCACTGGGGGAAAAGTCACACTTCTATGCTCCCTGAATCTACAATCCAGACCCTTGGGCACATGTCCATCTTATGGCACCTCAATGCTGCTAAAGGCACTGGTAAGATAGTATGAAATCGGAATTGCAAATTTCCATGACATTCTTCCCTGGTGCACCCAGCCAAACAATGGGCAAGTGGAAGTTACCAGAGGCTGCAGCCCCACCAGCAGCAGGCATAGGAAACCTCCCGGTATGAGGCATTTTGGGGAAAGACATGCTGACATCATATGACAGCAGTGGGTCTGATCCAGACTTCTTTGCTGCCCCATTCTGAGAACTGGCACAGTGAAGGGGCATTTTCTTCCCTGCCCACCTTCTGCCTAGGCCACCATGAGCGCCAGGCTAAGGGTGGTCTGGCTCTTTAACCTTCTGCCTTAAACAAGACACATGAAATATATTGGTGGAATAGAGCTGAGAAGTTTTCTTGTGCTTTCTCTAGCAACACTGCACCAACTGAGTGCTGACACAGCCTGGTCCAGAGAAGGAAGACACATGTCTAATAATTAACTCTTTATTGGCAAGAGAAGCACTTACAGCAGCTTCCACAGTGCTCTTAGCCTCTAGGCAACTGTCCACAGGTCTGCCCTATGGAGCAGGTGCAGCAACAGTGGGGCCACTCCCCTCCCCTGCCTTATATACCTTCCTCTGACAGGTTGCATGCCCACAGCATGAGACTTCTCCTGCATGGAAGTCATCGCTGCTCTTCCCTTTTCAAGCCCCTCCTGGTTCTAGGAGACAGTGGGATGGGGAAGCTGAAGAATCTTCTAATCCATCCCACACCAGATCCATCCCTTCTTCTTCCGCCACATCCTGTGCACCTTCCTCCACCTTCAAATGCCCTCAGTCTCACTTCCCTGGCTCCTGCCTTGCAGGTGGTGTGACACCCCATAAATCACTGGCCCCCCTCTCCTGGGTCACTCCCCTGGTCCTCTGTCTCTGCTGCACACTCTTTGGAGCCTGCCTGCCAGATTACTAACCCACCAATATATATGGAATTATGAATTTTAAAATTGAGGACATGCTTATGGGATGGGGCAATACCTAGGGGAGTTTCAAGTTGCTGTGAACTGGTGTTTTACAGACCAGCCAAAGTCTACAGATTTGGCTCAGTCACATAAGAACAAATTGTAACAGTCTCTGTGTTTTGTTTTCGATATACTGTACAATGTTTGGAAAGATTTCAAGCTGAATGCAAATGGTTGCTTTTCCTCACTAATCAATGTGATGTTCTGACTGATGTATCTTTTTTTCCACCTGTATGCATTGAGGTTCCTTTATACAAATAAAGCCAAAACAAAATAACCATGAAACAATAATCCTGCATGATTAAAAACGAGAGTAAATTCCTGTAACTTCTCTCCTCCTAATGTTAATCTGCCACAGAATATAAAATATATTGGCTCACTGGCTCACTTGGTTTCTGTGTTCTTGAGTACATTGAAAACAAACAGACTTTTGCTGAACTTTGCAATGCAATCCTCAACATCTGCAGAAAAGTCAAGACTGAACAGTTCCCTCTTTTCAGACCAGCTGACAAGAGAAACAAAAGGAAATACCCCTTGGGAATTGTCTGCTAACGTCAACAAGGGTAAGGGGATCATTAGCAGTAGAAATGATAGGTTACCACATGGGAGAGAGCAGGAATCCAATGTAGAACAGATTTACGTCAAGGGAACTATTTCATTCTCTCCGAAGGAACCCTACTGTAACTACAACATACGTACATTTGTACTAAAGACGTATTTTATGCACTGTACTCTAGGGACTGAAAATATGACACTGAGCAAATGTTCAAATGTCCTCTGGACAAACACGAGCACTGGAAAAATGACAAGAAAATGCATTCCTTTATTTCTTCAGGATATTTGAACAAATCTGTTTTGAATAATACTCTACCTTTTTCCTAAGGGCTTATCCGCACTTCCTCTTGTCCTGCTGCTTTCCCCCCAGGGAAAACCACTCTTTAGCACTCATTCAGAGCAAATGGCAATTCAGGTTCTCTCCAGATTGAGATTTGCTCTCATTTAGCACTAAAGAGTGGAAAAGGAGTGGGACAAAGGGATGAATGCTGTGGTAAAGATTCATGGTAGAACAGAACAGAACACAACAGAACAGAACAGAATAACTGAGTTGGAAGAGACCCTGAAGATCATCTAGTCCAACCTCCTGCAATGCAGGAATATGCAGCTGTCCCTTACGGGGATCGAATCTGTGACCTTGGCATTATTAACACCACACTCTAACCAACTGAGCTATCAGCATAATAAAAAAACACTCAGTGGAGAAAATAATTAAACATGTAACTAGAAAAAAGCATGGAAATTATATTATTTCATGTGACATGTTCATTTCATCTCTGAAATACATAGAAGAAAAAGAATGCAACTCTAAAATGTTTTTCTCTTCACGCATTTCTCTGTAGCACTCCCTATCTTTTCTTCCAAATGAATTTATACCTGCCACAACTCCCTGAATTTAATGTTATATAGCAGCAACCTCTCCAAACAGAATTAAGAGCTTTCACTTTACTGTAACACAGAAAGGGCAAAAGCCTTTAAGATGTTTAAGATGTCTCTATATACAGGACAACCCGAACTGTTACTTTGTGCCGTGCCTGCTTTGCTCCTGCAGGCTGCTCAGCTCAACATTCAGTGATGAATTCCCTCAAGGGATCTTCTGAGGCTGTTTCATCACAGTGCTTTGTTCTATGACAATAGAGGTGTGCTCACCTCTGCGGAGAGAAAGCAGCCTTGAAGAAGCGAGGCTGTTTTATGCAGGCGGATGAGTCACCTTTGAAGGTCCAAGAGGCTCCCACCGCCCCCACTTTGTAATGAAGTTCTTGTATCAAAATTTAAGAGCAAATGTCAATAAAATGAAAACAGACATCAATGGTCTTGGCAAGCAAGTACAGAGATCACATTGACTGTGGTGAATAATATATTAAATTACACATAGTTTTTATTGCATCCCAGTAAACTCTAAAGCCGGATCTGGGTGGAATACTGGTCCCTGGGATATGAGGTCTGGTAGGATTGGGAGTGTCCATGCAGTGATCACTGTCAGAACTAGAAACTCAAAGAAACAAAGACGCTGGGGCCAATAGGGGCACCACTAGGACTAGTTGTGCCTGTTCCCATATCTTGTACAGAATTCTTGGTAGGATCACCACCAGAGGAAAAGCATAATGGAATCCAAGAGGCCATGGTGATATCAGAATGTCCCAGGCCTCTGCTCCTGGGTCCTGGAACCTCTAGTAGTAGTATGGGAGGCAAAGAGGTCCACATTGAATGGGCCCAGGGTTCACTGAAGGTGAACATGGGGCAGGCACCCACAGCAGAAGTACTGAATGGCTAGTTGTGCTACAGAGAGTTTGAGCCACTTGACGCTGTGTTGGAACTTGGTGGCTGTCAAGTCCACTGAGATTAACTGTCCCTCGCAATGTGCTCCCCAGTCTTGTAGGCTTGGTATCTGATGTTATGGTTCTTTGGTAGCCAAACCTTTCCAAAGGTTGGTCTCCTTGGTCCACCAGTGCATGCTCTCTTGTAAATGTGGAGGGATTGGAACATAGAGATGATTGCTGTGGATAATCAACCATTGGTGTGGTAAGAGGAACCACTGAAGCGGTCTCACGTGCAATTGGGCCTGTGAAGTGAATTGTGAGGCCAACATGCATAGACCCAGGATACAAGCTAACAACATGATGTCCATCCTCTTGGACAATATCAATAGTTTGGCATCAGCTTTAATCTTGACTGGGGTAGAGAGAGGAAGATCTCTGGGCCTGTGTTGAAGTGGAGGATGGGCAGAAAGATAATCCTCAAAGCCCAGGAAGGAGAGGAATGACAAGCCTATGTCACAACCTGTGCTGAGCTAGTTTCCTCTGGGGCACTGAACTAGACATGCAGTGGCCAGGAAACAGCAGGGAGAACAAGGGTAACTGGTCTTACGTTGTCTCTAGAACGATGGGTCCACTTCTCCTGCTTTTCCCATCTAAACTGCTTCTGCACTACACTAGCAGTAGACTGTAGATGCTTGGTGTTCAGCAAAGCCTTATGGGGCTGCTGGGTCTCACAATCGCCCATCAGGGACTGCTGTGAGCCCAAAGAGGCCATCTCACCCTTTAAAAGAGGGAAGAGTCTTATGAGGGAACAGAAGGTCACCACACACAACTGCTGCAAGGAAGCAGTGGGTCCCAAAGGCCTGATTTTGCTTGCTCAGGAGCACTGGGCTCATCTGGGCCTTGTCAGGAAACCCTTTCTGTCATGGATTGCAGGGGGGGTTGGGGGAATCTTGACAAACATAGTTGTGCCTGTAAGAATCCTCTGGTACCAAAGGGATGCAATCTGTAACCAAAGCTGCAAAGGGGGCAAGCACTGCCACAGCCACTTGCAGAGCTTCCAGGAAGCTTTCTAGCATCCTAGCTGCTGCCAAGCTCAGCCCACAGCCACGATCTGTGAAATCAGATAAAAATTGTAGCCAGGAGTAAACGCCCCAGGCAAGCTGCCTGCTTCTCCCTCTTCTGAAGAGGGGAAACAGGAAAGGGGGGAGAGAGATCTAGAATTTTTCTTTTTTTAAGAAATAAGAATAAGAATAATAAGAGGGTTAAAGAGTGAAGTGAGGAAGAATAAGCTAACCCAAGATGATGAAATAAGAAGAGCCAAAGGCAATGCGACTGCTTCATCGAGGCAAGAGCAAAAAACTGAAGAGGGGACAGCCTATCTTCTTGTAATAGCTACTCCTGCCTTTGCCCACTAGAGGCACAAGGAAGCCCAACTCCGTTGATTTATGGCTGTGCTTGTAAGTCAAAATAACTTCTCAGAAAGGAGGAGGAAGAGACATACTCTCCTTCCTTGGAGGTTTTTAAGCAGAGGTTGGATGGTCATCTGTCATGGGTGCTTTAGCTGAGTTTCCTGCATTGCAGGGGGTTGGACTAAATGAGCCCTGGGGTCCCTTCCAACTCCATGATTCTATGATTCTATTCCTACTACTGCATGTTCAAAAATGTATGGAAATACAATTCCAGAATCAGCCCAATCATCAGGAAAATGATTCCAAAAGTTACTGAGATATTACCTTCCTCTGTGTTGTGTTTCCTTCTCAGCCATTTTTCCACTGTTTCAGCACTTACACTTTCTGACACAAATTCATCCAGTACCTGGGGATGGAGAGAAAGATAGGCCTTCACTTTTTCATCTGTCAAACCTGAAAAAGAGAACATTGCTGTTTATACTATGACTATTTTAATGAGAAAAGTTATGGAAATAACAAAAAAGACAATCAGGAATGAGCTCTGTTGTGCCATGTACATGAGAATCACCTGGCCTGAAGACTTTGCAATAATTCAAAAGGTGATAAAAGAAAGATATAATAGAGGCCTGCAGTCTGCAAGTAAGAAATTGCATGAAAGTCCACTAACTGACCACTATGAAATCAACCCATGAGCAGAAAGCTAAAGGTAGGCAAACAGTTGCTGAGCCACTGGCAAATGAAAACCAATGTGTAAATATGAAGGGCCAAGTGTCTGGAGGACCTTGAGAGAAAGCCAAGTAGACAAGTAACTACCGTAAATGGATAAAAAAAGAAGAAATATTAATTAAAGCAACAACTTTAATTAATGTAAACATACATTAATTAGTGTGTGTTTTGTTAAAGTAGAAACAGACTTTTGAGGAAACATTGCACTGAGTTGACAAAGCAACACTTCAGTGATGTCAGATACATGTGTCTGAACAAGTTTCAGATGGCACATAAAAAAATTGGGGGGGGGAATCTAAAAATAAAGATTACCAGACATTTACTATATTTCAAAAAAGTGAAAATCAGGACACAAGGTGTTGCGCTTCCGACAAGGGTTGCCGAATTTTCCCACACATTTAAGTGATTTCCGCTTGGATACTGTTTCCGACTGCTGTGTTCCAGTTATGTCCGGGAAATTCTGGACGTATGGCAGCCTTATTCCCACTCCATCTCCCACCTGCATGTGTGCTATCCATTGATATAGATCTAAGAAGCAATAGTGGATGCACGTGGGTTGAAGGCAATACACAAGTCTCTACTGCTAAGTGGGAGGCGGGGGGGGGGGAGCAAAGAGCGAAGAGTGAAGAAACTGCCATTGCCAGACAGCACTGTGTGATAGCAGCTGAATGATGGTGTGTACTAGGACTCCTCTCAGCAGCACACTGCAAGGTCATGACCTGGAGAGTACCCTATTCATCTCATAAAACAAAACAAAATAGGAGCTATTTCCAAATATATTTCTTCTTCCAAAGAAAAGCATACGAATAGAGACAAGTATGCGCGTGCACACACACGCACACACATACAAGCAGAGTAGTTAAGATTTGGATATAACCACAGACCTCAAGTTATTGCACTGAAAGGAAAGAGAAAGTGGAAACTTATAAAGGAGGTATTGTGATGATTTTTTTCAAGGGAAAGGAATTGTACTTAATGAAAATATACCATGTCCCACTGCAATGTCACCAGATTCACTCCATGGAATTACAACTGGCAAAAACAAATAAAGCCTGCAAACGGTACACATGTAGTTGGCTACTTAAGCAGAGATGGCCCAATTCTGAGCTTGAACCATTGTTGCTCTTCAGTGGTTCAAATGTGACTTTCCCACAAGTTCAAACAGTATTTATTCCCAGAGAAAAATGGCCAAAAAGCTCCCTTCATAAGTTTCAAACACAAGGCAAAAATCTCACATGCGAGTACTGACAAACCTCCTAAAGCTGGTCCACCTGTTTTGTGCGTCACAATTCATCCCTGCTTCATTGTTGATATTGTTGAACTACAGCTCCCATCATCCATGACCACTGGTCATCATGACTGTGGCTGATGGGAGTTGTAGTCCCAACAACATCTGAAGCGTACCAAACTTTAAAAAATTGGTACTAAACAAGTTTGTACTAGGAATGTTTCTTGCCTGCTTTGAACAGACAAACCAGCAAGTATGTCTGTCTGCAACTTGTACAGCAGGAATGGGAAATCTCCAGATGTTTTGAGGCTATTGCTCCCATCATACTGGCCAAGATGTGAGTTAGCATCCTACAGCATCAGGAAAGCTGCAAGTTCCCTATCCCTGTTCTACAGCATGAAAATAAAGACTCTCACTTTAAAGATAACGAGCGGGTAACAGTGGCAAACAATAGCACAGTTCTGAGAGTACCGAAGTAATCAAATACACAAATAAACTGAAAGCAATAATAATAGCCTGACAGACATGGTAGAATTTTAAACAGAAAATGTTAACATACGTGACAGAATGTCATTATTCAGTACAGAGTCATTTCTGTGTCCTCACTTACCCTTACTTAAAGCCCATTGATGTCCACGGTCCTGTTTATGCATAATAATGCAGTACCACAGTCACTGAGACTAAAACAAGTATCTTCAAAACACTGTACTAGAAAAACAACAGCTTACATTTAATAATAATTTTTTTAAAAGCAGCTCTGGTCGCCTCATAACTTTGAGTTTAGCATGCAAGGTTTTCCTGATCTTACAAGTTTTTCATTGTAAAAATCCATTCCCTATCTTCACGTTGCAAGAGCAATACGATACAAATATTTTTCAAAGGTGTGTCGGAAACAAGTGCAGCAAATCGCCTAGAGGGAGTAAGTTGCATGTTTTCACAAACAGAAAACACACTGAATACAAAAGTGATAATTAGTTCTGCTGGGGACAGAACTAATTAGAATAACTCCTTAACTACTGCTTCTCACTGTGAATGCGTGGATAAGAAACATTTGTTTTAGCACAAATAATAAAAAATTATTCCTTCATCATCGTTATTTCTACAATAATAATATTTTTATGTAATGCTTCTAAAGCATTCAAAACACTTCATATACACTCATAATGCTTATAACAACTGACTTGTAAAGTCAGTATTATTCTGATGGGGGTATTGTGGCTGAGAGATGTACCTTATTTATGCATTGCTCATGTGTAGTACAACTGGGTGTCAGGGGACTCAGCTACACAGCTGCAAATAAAACGTTTTAAATGTGTTGTAAAGTGCAATATACAAATGTGACACAAGACGGCAACAGTGAGCTATGCCAAATTCAATGTATTTTTCAAAACTTTTTTTAAAAAAGCATTTTCACAGCATTGTTTATATGTGTGTAGATTCCATCCTGAAGTAACATCTAGGCACAAGGAGCGTCTTGCAACTCTGCCATTCTATTCAGACAATTGCTCACAATGCATGTTTGTTTACTTTTAAAAATCCAAAGTCAGGAGTAAGACTAAAGATGTGGCCCCACTCTGGTCTGTGAACATGGCCTATAAGCAAGTTACACGTGTGCAGGGATACATGGTCTGCCTAAGGCTACCTACCTAGTGAGCTTTGAATTATAGACTTACCAGCTCACAGTGCCTTTTATCAGCTTTGGGTCATAAACTTCACACTTAACTAGGTAGAGATAGCCTTGCCAGTTATGCATGTTCTTGCTACCTTCTTGTTAATATTTTATTACAATGCACTTTGTGTGGAGCTGGCTTCAAAAACAGTCTAGAATTTTTTGTCAGTCCATAATAGGGTGGCAAGCTTGTTAACTGGGACTGGGCAATCTGACATTACTCCTGTCCTCCGAGAGTTGTCTCCCAGTGTTTCTTGGCTCAGTTCATGGTGCTGGTTAAGTCCTGCATCATTTGCTGATAGATCACCTCCTCCCACATATAGCTACGCAGACAATGAGGTCACCTCTGAAGACCCTTCTCCAGGTGCCCTCACCAAATAAGGTGAAGCAGTTGGCTACCAGGAAGAAGGCTTTGTTGGCTATAACACCCTTTTTGATATGAGGACATTCTTATTTCCCCAGAATTCTAAGCAGATTTTTAATGGCTCTTTAGCAGCGTTTAATGGATGAAATTCAACATGGCACTAAGAGGGTTTTTTCATCAATGCATGCATTTCTGCTTGTCAGACAGAACCATGTCTCCTCTCCACCCCCACATTCTTCTGTTGGTTCTCCTGACCCTCCAGAGCAGATTTTCTTCTGGGAGGGAACATTGGGGGGGGGAGCTCTTGTGCACTAGCTGGAGTCCTTCTGCTGGCTTTCACCAACACGCCAGGTTAGTTGAATCCAGTCAAATGTTTTTGCTTTTAGATCTGTTGCACTGGTTGAGAATTCTATTGGATTGTTTTATTCTTATGCTGCCTAATACTTTTCAATGCCACATTCTGCATTTTAAAATTTCTAAATTGTATTTTTAGAATATTTTAACTGATCATTGTCAGATGGCCAGGGAAACTTTGGTTATGGAGCAGAATATAAATGTAAGTGAAATCTCTTCTGCTTTTAAGTTATAGTCAAAGCATGTGTATACCACCGTTTAATATTCCTGCTGAATGATGGAATCTAGTGCTAAGAACACCCAGGATTGCTTCAAGAGAGTTTTATTTATTTATTTATTGTTTTATTCAAGAGAGTTTGTTTTATTGTTTCCAGGGAGATTAGAGGACATTGGGTGTTTACTGAGCATTCATTCTGATTAGCTCGCAGGGAGGTTAGGTGACATTGCACCAAGCAGATGCTGTCCCACTTTCCAGTTTCTATGTCCTGTCGCTTTCCTTCTTGCAGAAGTCTGGTGCCAGGACTGGTTGGTTGGGCAAGAGCTCCAAACCAACTTTAATTATGCAACCTGAACTGACCAATTGGATCCCACCCAAAAATAGAGACAAACTGGAAGTGCACAGCATCATAAAACACAGTCCTGTTTACATTGCATATAGATGCAAGTAACACAATCCATAGGTTCACTCAGCTCTTATGTTCACAGAGAACCCCTGAGTACGTTAGAGCACAATAGATCAAGATGCATTACTGTAAATCATTTTTTAAAAATGAATTTTGTAGAACTATGAATAAACGAGTTTCTAAAAACCAATGTTAGAATCAGATATCCACAACTGTACTAATCCTAACCTACACCCCACCCCCAGGCACTGCCTGTTAATAAGTCTTACTTCAGAGTCTAGACTGATTGCAAGGCTGTGACCTTAAATTGGCCTTTACATTCTGGGAAAGCTTTTCCCACCCTGAAGTGGGAAACCACATGAGGCTCCAATACGGTTTTTTAAAAAAATTATCCACTATGAGACAGGATGGTACATCCCAAAGAGCTAAATAATGTCCTGCATATCCTGGGAACCGGAAATTCCTACCCTGTGAATTCCTGTTTCAGCATGCAAAAGGGGGGATTCTGCAGTTTATTGGGATGACAGAAGGACTGGCCATGCCTTTGTGGTCCATGCAAGAGGAGTGAATCATAACAGAATACCTTCCTGCCTCTTATCAAGACAAAATCCACAGGTAAGAAATCCCTTTTCGTAGTAATTTTTTAAGGCATCCATGGCATGTGTGTACACTGCTTCATTTGGATTAGAAGCTAATCCCATTAAATGAATCCCTTCTTTGTTCAAAACATCAGAATTCAACAGTAATTTTATAATATCCTTTTCAAGTCAGACCTTTTTTTTAAAAAAAAAAATAAAGAATCACAATCCATTTAAGTGAAGAATGCACAGCACAAAAAAAGCCCTAAGCAGTACCTAACAGTTGTGCTTGGACAAAATCTGTCAACCACTAAAAAATAGAATGTGTTTTAGTGGAAACAAATTGAAAGTATCATTTTCAGTTACAGAGAATATAATTGATTTATTCTCCTATCGAATCCAAGCTTTGTTTTCCCACCAAAAAGCCCTTATACCAGGCATAGGCAAACGGCCCTCCAGATGTTTTGGGACTACAACTCCCATCATCCCTGACCACTGGTCCTGTTAGCTAGGGATGATGGGAGTTGTAGCCCCAAAACATCTGGAGGGCTGAGTTTGCCTATGCCTGCCTTATACCTTCTCCACCTGCCCGTGTGGAGTACAGGTAACTCGCATCTTACGCTTGTTTTATTTACGCGACTGCAGTGTTGCGCGGTTGGTGGGGAAAATAAATAAATAAATAAAGAGGGAGGAAACCCAGTCTCCATTTATCTATTTCCCCCATCCCACAGGCACAAAGTTGTGATCACGGTTTACCCGGCTTTGGGGATATTCTGCAAGGGCTCTGTCAGCATTTCAGAGGCCTCACACAGCACTTCCAAAGCTGGGTAAACAGGGCATCAGGCGCTAGGGCTCTGGCAGGGTCTTAGACTTCTCCCTTCTCTTTCCCAAAGCTGAGCACTAGGCTTTGGGCAAGGAGGTAGGAGGACTCTAGGACCTTGGCAGAGCCCTACCTTCCCAAAACCAGATAGGCAGTCCTGCACATTGCACAGGAGCCTGTTCCAGGGATTCATGGCTTTATGCATTTTTGCATACAGACATGGACCCCTGGAACCAAGATGTGAGTTACCTGTAGCAGACAGGGTATTCAGGGACTGGAGAGACCTCAAGTTCTGAAGGGTGAGCAGCATATAGTCTTAAAACCCCTTTTAAAAATAATGCTTTGTCACATGCTACCTTGATATAGATCTTTTATCTACTACCCAAAAGGAAATACCATTTCACAACTGCTTTTCCCGTTTGTTAGGTTTCCTTTTACCTGCTTTCAATCTTTGCATTCCCACTATTTTCAAAGGGAAATAAGGAAGTACAGTAAATAAGAGCAAGGCAAGGGAAACCTTTAATTAAGAGGCATGATTAGAAAGAAGATGGATACTTCTTCCCAAGAAAATGTTTCATCTGTTAGATGATAATCTAAGCCTTCAAAACCAACATTTTTTTTCCTGTGATTACTGTTATTACATGTAATCTGTGGGCTAAATTATAAAGTTCAGCCTTAATTATGATCACTCTGCATAAGCATTAGGAGAAGCAGACCTCAAGTTTTTATGGATTGTTCCCTGCTTAGACTAAAGAAAACCAGTGGCTTCCTTCAGCACAATTGCAACAAAATTATCATTTGAACTTCTTGTTAAATGCATGACAGCAATTTCAGATTTATAAATCAGATATATATTAGCTCCCTCTATTCACTGGTTTGCTGTTACTGAAGAAGATTGACAGGAAACCACATGCAATAAAGTTTCATGCTCAATTGTGCATATCCAAATATTAGCCCACAAAAACTTTCAAAGGCACCATTTACTGCTCTTTGCCCATGAGCACTCCATACACAGAACACTAAAATACAGTGGTACCTCTAGTAACGAACTTAATTCGTTCTGGAGATCCATTCTTAACCTGAAACTGTTCTTAACTAGAGGCATGCTTTTGCTAATGGGGCCTCTTGCTGCCGCTGCGCCGCTGGCACACGATTTCTGTTCTCATCCTGGGGCAAAGTTCTCAACTCAAGGTAACTCTTCCAGGTTAGCCGAGTTTGTAACCTGAAGCATTTGTAACCTGAGGCATTTGTAACTCGAGGTACCAGTGTATTAACATTAGTTATTTCAAAAAGTTCATGATCTAAGATTTTTGCTGTTTTGACATTCACCCATTTCCCGCCAGTGGACATTACTGGCTTTTTAATCAGTTAGCACAGGATTAATTATTTTAATTTCCCACCCTCGCATCCCAAATACAGTTTTAATCAGTTTCAAACCATAATGTTCTCTCCTATTTATGTGATCTAGTGCAGTCTCATTTGCTAAGCTCATATAAACTGAGCAAATGAAACCCAAGGCCATTAAATTGATGCACCCTGTGGGAACATATAGAACACTTAGGTTACAAAATAAAGTTATTTAACATGCTAGACGATAAAGGGGAAATAATCCTACTTCTAAAATCACTAATTAAATTCTTCACTAAAATATTTTGTAAGTTAATCGTTCCAGGAAAAAACAAAAAACAACGTAGCATTACATTAATGAGCTCAATTTACAAAGATTTTTTACCAATACAAGGGGCTCACTGAACATCAAGGATGCTACATTTCTTCCGATGTAGTACGATTGCATCTTGCACAGGAGTTACTGTATTTTTTGCTCTATAAGACTTTTTCCCTCCTAAAAAGTAAGGGGAAATGTGTGTGTGTCTTACGGAGCGAATGCAGGCAGTGCAGCTATCCCAGAAGCCAGAACAGCAAGAGGGGTTGCTGCTTTCACTGCGTAGTGATCCCTCTTGCTGTTCTGGCTTCTGAGATTCAGAATATTTTTTTTCTTGTTTTCCTCCTCCAAAAACTAGGTGCGTCTTATGGTCTGGTGCGTCTTATAGAGCGGAAAATACGGTACATTCTGAGGATGGTGCACGCATACAAAAACCTGTATGCCAAAAACCCCTTGCATGACCATCCTTAACTTTCAAGCAAGGCACAGAGCTGAGGAAACATATAGGCATGGGAGCCCCTCAACAGTAGATTAAGCCTGCCAGACTGCAGAAAAATAGGCCCAAGGAATGGTATCCAACTAACTTGTTCCATCAACACAAAGATTCCACATTAAGGATATTATCCCACATGCTATCAGTTATATTCAAGAGTGCCCAGCTGACTTTAGTGATTTCATACATGAGCCAAATCAGGGGTGGCTAGCCTATGGTCTGCAGGCTGAATTTGATTCCCCAGGTGATTTTGGATGGCAAACAAAGTCTCTCAGTAATTTGGCTGCATTTTCAGAAAAGGGGTTTTGTTTTTTAACAACAGGTGGCACTGTTGTCCTCACACTGTTTTGGAGAGATCTTCGGCAGCCTGACAGCAGAGCTTCTTACATTTGCAAAAGAGCCCTCCTGCTTCTGCTGCAGCACCATTCTTAGATCTAAGAAGCAGAGGAGCATCCCTCTGTTTCCTATCTCAAAACCTTGGTGATGATGATGTGCCAGAGGCAGAAGAGGTTCTGTGTGTATGTCAATATATATATGTATGTCCATGTTCATCAGTCCCCCCTGAGGTTGAGTGTGCATGTGCACATATAAATTGGGCTCAGGTTGGCACGTGGTTCTCAAAGAGGTGGCAAATCCTCAATGTGGCCTTTGAGCCAAAAGAATGTTTAGCCGCCCCTGAGCTAATGACTGCAGCCTAGGTATGTAATAGCTAGATACGAATGCTAATTCAATTCATTATTTAAGGAAATGGGCACATAAGTAGAAACTTTCAAATCATGGTTCAGCTATGGACTACAGAATCTTTTAAAGGGTTGTTGAAGTTTTTTAATTACTGATGGCCATGCAACTCTGAAAGAGGAACACACATAAATATGGCAAGAAACAGCAAATACCATGAAACCTCAGTTATATTTATGCAGTTGCAAACATAATTAGGCCATATTTGTATTGAATCATCACTGCATCCACTAGATGTGGCACCTAAGAGCTGAATAGCATCAGTAATTATGGGTGATTTTAAAACTCCAAGTAGACCTGCTGAAATCAGCTGCTGAAATCAATATGCTTATGTTACTTAAGTTCATCCATTTTAGTAGCTCAACTCTGAGTATGGGTAATGCCAGATATCACAGTACAGTGGTACCTCGGGTTAAGAACTTAATTTGTTCTGGAGGTCTGTTCTTAACCTGAAACTGTTCTTAACCTGAAGCACCACTTTAGCTAATGGGGCCTCCTGCTGTTGCTGCGCCGCTGGAGCACGATTTCTGTTCTCATTCTGAAGCAAAGTTCTTAACACAAGGTACTATTTCTGGGTTAGCGGAGTCTGTAACCTGAAGCGTATGTAACCTGAAGCGTATGTAACCCGAGGTACCACTGTATTAAATTTTTAAGCTAATACCTTTCAGTAAAGACAGCCAAATATCACAGACACCTTTCTCACTGATACAGGCTAACATTCATGTTAATGTTAGATTCTGGCAGAGCATGACTGCTTAGAACAGCATAAATGGGGAGGATACACAGCTTACACAGCATTTCTAACATAACATAAAAAATGGACCTGGAGAAGTGTGTGCACAGTACCTGCTCATGCACTTACAAGGGGCTCGCCTCGCCAATACAAGATCAGCTGCATCTATGTTGGCAGCTTTTATCTCCAATTGAGAGAGGGAAGGTGAGGGAATAGACAGAATCTGGCACCTACTACCCATTGCAGCTACCTAACCCGAGTACTGAGTGTAAGTCAACAGCTTTTTAGATCCAGAACTACTTTCTGCACGAGGATCATATGAGTGTGCATTACACTTGAAACTGTGTGGTAATAATGCATAGCACAGAACTCCCTGCAGTGCACATATGGGCTGCATGCAGCCCTCACAAGCTTTCCCTACAGGCAGCTGTGGGTTCAATCCATGCCATTCAAGCTGTGCCTGCAAAGGAAACGTGTTCCTTTGTATCCCTGACTTGAATTCAAAGAGAAAATCAGGAACAATCCATCCTAAATCTTCTTTCTTTTTTAGTCACAGCTTAAAGCAGGCTTCCTCAACCTCGGCCCTCCAGATGTTTTTGGCCTACAACTCCCATGATCCCTAGCTAGCAGGACCAGTGGTCAGGGATGCTGGGAACTGTAGTCTCAACACATCTGGAGGGCCAAGGTTGAGGAAGCCTGGCTTAAAGTCTCACGTCACAATTTGAGCCTTCCCATAACTCATGCCATATATGGCAGCAGGTCTGGAAAAGTTGGGCATCAATTGCCATAAACAGTTGTACAGGAAAGTTTTTAATGTTTGATGTTTTAATTTGTTGGAAGCCACCCAGAGTGGCTGGGGAAAACCAGTCAGATCATATAAATCATATAAATAATTTGTTGTTGTTGTTGTTGCTGCTGCTGCTGCTGCTGCTGCTGTTATTATTGTTATCATTGCTATTAAACAGCCTGGCTGGCCAACCTCTGATGGGTCTAATTAGGTCCATGAGCTGCAGGTTTCCCTCCAATGCTGCAGCTCTTCCTTAAATGGTTTTAAATCCATAGACTACAATGCAGGAAGTTCAGCATGCTGTGAATACAGTGGTACCTCTGGATGCGAACGGGATCCGTTCCGGAGCCCCGTTCGCATCCAGAGCAGAACTCAACCCACGTCTGCACATGCACGATTCACGATTCGCCACTTCTGCGCATGCGCATGACGTTATTTTGAGCGTCTGCATATGCGCGAGTGGCGAAACCCGGATGTAACACATTCCATTACTTCTAGGTCGCCGCGGAGCACAACCTGGAAACACTCAACCTGAAGCAACTTCAACCTGAGGTATGACTGTACAAGTCTATTTTCATGTCAGAAACAGAGGCTTAACATTACTCATACTGTTTTCTTCTACTAACTTCCTAAAGTGACATCTGTCTCCAACGTACATGACATTCTTGTTAGATCTCTCATGGCTCTGCTTCATCTACCCATTATGCCCTTTGATTTTGCTTCTTTCCACAGCCATGCACATTAAAACGGGGTGGAGACCAGCCCTCAGGCCTAATTAATCCCATCAAGCCTCTCCATTTGGCATACAAGGCAGTATCAACCAAGCCACATCCACCTGCCCTGCACCTGACATCATATGATCCTCAGGCCTTGCAAAGCACCACACGCCAGGCTCTGCAAGCACCAATGGCCAGTTGTATGTCATGCCTTGCAAAGCACTGTTCCTTTATCCCCAGTCTGATTTCAAACTACAAGGACGAAAAGAGGTCACCTGATATCACTGTGGCATCAGGTGATTGAAACGTGGGTAGCCTCACCTGACTGCCAAGCCTGGTCCACTGGGTGTCTCCCCAGCAGTAAAGGGAGAAAGGGTTGCTGATTTATCCAGAAGAATCCAAGAATTTTCTCCATTCTTCTCTAAGTAATTATTATGCACGTCTTACCTAGTATCTTTTTTCTTTCTTTCAGTAAGCCATAATTCACTGTTCTCAAGGTACTTTGTAATGGCAATGTAAAAATTATACCAAAAATAACACTCATTTAAACATAGCTCATTATCCATCTGTTTTCATAATTTCCATTTCACATGAGAAATCTTGAAAGAGCTATTTGAGAGTGGGAAATATTGAGGGAAGTAAAGTTACTTCTATAAAAGGACATGAAGTTACAGCCATGGAAGCCCTGTTGGACATTCGGGTTCCAAAGAAAGTTCGCAAACTAGAACACTCACTTCCAGGTTTGCGGTGTTTGGGAGCCAAAACGTCCGAGGACCAAGGCATTCAGGATCCAAGGTACGACAAATTACTGGAGGACAAATCTATCAACGGTTGTTAGCAATGGTAGCAACACAGAACCTCCAAGTCCAGAGGCAGAGTTACAGGTGCTGTGAACCCAAGAAGAACCTGGTAGGTGACTGTTAAAGAACGAATGCTGCACTAGATGGAACCTCAGTCAGAACCAATGAGGTTCTTTTAGTCTTATAGTACACGTTTTAAGAACCGTTCTGTGTTGCTGAATCTTAAATGCCTGACAAATTAACAAAAATGTCCTCATGTCATAGAAAACTGATTTTCACTGTCAGCTGACAAATCTGAAAAACTCAAATAGAAAGCACAAAACTGTCCTACATAACAACCCAGAGGCATGATGCAGGCAGAACTGTATTAAGTTTGAAACAGAATTATTTGGGTTGCATAATTAAACAAATAGTCTCAAGGGAAGAAAAAAAAGGCAAGGTAGTAACTATGTAACAATTTGTTGCAATGTACGTACATTTCAGTAACAACCAAGTATAGGCATGATGAGTGTGCAAATAGCTTAAAAAAATTAATGCACAGAGTAGGAACATTATTATTTTTTTCTTAACAGAGATATATTGAGTAAAGAAATTATTTCTGAGTTACATAAAGAAATATATATATAGCTATCCTTGGAGTATATCTGAACGTATTTAAAAATCTATTTACAAAATTGAAATGCAGCAGGAACTGTTATTTTTATTTAATTATTGTATTTACCGTACATCCCACACTTTTCTGCAAGGAGCTCATGGGCACATACATGGTTCCTCCCTCCTCATTTAATCTGCACAACCCTGTGAGCTAGGTTAGCCTAAGAGGCAGTGATTGGCCCAAAGTCACCCAGTGAGCTTTGTGCCCAAATGGGGATTTGAACCCTGGTCTCCCAGATCCTAGTCTGACACTCCAATCACTATGCCATACTTGGGCCAGCAAGAACTCCAACTAAGTAAAAAGTTGGAGTATGTGAAATTTTCAAAAAAAAAACCCTATTGGCAAACTATGGGCTATGTAATGTTTTGAAATAATGTGCAAATTCTAAGAAGTTATTTGCATTTGGTACCCTCTCTCTCTTTTCTGGCACAATATATGGACTTGCACCCTAAGCTTCTATGGGGAGAAGTCCACTCATGGAATGCTCCAACTGGTCAAAGGCGCAATTTTCATTTACTTCTCCTGCCCCCCCCCCCCACTCCCAAACAACCTGCTCTAAAAGATTGGAGGACATTATGGAACAAGGGTCAGCAAACTTTTTCAGCAGGGGGCCGGTCCACTGTCCCTCAGAGCTTGTGGGGGGCGGACTATATATTGGGGGGGGGATGAATGAATTACTATGCCCCGCAAATAACGCAGAGATGCATTTTAAATAAAAGCACACATTCTGCTCATGTAAAAACACCAGGCAGGCTCCACAAGTAACCCAGAGATGCATTTTAAATAAAAGGGCACACTCTGCTCATGTAAAAGCATGCTGTTTGCCAGACCGTCCACAGGCTGGATTTAGAAAGTGGTTGGGCCAGATCCGGTCCCCGGGCCTTAGTTTGCCTACCCATGCTCTGGAACAATGCAGGAGGTGGTGCTGGAAACTCCAGAGAAAGGAGAGTGAAAATAGTCCTCTCTCTCTCTCTCTCTCTCTCTCTCTCTCTCTCTCTCACACACACACACACACACACACACACACACACTGCTTTCACCAGTAGGAGCATTCATTATACCAAATACGCTTTTCATGAACAAACGGAGCCCTTCTGTTTGTGTTAGGGCAACTGAAGATCAAAGCTCTGACTATTTTGCAAGACAAACTTCAGAACTTACGAACAATTTCCTTAAGCCATGCAGAATTTAGCTGAGTCTTCCTATTTTACAAACACTGCATGTTGCATTCCGTATCTGATTCCAACAGCACAATGAAGTAAATATTGCACACGGTGATTTAAACACTTTTCTGGTGGACATTCGTGCTTGCCAAGTAATTTAGGAATAATACTAAATAGTTTGAACAGACAGGATTCTGGCTCTGTTTCAAGGAAAGCAATAAGATGTTTTTAAAAATGCTTCAACAGAGCTGCCTTTTTCAGACAAAGAACCTTTCTTCCTCTCTGGCGCACATGTTTGGGAAGAGAGCCAAGGTGCTACTTATCAGCTGTTTGACATCAGGGGAGGACTGTGTGCGTCAGAAGGCCCAGTGGGGACTCCTGAGTTATGGCAATGGACCATGTGGTTCTTATCAGCTTGTAAAGCCTTGCACTTCAGCCACTGCAGCGTGAACGGGGAGAAAAGGAGGGGCAAGAGAATAAGGTGATTTAAATAAACATGAAGACTTGAAGGCTTCCCAAGCTATCGCGGGCTAAGTGTGCTGCAGCAAGTAGCACTATGAATAAACACAACTTCTTTGGTTTAAACTCTTCTCACCCCCCTTCTGTAGTAATTGCATAAGGACAAAGTGTTGAAAGCAGAGGAGGAGCCCTGTTTGCAGAATCAATTGTTCATAAAGAAACAAGGGTATGTACCCCTGGGATGTGGAATACAAGGTGGACTGTTAAACAGCATCCTCATTATTTCAATAATATTCACATACATCGTGAATACTCTGTCAGGTCTGGCATTTACTTCTGAGCACCCAAAATAGCATGTGTTTTATCTGTTCTGCCTTCTGCAGCAAATAGCTTGTTCAGTGGAATTTCTTCATAGGCTGCCTCATGCCAGTTTCTAATGTAAGGGCCAGCTTAGTTTGCAACCCTAGAATAATCCATAGGCAGCATGGAA
The DNA here is from genome assembly GCF_964106915.1 of Podarcis gaigeae. Classification (NCBI taxonomy): domain Eukaryota; kingdom Metazoa; phylum Chordata; class Lepidosauria; order Squamata; family Lacertidae; genus Podarcis; species Podarcis gaigeae. The sequence continues at coordinate 71,656,415 of NC_139680.1, forward strand.
GTGTATGAATTGTTCCTTCTCCAACTACTGTATCAAGGTCTGAAGCAATATTCAGCCTAGAACACATGCTGATAGGCACCACTGACTCACGGAGATGGAAGGGAAACATTAGCAATTTACTTCCAGAAATGTTTTTTCAACCTACAGCTTGGTTTAAAAATAAATAAATTGCTGCATTTTTTTAAATGGAAGTATTTACTAAATTGTTAACTTGTTTTTAGCTTTCATTGAAATGTCTATAGATATGTCATCTGAGCAAGTTCCCAAAATCTATCATAAATTTTGCCTTGTCAGAATCTGTTGGCAATCAAACTAGGCAGACCACCTACTTCCCAAGTAATTTCACTCACATCAATTGGAATTCTTTAACTTCCATTTAAATATTTACAGATGATGAGTGAAACTGAATGGTACCTGTGTACAAGCGGAAAGGACTTCTGCTTGCACAACAAGGCTTTACCCTTCCTTGTCTCCTTCCTGCAGCCACCTGTGCCCTCCATCAATCTGTGGCAGAGGGCTAGGGAACCCTCAGAAGCCACTGGCAGGAGGTGGCTGACATTATCTGTCATATAGCTTCACTTTTTTAAAAAAAGTCTAGCTTTTTAAACCTACACTTGAAAAACGAAGGAATTCAGAAGTTCACACACGCAGCACTTGTAACTTTAGTTCATCCCAAAAGGTGGGTGTCCTTCCCAACTGCAGGTTCTTTGAGACCAATACTACACAAAAAATGTGAATTCAGTAAATTTTGTTGAAGTTACGTAATCTCTTTGCTTCAAAGCATGTTTAGAGAAATGCTGTTAAAGACAAAAAGAATGCTTATTAGAGTTTGACTCTAAATGGAAATACCTCCTTATAATTATAACCTATGTTGTGACTATTGCATAAATACTACTACTAAATATTCTGGGCTACACTAATATTATGAGTTTTAGCCCCCACCTAAAGTGACAAGGCTCCTGCCAACCTAGCAGTTCGAAAGCACATCAGAGTGCAAGTAGATAAATAGGTACCGCTCCAGCGGGAGGGTAAACGGCGTTTCCATGCGCTGCTCTGGTTCGCCAGAGTGGCTTAGTCATGCTAGCCACATGACCCGGAAGCTGTACACTGGCTCCCTCGGCCAATAAAGCGAAATGAGCGCCGCAACCCCAGAGTCATCCGCAACTGGACCTAATGGTCAGGGGTCCCTTTACCTTTACCTAAAGTGACAAGGAGCCATAGTTTAGCAACAGAGCATTAGGTTTACATATGTAAATCAGGCATCTACAAGTCTGCTTGCCATAGGTGAGTACCCCCCAGACACCTGGCAAGCAGAACCGCAGGCATCATATACACTCTTACCCCAGTGGTCTCATTTCCACAGTGGTTTTTGAGCAGGTACAAAACAGCTTGATTCCTTTCAAATAGGGCAGGCTACCACTGTTGTTGCTGCTGCTCTTTTACCTTCTATATAAACCACATAATTGAGAGAAAAGGTTCGTCTTCTCCTGAAACCCTCTAGGTAAACCAGAGAATGCAGGGGAGGGGATTGGTGAGGACCACAAATACTGAACTTCTGCATAACATAAAATTCCTGGATCCAACAGTGGCATCTCCAGTTTAAAAGATCTATAGTCGGAGGGCTTGAAGACCTTGAATAGCCACTGCCTGTCAGAAAGGTAAAGTACAGATCGTTCGCCATAGAGAATGACGTTTCAAATAGCAGTTTCTTAAAATTCCATTCGCTCATGAAGTTTTATTTTGTCAGCAACAACAAAGTCCCAATGATTCCCAAGGTCTTAGCTGCCGATCAGAATAGGTAGTACTTGGCTCAGACAGACTAATATTTTAATGCAGCTTTATATTTCATATGTACCAAGTACAATGACAAAGAAAAGCCTTTTCTGTTTAATAAAGAAAAGTATATCCCCTCCCAGTATAGCAGCTACCCTAACTGCAAATTTAGTGAAAATGTCCATACACTGCTAAATAAGAAGTTTCCTTTATATGCTATGTATGTGTTAGAAATTGTGAGGATGGAGGGCTGTACTCTAAAAATGAAATTTCTTTTTAAATTTAGCACAGCTCATCAGAATACCAGAGTTCACTTAGCCACAAAGTTACACCACATGAAAAGAATTATTTTATTCAAGCTTCACTGAACAGCTGGGTAAAATGCCTATGCAAGTCCTTGAATTATCATGACTATGTTGTGTTTCCATATTCTATGTTTTGTTACCATATTCAATGAAGTCCTATTGCAAAATATTTTTTGTCAAATTTTCTACAGCAAAAAAATGTTTGGTGTGGAAAGTATTTCCTGAACCAAAAACCATTGTGTAATTGCAGAACACCATACTGACTTCTTCTTTTAATACCAAAGGATTTTGTTTAATTTAATAGAACTGTAATGTCTACATGACAACACATTCAGTAAATTCACCAAGCGTGTTGTAGAAAAACATAATATTCAACATAAGTAAGAGGTAAGGATTGGATTACTAGACTTAATTCTAATCTAAACGAATGGATGATGTGAGCCCTAGTCCATAAAAGAGTATGCAATAATATATTTCAAGGCTTAAAAATGCCACAGGATTCTTGTTTTTCCTGCAACAGACTACCATAATTACCACTCTGGAAATCTAAAGTGCATAGAGCTGTTGATGAAGAATGTTCTCCCTAAACTTTACACCTACTTTTACATTTGCCTATTACCAGCAGTACAATTGTACATCTCCCACTTACTTCACTATGGTTCAAGTGAGCAGAGTGTCTTTACGGTGTCCATGGAATGGGATTATTCCAACAAAATGCAAGGTGGTGGGGGGGGGGTTACTTTCAATATCACACTCTTTGATATCTGACTAGATCTTAACAGCCAAGTGAACTCATATAGGGAGAAATTGTTACTGATAAACCCAGGCCATTTTAAGCTTAAAGGGTTTAAACCAGCACCTTGAATTGCTCCCAGAAGCAAATATTAGTATCCAATGAAATTGGTGCAGAACAGGCTGAACGAGAAGCATATAAACTCAATACAGTGGTACCTCAGGTTAAGAACTTAATTCGTTCTGGAGGTCTGTTCTTAACCTGAAACTGTTCTTAACCTGAAGCACCACTTTAGCTAATGGGGCCTCCCGCTGCCGCTGTGCCACCGGCATGCGATTTCTGTTCTCATCCTGAAGCAAAGTTCTTAACCCGAGGTAATATTTCTGGGTTAGTGGAGTCTGTAACCTGAAGCGTATGTAACCCGAGGTACCACTGTAATAACAACGACAAACAACAGTAATAGTAATATATAAACATTGTATTGATACGTTTATGCATTCAAAATATATTCGTTGTATTGGCTGCAATCCAAATAAACAGACAAGTAGTTCTGCACTCTGTCCTTGTTTTCCTTAACAGCAGCCTCCCATCTCGGACTGAAGTGAAAAACTAGCACTAGGATTTATCTATGAACAGCTTTTAATAAATCTCATTGACTTCACTCACCACAGCCAACTTTTCTTATAATTCACATACCACAGAAGAGTGCAATGTCTGAACTATGCTTAGTTATTATGTATTGATTTATTAAATTTAGTCATCACTTTTTCAAAGCAAGTCTAAAAGCAATTTACTAAGATTTAAAAATGTAAGTCTAAAAACCTACATAACAACCACTTAAATAAGGATTAACTACTAAAAGACAAGCACCAAGACAAGTTAGAGTGTTGGACTACTCAGGTTGAAATCCCTACTCAACCATCTCATTAGGTAACCTTGGCTAAGTCACCATGTCTCAGCATAACCTACAATATAGGGTTGCTGAAAGGCAAAAAATGGAACTGGGAGAGAATCAGGTATGTTGTATACATTTACTAACTAAAACAAATGAATAAGTTACTATTTCACTAAGCAGTTTGCTGCTCCTGTAAGAGAACATTCACGCTTTCAGCTGAAAAATGCTCACCAATTTTTTTCTCTGCCACTGAAATACAGTTCTCAATTCTAGCTCTGAGGCTGGCTCTACTCTCTGTTGCTGCTAAGTTGTCTGGTATTTTCGGTGAATTTCTTCTAGATGATGCGTCACTTGGGTTCTGAAAGTATTCATCCATATTTCTCATAACAAGCACCCTGAAAAGTAACAATGCTGGCAGGGCTACAAAAGTTTAGTAGAGCACAAGACATCTAATATTCTCATGCTACCTCAAAACAGTGCCCAGAAACAGTTTTGGGCTAAAGGAAGTTATGATCTCACTGCATTACAGATAACAGATAAAGTTACGATCAGCAGATGCCTTCAACTGACAAAGTGACTCGTGGAACTCTCACCCCTTCATCTCTATGACATCACTTTAAATGCAGTAAGTCATTACTCATCTTCTCTCAACACTATATCACTCTAAATCAATCCAGAAAGTTTTTAAGACTACAGCAGTACCTCGGGTTAAGTACTTAATTCGTTCCGGAGGTCCGTACTTAACCTGAAACTGTTCTTAACCTGAAGCACCACTTTAGCTCATGGGGCCTCCTGCTGCTGCTGCGCTGCCAGAGCACGATTTCTGTTCTCATCCTGAAGCAAAGTTCTTAACCTCAAGCACTATTTCTGGGTTAGCGGAGTCTGTAACCTGAAGCGTATGTAACCCAAGGTACCACTGTACTTATTCCCACATTAAGTAGTCCACTACCACAAAATAATAGTTATACAAATAAACATCCACACAAAATGACTCCAAATGTACACACACACAAAACAGCCAATACAGAAATATTCAAACCTAACAGTTATGGCCCCTCACTATAGCCTCTGCCAGGTTAGACAGCATGATCAAAAGTCCCAAAACTTTAGCATGACTGCAAAATAGTGGAAGCCAGAGAAGGTAGCCTGTTGTGGTCTATTGCCTGTCTGACTCTACAATAAATATTGCTGCAAACACACTGTCTGTGGGTAAATGGTTAAGGAATCACTCTCAATTCGGAGTTTTAGCGCTTCTAGTCTCACTGCCCTCTGAACTGATCTACAATTTTGTTTTCAACAAAACCAATTACTGAATGCTATTAGCCATACAGAATATGATGTATGGTAGAATGGGATGCTAATGACCAATACCAAGATGAAGGTCCACTAGGCTTGCATGTTGAGCACACTGCTTTATGGAAGTGAATCAAGGGCAACTTACAGCTGCCAGGCGTGATCCCTCGATGCCTTCCATGTGGGCTGTGTCAGGAAGATCTTAGGCCTCGCATGGCAGGACCAAGTCTCAAACAAAGATGTGCTCTCCCAAGCCCACATTCCCAGCATGTTCCCACTCCTATTTCAGCAACATCTACACTGTCTTGGTCATGTCCACAGAATGGAAGATGGCAAGATCCCTAAGGACATGCTCTACAGGGAGCTGGCTTCAGGCACCAGGCCTGTTGGCAGACCAACCCTCTTTGCAAATATGCTTACAAACGTGACATGAAGCCTGACAACATTGACCCAGCAGTATAGAAATCCATTGCAAATGAGCACAGTGCCTGGAGACAGACAGTCAGGTTGTGTATCCACAACAGTGACCAGAGGAGGAATGACCACTGGGAGGAGTGCAGTGAGAAGCAATGCCATGGTAGCAAAACCAGACACCTTCATCTGCCTCACCTGCACATGTCTGTCCTATAATCCATCTCTACAACCACAACAGGCACTGTAACTCTTCAACAGTTTGACTTTGCCCCCAAAGGCTCAATTTCCCATAGTCAACTGAGATAGATGGATGCTGACAATTAGCTATAGATGTAAGCTTTGACTTGTTTGAACACATAAACTCAAACGTGCAAATAACTTGCTTTCTCACGTAGTGTAAAACAAGCATTGTTCCTAGCTAGGCAGGAAGCACCGCTTGAGAAACCCAAATTGATAGCTTGTTTCCAGCTCAAGGACAGTTATTTTATATTTACAAATAAATAAATAAACTGAGCATGCTCCTTACATCTTTCAATTGCATGGGTGGGGGCTGTTTACAACTGGCAGAAGCTTATAATTGTTGCGAGAAATGCAAATTAAGCCTGACTTATAGCTATTGGCTCTTTTAGTACTATGGAATGTTAATTACCTTTGTTGTGGTTTTTTCTACTGTGTTTATTGCCATTATCACTTAATCACAAACATAACATTCTTGAATGCCAAATTGGTCACCATTATCTCCTCTTTTTATAGTTGTTTATTTTCATACTTTGTTAATTTGTGGAGCGTAGGATACTCTTCTCTTTCCCCAAAAATTGTCTCAATGCCAGGCCAAGAAGAACTATCAAGTTCTTCTCAGGTTTTCTTTAGGATCTAAAAAGTGGACACTAAAGCATGTTAGAAACCAATTCTCAATTTAGATACAAATTGCAGGTAACTTTTATGTACCTTATACTGTGCTCATAACTTGAAGCCTAAATATTTCACTATGAAGAACAAAGTTCCAATTTAACCAGAGCTCCTATAGTGCTTTAATTTAAGAACCAACTAGAGCTTGATGAGGGGAGCCACATTTGTTTATTTATATGCCTGACCCATTCATGTCTAAAGCAAAGTGGAGTGGCTTAACTTTTACAATTAAAATGTGTGTGCAAGGGAGCTCCCCTTCCTTATCTCAATGTGGTATAGTGGTTAGAGCCTCAGACTAGAATCTGGGAGACCAGGGTTCAACTCCCCATTCAGCCATGATGCTGATTGGGTGACCTTGGGCCAGTCACTGCCTCTCAGCCTGACCTATCTCACAGGGCTGTTGTGAAGATTCAATGCGGGGGAGCCACCTTGAGCTCCTTTAGAAAAAGGTGTGTTATAAATACAATAAAATAAATTTGTACCCTGTTGCCTGTAGCACTTTCATTTATGATTCAAGAACTAAGCCAGGAGACATTCCTGCAGCAACAAAGCACAGGGGGGTAAGGGAGAGGAAAGCATTAATTAAGTTGCCCTCATGCTCATTTTGCTATAAAATATAGGTCTCCATCACCCACTTTAGAGGCAAACAGGTCACAGCTAAATAAGGCAGGCAAGAATGGAAAAGGTCCAACTATTTTTATTATATTTGGGGATGGGGTTATAGAAAGAACTGCAGCAATTAAATAAGGAAGAGATGACCATGAGGAGTCCACCCTCATTTTCTTAAGGGGTCTTTAAATACATGCCAGGGGGAAAGGTTTAATGCCAAAGTGGAAGTGAATTACATCAGTAGAGAGGACCACTACTGGCAGAGCTTCCCAGTGGTAGCTCAGGCCATGTGAAGAAGGGAGAGTTGGCCAGTCCGTCCACCCCCCACCCCACCCCCATGGGGGTGTTTGTCTATCCTTCCTTCTACTTTTTTGCTTCCACTAGGTGGGTGTTGCTTCCCCATCTCCACCCCGGCTGCCTTCACCAAGCAGCTGAAAACTCCCTTGTCTTCTTCACAACATTTAACTCTTAAGATGTTACTCATGTCTTACAAAAAGAAACCTGAGGTCGTTTAAGACAAGGTTGGTACCTCAAACCACCACCTTTATATGGCCAGATAGTTACTGTCCCTGAGTTCTGTTACAGTTCACTGTATGTATGGATAGCTCATATGATTAGAGTGTGGTACGCCAAGGTTGCAGGCTTCCACCTGCACAGCAGTGGGCACAGCTTGAATTGTTTCAGCAACCAAGTAGTATGCGCTCTTTGCTCAAGAAATGCAACAATCATAAAACAGGAAACTCAGTTTAAATCAGTGGTTTAAAATTAATATTTTGTTCTCAGTTAGTTAAATTGCCTCCATCTTTCCTGGAGTACATTCTTTATACTTTGTGGTTTGCTACTATTTTCCTATATGTGTAACAGCCCACTCAGTTGCATGCTCTATTTTTCTGTTAATGAATGCCTGTCCTTCACTATATGCAGACGGAAAAGGCATGTTCGAGCAAATAATTGCATCCAACCCTCAAGTGCCAATATTAATGCACTTGAACATTTATATTATTCATTTACATTTCTATTCCTTGAAACTCAAGGACGCACGGGATACCTGGTTCTCCCCCTCCTAATTTGATCCTCACAACAATCCTGTGGGGCAGGTCAGACTAAGATTATTTATGGTAGTACTGCATGTTCAGCCTAATAGCTTGTTGTTAGAAAGGCCCTTTTTCAACCTTCCAGTCAAAGCTCCTTGTTAATAGTACTAATAGCATTACATCTCCACAAGTGCTGTTCTGCATTAGAGATCAAAGGCAATTCCTCCTATTTGAATTTTTTATGAGGGTTTCTGATACTCAGGCACGCTGGAATATTGTGTGGCATCTTTTCATGTGCATCATGTATGTGAAAACTTTGATTTTTTTTCTGCATGTAAGTCCTGTGATGTGGAAGTACCTTCTGTATGCCATTTTGCACACTGAATAAACACTTAATATACAGCCGAAGAATTGATGCTTTTGAATTATGGTGCTGGAGGAGACTCTTGAGAGTCCCATGGACTGCAAGAAGATCAAACCTCTCCATACTGAAGGAAATCAACCCTGAGTGCTCACTGGAAGGACAGATTGTGAAGCTGAGGCTCCAGTACTTTGGCCACCTCATGAGAAGAGAAGACTCCCTGGAGAAGACCCTGATGTTGGGAAAGATGGAGGGCACAAGGAGAAGGGGACGGCAGAGGACGAGATGGTTGGATAGTGTTTTCGAGGTTACCAGCATGAGTTTGACCAAACTGCGGGAGGCAGTGGAGGACAGAGGTGCCTGGCGTTCTCTGGTCCATGGGGTCACGAAGAGTCGGACACGACTAAACGACTAAACAACAACAACATACAGCAGAACTGTAACTGTATTATTAGGAAACGCCTTTTTTAAATAAATTGAAGTTAACATTTTAAAAACAGTATTTGGTTTAAGAGGACAGCCTTTCATTTATGATTCTATCTTTGTTTTACACTGGTGCTTTGATATAACAGTGTCATGTGCTAACAAGGTATTATTACACCAATCCTAGAGTACCTTCTAAATATCTCAACACAAGTGGTTAAGTTGTGAGTAGAAACTCCTGGTGGAGAACTGAAGTACCTGTATTTATTTGAAGTTTCCCTTGCCCCCCCCCCCAAAAAGAGATTTTTGCCAATGACAGTAAAGGGTAGGTTTTACCCTCCTTTTCTGAGTGTGAAAATATTAGATGAAAGAACAGAAACAGCCAACATTTCTCAGTAATTTGTGTACTGCGTGGAAGATCAATCCATTAATATAATCCGACTGTAATCAGTATGGTGAACTATAATGAATTCTTTGGAGCTGACTTCCTCAAAGTCCCTTTGAAACCAGTAAGTTTTCATTAAAGGGAATGCAAGTGTGGAGCACTGCTCATTTGACCATAACAGTGAACTCAGAGGGAGTTGCTCTGGCTGGGGGATAGTGACATTGGGGAAAAAACCTACGTCATAGTTTGCTACGAGGACAAAAGGGGGAAGGCAATATATACTGTCTGAAGCTCCTTGGAGGAAAGGTGAAATATCCATACTTCTGAATAAATAAAACAACCCCTTTCATCTCAAGCTATTTTTGTGGTAAAATTCCACCGCTAAAAAGGTGCATTCCCATCCATGGAAGAAAATACACTGGTATCCATGGATAGAGTTCTAGCAGCTTTATTTTAAGGAATGAAACTGCCTACTAAAGGAAAAATATCCTGGAAATAAGCAAACAAGGAAAAACATCCCTTTTAACAAATTGTTAAAGAACCATTGAATTTGTTAATACTTTGAAGCTGCAACCCTATACAACCTTATGCAAAGGGATTTATTTCTGAGTAGAACTGTGTAGTAGGCGCTGAACTGTACAAGAAATCTAGCTCCATTTTTTCTTCTTCTGATTTAATGATACTATACCTAGAAACAGTGTTTCAAGGCCCAGGCAGAATCTGGCACGGAGTAAGAAATCCTTATCAGCAGCAATCCTTAGCAGTCTAGTGGTTTAAACAAATCCACATTTGATTACCCAACATTAAATAATGCACAGAGCAGAGTAAATATACTAAAGGAAACACCTGCAGAAATTATTTACAAAACCAGTTTGAAAGAAAAGTTATTTGAGAAAGAATTAACTCAGAGGCAGAAGAAAAGCATGTGGTCACTCCTTCCTACATTTTGCTTAAGGTAAAGGTAAAGGTAAAGGTACCCCTGCCCGTACGGGCCAGTCTTGACAGACTCTAGGGTTGTGCGCTCATCTCACTCTAGAGGCCGGGAGCCAGCGCTGTCCGCAGACACTTCCAGGTCACATGGCCAGCGTGACAAGCTGCATCTGGCGAGCCAGCGCAGCACACAGAACGCCATTTACCTTCCTGCTAGTAAGCGGTCCCTATTTATCTACTTGCACCCGGGGGTGCTTTTGAACTGCTAGGTTCGCAGGCCCTGGGACCGAGCGACGGGAGTGCACCCAGCCGCGGGGATTCGAACCGCCAACCTTTCGATCTGCAAATCCTAGGCACTGAGGCTTTTACCCACAGCGCCACCCACGTCCCATTACAATTTGCTTAGTTCTCAGCAAAATAGGTGGGTGTGGGTGGGTGTGAGTGAGGTCTGTTTTTACACCAGCTATTGAATCCATAAAGCAACTTGGGCAAATGGAAAAACATTTCTGCTCTGATATCAACACAAATAGCATCAGCAGCCACACCATTCTGAAGGATCATGCAATTCCAGAAGCGGATCAGAAGTAGGAGATAAGAATAGGTTTGGGTTGGATTGTTTATAGTTCAGCAACCAGCAGAGGGAGTACAAAAGTCTAAATTATACTTATTTGTTTAATCTGGCATTTTGAAATAAACATAAGAATGTTTTGTACACAATGTACAAAAGTATGGAGAGTGTTCTAAGAAAAAATGGTGTTTTGAAGGGGGGGGAAGAACCAGGAAAAGTGTGCTTGCAGGAACTATTAGCAGATTATATGCCTTATCTATAATCCAGCATACATTAAAAGTCCTATTAAACTTGGTTTAATGCAATATTTTCCAGAAGTCACATTGAAATCAGTGGGACTTACACCCATGTAAGTGTGCATAGGATTGAAACACCAGGAAATTCACAATTCCAACATTTCAATAGGATTTTGAACAAATTTATGTGCACAGAACTACAGTCTTTGTTTTTGTTTTATAACATGCATGAACAATTTCGAAGTATCTGGAAGTCAAAGTGAATATTTCCCCAAACAAATAAAGATTACAAGCACTATGTCACTGTTAATAAAACAGAAAAAAATCCTTCCAGTAGCATCTTAAAGACCAACTAAGTTAGTTCTTGGTATGAGCTTTCGTGTGCATGCACACTTCTTCAGATACACTGAAACAGAAGTTACCAGACCCTTCTATATAGTGAGAAGGTGGGGAGGGGTATTACTCAGAAGGGTGGTGGGAATGGGTGATTGGCAGATAGCTGTGATGAGCCTATTGACGACTCTTAACGACTGCAATAGGTCTTAGTTGGTCTTTAAGGTGCTACTGGAAGGAATTTTTTTTGTTTTGACTATGGCAGACCAACACGGCTACCTATCTGTTAATAAAACAGAAACAGTTTTCTGAACATGTACAGAAAAGTGACACCCTTTAAGTAAGATTTTTGATAAATAAATGAAATGGTCTGTGTGCAGTTATTTGCTCTAAATACTTTGCAAGTTATTTACCGATACGTCTTTAATTTTTATTACTCGGAATCTTAAGCATCATGAGCAGAGTATGGCTTGTGGAATGGTGACATCCAACCTTCTCCTTCCTGTTGCAGTTCGCTGTAACCCCTGAAAGGTTGCAACATTTGAGGACAGGGCAGGAGGACAAGGAATCAGCAGAAATCAGACAAACGCTTGATTGAATCTAAGCAACATGCTGCACCACTTTTTTCTCATATGTCAGTATACAAAGGTAAAATCTGCCAGGCACTGCAACTGAACAGTTTGCCATTAGGAGTCATCCCTGGGAAGGGTCGGATCAGGAGTCTCCACCCCACCACAGACCTGAACTTTGGGAGTCCTGAGCATGGTTGGGCTTAAAACTGTGAACGGGCATGGATGTGCACACAAGTCCTACCCCTGTCTCCAGGAATATGGGTTCCATTTGAGACCACCTTGTGTTTAGCATGGATTATAAGTAATGGTTCCTAAGTTGATTCAACTGAACAGGCTTAGAAATCTATTTGCAACCAAAAACCTGATAAGGCAAAGTTTCAGTTAGAAACACATGATGGTCTAAAATGAATCCTGTAGACCTTGGAGTGGGTGCACTCCATATGCCCCGGTCCTGACACAGGTTTTAAGCCCACCTGTGCTCAGGCAAATACCGGTACCTAAGCAGGACTAGTGTGATTTGCCTTAGGCCCCAGAGTCCCCAGGGACAGCCCTGTTTGCACTGCTAGATAAGAAAACAGCAGCACCTTGAAATACTGAAACAGCATGGAGTCAATACCAGGGTGGACTTCTTCTGCACACGCCCTAAATTAAAAATGAATAAAACAAGTGAAACACTCTTTCTGTCTTTGTAAATGCCGACCTTATTTAAAAAGCAAGATCATCATTAAATCATATGGGAAGAGTTAAATGGCATTTAATTCCCGGGGGGAAAGCCATCTTTTGAAAATTAGTGTGCTTCAACATCCATGCAGTTATGCTTGACAATAATCCAGTTCCTAAAATTCCCATAAATGTTTCATAAAGAAATGGCTTCTATGTGTCAAATTTAACTCTATTGTTTTAACAACGTTTAAAGGAGCATGTGCCAATCACACAGAAATGTTTATGGAACTCGCTTGAAATCTTTTAATGTTATTGTAAATACAGTCAAATTTGCCTTAATTTAACAGTACTTTAGGGACGCGGGTGGCGCTGTGGGTTAAACTACAGAGCCTAGGGCTTGCTGATCAGAAGGTTGGCGGTTCAAATCCCCACAACGGGGTGAGCTCCCGTTGCTCAGTCCCTGCTCCTGCCAACCTAGCAGTTCGAAAGCACGTCAAAGTGCAAGTAGATAAATAGGTACCGCTCCAGCGGGAAGGTAAACGGCATTTCCATGCGCTGCTCTGGTTCGCCAAAAGCAGCTTAGTCATGCTGGCCACATGACCTGGATGCTGTACACCAGCATCCTCGGCCAGTAAAGCGAGATGAGCACCGCAACCCCAGAGTCGGCCACGACTGGACATAATGGTCAAGGGTCCCTTTACCTTTACTTTACTTAACAGTACTTTATATTATGCAAGTTTTAACTCAGAGATTTAATTTTCAGCAGAAGAAACTGGGCATTTTACTTAGACCACCTGGACAGCAAAATAACTCAAGAAACAAGTTGTGTGATAAGCAATGGTTAGTTGCTAACAAGCCAAATTTAGGACCGCAATACCTGAAGGACTGCCTCTCCCGATCCTGAACTCTGTCTTCATCAGATGAGGCCCTTCTCCGTGCACCTCCACATGAGTTCTAGAGGGTGGCAACACGATTATGGACCTTCTCCTTAGTGCCCCCCCCCCATTTGTGGAATGCTCTTCCCAGGGAGGTTTGCTTGGTATCTTCTTTTTTTAGGCACCAGGCAAAAACATTCCTCTTCAACCAGGCCTCTGGCTTATTAATATTCTATAGCTCAGAGGTTTTCAACTTTTTTGAGTCCACAGCTCCCTTGACCACTTGTCCATCCATTCCCAACAGCAAGGTCTGGTGGACTGCCTGCTTGCTTACTCTGAGGCCGCCAAAGCTCCTGGCAACCAGCACACCCTGGCCAGCCCCAGAGGCATCATTTGTCTGTGGAGCTTGCAGCCAGGGCTGCTGCAACAAACGGCTGTGCAAGCCTTTGGGAGGCAGAGACACGAGAGGGCATCAGAGCACTGCAGGAAAGAGGGATAGAGGCCAGTGTTGCCCGCGGCACCCTGACCATCTTTCAAGGCACCCAAGGGTGCCACGGCACAGTGGTTGAAAACCACTGCTATGGCCTTTTAAATGTATCTGTAGAAAGGGGGGTTGTTGTTTTACTGTTTGGATTTACTTATTTACTTCTTTTTATCCTGTATTTTATTCTGTGGACCACCCTGAGATCTTATGATGAAGAGTGGTATATAAAGCTAATAAATAAATAAATAAATAAATAAATAAAATAAAATAAAATAAAATAAAATAAAATAAAATAAAATAATAATAATAATAGGACTCACTGCAGCTTGTCCACATAGCATTAAACTATGGTTAAACATTATGTGAGAACCCTGTCTGTAGAGCATTTAGTATCAGCAGTTCCAAATGCACTGCCCACAGGAAACAGAGAAATTTTCAAAACAGTGACTCTGTTGGGAAAACAACCATCAATAGTTTGCTCAGCATGGCACAACAGAAGTAAAACTGTGCAACAACATCTTAAAATGTTGCAATTTTAAGAGCATAGCTACATCACTCATTTTCACATGCTCTGTCACTGAAAGTAATGTATCTTGATCACTGAACTAACCCTCACCACTTTACCGAAACAAATTAGAGCTGTCTAAGGAAGATATGTTTACCTTAAAGTCAATATAAAAAAGCAGGGAGGTATGGTAGTGGTCAGGTTAAGGAAAAATATATATTTAAATACAAGCAAAGGATATTGTGGGAAAGTTGGGATCTCTTGAACCAGACTATCTTTCAGAAGAAGAAATTAGGAAATTGGATGTTTCCAAAATTACAAAAAACTATAATCTCAAAGAGGCATCTGAAGATTCTGCTCAGTTTTTATGAAAAGCGCCAAATTATTTGATGTGTGCATGTGAAAAGGGGTACACTGGTAAAATTGCCTCTACGCATTTGTTTCTTTCATTTCTAGCCCACCCTACAGCTGAACTCCTGGGATTCACAACCGATCTAAAATGAAATAAAACAATCAGAAAAACACATCCAACAATGCAAAAACAACAGTGGCAGAAGACAGTTATTCAACTTAAAATGTATTGCTACAATCTCCACGCTTCTCTGGATGGTGGTGCATTGCAGGGGCCCAGACCTCACCCAGACTTAGTCTATTTTGGAAGGAAGTCAGTTGAGGTGTGTGGTGTTCTATAACATTTGAGTTTATCTGCAAGTAAACAGGGACACATGTAGAGGTAGACCTTAAACACTCCAACAGACAACCCACCCACGTGCTTTGAGCCCAAACCTCAAATATCTGCCTCTTCCTCTGTATACCACTTGAAAACATCAGGCTGTCCCATATGTACAGACATCTTTAGCTGATGGGGACACAGGGGAAACATATGAATGTAAGGAAAATGCAAATTATCAACATATATAATCCAGAAATCTCCCTAACAAAACTGCTAAAAGAGTCTCCAGCTACATTTCTGGTTCCACGTATCTTCTCCTGTCCAAATCCCCCAGTCTCACAACATTAATCAGCATTTTGTTATTTAAAGAATGACAAGTATTATTGTTATTTTTATGCATGTAGATATTACATAATGACTTAGTATTAGAATAAGGGGAGGCAAACTGCAACTAAATAAACTGTAATAGATTATTTCAAGATGTTTTGTTGCTGATACCTAACACTTGAAGCATATAGCTAAAATCTATCCTGTTAACAGATGTTGGACATGTAAAAGAAGGTGTGGATTACATGCATGTATGCCGGAGATGAGATATGTAGAATGTGAAAAGTTATTCTGTACTATTAAATTCCATCCAAGTATTATTGGGATATCTCAACCAAATCATATTCCTTTAGTTATTAAGAGCAACCAAGATGTTGTCAGCTATGAAATGGCAACCTGATAAAATTCTCACTGAAAGAAAATGATTCAGCAGCTTTCAGATTTGGTAAAGTTAAAAGATGGACATGGAACATGATTCCCCAGTTGGTAAAGTGAAATAAATGTTTAAGTTGGAATTATTTTACACTTTTTCACTGCTAATAAATGACTAGAATCAATTATCTATTTTACTTATAAAGATTTTGTAAAAGGGCTTAAATATTATTTTACCTATTTAAAGTGATCTGTTACACATTTAACATAAATCTATAAGCACAGAATTAAAGGGACATAATTCTATATAAAGAAGTTAATTGAATACAGTGAATGTATTTATAATGTTAACGTTTGCCATTACATGAAGCATTAAAAATGAAAAATGAAATGTAGTAAGAGACACAGTGTAGATACAGTGTAGAAAATATACCAATGGTTGCAGAGTTATCACAACTCCTACAAGTAAGCAAATACTTGGAAGCAAAAAGGAAAGGTTCAAATTAGCCAGAATGCCTTGTGACCCAGCACAAGTTATTGGGCTGAATCCCTACAAAGCTGTGGGGTAGGAGAGACTGAAGCAGGGAGGCCAAATTTTTCCTTTACTCACATTTCTCCCAACTTCTTCCCCTTTTTAACAGGTTTTTCTCCTGTGGTGGGTAACTTCCAATCCTCTCGTAGGAGGAAAATAGCTTTAAGAAGCAGTTGAAGGAAACACAGGAGAAAGGGTTATTCACACATAAACTTGCATCCGGAATAACCCAATCCTGAAAGTCCAGTATGGCCCTGAAACTCATTTGAAGTTACACATTCCTTTTAACCCTCATGCAAAGCATTTCCAAGGTGGTGAAGGGAGGTGGGAAAGCAAGAAGTGGTGGCCATTCGTGGCTTTCCAGCCAAATGCATCTGGGACACTTCACAACCTTGTTAATTCATCTATTTTGTCACACCATGTGCTCTTCTTCCCTCAAAACTGCCTATGATTTTAATCACAAGTCCCCACTCCACTGCCCATCACATTTTATGGTAGCTCTACTGTCATGCTTTTTCCCCAAAAACTTTTTTTAAAAAATATATGCAACTATTTGCAACCCTTCCAGTGTGTTCCACACTCAAAGAGCCTGAGAGGGCAGAAGCAAACTAATAATCCCATTTACATTTTCCCTAAAGTGGTCAGCGAACACTTGCACAGATTTCCCAATTACAAATAAATAAACATTAAAATGGGAAAATTGTAAGGGAAGTTGTGTTCCAAATAAACTTTGGGAGATCTATCTAAATAGCCATCTAGTCACTATAAATAAATGGGGGATACGTTATGGGTCCAATAATGAAGATGAACTATCAACATCTTCACAATGAGAAGATCATTCAACAGATCACGCACCTGTGCTGTATTAATGTGAAGTGATGACAACCCCCTAATTCTGTTTTCACCACAATTACCAATATACTTTTAAATCAGGTTGCCATAGAAATAGAAACTATACACTACCCCGATTACTCAAGAATGAAGATTTATTATGTGTTAAATGGTAGAACACAATTTTTGTTTTTATATGCCTCTGCTAGTATGTGGCAGGTTAATATTATTCCATGTTCATCCATTTTTCATTTGTTAACTTCCAAGACCTACGACTGTCCTAAGTCCTAGTAAATCTTGGTCACTTGACAGGACTATTCCACGTCATTTGTCTACTTCAGGTTCCATGCCATTCAAGTTCCTGCATTAAAAGAGGTGTAGTGATGGGAGTCATGGAAGAGCCTTTTCAGTGGTGGCTCCACATCTGTGGAATGACCACCCCACTGAGGTGCATTTCACCCCAACTATGATGTTTTTTTCAGGTGCCAAGTAAAAACCCACCTTTTTAGTGGCTGATGGGTTAAACAATTCTTATGGTGTTTTTAATTATGCTATTCATGTAATTATGCAAATTACTATCATGTTTTTGCTTATTGTTTTAGAGTACGTTATTTTTTGTAAACTGACCTGTGGCTATTTTTGGCGAAGGACACTGTGGAAATAGCTTTAAAAATAAATAATTTACCACCACATCACAAATGTGTTCAATTCTACTGAAATGTGAATCAGAGAACAAAAGGGGGAAAGTGAATGCAACAGAAAGTAACAAATGATTGTTTTTCTTTTCGTTATTCCTTCCCGTAACCAACTATTCTCTGGCATTTGTACTCTGGTGTGCTGTCCTTCTTCTTGTAATGTTTCCAACAAGAAAAATCCTGAAATCTATTGTGCTGCTTTCAGCACGCCCTAGTAAAGACTGCACTGTTTGCCACAGCGTTAATAAGCAAACTTGCTCTGAAACAGGACATCCCATGTTTACAGCATCTTCCACTGAGGGCTATGCAGTCTTGAACAGAAAGTATCCAAGGAAGACGATTTCACTTTCTTGAAGGAAGATTTCACTTTCCTGAAACAAGCGTCCTCCCTCGCTAATCTATTTACAGTGAGCACACTGCTTCTGGTGGTGGTTTGATCTCACTCTACCTTCCTGGAATTTAAACCCATTTATTTCTCGCACTATCTTCTGACGAGCAATTGTTCCTCTTCCCTTTGTTACCCCATTCCACATCAATAGATAGGTACCACCCTCGCATCGCAGGGGCAGCGGTGCTTTATTTCTAAAAAGAGCGGCGCCTGATACCAAGTTTCCCTGGAAGCACACAACCCCCCCGTCTCTTTTACACACACACATACGGGGGGGGCACTCCCGCATGAAGACCCCCTCGCCCTCGCCCTTCAAAGCAATCAGCCGGAGAACAAAACGCGAAGCCACCTACTTGCGCTCAGGAAACACTCGGTAAAGCGCCTAAAACAGCTGCCCGAAGAAGATCCATCTTCCATGTCTGGCCCTAGCAAGAGCTCGGCGGAGAACGGGGAGAAAGTGGAGACGGCGCTTCTTTGTTGCTGCCGCTGCCTGCAAGCCCGGCTCCTGCCTCTGGGGCCGTCGCCGCGGGCGGCCACTCTTCCTCCTCCTCCTCCTCCTCCTCCTCCTCCTCCTCCTGTAGCTACCCGATTACAGGACCACAAGCGAGAAAAAGCCGGGCAAAGAAGCGAGGAGCCGGGAGGCGAGCGCTGCTGCCGGTGACGACGCTGCCCGGCGGCGCCTTCTTGGGAGCTGGGAGCAGGATGGAAAAAGGGAGGCAGAGCCGCCACCGCCGCCGCCTCCTGCTTCCGCCACTGCCGGGGAAGGCAATCAAGGCAGCTGCTGCTGCTCCAACATCTCCTGCCGACGCCGTGCTTGCTTTCCCCTCTCCTTCCCTTCCGCGGGGACTGGGGAGGTGGAAGGGAGGCGAGGAGGGGAGGAACGGAGGTGGTGGCAAGGAGTGGAAGGAAGGAGAAGGGGAGGGAACGGAGGAGTTGCTGCTGCTGCTGCTGGGTTGGAGAAGAGGCTGCAGGAGCCTGTCCCCGCGGCTCCTTGCGAGGATGCGAGTGCGGCCGCAGGCAGCCCGGTCCCTTCCCGGGGAAGGAAGCCCCCCGCCGCCTCCGCCCCTCTCCTGGCCGAGGGAGTGGAGCAGGCTAGGATTGGAGCCCGGGTTTTCCCCTCCCGCCACTGCAGCCGGGGGGGGGGGTCCTGGGGGCGGGCTAAGCGCGCTTTCTCCGGGTTGGCCGTCGAGCTCCGTTCCTGCCCTTTCCGCGCGAGTTTGAGGCAGGACTTTTGCCGAGAGTCACACGGCGGGGCGGCGGGAGGGAAGCCGAGGCAGGCGAAGGGGCCGCTTCGGTTGCTGCTGCTGCTGCTGCTCCTCCGCCCCTTTCCCTGCACGCGAAGGGTGGCCGGCCGCCTTCCTCGGGTTTTAGGATCCCCTGTCAAGAATCTTCTTCATATCTTGCTTTTTCCCCTTTGAGGAGAACGAGGAGTCTTCTGGCGACCCCCACCCCTCAAACCTTGGCGTTAAAGCGCGCGCGTGCAAACACACACAATCCACCCCTTTCCTCTGGTTCCTTCTCAGCAATGCAAACATTTCTGTCTGTAAAAAAAGGCAGAGCGAGGAGCGTGGAAAAAAATAGTTCACTGCAGTGCTGCTTCCAATTTCCAACCCCGGCTCGCCGCCAGAAAAACCGCCCACTGGCGGAGCCTGGTGCCTCAGAGCCGCCTCCCTGCTCACCTCCCCGCAGCGAAGCCAAGGAGGCAAGCAGCGGACTGGCCGCCTGAAGAAAGCGCGGGAAGCGAAGGGATTTGCCCCTCAGCCGCCTCTGCACCCTTTCAGCAATTCCAAGTTCACAAACACCCAGAGTTCCCCTTCACGGGCTTGAAGAGCGTATTAAGCAGAGCCCGGGTGGGTCTGACCCAAAGGCCCGGCACAGCCCCCTGGGAAGCCCACGAGCGTAAGCGCAGGAGCGCTCTCTTGCTCGCCTTTGTGTCACGCTTTGACTTCAGCGCTCAGTTTCTAAAAAGACATAAGCTCGGTGTCCAGTTTGGGAAGGGAAGGGGCTTCCAGCGAGCTCCCAACAACAACTTCGGGCTGTGAGGGGCGGGAAGCACTCTGCACGTCCCCAAAGGCATTCAGGCTGAGGTTGCCTTCGTGCGCACACTATCTTGGCGGGAAGGCGCCTTGAACCAAACTGGCTTCTGAGGCAAACTGGTGAGGGGCGCGCTTTTCGGTACTCTGCCCTGAAGAGAGTTTGGCGCCGAACTTGCCGCCTGCGACGAGAAACAAGGCCACGCGCCGAAGGTACCTGCGCTCCTTCGTTTCCCAACTTGGGAACACGTGTCTGGTTCGCTGCTCGCGGCTGAGGGGGTCCCAGAGGGGGCCACGCGCCTTGGCCACAACGTGAGTGCGAGGGCCCAGCCAGCGTCCTTCTTCCTCACCTGAGCGCTCAGTCTCTCGGGGCGCTTGTCCAGGGGGAGCCGCTCGCCACGCAGTTCTGGCCAAGAGTTCCGGGCGGGCGCGGGGCTGTATGTTTCGTTCGCGCGCCCAAGCTCCGGTTTCAGCACCAACAGGAGAGGAAAGGGGACTGAAAAGCCTGGCTCCCGCTCCCTTCCTTCCTCCTCCGGCTCTCTCGCCCAGAGGGGCGCTAGGAGAGGGCTACCCTGGAAGGGCGCGGGTGGGACGCAAACGGCCATTACCTGGCAAGCCGCCTCTCTGCGCGGGCGGCTCCTCTCTGAGGGAGCCCACGGCTACCCGTAAAAACGTTCGCCGACTCTTTTGAGGAGCGGTGTTTTAAAAGGAGGCTCGTCGGGAGCAAACCAATCGCGAAGCCGATCGCCTTCGCAGAAGTCAACGGTGCCCGGCGTTAAGGCGGCTCCTTAACTGCAAGAACCTCGCCCACAAACTGTGCCAAAGCCTGTCGCAAAGGAAGAAAGGCACCGATCTTCACATGGCACCGGTTTACATCCCCCATTCCTTTGATGAGAATAGTTGCCCCATTTCCACATCCCAATGATCACTTAGTTTCTGTGAAGAAGAAGAAGAAGAAGAAGAAGAAGAGGAAGAAGAGGAAGAAGAAACAATAATACAATTTGGTATTCATTAAAACTGGTCCGATCTTAGTTGTAATGTTTCATCTATTTGATTTCTGGATCCTTGCTGGTACATACGGACAAAAGAGACATTTTGAAATGAAAAAAGAACAGCGTTCTATAAATGACTGGAAGATAACTGTTAGAATTCTTTTTTATCTGTTATGGTACATTCAAAGCAAATGAACCTGATTTCAGTCCTGAAGTTTTCCTTACTGACGGGTGGGGGGTGGATCTGTTATTGCATTAGGTTGCCTTTGCGTTATATGTCTGCAACCGTTTTGAAAACGAGATATTTCATCTGTTTTCTCAATCAGTAATTGGTGCTCTATTTAAAATTGTGCAGTGGCCACTGGCACTCAGTAGAAATACACACAGGGTCTCGTTGGAAAGCCTTTCCATTTATTTTTCTTATTCAGTCAGCTGTGATAAAGAACGGGAGGTTACCCAAACTTACCAAGAGGGCAGTTTTTTGTCTCCATAATCGTTGGTCATGTTGGTTAATAGCATCATTTAACATGCCTCCTGGAATCTAATGCTGGCATTAGTAAAACAGTGCAGACGTGGTTATTTACAAATGTTTATAGAGCTTGCATGTCACTTATTCACATGCACAGGTATCTTCTATACATTATTTGAATAATTTGAAGAAACTAAAATGATTGGATGACTTTAAAAATGGCATGCAGTTCTTTCTTTTAAAATCTTATTGTCTCCTCCTGACACATATCTACCTGAAATCTGCAAAATTGTTTGCTTCTTTTTGCTACTTTTTCCCCAAAGAATAATTGAATTGATCAGATTTACAGCATAACTTCTGTGACTTATGTATACCCTGATCAAAATAGTGTCTTCAGCTACACATTCCAGGAAAACTATCAAGTATCCAGTTCCAACTAAATGTATAATTTGCTCAGTTTATTTGTTTAAATGTGTTACATTTTCAGACACTAGATGTGCAAAACATATTTGTAGTTGGAAAAAACATTTCTGCATACTTCAGTGTTCCTCTAAGTACTAAGAATAAGGTATTCATTATTATCCAACATTACAACTAAATAATTTTGCTCATTTCTTGAGAATGCACAATCTTTCCATTACATGTTTTTGTCAATTATTCAATTATTGAAATCAAATTGTCAAAGCAGATGGGAGAAAAATAAGAGAGTTATGGATATTATTCATAAGGTGTTGGTTTACATATATATTTAGGAATTAAAGAAGAAGAAACAACAAAGTCCAACATTGGTTTTATTATTATTTTACATAACTTTGCCATTCCTAAAATTTGCCTTCAGTCAAAACATTTTAAAATTGTAATTTCCATTGCCTAATAAGCTAAACCATTCATTTGAATACTACAACATCTTGCATACATTACATTTGCCTTGTAGGTGAGTTACAGCCTGATACTAATTTTACTAGCCCTTCTGAGGGTGCTTCAGATGGCAGCCTTAACTTTACAGCTTACTTCTGCAGATGCAATTGACTTATGTGCTGTGTTTTTAATTGTAATGTTAGTGATCCTTTAATTTCTTATTTTGAATTTAATTACATTAAAATTTGCATTCCATCGAATACAAATTGTAATGCAATAAAATACAATATGAGAAATAAAAGAAACAATAAAAATAAAAATCAATAGCAATATTTGATATGGATATGCCATGGAATACCTGGAGCTTGCAGACCACAGGTTGGGTACCCCTGCCATGGAAAGCTGGTTCAGGAAAACAAATCTGTTATGTAAGAATGTGCCAGTTATATGAACTTTACACAATCATTTTGAGATTAAGTAATCTTTAGTTTTGTACATGTTCTATACCGAATATGTATGTTTTGTAATTCCTAACATCAAACACACAGTGGCCCCTCCTTTAAGCATAATAAAATGGGTCTAAAATGCCAAATAAGAAATTCAATAATTTATTTATTTATTTTAAAGCATGAGCTTGGTTTATTTTTAGAGCCAACTGTACATTTATGGAACTATGGAATTGCAAACCTCCATTTTCAAGTTTGTACACAAAATTTGTTGTAATTAGAACCATGGGCATAGCCAGGATTTTTATTGGGGGGCGGGCTTTGGGGGGCAGTAGAAGCACAGATTTGTATTGATTTGTATTGATTTAGGGGGCACCTCTCTCCCCCCTCCCCTTGGCTATGTCCATGAATAGAACAATCTGATTCCATCAGACACCAACTGGTGAAAGGTTAAGTTTCCTGGGGAATGGCTTAGCAGCTACTCAATAAGAACTGAAGTAGTAGAAAGGAAATGGAGGAGTCCTGAATGTTACATAGAGGGAGTATAGAGAAACTACAATATATTCTTTTTAGCTCTTCTGCAGAAGAGGTTGGGTGATGACTGAAGCAACATTTCTGTGTTCTAAAGGCCCATCACACCCTTGCATTCCAGATACTTCCCGATGCTCAGAATACTTCTCTCCACCACTGACAGACAGTTATAGACGGCAGAGCCTCCAGCAATGTTTGCAGTGTCACCCTGCTAGTCCCTTAAATGCCCTGACAGGAAAACAAAAATTGAAATCAGCTAGTGATTATGAATAAGCCTTTAGCATGTATTGCTAACAAAGGAGAAACATCTCAATGAAAAAAGCACCAATAAATGAACCCAACTACACAACCTACATTTAGCACTTGTCATTCCCCTTAATATTTCACTTTTCTATTAGATACTTCCTATCCATGCATAAATGGTTTTTTACATTTATAATGGCTGGGATCCAGACAAGTGGAAGGTTCACCCAAGGTGTTTCCCCATCTTATATGTGAACTTCCTTCACCCACTATAAGCCACCTTATTCTATGCCATTATGGAGGATCCCCTGAACCTCAGCTGGGGGGATGAAGGGACAGGGGGACAGGAAACCCTGTTGCTGGGGGTTTCTCTTGTACATCTGGATCCAAACCAATTTTGTGGTTATAAAGGCATTTGACAGTTATACACAGAGCTCATTTCAGCTGGAACTCACCAGAACTCACTTCCGGCACCTCTCAGATGGGTGCTATTGCCATTCTAAGAAAACGAGGGAGGTCTCGTGGTGAGTTCTGGAACCTCTTTTTCTAGAAAAATGGCACTGGTTATACACAAGTAAAATTGTCTGTCTTTCCCTAACTTACCCATTCCCATATATAACACTCTTAACCTCATTAACTGGCAATGCTCTTAAACATGCCCTTCCAGTTATCTGACCTTACCAAGACCCTAAGGTCTTCATCAGAGACCCTTCCACAGGCGCCCTCAGCAATGATATACAGCAGGAAGTTGCTACAGAAACGGCCTTTTCAGTGATGGCACCATAACAACAGAACACCCCCTCCAGATAGGTTTGCCTTGCTCCTGCTACAGTGGTACCTCAGTTTAAGAACAGCCCTGTTTACGAACTATTCGGTTTATGAACTCCTCAAAACCAGAAGTAGTGCCCCGGTTTGCAAACTTTACCTTGGTCTAAGAACAGAATCTGAATGGTGGAAGGGCACCGGCAGTAGGAGGCCTCATTAGGGAAAGCACGCCTCAGTTTAAAAATGGTTTCAGTTTAAGAACAGACTTCCGGAACGGATTAGGTTCGTAAACCGAGGTATATAGCATTTTCATTACCAGGTGAAAACCTATTTTCCCAAGCATTTTAAATATCAATTTAAGACTTTCAGAGTTTTTATCTGCTTCTACTTGCTGCTGCTGGTGGTGGTCTCATTTGTGTAGTTTTCTGCTGGGATTTTATAATGTTTGGTTTTCAGGGTTCTGTTTGTTTTTATGGTTTTTATCTTTTATTGTTAATCACCCAGAGAACATTGTTTATTGGCTGGTATACAAATGACGTTAGCTAGTCAGTTAACATAGACACTGAGTTTCATCAATAGCACCTATTCAACATATTGTTCTAAAGCAGGGGTTCTCAACCTTCTGCCTCCAGCATATACCTGACATGGCTAAAAGTTAGTGAGGTCCACCAGTCACAAAAGGGTGGCAGGTGTAAGCAGAGTTCAGCATAATCAACTGGCAATTCCTGGCAGCACTTTTTACTGATATCTAATCCGTTTTTGGAAATTGTGTTTTTGTTTTTTGTTGGGTTTTTTTTGCTGTAACATTTTCCTTGTGACACGGAGTTCCAGAGCTCAGCTTTCCTCAAAGTACTGACATTTCTCTAGAGCTATTATGACTCAGGCCCCCACCCCCATTTTAGGCATAAATTGTTGATTCAGAGACTCTAAATAGAGAAGGACTTTCCTTTCACATTTCCCTCTTCCAAATCCCAGGTGTCCGTTCAAAGTATTTTTTACCCACCTCCTGTAATTTTTACCAATTCTCCATTCATGCTCAACTTATAACTTATTCCTTCCCCCCAAAAAACCTGCCAGTTTATATTGCTCCTCCTCCCTTGGTCTTTTACATTCCTTTCCTCCCCTTGTAACAGTTTTCCTCTATTATCCCCATCCTTTCTATTCCCCGTTTATTAATATTTTAATTTTTAATATTAATTTTAAACTACACTTTCTAATTTCTTTCAACAACTCTCCTGGTCCTTTCGCCTCCAATAAGAGAAACGCCCACCCCCACCCCCACCCCCGAAAAAAAATCTTCTCTGTCTCCTGGTCACCTTTACTCAACAGGCAACAAACTGCTGCTGCTGCTGGCATTAGTTCAGCCAAAAAGCTACAGTACAGTTAGGGGACAAGGCAGGTAAGTAAGGATGCCCTCAGCACTGAGGCCTACCTAAAAGCGGCACAAAACCCACTCTTGAGAAATGCTGCTCTGAAGTGTTACTTGTTCTAAATCACCCTTTAATATTGATCCTGTTTTCTTTTAGTTTGTATGAGCATGGCCTGAGTTCATCCTGTTCATCATGAGTACTGCTCTCAAATTACTGGTGTTGAACAAGGACATTCGGCAAGCAAAATAAAACTGTTTTTCCTCAAACTGTTTGTCCAGCCTCAAAACCCTTAGTTCCTAATGTAACTAAGCCAAAGCACACATTAATTGAAGCAATCACATACAGGCGTCCCATCCCGCCCCCCTTACATGCTGGTTACCTTCCCACGCGCATAAGTGAAATTGTGTAAAGTGAGGAGCACCCTCTAAAAAAAGTCTCTGAGCACCCATTTGCTCTCCAGCTCTCTCTCTCCCACCCACTCTCCAGACCAAAATATCCAAGCTCTGAGGCTGGCTGGAGACTAGAGAACACATGAGAAAGCGGCAGCTGCCATTGCGCTAGCCCGCACATCAGCTGTTAGGCGAGGATGCTGAGCAGCCTAAACAAAGCCCCGCTGCACCTCAGATCTCTTTGGCACTTCATCCATCATCACTGATGCCCCCTTTGGGCTCCAGAGAGGATCTCCTTGCAAGCCACAAGGACTCTCCAGCTCTCTCCCGCCATATCCTGGTCGAATTCTGTTTGTTTGTTTGTTTGTTTGCTTGTTTGTTTCCCAGTGCTGCACATATATGCAGTCATGTGCATGTTGATTGAGTGCCAGTGGAGGGAAGCCTGCAATTTTATACCCCTGCCTACCCATACCTCAATTTCCTCCTTCCTTTGTTATTTCACTGTACAGTGGTACCTTGGGTTACAGACTCTGCCAACCTGGAAGTAGTACCTCGGGTTAAGAACTTTACCTCAGGATGAGAACAGAAATCGTCCGGCGGCACAGCAGCAGTGGGAGCCCCATTAGCTAAAATTAAGTTCGTAACCAGAGGTACCACTCTATTATAGACTGTAATCCTGTGGGTACAGACCTTCTATATCTTTTCAGTATAGTGTGCCATGTATATAGATGGCACTATATTAAAAACATTACTATTGTCAGGGGTTGCATTCCCTGCTTGTGCTGCTCGCTTAACCTGCCCACCTTCCATCAACCACCCACCCTCTCTCTTTACAGATCACCCCCAAAACCCCATCCCCTCACAGCTCTTTTACCTCCCACGTCCCCAACCTACCCACTACCCTCATACCATCTACCCCGCTATTGACACGTTGCCAATCTCCTCTCCCCTCACAACTCGCCCCAGTCCCAAGATCCTGTTGCTGCCACTACGCACCAAGGAGAAAGGAATGAAGAGAAGAAAGTCTTTCTCCCCGTTTGCCCCACATTGCTGTTCACAGAAGTACACTCCCTGAAATGCACGCTTCCTTCTAGTGGTAGTGGAAGGTTTCCAAGGCTTCCCCAGCCACCCTCAGTGGTGGTAGCAATGGCGACAATTCATATCATGCTGTGATTTGTTCTACTGTTTACTGCCTTTATTTCCCACCTTTTCTTCAAGGAGCGCAAGATGGCACACATACTTCTTCTCATTTCATCCTCAACACTATCCTGTGAGGTAGGTTTAGATGAAAGCGAGTGGATGGCCCAAAGTCACCCAGTAAGCTTTTTGACTGAATGGGGATTTGAACCCAGGCATCTCAGATCCTAGTCCAACACTCTAACCACTACACCACGCTGGCTCTCTGGTAGGAAAATGCTTTGAACCATGAACTATTTAGTTTAGCTAACTCTGGTCCCCTGTTTTTGTCAACACTCTTACTACAAGTAGCAAATGTTACACTTTTTGCCTCATAGATATTTTTTGCTTGGAAAGAATTGGTATCACAAGGAACCAAATCCATTCTGTTCGTCTACTAACAGTCCACATAGTGCCATTTTAATGAGAAAGCGGAATGCTTGTTCTGTGATGACTACAGAGCTATGGAAAATATGCTTTCTGTTTGTATGCATTTGCATAGCACACATGTTTGGCAACAGAACAGACAGCTTTGAGAAATTAAATGGTAGACTTGCACAGCTTCTCTCAAACAAGCTGTAGCAGAAAAACAGTTTTAAATGCCTGTTTTCAGCCATTAATGGGGGGGGACACCCTGAAGGTTTGTTTATATGTTTTTCATAAGCAGGAAGGAAATGCCTTGCATTACTCAGCAGTGAATCCTCCAAGCAATTAAGAGTGACGTTAATAAACAGATGAATATTTTCACCAGAAAGATGGATTCTACAGGCAAGAATGCACCAGCAGAAAAGCAGTACTTATTTGAAAACGATGCATGCATTCTCCTGCCCATTAAGAGACATACTTTACATTCCATAATATTAAATCAGCAAGTATGTAAGACAGAGTCTTTTCTGTTGTGGCTCCAATAGAACTTCAACTCTGTCCCCAGGGAGGCCCCCAACACTGGACACTTCCCTTTGATCAATTTAAAACACTTATTCCATTAAGATATTATTCCATCACCACCACCACCACATTTTATTTATTTGTTCACAGCCCCTGCTTCTGTGATGTTAGGAGCAAACCGAGAACAGAAATTTAGTGACACTTATCCTGGTGTTGAGATAAGTGGTGCAAAAAACATTACCTGCTAGACTCTTGTGTATGAAGTTGCTGTTCATTGTTTAGGAGCAGAGCTAATAAAAACAGGCAATCCAACTTTGATTTCTTTATGGCAGTATGTTGCCATCTGTATTTTGCAATATTGTTATTGACGTAAGATATGCAAGATGACAGAGGTTATTGTTTAGTTGCTTTTGTTTTAACTATTTGTGATTATATATATATATATATATATATATATATATATATGCACCAATACATATAAATGAACATATGGAAATTTTATGCCAATTAACTTCCCTTTTTTGTCCTTTTATTTTGAACGATATCTCTTTTGTGACACCCTACACAGGACAGGCGTATGCAGTTCCCTGTCCCAGAATGCTGCAGCAGCTGAATTGTCAAAAGAAGTCTACATCATTGGGAGAGCACATCACAGGCATATCTCTCATCCCTATACATGTTATATTGAAACAATGGCTCCGGGGGGGGGGGGAGCAAACTCTCTTGAGCAGAGAAAACACATATATTATTAACATTTTTTAAAAAAAAACTGAATAAAGGAATAAAGGCTGTGGGTACACAGACAATTATGACATTACAATTCAATGTCCAAGGTGGAATAAATATAATTGGTGAATAAATAGGTTTTCTTTCTTCAAAGGGCATACATTTATACTTTTCCAGAACAGCCGAGAAGCCATTTTGAGTTTGAGCCATATTGTTTAAGGAACTGTGAAATAAAAGCCTTAGAAAGTAAAGCCTAAAACTATTAGTATGATGAATTGAGGCAAGGGAGCTGCATGCAGAAGAATGAAGCAATTTCATTCTAAGCGGGAAATGATTAAGAGAAGAGGCATCTGAAATATCTAAACTAGCCAGGCCCAGGAGCCATTTTAAATTAGTGCAGTAGAGTCAACTGACACTATTAAATATAAAATTACATTTCTATAGGGAAAAGGTACTGACCTACTTTAACCTCAAAATATGTGAGGGGTTTAAAAAAATGTTTGATGTTGTTTAGCTGTATGTTAACATTATTTTCTATAGATTTCACTGTTTTCATGGGGCACGACTGTGACAACAGTAATAAGAAAGGCAGTGGCCCTGAGTAGCAGCAACAAAATCTTAAGCAACTTTGAAAGCATGCAGAGAATGACAGGTTCTGAGGCAGCGGCAGCCAAGACCAGAATGGATAGGCCAGCCAGAAATATTTATAGTTATTGGGGCATGACTTTAATTTTTTTTTAATGACTTTGTTTTTTGTAAGAAAACTTCCTGTATATTTACTACTGGATTAAATTAACTGCCAGTAATCAGAAAGCATTGTTACACGTGTGCAACCTACTTCTGAGCAGTGAAAATTTTCAGGGCGGGGGGAAGCATTCACCTAGGGCTCCATTCATTAGGAATGAGGTCACTGGAGGCTTCCGGCATTTTTTTTGCTATAAAGGCTATTTACACATCCGTAAAGGCTGAGCGTAAGTGGAAGACTTACTGCGTTAACATTCCAACAGAACCTGCTCCCCCATTAGGGATAACCCAAGGTCCCTCAGAGCTCCCAAGAAATTGTACAACTCTCACCTTTTATTCAGGCTGTTCCCAAAACCATAATACAATGACATCTTTTCCCACAATTCCCAAATGGCCCATTCGTTGAGACATCTCCTTATTGGAAGCAGACCACTTGACCACTCTGTCAGAGTCTTCAAGATAACCTCCACCGATCCCATTAACCCTCTCTTTACTAAACTTTAGTCTAAGAACCAAGAGTCACAGGGCTATAAGGAATCCCTGACCTGACCTTCAGACTAACTCCCCATCAAATGCACAGCAGCATTTTCATCCACTCTGAAGGGTCAGTGAGCAGCCTAAACTTAGATATTCCCGAAAGAGGAGTTGGAGCTTTCTGACTTTGCCTTCTGCCAGGGATAAAATCTACAGTACCTGAGTCCATCTCTAGTCACACCAGAATCTGAATGCAGATGCAGATTTCAATGTGCAGCCAAGCATACATCCCATTGAAAGCAACACAGTGCAGATAGAAGATAGTCATGTTCCCACATGCATCCAAAGGAGCACCCACGCATACCCACAGGCCCCTGACAACACTATAGGAATGCCACTATTCCTTTGGTTCTTGTGCAGAAATAACTCAGATATACTGAATTATTCTGCTGGACTTCACTGACTGTCTGAAAATAATATAGCAGGCCTCTACCATTTCTAGGATTACCAACCTATGCTGGCACATCTATCTTGGCCTAGTAAGGGCCACTTCTGTTCTAAACAGCTATGGACACAACCAGTGCTTTTTTCTGGGGGGACGCAGGGGTAAGCATACTCCTAAACATTTTGTGAATCTAGGTTTAGCAGTATTTCAATATGAGTAGGAAAATGAGAGTACCCCTAAACATTTTATTTTAGGGGGGGGGGAAGCACTGGACACAACATGATCAATCCCAGGTAAGCTGGCAATCCTATACTGGTGCAATTTGTATTATTTTTGCTTATTGTGAGGCACAATTTACTGACTTGTAGGACTTGTAGGCATAAATTCATAGATGCAAGAACTTAATTTATTTTGTGCATTCTGAATTTAGCAGCACTCTGTTTCCAAAGCTAAAAACGAGTTAAGGAGTTGCAGACATGAACAACTGTTAAAGAAACTTTCTCGGTGAACTCATGGTGTACTTTCAGCAAGCAGCTCTAGTCCTAAGCACCACCCACAAGGGAGTTGAAAATGCAGTTTAGAGGCATGGTTGGGGGAGCGGCTGAACGGAAACTCAGAAAATAACTTGAGCATCTATATATGCACGTCTCTGTGGATTGGACTGGAAGATTGATATACTAATTAATTGTACTCTTCTGGAGCTGAAGCATTGCGATTCGTGATATAGTTTAAAACGTACCAACTGCATTTTTGAACGTTTCACTGTTTATGGAGGAGTGACATGTCATTTAAATGCTCGCCCTTCCCTCTACAAAAGGAACTGTTGGTTTTTTGAATATATTCGGATGATGTGCTTACAAAAATATTCAATAAATAGGTAGGTAGACAGATGCCATTTTAGTGCACAAGTCCTTCAGCAACTTCAAAATTACTACCAGATTTAGAACCATCAGATTGTCACATGGTAAAATATCTTCGCTAATGGCTACTCTAGTATCAAACAGTCTTTTAGGTTACAGCAGGTCACAGTGCAAAAGATCCTCTGCTGATAGCCTTAAGGCTGCCAATGGCTACTGACACAAGCAGAACAGTGAGGGATTTTTGTTACTCATCTTCAGTGACTTTAGTAGGGCTGGTGAAAAAGCATGCAAGGCAACAGTGTCTTCCAAGCAATAAAATATGCCATTTTGAGTACCAGGAACATGAGATTGCCTTGCAGCAAAAGGGATTCCTGGAGGGAAAATATCCGGATCAGTCATACCTGTTTAGATATGACCTTATATAGGTTTTATACTGCTTTAACTGTCTTGGCTTGCCCCAAAGAATCTTGGCAACTGTAGCATATCGCCATAATAAGAATATTCTATATAAAATCCCTGACTACTTCCAAACTAAACTACAATTCTCAGGAGCACTTACAGGAAGAAGGAATATCAGCTAAACTGGTTCAGATCTGGAATATTGCATGCCTTCCATAACAAATGTAATTTTATCACACACACAAAATTTTCCGCATAGATCCTTTGTGGTTTTCATGCATAGCCTAGCATAACAAGCTATGTGCCAGGTCAGATATGGAGAGGGCAAAAGCAACAGCAAACTGTAAGCACCCATCAAAAGTATAATTCTGGGGTCAATTAATATGAAACTTTTGCATTTTTGCTACCTATTACTCAACTCCGGGTGATGAGTTGTAGCCTCAATTTATTGCTAAGTACAGGATTGCATCAAAACTTTTACTATGCATTTTCATGTGCACTTGTGTTGGTCAACCATGTTCACAGCTGTATAAAATAAGAAAAAAACCTTCCAGTAGCACCTTAAAGACCAACTAAGTTAGTTCTTGGTATGAGCTTTCGTGTGCTCATACCAAGAACTAACTTAGTTGGTCTTTAAGGTGCTACTGGAAGGAATTTTTTTTGTTTTGACTATGGCAGACCAACACGGCTACCTATCTGTAACCACAGCTGTATAGTTTATGGTAACAGTTGGACTTGGTGTAGAAGGGAAAAGAGCAGCAATAATTGTCTTTGGAAGACTAGATAAATTGTGGGCAATTGGTAAAGCGGGAGTGGGTTGTGGAGCAGGGGAAGATGAGGGCAGAAGAGCTAAATGAACAAACAAAAAAGTGCTGATGTATCATTTTCCCTGAAGTTTGTTTTGTAAAACCTGCTCCAATGATGCAATCCCCATGGAGAGAAAACAGCAAGAAAGGAATGCTCAACTATTTCATAGTGTCATCTATGGCTGGCATGTCAGGAGTTACGTAAGCTGTTTCTGAAACAACTGTGGGAACTCTCAAGTTCATTGTATGATGCGGGGAGGGGGAATTAAAGGCATGGTGTTCCACACCCTTTCCCAACTAGAGAGCCAAGAAAAACTCCCATGGAAATTTCATAAAGCTTTATCATAATGATAAAAATCAGAGAAGAAGATTTTTAAAAATCTGTCAACATCAGAACAAACTCCTAAATATATATTTGCATACAGCAAAAAAAGAAGCTATATTTTATAACTAGGATCTTTCAAAAATGAATCACAAAGCTCTCTCTGATAGTGAATTCTGAGCCAACACCACAGTGGTGTGAGCAGAGCAGATGCTACAGGGCTTAATTGGGAAATGAAAAGAACCAAGGAGAAAACGTGGCTAGAATGTGGTAGAGCATTCCTAATGTCTGAAAGTCCACAATTCTGAGCATGTATTAACCCAAGGTGAGTAGGCAGAAATCTTGTAAAAGGTGAAAGCATCCAAGGCTAACTGAAGCATATGGATAATATCAAGAGTCATTTATAACTTGTTTTCCCCTGTATTTCATCCGAAACATTCCCCCTTTGTTTAATTTATTGAGCTTACTATAAACCAGATATGAAAGCTGCAAGTATAAACCAACATTTGCAGACATCAGAAGATATTTAGCCAAGCCTCACTAAACAAACGAGCACATGGGATTTAACCCGAGGCAGCTGAACTGTGCGTCACTTGGCTTAACTCTTCCCTCACTGAAAAGCATCCAGCTAGACCAAACACAGCTCTTTCAAGTGGAAGGCTATCAGATGCAGAAATAAACATACTCTCAATAGGAAATGCCTTTTCGGTCAGACGGTGGGGCTGTCAGCACTCACACTTTCTTTTACAGTTTCATCTCTTCGCCATTGTTATCAGCAATAAAACATTGCCAAACCACTGTAGGATACACTGCAACCAAATAACCAGCCCAAACATAAAGAGACACCCTTCAACTCTAAACATATTGTGCTTTAAAACAGGATACTGTTATTGAAAGATTAATTCTTAGGTGGTAGGCTGGGCTGTTGTACTTCAGACTGCAAGGTCTACATTTCTAATGCTTCCCAATATTAAAGCAGAAAAACTAGCATAGCAGGCTAAGTGCTAGACTAGGAGCCCCCTCCCCCATGGGCTAGTTTTCTATTTCCACTTGGTTTTGTGTGGCATTCCTCACTTGTAATCCGAAGAGGCACAGTCAAGAGCATTCTACCACCTCAACTCATTCAGCTGCATGAATTGATCCAGTTGGAGTAATTCAATGTCACACCCTTATGATGGTTCCATCAGTGCCAGCATTTCTGCTTGTCAGAAAGAATGGTCCGTTCCCTTACCTTCCCCTGCGTGCTGTTCTAGGGGTTCTCCCAACCCTTCAGAGTGGATTTGGGGAATGCCTGGCCTCCTGATCCTTCCACCAGTGCAGCCACACAGTACTGCCCTTCTCACCACATCAGCTCTCCTCTCCTAGTAAGCCACAATGACAACGTTGCCAGGAGGCCATGTGTACCCCACCACACCTCCATGCCAGTCACTGCTGAATGCATCTAAACCTAAGACTTGTTAATATAGCACAGAGATGGGAAGTTTTTTTTTTTTCAGTCTGAGGGAGCTCATAGGCTGCAGGCCAGTGAGTGGGACCAGAGGCAAAATCTAAATGGGAAAATGGATGAGATGTTGCAGATATTAATATTGCACAGTTTGAAATGCCTAGATGCATGAAAACTGATTCCATTTGGAAATGAAGCATTATCCAGACCCATACAAATATTATTCAAACTTTACTAGCAGAACTCTTCAAAATAAAACAGAAACATCAAATGATACATCCAAAATATCCGTACAATGTCTTGTGCTCAGCATCTTACTAACTGTGAAATAATTCCAACAGATCTAGAAGCAGAGGTCTGTCTCTTCCCACAGCATCCATTTTTAGCCTGAAACCATTTTCTCTCTCTCATTCAGAGAGTCTTTTACATGTCCTTACTTCACAGAGCCTTGAGACAAAAGGCACAAAGGCAAAATGAAGGCACAAAGTCAAAATGAAGATTTGCAACCCAATACCTTCATCACATGATCTAAGGTTACAACACTCACATGTTAGTTACCAGAGAACAACAATTAGTTACCGTAGTTAATTATCAACTCAGCAAGAGCTCAGAGTCCTTTCCTTGGTTTTAATATAGTCCCATGGAAAATCCCCATGTTAGCAACCCTTCAGCCATTTTTCATTTCTGTGCCAATTAAGCCATTATATTTAATATAGGACACCTACCTTTGTATAGCAGACTACAGTTCACTCACGTCAGACACCATTCTCCATTCAGACACTTGTCCCTCTCCATTCAGGCATGCAAGAAGTATTGTCACAGTTCAAGGACACATTCTAGCATTTGAGGAGGTTGCTGAGCAGAATCTGCCAGGGGTGTGGCCTAGGGAGGAGGCATGGCTTAGAATAAGCCCTGAGGACCAAATAAAGGGCCTGGATGGCCATATTCACCCCCACCCCAGGCCTAATGTTCCCCACCCTCAGAAGAGTGTGTTGGGACTTGGACTTGTATCTTGTATTTGTGTCTTAGTCTTCATCCAAGTCCCACTCAGCCATAAAGTCTATTGTGCGACTTTTCCTTTATCCATCACTGTCTCTCAGTTTAGCCTGTGTAAACGAAGCCTGAGCTCTTTGAAGGGAGAGGGGAGGCTGGAAGTGGAATGTCTCTTTTTATATATTTCTTTAAAAGTCATGTTATTAATTGGCTTGCTATACGTAACTACCAATAATTTGTCACAGAAAGCATCAAGCCAGCATAAGTAATCCCCAATAACTTGTCACACAAACAGTAACAAATTTGGGTGGTGGATGGAAATGACTCATTTGCAAATGGAGCCAAAAATTAAGTCTCTGGCAATGCTGAGCTTTGTATTTTCATGTTTACATCTGCACAGTGTCAGAACTGGAGATGTGCATCTGGTTGGGATCACTAACGTGGAAGTAAAATTTGTTCAACAGGCTGCGTAATTTCTGCATACTATAAATCAACTCAGACGTCACATAAGGAGAGACACAAACAGTCTTTCCCCAAAAGTTCAAGCTTCTTCCTGCAGAGTTTCAAATGAAATATTTGTCAAATTTGGGGAAATCTAAAATGTGACAGGAGGACAAGGAGGGTTTTCTTTTCCACCTGGTGGTGGGTAAACTAATAAAATCCCTGCTGAAAAACAAACTAGCAGGATGCTTTGCTTCTAACCTTCCACACACTTGTTAAGTTGTTACACCTAAAAAAAACCAGAGCAAAGATACCCGTGTGAAAATATGTTTAGTGTTATGTGCAAATGGCCTCTCAAAATAATCCACCCTGTCAGTGAGCGGAGCTTTGGGCCATGTGGAGGGGGGCATTTCCTGTGGTTTCTCAAGTGTGCTACTCATCATTCACAGTGACAATAGCACAGTTGTTTTTATTTTGCTTAAGGTGCTTTGTTTTGTTAGGCTGCAAGTAGTAGCAGCAGCAGCACTGATGCTAGCAACCTTACAGCCGTTTTGCATTCCCTGCAACGCCCTAGCATCATTCCAGGCCATAGGGAGAAAAGGGTGGTGGTGAAGAAGAACATTCAGAGAAAATTCTGCAGAATAGCCTGCTTTATTTTTTATGGTGGGGAGGAGGTGAGCAAATGGAAAATCTCAGATCTCAGAAATTTAAAACGTTGAGAACAACATTCTGCTCTCTTCCGTGTGTTACAAATCCAGGAAGGAGGGGAGATCATTGCCCAGGGAAGTTAAAATCTATGTTAATAGATGTGACAATGAGGGTTGTCTTCAGCATAGGCTGCATACACAGTATACCTTTAAAGCACATTTGAAACACATTAGTTCCTACAAAGAATTCTGGGAACTGCAGTTTACCCCTCATAGAATTACAATTCCCAGCAGCCCTTAATGAACTACAGTGCCCAGAATTCATTGAAGGGAAAGAATGTGGCTTGAATGTGCCTCAAAGGTATGATGTATACACAGCCTACGTTTTATTCGAAGTAGATGCATTGGAATCTAAGTTAGTCATGCCCATTAATTTTAATGAGGTTATTCTGAGTGTGACAACCCTATGAAGACAATTAAAAAATGATTATTTGATCTAGTAATTCACTCGTATTGGATTCATGAAATGAGTGCACTTCCCCAATGCATTTAGGTGTAGCAAAAGAATTCTACTGTAGTATAGTAGAACATCATCATCGTTGTTGTTGTTATTAATGAACAAGGGACCAGACCCAACTCCCATATTTTTATATTGCTTTTTACATGGAAATATTCTGCAGCACAGCGCATCAGAAAGGATGTTACATAAAATAAAAAAATCTATTGCCCCGCATTTCTCCACATTAGTTCACTGTTTGCTTATGAGTGCCATAGAAACAGAGACTTATGTAAAGCAAATGCTGCTCTTCAAAATAAACCCAGCACCAATCTTCTTAGCACCAATCTGAGCAACATAAAAAGTTTAATTCTGAAAAACAATGGATTCAAAATAAAACTGTTGCCTGTTGCCTGCAGTATTCAGTGCTAAATTATTCAGAACTATATCTTTGTACAAGGGAAGAATATTGATGCAGTCTGAGCTTTTGAGAAACGTTATAATTCTTCTCATATTGGCTATTCAGAGGAAACATGTTGCCAGCAGAGCCTTATTTCTCTGAGCCCATACAAATACGCAACATGGACCACTTTCCCTCCCCCCCCCCCCCGGCCCAGGAAAACTCTTTTCAGAAACTGGAGCACTGAATTGTGTCCTTAAGTTTCTTTAGGTCCACTTGCTTAATCTCCTTACATTTTGGGCTGCTTAGCTTGTATTTATACTCTCACACAGCAGGATGCTATGGGTGTATATTAATTACTCATAAAATACCCATTTATTTCCTGCCCCTGGGATCTAGTATCAGGGTTTTCTGTATTCTCTGGGGAGCAGGAGCCTAATTCATTTACTCACATTTGCTGAGATGGCTCACACTTGAGCTAAGGAACTCATAGCTGTAGCTGCGTGTCAAAGCCCCAAGCCACCCCCATGAGAATAAAGACACAAGGACACAGAATTCTAGGTTAATGTTAATGGGCAAAATTTAGCCAACAACTTTGTTGGTTACAGAATGTGAGCGGTATTGGCTTAGGCAATGGCATCAGCAGACTATACAGTATCTGACTCCTGCCCGCCTTGCAGGGAATCTGGTAAGGGTAAACCACCAGTAGGGAGAGCCCCGCTGATGTGGATTGACTCGAGCATCCCCTGGGTTCCCGCTGGGGTCGTGGCATGGCCCTAGCCCCTCCCCGGGCTTCAGACGAGATCCACACCACCGGATTCCTTTAATGGAATACCCTTGAGCATGGAGGGGCAGATGATGGCCGCACCTCCCCTTCCCCACACATTCCAATTCCAATGCCTAACCGCCAAACCTGTCAAACCTGTGACAGTTGCTACGAAGTAGGCGAAAACCAAGTGGCCAGTGCCAATTTGCCAAGTGGAAAAAGTCCTACCAGGCCCTCAACGGTGACCAACCAAAGTCCATAGCAAGGCCAATGACGCAAGCTGAACAAAGGGTGGGAGGGCGGGAGATCCGCGGTGCGAGGCTGAAAAGAGGCAATTCAGCGTTGTTGCATGGTTTAAATTGGCCCTGGCTACGCTCCCAACCATCTAATTGGCTGCTTGGCTAACTGGTGCAGCCGGGCCTCCCCAGGGTAAGGTGGGACACAGTCCCACCCCTGACGCTGAGGGGGGAAACTTGGCGGCTCACCCCAAACACGTCCCCACAACGAGGTGGAGCTGATTTCTCAATAAAGCACATCATATAGGGAGTCATCTCTCAAACTATCTTAACATTTCTTGTGGCAGCTCACTGTTCAAATCATTGTTCTGTTCTGACACTGTTTCTGCTTAGCTCCAGGAAATCTCACAAGATATTACAACACTTAGACACGCTATAGTCCATATAAGTACAATTTATAAATCGCTAAAAGGCTTGGGGTGCAAATATTTAAAGGAGCACCTCACCCTCTACCTTCTGCCCTGGTCTCTGAGATCTGCAGGCTAGGTCTTTCTTGTGGTTTTGCCACTAGACATGGGTTGTTGTGTGGTGACTCAGTTCAGGATCTTCTCTGTTGTGGCACCCATTTGTGCA
This sequence comes from Podarcis gaigeae, assembly GCF_964106915.1. Taxonomy (NCBI): domain Eukaryota; kingdom Metazoa; phylum Chordata; class Lepidosauria; order Squamata; family Lacertidae; genus Podarcis; species Podarcis gaigeae. The sequence continues at coordinate 71,695,525 of NC_139680.1, forward strand.
GATCCCTACCCCTGGAATCGTATCAGGTTTCTTCTTTAGCTTTCATCATCAACATTTATTCAACAGGTTTTTGGAACATTGTTTTACATTGGGGTACTTAAAGAGATTTTTTTTTCTGTTCATGTGTTATGATGATGATGTGTAAATGTTTGTTATTATTTCTATTGTATCACAGTACAGTCATACCTCGTGTTACGTTTGCTTCACATTGCAGCTTTCCAGGTTACGAACGCGGCAAACCCGGAAGTGTTTACCCCAAAACGGATCGCGCTCGTAAGTAGAGGTACCACTGTATGCAAGGATACTGTTTTGTATTTGATTTATAGAATCATGTAATTGCAGAGTTGGAAGGGACCCCGAGAGTCATCTAGTCCAAACCATGTGCAATACAGTAATCTTAACTAAAGCATTCATGACAGATGGCCATCCAACCTCTGCTTAAAACACATCCAAGGAAGGAGAGTCTCGTGGGAGTTTGTTCCACTGCCTGGACAGCTCTTATTGCCAGAAAATCCTTCCTGCTTTTTAGTCAGAATCTCCTTTCTTGTGACTTGAATCAATTGGTTTGGATCCTAGCAGGAGAAAACAAGCTTGCTCCATCTTCCATGGGACAGCCCTTTAGAAATTTGAAAATGGCAAACGTATCTCCTCTCTGTCTCTTCTTTTCCAGGCTAAACATACTCCATTCCTTTAACTGTTCCTCATAAGGCTTGGTTTCCAGACCCTTGATCATCTTGGTTGCTCTCCTCTGCACACATTCCAGCTTGTCCATATCCTTCTTAAATTGTGGCACCCAGAAATGGACACAGTACTCCAGGTGTGGTCTGACAAAGGCAGAGTAGAGTGGTACTAGGGTTTAAATGGCTCTCTTAGCCACTGTACAAATAAAGGAAACAGTCCAAAACTATATATTAGGGCTGCCAAGCTTTTGGCTACATAGATTTTGTTCGTTAAGACACATAGAAGAAGTAAAGCAATGTTAGAGTTGAAAGGCAAAGTCAGGGTTGAAAGGCAAAGGTTCTAGTCTCTGGAAGGGAAGGACAATAGCGGGGAAGGCATTATGTGAGATTTAAGTTAAAGGTAAAGGGACCCCTGACCATTAGGTCCAGTCGTGGCTGACTCTGGGGTTGGGGCGCTCATCTCACTTTACTGGCCAAGGGAGCCGGTGTACAGCTTCCAGGTCATGTGGCCAGCATGACTAAGCCGCTTCTGGCAAACCAGAGCAGCACACGGAAACACTGTTTACCTTCGTGCCAGAGTGGTACCTATTTATCTACTTGCACTTTGATGTGCTTTCGAACTGCTAGGTTGGCAGGAGCAGGGACCGAGCAACGGGAGCTCACCCCGTCGCGGGGATTCGAACCGCCGATCTTCTGATCAGCAAGTCCTAGGCTCTGTGATTTAACCTACAGCACCACCCGTGTCCCTGTGTGAGATTTAGTCTGCATCAATTGTATCAAATGTGCACCACTTTAACAGGCATTATGTTTCACGTCAGCAATAGGAAGCAGAGCACAAACAGTGGTATTTCAACAATAGCGGTCTGGTCTATGCCCCTCTCCTTCCTGTAGAGGACCATATTGGAGAGGAACCTAGAGTAGGTACAGCCAAAGGAGATAAACAGAGGATAAAAAGCAAAGAGGTATGCCACCAAGATATACTTTGCCCCATATCCACACACACAGAAGCTGTATATGCTGTATCTGTCACACAGCAGAGAATAACCCCTTGGCATGTCAGCACACCCGGAAGAGAGGAAGGATCTATGACCTCACTGCCTGGATAGTGTTGAAACTAAATTTATTTCCTATTCCAGCAATGTAAGTTTATCACAGACTGTTGGACTACGGCACTGTCTATGCTATCACTTTTATTGTGCTGGCCCTGCATCACGGATGCAAATAGTCTGCTGAACATCCTCCTCTGACTCCGTACAGCTTTCCCTCCCACCCTCTCCAAACTTGTTCTGGGCAGCGCATGCCAGAGTCAAGCTGGCTCCAGCTAGTTCCCATTGTTCACACTGTTTTCATGTCAAGTGCATGACAGAGAACTCTTTTTTTGCCAGAACAGACCCCGAAAGCATGCTTGCTGTCTTCGGCAAAACAGCTCTCTAACTCTTCACAAGACTGGGAAAGAAGCAGAGTTATTTGGGGGCGGGGAGAGCTTTGATGCTAGGCAGTAATGACTTTAATACAGTGGTACCTCAGCTTACATACGCTTCAGGTTACATACGCTTCAGGTTCCAGACTCTGCTAACCCAGAAATAGTGCTTCAGGTTAAGAATTTTGCTTCAGGATGAGAACAGGAATTGTGCTCCGGCAGGGCGACGGCAGCAGGAGGCCCCATTAGCTAAAGTGGTGCTTCAGGTTAAGAACAGTTTCAGGTTAAGAATGGACCTCCGGCACGAATTAAGTACTTAACCTGAGGTACCACTGTAACTCGTAGGAAGCCTTAAATATGTGAAGGAGCTTCTCCAACAACTGAACTTACAACATCAGAGAAAGCCTGTTTACACAGCACAAGGAAGCCTTAAAATGTGTGTGTGGGTGTCTACTCAAGGTACTATACTTTGTGTCCACTTAATGTAGTTAAGAGAATTAACTGTCCTTTCCCAGTTCCTGTATTTGAAAATTAATGCCCATTTCCTAGCAGGTTTAAATATAAATGTTATTGCCATAAAATAGTGCAGTCCTTTTTTATGAACTCATCCACAAAGTATCATGGATAATTACGGCAAAGTCACACACAGGAGAATCTCAGTACATTGATCCGTATATATGAGCAGCTCAAACACTATCTCTAAAATAGATGGTTATGCAGGGAGGGGTAGTTATTGCCTGTGTACAACTAACCAGCTATTCAACTCACATAATGTAGTGTAATTCTGTACAGTGAAACATCTTTCTAGCTTATTTCTGTGCAGTGAAACATTCTAGTTTTGAAGGCATCTCTATAATCATTTTAATTTTGTCTCAATTATTTCTTCCCATGTTTGAAACAATGTGCAAGACTAGTACTTGTGAAAATGAAGCACAGTGGTACCTCGGGTTAAGTACTTAATTCGTTCTGGAGGTCCATTCTTAACCTGAAATTGTTCTTAACCTGAAGCACCACTTTAGCTAATGGGGCCTCTGCTGCCGCTGCGCCGCTGGAGCACGATTTCTGTTCTCATCCTGAAGCAAAGTTCTTAACCCGAGGTAATATTTCTGGGTTAGCAGAGTCTGTAACCTGAAGCGTATGTAACCTGAAGCGTATGTAACCCAAGGTACCACTGTAGATTTAAAGGGTACAATTCATTACAGGCTCTCTTGGTTTAAGATTCATATTTTAAATTGTGCATGTCCCAAACTACATACTCTGTTTTAGAACTACAGGAGGAATGCAGACAGAAGAATTGCCATGGTGCACCAAAACTGGACACCTTCATCTGCCCACCTGTCTCCCATATTGGTCTCTACAACCACAGCAGGTGCTGTATCTCTTCAACAATTTGATTTTACCCCAAAAGGTGCACTCTTACATTGTCTCTTAAGACAGAGGGTTGCCAGCAATGTTCTCATGAGCAAAGTGTTCATTTTGGAGGGGAATCCCCTTATGTTAGCATAAAGCATTGCAGGTGCGCCTTATTTAAGAATACCCTCAAGCTGCATAGCACTTTCTAAACTGACAATTTGAATAGTAAGCCAATTAGGATGCAGCCAGTGAAAATATTGCTTTAAAGGCTGGAAGCCACCTCTGTGCTGTCTAGTTCAGGCATCCCCAAACGCAGTCCTCCAGCTCTTTTTGGGACTACAACTCCCATCATCCCTAGCTAACAGGACCAGTGGTCAGGGATGATGGGAATTGTAGTCCCAAAACATCTGGAGGGCCAAGTTTGAGGGATGCCTGGTCCAGTTTCATGCTACTTCATTTAAACTGGAACCAGGTGGGACAATTGATTGCTTCCTACAGAGGCACTCTCCTGCTCCTGCCAAACTTACCAGGGGATCTTTGATGGTAAGTGAAATCCTCACCTTCCAAGAGGGGATGTAGCTGACACAACCCCATGTGAACAACCTTCACATCCAGGTGTAAAACCAGATCCAAAATTACCTTCTATACTGAAAGTCTGATTATTATTATTTTGACAAGGAGAGGATGAAATTGCATCTAGAATATATCTTCAGTGGTGCAGTTAGGTAATTTTAGTCACTGGTTTTAACAGTCTTCCCACCTCTTTGGATGGCAATGTGTATTATTTCACTTACTTCAAAATGTTGTAGGCCAGTCTTGCTACATTTGGGGGCTCACCTGGAACCCTGTCCCAAAGTCTTGCCATGACACCACCACCACCACTGTATGCCACAAGCATTTCTGAATCACACTGACCACAATCTTCAGCATTTTGATTCAGCTTCAGACTATTTGCCTCCATCTAGCCCATAACGGCCTTCAAAGTTCTATTGAGGGAAACATTATTCCTGAATCCAAGCAGAATGGAAATAGAGCTAGGTGTCACCAGAATGTTGATAACACTGCGCTCCAAACATGCAGATGATCTTACCCAGTAGTTTCATGGTAGATATGCTCCATTATGGTTTGGTTTTGTAATATGCCATTTTTCCACAGTGGAGTGTGCCCAGATCAAAACCAACAGGCCAGAGGCACCATCTTCTCAAGAGGATTGAAGGGTCCCAACACAATATCCTGATGTCACACATGCAATGCCACTAGGAGCTGAGGGTGTAGCAAAACACTAGGAACTGGGGCCTATGCAACAGGCTATAACACACACACTACACACACACTCCAGCGGTAGTCTTTCTAGCATCCAAGAGACCAAAGCAGCTGGCTTAAATACAGTTCAGATTATTTGGGGAGTCAGGTCTTATCACCAGGCTATGTGGTTCACAGCAGGCTCTCTTGTCTCTCCTCCAAATAAGTTTGGTGGTGGTGGCAGCAGCAGCTGCTGCTGCTGCTAAAAGAAGATGCTGAGGAACAGGCAATGGCAAGCTCTCTCTAAACCCCATAGCCTCCCAGGTCTTCTTTGCTTGTTTTACTGCCCTTTACAGCCAGCCAATGGGGGTCTATTACAGAAAAACAACATCTCATTTACACCGTCTAAATAGCTGCTGGGTTGTGAAGGTGGATCAAAGTTGTCTGTGGCCTCCTTTTCTTCAAGAAAATTAATAACACTTCAGTAATAATTGATCAGACTGGAAACTTTAATACAACATGTTTTTTTATGATACTTCAGTTCCTGCCCAATAAAGTAAGGCTCTAGGTAGGAACATTAGGATGAAGGTTGTCTAAGCTACCTTACTATAATATTTTAAAAGGCTCTGCCAATTAACGTCACTACTTCACTGTAATGTAAGTACTTTTCCAACCAGGTCAAGTCTTCCCCATCAATACAATTATTCTATAGTAATGCAGTAAACAGTTCCTGCAGTCAACTTGTTTGGAGGTTTGCAGCTTATATAACCCAGGAAATGAAGTCATCATACATGGTGGTGGGGGACCTGCCTATGATAATCAGTTTCCTGATTTCTAAAAGAGACAAGGACTTCAGACATGCTAAAAATCCACAAGCAACAACAATTTAATTTATTTATTTTTAAAAAAGGGGGGAAGGAATGCAGAATAAATAATCTTACATCTTATTCTATTTAGTTTAAGTGTCAGGTAATGGTGTGAATGTCTCATATCATTTTGAGCTATTTACTTATATTTTATTTATTAAATTTATAATAACTTTAGTAACTACTAACCTGGGGAAATGGTTTCATGTTGAATTAATGCTACATCCCATGCTCCCAGCTGAGCTTATTTACACAGCAAAGAGCCCCGGATTTTCTACAGGCCTCCATTTGCTCCTCTCCCAGTTTTCCAAAGTCTGTCTGCCTGTTACTTCCTTGCCTCCAGCAGCATCCTGGCCAATCTTTCTGCCCTGATTCCATGAAAGCATGATTTTGACAAGATCAGGGATTTCACCCAGCAGAACCTGATTTACAGAGCCATTAAGCCCATGTGATTAGCCCATCTAGGAGACTGAAGTATCCACACACACACATTCATCACAGCCTAAGTGGATGGAATCACAAAGAAGCATTTCACGTGTGGTTTTGAGTGTGTGAAGGGAACCTTGCTGCACCATAAATGAGATAAAGCTACAGCTACTAAATTTACATTCACAACATTGAATCAATTGGCTTGATGAAACCTTTTAAAATTAGGGACTGCCAAACATTTATGCCAAGGCCTTGTTTGGAATTTCAGATTCTATATGATGCTGGGAACAGGGTGGCACAGCAAGGCAGGATTGAACCCTGTTCTCCCACCCACTTGCTGTTGTCACCAGTGATTTCATCTGATGGGCAGGTGGCGATGGTTTGGGGAAAATGACCTGGTGAGCCAAGATTGGACCTGGGGCTGAAGGTTCACACTTCTACTTTCAAAACACAAGGCTTCCCCCAAAGAATCTCAGGAATTGTAGTTTGGTATGGGTGCTGGCAGGGGACGCAGGTGGCGCTGTGGGTTAAAGCCTCAGCTCCTAGGACTTGCCGATCGAAAGGTCGGCGGTTCGAATCCCTGCGGCGGGGTGCGCTCCCGCTGCTCGGTCCCAGCGCCTGCCAACCTAGCAGTTCGAAAGCACCTCCGGGTGCAAGTAGATAAATAGGGACCGCTTACCAGCGGGAAGGTAAACAGCGTTTCCGTGTGCGGCTCTGGCTCGCCAGATGCAGCTTTGTCACGCTGGCCACATGACCCGGAAGTGTCTCCGGACAGCGCTGGCCCCTGGCCTCTTAAGTGAGATGGGTGCACAACCCCAGAGTCTGTCAAGACTGGCCCGTACGGGCAGGGGTACCTTTACCTTTACCTTTATGGAAGCCATGAGTGTTAAGCGGTATAAAACTGCTTTAAATATGTAGTGTGGATGTGAGTCCAAGGTTCTGGCATGAGTTTGAATCCACACCATAAAATATTGACAGTCTTTGTCTGTTTTTTCTTGAACGTATTTCGTATGCTTTCCCCAAGATATCAGAAATGTATTGCTATTGAAGAAAGTATCCAAACCCGCCGCCCCCCCAGTCACCAAATATAGATCACAAAATTATAGGCAGAATATTAAATATTAAATCACTCTATTAATTTATATCTAAGGCTAAATCCACAGTAGAGTGACTGGTGCTATAAAAACAGCTGGTAAATATTATTTTGGCCAAAGAGTTTTTGTGAGAATTTCACTCTCTCTAAATGTGCTTCTAGACAATCTGTTTATTGAGCATTCATACTGGTTTGTTTGCTGGGAGGTTTGATGATGCTGATTATTTAGTGAGCATTCATTCCCATTTGTTTTCAGGGAGATGAGATGGCATTCTGTCAAGGCAAGTGTTATCCCACAATTTCCAGTGCAATTTCCCACCACTTCCTTTTTTTAAAGTCCTGTCTTTGGGGAAAGTGGGTTTGTTGCACAAGAGCTCCCAATCAACTATAACCATGTGACCCAAATTTGTTGGTATGTGACTGAATCCCCCCCCCCCCCAAATAGTGACAGCCTGGAAATGCCCTAGGAAAATATATTTTCAACTCCAAGATGTTAAGCTCTCATTTTTAAAAGGAAAAAGGAAGCCATCTGAATCAAAAATGTTAAAGTTCGTTTGTTCACAGGTCTTACCCAGAGGATAACTGGAAATCTTAACTTTGTATGAATGAACCAAAATATACCCAAATATGGATTGGAAAAATGTCTGGAAGTACAAGCATCAAACAAGGAGTTGCTGAGAATTTCTAACTCTCAAGATAGCTGCCAAGTCAATTGCTGACTGAATCTAGATTGTCATCCAGCTGACTCATCCATTCTGACTTATCCTTCAAGTTCCGTCTTGTTGGGAAGCTCTCCCCCCCCCCCCTTTACTGCTGCAAACATTCCTGGAGGGTAAAAAAAAAATGTTTTGACAGAAAAAGTGGGGTGGTATGCTGGAAGTGCCTCATGCTTCTTCTTCCAGCTACCCTTGGAATGCTTTTGTTTTCTATTTGCAAATGTTATTAATTCCCAATATAGCAATACAATGAAACCAGCCATTACATATCTGAAGCACAGAGATCAGGTCTATCCTCTTCCTCCCAAATATTCTCTTCCCCTCCCCTCCCATAAGTCAATGTCCCATTAACAACAGAAACAGCCAAAAAAGACAGGGAGTGACAGTAAAGGGAGGTTGCGGAGGGGGAGTATGTGGTTAAATGTGGTAAAGCCAGGATTGCACTTTTGGGCTACAGCACACTTGTTTTGGTCCCTTGTTTAAACAACTCCAAAAACCCCTTCATGCCTATTCAGTGTTTCACATCTGTTATGCACATTTCCCCCTACTATTGCTGGACCCAACACATCCTCTGTACAACATTCTGTTCCATTTTGGAATTCTTGGACACAGGCATCTTTGAAGTACAAGAGTCCCTTTGAGGTTGTGATGGACAAATCAGTTCATTTCAGTTTCTCGTAGTTTTGCATTTTCCCAATCTTCAATTCAGTTCACCGAATTCCACACTGGTTTGCGAATTTTTTTTTTTTAAGTCTGCACAAAGAATTGCATGCACTTTCATGCTTTTCTCCTAATTTCTGTTCACAGTTCTGCCTAATACACACATTTTTGAAGTCTTTTTATTACATAAATTTTAAAAGCTTTTAAAATGTTATATATAAACGCTGTATTATAATATTTGAGAAGTAGTTTTTTAATGTATTTAACTATTATGAATATACACTTTGGGGGCAAGCAATATTCCCCAATGTGATGCATTTTGGCATGTTATTTCCATGAATGTACATGTTTGGACACACTTTCTCCTAATATATGCATGCTTGTATGCATTATTTGATTATTTGATGTACAATATTATATAGAGTTCCTTTCAGAAGAGTCTATTATCACAGTAATACTGAATAGATTTCAGATGAGAGTCAACTTTCTATTATTCCAAACACACAAGGACATTTTTAACACTTAACTACCTCTGCATGTAGTTCCCAAAGTTCCATCTCTGACAATAAAAGGCCCATAATGGGATTTCTCTATATATTTCTGTGCTATATTTCTGTTCTGTCAACTGATCTCTGATGGATTCATAAACCAATACACAATGGCTACCATCTACACAGCCATATACAGTGGTACCTTAGTTTAAAACAGCTTCTTTTATGGAACAACTTGGATTAACAATGCTACAAACCCAGAAGTAGGTGTTTTGTTTTGTGAACTTTGCCTTGGAAGCAGAACATGTTCCACTTCCTGTTGTAAATTGAGTCCCCCGCTGCTATGGGAAAGCACACCTTATGTTTAAGAATGCATTGGTTTAAGAACGGACTTTCGGAACGGATTAAGTTCGTAAACCAAGGTACCACTGTACTACAAAAATTCTTACTACAATGGTACCTCTGGTTATGAAATTAATTCATTCCGGAGGTCCATTCATAACCAGAAACCGCTCATAACATGAGGCATGCTTTCACTAATGGCACCTCCCGCTGCTGCCATGCCGCCGGAGCGCAACTTCTGATCGCATCACGGGGCAAAGTTCACAAGGGGCATCTACTTCCAAGTTAGCAGAGCGCATAACCCGGAGCGTTCATAAGGAGGAAGGTACATAACACGAGGTACCACTGTAAGCCCATTTTAGCCATCTATTTTTTGTGTGTAAGGTCATATACGATAATCTTAACCTTTCCCCTAAAATTATGTATCTCTTATGCAGAAGCCTATGCACGTTTACTCATTAGTAAATACCAATGTGCTCAATGGGGTTTGCGGTTGGCATCCATCCATGTGCAACTCCAGGGCTGAAGTCAAACTGTTGGAGAGTTACAGCGTCAGCCAGCTGTGGCTGTAGAAAGCAATACAGGAGAGACATGTTTTGTTGCAGCTGGGGCAAATGAAGGCATCCACTTGTGCTGATGCAGGTGTACTATGGCATTTCTTTTTTCTTTTAAAGAATAATTTTTTATTAACTGACCAATCACATCAAATCAAACCAAATTACATAAATTCCAAATTACACAGCCGAATTTTAAATTTTTGTTGGGGGTACCCATATTTCAAGTTCCGAAGGGATCCAATCAACTTCTTGCTTCTTGCTGCTGTTTTAATGTCCACAAATCTAACCTTATGATGTTCACAGTACTATCCAGTCCTTTCTTATTGTTTTTCCACGTCTCTTGTTGTTATTTTCATATATTTTTCCTTTCTCTTTGTGACCTCTGATAGTCTCCGCAAGCTGGTTAGAACAGTTTGTAATCCTGCGTGGATATTATTTTTTTAATCCAGTAGCCATATCCAGACGTTTTCCATATAACATCACTTCCATACATCAAAACAGTCTTAGCGTCATTAATCTTCACCAATCTGCCTCCTTTCTCAAAACCTCTGAAGAGATTCACTAGGAATGCAGTTTAAAAACAAGTCCGTTCTTCCTCCCGGCTATAAATCCTTTGGCAAGATGGCGACTCCGAATTAATTGCTGCGCCATTCCCAAAAGCTCTTATTGCTTCTCGGTCTCCATAAAGCATACTTTTGGTTAAAGTTTATCTCCACACAGACCTTAATCATCCTGCTTGGGTCAGTTCAACCAACGATTCTAATGAGGAGGTGTTCTTGTAAATCACATAGAAGGAAAGTAAAAAAGGTTCCCCCCCCATTCAGTCCCATTGTCAACATACCCCGCCTTTCATGTATCTTCATCGTAAAATATTCCTGTTTCTCCAACCCGTCGTCTTCTTTCGCAGAGGTCACTTAAATTAGCAGACTTCACTCCCCTTCTTCACTTGAAATATGTGCATTTGCTTCTTTTGTAATTAATTATTCCAAATTGCTGCAGCTAGTGCGCGATCAGAGACAGCGTCCAGGAGAGCCGAGGTCCACACGGGGGCATTCTGCCTAGGGCCCTCACCCCCTTCTTTTGAATTAGGGGGTGATTTAAGGGCACAGCAGGCAAGGGCAGTGTTCCCCATTTCCTTGGGGCAAAAAGGGAGGCTGCCTACTCCCATAAAGGTAAAGGTAAAGGTACCCCTGCCCGTACGGGCCAGTCTTGACAGACTCTGGGGTTGTGCGCCCATCTCACTCAAGAGGCCAGGGGCCAGCGCTGTCCGAAGACACTTCCGGGTCACGTGGCCAGCGTGACATCGCTGCTCTGGCGAGCCAGAGCCGCACACGGAAACGCCGTTTACCTTCCCGCTGGTAAGCGGTCCCTATTTATCTACTTGCACCCGGGGGTGCTTTCGAACTGCTAGGTTGGCAGGCGCTGGGACCGAGCAGCGGGAGCGCACCCCGCAGCAGGGATTTGAACCACCGACCTTTCGATCGGCAAGTCCTAGGCGCTGAGGCTTTAACCCACAGCGCCACCTGCGTCCCCCCTACTCCCATAACAGCCTCTTAATTACCCCGTGTGGGTCGGAGAGATGGTATTGTCGGCCATCTTCCAATGCACCCCCTAGTGGCCCCCGGCATTTCTATGCTTCTCCCAGAGGATATTCCTCCTCTGGTCACTGCTCTGGATACACAATCTAACTGTCTTTCTCCAGGAACTCCAGCTGTCTGCAAGGGATTCCCACACAGTGAAGTTAACATGGCTAGCCTTCATGTCACAATTGCAGACATCTTTGTTATGTAGAGTTTGTCTGACAATGGGCCTGGTACCTGAAGCCAGCTCTGTGTAGATCATGTCCTTGGGGTTTATTCCCTAATAAAAAAATTTTAGAACTTTAATTTTATTTTCCTAGCCAAAAACAGCAATAAGAAATGTTTATCTCAGAAGCATCAGAAAGGTACAAACTAGAATAATGTGTTTCCCTGTGTTCCTTGAGTGAAATGCTTTAAATATTTTTTCCTTCAAGCAAAAAAAGAACGAAAAGGGCTACATGTTCCTTTGGAACAGACATTTTAACTCTCATTTTCAACTTCAACTGAAGTTTAAGCATGAAACAACACAATGAAGGGATTAAGTTATCATGGGAATTACTGACAAGATAATCAACTTCCAGGAGTTTGTCATCCTCAGTAGCAGCTTTGAAGCCTCACAAAAATCATTGCACTTCTCAAAGGAAGCCATGTACTGATAGACACACCCACTGCTAGAAATCCACCTATTCCTCTAAGCCGCCCCCACCAGCAGAGCCTGGCAGATTAAGAACCGAGGCCAGCCAGAGCCTGGTAGCACATTCAGCAATTGCAGGGGCTCACAAGCCCCCTGTTCCCCAAGCAATACTAGCCGCTCATGAAATCAGGCCACTACAGATGAACCTAAGAATTCAAATTACCACTGTGCCACAAGAAGAATGGAGAAAATAAACTACATGTAGAACAGACATCAAAGAAGGAAACCAAGCTATATATTTAATGATCACAGAATGAAGTGTGTCAAGGAATGTCTAAATAACATTACCCATAAAGATGGGGAGCATTACCTATAACAGGGGTAGGAAACCTAAGGCCCATGGGCTACAAGCAGCCCGTGGAGGTCATTTAACCGGCCCTGAACCGAGCTGCCCACTCGAGGAGTCCCTGCATGCTGCGCTAAACCGGCACAGCGCAGCATGGGAACTATCTTCCGCAGTGCCAGAAATCACGTCTGTGCATGTTCAGACGTCGAAAATCGCATCTGCTCAGACGTCGAAAATCGCGGCTCTGCCCACTCACACACGCACGCGAACTGGCCCATGGAAGGATCTCCGCTGGAGTGAACTGGGCCAGGCAAGGTAAACCTTGCCGACCCCTGACCTATAAGTACAAAGACGTGGAGGAGGTCTGTGAACAAGTCATAGCTCAGTGGGGAAGGTCAACAAAAGAGGTTTAAAGACTGTCTCAAGGCAAATCTAAAAAAAATGTAGTATAAACACTGACAACTGGGAAACTGGCCTGCGAGCGCTCCAGTTGGAGAACAGCCTTTAGCAAAGGTGTCATGGGCTTTGAAGACACTCGAGCTCAGAATGAAAGGGAGAAAAGTGCTAGGAGGAAGGCACGCTTGGCAAATCTACACTGTGATCAACTCCTGGCCAGAAACCAATGTCCCCGCTGTGGAAGGACATGTGGATCCAGAATTGGCCTCCACAGTCACTTATGGACTCATTGTTAAAACCAAGTTTATGGAAGACAATCCTACTCAGCTACGAGTGATTGCCAAAGAAGAAGAACAGCTCATGTAAATAGTTCCAGGTTCAGTCTGCAGCCTATTCAGGTGGGGCTGGGGAAGATGTCTGGAGGGCTGCTATGTTGCCAAGACTGAGATAGATACACCAGTGGTCTGACTTGGTATTTGGCAGTTTCATGTTATCCTATGCATCTCATTGACACAGGCATGGCTTATACACTCTTCTCTGAGAGAGATAGCAAACAACAATGAACACTGTTGCATTTGTGATGTTCACGTAAGCATCTCAAGAGGCAATATAGATGACCATTGTAGCAAAGAGAGTGCTGGAGATGAAGGACAAGCCACAAGCAGCATATAAGGCACTGATTCTGAAACTTAAAGTACTACTTTGATCCCACAATTGCATCACAACACTCATTTTACAGAAAGCCAACCAGTTAGTCTTCCCATCTGATCACCCTTCAGTTATTTTTTTGCCATTCATTACCCAGCCAGATTCTATCAGATGATTTTCAATTGACCTCTAAAGCACCCCTCTCCCTGAAAGAGAACCTCCCATTTTCTCTTACATTCTGCACTCTGGTGAAGAGGACTCTGCTGGTCATGATTAGCTGGTATTTGGAAGGGAAGGAGATGGAATTACCAATGCCGGTGGACAGAAGATAGTACCAATCATACAGATGATGCAATGGAATCACCTGGCATTCCCAAAATGTTAGATAGTCCCCCACCCCACCCTTTTTTTTTACAAGGACCCAAACTAGAAAGATAATGCAAGTACAAGAAGCCTGTGTCCATGTGCAGATTCTTCAAGCTGCATTTAAACATGTAGTTCAGATGGGGCCTGAATGTGGATCCTATGCCTTTCCTTGATTCAGGATCCACAGTTACTATACATTTAAAGGCATAAAATCCTCCCCTATCTGCAAGGAGAGGAGTACAGTGTCCTCCATTTTGGTAATATGGAGCCCTATGCAAGAGATTTTTGGGGCCAGTTGATTGCACATTGACTGTTTTGCAGTTTTGCTCTTGTAGATTGCTTTTGATGTCAGCTGCGGTGGTCAGAGGAACCTCAGGTAGAGAATGATTCTTGCCCCAAAGTAAAGCTACTGGATGTCTGAATGATCTCATGGCTGTGCTATGGGTGGGTGGGTGGAGATTGCTATTTTGACAGACATTAGGGTATATTTTAAACTATTGCCAATCTTCCTTTAAAAATTAGGCTTCCCTGCATGTTTTATTGCAGAGCTGTTAATGTGAATGTGTAGACTGGATTGTTCAGTTATATAGTGCCGCAGTGCTTCGCCGAATAACACAAGCAAAAATAAAAGGATCCTTGCCCCGATAAGTTTACAATTTAAGCTTTGACAAGTAGAAGTGGGGAGAATAGAGAAGGAAAGATAAAAGAGCACATCCTTCTTGCCGAAGCTCAGAACTCTCTGGGAAAGAGCGCAGTGATGCCTTTATTGGCTCTTCCTCTGCTTCGCTGTAAATATACTCTCTCTCCTTGTATCTGTCAACAACTTTCCACAATAAAAGTCTAACATACAAGTTTTCCACAAGAAAGTCCATTTTTTAAATCAATAACACTTACATATGAGTAACTGGGCACAACACTTCAGACAAAGACAATCTGTTGGTGACAGTTTGTTCTTGTATGTGTAAATTTAGCCCCTTTTCGCCTTGAGCTGTTCCCTGGACAATGAGAGCACAAAAGAAGCATTTGAGCAGAAGGCAGAATCGGCATCAAAGGAGCTTTTGGAATATCATCGTGACTTAATTCTAATTCAGGCTTTCAGGGATTTAATAATCTTGTGTATTAGAGGGAAATAAAGCTGTTCTACTGACAGAATGATGAGCTTCTGCGACGGGGATACAGAACTTTAAAATGAACAATTTTGTTTCATTTACTGAATAGCAATGTGTAGTTCAAGCAGCTGAATTTTATGAAGGAACAAGAAGAGCAAGTGCAGGTGGGTGGAAGGAAGATTAATATATGGCCAGCTAGACTTGTGCTAGAATCCATAGGGAAACCTGTCTGACCAGAGGTTCCTCTACTCATTCTTATTCTACCTTTGTATGTTGTTGCACGCCACTCAAATCTCTGAGCAGTACGAGATTCCAGGCACTTACTCAGGATCCATGTTTCCTTTTGGAAGGAGGAACAGTGGAGACAGTGGTGTGGTGTCTTTAGGATATATGTTTTGTTTATACAACCTGAGCCTACGATGGAGAGGTTCACAGCATCAACACCCTAAATGGGTCTTGCTTCTCCCATAGCCACAGCCTTAGATTCAAGCAGAAATCAGCCATGACTCTCTTTGCCTGCAGCTTTTCACCTTCTGTTTCTAGCTCACATAACTCCAAACTCTGAACTCTGGCTTTATTCCTTCTCACTATCTGTGAGTTGAGGGACGTTTCCCGGAGAGACCCTTCCTTTGGTTTCCTTACACCTCACCAAGAGGCTAGCCTGACTTGATTAGCTTTTAACACTTGCTGAGTCCAGGGATTAGAAGTCTGACACCCAGGGTAACACCCCCAAGCCTTGATTAAATTCTAACACTTACTGGATCCAGGGATTGGAGAGGTCTGGCACCCATAAACTCCTAATAATATTTATCGAGATAATGTGGCTGCAGTACAAGCTGAATTAGTTTGCTCTCTACTTTCTGTTCCAAACTGATCTAAAATGCTAACTGTAGGCGTCATGTTAAATGAAGTGACATGCCATCTAGTTTCATTTTACAAGTAGCTCTTTATCTTCTGTTAAGTAATTTTAAAAATATATATCGTGCAGGGTCCTCTGTGAATTGCATCAGTCATGCTTACATTTACTGCAGCAGCTCTTATATAACACAGCATTTATGTGCAACATGATATAAAAATGACTGACCTGTGACAGATGGACAAGAGATTTGAGACGGATGGGGTTGGGGAGTGTTCCAAAGTCTCAGGGACATAAGCATGGCTGGACCCATCATTAGACACACTGAGGCAGCTGCCTCTGGCAGCTGATTTCGAGTGTCATGAAAGGCCAGCAAATAGTTAGCTATGTTATTATTGTTGCATTTTCCCTGCCTGGGAGGATGAGTGGAACTTACAAGGTTTTCTGCCAAAAATAAAATAATATGCCTGGCCTTAGGTGCTGTATCCCTCATTTGCCAGGGGTGGCGGCTCATTTGTTGTGCCACAGTCAGTGTATTGGGCTGTGTACACACCATAAATTTAAAGTAGACGCCCCCACACACCTCAAGAATCTAGTTTGTTAGTCAGTCCATAGCTTTGAAACTGAGCATTTGGAGAAGGATCATGGGAGCAGCCTTGTCTCTGACCCCAAACGCCATACAGTGACCATTTATTGTCTGGGGGCAGCAGGTAGAAAAGCCTCGTTCCATACCAGGAGACCAAATCTGTTTGCTTCATTACTGCCAGTCACTATATTGCCAAAATGGACAACTGGAACACACATTCCCCTTTCAACTTGTCAGCATGCACTGGCTGAATACAGCTCCCTGGCACATGTCTACTGCATTTTTAAGAAAACACAGAATCATAGAATTGTTGGGTTGGAAGGGGCCCCAGTGGTCATGTAGTCCAACCCCCTGCCATGCAGGAATCTCAGCATAAGGTTCCCTATTCTGTTTGAACCCATACTGGACTCTGCTTAGCTCTGCAAATGGACTGCATACTGCATACTGGACTCTGCTTAGCTCTGCAGTTTTACTGTTGCACCACTAGTGTAAAACACTGGGGAAATAGGAAAAAATGTCCAGAAAACATTGCTGGAGGGGTAATAGCTAAGTGGTATGATTTGTATGTTGAAGGTTTGGTCCTTGGCATGTCCAGTTCAAAGGATTGCGTGGCAATCAATGTGAAAGACCTGTGCTAAGTCGCTGGAGAGTCACTGCTACTCAGCCTGGACTCTAAATAGACCATTGGGCTAATTCATGGCAGGGTACCTTCAATGGCACCACATCTTCACTGCAGCAAGCACCAAAGTAGCATAGGAAAACCAATAAGTGTGATTGTTTAATAAGGGGATTCGATTTGGTGTTCCAAAGGAATCTCTTTTTTTATGTTTAAAATATGTGTGGGTTTTTTTTTGAAAACAATGTATTAGGCAATACCATAGGGTTAGGGAAAGCTGACCTAAAAATGAGACGGGAATTATCAAAGAGCAAACAGAAATAGGGCTTGAACATTTAACAGCTTGCAGCTGGGAATTATTAATTTTCATAATAATATTAAAGCTTCCAAATTAATGTAAAGCTGGGTGGGTGGGTGGGTTGCATATTCAAAGAAGCATTTTTTCCCCTTGAAGATTTTAGACATGTCTTCAGTGTGACATTTGCAACACCCACACAGACCAACCTCTGGAGACCTGACAAACCCTACCTGATCAGATTTACTTTACAAACCATGGCAACACATTTGCATCGTCACCTTCTATTACTGGATACTATGAAATGTTGCATCTAACTTCAAGAGAATGCAGAGCTGTCCTTTCTCAAGCCCAGCGTACAATCAGAACTATGAATTCTGTCCCCACAAATCTGGTCACGCAGCTTAGTCTCCAAACTATTTAATACATCTTTCAATGAGAACAACTCTTCCAGTGCTGCATGATTCACACACTGCCTAAAAGAATAGCCCCCTTCAGATACTATATGAAGATATGGAGGCTGAAGAAGCAAGATTGCATGTGCCTGATCTTCACAGGTTTGTCATAAGGTCTGGAAGGAGCCTTCTGCATGAACAGAGGTATACACACAGAACAGCCATCCTGAACCTGGTGTCCTTCAGAAGGTTTGGACTACAAATGCCATCAACCCCAGCCAGCACAAGCATGCTGGCTGAAGCTAATGGGAGTTGTGGTCTGGAGGGCACCAGGTTAGAGCAAGTTAATGTAGAGCAGTGTTTCCCAAGTTTGGGTCTCCAGCTGTTTTTGGACTACAACTCCCATCTTCTCTGACCACTGGTCCTGCTAGCTAGGGAGATGGGAGTTGAAGTCCAATAACAGCTGGAGACCCAAGCTTGGGAAACGCTGGTGTACAGCAAGGGAAACCGCAGAATCTTAGAGTTGGAAGGGACCCCAAGGGTCATCTAGTCCAACCTCCTGCAAATCTCAGCTGAAGCATCCATGACAGATGATTAGGGATGATCAGAGAAAAGGTGGAACTACTCAACACCTACTTTGCCTCTGTCTTTACCCAAAAGGAAAGCAATGCCCAACCTGGTAGTAACAGAATACATGATGTAAGGAGGGAGCTGCAGCCCAAGATAGAAAAAGAGGTAGTAAGGGAACACCTAGCTCAGTGGCGGAGCTTCATGCTCCAGCACCAGGGGGCGGGGAGCAGGTGGGGGCATGGCTGGCGTGCATCCTGGAAGCGTGGCACCCAATGCAGGCGGGGGGCAGCCGCGATGGCCCCCCACCGGGATCGTGCTGCTGGGGATGGTGCGCTCCCCCCACACTCCTCTTCCTCTGCCAGTGACCTAGCTACTTTAAAAGAATTCAAATCTCCAGGGCCTGATCAGATGCTTCTAAGTGTACTAAAGGAGCTTGCGGTGTAATTTCAGAGCCTTTGAGATTTGCCTTATTGTCAGTTCTTGTTTTTTTTTAATCAGTTCTGTTGTTATGATATGGTATGGTTTTAAACTTGTACCAAGTTTATATTACACATATGTTGGATGATGCCTTTGGAGGCTTTCTTTTAAACATGTATTTGCAAACAATAGATTGTACCCAACTAAATTCTCCTCAGAGTAGACCCATTAAAATGAATAGGCCTAAGTAAGTCATGTCTTTTAACTTCAATGGGTCTACTCTGGGCATGACTAGCCCTGGAGTCAAACCAATGCAAATTAATAAATGCACACTCTACACACACTTTTTCCTCTAATTGACCTTCATATAATTGCTGTATCACATGTGTGTCCTCACATATCAATATGAACCAAGTATTGTTCAGAGTGGGTGACAATGTTTCTTTCCCTCGCTTGCCCTCACAACAACCATCCAAGGGGAGGTATCAGCTTTCTCATTTAGCAAGTGAGGAACTGAGATGGGGGAAGGATGGCTTGTTCAGGTCCTTGGCTCTGGGTTGCTTTTGAGATTACATTTTCCCCACAATGCAGAGATAATTTCCATATAGGAAATGTACACAGCAGAACATCTGACTTGCAGAGTATATGTGCTTTTGCTGTTATGAGCATATGCATCAGACAATAAATACATACATTGGGGAAGATGCAAGGAATGAAGCCCTCAGCTTGGTACACAAATCCTAATCTTATTAAGTCAGCCCTGCTAAAAAGCTATCCAGTTAATAATGCTTTGAAAATTAATGCAGCTACATTGTCATTTTTCTTTCTAGAACTGCTGTGAAAACTTTGGTGGCTCTGAACTTTCAACGCTACTGGAAAAATACTGCTTCCATTAGCATGGATTGGAAGACCAAATATGGAATTTAACTCAACAGGATCATTGCATAACTTGGAGAAGTTATTTTATTTTAGGAACATTCAAAAGGCAAAAGGCGAATGGTCCATCATCCAAACATTATGGAAAATGAATTTTGCAGGCAAGCTCTTCTAGATATTGGAATACCTGTTGCTAAACCTGAACTGCCAAAAACAACACACAAAATGACTGTGGTTTATACTGAAGTATCCAATTACTTAGAACCTAATAAAAACTTTTATTAGGCACAACAATAAATAGCATCGTAGAAGCGCTTTTGAATAAGCAGGTGACAGAGTGCTGATGGATCACTAGGAAGAATGGAAGAAGGCATTAAGGGTTACCAGAATGAAATGGTTTTCTGTGATTGTTGTTGTTGCTGCTGCTATTTATATCCTGAAGTTCAAGGCTGGCAACAACATCTCATAACTCACCACCATCACCAGCAACCCTAGGAAGTTGTTCTTAGCATCTATTTTGATTTCAGAAGGTCCCGGGTTCAAGCCCCAGCATCTCCAGCTAGGGCTGGGAATATCCCTAATCTGAAACCCTGGTGAGCGGCTGCCAGTCTGTGTAGACAATAGTCAGCTAGATGTACAAATGGTCTGATTTGGTATAAGGAAGCTTCCTATATACACGATTATTCCTAGTTTACAAAGTGGAGGAACTGCAGCAAAGAGAGAGTGCCATGGTCAAAGCTGTTCAGGCCTAGACAATGATTTGAACACTGACCTGTCAATACCAAGTCTAAGGGGCATTCATGGGGAGGGGGAAAAGGGAAAATTTCAACAGTTTAAAATGCATGTGCATGTGATGACTGTGCACTGAACATCATGTTCATGGCAGAGGTGCATGTGGCAGAGACCTGGGGCTCATCATGTCTCCCCATTGCATGAATATGTAGTAGAGAACAAGAGGCTGTCATTGTGTAGTAAGTCAAGTGGCCATAACTCTACTTTGGGGGCATTTTTTTCCCACCGTCACAAGGGAGCAAGGGGTACTTTCTGTGATGAGCTAGAGCCAAGCTGAACTTTTTAAAATTAAATACCTCTAAAAATATATGTATTTGTTTTTTAAAAAGTATGCTGCACTTTCTTGACAGAAGTGTGCATGCACACAAAAGCTCATACCAAGAACTGACTTAGTTGGTCTTTAAGGTGCTACTGGAAGGAATTTTTTTTGTTTTGACTATGGCAGACCAACACGGCTACCTATCTGTAACACAAATCTGTTAACAACAACATTTTGAAAAACAGTGGGCTGCCTCCAAATTACGTTGGTTGAACTCAGGACACACAGAAGTTACTTAGGACAAGTTTAGTCATGATGACTTTGCTTAATTAAGTACCTTGCAGGTCAGTCCTATACTTGACTATTTAAAAGTAAGCCCCACTGAGTTCAATGGGACTGAATCATAGATAAATGTCTTTCAGATAACGGACTTGGTCTGGGTTAAAACCAGTTAAGAATCAAACTGAGAAACACATTACTGTAAAACAAATTTCAGTGTTTTGAAAGTTTGGGGGAGGGGTGTCTGAACACCATCAGTTTTTCTTTGAAATAGGTATTTTGTGGTATCTACAACAGTTTCTTAGATTTTCAGATATATCTATAGGCCCCAAAAGACTGGAGACCTCTAGATTAGAGAGAAATAACAACATAGGCATTGATAGCTTTCTCCTCCATGAAGTCATGGTTTCAGCCTAAAACACAACCTCGATCTCCTCAGAGAAAAAGTGGGATGCAAATTTGGAATAAATTCATAACCAGAGTTTATTATAATTATCCATGTCCTCTTTTAATTTATATTTATTAATTTATTAAATTTATACCCTGCCTTTCCTCCCAAAGGTGCAAAGGGTGGCATCATGGGAGTCTTAATGGAATATCAGAACAGTTTTAGAAACAGCTGCCCCCAGGTTTTCACATACAGATTACAGGTTATAGATTTTCACATACTGGGATTTTCATATGTTAATGCAGATAGGGCCAGCAACAAGTTGAGGAATAAAAGGAAGGAATATTTGAGCAAAAGACAGATGAAAACCAGCTGGTAAAGATTGAAAAGTTGACTCGGGGGAGGTTTCATGTGAAATTAAGCTTAGACTCTTCGCAACCAAAGTGTTTGAGTGACAAGCTGCTTAACTTAATTGCAAGTAAAAATGAAGTTCTTTAAAACTGAAGAGAACGTGAAAACTGCAGTATTGTTAGCTTTAAAAGGAACATCAGAAGGAAAGTAAAGATGATTTTTGAAGCGCATAACGGAATAATGAGACACAAATAGCTAAAAAATATGAAGGATAACAATAAGATTCCCACAATGTGCAGTTGGGCTATAAAAACGCACACAAGCGCAAGCAGTTTCATTTACAGTTATGTAAATATCAGTATTTGAAAGGAAATTAATGAGATGTGCTTTTCTAGACATAAACACAAATGCTGAAAGCTCAGGGTATATCTACACTACAGACATCTACTGCAGCTTTATGGTAGATAGTCATGTGGGCTTGACCTCACCCCCAAAGGCACACTCCTCCACTGTCTCCCAAGACAGGTGCCAAGCAGTCATGTTGTAGAGGGCAGGGTAACCAACACTGCCCTCCAGGATTTTTTGGACTCCCAGCAGCCCCAGTCAGTGTGGGCAACAATCAGGGATGCTGGGAGTTATAGTTCAAACATCTTTAGAGGGCACCATGCTGGCTAACTCTGGTATTGGACTTTGTCTAGGGAGGTTTGGCTTTAAACCCTTAATCAATCTTTCTGCACACTGGGCACCCATGAGCCAGTCGCCATCTTTCAGCCTCACAGGATAGTTGTGAAGATCACATGCTAGCATCTCTTAACTGCACAAAAAAGAGTGTGGTCTCTTTAAAAGATAAGAATAACTGTGTGAAAATTCAAGTATTTAATTTTACCGTTTGTCTGAAAATGTAAAACAAAAACAAAAAACAACCAACCAACCCACACACAAAAATCTCTTTGAGCAAGAATAAGCTTTAGGCAAGCTGCTATTTTCTCAGCTTCAGCTTCCATTTGCATTGCGCTAATAATACTGCTGACCTACCTTTCAGGGTTGCTGTAAGCACTGCTGAAGTAATGTGAAGCACTTCAAATATAAAGCACCTATATATGTTCTAGGATTATTGGATCGATTGATTTGCTTGTTACATTTTGATTCTGCTTTTCTACCAAACGGTGCTCTCTTTTTAGTTTAGGTGGGGCAGTAAATTTTAGAAAAACTTGGAGTAAGTTTGACTTTCGGAAGAATTTATCTACAACCAAGTAGAGCTTCTGAACATGAATGTACTTAGGAACTAGGTGATGATGCTTCATAAGGGGACAAGCATTATTTTCCAATTTCCCATACTTGTCTTTGGGTGCGAGCAGGTGACAATCAAACTCCACCCCCGTTGATCCAGGGTTTTTTCCTCCTTATTTTGATTATATTTGATTATTTGGAATGGCCTGTTTGTTCTACAAGGCAAAGCTGGAAGGAAAGGAAGACCATTGTCACCGTGGCACATTCCTTTTGTCTGACTTGCTTCACATCCTCCTTAATTGCGTAGCTATGCAACTTATGTGGCAGCAAAGTATGCTGCTGTCTGAGGCCCGGGTCAGCCAAAATAAACATGAGAGCAGCGAGAATTAAGGGAAAGTGAGATAAGGCAGCCATAAACACACTGTCCTCAAAAGCACCCACTCCGTCCGGTGGGATCAAATAAGGCCCTCAATCTGGCCTCATTGACGCAATTCCCAACACTTTCCAGGTTTTCAAGTTATCGATAAGGCAGTGAAAGTTAGAGCAGCTGCCCAAAATGGTTTCCCCGGCTTCCTTAAATTGACAGAAGCCTCGAGCGGAGGAAGCTGCCAGCAGTACACTGTTCCCTTTTGCGGCACTCAGACATTCATCTCTGCATGCTTAACCCCATTGTCTTAATGGGGTCAAACATGCATAGCTCAGTGCAGCCTTGCACTGAAGAGGAATGAGGAGGCTTAAGCGTAAGCTTGAGTCAGCTCAAGAAAGTGAAGATGCCACACAACCATATCCACGTTAAGACAGGAAGGGCTTTATAGGGTAACGTTTGATTTTCCTTGTACAATGCTTTTCTACAAACCAGGGACAGTTTGGGGGGTCTCTGTGTTTCCCCACTGCGCTTTGAATGTGTGGTGCAAACAGCCTAAGTGGAAAAATACTTTAATTGTGATTTTTCCCTGTTCCAGCATATCTCCACACACACACACACACACACAAAATTCAGAGACTTTTATGTGTATGTGTGTGCTCTGCAATGGCCTTTGAATTTGGGAGCCATAGAATTTATGTGGGCAGGGAGAGAAGGGATAACTTTTTCCACTGTTGCTTGGAAGATACACCAAATAGTGGCAGTCCTTAACAACTGTAGCAGCATACCTGATACTATGGGAAAGATTATGTACTTGTAAAAATACGCCCCGTCACAAATAAATTCAAGTCGGCAACTGCCCCATATTAACTGAACTATTATGTTCTGCTGTCTCCTCATGATCTGGACAACCTTCATTGGCTACAACCCTAGAGATTTGCCCTGCGGCAGAATGGATAAACAGTTTTCCTGCCAAGTCATTGTGGATTAGCTACAGCGGTGGTGAGGATAGCAGGATATGTGCAAGGGTAAGAGTTACAATGCATATTCCAGCTGTAACGTGAGATGGGATATTTGGAATGAGGCAGCATCGTTTGAAGGAACGTTTACATGCTGTGGAAACGATGCCCAGCATTTGGACTGAGCAGAAGGGCACGTTCAGCGTCATGCTTGTCCTGACATCAAAGCACACTGGTCCCAAACTATTGGTGCTTCAACTCCAAAGATTCCTCCACAAAGCTTTAGATACGCATGCAGATTTATGCTAAGATGGGAGATCACCACAAAGGGAGAAATGGCACGTGACATGGGAGACCAGTGATGAGATTCCCAGTTTGTTTGTTTTTTTTGTTTTTAAACTGGAACACAGGCTTGGAGGGCTTTAATTGCAGCAACTGTGCTGGCATGGGGTGCTTAACCCTTTCCCCATGGGTGTTTTTGTGAGCAGAATCACATATTGCACGGTTCTTCCCCAACTTGCAGTGGGGAAAAACAGACAACCCCCTCCCCCCAAAAATGTCCCTGGTTTGTAGGAAAGCAATGTATTCGTCCACGATTATTATCACAGACCTGGCCTCGGGGGGGGGGGGGAGTTAAGCTAATACAGCTGCTACAGCAATCAAATTTGTAGGTCACCAAAGCAGCATTTCAGCAGTAAACTAAAATTGGAATACTCATTACATGTCTCTTGTGTATTCTTTAGTTTGGCTGTAAATAAAATTATACTCAAATGCAGTAGCAACAACAGTTCAAGATTCTGAAGTTTTATATCTACACTTGATCTTAGCCAAAAGGCCGAGAAGCTAAGTTTAATATCAAATACATCCCAGGTGAAGGAAAGGTAGAGTATTCAAGACTGTGGACTGAATCACACATGGTTTTTAGCCATTACACATTTGATGATCTACAACTCAACGTGTGGAGCAATCCATTGATATACACTCATTTATGTTGACACTGCATGCTCCCCGCACCCCCTGGGATGCTCCCCGCTCCTGGCGCACCCCCACGGGTGGCTAGTCCCACTAGCAGCTAGCTCCGCCTCTGGGTGGCAGGAGAGGCCAAAGAGGTAAATCTCCCAGAGGCCATAAACCTGTGGGGACAAATGGCTGAGAATCAGAAGTGGGAGAGTTCTGTTACACTCAGGTCTTGCTTGCAGGCTTCCCACAGGCATCTGGGTAGCTTCTGCTGGAACAGGATGCTTGACTAGATGGACCATTGGCCTGATTCAGGACCAGTAGGCTCTTCTTCTGTGCTTATTCATAAGGTCTGAATACTTGTGAGAATGCTGAGGAACACCCTTCACTCCCAGAGTACATGGGAGCCGTTCCAATGTCTCCTGTCCCATTTCACTGAACCAGCAGCCATTGGATACTCCTACCCAACGCCTACCTAAGACATTTTGCAAGCAGCAAAGAGTGCTTCCTCCCCTAAGTCAAAGCCCACAGTGCTTAAGGCCAACCAAGTTATCATGGTACCTGAGTCAGAAAGCACCACAATCACTTCTCTTATTCTCTAACAGTATTTTTTTTTAACAAGCAATAATAATAAATTACTGATAGTTTATTATCATTTACCTGAGGCAGCTGCCTCATTCTACCTAATGGCAGGTTCAGCCCCACGTAAAGCTGCTCTCATCAGGAAACAATTCTCAGTGGGTTTTTCCTATGCATGTGCGAAAGGATTTGTTCTGGGGTACTGCTGGTCTGCAGGCAATGCCCTTGAGAGTGTGACCTGCAATAAAACGAATGATTGCCTTATCAGCTGCCAACCGCTCATGCAGGACATTTTCCCTCTGGCATTTCAGTAGCTGGAATGAATTCTGGCTTTCCTGGCTCACTGTGTCAGGGTATGTAGCGTGGACCTGATGAAACTGTGGATGCACTTTTGCCTTTTCCAGCTCATTTTCATTGGGATCTCATGTGTGACCTCAGCAATTGCCCAGTCAGCAAAAGAGGCCTTAGTGAAAGCATTATTCCCCATCTGAGGATGATTGACATTTCTGTCTGCAAACTATCTGCCACATTAATATGACCTTGTCTCTATTTTTAGTGCCATACATTTTCAGAAAAAGGGTCTGCTCTTTTGACTTTCTCTGTCAAGGGCCTGAAAGTGTGGTTTGACCCTTGGAGCCAAACAAAGGCCAAGAGATACAAGCTTGCTTAAAGTAATAGCTTGCAGCCAATTACTTCAAAGTCACCTTCCGCCAGCATTCATTCATTCAATCAATCAATCAATCAATCATTTGAAGTATTTATAATCTGCACTTTCATAAAAGTATAACAAGGTGATTGTACAACACTGTAAATACTGGGTTGTTAAAAAGCAGGAATTCCTATTGCAAAGGCCCATCTGAACAATTTCATTTTCAGAAGACATCTAAAAGAAGGCTGAGGTGATTTCTGCCGATGAGTATAACATTATTCATGTAGTGTGGAAAAAGTGGATACAATTTTATCATCTTCCGTATTACTAAGACCCAGGTTCACCCAATTAAGCTAAAGGATGGGGGAGTCAGGATAGAGAAAAGCAAATACTTCGTCCCACAGTGCGTAACTAAACTCTGGCATATTCCGCCACAAGATGTAGTGATGGTCCCTAACGCAGACAGCTTTGAAGGGTGATAAGACCAAATTCATGGAGGATAGGGCTATCAAACGCTACTAGTCATGATGGCTATATATTTCCTCCTGTATCAGATGCAATGCACTTCTGAATATCAATCATTTGGGAGCAGGCAAACAGAAGAGTGAGGTCATGGTCGTGCCATAGGAAGAGAGGAAGAAGCTGCCTTATACCAAGTCAGACCATGGGTCCACCTAGCTCAGTACTGTTGACACTGACAGCAGGTCCTCAGGGTTTGAGGTAGGAACCTTTCCAAGCCTGACCTGGAGGTACCAGAGGCTGAACTTGGGACCATTTAAAAGCAGGGCCAGCCCACCCATAAGGCAAGGTGAAGCGACTGCCACAGATGGCAGGTCCACCAGGACAGCAACTCCCTATGTTGGCCATTCTTTTCCCCTTGTTCCTGATGTAGATCTTCCCTGGCAGGGAGCAAGTCTCTATTTCGGGGTCTGCCTCAGATGCCAAAATGGCTTGAGCCAGCACTGTACCACTTAGCTACGGCTTTTTGTGCTGGCCCGCTTCTAATTTGGCTGGTCACTGTGGCGATCACACAGGGTCCCCCCGGATGTTTCACCGTCTATTGATTCCTGTGTCACTACTTTATTTCTCGCTGCCACCACCCAGGCCCTACCTGGTACAATACTGAGCACCGTCAGGGTTAAACTGGAACATAAACTTTTGTTTATTTATTGCAGTTTAACAAGCGTGTGGTTTCATAAATGGTATCGGTCAATTACAAACATGGGGTGCCTATCCAGTCCTATAACTTCCGCTACCTGCTCTCACTCACTAAACCACCTCTCAGATATTTACTTGTCTTCCTAGCTCCTAACTGTTCCTGTCTCAGCTTATTTCGCTACACTAACTCAACCTCCCCACAGACTCTATCCCAATTCACTCCCACTCCAACCAACCACCCAACTCCCAACCAACTCCCCCTTTACCCCTCCCAGAGCTGGTTTTATAGTCCCTCTGACTCCACCCCATGGGTTCTGACTGGGTAACTTGTTTAACTATTTCACCTCCAGCACTCTCATATGTTAACGTCACAGTCACTATGTGAACAGAACACTGGACTGGACTGGACTGGACTTTGGTCTGATCAGTTGGGTTTTTTCTTAAATTCTACAGCTTAAAAAAATGGCCCTACAGCATTCCTTTCCTAATTGATTTCTACATCAAGAATTGGGAACCTGTGGCTCTCCATATGATAATGGCTTAATTCCCATCAGCCCCAAATAGCATGGTCAGAAACAATGGGAGCTGTAGACCAAGAACATATGGAGGGCACAGTTTCATAATTCTGATCTACAGGGATTAAAGATGCAGACACATAAAAAGTCATCTTCCTTGTTTCACATCCTTTCCAGAATTATTCGGGGGAAATTGCCTGTGCTGCTTATGTTTCCATGCAAGTCTTTCTCTTAGCACTTAACAGCTTTCTGACTAATTCTGAATTAGTTTTATGGGGGAGGGGGAAGAAGAAGATGATTTCAGTTTCTCTGCACTCCAAACATTTTCCTGCTTGACAGCTCTGCCAGTGTGGGGGAGAGATCTGTGATGGCTTGAACTCACGAAATAGAAGTTACTTTTGAAATGTCTTAGCTATTCAAATGCAGATTTTGCTAGCACCACGTATCTATAGAATTTCCTATACAAACCTGTGTAGGATTTTATTTAAAGCAGGTGTCTGCCTTTTTCAGCATTTGTTTACATGGCCAAAGAGACACGAACGTGTTCTTTGCACATAGTGGTATGTACATGGCCGACTTGGAATTTCCTCTGTGGATGCAATAATCTCTGCAAGAAAATTATTATGTTCAAAACAGAGAGGACAGAAACAAGACGGTAAATGTAAATCAGCTGAAGGAAGTAACTGTCTTTTATGTCCTGAGAATAATCATCTTGCTGAACCACAATTGTTACACAATTGCAATTTTTAGTGGGTGGTTCAGTCATCTTCCCTGTCAAATTGTGCTTCTGTTGTGTGAGGACAGCACATCTTTCCAGTACCCAATCAGCAAGATACAGTCACTGGGAAAAGTGCATTTCTTCTCCTAGCTACTATGTACTAATGACTATATTGTGAAATTACCCTGAGTCAAATACTGTTCATTTTTTGGCACAATGAAGCGCTTTGGAGGTTAGGAGCTTCCCAAGCTTATCTTTTGATTATTTTTATTTTTCTTCTTTTCCATTCCCCCCCCAAAAAAAGATATTTATTGAAACTTAACATATATACATAATAACCAAAATTCCCAATGATTCCCTCACATAAAATATAATATCTAAATTACAACAGCTACTTAATTATACACTTAATTATAAAACCCACCACCCACCCTCTACTTCCTTCCACAGCAATTCGACTTTCTTTATATTTCTTTCTACCTTCTTTCCTTGCATTCTATAATAAATTATTTTTGTTACATTCTGATTTTTCCTTCTTTCTTTATTGGTTTTGTTATTGCTTACATTTTTTATTCTAAGCCTATTAGCATGTCATTTTTAGAACAATATTTTGACATATAATCTTCGAAATACTTCCACTCCATTCTTAACTTTTGATTTGATTGATATCTTATAATTGAAGTTAATTTTGCCAAAAGAAGCGCTTTGCAGGTTGGGAGCTTCCCAAGTTTATCTTTTTAGTGCTGCCCTCCTTCCAGATAATCTGCTGCTCTAACACCATTCTTGTTTTGTTTTGAAACCACAGCATCCTGATAGTAACAGCAGCATAATCACACAGCTGATTAGCTTTAGCAATCTGACCTAACTTGGGGAAAGTAAGATCATTCAGAATGAGGGAAATGCTCTCACTCTGAATGAGCTTCATTTGTTCTCAAAGGCGTTGTCAAGGAGGTGACTATGTTGCTGCTATGAAGAAAAAGGACAGAGGAAAGAAAAAGTCGTGTTTGGAGCTTCAGCCAGTCACAGCCGCAAAGAGATTCACAATGGATGCTGTTTCCTGAATGCTAGGTGTGTGAAGGGCACAGTGATGAGGGGGTGCCTTCTCTCTTCATTATCTCTGGGCAATCACTGAGTCACTGAAAAAGGAGGGGGCTTTTCATGGCGAGAGAAGAATAAAAGTCTTCAGACCACCCACTGGCTGGCCTGCCTTGGTTTGGCTCAACCCAACTGGGGCCACCCTGAACCTGAACGCTTCAGGTTACAGACTCCGCTAACCCAGAAATAGTACCTCCGGTTAAGAACCTTGCTTCAGGATAAGAACAGAAATTGTGCAGCAGCAGCAGCAGGAGGCCCCATCAGCTAAAGTGGTGCTTCAGGTTAAGAACAGTTTCGGGTTAAGAACGGACCTCCGGAACGAATTAAGTTCTTAACCCGAGGTGCCACTGTGTGTGTGTGTAGTCCCTTCACCCCCACTTTTGTGTCACATCTTGCTCTATGAAGAGCAACACTTGACACGATAAAGGTTTTGTCTAACTGTAGATTGGAGGTGGGTTTCTTATGCACCAAAATCTTTGCTTTTTGCTTTACAACCCAAAACTACATCGGGACATAACTAGAAAGGAGTCGGAGGAAGCCAGAGTTGGCAACTCTTGAAATAATTATTCTTGAATGAGTGAAATAATTCTGGTACCTGGGGGAGGGTTAGAGGTAGAGCCCCCCAGTGCATCATTTGTGGCTCTGTGGCATTTTGCAGGAATGGGGTCTGGATTCAACACATTTCTGTTAACTGAGAATTGTATGTAACAACATACAACACTTTTTTGCAGGCTACTAACTTCTGTGGGCTTATTAGTTGGTTATATTCACCAATGCTGTGCGGCCCAAACAAAACAACACGCTAAGGGGGGAAAGCCTATTGTGTTTTTCTGACAACTGGCCCAGAAACATGCCAGTCAACCCTGGCTCCTCCATCCCACCCGGATTAGCTGAAAGCCTACTGACTGACTGCTCCTGAAAAGCTAATTACACATTCCCTCACATTTGTAGCACATTGTTTTCCTTTCTGTCTGTGTGTGCAGGGTACGCTCATAACAAAACAGCATTTTCTTATTTTTTTCCCAGCCTCCCAAATATTATTCTTCCATGACTCCACTGAATGGATGCGCAGGCAAAAGGGTGTTCAGTCCAGAAGAGAGAACAGTGCAAAGGCAGAGACACAGAAGTCGTGCTGCCCTCTAGTGTACAAAATAGCAATAGCATTTGGAGCACGATATTTTCTATAGAAAGCACAGAAAAGGTAAGTATTTGTGAGGAGATATAATAAAGCACAAATGAAGGCATATTCTTGCCACAATTAATCTATAAGATCCCTCTTTGTTCTCAATGTAAACTCAATGAGCAAAACAGCAATGTACATTTTGAATCAAGTAAAATGGCTCCATACAAGATCACTTGGGTGAAGGTATTTCATTCAGTGTGAGAAAATTTCGTGAACAGGTCTGGTTCTTGCAGTACGCCCATCTTTCAACCCTGTATGTCTTTCGACCCTTCACAAAATATCCTCATGGAAGAAACACATGCAAGCAAAAACAAATGCCCCCTTCTCTACCTTTGCCATTTGTTTGGGCTGGGATCCTAAGCATACTTACCAGAGAGTAAGCCCCATTAAATTCCATGAGACATTCTTCTGAGGACACAATATTAAGATTGCACTGTGAGATTCAGAAGTAAGAGTGTGAAACGAAAGGGGAGACGGGTCAATTGAATCTTTTGACCTCATACTCATACTGTGAGCCCTAACTGGCTGTGAAAATAAATACAAATGCAGAGGAAAGAGAAGATCGGGATGGTGTGCACCACAGCAATGGGGAGGGCAACTGGATTGCAATGGACAATATCACAAAGAGCCTATTTACTTTTTTTAATCCTTCATAATAATTATACAACCATGTCATAAACACAGTGAGATCATTCCTTTTTTATTCATTGAAGGGATTTGTGTCTTTGGCTTGTGCACCTACCACGCAGATCCATTTGTTTATAATAATAGTCACTCTGTGTGCAGAAGCAGTGAGTCGGCTGAGATAGAGGTGGTCCTGATAAATCATGGCATGTAGCCTGAGCCATAGCAGTGAGGAGAGTGGTGCTCTGCCATCCATAAAAGGCATCTCCTCATTGTACAACGTTCTGTGGAGTGTATGCTGCCTGTTCTTATTAATACCCATTCCTGTAGCACTTTAAATGTGGCGAATCCTTTAAAATCTCTCCCTGTTCACCCCAGTCATCCTGTTTATGGACTATTCCTTTTTACATGAGAGCAACCAAGACACAGAAATGGGCCACCCAGCATGTATGTGGTTGTGAAAAGGTTTAACTCAAAACCTTCCAAGCCAAAATTCAACATCCAACCCACTAAACCACAAACAGACCCCTTCTTGTTAAGACTATCCTTCCTGCACACTAATAATAGCATGCACACTTCTTCAGATACACTGAAGAAGTATCTGAAGAAGTGTGCATGCACACAAAAGCTTACACCCAGAACAAAATTAGTTGGTCCCTAAGGTGCTACTGGACCATTTTTTAAATTTTTATTTATTTATTTTGACTGCGTCAGACCAACATGGCCTACCTACCTGAAACTATTAATAGCAGTTTTACATTTCTATTCATTTACATCGGACCATTTGTCAGTTGCTTCAAGCGTGTATGTGTATGTGTGTGTGCAATATTACATTTGCATTCCCTTCCATTGCAGAGCAATAGCAAAGCCGTCGAAACCAAAATAAGCAACAGAAAGAGCATGTCAAAAATGACTCTTAAAATCCTTCACAGAAAGCACAACATTCCCAACCAAACTGTCAAAATTCAGGCACTGATGCACAGAGGAGTAGCAGGGACAACTTTACCTTCCTACCTAGAAGAGAGAGAAATGTCAAATGTAAACAGTCAGAAAAACCTTCAGATGCAGCTCTTGCTACCCAAGTGTATGTGACCAGGTAAAGGTAAAGGGACCCCTGACCACGTGGCCAACTCTGGGGTTGCGGCGCTCATCTCACTTTGCTGGCTGAGGGAGCCGGCGTACAGCTGAGGGAGCCGGCGTACATGTGGCCAGCATGACTAAGCTGCTTCTGGTGAACCAGAGCAGTGCACGGAAACGCCGTTTACCTTCCCGCCGGAGCAGAACCTATTTATCTACTTGCACTTTGACATGCTTTTGAACTGCTAGGTTGGCAGGAGCAGGGACCGAGCAACAGGAGCTCACCCCTTCACGGGGATTTGAACCACCGACCTTCTAATCGGCAAGTCCTAGGCTCTGTGATTTAACCCACAGTGCCACCCGCGTCCCGTTTGTGACCAGAAGAAGCATTAAATACACTGAGGAGGGTGTTGTAGGAATCAATGTGGGGTGGCTCTGCCCTGCTCCACTACCCCAGCCTGCCACTGGATAAAAGCTTCAATTTAAATAAGTCTCTTACCCAGGCATGGTGAGAGCATTTACTAGCAAATCCATAAAACAATTCCAAATTCTCAAGGATCTGAGCTGCAGTATCACCCTTCTTGAAGTGGACTATCTGGATATCGAAAATACTGATCAGAACAGTTTTCAGATCCTCTTTCTTGGGATTGCAATTCATGTTAGGGATGCACCAATGTTCACTTGTTCCAATATGGGAGTGAATGCAATGCTTCGGGGCCACAGTATTCACTGAGCGCTCACACATGCACACACCACATTTCCTGATAGACTTCTGCTTCGGTGCCATTTTCATTAAGCCGGGTCTTCTTCTTGGTACCAGTGATTCCAATCGATAGAGAACCACACAGTACACATAAGGATATCACAGGGCTAGGCAACCAGTCAGACCTGAGAGTGAGGGCAATGCTTCTTTCATCAGCATTGCCCCAAGTTTTGTTCTGATGGGTTTAGCTCCTTTTCTGGCTCTTGGTTCAGTTACAGATAGGTAGCCATGTTGGTCTGCCATAGTCAAAACAAAATAAAAAAATTCCTTCCAGTAGCACCTTAAAGACCCACTAAGTTAGTTCTTGGTATGAGCTTTCGTGTGCATGCACACTTCTTCAGATACACTGAAACAGAAGTCACCAGACCCTTCTATATAGTGAGAAGGTGGGGAGGGGTATTACTCAGAAGGGTGGTGGGAATGGGTGATTGGCAGATAGCTGTGATGAGCCTGTTGACGACTCTTAATGACTGCAATAGGTCTTACAGGAAAAAGCAAGGGGTGAAAAGGTGAAAAATGGCTTTGTCATGTATAATGAGATAAGAATCCAAGGTCTTTGTTCAGACCAGGTCTCTCCATGGTTTTAAGTTTGGTAATAAGTTGCAATTCAGCAGCTTCTCTTTCCAGTCTATTTCTGAAATTCCTTTGTAGTAGAACAGCTACTTTGAGATCTTGTATAGAATGTCCTGGGAGATTGAAGTGTTCTCCTACTGGTTTCTCTGTCTTGTGATTCCTGATGTCAGATTTATGTCCGTTTATTCTTTGGCGTAAGGTTTGGCCTGTTTGTCCAATATAGAGAGCTGAAGGATACTGTTGGCATTTGATGGCATACACAATGTTAGACGATGAGCAATTAAATAGTCCCGAGATGGTATGTGGGATGTTGTTGGGGCCAGTAATGGTGTTGTCCAGGTGTATGTGGCAGCAAAGTTGGCATCTGGGTTTATTGCAGGCTCTGGTGCCAGTGTCCGTGTTAAGTCTGGTTGTAGTATTATTGTGGGTTAGGAGTTGTTTAAGATTGGGTGGCTGTCTGTAGGCAATGAAAGGTCTTCCTCCCAGAGCTTGAGAAAGAGAACTGTCATTGTCCAGGAGAGGTTGTAGATCTCTGATGATGCGTTGTACTGTTTTAACTTGGGAGCTGTATGTGATGACTAGAGGTGTTCTGTTATTTTCTTTTTTGGGTCTGTCTTGCAGCAAGTTCTCTCTGGGTATCTGTCTGGCTCTGTTGATCTGTTGTCTAACTTCATCTGCTGGGTATTTTAGTTCTAAAAATGTTTGCTGTAGATCTCTTAGGTGAGAGTCTCTGTCTGTAGAATTGGAACAGATGCGGCTGTAACGTAGTGCCTGGCTATATACAATGGACTGTTTGGTATGTTTGGTATGTTCTTATCTCATTATACATGACAAAGCCATTTTTCACCTTCTCACCCCTTGCTTTTTCCTGTAAGACCTATTGCAGTCATTAAGAGTCGTCAACAGGCTCATCACAGCTATCTGCCAATCACCCATTCCCACCACCCTTCTGAGTAATACCCCTCCCCACCTTCTCACTATATAGAAGGGTCTG
The DNA here is from genome assembly GCF_964106915.1 of Podarcis gaigeae. Taxonomy (NCBI): domain Eukaryota; kingdom Metazoa; phylum Chordata; class Lepidosauria; order Squamata; family Lacertidae; genus Podarcis; species Podarcis gaigeae. The sequence continues at coordinate 71,730,571 of NC_139680.1, forward strand.
GTGACTTCTGTTTCAGTGTATCTGAAGAAGTGTGCATGCACACGAAAGCTCATACCAAGAACTAACTTAGTGGGTCTTTAAGGTGCTACTGGAAGGAATTTTTTTATTTTGTTTTGGCTCTTGATTGTCACAGCTCCACCTCATCACACATCCTGTTTCTAACCTGAATATTGAATGTATGGAAGATCTGCCGTGCCCCCATTCCTGCGTTATCTAAGTGTTGCATGCAAGTGTGGCAGTGTGGGTTTTCAACTGCTGTTTCCAATGGCTGTTAGCAGCTCAACTCTTTGCTGCTGTTGAGTAAAAGATACAGGTAACAGAGGAAGTAGCATTGCTTTATATCTCTTTAAATTTGTCACAACTGTGTTTGCCAATAGATGCAACAGTAACCCACCCCAATTTACTTCTCCAGCAACCCACAGAACATCAGTGATACATTGCAGCAAAATTCAAATAAACCTAAAATGACAAATATCACCGAAAGATGAAAAAGACAAAATCACTGTGGAGGAAATGAGCAGTTTAGTGAAAGTATCTCTGAAGAATTCCAGGTTGAGAAGAACGTCAAGTTATGAAACTTAAATCACATCATATTAACACTATATGGAGAAGATAACTTGATGAGGCAAGGGCCCTTTATAATAGCTAGGAGTGTAATTCAAAATTATTTTGGCATGTTTCTATTGATATATTTTATTCTATAAGATATAGATAATTAGTTGGGCTGTGCTGAATATTATCCATATTCTCCAGGCCAAAAGCAGTAGATCATAGGGGAAATGCTTGGGGATATTTTAAAAATAATTTGCTTGGATCATCTTTTGTATCCTGTTTGGCACCATTGTTTCCCACCACTGTTTTGACACATTGTTTCTCAACTCTGATTATCCCTTCCTTCTGCTTCCCAGACTGGTCACATGCAGGACACCAGCCAATCGCAATATAGTAAATAGGATGGCGTCACAACGCAAAATAGTCAGATATGGCCATGTGGTTATGTCACTGATAGCAAGAAAGGGCAATAAGAATTAAACAAACATTTTTGGAAGCAATGCCAATGAAGTTGTTTAAAAAACATGAGTGCTTTTTTAACACTGGAGAAAATGATCCTAATAAATTTGGCTCAGCCCTTCTAATTACTGTTATTTTATTAAATTTCCAAATAGCAAATGATTATATACTATACCAGTTAACTGCTGCAGAGTGCGCTGCATCAGGCATTTCTGTGCCACAAAAGTACTTTCTGAGTTTGTTCCTATAAAGATAGCAAACAAAAGAGAAGGGTCACAATATCCTTAGGCAAAAGGTCAGGGAATTCTAGATTTAAATTCTACTGTTTATTCTTCCCCCTTTCAGTCAGCCATTGGTGCAAACATTTTTCTCCTTCACTGTTTGTATTTTATTTTTTAAAAAAATACTTCTACATCACCTTTCTAGGCAATGCCTGTCCAAGGCAGCTTACAGCAGTAAAAAAAAATTACAAAATGTCTAATGAATGGGATATAGTCTCAAGTACCAAGTTGAGGGTTGAACTAGATGACCTCATGGTCCACTATAAAATTACATCATGCTATGCTAGCATAAAGATAACTGCATAAACTTGGGAGACAAAACGAAAGGATATAAAGCTTGCCCACTGCAGCACCACATCATAAATAAGGCATTCCCAGCCAATTCTGTTTTGAAGTTCCTACTTGGATAAAAAGAACTAAATCAAAAACCTTCAGTCAACAAACTACATTGATTTCTGTACAGAATTATTATACAATAGACTTAAAATTCCAGACTTTGGGTTAGACTGTTGACTTGGGAGCAAACAAATCTTGGGCTTAGCAAGTTATTTATGAAAATATTAAAAAGATTCTAATCCATCCTCCAATAAATTATGCCAAATATTAAATTGCCAGCGTAACAGCAAATCTGTCCCCTACTCCTCTAATCCAGGCTGCTTTTCCTTCAAAGCTTATTTCGCTACTAGGCTACACAAACATGTGTGTCTTCCAATCAACCATGTGTTGCAACAGACCGCCTCTTCTTGGTGGGCAATTTAGGACAAGATGCAAAAAGTCTATGAAGAATAGTTAGAAATGAAGCAGTGGTGATCAGCTTTCAGCGATAAAAGTGGGCATTAAGTGCACACTCGCAGTGCAATTAAACATATGTTTACTTGGAAGAAAGGCCCACTCTATTCAATGGGACATCCTCCCTAGTATGTGTGCTTGGGATTGCAGTCTTGGAGTACAGTCTCCTCTTATATGGTCATGTCCTGCTTGTAGGCTTCCCATGAGCATCTGCTTATGAAGAAAATGCAAGGCTGTGGGCTCATCCACACTTCCTAGCTGTCCCATGCCTAGTAAGCATGAGGTTGAGCAGTTGAACTGCCATCCAGCATACTCCTTCAGTCTTGGTTGACTTCTTGGTCCTGTATAGCTGAAGGAGCATCTCCAGCCCCATCATTCAGCCCGAACACTGAAATCCAGCGCCAAGGGCCTTCTGGCGGTTCCCTCATTGCGAGAAGTGAGGTTACAGGGAACCAGACAGAGGGCCTTCTCGGTAGTGGCGCCTGCCCTGTGGAACGCCCTCCCTTCAGATGTGAAGGAAATAAGCAGCTATCTTATCTTTAAAAGACATCTGAAGGCAGCCCTGTTTAGGGAAGTTTTTAATATTTAATGCTGTATTGTTTTTAACACTCAGTTGGAAGCCACCCAGAGTGGCTGTGGGAACTCAGCCAGATGGGTGGGGTATAAATAATAAATTATTATTATTATTATTATTATTATTATTATTATTATTATTATTATTATCATTATTATTAATATTATTATTATTCAGTGGGATTGAAGCAAGTTGCCTCCAGACTGCCAGTATTTTGCAACAATTCAATTCAAGCAAATACTGGAAATGTAGGCAGTTCAAAGCACTCTGTTGTTCTAGCGCAGCAGATCCACTTTTTTAATTAAAAAAAACACAGACTTTTGCAGCTAGGAAAATGATGGGGAATGCACTGAAAAGTGACAGATGATTGACAAGAAGATATGTAACTACCATGCAAGCAAATCAGAAAGAATTCAGGATGCGTGCTCAAGTGAGAGAACCCCACTGCAAAAAATTCAGAATGAATGCTCCTTAAAGATGAGACATAACCTAAACTCTGCATAAGCTTTGTGCAGATGAAACAGGATTATAAAAAAATGATCACAGGTTAGAGAATCTCCCCATGAGGAAAGGTTGCAATGTTGAAGACTTTTTAGAAATGTGAGTAAGATAAAATTTATAAAACCCTGCATGGCATGGAGGAAATTTTTTATGCTTCTCTTGTAACACTAGAACTCATGGACTAGAACTCCTACGAAGCTAAGTGCTAACAGATGGTTAAAAGAAAATACTTCTGCATGCAGCACATAATTCAATGATGGAACTCACAGGAGGCAGTGATGGCCATCAACTTGGGTGGATTCAAAAATGGATTAGATAAATTCATGGAGTATAAGGTTGCCAGTGGCTGCTAAGTGTGGTGGCTATGCTCTGCCTCCACAGTCAGAGATGCTGCCAAATACCAGTTGTCGGGCATCACAAATGCAGGGAGTTATGTTGTACTTGGGTCCTGTTTTCTAGCTTCCCATAGGCAGCTAGTTGGCCACTGTGACAACAGGACGCTGGACGAAATGGGCCACTGGTCCGATCCAACAGGCTCATATTATGCTCTTAAAGCTTGTAACAGGTTGTCTGGAGGAATCTATCTGCAGAATTCCATAGAGAGATCTCTGTGTTATGACACCTTAAATACTAGCAAATTTATTTCAGCATAAACGTTTGTGGGCTACAGCCCAATCCATCAGATGCATGAAGAGATCCCCATCAGGTAATGTTTATACATCTGATGAAATGGACTGCCATTGATTAAACTTATCCAAAAATATAGGTGCTAGTCTTCAAGATGAGTCCTTGTTATATATGCAGAACGGCAGCCTGTAAAGTAACATGATCCTTCTAAGATAATGTTCCAGAAGTTCCTACTTCACTTTCATTGTTTTGCAGCAGAGCATACACAGCATGCCTTCTTCATAAGCGAAAACCTCTCTGTTTATGAGTAAGGAAGCAAGTTGCCAGAGGTGTCGCAAGCGTACAGGCACTGCTTGTTAATGACACATTGCTGGTTATTCTACAGGGACCCTACTGTTCTTTTTTTTTAAAAAAAAAAAAGCCTTTTGCCTCTGCAAGGTGCACAAACTCTTTCCGCCTTCAGAACTGACATCTGATGAAAGGTGTTGCCCCAGGATTGCTGAGAGGTGATGCGTTAGTTTTAAGGCCTGCTTGCTGGGTGGACTCTTTCTTCTTCTCTTGGCAGCTCTCACAACAAGGTGCTGAGCTGTGTATTAACATTCTGAATCTTTGCTGTTGGATTTGTTAGCATCAACAAAGATTATAAAGTATAGCATAGAGGCCTTTGCTGTTCCTAAGCCAGCTATTCCTCCCAATGGAGATCAAAGACAAAGAATGTTTTGGCATCCAAATTTTATTCCTTCAAAAATACATAACTAGTATGTTTCTATTTGCTGGAAGCTTGCCATTATATTATAGTGAATCTATATTATTAGCATGTTCTGGGTCTAAGATGAAGCAAATGTTCAGTACAACAAAATCCTCACTTTTGTTTTGGGTGATCATGGAAATACCATTATTCTACCTGTAGCAGATTTCTCTTTTTGGAATTACAGGACTATAACTGGTAGACTATACCTCCCATCTTCTTCATTCAACCATTTTCAATGGCAAAGTGTAAAAACGCAGCATTAAAATCACCAGTTGTTCTATTCTGAACTCCACATTTCATGAAGAAACTGATTGGAGATTGTTTTAATATACTTAATTATATCCCATCTTTCCTTCAAGGAGCTCAAGGTGGTGTACTTAGTTCTCCTTCCCATTTTATCCCAGCCACAACCCTGTGAGGCAGGTTAGGCTGAGAGAGGGTGACTGGTGCAGGGTTACCTAGTGAGCTTCATGGCTGAGTGGGGATTTGAACCCTGGTCTCCTAGGTCCTAGTCCAACACTTTAACTACACTGGCTCTACTCTCCTGTTTAGAGAATTTACACACTGCTTCACTGATTCTGCAGGACTGGTAATTTTTGTTGTTGTTCATAAAGTCCTGGATTGCTCTGTGGATTTGGAGGGGGGGTCAAGAACAAGGGGGTCTTTGTCTTGTAAATAAAGAAACACATTCCCTGTTTTTATGTACAAACTAAAATTAAGAGAAGGCAACAAAAGGAAACAAAAGGCAAAGAGTGTACAATGCCCCCCAAACAGCTTAAGCAGTCATGGCATTGTTGCTCATCTCATTAGAGACTGCAGTGTGGTAGCTATTGAAGTTGGTCATAAGTCAGGCTATGCTTACATTTCAACAGAGCCTTTGCCTGTGTGTTCTCCTAAACATAACACTGTGACTAAATATTTTATAAACACATCCGTTTTCTTTTTTTTAAAGATGGGTTTGGCCAGGCATTCAAATATTATTAATATTTCAAATCTGCAAGCAGTATGCAGAACAACATCCGGAGAATGATTCAGGCTAGAACCAAAAAGGACAGCTTGAAGAGTTGCCATATAAGCAACAAAAGAAAAAGAAAAGGCTATTGTAAAAAAAAAAAGGCAAGCAAGCGTAAACACCAGTCACAGACCTGAAACCTGCATGTGAGGATAGCTGATGGTTGAACAATTCTGGAAGTTACCATATAGGCCTCCCCATCATGTCTCTTCCAGTCCCAGAATGTCACTGCTACTCTAGACAAACCCAGGACCAAACGAGGAACAAGACATTAAATGTAGGCTGACCATCTTTACAGAAGGCGCCCTTCTGTTTGAAGGACTGCGCGAGGGTCCTCTATCTGAAGAGTTGTCTGGCCCAAATACATCTAAAAATAACCATAAGAAGAGAGTGGAGAGAGAGGCTTGAAGCTAACCTGACCCTTTCTCCAGGTAATAGCTGGACAACAGACTGAACAGATACATAGGTGACCTGGTCATTGTCTTCAGGAGCCCCCAACTGCTCTCCTTTCTTATGGTTCTTGGGTCATGTTATCCACTTAGAATCTCAGAACTGTAAAGTTGGAAGGTTCCCTGAGGGTCATCTAGTCCAACCCGACTCAATGCAGGAATCTCAACTGAGAGCCCACCATATTCCAAGGGAGTCCATTCCACTGTTGAACACTCTTACTGTCAGAAAGCTTTTCTGTATGTTTAGTCAGAATCTCCTTCCTTGCAGCTTGAAGCCATTGGCTCGGGTCCTACCCACAGGAGCAGGAGAAAACAAGCTTATTCCAGCTTCTGTGTGTCAGCCCTTTAGATATTTGAAGATGGCTATCATATCTGCTTTCCTCTTTTCCAGGCTAAACATACACAACTCCTTCAACTGTTCCTCATAAGGCTTGGTTTCCAGACCTTTGATCATCTCGGTCACCCTCCTCTGCACACTTGTAGCATATTGAGTAGCTGGACCCATAAGCAGACTGCTAACTTCCAGATGTGTTTCACTTGTCAATTTCTAGTGGCTGCTCTTCCTCAGGCCCAGCTGTGTGATCCAGGTGGGGTGTGGAAGGAACTCACCTGCCAATCAACAGCATGAACAGATCAGCAGCCAGAACACCAGTATACCACACTCACAGAGAACAAGACTGAGGCTCATTTCGAAACCAGCCTTTGCAATGCACTTAGGGTTGCCATGTGTCCTACTTTTCCTAGGCACATCCTCTTTTTCAGGGGTAAAATTTCTGTCCAAGATTTTTTAAATTTGCCAAAATGTCTCTGGCTGTACTGTCTGGATGAGACACAGACATAACTAGTGGATGAAGACTTCCCTTCCTCTTCTTTTCTCCTCCTCACTCCACCCCCCCCCCCCAAAAAAAACAATATATCACAAGTTCTATAGCCTACATAGAGTAGGGGTATTTGAAATAAGAGTCATTATAGCATCCTCTTTTTTGCTCTTCAGAATATGGCAACCCTACACTTACTGCACAATTCACCCCCACACACCTTTCCAATTTTCCTAGAAGCCTCAGGTTTATTAAATGCCTGACATGACACTGCAGTTGCCAAGTTCAAGAAGAAGGTGGCAATGATTTGCTTTACTGACACAGAATGAATTTTCATAACCATCAATCAGACACCACATTTCTCAACACTATTATTAAGAAATCTGATTCTCTCCTTGGCTCTGTGCCCTACATTAAAGTGACAGCATTTCACTCTAGCAGGCTTATGAAATGTTAGACTCTGGCCTAAATGGCCGACTCTTTATATGGCAATATGTATTATTTCTTTTAATGGTAATTCATGTTGTGGAGGTGGGGCGATGATTCGCTGGTTTCCCACATATATTTAGTCCCACATGGAAATAAATGTGTCAGCCCCCACCTGGTGAGAAATGCTGATTACAGCCCTGATTTTGTTCTCATTATATTCCCTTTTTATAAGGCTATGTAGGTGGTGGTCAGGGAATTATTTTCCATTCCTTCTCTCAAACCAGTGTGAGGATTAGCACTCTAGTCCATAGATGACTGCACATAATTGCAGTAGCATATGCATTTAACTGCATGCAAGGACCTCTGCATGGTCACCCATGTAACTGACTGATGCTAGTTTCCGCCTCAAAAAAACAAGGTAGAGTAAATCAAAATCAACATGCATTTCCAATGATAAATATTCGCTTTCTTGTTTTCTTAAACACAGAGTCTCAGGGTGATGGTACCCAGGGAATGTGTGCTCCTCTGGCAGCTCATCTGTTTCAGTTCCGCTTCTACTGGCATTCAACTCAAATGCTAACACCTTCTATTTGAAGGGCTGCTTGGTCCAAGTCCAATTTAAATAACTATAAGTGGAGAGAGTACCGGCCTTGAAGTTGCCCATCAATAGTTAACACATGAACAGCAGACTATTTGCTCCATTTTTGCTATGGATAAAACATTCAGATTAGCAAAACTGAGCGTCTGTTGCTCTGTCTACCGCAAGGTGGCAGTAAATGCTTACAGGTAGATTAAAGATGCTTGAGCACCCAAACATACAAGCAACCTCTTTTTCGAGTATTCTAGACCAGTCAGCCTCTTGCGGCATTTGTTTCATTTCAACTTGCGTCTTGTGATCCTGGAACTAATCTGTGCAAAATCCTCACTTATACATGCTTCCTTTCTCAAAATTGTGGCTTCAGGGATTTTAATTTTTTTACAGCACTGAATAAGCACAAACACACTTCATACCCACAAACCAGCCCAAACATGTTGATGCTATGTATAAAAGAGAGGAAATGGGAGTGTTTATATGTGAAATAGCTGGCACAGTGCAGGTACCTTCCTCATATTCTAACCTCCTCCCCCCCCCCAAAAAAGCAGAAGAGATTAATGAGGTGGACAAGGTGAACACCTTTATAAATTCAGATTTAAATCAAAAGGAGCAACTTCCATAAAGCTGGATGAGTGGATCCACTGCAAAAGCAGCTTATTTAAGCTTGCATCCTCTAAGTAGGAGGAGTGAGGCAATGCCTGACAGGAAAGGCAATGTAAGATATTTATCCACATATAAACAAAGGACATCAAATATGAGAAGGGTATAGATTTAAGAACATAGGAAGTAGACCATTGATCATATATTGCAACAGTTCCTTGCATAGTGCAGAAATGAAAGGTATTCTGGCACCAATTAGAAAGCATGGCAAAGTTACTCTCTGCCTATTGACATCAGTCAGGCACTTTTGCTGTACTCTTTTTGATAAAAAGTGCCATTTCTGAAGCAAGGCTCGGGAATGCCTGGTTTCCCCCAGCCCCCAAAATGCTTTTAAGAGTAGGTATCCAATACACAATGTGACAAATACATATGTAATCACACAGGGAGCTGAGCAACATTCTCTTATTGTTGTTTATAAACTTTGGGTTTGCACTTGGCCCAATTAGGACTGATGGGAGATGGAGTCTAACAATGTCCAGAGAGGGCCACTAGTTCCCCATCCCTGCTTCAAATGATGCCCGACTGACTTGTAAGGAGTGGCAGAACCAGCCAGAAATTGCATGACTTCCAGTAGACTAGAGGTAAAGGCAGCGGGGAAATGAGCAGGGAGAGTTCTTTTAGGAAACCTATTGGCTCTCTTTTCTAAACTCAATTTCATCATGTGATCCTATATGGGGTGAGAAGCCAAGAGCAATGGAAGAACACAAGAAAATAGGGGCTAAATTTTCAGGGGCATTTGACCAGCAACTTGAGATTTCAATCTGTCTGGAATTACCTCCACCAGATAAAACAGGCAAGTACTTTTGTCACACACACAGACACACGAGAGAAACACACACACACAAACACACACACACACACTCTTGAGAGAAACTCAGTCTTGCATTTTTCTTTCAAGATTAAGAACAAAACTTTTGGAGAAAATGTGCAGCACTGGGCAAGTCAGGATTTATTCTGGGATGTCATCCTTGTAAAGCGTGTTCTCACTAAAAGGAGAGCACGGGTTGCGGATGGGGCTATACAAGGCACCCCATGATTGCTAGGCAAGTTAAAGCCAGGGCTTGTTTAGATGGGAGGATCTGGTTATCTGGGGAAAGTTGATGTTGCAAACTTAGGGGTGGGGTCAGTGGCTATTTAAGCAAGGTCCACAGCTTTCTCTTTCTCTTTTGCTGTGGACATCGGATCTCATCGGATCTCTGAGTGACTACAGCAGAAGTTTGGGTCGTATACCTTTTCCCTTTGTTTTTCTTCCTCCATTTTCTCCTCTTTCTTTAATTTGTTGCTGAAAGATCCTTCCCCACTTTATTTAATTTTCCTGTTTGTTTTAATTCCCTTTAATTTAGTCGGGGGGGGGGTGCTCGGCCTGGGCCCAGGGGCCGTGTGGGGAGGGCTTCCCTCAATTCCCCTGCCCTCTTGCAGGGTCGATCCCCAGTCAAGGGAACATTTCTTCTCAGTTTGTCCTTGCTTCTCCCTTCCCCACAGGCTTCTGTTGGTGCCGGAGTAGGCCTCCTGGGCGGCTTTCGCGCGATCCCCCCCCCCCCCCGCCGCCTGGGCCTGCAGGTGCCGGGGGCCTCCCTGCGATTTGGCGCTCCCTGGGCCTCCGGAGGCTCCGGAGAGGCCTGCATCGGCCTCCGAAGGCAAGCGGGGCCCCGATTCCCCGTGAGAGCCGGGGGTGCGCGCTTTGTGGGGGGGTGGGCGCGCTCGCGCCGCGACGTGCCGCGGCCTGTGTTTTCGGGCCTTTTTTCCTCCCCCCCTCCCCCCCCCCCCGCGAAAACGCTATTCAGGGCCTTTGCTTCCCTGCGGCTGGCTGCCTGGCTAGGGGTGGCTTACCTTGCCCTGTAGCAGGCCCTGGGAGGCCGGCCTGGTGTTGCTGGGGGGCTGGGTGCCGCTGGTTGTCCCCAGAGGTGCATTGATTTGAGCGGAGAGCTGTGAGGCCTCCATTTTGCAGCCTCATTAGGCGGGAGCGCCATTTTGATTCCTCTCGGCCACGTGGCGGCCTCTAGCGTTCAGGCCTAGTAATTGCAGGGCCTGGTGGTTGCTTTATCCTAGGCTGAGTATAATTGGTACTACTGCGACCTCTTGTGGCAGTTGATATGTTTGCAGGCAATTAATTTCTTCAATTGCACGCAGCCTGGACGGCTAGTGTAGGTGTGTGTGCTGGTAAAGAGCACAAGGTTGTGGTTTGTTTCCGTATTGGACAGCTTCTGATTTGGTGGCTGGTGCTCTTCCCAGCTGCTCCTGGGTTACCGATCTGTTGCATAATCTGTAAGCAAGGGGTTGCCTCCTGTCTACTGGTGCATCATTTTATAGTCTAGGTCTTAGTTTTAATTAACTATTTAATTCA